>NW_027266265.1:6317500-7663750 GCF_022045235.1 Haliotis cracherodii | reverse complement strand
TCCCCCGGTCATTGCTTAGATCGATGCTCATGATGTCAGTCACTGGATTGTCTCGAACAGACACGACTACTTGCAGATAGCCGTTGTATAGCTGGATTATTGCCGAGGTCGGCGTTAAACAACAAAAAACAAATAACTTCTTGGTTCATGAAAATAAGGAATTCTCCCGTAAAGTCATAATACAGTAGGGCGGTGGGGGTAGCCTAGTGGTTAAAGCGTTCGCTCGTTATCCCAAACACCCAGGTTCGATTCCCCACATGGATACAATGTGTGAAGCCCAGTTCTGGTGTCCCCCGCCGTGATATTGCTGAAAGCGGCGCAAACCACTCACTCACTCATAATACAGTAAATAGTGAGTGAGTGAGTTTGGTTTTACTCCTCTTTTAGCAATATTCCAGCAATATCACGGCGGGGGACACCATACTCACTCACTCACTCACTCACTTATCCCATAAAACTTCATATAAATATGATGAATAAAGACTTTAACAAATACTATAACAAGTTCCTAACAAATTCGGTCTCTGCAGTAAAATACATTCGTGGCCAACTTGTTCCATAATTCCATTCCAGCATAAGTTTCCATAGGGATCGAGTTGGTCACAAATGATTCCGCGTAGTGCTATCCAAACTCCATGCAGCGTTATAGGACTTCGACGGTTCCTTTATGAATGGCGAAGGTAGCACGCACTGAGGTGGAGCATGTATCGACCTAAATTTTACTCAGCAGTTTTTACCTAGGCGAGTTTGTTAGGATAGACTATTAGTTACACGGTTGCAGCATGAGGGTAGCTGTTATAGGAAGTGGGGCTGCAGGTCTGTGCGCCTTACGGCTTCTCAAGGAACATCCCCGGGGTTTCCATCCTGTGGGATTCGAGCTCAGTGCAGAGGTGGGCGGAACATGGAATTACACAGATAAAACTGGAACAGATGAACGAGGCCTGCCGGTTCAGTCTAGCATGTACAAGAACCTACGGTAAGTACATTATCGCAGTAGGAAATCGCGGATAAACTGTTCTGCTGTTCATAGCACTATGAAACAGTGATTCAAGCACATGCAGTTTGTTTGTCTGTTAACTCATTTGTAACAATGTATAATGAATGTATCTTTTGTGTATAAGGGAAGCAGAACTGAGTTGGCAATATATTTTATTGATAGCTACAGGAGCACATGGTCTACGTTGAAATCAAACATATTGGAAGATCTCTAGCTAGAGTTACCCAAGGAATTAGGTTACTGGGAGTTATCTCCCTTAGACCATCTATGACTGACGTAAAGACATAACAAACTGTTAACAAATGTCACAATGCATAACTTGAATGCAACAATGTTGTAAGATAAAGGGTTAATTGTGTTATCAACCGTGACGTCATACACATGAACAGAAGTGATGACGTAACACACATGTTCCAAATTGGAGACCTGTTAAGATCCGAGGTTCGATAGGTCTTCAGCAACCCATTCTTGCCGTATAAGGCAACTTGTCGTAAGAGGTGACTAATGGGATCGAGTGGTCAGGCTCGCTGACTTGGTTGATGCATGTCATCGTATTCCAATTGCGTGGATTGATTCTCATGATGTCACTGGATTGTCTGGTTCAGACTCGATTATTTGCAGACCGCCGTCATATAGCTGGAATATTGCTTTATTGCTTTATTGGCGTTTAAACAACAAACAAAACAAGGAAAGAAATATAGATTTCAGATAATCTAATTTGATCACTGTAACTGTACCATTTTAGAACGAACCTTCCGAAGGAGATCATGGCATTTCCTGACTTCCCCTTTGACTCAAGTCTGCCGTCTTTCATCCATCACACAGATGTTGCCGAATACCTTCGGCGTTATGCTCAACACTTTGACCTCTACAAATTTATCAAGGTAAACCTGTAATGATGGATTTACAAAGATAGAGTAACTGTCGATGAAGGTCTGTATATAGTAAAAGAATCACATCAACATGCCTATATCAACAAAAACGAAATCATGTATTAAATCATATTATATCTGTAACAAAGCAACACATATTCAAATCAAACATTTCCGACTCCATACCATATTTCCCACACATCAAACAAGAAATAACTGATTCATATTACATCGACAGAAATATATCATATTCCCAATGTAAATACACACAGTTCATGACATTTTGGTTTCTGTCACCACCTATTCGTTTAAACCCACGAACTTGCGCAATCCAACAATATGACACTGGAATAGTTGTTTGATATCATCTATATATACTTTGTAACTTGTATGTATTTAAGACTGCATGTGAACTATATTATGTAAACTTATTGTTTGTGTACTCCCAAAAGAAATAAAATCATAAAAAAAAATGCCTACTTTAGTGAGACAGTTTAATGCTGAATTTAGTTATGTAGCATCACTATTAGTGTAAAGGGCTCCACGGCTGAAGAAACACCCTAAATAGGGAACCCTTGGAATAAGTCACCCATATGGATGATGACTAAGTATAATAAATAGTGACAGGCTTGTTTTACAAATTTCAGTTTTGCTATTCAACACTATTGAAATTTGCAATAACAAGCTAGTATCTGATATGTCATTATTGTTAAACGGGAGCTCCAGTCTCAGCTACGATGGAAAAGTTCAATTGTTTCACTCATATTAACGTATATCAACTGCACTAACAGCAGTTCTGTCAGGGTATGTCAACATGACACTTGTCACGTGGTGGGCCTATTAAGAGGACACCAGATCGAGGAGACGAGTCACCTTTAAGAGTTATGTCCCTTAACTGCCAGATCCACTTGATTTGGATGACCAGATTCAGCCAGTTCTGTTCTGTCAGCATGTTCCATCTAGCCAGCCATCTTTGGGCATTCCTCCTGACATAATATCATGTCATGCTGTGATGTAACAGAAGAACTGTCAAGATCAGTGTCTGTCCAACTTAGCTGCGTAGAGTTGCATCCCTTTGGCATGCACACAACCTATGATTGTGGTTCGAATCGCGGTTCGTCTTCGTCATATTTCTAGGTTTGTCAGCACCATTCCCAACTCACTCACTCACTTATAAGACCATGGCATCCCACCAGTAGGTATGCTTAGGCCTGAGTAAATGTTCAGGACATGTTTCAGAAATGAAGCAGGAGGCAAATTATTTCTTTCTTTATCCAAACCATTCAAAATAGTAGTATATGTGTTCAATTACCGTAGACTGATGTGCCTGTATCAAACAGGAATAATTAGCAGGACCATGTGTGTGATGTATGATGTATTTTATCTAGTAACAAAACAAAGTTATACAGCAATTTTTCACATCTGTAAGTGGTTTTAGTGTTTTATATGTTAGTATTACTGGTTTTAGTGTTTGATGTTTTAGTGTTACTGGTATTAGTGTTTCATGTGTTAATATTACTGGTTTTAGTGTTATTGGTTAATGTTTTAGTGTTTCTGGTTTTAGTGTTATTGGTTAATGTTTTACTGCTACTGATTTTAATATTGAATTTTTAGTATTAAAGGTTTCAGTATAAATTGTTTTCATCATATGTATTTCAGTTCAAGACATTGGTTGAACATGTTTCTCCAGTGTGTCAACCAAACAACACTTCTGCCATCAAATGGAATGTGACATATTCTGCAGCAGACAACAGGAATGAGCAGACGACAGAAGAGTTTGAATCTGTTATCGTCTGCAATGGGTATTTGTATAAACAGTGATGTCTTGTAAAGATAAGCTGGTCGAGGTTCCCTCGGCTGGAATTCCTACACTCAAAATGAAGATTTTATAAAGATGTAATCAGATAACATTTCTTTGGCTTCATGTCCATGTTGGAAAAAACCCAGCTGACTTTTTTTTTTGAACTTGTTATTCATTGAAAACTCAGGAAAGTAATCAATATTGGAAAATATTATGTTGAAGCCAAGTGGCATTTCTGAAGACTAACAAATATATTTGTATGTGAATATAACACTTGTATATTTTGATCAGGCACTATTCTACACCCCTGATACCCGACACCCCCGGGCTGGATGTGTTTGAGGGGGAGGTACTTCACAGCCACAACTACAGGACACCGTCAGCGTTCCGTGGTAGGAGGGTGGTTCTCCTGGGGGCAGGAGCCTCAGGGCAGGATATCTCTATCGACGTGAGCTCAGAGGCCAAAGAGGTATTTGTTGAGTCAAAATGAAATGTAGTACCTATATACAGTTTATGCAAAAGACAAGATAAGTTGGATGTGGTATTGTTTGGATTGAGGAGTGCAGTGAAAATGGGAATGGTTAATTTTGAATATCACATGATTCACGAAGCTGAAACGTTCCATGGACTGTCTCAGAAATAATGTTACATCACCTAACTGAATATGCCTGTTGTCCGTGAACAAAGTCATTACAATAAGCAACATTACACTGTTTTATATAGCATCACTTAATTAATTAGTTTTTATTGGTAATTTTCTTTCTTTTGGGGGGACTGACTTTTATTACCTTTGAAACTTTATTAAGCTTTGAAATTCATGTGCCCAATGAAAAGTGCAGCATTGACATCTTCTCTGAAGTTAACTGGAGCATGCAGCTCAGATTAAGTGCATAAAGAATACGATCTCATGAATATTATAAAGAGGTGCAAATTTTAATTTGTATTTCAAAACATTTCAGGTGAGCTAAAGAATCTTATGACTCAGTGTATTGACATGTTGCAGTATTTATTCTAACATAGCATATAATTAAAACAATCAAGGAGTAATTAGCTTCACGATGACATGTTATTCTCTCGTTATCTTCATCTCAAATTGCTTTACAGGTGTTCCTCAGCAGCAGAAAGGCGCCATTACAATGTCAGTTGCCGGAAAACGTTCATCTAGTTCCTGGAATAAAACATTTAAAGGAAAAGTCGGTTGTGTTTGAGAATGATCAGGAAACAACGATCGACTCTCTTCTCTTCTGCACCGGTTACAAGTACACCTTCCCTTTCCTTGACCCAAAAATAGGGGTCAAGGTCGACGAAGACCAACGAATTACTCCCCTTTACAAGCATTTAGTTCATTCCAAGTTTCCATCTTTGTTTTTGATTGGTTTGTGCAAAACTATTTGCCCTTTCCCACAATTCCACGTTCAGATAAGTACTGTGATGTCTATCCTCAGCGGAAAAGTTCAACTGCCGTCAAGACAGGAGATGGAGAAGGATGAAGCAGATGATCTTGCCGCACGTATGGCACGTGGGTTGCCAAGGAGACATGCACACGAGATGGGTCCTCATCAATGGGAATACAATGCCCAGTTGGTACAGTTAGGAGGATTCCAAGATCCCATTCCAGTCAGTGTGAAAAACATCTATGATTATGTACATCGAACCAGGGTTAAAAATTTGATTGGATATAAGAAAGAAAAATATACACGTGTCGGAAACGATATCTCCCATGTTGCGTCATGAAGTGTTACGGATATATGTGAATACATGTTACTTTTTATATTTGATAATATAATATATGTGTATGTACAATCTATTGATGCTCTTAAAAGATGACATTATGGCTGTACAACTGAAAAAAATACATTCTATAGACTCTTGCAGGAAAGACGTATGTAGAGCCCTGAATCCTGCAGTGGAATAAAAATGTTTATGTCAGCTGATAAGTGTATCCACCCATTGCCAATGAAATCAACATACTTTCCATATATCATACTGGACAATATTTAGCTAATGTTTTTGGCAATGAGAAATGAGGAAATACTGATTTAATATAAATACCTTTGTAAACGGGATATTACCTTTTGAATATAATTGTATTGTAGACCGATGACCTATATTATTAAATAAATTTATCTGTGTTTGAAACCAATAGTGTACTAAAAATTCTCTTTGAGGAACACTGTCCTGTGATGTGACCTTGTAAAATCGTATAAGGTGTGTAAAGACATTTCAGGAAAATGCAGCATACCTTCCTTTTGATTGAAACATACGGGTATATTTGTTAAAGAACCACACAGTCACTTTCATGTACAAACCATCATTTAGTCCCAAATGTATTTGTTTTGTCTACAAGTTCACCGTGAATTTTGTCTGCGAGCTAGGAGTGGCTACGAATTCTCCATGGCTACAAATTGGTTTTCTTAGGCATTCACCTACAGCACATTCGTAGCCATTCCCAACTTGCAGACAAAATTAACAGTGAATTTGTTGACAAACCAGTAGTGAATTCATAGACACATTTTATATATTATGATTGAATGATTATAATGACTATGTTATTTTGTTATTATTTTGTTTTGATTTGCAAGATTCTACCACTACTATTATAAATAAATCATCAGGTAAATATACCCCAACCGAGGAGGACAAGTGGAGAGTGGAGTATGGGACTGCCCACAGATGAGAAGGATGAAAAGGCAACTAATCATAAAGCAGCAATTATGTATTTTCATTTCACATTTAAGATTTGAAATACATTTTCCAGATTACAATTCAATATTTTATAATATATATGTAGTCAGTAATAAATCATTATTCAGTTCTGTTTCACAAGTTTATTTGTATTGTCCGCGACTTCACGGTGAATTTTGTCTATGAGTTGGGAGTGGCTACAAATTCTCCATGGCTACGAATTCACCTACAGACGACTCTTAGCATGTGAATCACACGTGTGGACATTAATTGTGGCATGCAGATGTAAGATTTGTTGGCATAAAGACTGACTATTTGAACAAAGAAAACAAAGGTCCTAATAGTTATGACACAGAAGTTGAATAAAGAAAGAAATATGTTTTCTGGCAGCAGTGTGTAAGGAATAGAAAGTAGTCAACCGGAGTTGAGCTCACCAACAGGGTGATGTTTTCTGTAAGCTTTAGTTACTTCCCTTGGTAACACTACCCCGTCGTCTGATGTACTACTTGTATTTTGTAAATGTAATGTTAACAAGCATGAAATACTCATATCCCCCGCCAATATGACATGTCTGGGTGTTCACTGGACCTTTTTGTAAATGGCGTTATTGCTGCACTAAAAAAGTTGTTACTGGTGTTGTTTTGCCATCTATGGTATGATATAATACGTAACTGTATTTGTAATGAGTTGTGTTACTACTTAAACAATTATCAGAGAAGTAGGGGAGTTCTTACTTTACTTCGAGATTAATGAGAGCAGGGGTCACCATGAGGTGTACTGAGAAGTACAGCGCCAATCATCTGATGATCTGAGTAGTAGACTGGAGTCTGGAATGCTACAGCACTGGCATGACCAGTAAACAACAAGTCCAGTGTAGCGCCAAGACTATGAGTTGGAGAGTGAATGAGTTGCGTCATTTTCCGCACATTAAAGAAATCCTCAAGTTTCAGCTTTTCACTCAGATCACAGTTGAAATCCCCAGTAACTAGGACATGTTCACATTCATGCTGCTTGGAGAGATCCTGAAGTTTCTGCATGAAACGAGTAAGTGCATGTGACAACCGTGTCCATGACACATTTGGAGAAACAAACATACAAGCAATGCAGAACTTGCCAACAAGAAAGGAAATGTATTCAATTCTGCGAGATGACATTACATCACATAGCTGGACACTGTTCTTGAAACTTGTTGAAACATACACAGCAATACTATGTGTAGTGTCTCCTGGATAGACTTGATATCCTGGCAGGTCTCTTTCACTGTAATCATTGAAACACAAAACATCAACCACACCAACAAACGTACACTGCGAGGGAGTAGGCTGGTTCGGGCGACATAATTCATGTTACTGGTACCCTGGTTCAGGTGCCACGGTTCATGTTACCGGCATGCACTGCGAGGAAGTAGGCTGGCTCAGGGTGCCCCCGTTCATGTTACCAATACCCACTGCGAGGAAGTAGGCTGGTTCGGGTGCCACTTGTAAATTGTGTTTTCACAATAATTACCATATACCTTTGTCAAGTGGTATACATCTCAATTAGGTAATTATGGTAACAGTTTCTTAGACAACCCTGAGTAGATGTTTTTGTAGAATATGTAAACGGTTTCCAAGTTATGCTCTTGTAAGGAAACATTTGTAAAAACTCCCAAACTATTAAAAGGTACCAGTTTTCCACTAGACCTAATTATATGCCAAGTTTGGAAGAAATATTATACATTTTTCAAGATCTGTGCCAAGTGTGGTGATTTTCAGTGTAAGTCAAAGTTATTGCCATAGAAACTCGAAAAATAATTATCAAAAGGCACCAGTTTTCCACTAGACCTATTCATGTGCCAAGTTTGGTGAAGAAATATTGTACGGTTTTCAAGACCTCCTCCTCCTTATCTAAAAAATCCCAAAGTTTCAAAAGCCACAAATTAACCACTAGAACTATCTATGTGCCAAGTTCGGTGAAGATATCTCTCATGGCTTTTGTGTTCTGCTACGGAAACGAAATGTGACGGTCGGACGGCACCCATCCCTATATCCCCCTTCCACTTGGTGGCGGAGGATAATGACCAGTCACTTAAGTTTGACCTGACATATTCAGTTTCATATTAAGTTCTGTATCAAGAATGAAAACCATTGTGTGCTGAAGATAGATATTGAACTGTACAGGCCTGTTAACTGTCCAGCATACTTTGAGTTTCATGATATTCATTCAAATATCAAGCTATCACGTCAAGACTAATTTTAATCTCAGCTAAACTCTAATATAGAAAATGATCTTTAGCAGTTGTGCATATAAGACTATGTGCACTTGAATATAGTTAAGCTTGGGTTTGGAAGCTCTGCCAAATTGGCAACGTGAATAAAAGTCAACGTGCACATCTAGTTTTGGCATAGGAAAAATCATCTCAATTTTCAGTTGTTTTTTTAATGGTCAAGGGGAGGTAATCGTGTTCGTGCAAGAGTTAACTCCCTTGCCTTTACTCCGCACAGTGTCTCGCTTAAAACTTCACACACGGCTTCTGCCCCCGATCAAAGGGAGCTAATCGCGAATAACAAAATCAAGAGTTATGGCCCTTGTGAGAAAGGGAGGTAAGTCTATTTGGCAAATGTGAACGTGATTTACAGTTACCTCCCTTTGACCATCAACGGCACGGCCCCTCAAATGTCATGTATTTTCGATGTAGTATGTAGGTAACGGAATAAGCCGATGTGAACAGAATTTAATTGAAATCATCAGTGCACGACCCCCGAAACCACACCCATGTCCAATCAGCATATATTCCTCTAGCTACAAAACACTGATCAGTGCATGAAACCATTCCCAACGCGTAACTGTGGTTATTCTTTCGATATCATAACTGCCACTAAGCTGGTTCAGTTACGCGAGTTTAACTCAACTTTAGCGTTTGAACATTCTACCTTCATTATGCGATTCATTTCTTCTGAAAATGGATTTGGCATAGAAACAAAAGCATCCCAAAGGACCACATGGTAGTCGGTAGTGTTCGCGAAGCTCTACCGAGAGTGTAACGAAAGTGTCACGCGCTGGGAAGGAGCTTGTCGTTTTATGGTCAAAGGGAAGTAATCGTGTTTGTGCAAGAGTTAACTCCCTTGCTCTAAACTCCGCACCGTGTATTGCTCAAAACTTCACACACGGCGTGTGCCACCGATCAAGGGGAGGCAATCGCGTATAACAAAATCAAGAGTTATGTCCCTTGTGTGAAAGGGAGGTAAGTCTGTTTGGCAAATGTGAACACGATTTCAATTACCTCCCTTTGACCATCAACGACACTGATCCCCTTTTCTTTTCGATGTAGTATGTCGGTAGAGGAATTCAGGTGTACCAGAATAAAATTGAAATCGTCAGTGCAGACACCACACCCATGTCCACTCGGCATATATTCATCTTGGTCCTAAAAACTGAAAACACCGAGTGCATAAAATCGTTGATCGAGTTGTCTCCCTTTGACCGTTAGCCCCATTTGTGACCAACTCGTACCATTCCGGGACAAGCTTTCTTGTAGGCTACGTAAATATAGACGCGAGTTTGTACGAATGCTTTACCCTAAGAAGTTCCTTCCCAGCGCGTGACACCTTCGTTACTCTTCCGATATCATCGCCTGCCACAAAGGCTGAAGGGGTCTTTGTCGTATGAGGTATAACTTCAATTTACAGAAACTTATCCTACCACCAGTGCTAACAATCCCGAATACCATCTACTTTAAATCACTCAGAGTCTAATTTGCAGACCCCTTAATCCCAAATACTATTTAACACAAATCTCAAAAGAACACCATAACTGCAAAACCAGATATAATTTAGTCAAAACTATGAACTAAAATATGTTCTTAGAAAAATAACAACATTGCAACAGTGTAATTTATGTTGCAGACAATAGCCTTTTTCAAACAATATAAAGCATAATTATTTTTTTCAATAATTTCGGAGGCGATCTAGTTTTGCCGATACAAATAACGAAAAATAAATACACCATTATTTCTTGTAAAATGACTTCATATGCGTCCCAGATACATCACTGCTGAGTTCCGCACACCCTCTAATAGGAATCGATATTCACAGATGCGGAATGGTAAACCGGTTTGGTACCAAATGGAATGGACTCGCCAGACTCCCAAAACGACAATGGTTCTAACAATTATTAAAAACAATATCCAAAGAAATAACTTACTCATTCATGTGTACCGGTATTGTTCCTGACATCAATAGTATCTTCTCGGAAAGGCGTGTGGGTAAACGAAAGCCACGTCTTGTTTTTTTCCTTTTGTGGACAACGGACATAACATTTTGACAGATGTGGGTATGGCATACAAGTAATATCTCTGCAAACAATTATGACAAAGTAATAAACGTTTTTTTGTAGTTTGTAGCTAATGTATAACCATTTCCATGTTGGCGTTGCTTGTTTTTTTTTTCATTTGCTCTGTACAAAGAGAGTGTATGAATACATTCATGAATGACTAGGAAAGATTTTGCTTCATCGTGTGTCGGATCTACTACGATCACAAATCATCTGTTACGGAGGACGTTTTACATCTGATGAATGATTTAGTATGTATTTTTTTATATACCAATAGTTTAAGGTGATAAACATGACAACACGCTACACTGATAGGACATAAACATGCACCTATCGCTATATATCGTTCAGCGCCGCGCTGAAAATATGGGATAAGGAAACCAATCCTGAGATGTGTTGTCTAAAAGACACATACAGACCTGGGCCCCGTTGCACAAAGCGATCTTAGCGCTGAGACGATCATAACTCCCATACCTTAACATAGGCTTACCATAATCGTAGTGCTAAGATCGCTTTGTGCAACGAGTCCTGGACAAAAAAGGATGAGAGATTTTGCTGCGTCTTCTCCAGTTTACACACGCGTTTATTAAATGAGTATTACGCTTTCATCCCTTTACTGAAGTACAACGTCTTCCTCTTGCAGAAGGAGCGGTCGGGTAGCCTAGTGGTTAAAGCGTTCGCTCGTCACGGCGAAGACCCGGGTTCGATTCCCGACATGGGTACAATGTGTGAAGCCCCCCACCCGCTGTGATATGGCTGGAATATTTCTAAAAGCGGCGTGAAACCATACTCACTCACTCACTTCAGAAACATATTCAAATTTTGACCTAATGCAAGTATTTATATTACTCATACGTTATGTTCGGAAAATGAGCTTAAATTTCCTTAATATTTTATTTGTACGGTATATTGCTCAATTTGATGCACTTCATTAAGAGAATTTTACGCCTATTCTTGTTTATAAGTTGGTACTTAAATTTTTATATACATGTATACTTCCGAAATTACATTTTCAATCGAATATGGTGGTGTGTTTTAAGGGAAAATTGACACTGAGGGTACAAAGGCGGTCTTTTGAAATGTGACGGCTCTTTTCTTTGTGAACAGAACTTGTGGAGGTCTAGGGATTTTTAGATCTGTGACAGTAAAGGCAGAGGGTACAGATCTACGATTCCACGGCTAAACGTCCTCGGTAATAATAGACCCAGTTGCAAGATCACGTGTTGTGAAGATAAGATACCGGACGAAAGTAACCAGGTCTCGTGACTATGACACAGCAGAAGGTCCCATACAACTGGGTTGACAGTAGCGGATTGTTTCGCTTGAAGATACTCGTTTGATGTTTCCCCGAAGACAAGCATGTCAGTATGAACTTATAGACAAATATATAGCTTAGTAATTATATGCATATCAAACCATATTCTCAAAACTATCGATTGTTGGATGGTGCGAAAACGGCTTCCGGGTTCCATTCCCTACATGGGTACAATGTGTGAAGTCCATTTCTGGTGTCCCCCGCCGTGATATTGCTGGAATTGTGCTACATGCGGCGTAAAACCATACTCACTCACTCAAATGTCAAAGTGAGTTCATGTCACGGCCTGTACATGCATGGCGTATGTTGTGCAGAACGTGACACGAGGGATGCCAGCATGGATTGCCTCTGTTGACACATGAATATTTCCCTCGAATCAGGTCAGACAGTAGCGCTACGACTGTCGTAAGTCTATGTTAAAGTATGGGAGTTACCATCATCTTAGCATTACGGTCGCTTTGTGGAACAGGGGCCAGGTCGTGCGCAGCCCCCCTCTGTACCCCCCCCCCCCCCCCATGGCCATAACAAATTAACTGTAGACACATGAAAACAATCGAAAGTTCCTAACTTCTTATGAGAAGTATACATCGATCGCCTTCACTTTCCGATAATGCTTAAATAATATTTTGTATATAGTACTCATATTGTCTGCACCTTGTATGCAAGCTGAGCTGATGTGAATACGTTTTCATATCAAAGTTGTTGGCAACGTTTACCTATTTAATGCAGGTCGTGTCGCTAGCATGTTGATTTGAACATAAATACATGTATGTGCTTTAGTTATTTGTAGAGCTGTGTTGCCTTTACTTAGTCCCGATACATCTGCAGCCTAGCAATTCTACCACTTCTGCTTTCATTTAAATATAGTAAGGTACAGAAATGTCGCAAAGTTTGCTTTTATACTAAGTCACTGCGCAACCTGATCGACTTGTAATATTGTTCGCTTAACGACTGTCCCGCGAAAGTGCGAAGGGTCTGTAGAAAAGTACTAACGGGCACCTGCAGACGACCTGACCGATGTTTCGTAAGTGTCATACTGTTTTCAAGTGTCTCAGGTCTGTAGAGTTCTCCACTCAAGTACATTCTAGTTTATTGTCTCTATACAGAAATATGCCGATAAGAGTGGCCGTGATCGGCGCGGGTGCGGCCGGGCTCGGCGCCATGCGTCACCTGTTGGCCAGACCTGACGTTTTTGAGGGGGTTTGTTTTGAACAGTGTCCGCAAGTTGGAGGGACATGGGTGTACACAGACAGCGTTGGAACTGACGAATACGGACTACCGGTACACTCCAGCATGTATAAAAATCTCAAGTAAGTGCCAGATGAAATATATACTGATATGCAATTATCGGCCTACATTTAGAATACAGTACCACACACTTTTCAAATACGTGACAATACCCTATGACGTAATTTGTAGTACTTTGTTGCCAGTAACACCGGCGAAACAATGCCCTATGATGTCAGGGGTCATCGAGTGTGCTTAAGCTCATCCCACTGATCTATCATCCCTACACACAATGTCATTGAATACGCCCAGCGGTGTTGAGAGTTTTGAATATATGTTTACTAAATATAGCCTGTTGCCGCAAGCGCTAGTTTACAAAAGCACTTTTATTTTTTATATATTTTTTGTTTCGTTTTATTCGTAATTGAAGTGGCTAAAATGGTTATAAATGGGAACTAATATACATATATTATTTTTTCGGTCATTAATATGCACAAGAATGTAGTTTATTAGGGATATTATATTGGCATGAACACATCCAAATGTCGACAGTGTTAGGGTAGGTTAACCCAAACTCTATCCTTAGCCCTTTACGATCATTTGGGTTAGGTATACCCATTTGGTGGCTATTATAGATTCTTTATCGGCTCCTAATATTCTTCACACAAAAACATCGAGTAAAAAGGATGAAATAGTTTTGTGTCAAATAGTTTGGCTACTGGAAACTGTCCTGGAACATTCACACAAGCCACTTTCACCGGCTGCATTTTTTCAGTGCTGATTCAAAAGCGAACTCACTGTTGTGTTGTCGCTAGCCATGCTCATGCCTCCCTCGTTCCTTACTGTTATCCACATCATCGTTACAGTGTCCCCTACCACGCTTTCCTGTCCCCAAAATCACCCGACGAATTATTAAATACCATGTCATTCATGCGTACTCGCGAGTTCAACGTCTGACGTCTGACACCTAACGTCTGAAGCCTGGAGCCGTTTTCAGTTTGCGCCATATCGGCTCATTCCTCACCACTCGGTATCTTGTAGATTACTGAATAGTATGGGTGTGCCAAATGGCATTGGGATCATTCGTAAGTGTCCGTAGACTAAAGTCACGAGACACCATGCCTACCTGTAAACTTCGTAAGTGTCCGTCACCTATTAGACCCCTTTTCAACTCCATGTTATTACCTTGGCAGAAATATGGAAAGATGAGTGCCAACCATCTCTCATGTCACAGCATTATCTCAAACATAATCAAACCACTGTGTCCATGCCACGGCAGTAACAAAATGGTCCGAGGCGGGCGTTGGTTCCCTACGAAATATGTATGTCTGTCAGGACAAATGAATGAGCAATCCTTGAAAAGTTTCATTACCACATACATATACACCTGTTTCTTAGTGTACAGAAATTAACAATATACAGCAGTCAAACAAACCGGCTGCCCTCATGTTCGTCCCACGTTGATGCCATATCACGCCCCAAGCGGTTGATTAACATTGGTTACGGTATCATGTTGTGCAACCAACATGGTAAGCACACTGTTTCATGGCTTGCAGTTGCTGCAGTCTGCTAGCATTAGTGGCGGAAACAAAGTTGCAAGTTGTACAACAGAAAATACCTTAACTCACAATTACCAGTGACACCGAACATCGGCTATGTGTACATGTTAGATCGGCCTGACAATGCATTTGTGGAATGTTTTGAGTCTTGTGATTAAATTCAAGCAAATTAATATTAAAACTTAAATTTAAAAATCCTTATTGCAGCATGAGTTTATGCATAACCACACACTGAAAGGATAAGGAAATATGACCTATTTAAATAATACACAACAAATTTTCGTGGTGCTGAATTTTGTTTAAAACATAAATATGTCTCTTAGCATAAGGGTACAGGCAATCAAGTGGAACAGCCCGTCAGTTAGCCCTGTTCGAGGATTTTCAAGTTATGGCACGTTTAGTACAGATTTGATTTTAAACCCTTCTCCAATAAAACACTTTTTTAGTTATAAATTCGGCACCTTAGAAAGTCTGCTCTACCCCCATGTGTAGCGTAATAAAGTATAGTTTTGCCCTGAACTATTATAACCTCAAAGCACTCGGACACAAGCTTTAATATATATACAAAACATACATAAAATTTTCTCTGACAAATTACAATACATAGTACATCTACAAAGAATGTTAAAAAAAGATATTTTACTTTCATATAAATTTTATACCACTTATGAAAATGTAATTAGTGGCTCACCCATACTGGTCCCGACTTTATTATTTAGAGGCTATCGCCATATTGCTGAGTTTGGCAATAAACAACGAACAATTGAAATGAATTCTTCCATATGTCTCACATCTATTGTAGAAAGAAAGTGCTCCGGAAAATTACTGATAAATTTTGTATTTTAAGTGTCAATACACATATGTTTTCAGAATTACATCAAGTACACCAGCTGGTCTGAAATCACATGTACGTCTCCTAATTGTGTCTCCCTGATTCCCAACAAATCCCATCTCTAAGATCCTACACAGCTATTGTGTAAACTTAGGGAGGTGGAGGCTAACGTTTATACTGAATGTTTTGCGATGTTCTTGTTCCAGGACAAATCTGCCAAAAGAAGTAATGGCATTTCCTGACTTTCCTTTCAAGGAAACCCTGCCATCTTTCATATGGCATCAAGATGTCCTGCAGTATTTACAAGACTACAGCGACAACTTCAAGATCACTGACAAAATCAAGGTACAGTTATTTGAAAACAAACAACACATCACATGGGCGGATACAGCTTTTTTGAAAAGGGGGGGTGCACAATTAAGATCTATTTATTGTCTTTGGTGGTAATTTATACAGAAATAAAGATTTTTTTCAAAATAAAAGGGGGGGTGGGGGGTGCGCACCTCCGCAACCCCCCTCTGTATCCGCCCATGCATCAGTCTAAGGTTTATTATTATTCACTTGTCATGAAATTAACATATAAGTTTTCCTCCCCTAGGTCTGTTTAATAATAAACAATTATCTTCACCTACTTTCATGTCAGTTAATTTTTGAAGATTTAATTTTTAAAAAATAATTTTTACATTGAACATAATAATAATAAGGTTTTTAATTTGAACAAAAACATTAATAGAAGGAATTTCTTAATCAGAAATGTCTGCTTCAGTACATGTCTCTGTTTAACTTTACCTGAGACAAGCATGTTTTTCATATTTTATTTTTTAAAATGAAAGTGAACATATTATAGAAACATATGATTCTGGTGCTAGGATTGTTATTTACCAATAAGCCTAATGCACCGTCCGCCACATATGACAGTGCATCAGTTTGTCATGTGTAGAAGGTCAGTGACCTCATAAGTTACAAATGACCCAGCACTTCCTAGCAATATGGGTCCTGTGGCCTGTTACTTCTGAAACATTAGTGATGTAACGATATGTCAATACACTTGTTAACTGGAGTACATTTTACATTAGATTTCAATACGATTTTATACATGGACCATCATTTTCACCCTCACATATTTGCATTGATCTAGTACACTGATTCCTCACTGGTAACTCAGTGGTTCACTCAACAATGTTTACCAGCCAATTGATGGACTTAACATTGTCCTGTGAGTGAGTGAGTGAGTTAGTGCTACTGAGAACAGTTTTTCAGCTGTGTTAAGGCGTTCAGCTTACTGCGTGAGAAAATCCTGAAGTGACCAAGGTTGGGGACATGTACCACTTGTCTGATACCCAGAAGCAGGTATCTGGTGCTGACAAACCAAGGATCATAATCAGGGCAAAACTCGGATTTGAACCAACAATCATCAGAAGCAACTCTGCGCAGCAATTTCTGGTGACTGGGCCACTCGAAGCCCTCTCGTCTTAAGAAGTCACCTACATTGACCAGGATGACAATGAACACAAAAAAGACCTTCAAATCTTAATTCTTGAAGAAAGATGCTTTGTTTATGATACTGAAAAAAACATTCCAACAATGACTTTTTTCTCCCCACTTGCAGTTTCAGACTAGAGTAGATCGTGTACATCCTCTCAAGCTAGACAAATCGGAACCAAAATGGGAAGTGGAGTTTAGTGATGTTCTCAATGAAACCATCAAAAAGACGGAATTGTTTGATGCAGTTATTGTTTGTAATGGGTAGGTATGCCATATGGTATAGATTCATGACAGTAGGTCTAATTAAAACGACAAACACAAGATTACATGGGAATGAGTAGTTAACAGCTGGTGAGTAAAGTACATATGCTGGTTGTATGCTATGTATTAGGCCTAGCCCTCCTATCCTGTTGAATAAAAAAGTGTTGAATAGATTTAAAATGAAGGCATATTGGTCGCATAGCTTCCGAATTGGAACCAATGCATTTTTAATGCGAACAAAAGAAACGCTATCGGATGTGACAGAGGTCGATAGCAGAATACATGCACAGCTGCTATGGGAAACTCGGTCAAATGAAACAGAATAATTTCAACTGTATCTGTCAAAAGCTGACTGTAGTTAATTGACAACACCTTTTCCAGGTTAACAGCATTTGAGAAATGGCAGCGATAAACAAATAAGCAACAAGCGAAGTAGTTTCTTTTAGTTAGTCTGACCTAATGTCTAGACTATGAATAATATAATCCACTGCATTGACCAGTTAGTATTCATATGCATTAGAATTAAAGCGGGAAACATGTTTTCTTGTATCAGTTGTCGCAAATAAATGGGCCATAGTCAGGTATGCTCTGAACACGCTGAAGATGTCAGACATCTTGCCCATCCCACCAGATCCCAGCCATCTTGGCAACTGTGTGGTAGCCAAAACACACCCATGGGATCTGGTAGTGGTATATGTTAATAAAATACATATAAATTAAGATTATTGTTTAAGTACCGCTCAGCCATAGACAAATTCCTTGATGTTGACACTGACTGACAGATTATATTATTAGCCCTGTTATATCAACAATTATTTGGCAAATACTAGATCTGGCTCTAAGACGTAAACAGTGAATGAAAGTATGGGGAAAGTAATTTATCTAGCTCTATGACTGATAAGCTTTCCGTTTGACTCCTATCAAAATACATTGATAATGCATACAAAATACATTTTTGCTGAAAAAGAATAATCTGTATCGAAGGGGAATTATGATTAACATTCAATGCACATTAACTTCTTAATAAGAATTAAACTCCCTGGAAACAAGCGTTGATTAAAACACTTCCCCATTTTACTTTTCCACTACTGCAGGGAGAATAAACCATGAGGGGTGCATCCCTGAGTGGTTTATTCTCACTGCAATGTTTTATTGGACCATAAACAACGACCACGAGTCGTTTATTTCTTATATGATATATAAGGATGTTGGTAAAATGTACAAACTTTAAAAATATTTACCCAAATTTTAATAATGATGACTCCCTGAATAGAATCAGACCTCAGAAATGTTGGACAAGTCCATTTTACGAACACGTGGATTAAGTTTGGTGTTTCCCTCATATTCTCACAATTGATCATCTGTACCTTTTCTCTTAATACCAATTGTCACATCTCTCCCACTTTTTGTTGCGATCGTTCGGCCACTGCGTTAATCTGTGTAGCCCGGCTACATCAATGGGAAACAACAAACTGGGCACTTCCCTCTCAAAAATAACGTCGTCCAATATATGACATCATCAAGTTGCGATCGAATATTCGAATACATCATGATAGAACAATGTTTTATCGTGAAATAAATCATGCTTTGTTCTTCACTGTTCTTTACGATATTATATAAATGTATATATATATATTCAGTAATTTCAATTCAAATCACAACCTTTTATTAACTATGGGTTTTCGTTCTGTCGTTGTCGAGTGATTTCTGACATGACTCTTTGAGATTTGTGTTAAGTAGTATTCTGGATTCAGGTGTGACGGGATTCATGGGAGGGGGTTAAGGCGCCCTCCTATATTGTTTGTAGATTGAGTGAGGAAGTAAGGTTGTACGCAGATTTTAACAAACATTCTTTTCATACTACGGCAAGGGGCCTTCACCCATGAGGGGATTTGAACCAGGGTCATCTGCATGATGAATGAACACTTAAACACCTCGGTCCCTGTTATAGTAAACAGGACAAGTGACAAGATATAATTGAAATAAAGGTTAATATGTACTACTTTTGTATCATCACTGGTCACTCCATCTTATCTAAGGCACAGCCAAATATCACCGTCTGCATTAAATATTTGTTTGTATAAAATACCCTCTGAATTTTACCGTCTTGGGTAGATTTATCTGGATGTTAATGATGTTTAACTGGAAAAAGCCTGCAGCTGTGCTTTGAACAACAGTAATTTTCACTAGGCTTAAAAGATGAGTGGGAGTATGTACATCGCTGGCACTGGATCCTGGTCCATTGACCTGGGCCGGAATCAGAAAGAAATATAGAACTCATTTAGTCACCCCAGAAAGGAGGCAAATTTGCTGTGCAGAGTTACATCCCTTGCATGCCAGGATCCCAGCATGGGTTTGAATCCGAGGTTCTGCCTGATTATGTTTCTAGGTTTGTCAGCACCATACCTGTGCTATGGGTTTCAGCAAAGTGGTGAATGTCTTAGACCTGCATCACTTCCAGCTTTCCTCCCACATCCCACTGACATGCCATTATGTTTGTTTGTTTATTTGTTGTTTACAATTAACCCCCAATCAGCAAAATTACAGCTATATGACGGCCATCTGTAAATAATTGAGTCTGGACCAGACTACCCAGCGATTGACATCCTTAGCATCGATCTACACAATTGTGATGTGATGACATGCATCGACCAAGTCAGAGAGCCCTACCACCCCATTCTATTAGTCACCTCTTACGACAAGCATAGTCGCCTTTTACGTCAAGCATTGTTTGTTGAAGACCTATTCTACCCATTATGTAACTGAGATACTGTTGAAAGGGGTATTAAACAAAACTCACTCACTCACTCACTTCATATGTGCAGATAATTTCTGGCTAAAATTAGTTTGTGCCACACTGTCTTTCATGTTTCGTGGTTTGTGTTAGCATTGAAAAACCTTATAGTTGGTTTGGAGGACATGAAAAGTAATCAAAGCCGCAGGTATGCACAGAAGAATATGTACTTGTTTATACCAACTTTATTTCCCTCGAGACCAGTGATTTGCTTTGACAATTGAATAGAATGTAATTGTACAAAAACACCCACTGGGGAACTGGTACAAAAATAGAGCATTTATGTGGTACAGAGATGAAAATATGGTACATATACACATAAAACCCTTATTTGTATCATTGATCTGAAATGATCTAAATCATGTTTCTCAACAATCCATTCACACTATCAAACACATGGTTTAACATAAAGTTGCAGAGACTATGTAAACTGAAATGTGGTGAAGTTCATGACTGACATGTTCCAGGCATTATTCCATCCCCTTGTTCCCGGACATGCCAGGCCTGGACAAGTTCAGAGGTCGTGTGTTTCACAGCCACGACTACCGGGAGCCTGATTCCTTCAAGCATCAGCGTGTCGTGTGTCTTGGTGCTCAGTCATCTGGCATGGACATCATGGTGGAACTCAGCACTGTTGCTCACACAGTAAGCTCAACTAGAATGTGTAACAACTTACTCCATAGTCCTTGGAAAGAAATTAAACATTAGATATTTAATTATTTTTTTAATTTTAAAACAAATCAATAATTTGAGAAAAAAGAAACTGCAAGTCAGCAGGGCCAGCTGATGATGAAATAGTCTGTCCCTCCAAATGTCTCAACTGCTGTAGATAGTATGTCATCTTCCCGAGGCAAGAGAGTAAACTGACTTTACAAGTACAGTTTCCACCCTTGCCGAACTAGGCTGGTATTATCGAGTTACATTTTGGCTGGACTAACGAGTCCAATCAAAATAGTCCAATCAAAATTGCGCACCGAAATCGAAATCCGGTTTGTAATCTGTCGTGCAGATTTCGGTCAATTGCAGGATTTGCAAAGCATGTACACTGCCAACTCGTGGTCAGCAGATATTTTCCAAATCTTTTCATGTTTTAAATCAAGGTGCTCACGTGATTTGATGCATTTCGCGATGTAAGACCCGTTTTATCACGATATAGAACTTGATTATCGATCAGATCGTCCTGACTGGGCACCACCATTTTGTGTGAAGCAAACGCAAGTGATACGAGAGGTGGAATCTGTTTGGCCCATAGGAGAGGTTTAGAAGGGACATAACTGGTAATAGCCACTGATGGCGCTACGATCGAGCCCAGGAATTCCAGCCTAGTTCGGCAAGGGTTGAAACTGGACTTTTAAAGTCAGTTAACTCTCTTGCCGCGGGAAGATGATAGATAGCATGTGTACATATAGAATATATTTGGTCCCATTTGCCTTGCCCCTCTGTTATTTCTGCAGGCCAAGGGCAAAGGACCAGCAGTTGATCCCAGCATATTCCTCCTTTAAAAACCATCAGCATCTTGTTACTTATGGAATTATTCACAGGGCTTTGTTCACATACACTTGTACAGTGTCGGAATATGAAGTATTTAGGTGATAAAACTACAATGACACAACACAGGCTAAGGCAGCTGGACCAGATTCTACAAAGACAAATGATTCGGATGAAACTAAATTTGTTTGATAGACAGTAAAACGATCCCTTTGAGGTGGGACACACTTCAACATGGCCATGCATGGCCTTTTGAACTTTTGACCTTTGACCTTTGACCAAAGTACCGGTATGCTATTTTTCATGATGACCCTCCCTAACTTCCTCTTCATGATGCAAGACTCCTTATGTAGCTTATTGTGAAAAGTAGTTTAGACCACTGTGAAGAACATTTCTCTTGTAGGTATTTTTTAATTTAAATGGTTTAAAGGTCCGTTGACCCCAAATGTCACAAATGTATCAATAAATTAAGATCTTGAGAGTCACTGAGCCACTGAGTTGGTTAATTAGTTTCAGTAATGAAATATTCTACACCATCAGTAGTGAAGTAACCAAAATAATTTGCCTTTTTTGTCCTATAACTTTTAAGGTATCATTTAAGAAAACAGATTTTACATTGACAATTGTATTTTGATAACTGACACATAGGCTTGGGAAAATCCACAATCTAAATTATTAAACAATGAATGCACATGTGTGATGCAATCTTTCTCTATTGCAGGTGTTCATCAGTCACAATAAAGCCCCCATAAAATCCAAACTACCTCCCAACGTAGACCAGAAACCTGGGATAGCCCGCTTCACAGAAGATTCAGTTATTTTCTCCAACGAAGAGGAACAAAAGATAGACTCTGTTGTCTTCTGCACAGGATACAAATACACCTTCCCATTTCTCTCTGAATCGTGCAATGTCAAGATAGAAAATGAAAGAGTTACCCCCCTTTACAAGCATATAATCCATACAGAATTTCCATCACTGTCTTTTATAGGAATTTGCAAAGTTGTCTGCCCCTTCCCACAGTTCCATTTTCAAATTCTTGTAGCTCTATCAGCATTGGATGGATCCTTGAAGTTGCCGTCACGGAAAGCTATGGACCTAGACACAGAGATGGATTATCAGCATCGTCTCTCCGAGGGGCTGCTTCCTCGGTATGCACACCACATGGGGCCGAGGCAGTGGGCGTATAATGACGAACTCGCTGACATGGCCCAGTGTCCGAGGCTGGATCAACAAGTGATGGATCTGTATAACATTGTCCATGAATGGAGGGCGAGAGATGCAGCCACATACAAGAAAAAAAATGTTGCACTTGTAAAAGCCTGATTGATCCAGAGCTGTAGATAACTAAATGGTTGAAAATATGGCCTTTCAAGTGAAGGGAAATGACTGTGATCCCGTTAAATGCATATTTTTATTAATTCTGCTGTATACATTGAATGATATTATAATGGTTTATGACATGTATGCATAGATGATTATGCAATGAAATATTTTATTCTAGTCCTTATCATTTGATGTGTTTGATTGATATAAAATAATATTCTTTATTAAAGTTTTCTGTTTGAATCTTGCTTATGCATTCTCTCACCTTCTGTGGGAGCAGGATAGGGGTTGTCAGTCAGTGCACTGGGTTCACAATAGCATCAGCTTGACTCTGACTAAGTGACGGACTGTTGCCTTATGCTGTAGTCATCAATATTATGGCTATAGCTGCACCTGAAAGTCGGAATCACACAATCTTGGGATTGATCGCATGAGGAAAGATCAGCACTGTCAGTGAGAGATAATATTAGCCAAGTAACCACCTGATTCTCATTGAAGACATCTCTTACACCAAACCTGGGAAACTTAGAACATATTAAGAACAACTCTCAACTGTCAGCAGCTGGTTTGCTTAGACTTGCTGTATTGCTGTAAGCTCATGGAATACCTGTCCTTGCCTTATGTGCAGTGTCTGTCAGTGGAATGCCTGTCCTTGCCTTATGTGCAGTGCCTGCTAGTGGAATGCCTGTCCTTGCCTTATGTGCAGTGTCTGCCAGTGGAATTCCGGTCCTTACCTTATGTGCAGTGTCTGCCAGTGGAATGCCCGTCCTTGCCTTATGTGCAGTGGCTGCCAGTGGAATGCCTGTCCTTGCCTTATGTGCAGTGTCTGCCAGTGGAATGCCTGTCCTTGCCTTATGTGCAGTGTCTGCCAGTGGAATGCCTGTCCTTACCTTATGTGCAGTGTCTGCCAGTGGAATGCCTGTCCTTGCCTTATGTGCAGTGTCTGCGAGTGGAATGCCTGTCCTTGCCTTATGTGCAGTGTCTGCCAGTGGAATGCCTGTCCTTGCCTTATGTGCAGTGCCTGCCAGTGGAATGCCTGTCCTTGCCTTATGTGCAGTGTCTGCGAGTGGAATGCCTGTCCTTGCCTTATGTGCAGTGTCTGCCAGTGGAATGCCTGTCCTTGCCTTATGTGCAGTGTCTGCCAGTGGAATGCCCGTCCTTGCCTTATGTGCAGTGGCTGCCATTGGAATGCCTGTCCTTGCCTTATGTGCAGTGTCTGCCAGTGGAATGCCTGTCCTTGCCTTATGTGCAGTGTCTGCCAGTGGAATGCCTGTCCTTACCTTATGTGCAGTGTCTGCCAGTGGAATGCCTGGCCTTGCCTTATGTGCAGTGTCAGACAGTGGAATGCCTGGCCTTGCCTTATGTGCAGTGCCTGCCAGTGGAATGCCTGGCCTTGCCTTATGTGCAGTGTCTACCAGTGGAATGCCTGTTCTTGCCTTATGTGCAGTGGCTGCCAGTGGAATGCCTGGCCTTGCCTTATGTGCAGTATCTGCCAGTGGTATGCCTGGCCTTGCCTTATGTGCAGTGGCTGCCAGTGGAATGCCTGTCCTTGCCCTATGTGCAGTGTCTGCCAGTGGAATGCCTGTCCTTGCCTTATGTGCAGTGGCTGCCAGTGGAATGACTGGCCTTGCCTTATTTGCAGTGGCTGCCAGTGGAATGCCTGGCCTTGCCTTATGTGCAGTGGCTGCCAGTGGAATGCCTGGCCTTGCCTTATTGGGCAAGTTGATTGAAAATTTGAAATACTTCGTAAATATTTGTCTTCGCTTTTTCGGCGGAAATTTGACACTCTGAAGTATCAGTATTGGATAGTTCAATCCCGAGTGAATCTGTTGTCCCCTGTCAAGATATTGCTGGAATATTGCTAAAAGTAGCGTAAAGCCATACTCACTCACTCACTAATAACTATATGTTAAAATATATACAAGAACTCTATGCCCAACTGTGAGAACACTTTGTGAGTCAGCCCGGCATTATGCATGTGAAATGTGTTCCCTGAGCCTTTCACACAAGTACCTCGCTCTTTGGCAACTCAGGGTAGGAAATGCATGTACTCCGTAAAGATCCAGGGTAGAAAAGGTCTTCAGCAACCCATGCTTGCCGTAAAAGGCGACTATGCTTGTCGTAAGCGGCGACTAACGGGATCGGGTGGTCAGGGTCGCTGACTTGGTTGATGCATGTCATCGTATCCCAAATGCGTGGATCGATGCTCATGATGTCAATCACTGGATTGTTTGGTCCAGACTTGATTAGTTACAGACCGCTATCATATAGCTGGAATATTGCTGAGTGTGGCATTAAACAACAAACAAACAAACAAACTAGGGCAAGTACACAAATCATCTGGGACACACTCGATCACATTTATCAATCACCTAAATATTGCTTGCCTTTGTTTATGTGCCTATTAAAAACATATATTGCCTTTATCAAGCTAGGAGTAATTTCTTTAATATCTGTTCATTTTTTTTAATGAAAATCTACCAAATAACACATTCGATATGCATAAAAGAACATAAAACACACATTTCTCCGTTCATAAACTGATTTACTGTTAGTCCTGATGTGAGAAAATATTTAGTTGTTAATTTCATAAACTTTCTTCCATCTCACCATGGCCGAAGACTACAGTGGTTAGTCTTCACTGCCGACCTCGTGGGTTTGAATCTCACTGGCGACACACTTTCTCATGAAATTGTTCCATCATCAAGAGAAAAGACAGGGAAATAAGATGTACCATAACTGATGTTAGTTGCAATGTATCTTGAATTTGTATATAAAATATAAGATGTAAAATGCGGAAACATCAGTTTTATTCTGAATGCAAACTATTGGTCTTTGGACAGCTGTTATCAGCTGTGAAAACATTTGGGTAGCTAGAGAAACAATGGGTCAGAGGGTCACCTGAAACAAGGTCTCAATTGTAGGCCTTGACTAAGGAGTACGTGTTCATGAACGTGATCACTGTTTACCCAGTATACTGAGTACTTGTCTCAAGGTACTGGTCACTAGGTCTCGGTCATCAGGTCCCAGTCTCTATATTGGATTTACTATTCAAATAATTGTTCTGCCTCCCGTCGGTTCAGTCTGAGTGTATGCTCATAGATTCATATCACTACAGTGGTGTAGGGTATACTCACATCAGTTAAGGAAGCTATTAGTTTTGTGACTAATTGGTTAATGGATTGTGTTTTTAAACCATAAGGTCGGTGGTTGAAACAAACATGAAAAATCTATTACATTGCATACTTTATTTTAAAATATATATGATCTGTTGAAAATACCTGCCATGATCATTACTGAGGGGTCATGTAGATAATACAAGCGATAAAAAAGTGTTGCATTCAACTTCAATGAGTGCAGTTCAATTGCATCTGGAAGGAACCATTTTTACCACATTGAATGTTACTAGTATTGCACATACATGGACTTAACCACTGGTTGCATTCAGGCATGTGTTTTGGTTAGCTTTCCCATCACTTACAATCTTGCTCTTTTCATGTTTTTTATTAGTCACTGTCCATTTGCTGTTAATGACATGGTCAACATACTCCGACCTATTGACGCTTGTTGGCATATGTTCATGCTTGATCCACTCCACACCTAGTATAGCCGAACTATTGCTGTTTAACGGTGTTGTTTAACGCCGCACTCAGCAATATTCCAGCTATATGACAACGGTCTGTAAAAAAATTGAGTCTGGACCAGACAATCCAGTGATTGAAATCATGAGCATCAAATCTACGCAATTGGGATATGATGACATGCATCAACCATGTCAGCGAACCTAACCACCCAATCCTGTTAGTCAGATCTTACGACAAGCATAATCGCCATTTACGGCAAGCATAGGTTGCTGAAGACCGATCCTAATATGGATCTTCATGGGTGGGACTTTTGCTGACTGCAATGTGTACCATTAGGAGATAATAGCTAATGTTCACAGATCTGTCTTATGATTTAATGGTGTAATTTAACTTCTGTAATGCAAATCAAATATGATGGAATCACTTGCAATGTGTTCACAAAAGTCATCAGGGGATGACATCTCCCCCAGTCTGGGGCAATTCCAAAATGGAGTTTGGCTACTTTTACCACACTTTTGGTTCATTGCCATTGGATACCTTCAGTTCAGTGAAGAAAAAGATAATGCTGTTTAGTATTTTTAAAAATCCCAAATAATCAAAAGGCACCATGTCACCACTAAACTGATCTGTATTGCAAGTTTCAAACATTAATATTCCACGGTTTTGGAGTTCTGCTCTGGAAACAATGGATAATTGGCAGAGAGAAGAAGGACAGAGTGCAGCCTGCCAACACGACTTTACTAAACGAACTGTTATTACAGGGAAAGGCCAGTGCGCATGTCTCCTGGCTCATCATACTAGTCCTACAACTAGCTACAGTCATACAACTCCCCTTGAAACTAACTGCATACAGTTGTTTACATCAAGTTCACCTTTACAGAAATTTCTGATCATACTTAGAGCCTCTGCACTTTGATAAGAAAACTGCATAGAGAACAATTCCTTACTAACATTACTTGTTAAATATATGTACTTTAAAGACAAATACAATCTTAATAACAAGCACATTTTAACTCCAAAATTGAGTATATACACAACCTTCACAGTTCAGGAGTGCACATGATTGTTAAAACGAGCACGTCGACTCACGGTTCTGCCACTAGATGTACAGAACTGACTCACAGGTTTGTGACCAGCTGACAGACTGGGGTCTTCAATTCCCTGTCCAGCATCGGATGTTACTTGTGGTACAGCTGCTTCAAATACTGTACAGCTGTCATTGTGGTTGTGGTGGATCTGCAACAATGTCACTCGAGGTCCTCATCAGGTGACGTCGATTTCTTGAGAGTATCTGACCATCCTCTGTCTCAATCTGATTCAATCTTGGAACATCTTCACGCTTCACAATCATAGGGGCGGTCGGATAGCCTAGTGGTTAAAGCGTCCACTCGTCATGCCGAAGACCCGGGTTCGATTACCGACATGGGTACAATGTGTGATGCCCATTTCTGGTGCCCCCCACCGTGATATTGCTGGAATATTGCTAAAAGTTGTGTAAAACCATACCTACTCACTCACAATTACAGCAAGATGCCTCTCCTATTTTGTTGCACACAAACTGTCTCACCCTAAATGACGAGACAGGTGGCCCAGGCGGACGTGCGGTCTGTGTCTCTATGATAATGTGTGGACATGTTTTGAATTAGCCATCCACGCCCTTTGTGCTTTAAGAGCTTAGAACGTGATTTCCATCTGTGAGCATCAAGCATTCACCTTTACCCAGCTACACTCCTGTGTTCTGCACCACAAACTAATGGCCGTCAGTGGTCGTGTATCGAGTGTGAAGGTGCCACTTGAAAAACCATTTGAACAAATCTCGTGAATGCATCTGAAAAGATAAAATAATTAATCATTATTCATAAACATATTGCGTTTTCAACGCAGAGGTTACCTATAGATTTAATCACTTTAAATTAAATTTAGGACCAACGTGCTGCAAATACAGATGGCCTGAGGTAAAAGATTAACCCGTTCGTTCGTTGAGTTGATAGTGGTACACTTTTTGTGTCAATTGTCCTTGTGGGAGAAACCCCATGGATGTTCCTCCATGGTGCGACGACTCTCATTCAATAGACACAAAGCGACACAAATCAGGTTCTTTCCATAACAGTCTAGCAGATTCAATAAGTTATTTATGGTCAGCTGGACTGTTAGTTTTGAAAGCTCGTCCTAACCTTTCACAAAGCTATCACCATACATATCTATTGACGCGTAGTGTCACGACCGCGGTCACAGACCATGAGCGTGACCGCGTGCAGCGATGTAAAGAGATAAACAATATTATCTCTTTATACACACGTCCTGTTTCTCTACCACAGAAGCTGCACTATTGACCTGCTGATTAATTATTACCCCTACGCATAAAGTAAAAACGTCACTGTTCCCACCAAGAGGGGAATTATACATTGTCAATATGTTGGACTGCCGCCAGGACGTAACTGAGTGATCCTTTGTCATGACATCGATGTAGAGGTAGATCATTTATTGAATTAAAGGCATCTTCCCAAGGCAAGAGAGTTAACTGACTATAATAGTCCAGTTTCCACCCTTGCCGAACTAGGCTGGTATTATGGAGTTACATTTTGGCTGGACTAACGAGTCTATGCATAGTCCAATCAAAATCGTGAACCGAAATCGAAATCAGGTTTGTAAGCTGTCGCGAAGAGTTCGGTCGATTGCAGGATTTGCAAAGCATGTGCACCGCCAACTCGTTGTCGACAGATATTTTCAAAGTCTTTTCAAGTTTTTAATCAAGGTGCTCACATGATTTGATGCATTTCGCGATGTAAGACCCGTTTTATCACAATATAGATCTTGATTGTCAATCAGATCGTCTTGTCTGGGCGCCGCCTTTTTGTTTGAAACAAATGCAAGTGATACGAGAGGTGGAATCTGATTGGTCCATAGGAGAGACATAGGAGGGACATAACTCGTAACAGAGGCTGGTGGCGCAACAATCGATCCCAGGAATTCCAGCCTAGTTCGGCAAGGGTTGAAACTGGACTTTTAAACTTTCAGTTAACTCCCTTGACTCGTGAAGATGATGGAAGGAGTCCGGTCTCTATACTCAATGGAGGCACAGTATGGATGGGGAGCTACCACTGACTATTATGGCGACGGGGGTGATGACTGGGATGTTTGTTTGAGACTGTTTAATATTGTGTTAGTCATCGCTTCAAGACACTTTTTCTCAGAAAAGAGGAGCCATAATTATTTTCAGAACATCCAGCTTGTCTGGTGAACAATTTTAGTTTGTATAACCTAAAGAATTGTTTTTTTAACTCCCAACACTGAAGCTCCCCATTAACCAAAACCCACCCCCAACCTATCATCACCTAAACACCCACCCCATCACTATCCACACAATCCTAATTCCCGCTTATTCTTATAACCTGAGTAACTGTTGGGGTTTTCTTACCTCCCAATTTTCAAGACGCAACCCCTACCCCAAACCCCCTAACCCCCCACACTTCTGGTATCCACCCAACACAACCTAAACCGCACTACGACTAGAATTTGTTTTTACTCATTAAAGACACGTGAAGATCCGGGGTAAAATAGGTATTCAGGTCTTTAGGTTTGTCAGCACCATATCCATGCTCGTGGGTTTCACTGAAGTGGTAAACATCTGACACCTGCATCAATCTGGGCTTTCCTCCCACATTAAGCTGATGCCGCGATATAACTGGAATACTGTTAAAAGCGGCGTTAAACCCAACTCACTCACTCACCCTGGTAGGAATACTTGATGCAATCATTGGTTCCTTTTGTTGTGAGTTTCTAAGTTGTAAACATGCATCACATTTTGAAATCATGTCCGAAATCTGAGGGCTCATGTCTGGACAAAACAGTACATCTCTTGCTCTCTGTTCAGATTTCTCAATACCCATGTGTCCAATATGGAGTATTTCCGGCACACCACCTTGGGAATCACTGTTCTTTCACCTCTGAAAACAATGCCTCCTATCTCTGGGAGTTCATCTCGGTATTCCCAGAAATCGTGTACTTCACTGGGAACAGATGATTTGTTATCAGGTCATCCTCATCTTTGAGTGTTCACTTTCTTTGCTTTAGACATTCCCAAACTTACATAAAGATTCATAGTTTGTTCCCACCTTCTCAGGCACTCGTGAAGAGCAACCTCCCCGTGGTGAGTGCTGGGTAACACTAATCGCTCTTCCCCCGTGTGGAACCGGGGTAGAATGTGTCCACAGCACCCCATTGCTGGTCGTAAAAGCGACCGAATTGGGCAACCTGTTTGCCGTGGGTTGCGCCCCTGTGTCGGTGGACGACGGGATTCTGGTGGTTGAGGGCACTGGAGCCAGGAACTGTGATCCTTTCGCCCAATACATCACTTCGACCCTTACTTCACCTAGACGGGTGGTAGAATTGGTCCGATTCTATCAATCGGCTGGTCACGCATTGCCCTGTGCATGGTATATTTGAACATTTCGAAATATATAAAACTATTTTTGATCAGGATATGTCATAACCTTCATTGTGTGAATTTTAATTTTCCCTAGAGTCCTACGCCAGAAGGCGGTGGCTCATGGGCCAATCTGGTGATACGGACGGCTGAATTCTGTGTTTTTATAGGAAAATGCCATGAGCCTAACCAGCCTGACATTTCTATTTTATTAACGATAAAAGTCTTTATTTCTGGAGTATAACATCCCTGTAGCCCTGATGTTGCAGACTGGCTTCCACTGCACCATCGTCCTTGTTGACACTCCATTGCGGGTGGGGAACATGGATATCGAAACCTGTTCTTACACCATGGCTCTTCCCATTCCATCTGGTTCATCGAAAAATAAACGTAGAATTGTGGAGTCTCTATCATCTGATGAAGGCTCTCCTGACATTCTTGACTCGAGGCCAAGGTTCATTGTGATCTCACCTACTGATGACAATCCCTTGAAACTGAACCCATTTGCCATCTCCTTGGGCATTAAAGGTGTCTGTGGAGAGGTCAAGAACGTTTCACGCCTCCGTAGCGGTTCACTGTTAGTGGAATCTCTTAAAATTAAAGCAGTTTGTGAATACACCAGTTGTTGTCTCAGTGAACTCCTGTCGAGGCATAGTTAGAGACCGGGCTCGTTGTGTTTCCGATATGAGTGAGGAGGAAATTGCAGCTGTGCTACAAAATCAAGGGATAATTGCTGTGAAGCAATTTACCAAAAAGAAAGAAGATGGCAGTATTACTAAATTACACACGTCTCTGTTTACATTTGCCCTTGTATCTGTTCCAAAGAATATAAAAGCTGGATACTTTAACATTGGAGTGGAGGTATACGTGCCAAATCCACTCCGATGCTTCAAATGTCAACAGTTTGGTCATGGGGCTAAGTTCTGTCGTAACAACAAGGCGTTTTCCCGTTGTGGTGGAGCTCACGAGGGCTCTGAGTGCACCAATACCATCAAATGTGCTAACTGTAACGGAGAACATTTGGCCTCATCCAAATCCTGCCCTAGATATGAACGAGAAACAAAAATTCAAAAAAAATAAAACACATAAATAACATATCTTACTTTGAAGCAAAATCATTCTACTATTACTACTCAGCTGCAGTTTCCTCTCAACCTTCAATTTCCTCTGCGGCCCCTGTTGTCAGACCTTCAATGGTCTCGACTTCATGCCAAACTTCACTATCTTGGGTGGATAAACAGCTCATCCTTGATGAACAAACTCAGATCTCTCCAGCTTTGGAGCCTCATCAGCCTCTCAGACAGGCGTAACATCGCAGCCAACATCGGATTCAACATCAGACCCAACATCCGATCCATCCTCTGAACCAGAATCTGTCAAAGAAACAGTACCGAACAAAGCCCACCTTTCAAAAAACAAACAAACAAAGAAGCAATCAAAAAAGGCCAGGGCCCTCCAGCACTTGGAGGTGCCTGACACTCAGTCATCCCTTGTAAAGGTTCATAATCAGTTTGAACCTTTGGAGATGGAGGTCAGTCCTTCACTCCCAGTCCATGGGAGTGGTCCCCCAGCCCGGTCCCTATCTCCAATTGAGCCACCATGAACAGCTCACATACCCTTATTCGGTGGAATTGTAGAGGACTAAAGGATAATTTTAATGATTTACAGTTATTGATTCAAGATTTTTAACCATCAGCATTTTGTTTACAGGAAACCTTTTTTAAAGATACCAATCACTTGATATACGACAATATAATTCAAATAATTTCTTTTCTCCTCCAACTGGCCTTTATTTGAAATACTTTCATCTGACAAGTTAAAACCTGATCTGTTTACGGATGTTCCTGACCCTGTACAACTGTTCTCTGCTGAACTAAACAAAATAGCTGATGCATGTATCCCTAAGTCCTCTACAATTCCACACATACGTTAACCATGGTTTACTGCTGACTAGAACAAGCTCGGAAGGCTGAACATTATGGCCGTCGCCATCCTATGGTACATAATTTGAATACTTTCAAAATTTTAAATGCTAAAGCCAGGCGCACATCTTTGAGCAAAGCAAACGCCAATCTTGGCCAATGTTTCAAAGATAAACACACGTACGCCTATATCGAAAGTATGGAGCATTATAAAAAAAAATCAAAGGCAAGGGATCTAAATCTAGCATTCACCATCTTAAAAATGGGGATGAATTATTGATGGATACTTCAGATATTGCAAATAGACTTGGTGAAACTTTGGCTAAACATTCTTCCTCATGTAACTATGTACCCCAATTTTAAAAGTATCAAAAACAGCAAGAAAAGAAATATTTCAATTTTAAATCTGATAATGGGGAAGATCATAATGAAATATTTTCAATCCATGAGCTTCTTACTGCCCTTGGGCAAGCTCATGATACTGCTACAGGAGCTGATAATATACATTATCAAGTCCTGAAGCACTTACCAGAAACATGTTTAGACACCCTTCTGTTGATATTTGACGACATTTGGACATCTGGAAACTTTCCATCATCATGATGCCATAGTTGTTCCCATGCCCAAACCTGGTCGGGATCATAATGATCCCTCAAATTATAGACTTATTTCATTGACCAACTGCGTTTGCAAAACCATGGACCGCATGGTCAACAATACATTAACATGGTACTTGGAATCTAATAATCTAATTACTAATATTCAGTGTGGATTTCGGACAAACCGAGGTAACGTTGACCATTTGGTTAGATTAGAGTCATTCGCTAAGAATTCTATTATTAACAAGCAGCATGCAGTGTCTATCTTTTTCGATCTAGAAAAATCATACGACACTACATGGAAACATGGTATTTAAAAAGATTTACATGATTTTGGATTGAGAGGCCGTTTGCTTCGATTTATATCCAAGTGTTTATCAAACAGGCAATTTCAAGTTCGTGTGGGTTCTACCCTGTCTGATCATTATAATCAGGATCAGGGTGTTCCACAAGGCAGTATTAAGTCAGTTGCTATGTTTTGTATTAAAATGAAAAGCTTATCTAAGGTTTTAAACAATTTCAGTTGATGGATCTCTATTCTTGGATGATTTTAATATTTCATGACGTGGTAAAAATATGAATACTGTCGAAAGGCAACTACAATTGTGTCTAAATAAAATCCATAATGGTCATTAGAAAATGGTTTTAAATTTTCAAAATCTAAAACGAACTGTATCCACTTTTGCATAAAATACAAACCACATAAAGACCCAGAACTAGTCTTAGATGGCACTCCTATTAAAGTTGTAAAGGAAGCCAAGTTTTGGGGCATAATTTTCGATCATCATTTGACCTTCATACCGCACATCAAGTATTTGAAAAATAAATGTCTGAAGGCACTTGACTTGCTTAAAGTTGTTTCAAATTCCAAGTGGGGAGGAGATCAGAAAACCCTCCTCCAACTTTACAGAGCACTTATCCGATCTGAACTGAATGATGGCTCCATCATCTATGGTGGAGCCTGTAAAAGTAATTTAAAATTACTGGATACAATTCATCATCAAGGTCTGAGGCTTTGCCTTGGTGCCTTCAGAAACTTCACCCATTAATAGTTTGTATGTGGAGGCTGACGAGGGTTGAAGTACTGTAAAATTATAGCCCCGTTTTTATACTGTATTGTTATTTATGGTGATATCTTTTTTATGGTTCCATACTAGTCTTAAAATGTACATCTGTGATAATCTAGTTATTTCACTGTCCTTTGACGACAGGTTTTATAATAGTGAGTGAGTGAGTTTGGTTTTACGCCGCTTTTAGCAATATTCCATCAATATCACGGCGGGGGACACCAGAAATGGGCTTCACACATTGTACCCATGTCGGGATTCGAATCCGGGTCTTCGGCGTGACGAGTGAACGTTTTATCCACTAGGCTACCCGACCGCCCCAGTTTTATAATAAAATTGTATGTATTATTAAGTCTAGCTTGATTTAGTCACGATATGGCTGAAATATTGCTGATGTCACTATAAATATTCACTCACTCACTCCCATCTTCTCAAAGTTTCTGCTAAGTTACGTTATGACAGTCTGATTCCAAAGGTGGCTTTAATTTCTTTAATGTTTACTGCAATTTTTGTCTGTGTCCGACATTTCCTACCATACTCACGAGGGTTTTAAACTCTGGTGAACTTGATGGTACCGGCCATATTTTCACGTGCACTCACGCTTCCCGTTAAAATTATTAGTTCATCGGTTGGCAGAGTAAACATGTTTTATAATCATGAAAACAAAATAAAACGAATAACATTACCAAATCATTAAAAAGCTCCAGTTTCCCACTGGAGTGATCTATGTAGCAGGTTTCAACAACAAATATTAAATGGTTTTGAGGTTCTGCCATGGAAACGAAAACCACCAACTTGTTTTAAAATCATGAAAACAAAATAAAACGATTAAATAGCCCATAGCCCCAATTTCCCGCTAGACTGACCTTTGAAGAAATATTTAAAAAATAATGTTCCCAACGTGTTTATCAAACACAGGCATGTTTGCAACAATATGAACAAAATTAGTTTTGATTGATTCGATGTTTTACGCATGCTTTTTACTACCACACCATGCAATTACCTTCCATACGTAACTGAATTTGTCTTTCCACAGTAAATGAGTGCGCTAGACTGTCACAGAGGTACTGTTTCCCTTCCATTACTGCAGTAAACTGTCAATCAAATGTCATGCATTTCAATGTTTGAATAAAACTAAAACAGCACAACTAACAATATACAGGGAATTTTAAAAAATGACATGTTATAAAAAAATGTTTCAAATAATAGAAATGTATGTACAATTACCCATAAGTCCTGTACACGTTTCAGAAAACTAGTACAAATAGACAACAGCAGCAGTCAACCATGGGGTGATGAGTCTTACCGACAGCGGAAAACAAGGTAGTAACAGTCCGGAACACTGCACAATGATCAGCTCCACAGACCCAGACAAAAAAAAATCCATATGTAATTGACAGGTTTGCAATATTTCTGAACCACTGAGCACTGATCGGTCTATATGCCATGCCATTAAGTTCATAATGTATGTGGCTAAACCTGTGTCAGTGTAGATATGCAGTGATCAATACAGGATGTTTCTATAAACACCCTCAATGATGGCCATTGATTTTCTTGTTCTAAGCACAGGACCATGTCACTAATGATAATAATAATAATAATAATAATAATAATAATAATAATAATAATAATAATAATAATAATAATAATAAATAAATTCGCAGACTAGGGAGTGTGAATTGCCTTATAAGTTTTCAATCTGACAAACTCTGATTCTAATTTTACCATGAGATAGTTTTCACTGTCAGGGCGAGTTGAGAGAAAAGGCACTTAACTTTGTCTGAAGCTCTCAGCACCACTGGTAATGTAAAGTCAAATGGCATATGTTGTTAGGAGTTGTCAAAAAATACATTTGTCATTCTACATGACATTGTTTTTTTTATAGTATTACAAGGAATTCAACATTTTCAAACAAATGTTTTGATAGGGGTGGGGGATATGTCTCAAAGGAATTAATTTTTGTGTCCTATGTTTAACTTTCGAATTGGTTCCTAAGCCGGATGTTAACAAACAGGATCAGCTACTATAGTTTGCCTTGCCTAAACTGGATTTTACTGGTACTTACAGGTCATCCTCACGTGACTCGCCCCCAGTGAAGATCTGGGTTAGAATTAGTCTTCAGCAACCAATGCTTGTTGTAAGAGGCGACTAACAGGATGGGTGCTCAAATTTGACTTGATGAATATCCAACAAACCATATGACTGGAATATTGCGGACTCTGGTGTGTAGCAAACCTAATCAGAGACAGTAATGAGAATACATATATTATTAACACCTGACTGATCTGATAAACATTGATTATAGAAGTTACAGTCGTGTGAGTATGTTGTCAACATATCACCTTTCATGACTGTTAATATATTTAGTTTCTATATACAAGATGAAATGTAGACTGATACAAAAGCAGGTTATTGAACCTTCCCATGTGACAGGTAAAGTTATGCAAGTCCCATGCTAAACTATCCCACTGAGCGCATTGTTGGTGTGTTAGTCTGACGAACATCCTTGGAGCCCAAGCCTGCGTGTGCTGTGAACAGAACAGAGGTGAAATCTCTCTCCACTTGGAGCTCTATCTAGCCTGTGTGTGCTGTGAACAGAACAGGTCAAATCTCTCTACACTTGGAGCTCTATCTAGCCTGTGTGTGCTGTGAACAGAACAGAGGTCGAATCTCTCTACCTGTGTGTGCTGTGAACAGAACAGAGGTTGGTTGAATCTCTCTACACCTGGAGCGCTATGTAGCCTGTGTGCGCTGTGAATAGAACAGAGGCCAAATCACTCTACCTGTGTGTCCTGTGAACAGAACAGAGGTTGAATCTCTCTACACTTGGAGCTCTAGCCTGTGTGGTCAAATCTCTCTACACTTGGAGACCGAGTCTGTGTGGATATCCCCTTGTTTGTGTAAGTGATTTGTTTCCACATGTGCAATTATATTTTATATTTGTGCCAGTTGGCTGGCTTGTTGCAATCATATGGAATGTATAAAGCTTTGATCCAAGTTTCTGAAGTATAGTAAAACATCCACCACATCGATGACCATTATCTAAGCTTGTAGTGATCTGCTTGCTGGTGTACATAAAGGATAGACCAATTCATTTTTTTATGTTGCAGATTGAGAGAAAGTATGATAAAAGATAAAACCCATTTGCTGTTAGAATGAAAATGTGCTTATTTTAAACATGTTTGTGTTTAGATTGCTAAATTTTTCATTTCAAAAGTTTCATTTTGGAAGCTATCCTTGCAATGTTAGTTTGCACTAACTAAGGATATGCGACTCTAGCGGCGTGTAATGCCGTAGTTTTAAAGTCTTGTCTACAACGATCCCAGGACATACATGGTCTGCCTATTGATTTTTATCTGTACCTGCATGAGGTCACACTTCAGTGCCCATAGCTCGAGGGCACTCGAGTTCATGCGTACATTATACAGCATGGCAGGCCCCCTTCAAGCATTGAAATATGCCACAGAATTCAAGTTTTAAATTATTTATTGTAAACATCAAGGGATGTTACGTTTCATGTTCTGCAATCAAAACATGATCACATCATTATTGATTTGCCCATCCTACACCATTTGTGGTCCGACTGTCTGGCTGAGTATTGATTAGCAACATTGTGTAACGTTCATTGCCTTGAAGAATACCGCTACAGGTAAATGCCATGTGTGAACGTGATAAGAGGACAAACTGGAATTTCTTGCTGGTTTATCTGCGGTAAGCTATGTTTTGTGTTGTTTTTTTTTTTTGGGGGGGGGGGGGGGGCGGGGCGCTCGTTAATTCTACTTCCGGAATCAACAGACTCAAGTGATTTCTCAGACTTCAACCATATTATGGTTGATACATAATTTTCCAGGATGACCTATAGCTGCGTCAGTGATAAGCTATGTTGTTTTGTGTTGCCATAGTTGTTGTTTTTTGTTTTTGTTTGTTTGTTTGTTTTTGTTTTGTGTTGTTTGTTGTTTTTGTTTGTTTGTTTTTTTTGGGGGGGGGGGGGGGGGGGGGCGAGGGGTGCTCATTAATTCTACTTCCGGAATCAACAGATTCAAGTCATTTCTCAGACGTAAACCATATTTTTGTTGATATATAGTTTTGCTTGGTGAGCTATAGCTGCGTCAGTTTTATTTGCACAAGATACATGTGCAGATTGGCTATGAATTCCGTGCTCAGCATCACAAATAGCATGATGTCATCACAATGGTTTAATATTGATGAAGCAGCTAGCTGTGGACTGTGTTGCCCACACTCCAAGTTTGTTTAACTCATACACAAATTGCACAATCATACAGCTTAAACTGATTTTCTTCAAGATATTATACCTTATAATGTGCCAGGCTTCAGTTCTCCGAGATTGATGGCCGACAGAGTTCGAGAAGAGAGTTGCTGGAGTGTGCACTCCTTCCTTTGTGAGGTTGGTTGGTTGGTTTATTGTTTAACGTCGCACTCAGCAATATTCCACCTATATGACGGCGGTCTGCAAATAATCGAGTCTGGACCAGACAATCCAGTGATTGATATCATGAGCATCGATCTACCCAAAGGGGGATCGATGACATGTATCAACCAAGTCAGCGAGCCTGACTGCCCGATCCCTTTAGTTACTTTTTACGGCAAGCATGTGTTGCTGAAGACCTATTCTACCCCGGAATCTTCACGGGTCTCCTTTGTGAGGCCTACAAAACGGCCTTTGTCCTAACATGACTGCTAGGGTAACATCTAGTCTCAGGATATAAATATTTTACAGTAGAAACTGCTGTTTAACCATCTTTATAAGAAAGGGATTTGATTAGTAAGGTTTGACTGTACTAGGGCTAACATGGGTGCCTACGTTGTTTGTTTGTTTGTTGTTTAACGCCACACTCAGTGATATTCCAGCTATGTGACAATGGTCTGTAAATAATCGAGTCCTGACCAGACAATCCAGTGATTGACATCATGAGCATCGATCCACGCAATTGGGATACAATGCCATGCATCCACCAAGTCAACGAGCCTGACCACCCGATCCCGATAGTCACCTTTTACGACAAGCATGGGTTGCTTAAGACCTATTCTACCCCGGATCTTCACAGGTCTGGGTGTTGACTTAGTCTCTGAAAATATTGGGCGGATCTTCACAGATACGTGACTACCTGAACCCGTGATTAGTCACTTGATATATTGTTTAATGACAATAACAACAAACTCCATGCTTACACGACAAGTTGTTAATGTTCACATTTCTTTCTGACTATGCATGCAATCCTTCTGACTTTTATATGTTTAAGTAAAGCTAAAGCTGCAGTCAACTTCATAATGCATCTAAAAACTTTTTGTCAGGGCTTCGGTAAAACAGTTCCCAATAGGACATATTGTACCCAACTCTTGAGACCTCCAGCGTGGGGCAATAGGGGGCTGGGTACCTGGGTAGGGCAGGGTGGGGTAATAGGGGGCTGGGTACCCGGGTAGGGCAGGGTGGGGTAATAGGGAGCTGGGTACCTGGGTAGGGCAGGGTGGGGTAATAGGGGGCTGGGTACCTGGGTAGGGCAGGGTGGTGTAATAGGGGGCTGGGTACCCGGGTAGGGCAGGGTGGTGTAATAGGGGGCTGGGTACCTGGGTAGGGCAGGGTGGTGTAATAGGGGGCTGGGTACCCGGGTAGGGCAGGGTGGTGTAATAGGGGGCTGGGTACCTGGGTAGGGCAGGGTGGTGTAATAGGGGGCTGGGTACCCGGGTAGGGCAGGGTGGTGTAATAGGGGGCTGGGTACCTGGGTAGGGCAGGGTGGTGTAATAGGGGGCTGGGTACCTGGGTAGGGCAGGACAGGATAGGGTAATAAGGGGCTGGGTACCTGGGTAGGGCAGGGTGGGGTAAAAGGGGGCTGGATACCCGGGTAGGACAGGGTAGGGTAATAGGGGGCTGGGTACCTGGGTAAGACAGGGTAGGGAAATAAGGGGCTGGGTACCCGGGTAGTGCAGGGTGGGGTAATAGAGGGCTGGGTACCCAGGTAGTAAATCTGGACACATTTCAGCCCTTTTATGGCAAGCATGGGTTGATGAAGACCTATTCTAACCCAGATCTTCACGGGTTCTAGAATTAGATTCAGTGCGATAGCAAGCATAAACATGCAGAGAAAAAGTCAAAAATGACATAACCGATACTATTAAGTAATATATCGTCGTCATGCTTAAATGGTGGTCATCTTGGAATTTCTATGGGTAACCTTTCTGTTTTAGTTACTCCAAGGAAACCAACCCTGCAAATTTCTGTGCATGTGTCATCATAATGGTAGTTCTGCTACAGTAGTCATAACAATTAGTTCAGGAGCATCATCTTGGGTCATTTGTAACAGTGAGTCTACTCAGCCAAAACAGGGCTCCGACCATCATATAATTTTCAGTAATATTTAGTGTAGTCATATGAATTATTATTAGTTGACCGTGCACTGACTGAACATAATTTTCCTGGATCGGGGTGTTGGACAGGTGGCTGAAGTCACAGACTGTAGCAGTGAGGAAGATGAGTGGGTGTTTGTTTGTTTCAGCATTCAGCAGTATTATAGCTATATGACGGCAGTCTGTAAATAATCGAGTCTGGACCAGACAATCCAGTGACTGACATCCTGAGCATCGATCTATGCAATTGGGATACGATGACATGCATCAACTATGTCAGCTAGCCTGACCATCCAATACTGTTAGTCGCCTTTTATGACAAGCATGGGTTGCTGAAGACCTATTCTACCCCGGATCTTCACAGGTCTGTAGACTTAGTCTCTGAAAATATGGGGCGGTTGGGTAGCCTATTGGTTAAAGTGTTTGCCTATCAAGCCGAAGACCCGAGTTCGATTCCTAAAATGGGTACAATGTGTAAAGCCTATTTCTGGTGTCCCCAGCTGTGATATTGCTGGAATATTGCTAAAAGCGGCATTAAACCACTCACTCACTCACTCCGAAAATATATAATTTTGATAGAATCAAACAACAACATTTTAATTGAATAGGAGCCCAGAACCTGTAGACTTGCTTCAATAAGACCTATAGCATTACAGTTAGGGCTGGACAGATGGAAAATAACACAGTTCAGGGACTGTGAGACAGACTTGGGTGGGTGGCATGGAATGTGTGGTGTGTGGGCATTGTGTATAGATTGTGTGGCGTCTACAGTTTTACACATTCCTTCCTAATTCACACATGATCAACCCCCTTCAAAGTTAAACTGGGGATATTTCATCTATTGAAAGAAACAACTACTCCTGTCAGACTCTACCCAAGGGAATATATCTGGAAGATCCCCAGTTACTACACCAAGGGTATAATCTGGGAGATCACGATTCTCTACAGGAGAGTTACCATGGTTACTCCTCCAGCACCCAGGTAATATCCCTTGTATTTTCATGGTGTCATATTACTGTAAATAAATGTCATTTTCTCTCGAACTACTGGAGTATTCTGTGAGTGTTACGTGAGTGAGTGAGTATGGTTTTACGCCGCTTTTAGCAATATTCCATCAATATCACGGCGGGGGACACCAGAAATGGGCTTCACACATTGTACCCATGTCGGGAATCGAACCCGGGTCTTCGGCGTGACGAGCGAACGCTTTAACCACTAGGCTACCCGACCGCCCCTGTGAGTGCTACGATTTGTTGCTGTGTATTGAATATATATTTTATTATGGTACAATAATTTATTTTTAAATTATTTTTATTGTATGGCATGTTGACTGTCAGTTTCATACAAGGATTAACTAATAGCACAGTTCAGTTATTAACTCATTTGGGTCTCACCAAAGTATGAAGCTTTCATTGGGTGGTTTATAAATATCCAAATACCAATATATCACTTAAATCTTAGTCCACAATTGAGGGATATATTTATACCCGTTCATTCATTTATACCCGTACTTTTATGATAGACTAATTACAATAACAACACCACCCTTAGTAAATAGAAAATGGCAGTCTCTTTTTGACGATGATATTCCATGGAAAGAAGTTTATTCAAACTTCAGAAAATGTACTGAAGATCCTAAATTGATTGACTTTCAGTTTAAGTTTATCCATAGAATAATTTACACCAAAATGGAATTATCAAAAATGAAACTAGTTGATAATGATATTTGCTCCTTTTGTGATTTAAATGGTGAAAACCTCCTACATGTATATTGGGAATGTGAATATGTTAAACACTTTTGGAGCAAACTGGAAATCTTTTTAAACCTTGATATCAATACTAGGATCTCACTTACCAAACACTCAGTTATATTTGGATTCGACAAAAATAAACTTTTACTACATCATATTATAATATCCAGGAAAAAATATATATATTTCAAGTATTAAGGGTGAGAAACCAAGTTTTTGATAATTTTAGGAAAATACTAAAAGAGTCAGCTATGATTGAAAAATTCAGTGGTACAAAAAACAAAAAATGGGGAAAAATCCTACACAAATTAAAATAATAATCATGCCCTGTACAATAATGCTATAGATCAGTAACGCCTCAAATAGCAATACTATCTTAAATGCTTATATCTGACTATCGGTACAACTTTCCATGCTTTTCTTGAAACATATCATATATATATATCATATATCAGTTATACATGCTATATCTCTATATCACAAGAAATGTACATCCATGTAATGTATGTTCACTACAACTGATTAAACCTACTGTACAACCTTGGAAAAGAATAAAAAATGTCAAAAATTAAAAAAAAAAATTAATTTACAATAAAATAATTTTCCGAAAACAGGCTTGTTAAAACAATATGAACAGTAATGGTTTCTATTCATTCCTTGTTTTTACTGTTTACATCTTACACATGTTTTTAACTACTATGCGATTACATCCCTAACATACTGAATTTGATAAACAATGTCTTTCCACAGTACATGATGCAGAAGCCTGTTCAGGCCACATGGTAGCAGCGGTAACTGCTGTCATGAACTGGCTTGTAGGTGTTTCCCTCACGGTATCATGGTACACTTTATTTGAAATGTCACCCATTTCTGGTTTTAAATTTAAATAAAAGTGAACAATTGACATCATATTGGGAATTTAACACAAAGAAGATCAAATATGACATGTTATGAAACATTGTATAAAAAAACAGAACTGCATGTACTTTCTATTTAATTTCCCACAAGTTCCATAGATGTTTCAGAAAACTATTTTAAGTACAGTCAAACCACAAAAAAAAGTTTGAATTATCCTGGGTTTGCGGCAACCAACAAAGTGAATTTCCCAAAATGTTTTGAGAGATTATTACTTGGAATCAAGTCATCTCTCGTATCATACTGCGTTTCAACATCAATAGGGGCGGTCAGGTAGCCTAGTGGTTAAAGCGTTCGCTCATCACGCCGAAGACCCGGGTTCGAATCCTGACATGGGTACAATGTGTGAAGCCCATTTCTGGTGTCCCCCGCCGTGATATTGCCGGAATATTGCTAAAGGCGGCGTAAAACCAAACTCACTCACTCACTCAACATTGATAACTAAATTGTTATGTATCAATGAGAAATATTTGAACAGTTCGAGTCATCAGGGGCATTTTATGCTTATTTCATCTCCCCGAGGCAAGGGAGTTCACTGACTACAAAAGTCCAGTCACCACCCTTGCCGGACTAGGCTGGGAATATGGAGTTACATTTTGGCTGGACTAACGACACTATGTATGGTCCAATAGAAATTGCGTAATGAAACTGACATGGTGACAGCTGTGCATATTTCGGTTGGTTGCATGTATACCGTCAACTGCGCATCGACAGCTATTTTTCAAATATTTACATGTTTTTGATACCGGCACTCAAATGATCTGATGCACTTCACGAGGTAAGACCTGTTTTATTACAATAAGGATTTTGATTACTGATCAGATCCTCTTGACTAAGCGCCACATTTGGTTTGAAGCAAATGCAAGTGATATGAGAGTTGGAACACAAATGGTCAATAGGACGGACATAGTGACATAACCTGTAATAGCCACTGGTGGCGCTTCACTCAAGCTGTGTTTGTTTGTTAGGTGTTTAACGCCGCACTCAGCAATATTCCAGCTATATGGCGGCAGTCTGTAAATAATTGATCAAGCAGTGAAACTCCAGCCTAGTTTAGCCAGGGTGGAAACTGGACCTTTACAGTCAGTTACCTCCCTTGCCTCTGGAAGATATGCTTAATTTGGATACTTGGGACTCCCAAATGAATTTGAGACAATTGAGAATTTGACACATTCAGTTCGACAGTTCCAAGTATACAGGGACCGAAATGTAAGTTTGAGACATCTGGTAATTGGAGACGAGGTTTGGCTGAATGTTCATGAACTACATAACATATAGTCCTGCACCATGACAGTGGAATACATTTATTTTATGAAAAAAAACCCACCAATCTTGAAACATACAAGGGCATGTCTAGCCAGCTCTAGCTAGCTCTCTTCCACATAAACTATGAAATCAGCATAGGGAAAATTATTTTTTTGTATTTTTAGAGTCGAGAAGGGTATTGTGTAAAATAAGATGTCATAGACTAAATGTTAGTCTACATGACATGCAGTTTTTACTAGTATGATAATCATAAACATTCATGTTGGCCAAATATAGTTTGAGCAAGTTGGCCAATAATCAAGGAATTCTCAAGGTCTCTTTCTTTGTTGTTTTACACTGAGCAATGTTCCTGCAATATGACGACAGTCTGTAAATAATCAAGTCTGGACTAGACAAGGCTGTGATTGATATCCTGTGCATATAGCCACCCATTTGGGATACAATAACATACAATCAACTGTCACCCAGACTGACTGCACGATCCAGTTAGCCGCCTCTTGTGACCCCCAAAAAACTATTTAATCATTTTCACCTGTCCTCTACCATAAAAGTGTTGAAAAGTACAACGTCTAATTCTGATTCCCATGAACACATCTGATATTTACTTTCACATCAAGGCCTCACCTTTTTTTACTTGATTTATAGATACCCCACCTAAGAATAGAAAATTCAGAAAACAAAATCAGAATTACAAGGTTTTTACATACCGCTAATGGCAAGGTGGGTTGACAATAAACATGACAATAAAATTTCAGATTTTAAATTTGCTTGCCGTAAAAGGTGAATATGCTTGTCGTAAAAAGGCGACTAACAGGATCGGGTGGTCAGGCTCGCTGACTTGGTTGATGCATGTCATCGTATCCCAAATGTGTAGATCGATGCTGTCAATCACTAAATTGTCTGGTCCATACTCGATTATTTACATACCGCCGTCATATAGCTGTAATATTGCTGAGTGCGGCGTTAAACAACAAACAAAACCAAGATTTACAATATCAATAAGGACCCAAACCAGGCTAAGAGTTTAAATTTTTTTTTACAACCTACCGATCCAAATCAAACTTTAAGATGATTGTACTAGGGCTGGGACGAGTCCAAATTTAATACCCGGGTACCCACCGGGCTACCACCTGACCCTACCCGGATACCCGCTATATGTCTCAAGACTTGGGTGTAAAAAGTCTAATTGGGAAATTGTTGACCGTAGCCCTGGTAAAATGTATTTAGATACACGTATAAAACGATCTGGTCATGCATACACTGAAGTTGACTGAAGTTTTATCTTTATTCAAACCTATAAAGGTGAGAAGGAATGGGTGCATAGTCAGAAAGAAATGCGAACAATGGTGACTTGTAGTGTAACCATAGAGTTTTAGATATTTTTTGTCAGTACACAATATATCACGTGACTAACCACGGGTCCGGGTAGTCCTGTGGTTACCCGGGTCCTACTCAGTACCCACCCGACCCGAGTACCCGAGTTACCCGTCCCAGCCCTATCCTGTAAATGCATTTTAAAACATAATCCACCCACCGACCAAATATATTCACTACTATCAACAATTGTAAAAATAAAATGTCTGACTAAGATGTCTAAAGTTTTTCTAATGATTTCTCTGTGCAGGTTAGTGGGCTATAAAGCCTCTTTAACCCACCTGTCATTCCAACAGTGTTTCTTTATCTGCAACAATTATGAATGTTAGGTATGTTGTAAATAATTGTTGCCACTTCCTGCACACAGAATTTCAACTTTTGAATCTCATGTAATGTTGAGATGATTGGAACCACGGGGCCACGGATAGCCATACTATACTGACTGTACTGATTACATTAAAAAATGTCATCAGTACAGTCAGTATAGTATGGCTATCCGTGGCCCTGTGATTGGAACAAATTTAATGCACTTTATTCACAGAAATGTCAATTTCGAATTTTCCATTTGAATGTCTTTTTCAAAACCAAACCCCAATCCAAAAATGGTGACAAAATGTTCAAAGTTGTCGAGATATCAGAGCTTATATGTCTACAGTTAATTATCAATGAGATTTTTAGAGAAATTGTGATTATTTCAAAATATTATTATGACCTGTTTAATATTTTATGAATTTTCCACATTTCAAACTAGCTTTTGTGACAGTCATCAATTCATATCAATTCATATCCTACCCTATGCGTAACATGGCGTATGATGCACTTCGTATGAACAAACACAGCCCACATTTATCGTTCAATTTACTTTACTGGAACTTTGATTCCATGCAAGACGTGCGGGCCAAAATAGCACCACGTCAAAACGGCACCAAAATTGCAAACCGGATCTAGTTTTGGTATGCGAAAAGGAAACGATAGTGGCCGATCCATGTATCTTCGTGTTGTTACAACCTTTTTTGTGAGTGTGTTTCGTGTGTATTTGTGCGTGCGTGCGTGCGTGCGTGCGTGCGTGCGTGCGTGCGTTCGTTTAAAGCTGCACTCGGCAATATTCTCTCAGCTCTATAATCCCCAGACTATACAAAGCAGATAAATGTGAGCATTCAAATTCAAAGAGTGAGTGAGTGAGTGAGTGAGTGAGTTTGGTTTAACGCCGCTTTTAACAGTATTCCAGTTATATCGCGGCGTCAAATTCAAAGAACGGGCAAGTCAGCAATTATCACATGACTAACAAATAAAACGGCCATTCACTCTTGTGCTGTCGCGGTTTCATAAAATTGCGGTTTTCTCTGGGACACCTCATGACTGAAATAATGCTAAAAGCAGCATTAACCGCATACGCACCTTGCTCGAAGTTGGCACGATCATTAAAACATCAAAGGGACACACCTCAGGTTTCTTTGGTAGAAAAAGTGTTATAGAATATATTGATAATAATCAATTTTCCACTAGCACGTGCATTAATTACTAACCAACTATGTCTTATTTAATACAAAACCCGTTAGAATTGATCTTCAGCAACCCATGTATGTTGTAAGAGGTGACTATCGAGATCGGGTTTTCAGGCTCGTTGACTTGGTTGTTGCATGTCATCGTACCCTAATTGCATAGATTGATGCTCATGATGTCAATCACTGGATTGTCTGGTCCAGCGTCTATGCTTTGAAGACCGCCGCCGGCTGGAATATTGCTGAGTGAGGCGTTCAAGGACAAAACAAACTTATTATTACAAAACTTCTTTAAAACGCCAAGTATATTAAAGAATTGTAGGTCCGTTGCCGTTGGAGACAATTTGGGTTAGCGCCGTTTTCGCGTAGTGCCGTTTTAGTGCTAACCAGGATTGTTAATTAATGTGTTGTCCGGTAGTGTCTTCTACAAGAATTATGGTCCATCTCGTATTATGATATTTCCGATAATTCAGTCTGTGCACGTTTCAGACCCATTTACGCGTTCAACTCGAATCTACATTAAAGGCATATGTTAAGCGAATTCATCTTTCGTGGTTATATGATACCAAGAATGTCGATGGCAGGTCGTTCGTCCATATTAAATAGCTTCGCGCGATGCACGCACCGAGGAGCACATGGTATAGAGCGGGTGTATTTTCGAGATAGTGTAAGTGATAATCTTTGTTTGAACCCTACACGCTGAGCTGTCTTTTAGACTGAACGTACGAGTGTTTTAGATATGAAACTTAGATTAACATAAAAAATATGTTTGGGTTTTCAATGTGAATTATTTTTTAAATGTGTCGATAGTCAAGAATACTTAGTGTTTATGTTGTTGCATCGTCAAAACGCACCATTGACTGCAGAACATGGCGTAAAGATTTTCACGCGCAATTATAATTAGGAATTCACGGGGCAAGTATATCTGTCATTTAACCACTGAATTGAATTATAGCTTTCTGTGTTTTGTCCACGTTTAATGGTCACAAATACATAGTTACGACAACATGGAGTAACCTTTTATTAGAATCCCATTATGGTTTTCGCACCTCCCTTCGCAAGCCCTGCCCTTGCGCACGTTACAAGCTGGTTACAGAATATCGTGGACATGTTTATATAATTTTAGTTCCAAATCATTTACCGAGTATTTCGATTGAAAGTATGATTGTCAAAAGTTATAAGAACGAACGGTTCAGTTCACCCCCTTTATTTACAACGGATTAATTTGGATTAACTGCAAGCAGCCTATACGGGGTAATTCAGTACACCATCCAGCACACCATCCCACGTTATCTTAACAGTTTATTCCTGAAATAGCATTAATTTAATTGGTTTGCTGCGTAAAACATTGGTTTCCAATGCAAAGGCAGATATCAGATATAAAGTATATGTTTGAAATAATTTTAATACCCAGCAAGACATTCGGGAGTTTTTAAAATAAACTGCAAATAGATTTATTACATATACACATCTAGCTTGGCATGTACAATTTGTTACATCTAACTTCATTTATGTATTCATTGTAATATGTCCTATGTGTAATGGAGTGGTATTAACATAAGCGCTTCGCTTGTTTACCAATCCATTTTCACACTTTTGTGAAAATAAATATGTTTAAACAGACAGTCTGGGGAGGGGACCCATTTGTCAGGTGTGCATCTAGGCTGGTTTGTTCCCACTGTACCAGCAGATTAATTCGGTTTGATTAAGATTAATCAAGTTAATCCGGATTAGCCGTCATGCCTTGCTGTACTGCCAGCACCAGCCAGGTACTAATTAGCTATGCTGAAATGTGTAATTTTGAGAGTGCCCTGGGCGCTTATTACGTCGAATACGGTATTGTTATACATTGTATGATTCAACATTATGGGTAGTTCTTGTATCTTCAGACCGCCTCCGTGGTCTAATGGTAGAGCGTCCGCCCAGAGAGCGGTAGGTCCGGGGTTCGATCCCCAGCCGCGTTATACCAAAAGACGTTAAAAGATGGTACTTGTTATTACCCTTTCTGGCGCTCGGCATTAAGGGGCTAAAACAAGGACTGGTCAGCTCGGAGTCAGTATACTGTGTCTGAGTGGGGTATTCATCATAAAACTGCAGCATGGTATCTCAGTGTGCTAGCACTATAAATCGGCATCAGTCCGGACTAGTACAAGCAGCCACATACAAGTGCATGCACGTCGCTATATAAGTGCAATAAACTTGGACATGACGTTAAACCCCATTTCACCACCTCTTGTATCTTCAAGAATTGTAACCTCTTCACCAGTTTTTACCACTTATTGTTCAATTTGGAAATATATTTTAGTGCTATATATTTTTCAATCTTAAATATATCCTTCAAATATTTTTTTCAGTAATTGATATTTTATTTCTGAGTCCCTGTTAGAACCTGACACCCAGAGTAGTGCCTGGCCCATGTGAGAAAAGATATACAGACAACTTTAGAAAACACAAGCAATGTTCAGAGCCAGTTCATAAAAAACACCCACATGGTATAAAACTTGGCTTGTTGGCTTTTGCTTTAAGAACTATTTCTTTCAATGATCTACCTGTTGTGAATGTAGTATTTAATGTGATTAAAATTTAGGTTTTTTTTATGTTTATGAATAAAGAATTTATCCAAAAGTAACACTCGGTCAAACACCTCATCAGTATATATATATATATACATACTCCATCAAACCAAATAGATTAAGCTGAAGGTCAAATGTCGAATTGTGGATATGTGGACACTTTTCATTTAGTAAGCTTACATATAACACTGAGTACCAGAAACCTTGAACTTGTTTGCACTCCAAAGAAAGTGGGTAATTGTTAGAACTTCACATTGACAAAAAGAGCATAAATTGCCATCTAATATAATCTTGATTTTAAATAAATATGAGGTTTTTTTTATGTAATCCTGTGAAAATTCAGTCCCAGACGAATTCTGCGATTCCCAAATCATGGAAAGATTTGCAGAAAATGGTACTTATCGCAGAATTGCAGACAAATCACAGAATTTGCCTTTTTCTATCAAACTGTACTCTAATTTTCAGTATTTTCAAGATTTTCCATCAAATTTTATACTTGAATGATTGTCAAACATGCAATTCAGACACACAAAATAAGAATCCTACAATAAAACAAGATTTGAAATATATCATTCTCACATTTAAATGTTCTTGTGGTATTACGACGACATAAACTATGTTTACATCAAACCATAAATATCAGAGATAATTGTTTTTGTCTTGAAATGTCTAAATGCAAGAGATTAAATATTTTAAAGAAAAAAAAATGAGTCTGTATAAATGTTTGAAGGGGGGAGGGGAGTCCCAATATGGTTATGTTTTTACTGCAGAATTTACCACCAAATTTTGAATTTTTACTAGCAGAATTTTGGTAATTTACGACAGAATTCATCTGGGACCAAATAATTCTGAACTGAAACCATCTCAATTTGGTATCTAATGTAGTCTTAAGTGGTTTTACAAATAGTTTTTCCCACTCTAACCCGACAGGAACTCATTCCTCCCACTTATAATTGATTTTAAGCTGAGTGTCAGATGCATTCTAAATAATATAATAATACTTTGCTCTACCAGTTGTCGGACTTTCATTTTTGTGGAAGCCTTGGTGTCTGAGTTGGATTGATCGCTGACTTTGTGTGCTGGCGATTAGGTGCCTCACTCTGGCAGTGTGGGTTCGAATCCCCGACAGGACTCAACCCAAAAAGTACAAGAATCTGTACTTAAATCAGAAAGTAAATATCCCAAATATAAACTTTGTTAATACTTTGCTCCTTTCTTAACTGTAGCAATTTCTTGACAACAGGATCATCATTCATTTTGGCAAAAGATGTTGGCTTACTATCCTACAAAATATTTGAAAATGTTCGACTACATAGAACTTCTGTTTTATACCAGACATAAATTCATTGCTTTGCAGCCAGGATTATATGAGTAACCCGGTATATTTTGATTCAAAACTAAACATATGGCAGAACTAGTGAAAAGAAACACACTTAAAGCACAGTGTAGTTCACGTAGTAGACCTGGGGATTAAGAAATTTAAAACAGTAACAGTCTCAATGAAGAGAGGTAGAAAACTTCCTAGACTGCTTTTCTAGCTCCTCGAGTTAAAGAGAACTCAAACTTAGTAGGGGGTGAGTGATAACTTCATCCTAGCTTGTTGTTGGTACACTTAAATTCTAAAGGACACACCTTAACTTCTATATCATCACCCTGTAAACTTGAAAAATAATACATTTCAGTGCATGTAAAAAAAGACAGGTCCTCTGGTTCCATTCATCACACACCCAAGCTTCACGCATCCCTGATCACAGTGTCCTCATCAGCTCGAGTCATGTTGTTTACTGCATAAATGGCTACCAAGTCACTTGTTAAATTACCCCTTAACAATATCCGGGGTAGAATAGGTCTTCAGCAACTCATGCTTGCCGTAAATGGCGATTAGTCTTCTTGTAAGAGGCGACTAACGGGATCGGGTGGTCAGGCTCGCTGACTTGGTTGTCATGGTATCCAAGTGGCGTTTTGTCTCCTAATGGTACACATTGCAGTCAGCAATAGTCCCACCCGTGAAGATCCATATTAGGATCGGTCTTCAGCAACCTATGCTTGCCGTAAATGGCGATTATGCTGGTCGTAAGATCTGACTAACAGGATTGGGTGGTTAGGTTCACTGACTTGGTTGATGCATGTCATCATATCCCAATTGCGTAGATTGATGCTCATGATCTCAATCACTGGATTGTCTGGTCCAGACATGATTTCTTACAGACTGCCATCATATATACTAAAGGGTAAATAGTAACTGTTTAAGTTGAAATCAGATAATGCATCTTTCAATACATATTCATGAAGACATGTCCTCAAGTTGAAGGTTCATGCTTATGCATGACCTACAATTTGAATGTTTTCTGTTTGTTTGGAATATGTCACTCACACACATGTTTTTTAGATGTGAACAGCACACAATAATTGTTTAGCTATCAAGTGCTCATAGAAACACTTTTCTTTAACCTCAAGTACATGGAGTAAACTGACTATAAATGTCCACCCTTTCTGAACAAGGCTGGAATTATGGAGTTATATTTTGGCTGGACTAACGAGTCTATGGATAGTCATCTGATTCGCTGTGCAGAGTTGCGTCCCTATGATTGTGGGTTTGAATCCCGATTCGCCTTGATTATGTTTCGAGGTTTGTCAGCACCATACCAATGCCCGTGGGTTTCACCGAAGTGCTAAATGTCTGAGACCTGCATCACTTGGGGCTTTCCTCCCACATAAAACTGACACGCCGTGATATAACTGGAATACTGTTAAAAGTGGCGTTAAAAATAACTCACTAAATCACTTCAGCAGGGTAACACTTATGATTGACACAGGCTGGTCATCAACGTGTGATGCTGTGTCAACAAGACAACCATATACAGATGGTGCATCTAGGCATTCGATTCCAATCTGACACATTAACAGCTCAGACATTTCTTAGGTTGAGACCAATTAGTGACAGAACAAAACACAACTGGTTGAGGGAGCACAACATCTGGCCCCGAAAGTCAATGATATGTCCATTTTTGCTTCCATGTCACCATCAGGGGGAACGTGGGTGAGGGAGGGGGATGGAAGTGTAATGGTACGGTGGCATCACAACTCATAATTGTTAATGGCAATTTGAATGGCGTGTACACGCTCCCAGGATGACATCATTTGAGATCATCTTCTACCCTTTGTGCAAATGCCGTGATGTAACATCACATATCTGCAGGATAATGCCTGCCCACATGCTGTAACAAACTGTTTGAGGCAGCTTAACATTGCTGCACTGCCATGGCCGGTTGTCTCTCCAGACCGCTCCTCCACAGAACATGTCTGGGATGAGATGGAAGGACACCTACGACAGGACCAGAACCAGCCAGCTCAGTTGGACCAAACCTTGGTTGACATTTTGTACAACATCCAAGGATAACATACGACTTTATGGACAACAACCTCTGGTTTATTGCATATAGCGACGATTTGATGTAGATTCTTACACCGATATCAAGCTGGAGTGACAACAACCAAGTGATGAGAGGTATATATGCAAGACATGTTGTGCGAATATTCGGCCCCACATCCGCAGCATATGTATTTAAAAATTCCTGAATTGGAATTTTGAATTTCCCAATTCATGTTATAACCAATAATTAATTTCATGGCTTTGGAAGGTAACCTGTATTTCACTGATACCATTACCAATTAAGAGTAAGAGGTTTAATGCTAAAAAAACTAAGGAAATAAGAACTTTAAAATGCTCAAATTGCATGCCAGGGGCACTTTTAAAACCTAGATAAATACCTGATATCCCCCAGGCTGTTTTCTGTCATCTTATCGTTAAGTGCTGTGATAGACAACAAACAAACAAAGACTGAAGCTTAATGTCAAAATGACCGCCTCCGTGGTCTTGTAGTAGAGCGTCCGCCCAGAGAGCGGAAGGTTCGGGTTTGATCCCCGGCCGCGTCATACCAAAAGACGTTAAAAGATAGTACTTGTTGTTACCCTGTCTGGCGCTCGGCATTAAGGGACTAAAACAAGGACTGGTCTGCTCGGAGTCTGTATACTGTGTCTGAGTGGGGTATTAATGTTAAACTGCGGCATGGTATCTCAGTGAGCTAGCACTATAAATCGGCATCAGTCCGGACTAGTACAAGCAGTCACACACACGTGCATGCACGTCGCTATATAAGCGCAATAATCTTGGACGCGACGTTAAACCCAATTTCACCTCACCTCACCTCACCTCACCTCACCTCACCTCACCTCATGTCAAAACAATAGTACAACTTCATAGTCCAGAGCAACAAGAAGTCAATGTTATCAACATATTCATTCAAGATGACATGAATCAATTAAATCATGTTCAGCTTCATTCACACAACCGAAATCAAGGGAGATTATGGGTTAGAATTGGTTCCTAGCAACATATGTAGGTTGCAAGAGATAACTTAATGGATCCTGGTGGTCTGACTCGGTGGCTTGATTGATGGCATGTCATGGAAGTTTCCAGGCTAAATTACAACACTGCTATAGTACAGGGTAGGGGGAATGCCACTTGCCTGACCTGGTGGGCTGGTAGTCATGTCAAACATTCCTTTTAGTTGACCTTGTTCAAATTACTGACTCTATCTCAGTACAGTTTTAGTCTGCATTTTCAGAAACTTTCTGTAGATGGGGATAATAGTACTTATTACATTTGTATTATTAGTAAGCAAAGTGTGTTGTATGTGACTAGAAAAGCAAACAGTGGCTCTATCCATAGCAGATTTAACTGCAATTGTCACTAAACCCATTGCATAATCAGAAATATATTTTGCCTATAAAATTCCTGACAGGAGGTCATCAATGGATTTTGACAGTTTACTTGCCCATGGAAAAGTGAACATTTTTCCAATTTCTCACTCTTGTAAAATATATTGAGGCAGGGAGCCAAGTGGCTCCTATTTAAAATACATCAGGAGCTATTTGTATCATATATAGGCCACAAGATGAAGGAAATTTAACCCGAGTGAAACCCCTATATGAATGACATGAGATGCTTAATCTCCATTCTGATAGTCAAACTATTACCCCTGGTGTGAGTGTCACGCGTGGTGTATGGCCCATCTGCAGCTCACACTTGTCAAAAGAAGAAAGATGGCAGCAAGCCCTGAATAAGTACTCTGTCAACAATACAGTGGTATGGAATATTAGGCACTTTATCAGGTGGCACAAAGAGAATGAGTAGGTTGGCAGTTGGGACATTCACCTAGGTGAGCTGGCAGGCTTTCTGCTAAGTTATTCATCCATAACTATATGCACCTGTGTTGGGAAACAAGCATGTTGTTACAAGCTGTCTCTATGTTGTAGGTAGTTCAATATGGTGATCCGTGTGGCAGTTATCGGTGCTGGTCCGGCAGGTCTGTGTGCCATGCGGCATCTACTGGCTCGATCTGATGTGTTCGAAGGAGTGTGTTTCGAGCAGTGCTCAAAGCTGGGGGGCATGTGGATCTACAGGGACAATGCCCTTGAGGATGAAAATGGAGTGCCCATGTTAGCTTGTGTTTACAAAAACCTCAAGTAAGTAAAACAATGGCAGATGGGATATGGACACATGTACATGAGAGGTAACAAGTTGGCTCGTGGCAGGTATCAAATTGACAGATGGTATATCAAACTGATACAATGTGGACATCAAGTTGATATATTTATGGTAGATGTCAATTTGATGTGTGGTGTATCAAGGTGACACCTGGTAGATATCAAGTTGATACATGATAGAATTGAACCTGGGTAGATGTTAAGTTGACAGTTGCTAAATGTCAAGCTGACGCTTGGTAGATATCATCTTTGAAGAAATGGTAGATATCAAGTTAACATTTGGTAGGTATGAAGTTGACATCTGGTAGATATCAAGTTGACATGTGATAGATATCAAGCACCTGGTAGATGTTAAGTTGACAGTTGGTTGGTTTGTTTTGTTTGTTGTTTTACGCCGCACTCAGTAATATTCCCACTATATGATGGCGGTCTGTAAATAATCGAGTCTGGACCAGACAATCCAGTGAGTTACATCATGAATATCGATCCCGGAATTGGGATCGGTGACATGCATCAACCAAGTCAGCGAGCCTGACCCCCCGATCCCGTTGGTTGCCTTTTACAACAAGCATAGTCACCTTTTACTGCAAGCATGGGTTGCTGAAGACCTATTCTAGCCTGGATCTTTACGGGACGTTGACAGTTGGCAGATATCAAGCTGATGCTTGGTAGATATCATGTTGACACCTGGTAGATAATAAGTTCACACCTTATAGATATAAATTTGACGCCTTATAGATATCAAGTTGACATCTGGTAGATATCACCTTGACACCTAGTAGATATCAAGTTCACACCTTATAAATATCAATTTGACACCTTATTGATATCATGTTCACACCTTATAGATATCAAGTTGACACCTTATAGATATCAAGTTGACACCTGGTAGATATCAGGTTGACTTCTGGTAGATATCAAGTTGACACCTGGTAGATATCGAGTTGACTTCTGGTAGATATCAAGTTGACACCTGGTAGATATCAAGTTGACTTCTGGTAGATATCAAGTTGACAGTTGGGAACACATGACTCCAGTGACTGATCCAGTAAATGGGAACATGACCCCCGTGACTGATCCAGTAAATGGGAACATGGCCTCAGTGACTGATCCAGTAAATGGGAACATGGCCTCAGTGACTGATCCAGTAAATAGGAACATGACCCCAGTGACTGATCCAGTAAATGGGAACATGGCCTCAGTGACTGATCCAGTAAATGGGAACATGGCCTCAGTGAATTTCTTTATTTCACATACTGAAGAGGCCACAGGCCTGTAGTACAAGTTGAAGAATATACAGTTTTATACAATTTATGTACATATCTCACCCGATCACCTCACCTCATTCCACCTCGCATTTCAACGCAGTCACATAATTTCACACATTCAGTACAATACCATGCCCTGTAATTTCATAATTTCTATATTACCATATCACAACTTGTTATATCATACAACATATTCTATAACATCATATCATATTGTATCATTATTATAAGATCATATTATATAGTATTATTTCATATAACATTATCATAACATACTATACATACCATCGTACCATATATCACAACTATATTGTATCACATTTCAACATGTCATATCACACAACACATTAGCAATGTCATAGCTTGTCCCATCATATCTTATCATATCATACCATATAATGCCATGTCATTCCATGCCAATTTATTTCATATCAATCAATCAATATATGGCCCCAGTGACTGATCCAGTAAATGGGAACATGGCCCCAGTGACTGATCCAGTAAATGGGAACATGGCCCCAGTGACTGGCCCCAGTGGCTATCTGTTTGGTTACTTTGTGGAATGGTTCAAACTGAGATGAAAACGTTTTTCTTTGATTTCTAGAACAAATATCCCCAAGGAGATAATGGCATTTCCAGACTTTACCTTCCCGGAGGGCCTGCCCTCCTATATTCCCCATGAGACGGTGCTGCAGTATATACAGGACTATGCCGAACACTTCAACATTACAGGCAGGATAAAGGTAAGGTCAGATAAGTTGTTTTCTTGTGGATTTCGTGGCTAATAAGACAAAAGAACATTGTTATTAGGGTTTATTGGAGGTTAATTACTCATTACTGGCAGTATTTGATATCCCCAAACATAATTTGATGTTCTAACATGATAATTTGTATTGATATTCTTCATTTTTTGCTTTTACCATTAAATACTCGTGTGTGTGTGTGGGGAGTGGTCGGGTAGCCTCGTGGTTAAGCGTTTGCTCGTCACGCTGAGCAACCGGGTTCGATTCCCGACATGGGTACAATGTGTGAAGCCCATTTCTGGTGTCCCCCACCATGATATTGCTCGAATATTGCTAAAAGCGGTGTAAAACCATACTCACTCGTGTGTGGGTACAGTCTAAACTAAAATATGGTTACTCTTTCTGAACAAGAGCAGTGCATTAGATGTGAGGTAGATACAGCTTCAGGGCTGGCTTTCGTTTGTTGGGAAAATGATTGTATCTTGTTCAGGGGTCACTTTTGGCATGATTCTGTGATTTTGTCTCATTACATTCTCTGATCTTGCAAAGATTACAAAATTATTACAAAACTATTTTTGAAGTACATCATTCTGACAGACCATATACCGATATATGGTCTCTGATTCTGATCATGCAGGCCTGGGCATGTGATACAGTAGCTGTCAGTGGTAAACAGTAGCTGTCAGTGGTAAACAGTAGCTGTCAGTGGTAAATATTAACTGACAATGGTAAATATTAACTGTCAGTGGTAAACAGTAGCTGTCAGTGGTAAATATTAACTGACAATGGTAGATAATAACTGTCAGTGGTAAACAGTAGCTGTCAGTGGTAAACAGTAGCTGTCAGTGGTAAATATTAACTGACAGTGGTAAACTTGAGCATCCAAAAGAACTTCAGATATTTGTTTACTTTCTGATGCTCATTGCATACAACAGATTCAATGTAGTCTTTTCAGGTAGCAGTTCATTGACTGTAAGTCACGGCTGGTTAGTCTAAAAAATTGAAAACATTTTAAAAGATGAATTTATTCAAAAATGGAATGTCAATTTAACTACAAGCTCCAAAGCTTGCAACTATAGAATTTACAAAACAAATTTCAAACTTGAACAATATCTTCTCTTATCACCAGAAATCTTTACTCCAATTTTAAAATTAAGAACACTAAATAATAATTTACCGATTGAGACTGGCCGCTGGGAGGGCATCCCACGCGAATATTGCACATGTAAGCTTTGTACCTGCCCTGCCATAGCCGATGAGTTCCACTACCTCTTTAGGTGTGAATATTTTGACTAGCAAAGAAAAACATTAATTGATAGTAGATATCTAAACTGGTCAAACATTATTTCCTTTAAGCATTTGATGTCAAATATGAGAACTTAGAATCTTAAAAAACTGTCTTAATTTGTAAAAATATTACTTTCTGCACTAAAGTAAAGCGTTGTTGCCACTTGATCACATTGTATTTTTGTATATATGTATGTTATTATGTTGCTCATACACCACCGGTTGGCGGTTTGAGTTAATAAAGAACTTGAACTTGAACTTGACAGTGAGAATACAAGCAGCATGAAGGCTCATACAGGCCAGTATGTCAGTGGTAAATATTAACTGTCAGTGGTAAACAGTGGCTGTCAGTGGTAAACAGTAGCAGTCAGTGGTAAATATTAACTGACAATGGTAGATAATAACTGTCAGTGGTAAATATTAACTGTCAGTGGTAAACAGTAGCTGTCAGTGTTAAATATTAACTGTCAGTGGTAAACAGTAGCTGTCAGTGGTAAACAGTAGCTGTCAGTGATAAACAGTAGCTGTCAGTGTTAAATATTAACTGTCAGTGGTAAACAGTAGCTGTCAGTGGTAAACAGTAGCTGTCAGTGGTAAATATTAACTGTCAGTGGTAAATATTAACTGTCAGTGATAAACAGTAGCTGTCAGTGGTAAACAGTAGCTGTCATTGGTAAATATTAACTGTCAGTGGTAAATATTAACTGACAATGGTAAATATTAACTGTCAGTGGTAAACAGTAGCTGTCAGTGGTAAACAGTAGCTGTCAGTGGTAAATATTAACTGTCAGTGGTAAATATTAACTGTCAGTGATAAACAGTAGCTGTCAGTGGTAAACAGTAGCTGTCATTGGTAAATATTAACTGTCAGTGGTAAATATTAACTGACAATGGTAAATATTAACTGTCAGTGGTAAACAGTAGCTGTCAGTGGTAAATATTAACTGACAATGGTAAATATTAACTGTCAGTGATAAACAGTAGCTGTCAGTGGTAAACAGTAGCTGTCATTGGTAAATATTAACTGTCAGTGGTAAATATTAACTGACAATGGTAAATATTAACTGTCAGTGGTAAACAGTAGCTGTCAGTGGTAAATATTAACTAACAATGGTAAATATTAACTGTCAGTGGTAAATATTAACTGACAATGGTAAATATTAACTGTCAGTGATAAATAGCAGCTGTCAGTGATAAACAGTAGCTGTCAGTGATAAACAGCAGCTGTCAGTGATAAACAGTAGCTGTCAGTGGTAAATATTAACTGACAGTGGTAAACAGTAGCTGTCAGTGGTAAACAGCAGCTGTCAGTGATAAACAGTAGCTGTCAGTGGTAAATATTAACTGACAGTGGTAAACAGTAGCTGTCAGTGGTAAATATTAACTGACAGTGGTAAACAGTAGCTGTCAGTGGTAAATATCAACTGTCAGTGATAAACAGCAGCTGTCAGTGATAAACAGTAGCTGTCAGTGGTAAATATTAACTGACAGTGGTAAACAGCAGCTGTCAGTGGTAAATATTAACTGTCAGTGGTAAACAGTAGCTGTCAGTGGTAAATATTAACTGAAAGTGGTAAACAGTAGCTGTCAGTGGTAAATATTAACTGTCAGTGATAAACAGCAGCTGTCAGTGGTAAATATTAACTGTCAGTGATAAACTGCAGCTGTCAGTGATGAACAGCACCTGTCAGTGATAAACAGTAGCTGTCAGTGGTAAATATTAACTGACAGTGGTAAACAGTAGCTGTCAGTGGTAAATATTAACTGTCAGTGATAAACAGCAGCTGTCAGTGGTAAATATTAACTGACAGTGGTAAACAGTAGGTGTCAGTGGTTAATATTAACTGACAGTGGTAAACAGTAGCTGTCAGTGGTAAATATTAACTGACAGTGGTAAACAGTAGCTGTCAGTGGTAAATATTAACTGTCAGTGGTAAATATTAACTGTCAGTGATAAACAGTAGGTGTCAGTGGTAAACAGTAGCTGTCAGTGGTAAATATTAACTGACAATGGTAAATATTAACTGTCAGTGGTAAATATTAACTGACAATGGTAAATATTAACTGTCAGTGATAAACAGCAGCTGTCAGTGATAAACAGTAGCTGTCAGTGGTAAATATTAACTGACAGTGGTAAACAGTAGGTGTCAGTGGTAAATATTAACTGACAGTGGTAAACAGTAGCTGTCAGTGGTAAATGTTAACTGTCAGTGGTAAACAGTAGCTGTCAGTGATAAACAGCAGCTGTCAGTGGTAAATATTAACTGTCAGTGGTAAACAGTGGGTGTCAGTGGTAAACAGTAGCTGTCAGTGGTAAATATTAACTGACAATGGTAAGTATTAACTGTCAGTGGTAAATATTAACTGACAATGGTAAATATTAACTGTCAGTGATAAACAGCAGCTGTCAGTGATAAACATTAACTGACCATTGGGTAGATATTAACTGTTAGTGGTAAACAGTAGCTGTCAGTGGTAAATATTAACTGACAATGGTAAATATTAACTGTCAGTGATAAACAGTAGCTGTCAGTGGTAAATATTAACTGACCATTGGGTAAATATTAACTGTCAGTGGTAAACAGTAGCTGTCAGTGGTAAATATTAACTGACAATGGTAAATATTAACTGTCAGTGGTAAATATTAACTGACAATGGTAAATATTAACTGTCAGTGGTAAACAGTAGCTGACAGTGGTAAACAGTAGCTGTCAGTGGTAAATATTAACTGATGGTAGACTTGAGCATCCAAAAGAACTTCAGATATTTGTTTACTTTCTGATGCTCATTGCATACAACAGATTCAATGTAGTCTTTGCAGGTAGAAGTTCATTGACAATGAGAATACAAGCAGCATGAAGGCTCATACAGGCCCCTGGATAACACATTACATGTATTTGCAAATTATAACTGGACTAGCTAGTGAGGAAGTAGCATCTTGCATATAGTGAGGAAATATCATTGTGAAAAGATTTTATGTTGTACGTTTGTCTACTTTTGGTTTTACAAAGACTTGTTTATTATTATGGAAGCACTGCCAGACGAGATTGTGTTTTTTGAAAATTGATTCAAGGGTGTGAAAATGTAGTACATATACATTATCATTGTTTTGTTTTCATGTATACATATATATATATATATCATAGCAGGAATTTGAAATGTTGTATACAAAATGCATCCTGATCATTGATATTTAAAGAGAAAGAATGACATAGGTTGTCTTTGAAATGTTATTTCACAAAAATACAAAAGAGAAAATTGCAGTAATGATTGTAAAGTAGCGTTGATGGAAATGCCATTTAATCTGGCACAAAGGGGATTTTCTCCCATATAGACTATTTTCCAGGGTATACCTTGCTGGTGCCCTCAAAAGAGAAGAGTAGACCACACCTAGTGGCCTATGGCTAGTTATGTGGTAAACTAGATTAACATGAACATAACACCACATCACAAGACCACACTATGATGAAAGGTGAGAACAGACATGCTTGTAAGTGTATTAACGGTGCTTCTCATAATGTCCACTTTAACATGAAGTTGGTTGTGTCAGGGTCCGCTGACTTTGTGGATGCAGATTCACCCTGATTAATCCTTGTTGTCAGTACCATACTCATGCTTGCTTGTTTCATCAAAGTGGTAAATGTCTACAATTTTACCTTACTCTGACTGATACTAAGTATCTTATCTCTTCTTCCCGAAAGGTAGAGGTGTAACAAACGGGAGGGTTGCGATACGATACATATCACGATACAGTGTTTACTGGTACAAGCTAAGCCAAGTTGATGTCTTTCTGCTATCTAAAAGATGTGACAAGTACAGTTGAAGAAGATATAAGGTGTTTATTTACTGTTATAGCAAATTGTCAGCAATACAGTATGTTTTACTGAAACAACAAACTGGCTTTGAAACTGTTAAACGTATTTCATGGGCGTACCCCCTCCCCCCTTTTTTTTTTGAAAAAAATCTTTATTTCTGTATAAACTACCACCAAAGACAATAAATAGATCTTAATTGTGCACACACACACACCCCCCCCCCATTAAAAAAAGCTGTATCCGCCCATGTATTTCATGTATTTTCTTGAGTATAATGCGCACGCCCCTCTAGCGATTCAATATTTTGGAAAAAAAGAAATTTGAATATTATGCGCAGAAAAAAATTACACCATACCCCTTCAGCAAAGCCCGGCAAACGAAAGGGTGATGAGAAACTTTGTCAGTACAAATTCGAAATTTGAGATAAAAAATCACCAGACATGTTGATTTACCGTTTAAATTGTATTTTTTTTTCAGCAAGGCATTGTTTTATATCCAGGGATTAAGATTACCTTGTGTATTTTCTCGTAAACTAAGCCGGACACAGCAATCAGCTGTACATGTACACACCCAATGATATAACTTCACAGTATTTTAATGCAAGGATCTGCAAAAATTGTATCTCAAACTATTTTTTTATCAGGAATAATATATTCCAATATATTCTTAATTTAGATGCAGCTTTTACTAAACATATCTAAAATAATAATAACCCTAAGCGAAGCAGCTGATCGCTATTGCTGGGTATTATTTTTTACATGGAACCAGTCAGACCAGTCACCGTCAAGGCTCCCGTGCTCGTGATTGCATGATCGCGAGAATTACGTGTTGACATAGAATCGTCCAACAAAAACAAATCTGACTTTTATACTGTGTATAATGCGCAACCCCTTCTACACAGCTGTATTGTTTGGAAAAAAAGTGAGCACTATACTCAAGAAAATACGGTAGGTAAAACTGTGTTATGAAAATATCGTATCTATCGCGATACATGCTTTCCAAATCGATGCATCGTATCGTGGGCTGTGCATCGGGATACAATACTGTCCTACAAAGTTGAGGATCAACAGAAAACGTTTAAGAGTCCCAGCTTGGGATTTAAACATAGTGCTGCAATATCTTACCAGTTATGTTTAGAAACTACTAGAAGAAGCTGACTTCGACCATTTGACACAAAAGACATTGTTTCTCCTGGCACTAGCTACAGCAGCCAGAATGTCAGAATACATGTGCTCGACTTCGGCCTTACTAGGTTTGACGGGTAAACATGCATCGGACCATCTTGGCTTGAGAATAAACAGTTACCTGGACAACCAGATGTCATGTCTCAGTGCTTTCGGACATTCTAGGATCACAGGACATCAAAGACTTGTCCATTTTCCCAGTTAGGGCCCTACGCATCTATCTTCAAAAGACAAGCATTAGAAGAAGAAGACTGTGAAGACTGTTAACAAGATATGCTAACTGAGAAGTTTCCAGAACAACTTTCTTCTTCTGGATGAGAGCAGTCATCCTTTGAGCTTACAGGGCAGCAAGTTTGGACCCACCTGAAGGGTTCATCCCATATGAAATCACTGCAATAGCCCAACTGCTCTATTCCAACCATTATGAAAGGATGCTTCTGGAGATCACACACTGTCTTTATGAATCATTTCCTCAGAGACTTCACCACCGAAGATGTCACGGACTATTGGTTGTAGCTCAGCAACTAACGGTGCCCACCAGAAGATACTGGAGGTACTTTCTCCCACATATCACGTTGACTTTGTGACATCAGGTTGCTGTCCCATAACCACCAACTGAGAGTCCATGTTCCCCTGTATTACGATGTAATTCAGAGCATGAGTGACAACGACTGTGCTAAGAATATGTTCTTCTCTTGACACTAAAGTCATTTATAAAGCAAGCTAGAATGATATTCTATGTAGCAGGGTGTGGTGTCATCCCACAGATCATCCACAGGAAGTTTCCACTACCTTTCAGGAATGAAAAGAGATATGCATATTAGTTTAAGTGAGGATAAGTAAAAATGACATTTTTATCATATAAAAAAGTCATTTTTGAGTATCTTTCGGCTTTCGTCTGAAATCCAGCTGACCTGCCAATCTCATAAAAATCGAAAATGTTACTCCGATACAATACCTGTATGAAGATTTGAGGACACTCCCATAGAAAGTTGTACATTCTAATAAGCCAATCGGTGTCAAGGCTTCGACATTTTCCATACAAATGAACCAAGCATCCATCAGCACAGATTTTTGTATCAGCCTGTTCTGATTGGAAAGGATAAAGGGCACACCATTATGTTGTTTGGATATTTTATGCACTATGTCGTTTCATGGCATCTATACCCAAAAAGGGGTACCATTGAAGGATTACTTGATTTCTGTGTGGGTTTTCTTTTGTTAAAATCGAAATTTCTGAATTTTGGGGTTAAAGAAATGGAGCAAATCAGTTTAGGTAGCTACCATTTGATTGGCTCAAGAATCCACACATCTTTCATTTAGATTAGGTGGTCAAAGACGTGACTTCTTATGGAGGTATTGTCAGATCTTCATGCCCAGGGGTATTGTGTCAAAATATAAGATCTAATTTAAATGAGATTGGCTGACATGCCTATGTATAATTGAAATACGTTTTTAAGCAGTGTTAAACACACATGTGCAGTCAGTGTTTGACTTATTAGTGACATTAACCTTGATATGTTTACAAAATTCAGGGCTTCGCTTGAAATAGACTGTCACTTGTCTGTATATACATATAAAAAAATGTATTGCAACATCCCATATTTTTCATGGTACTTTATCCAATGTAATCAAGCATCAGTTTACAGCACCATCAGTATAATTTAAACTTTATGGAGTAAATGAAAAGCAAAGATTATCTCAGAAAAGCTATTTTCTTATGTTCATGTGATGGGAAATACAAGGCAGAAAAATGACATGTAATCATGTGTTGACAAGCAAACCAGGATAACTTCATGAACCATCACTGACTATATGAAATGTTGAATTTCACACCAAATTCCTCCCATTCCTGCTTGGTCCAGTTGGTTACGACTGATAATGTCCCAAACATGCTCCAGTTGGTTAAGACTTGGAGTCCTGACAAGCCAGGGAAGTGTTGATATTACCTCCTGATGTAGGAAGTGGATGACACTGCGGAGTGTCGTCAGTGAAGACTGGCCTTCTTAAGAGAGGGTGGTGCTCAGAATGTGGTACAACCACCCTGTCTAAGATGTCTGTAAGGTGCCGTTGTTGTCTGACTGTTTTGTCTGACTGTGTCAGGCTCGAGTTTACAGTCATATGACATGCAACTCCATACCATTGAGCCTCCACTCAACATGCTTTAAATTTTTTCTTGAACACATGCTTTGTTCCTGCTCTTCCACTGGTTGTAAAGAAAAGAAATTGACTTTGTCAGGTTTTTCTTTCCTTATATCTGGCTAATTTTGCACTGTTTTGTCCGTCCGTCACGTTTCGTTTCCGGAGCATGACTCTTAAACCGTTCAATATATTTTCATCAAACTTTGCAGGTCTGTCAGATACATGCTGAACTGGTGCCTTTTGCTATTTAGAAATTTTAGACATTTTTATTTTTTACGTTTCCATGGCAACAAGATGGACTCTTGTTATTATTATATTTTTATTTTATTTTTTTTATAAAGACGTACCTGTTAAATAAAATACATTTACGCCCAGGGTAGTAGAAAGCCCATGACGTACAGCACAACTTATCAGTACATCTTAGTTTTTTTTACAGAAAATAACATACTTCTCACTCACACATTCACTCTAGTAATACAAAAATAGTGCATATATAAAGTATGCATAAACTATTAAAGTTTATATATCATAATTATGATATTGCAGTGTAGGAAAGTACATGGTCTTAAACATTAAAGTCTTAAGTATAAAACTAAAATTAAAATGAAAGCTGCTCCTCTTTTTTGAAAAGTTTATGATACAGCATCCAAGCACCATAGAATTTCTGTTGATTACCGGTTTCAAAAGCAATATCTTTTTCAATGTTGTATCATGAAAAAAGCTTCCTTTTTATAAACATGAAAATAAGGTTTTGTATTTTGGAATTTGCATCTATAAATATAGATATGAGTTAATTATTATATATATTTTATCATCAATACTAACATCTAATGCCACAAAGTTACCTTCATCTTTATCTGTAATTGAATTAACTTCTTATGAAATATGCATTGACCTTGATAGGATATATAGGTCACTTATGTCTTGAGTTTTGTATGAACATGTTTTTTTGAGGGTATGTTCTTGGGAGTAACCCTTACATTTGACTTTAGTGAAGCTATCTCAAACATGTTTCTTCACAAATTCAAAATAATTGATATTGCTTGAAAGGTGAGATAATGCAGTAATTTGAAGAAACTGACAAGTATCTTTCTCATTCTGGATGGCAGTTTAAAACTCAAATTGAGCGGGTCCATCCAGTCAAGGGAGACAACTCTGAGGCAGTCCGATGGGAAGTGACCTACAGTGATGTAGTTCATAGAGAGAACCGGACAACGGAGTTGTTTGATGCTGTCATGGTCTGTATTGGGTAAGAAAGTAGTAATAGTATTTTCGTAAGCAGATATATTACAGTGATCAATCTTTGCAACATTATTGGAAAAAACAATGCCATTGTCTTTTATCAGTCGTTATTAGTGGTATCTTCACACGTCGTCTTCTGAAACCCCCAGATTGATGAAGTGGGCATTTGTCATGCTTCTTCCCAAATAATGACACTGACATTTCAGATGTAAGTTTGATGAATTTCTTAAAGGAAACCAGATTGTGTTTAAAATGAAATTTTGTATACATGTAGTTTGTAGTGAGGATACCATAATTCATTAGAAAATACTGTAATGGTTTCTCCTGCCTTGAACAAAAGGTGATGGTTTGTTTCTGTTTTGGAAATACTTGCAAACAATTTTTTAGTTATCTGCTTTTTTCAGAAAATCAATGAATCCACGAATGCCAGACCAGTCTGGTCAGCACCGGTTCGAGGGACAAATCATGCACAGCTGTCGTTACCGGGAACCGGAGCCTTTCAGGAACCAGGTGGTTGTCTGTGTTGGTGCTCAGATGTCGGGGCTGGATCTAGCTGTCGAGATCAGCAGTGTTGCAGACAAGGTTGGTCAATAGTAAATCAATGAGGGAGGGAATGAATGTTATTGCACGCTGCAATTGGCAACATTCCAGCTAAAGTTTGGGTCAGACAAGGTAATTGTTGATCTCGTTAGTAATGAGCCACGTTGGGTACAAATGGAGTGAGTGAGTGAGTTTGGTTTTACGCCGCTTTTAGCAATATTCCAGCAATATCATGGCAGGGGACACCAGAAATGGGCTTCACACAATGTACCCATGTCGGGATTCGAACCCGGGTGTTCCGTGTGACGAGCGAACGCTTTAACCACTAGGCTACCCGACCTCCCCCTCGGTCCAAAGACATGACCTGGGTCTAATTATACTATTAAATTACACTTATATAGCGACGTTCATGTGTGGTTGCTTGTACTTGTCCGGACTTATGCTGGTTTGATAGTGCTAGCTGTCACCGAGATGCCATGCCACTGTTCAACATGGATAACCCACTCAGACACTGTTAACTTACTCCAAGCTAGCAGGGTAACAAAAAGCACAATCTTTTAACGTCTTTTGGCCCCTCTCCAGGCAGATGCTCTGTACACTAGACCAGGAGGCAGTACTTATTGCATGGTTTCAACAGATATTCTGTATGTCATTGGAATTTCAGGTCATATATATTTTTGTCCTTTTCTCAATTTCTATGATCATTATGAAAAATGAATTACTCTTGAATTACACTGACTAGTCAAAGTGTGAAGTTTAAAGATCCATCTTTATACAATGACAGCATTGACATTTTGATTTTAATCTTGTAGGTTTTCCTCAGCCATAACAAAGACAAACTGACAACCGTCCTTCCTGCTAATGTCATTGAAGTTCAAGGAATCAAGTCCTTCAATTCAAACTCGGTTGTTTTCTTAGATGGTCTGGAACACCCAGTGAATTCTGTCATCTTCTGTACAGGATATGAAAATAGCTACCCCTTTCTCACAGACGACTGCCATGTCAACCTGCAGTCAGGCAGTAGAGTTACCCCCCTTTACAAACACCTAATACACACCGAGTTCCCGTCCTTGGCCTTTGTAGGACTTTGTAAGATGGTGAGTCCCTTCCAGATCTTCCACCTACAGACTCTTGTAGTGCTGGCCGTGCTGGAGGGGAAGCTGACACTGCCTTCGAAGGAAGAAATGGATCAAGACACCGAAAAGGATTTTCGGGAGCACTTAGCCAGTGGTTTGCCTGTTCATGATGCACATAGTTTGGATGATCGCCAGTGGTCTTACAATGACCAGTTGGCTAAACTGGCAAACTGTCAACGTCTTCCAAGGGTGATTGAAAAGATCTGGAAGAAATATCAAGCTACGTATCATGAAAATACACTGACTTATAGAAACATGAACTTTACTAGAACAAGTGATGAGTCTTTTGATATGGTTTACCAAAATGCTGTCTCATCGAATCTTTGATAGTTTGCACTCTTCAGGAGAGGTGGTTTGGACTTTCCAAACTATCAAGATCATATTTTTTTTTTTATGATAATGTTTTATATAAACAATATTTGGTGATGGAAGTCTTGTTTAAGTGTTCCAGACCAGAAACCTAACCATCCCCACCAATAAAACACTGACGATTGCCCTCCCCACCAATAAAACACTAACGTGACCGCCTTCCCCACCAATAAAGCACTAACGTGACTGCCCTCGCCACCAATAAAACACTAACGTGACTGCCCTCCCCACCAATAAAGCACTAACGTGACTGCCTTCCCCATCAATAAAACACTAACGTGACTGCCCTCCCCACCAATAAAACACTAACGTGACTGCCCTCCCCACCAATAAAGCACTAACGTGACAGCCCTCCCCACCAATAAAACACTAACGTGACAGCCCTCCCCACCAATAAAACACTAACGTGACTGCCCTCCCCACCAATAAAACACCAACGTGACTGCCTTCCCCACCAATAAAGCACTAACGTGACAGCCCTCCCCACCAATAAAACACTAATGTGACTGTGCCTCCTACTCATCAAAAAATGATTTGTGCCCTCTCCATCAATGAAAAACCCTATTGAAACACTAATGTGATTGTGTTTTCCCCACCGATGAAAAACTACTGCGACCACACCCTCCCGCACATCAAACACTGCCCTCCCACATGAAATATGCCCACATAACCCAAAAGCAAAGGATAGTTGAAACATTTGGACTTGTGAGCAGAACCTCCTGCCAATGAGATTACAATCTCATTAAAATCAGATCTAAGTTCTCGCTGCCGCTAAACAAAGAGCTCAGGACATCCCATTGCGGGTCACATCAGAACGACCTTTTGGGAACTTTGACCGACCACTGAAATGATGAACAAGAAGTTGACATCACCCAATTAGAAAGCAGCTTTCTGGAGCTTTAAGGCACTCGTTTCAAACTGGCGACTTCCATTTCAGTCTACGCTTGAAAAATATGTTGACACAGTTCTCAATTAAGATTTTGATGACTGAACAAACGAACATTTCGGAATGTGGTTGAGATTGCATGGCAGTGCTTCCCACGTACTGTGCAACATCTCCTCCGTTCAAATGTTTTTCCCACGGAAACGTGAGAGATAGACGATAGTTTTGACGGAATCAGTCGTACTGGCCGAAACTGTCGTTCGGAATACCCTGTGTTAACGTTTTTGAGGTTGCAGGATTAGATAACACATTCCAACTGTCACTTTCATTATCTGGTAAGGGATGCTTTGATTGGTCGGATGAAAGGTTGTTCTGATATTGCCCGTAATGGGATGTCCTCAGATCTTTGTTTAGCGATAGCGAGAACTAAGATCCAATTTTAATGAGATTGCATATCATAAAGACACGCCCACTATGTGTGCAGCAGGAGAGGAGTAATTCTGTTGTCGATACTGAAAATCTTTTAGACTGCAAGGAGTAGTCCTTGTCACCCACTTGGCCAGAGTCGGAGGAAGTGGCCCATGACACTAAACAGTGAACAAAACGTTAACTTTTCTTTATTCATATATTTGGAAAACAATTTTCATATTTCTGTATGTACACATGGAAACTGGTGAGGCACCATTCTTTTTCATATCCTGAACTTTGATGTATCTGTTGAATATATCTATGTACTGGTATGGTAATAATCTCATTTTGATAACTGGACATTGTAGTCCAAAAGGAAGTCACTTCTCAAATATCTGTCTCTTTCAAATTGCTGTACAGCTGTATAAATGGGGTATCAACATTGCCACACACTTCAGTACTTACTTGCAGTGTGTTAGTTCGCTGGAGTATGAACCTCCACAGAGTAAGAAGAAACTTCAGACCTGAATTTGTTTGTTCACTCAGCTGGGTTATAGCAACGATATTTATTCAGGAGCATGCAGACATTTTCCGATGTATGCACAAATCTTTATTCAAGAATAAAGTGTTTAAATGATCACCCATATTTGTATTTATTCACGCTAGGGAATTTCCAGGTGGTTCCTTGGGAATGCGGAAGTATTACCCGGGGACCCGACCCGACCCTTCCCTACCCTACCTGCTTTAGGTGGTGTTTGTTCTTTAATGCCACACTTAGCAATATTGCACCTATATGATGGCGGTCTGTAAATAATCGAGTCTGGACAAGACCAGCTAGTGATTGATATCATCAGCATCTATCCACTCAATTGAGATACAATGACATGAACCAACCAAGTCGCAGAGCCTGACCACCCTATCCTGTTAGTCACCTCTTACAACGCTATGTACGGCAAGTATAGGTTGCTGAAAACCTATTCTACCCTGGATCTTCACAGGTGACCTGCTGTTGGTCTCAGAGTGGAGCTCTGGCAAAAGTATTAAGATACAGATAAATCAATCTCAATCATCTGGTCATGCATACACTGAAGTTCACTGAAGCTTTATCTTGATTCAGACATATAAAAGGAATGCGTGCATACTCAGAAAGTAATGCGAACATTGGCGACTTGCAGTGTAACCATGGATAGAGTACCTGAATTACACGTCCCAGCCCTACTGTCTGTGTTTCTCTCTTCTAGGACAATTTTGTGAAAAACATACGCTACCGAAAAATTGGCGTTTGTAAAAGTGACTGACCTCTCGTTCAATCAAATAGCAGTATATTGTGTGAAATTCACATTTATGAATTATTTCACAGCTGTAACATGTGTACATAGCACAATATTGCTATGTAAAATTTGGATTTGTTCTAATTTAAAAATATAATCTTCCTTTATCCCAGTTTAACACCTTTTTGGGATTTTGTTTTTATTGATGTGCTTCTACACATTTCCATATTATACATTATTTTGATCGCAGTCAGTAAGTTCTAATAGGGGCAATGAGTGAGTATTGGTTTACTCTGCTTTAAGCAATATCACAGCAGGGGACACCAGAAATGGGCTTCACACATTGTACCCATGTGGGGAATTGAACTCCGGTCTTTGGCGTGATGAGCGAACGCTTTAACCACTAGGCTACCCCACCTCCCACCTAGGGGCAATGACCTTTGATAGTTGATCCATTGGTAAGGCACACAAGTAGTCAAGTGGTGATGTTTTTATTCAAGGATTGCTGAAATTGATCTGGGGATGTTTTTTGGGTAAAAGAATATTTCAACATCTCACAGAAAAATCCACAAGATCAAGATTCACAGGTACCGGTACATGTAGTTGTGAATTGGTTAAGATTGGAGGACATTGGCCTGAAAACCCTCCGATTGACCATGACATAAAATATCAACACAGAGTAATCTTTCTTGGTATCCTTCACGTAACAATCTGGGAAGAGAATCTTCCACGGATCCGCGAATTTATGCGAATTTTAGTGACCACAAATGTGTTAAAATCTGATGGCTTTCCCAATAAACACCCCCCAAATTATGGACCACGCTCCATTGCAAAGATGTTTCAGCTGAAAAGGAAAATATCCATTCTCATTCCTGAACAATAAATAAGCCTGACAAAATAACAAACTGATATTTTACTATAGTTTGAAACACCGACACATTGACTGGGAAACATGCTGTGTCAGCAAATCTTGACTCAATGTACACAAGACTTATTTATTCGCGTATAATACACTCATGTGTTATATGCACCCTTAATTATGGGCAAATAAATTCTGGAAAACTATGTCTGTCGTATATAAACATTTTAGGCTATCAGCATAAACCAGGAAATTTATCTTTCAACTCTGTCTTTTCCAACCAAATAATATTCTAATAAGTGCCCCCTATTTTGAATTTTGAGAGCGCCCTGGGCGCTAATTACGTCGAATACGGTATGCTTGGTTTATTGCGTGTCGACTGTACCTTGACAAAGTGGATCGTTGCTCACAATATCTGGTCCAGTCTCAGTAATGTTTCATACAGCTAGAATATTGCTGTGTCAGCGTTTAAAAACATAACCAAACAAATTATCCCTACAAATTCATTAAATTGAACTTGAATATTACTGCAAAATGCCTCTTCACAATCAGTTGGAGTGAGTGAGTGGATTTGATTTAAAGCTGCTTTAAACAGTAAGAACAAGGCATGAAAACTGGGAAGTCTTTGATGTTTATCACTTTGGTGAAGACCACAAGCTTGGGTATGGTGGACATACCTACAAATGACCAGGGCAAATCTTGGATTCGAACTCATGATCACAGGTTTCTGGCACACCAGGTTTCCTTTTACAACTGGGCCTGGATCGTTCCTGTTCAGTTGGACACTGAAACCAACCAATCCGTCGACAACACCACTACATTGTATTCACAGGAAGTGTCTGATACATTCTGGATTATATATTCTACAAATCATTCGTAGCCACAATGAAGCACTATCCAACAGCACTAACCAGCAAGGGCAAACTTCCCTTCTTATTCTGTGTATCAGTGTATGGCCTTTTGTGTCGGCGACTAGACCTGTAGGTAAATCACAACAATCTGCTAATTTTACAGCTTTATCACACTGGTCTACCAATGATACAGTTCTATCACACTGGACTACCAATGATACAGCTGGTCTACCAAATAGCTATTTCACATTGGTCTACCAATGATACAGCTGGTCTACCAAATGTAGTTATTTCACATTGGTCTACCAATGATACAGTCATATCACACTGGCCTACCAATCATGAAGTCATATCACACTGGTCTACCAATCATACAGTTATATCACACTGGTCTACCAATCATACAGTTATATCACACTGGTTGACCAATCATACAGTTATATCACACTGGTCGACCAATCACACAGTTCACACCAGAAAGTTTATCATATATGACAGCAATACCATAATGGTAAGTTAGTCTTTCACCAGAACTGGAGAAGACAAGCATTGGATGTAGCACTAGTACTGATGAATGACCTTGGGTAGGATGACATATCTATTCAGCCTCTACTGATGACAGCAAGTCTTTTCTCACAGGAAGCCACCCGACACTAGCGTGAACTGATACTTGTAGGACGCAACCTCGCTTATCACCCATTTCCATCAAATACAATAACAAGCACTGTGTCCGGGTGTACCCAGATCAATGGGGCTTGCATAATGATCAGAATAATCTTGTTGATTAGCACCATGTCTGACCATTTCCTTTGAGGAGTTCCTCAGGATATACAACTCTATGATGGTGATGAGAACAGTCTGACAGGCACCCTCCACGTGGGCATCCTCGGGGTATACAACGCTATGATGGTGATGAGAACAGTCTGACAGGCACCCTCCACGTGGGCATCCTCGGGGTATACAACGCTATGATGGTGATGAGAACAGTCTGACAGGCACCCTCCACGTGGGCATCCTCGGGGTATACAACTCTATGATGGTGATGAGAACAGTCTGACAGGCACCCTCCACGTGGGCATCCTCGGGGTATACAACTCTATGATGGTGATGAGAACAGTCTGACAGGCACCCTCCACGTGGGCATCCTCGGGGTATACAACACTATGATGGTGATGAGAACAGTCTGACAGGCACCCTCCACGTAGGCATCCTCGGGGTATACAACACTATGATGGTGATGAGAACAGTCTGACAGGCACCCTCCACGTGGGCATCCTCGGGGTATACAACGCTATGATGGTGATGAGAACAGTCTGACAGGCACCCTCCACGTGGGCGTCCTCGGGGTATACAACGCTATGATGGTGATGAGAACAGTCTGACAGGCACCCTCCACGTGGGCTTCCTCGGGGTATACAACACTATGATGGTGATGAGAACAGTCTGACAGGCACCCTCCACGTGGGCATCCTCGGGGTATACAACGCTATGATGGTGATGAGAACAGTCTGACAGGCACCCTCCACGTGGGCGTCCTCGGGGTATACAACGCTATGATGGTGATGAGAACAGTCTGACAGGCACCCTCCACGTGGGCTTCCTCGGGGTATACAACGCTATGATGGTGATGAGAACAGTCTGACAGGCACCCTCCACGTGGGCATCCTCGGGGTATACAACGCTATGTTTGTGATGAGAACAGTCTGACAGGCACCCTCCACGTGGGCCTCCTTGCTGTCTCTGTCCTCACCGACTCCCTCCAGGCTTCAGACACGAATGTCTCACTGCACTTGTTTAAAGTCACATTCTGAAGTCTGTCCTCAGAATAGCTTCCAGAATCAACAATCCCCGGTTTTGCACTGGAGTCGTCGCACACATCTGCAGTCTCTCCTTCCATACCGTCTGTGTCACCACCGCCGGGGTTTGTGTCGGTGTCACCAGTGCTGCCGTCCTTCAGGTGGATAGGAAACAGGTCTCCCCAGTTGGAGGCTCGCACACAGCTGTACACATCCCTGCAACACAACACCACGTACGTGTTACCAAGGGTGAAATGCTATATATGGTCCTTGATTTGATGCATGATACAAACAGACCTGTATCATTATACATACAAAATAGGTTGTGAGTGAGTGAAAAAAATTGAAAAATAAAAGGACATTGGGATGTTGATCATTTACAGACTGCTGTCACATAGCTGGCATATTGCTGAGTGCGGCTTTAAACAAACAAACAAACAAACTTTACATCAACAATGATGTGAGGTGTGACCTTTAGGAAATGGGAGGGTGATACTCACTTTCCATGTTTCCTGGCGGTGAGGATATCGTGGCTGAGTTTGCCGTCCGGCCAGCACAGGTGACAGTGGACATGCTTGGATGCCCGGACGACTTCCTGGATCACACGAGGCCATGCTGCATCTGTCAAAAACATATAGATGGTCAGCCTTGATATAAACTTATTACATGTACTGAGCTCTCTTGAGCTACAGAAAACTCCTTACCTCCAGCTCCTAAAGCGTTCCTCCACCAAAATTACAGCATTCATAAATTCTTTTAACCATTGCATATTTACTCACTTTGGTAATCGGGTATTACTTGTTTTCTTTTGGTATTCAATATATTTTCACTCCCTTGGGTCCAGTTGATTGGATATTTTTAAATCAATGAGTAGACAATTTTTAGATAATTCTCTTTATAATACTGTTTCAAGTGACGCCAAATTGGTATCTGTTCATGTGCTGCTCCTAGTGTGTAACAATTCACATTAACTCAATGGCAACGACATACGTGTCCAACAATAAGCAAGACAAGCATTTTCCATGCATTGTTCACTGCAGTAGAGTTTACGTTAGTGAGACGGGTAACTCAGGTACTCGGGTCAGGTGGGTACTGAGTAGGACCTGGGTGCCCACAGGACTACCTGGACCTGTAGAGGTTATGAATTCTCTGATGAAATCCTCCTTGGGGCCTTTATTGCATTTTCCTTGCTCAAGAAAATCTACATGACATAGTTGTAACCATTTTCCTTAGTAAAAATGTTACCACACAAAAAACTTCGTTTTTGTATGATATACACCCACCCTTATGGGGCCTCACCCTCCACGGTGCGTCACGCCAGGGGAAGCAACTCTCACCCAAATCACTTTCCATATGTCTACTGCTGACGGAATGTGGGGAGGTGGGTGGCCGGCCCCAAGGAGGATTTCATCAGAGAATTCATAACCTCTACGGGTTTGTAAAATTCACTTTCAGATTAAATCCTCCTTGGGGCACTTATTGCATCAAGATATACCCCTAAAGATAATCTAGGAAGTGGCATCCGTCAGCAACAAGCGTGTATAAATACATTGTATTTTGATTATTTCAATGAATAAAAAAGAGTTCAATAAATGGAACCAACCTTATCGTGAGGCACCACCGTCGAAAGGCGGGGGCTAGAGACAGGTCGTGGTCGACCATATACAATGAAAGAGCCATTATTTGTGGCTTATCATATCGAGAACTCGAGACACCCCCCAAACTTTTTGGAACAAGTGTAATAGGGGCGTAGATCATGAGAGACCATAAACCCGCGCTGAGCTAGGCCAGAGGGTCCCCGTGAATCAAAGGAGTGCCTGTGCAAATACGAGTATTATCGAGTAGTAAGGACTGGTATTTTTATCGACTGCAGAAGATATAATCCGGACCGTTACTGAGCAGTATAACCGGAGGGCGGGCTAAAATCTCGAAGGCTCAATCGGCTAGAGATGTAGAACTTTGCCCAGTTCATAGAACTGACTGACCAAACTGAGCACGCTCGCTTGTGTGTTTGTCGAGTTGGTAATGTTTGATGAACGTGCTCAGCTGGCTCCAAATAGCCTCGGAGCAGATCTCCTCAATGGGCAGAGCCGCGGCGTACGCTTGTGATGTAGCCATTGCTCTAACTGAATGAGCCTTCAACCTGGTAGGGGGGTCCTCGAGATAGTTTGTTTGCTCGCAGGTGAGCCAGCCTTCCTACCGCCATAACAGCAAAATAGTTGATTATCCTTACGGATACCCTTAGTTCTGCTGATATAGGCCTTGAGGGTCCTGCGGACATCCAAGACATGAGCATATCTTGTAGTGGTCCCCGATGAGGAAGGCTGTAAAAGAGCAGGTAGCTCAATAGGAGCCGTCACGTGGAAGGCGTGTGCGACCTTAGGATGGTAAGAGTCGGACAGGTGGTCCTGTCCACACCTGCTAAAAAAGCGCTGCACTAATGGGTACGCACCCAGAAGTGTCCCGTCGACAGGGACGTGAAAAGCTGCGATAGCTGTAGAGTACCCCGGACTGTCGATGCGGCCAGGCCATCATCTTGTCGCGACTGGAGGAACTCAAGCACGGCTACGAGATCTGCAGAAAAAAGATCTGCAATCACTCTATCGACACACCAGGGCGCATAGCAGGCCCATCTATCGTACTGAACGTTTGTCGAATCCCTCCGCGAAGCAAGTATTGTGTCTGCAACTCGTGCAGGAATACCACTCTTCTGGTGGTGATTCCTGACAGTGGCCAAGCCACCCACTGAATCCTGGGATTCGGGTGGAGGGCCCCATTCTGGGATAGGAGGTCCGGTCGTAAAGGTAATAGAACAGGAGGCTGAGCCAGAAACCTGAGTATTACTGGAAACCAACTCTGCGCCGACCAAGTAGTCACGCAGGCTGAGTGGCTAGCTGAGACAGGACCTTGGAAATCAGAGGTACTGGGGGGGAATGCCCACAGAATTCTGGCTGGAAGGCGTCCCGTGCCATCGACCTCGGGTCGGGGACTCGGGAGCATAACGTTGGTGTCTGGTGATTCACCACAGACGCAAACAGATCCACCTGGAACGACCCGTATAACTGGGAGCTAATCCCGAATATCCCAGGGTCGAGCCTCCACTCATGAAGAGCTAGGATCCGGCGAGACAGAACGTCCGCATGGACGTTGTCCACCCCTGGGAGATAAACAGGTAGCACCCTGATCGTGGGAGTCGCACCGTAGGAGGAACTGCCAGGTCTCTTGGAGAAGCGACAGAGACGTTCCTCCCTGCTTCCGGATGTAAGTCATCGCCGTTTGGTTGTCCATCTCTAGACGCACCACTTGGCCACGAAGCAGATCCAGGAAGCGTTGGAACACCAACCTGTCCGCTCTCAATTCTAGCACACTGATATGCAGTTTGAACTCCTGCTGGGACCATAGTCCCCAGCCGGAGGGTGACGTGTGTTTGAACTGTGAGAGACGGAACGGGAGTGTCGAGGGGGAGCCACCTGGACAGATTCCCGGGACAGCCCCTCGGTCCACCACTGAAGGTGTGCAATGACCCACTGCGGAGTCTCGAGAGTTCACCCAAAGTCGACGGAGCGCTTGTTGAATGGGTCTCATTCTCAAGCGCGCCCGCCAAACCACATCCACTGTTGTCGCCATGTTGCCCAGTAACTGGAGCCATGTACGAGCAGTGTGACTTGCGGACAGAAGGAACTGGGAAGTAACACTTCTGACCTTGGTAATGCGATCTTGTGACAGAGATACAAGTCCGCTCACCGTGTTGAAAATCGCCCCTAGGAGGACTAAATTCTGAGTAGGGCTCAGATCTGACTTCTTGTGATTGACTATCCACCCTAGATTGATCAGAATGTCTATCCTGTCTTGTGTAGCTATCTGACTCAGGGATTGCGATAGAGATCTTAGTAACCAGTCGTCGAGGTACGGATGGCAGAACTGACCTTTTGACCTGGCGACTTGGGCAGGAATCAACATCAGCTTGGTGAACACCCTCGGGGCCGTGGAGATCCCGAATGGTAGAACCCTGAACAGATAACACCTCCCGTCGAAAGAAAACCTCAGGTATTTCTTGAACTCGGGGTGCATGGGTACGTGGAGATAGGCGTCTTTTAGGTCTGTTGACGTTAGCCATTCTCCTGTCTCGACAGCTGAGATCACCGAGCGCAGTGTCTCCATTCTGAAGGACGGTACTTCTATAAGTTTGTTCAGCCTTCTCAGATTGAGAATAGGCCTAAACCCTCCGTCTTTTTTGGTGACTAGGAAATATGTCCAGTAGAAGCTCTCGCTTTCCTGTCCCACGTGAACCGATTCGATCGCAGACATCATAAGAAATGCGTCGACCTCGGCACGGAGGAATTCCGCCTTCTCTTGGGTAGCAGTGTGCTTTATCCCAGAGAAGGGGGGCGGATGATGTTTCCACCGAGGCAAATGGCCAGCCCTTTGAGTGGACAGGGTCCAGGGATTGGATATGACTGTCTCCCATTCCTTCAGGAATAGAGCCAGTCGGCCGCCTATGGGGACATCCGGCTTGAGGCAGTGGACCCCGGGTGTCGGCAGTTTGATAACTTGCGACTGTGGGTCCGCCCTGGGCACTTTGGGGGCTAATGGGGACCCAATGGGTTCTCAGCACCGCGAAAAGGCTGCTGGCCTCGACCAGCTGCCCTGCCCCGGCCCCTGCCTCTCTTGCTCCTCCCGGCGCCCTTACCTGAAGGAAGCCGCTGCTTCCAAGCAAGAGGAGTCAAGTGGAGGGGTCCGCTTACGCGGTTTAAAGCTTGGTACCTCCAACAAGGCCTTAGAATCCTTGATGGAGGCATACAATTGCGCGGCCTCTCGGACCACCTGCTGAGCCCCAGGGAAGAGGGTGGCACCCAACTTATATGGCAAAGCAAGTAGGTCCTGGCGTGTGGAAGCAGAGTATTTAGATACCGACATCCACAGCCTGCGTATGCCCATGACAGCGCACATCATCTGCAAGGCACAGGTACGAATAGCGTCCCTCGCAAGATGACTGTGAACCTCTGTAAGTTGCGCGGCCAACTCCGAAGAGTCGGCCGGCCCCTCTCCCGCCAACTCCCTCTGTACAGCCGACAGATATGAGGAGTGTACGAACACACGGAGCTGTTGGCATGCATTACGATATTGCTCCTCAAAGCAGCCTTCAACTCCGCACCGCACGCGGGAAAGGGGGGCAACCGCCGGCCCTGCTTGACCTTAGTCAAGTTGGGGGTTAAAGAACCCCCCCAGGGTAACGGAGGTCCAAACGCATTCATCCACCACCGGTAACTCAAAGTCACCATCCTCTGCAAGCGGGTACCGCTTAATTAGTTCGGGCAGGTCGAACTTCCCGTGGGCACCCGACAACAGAGGGTTGATGACTTCATGCACCAGGGAGGATAGAACAAAGAGCCGCACCTGGGGCGCCTTGCTAGGAGCAAAAGCATCCCCCGGAAGGCGAAACTCAGTCGGATCCGACTCGGGCATGGGTGCAGCCACCTGAGGCAGTACCTGTACAATCTTGTCCCGCACATGCCTCAATGAGGAGGCGAAGGGAATTCGTCTCCCCCCTCCTCCATCCACTCCTCCTCTCTCGATTCCGAGCCGAAGTTAATCGACTCTTCCCCAAGAGATGAGACGCCTGAAGGCCTGGGCCCTCGCATCCCCGGGCTGCACCCGGCCTGAAGCAGAGTCCCGGTCCCGAGGTCTTGGGGGTTCAAGGGAACCCACCTGGCTCTGGGCTAGGAATCCACTAGAGGAAGCCTCGGCCTTGGAAAACTGTGCGTCGGTAGTGCACAGGCCAGCGCCCGCCACCCCTCCGCTGGGGAGCGACCTCAAGCTGGTGCCGAAGCCCGGTCTGAGATCGTCCCCGAGACCAAGTGGCCTGCCTCAGCCGACGCCGGGCATATCACGAGGTCTTGAAGCCGCGTCCGGCGCTGACAGTGGGGAAGGCTCGGTCCGCAGATCCTGTCGGAGCTGAGACTTCACCTCTTCCATCATCAACACCGTCTGCGACCTCAATAAGGCAGAGATGTCCGCCAAAGATGGTGAAGGAGAGGGTGCAGTGTTTATTACGGGGACCCTAGAGGCTTCTCCCCAGGCCCCCGGGGAGGGAGCGGAGGAGACAGTCTCTGCTGCTATTTTACCCTTTTTAGTGGGGGTGGGGTGGGGGGGGAACTGTCTTAGCTGATCTTATATCCACCCCCGCCTTCAAGAGACCCTTAAAGTGCAAGAGATCCACTTGTCTCTTTTTCTGAGCCCGGGGGGTGAAGGCAATACAGATCGGCCATGACCCATTGTCATGCCTGTCCTCCGCCAGACATTTGAGGCAGCTTTCATGCCTGTCTTGGGGGGTAATGGATGCTGAACACAGTTTGAAGGTCTGTAAAAAAGACCGTAATTTCTGAGGTGGGCGGGAAGGGTATTAAAGTGTATCAGTGCGATTGAAAGATCGGAAAGATACGTGCATAAATTGTGAAACTAGAAGCAAAGGCGTAATTTAGAACGATTTGTAACGCGATACTAACAGCAAATGTCATAGTATAATTATAACACCAAAGTGGGCGTGTTACGCTCGAAGGTGTAAAAAAACTGTAAAAAAGGTAAGTGTAGTTTAGTTATAATTAACATACCACCTTTGGTTTATGTAAAAGAAAAGATTGTAGACCAAGGCCGTATGATATAACAAAAACCCAAGCCGTTTTTAATGGCCTTGGTGTTACATGTATTATACGTGGCACTACAATATGGACGCCATTACGGCCATTTGAATTCAAAGGTACCGTACATGTGGCGTATAATTACAACTCTATAACTTTACAACGCCTTTGCAATGAAAGAAATGTACCATACATACAGTTTGGTCAGCCATGGTTCTTGCCGAACGATAATCTGTTGATACTTTTTTTGTCTTGAAAAAAACAGGCACGTCTGTCTTAGTCAGATGACATAAGAAAAGTTATTTGGGTGAGGCCCCGTAAGGGTGGTCGCATATCACACAAAAACGAAGTTTTTGGTGGTAACATTTTGTATTAAGGAAAATGTTTACAACTATGTCATGTAGATTTTCTTGAGCAAGGAAAATGCAATAAGTGCCCCAAGGAGGATTCAATCTGAAAGAGAACTAAATTTATTGGGGTCGGGTAGGGTCGGGTAACAGGGGGATGGGTACCCGCGTCGAAAATTTGGACTTAGCCCTAGTTATACCATTGGTTTTTTAAATTGTACACAAGCTTTGAATGAAGTAATGAACACACAATGACATTTTAGAAAGTGGTCAAATGTAACAAAAAATGTAATACTTGGGATAACACTTTCTAAGTAAAGTACAGACTCTAGTACCTTTTTGGGTTGAATCCCATCTGGGATTCGAACCCACACTGCCAAATTGAGGCACCTAATCGCCAGCACACAAAGTCAGCGGTCTTGCTTTAGCTCGCAATGCTGAATGCCAGGCAGGGAAGTACTTTCTTTGGTACTGTGAGAGGTAAGATTGAGGACTGTGAGTGGTAAGATTGGAGACTGTGAGAGGTAAGATTGGGGACAGTATGACCAGGCTTACCTTGCTTCCTCTTGCCTTTCCTCAGGATCACATAGCTGTATCTGGATGTCTGCTTCGCTTCAGTACCCTGGAACACATGGGCTAGATGAGAACGACACTCCTTTACATCCTGGCAATAGTGAGTCAGTGAAAGAATTAAACTTTAAAGATGCTTTGAACAGTATTTCTGTTGCATCACGTCATGTCAGCTTGATGTGAGAGGAAAACAATAATGATCATAGGATTCTGGCACACCTAAGGGTTGTAACTCTGCACAGCGAATTGGGGCAGCTGAGGCGTCTGGGCCACACATGCCACCCTACTGTGATGGCTAGCTACTTACTTGTGGTGACATGTCCAGGGGCTTGTACGTGACACCAAACATGCAGGGGCTGTTTCTTTCTGCCAGTTTGGGACATGCCTTCTCGTGGGGACACTGAAACATTCAGTCATCCATCAAGTACATGACATTCACAGGCAGGGTGGGTAAGTCAGTGGGTGTTATATTGTGACATAATATTCCAGCTATATCTAGGTGATCAGTAAGTAGTTAAGTCTGGACCAGGCATCCCAGAGGTGTAGGCTATGAGCAATGATGACACACACTGAGTCAGAATTGATATTGTAACCAGTAAATTACTTGGCCCTTGGTCAAGGATGGTGAGGTGTGTGTAGTGTGTGTTGTGTGTTGTGTGTGTAGTGCAGGGGTCCGGAAAATTTAAAATCCCAATCGGACATTTTCATTTATGCCACGCCCCCTTCAAACAGCACGTTTTAGTACGACTTTTTACACACAAATTACAAGTTGTTACGTATTCATAGTATGATGAATTATATGAATTGTTTCAATTTAAATTGTTTAATTCACCGGACAATTAATAACAAATAATATCATTTTAGATATACATGGAAAACATACGTTTGTTTCTGTTATAATAACGATCTGTCAACGTTGTGAACGGTCTAATTAATATTCATGAGTCTGCTCAAGTGTACGCGTTGTAACATTTGGATCGAGATTATTATCCCATATTTGGTTATCACGTGACCTCACGGAAAAGTTTTTTTTTAAAACTAAAGATTATTTAAAAACAAGACAGCTAATATAATCATAAACCCTAAACTATCGTTGATAGCAATAGTTATTTGAATACTTTTTCATCTGTACTTAATTATTGACCATAAAAAAATTGACATTGATCGTCACAGAAAGCAAAATGGCGGTCAATAAAGATTCAATATACGACTAGCTACTGAAAACAATAAAAACTGCAAATCCTTATTGTATGTCAACCAAGTGAAAGTCGTTAGCCACGACTTACAAAATGATCATTCAGACTTTGAGGGTTTGGCAGATCCGCTCGACTGATCTGCATCGGTCAACTGTGTGTGTGTGTCTGCTTGTACTAGTCCGGACTGATGCCAATTTATAGTGCTAGCTCACTGAGATACCATGCCGCAGATTAACATGAATACCCCACTCAGACGCTGACTCCGAGCCGACCAGTCCTTGTTTATGCCCCTTAATGCCGAGCGCCAGACAGGGCAACAACAAATAAAATCTTTTAATGTCTTTTGGTATGACGCGGACGGGGATCGACAGTATACTGACTCCGAGCCGACCAGTCCTTGTTTTTGCCCCTTAATGCCGATCGCCAGACATGGGATTGACCCCTGGACCTTCCGCTCTCTGGGCGGATGCTCTAGACCACGGAGGTGGTCTCTTCGTCAAGGATGGGGTGCTGGGTACTGTTTATTCTATCCCAGATTCCTCATCAACATTGCTCATGAAGCAAGGATGGAATACCCCCACCTTAAGACTCTGCAGTTGTTCTATCCTAAAATCAAGCATTGGGACGGTGTGAATACTGTTGGGGCCAGGAATACAGGGAGATAACATTGTGGAAAAACATTATCTTATTGTACATTGTATTTTACTAGTCTTCAGAAAGTGTACTCACAGGTGCAAAAACATGACCCTCTAATTCATCATGTTCTTCAGAAAACTGAAACATAAAGGCATTATTCCTTATAACATACTGTCACTGACAAACAATTGTACATAAATAAGAAAATAAGGCTAAAAAAATAATAATCTTGGTTCTCAGGCACTGCCTGCATCATCACAAAGTCTGCCACACGTTTCGTTTTTATTTCCATTTACAAAATACACTAAAAATACTTAAATATTCCAAATCCAACAGTAGTCAAATACTATATTCCAGTATTTTACTCATCAAGGAATAAATTTATGTAGTGAGGCCCTTTCCCAGGTTGATTGTACATAACTTTTTATTTGGTTATACAACTGTTTATTTGGTAACATACTAGTTTGAACAACCAAAAAAAAAGACACTGACGCCTGCACTATAATTTCAAAAACCATTGCCTGAGAACCAATTCTTTTATTTTATTGAGCCTAATGTAGTCCCAGAAAAGGTTTGTTTCCATGTAACATGCAAACATTTGAAACAAACCAACATGCTGTAGTCACATCGTATAACTTATTTTGTTCTTAACAACTTCAGAACATGCATCATCACAACCATTTGGACAACTTGATATTCATTATATTTCGAACTGGCAATATAACATGGTCTTTAATGATGGTTCTGTTTATTGTCAACAGTAGACAGTGTGGAACTTACTTGAAGCAGATACTCTTTAGCCTCGTTGATCAATTGAAAACCTGCCTTACTGCCATTTTCCACAAGTACCTGAAATGTCCAGATTCCCATTTGTCAGAGAAGTGAATGAGAGTGGTTTTACACAGCTCAGAGCCCTATTCCAGCAATATCCCCGCAGAGTACACCAGAAATCTGCCTCACACATTGCACAATGTTGTACCCAAGGAAGAACTGAAACTGGGCCTTTGGCATGACAAGCAGAATTAGTAATATCTAAATATTTTTTACATTTGTAGACTTATCATACATTACTCCTAAATGCATTTACTGCTATTTGTTTACAGAGAGCAGAGCCTGTGTGAGGTTCAGCTGAAGAAGAAGTTGTTCCAACTAGTTGTCTGGCTAATACCACTGCACACAGACCAGGTGACCACAGAAGTGATGACATCACGAATCTTCGCATTACTGCCTAATCGCAACATGTTAAGACAACGTGGGGAGGCAGCTCTGTGACGGGTGGGCCACTTTAGATGTAGTAATGCAGGATAAGTATACAATTGTAAAAAATTATTTCAATTTTACTATTTTTTGTACCTTTTCCTGCATTACTCAATGGATCTGAATCATACGGTATGGAGGAGGGCATACCTCCAGAAGTGATCTTCAGGAGACCCTTGTCAAATAGTCCAGGCAACTGTCACCGCATCCTTTTGCAATGATCGGTCCTGACAGACAAAAATGAGAGTGTGAGGAATGTTTGGCGTCAAGGTAAAAGAACAGTCATAGAAAAAAGCGTAAGCTAAAGTCTAGAACTGACTTACTGAGTCAATGCTTGCAGCGTATAAAAATCTCGGTGTCTGGGGTGCAGGCGCCAAAGAATTCGAAAGGTTGCCTCTGGACTGCTGGAGAAATTAATGTCATTTGTGGTTGGTGACCTGATGGCAACAACCAGGGGACCAAAAACTGTGGATGCCCATGACATCCTCCAAGGCCACGTCCCTCAGGTATTGGCTGGCAAAGACTGTGTAGGATCTCCAGAAACAACTTTCCATGATGTTGAGAGCCATGGTAGATGCGGCTGCTCAGATCCCGTTAGGGTTGTTGGCCCTGGGATGATCCGGGCCAGCGGCCTCATAAGCTTGCAAGGTGATCGCTCGTAGCCACAAAGATATTGTGTTATGGCTAACTTCGGTCTGGAAAGCCGTGGAAACAGGAATGTATAGTTGTTTCCTTGAACCATGTTGAGCCTTAGATCGGCGGATGAAACACCTCAATGCACGAAACGGGCACAAGTGGAGTTCCTCCTCATCTTCAGCATCCACAGTCGAAGAGAGTGGTGGGATGGTGAAGGACCTGTTGGGCTGTCCTGGAAGTTGATTCTAGGCTATGAATTCCCAGCACAGCCCAAGGTGAACGGCTCCATGTGCCCTGCATGAAGACCGGACACAGATGATGTCAAGTGTGAGCAACCACCCGCTTACCCTTGCCACTGTAACCAGAGCCAAGAGGAATACCGTCTTCTTTGTCATTTTGTGATCTTCCAGGAGAGCCAACACTGAGTTGAGGGCCACCAGGTAGGTAGTAATGGTGCCTCCCCGTGAGATGTCGTTTGCTGTGCAAAAACAGAAGAAACTCGGCCAAGAATTGGGGAGATGCAGAAGTGAGGTCCTGATGCTTCTCCTTACAAAAAGACTCAAAGGATCGCCACTTGTCGTCAAGAAGTAGGTGTCAAGGACACTCCTGCTAAGACATTCGATTCCACCGTCCACCATGGAAGTTGAGGCTTGAGGTATGTTGGATGATGGAGACCAACTGATCCTGGTGCCTGATGAACTAAGCTAGGAACTCCTGAATTGGGCACAGATGTAAGCAGCCTCTGAATGTTCGATCCTGCACCAAAGTGAGTTGGCCCAGAATGACTTGCCACTGGCGATGGTAAGAGGCTGTTGCAGAACTGAGAGCCGATGGCGCTGGACCTTGTACCAATTGTCCCTTGGGACAGTCAGAGGTCCTGGTCTGTCTTGAACAGGCCTCCTATAAATTGGATGGAGTGAACTCCGACTTAAGCTCGTTCACAATCCACCCAGCTATTGAAAGGTGCCTGGTGAAACCCTGGTGTAGCATGAAAGTCTCCGAGTCCTAGGTGCTGTGGAAATGGCAAATGGGAGTTTCACATATTGGCAGTGGACACCATTGACGAGGAACCGGAGGAAACACCTGTTGCTGGGGTGGATAGGCACAAGCAGGTAGGCATCCTGCAAGTCAAGGCTGACCAGGAAATTGTTGGAGTTGATTCTGGTCCTGAGCAGCATCAACATTGTCGTGTGGAAATGTGGCAGGAGTTCTAGGTAATGCTCATTGACAGATTTTGAATCAGCCATAGCTTGTCAGAGTCGTTCTTGGGAAAAAGGAATATGGGAAAGTAGAAGAGGAGAATCGGTTAGCAGTGAGAGACGATACCCCTTAGTGAGGATGTTAGTCACATAAGGGTCCTCCAAGATGGCACAATTTTGCCAAAATCAGCCTAGTCTCCCTCCTACTGGTGTGTTGATGACTGGAATGACTGGGGGAGTTCCCAGCAGTTTAAGTGCTTCCCCTGCCTTCGGCACCTCTGCCTTGGTACATGTCCCGGCAAGGCAGGTAGCTACCCCGACCTTTGCCATGAACAGATGGGGTGTCATTGTCCTTGAGAAAAGTCTGACGTGGCTGATTGTTCCCAGACTTGGAAAACTTGTGAAAGACGTACTGGGATATACTTTCCAATGCTTTGCGGGCAGTCTCAACTCGAGCATAGGTAGAGAGAAGGGAGTGTGTCTCAGATATCTCTCCCTTGGAAAGGAAGAAGCAGACCAAGATTGGCATTGTAAGTTCTCTTAAATTCAGAGTTCCACTCAGTTAAAAGCCAGGTAGCTGGGATGCTAAGTTGTAGTGATCTCAGCAAGAGCAGCCTTGAGATGATTGAGCTTGAGATCTATTTAGCGTTGTTGGAAGGCCATAACTGTCCTCAGATGATCCACACGATTGGGATTAGTCTCTATTAAGTTCTGATCAATGGCTCGAGAAGAAGATACAAGAGCAGACAAGGGTTTAAGAGAGCAACAAATCTCTATAAAAGCCATCTGGGATTTTGACGGTTGTAGGCTTGGAAGAGCCAGTCTTGCGATGGAGATCCTCATGAATGGCATGAGCCACATCTGCCATCTCAAATGTGTGGATAGGGAAATCATCCTTTCAGAATCAAAGAGCTGTGAAAGCCGGCATGCAAGACAACTTAGCAAAGTCCTTGTCCAATGCCACAATCTTGGTCTTTAAACATCACATATGCATAATGGAGGTAGACTGGGACCCGATAGTATCCCTCTAATCCACACCTGGGCCCAGGGAAGGAGCAACGGTCAAACGGTCAGCCATCCAGTTCGGCACTTGCCTGAGTGGGAGGAACCCCCATTGCTAGGAATGAAGGAACCTTCTGACGAGTCTGAGCTATAATTGTATGATCTGTGGACAGGGGAATGGCAACCTTGATGACAATGCTGTGTTGAGAGGAGGTGTAAGCAGGAGGTGTGAGCAATAGCGCTGGTGGGAGTGGAGGTGCTACAGATGTAGGGAACAGCTGAAGTGCATCAACTGCAGAAACATGGACTCCATAAACGTCTGCAACCAAGAAGGATGCATGTAGGGCGCCTGTAAAGGCTGAGGTGGCGCCTGCTGGAACGGCATCTGTGTAGATGGGAAGCTAGGTGGTAGACCGAGTGCAGGAGGTGCCAGCGCTAAAAGAGTGATATGCAGTCACAAACCATAAGAGTGATATAATCGCAAAAGAACTTTGAACGAGTATTTGTCACAAAGTGACGAAATGTCCCCCGCCTGTATATACACCATAGTACCAAATATGAAGACAATCCAGCGATTAGTTCTTGAGATATCGCGGCAACACCGTTTTCCAACTCCAAAAGCAGATTTGCCTGCTGTGACCTTGAAAATGGGGTTAAGGTCACCAAAACCGACTGGCGTCTGCGGAGTCTGTATATACACCATAGTTCCAAATATGGAAACAATCCAGTGTTTAGTTCTTGAGATATCGCGGCAACACCGTTTTCCAACTCCAAAAGCAGATTTGCCTGCTGTGACCTTGAAAATGGGGTCAAGGTCACCAAAATCGACTGGTGTCTGCGGAGTCTGTATATACACCATAGTTCCAAATATGAAGACAATCCAGCGATTAGTTCTTGAGATATCGCGGCAACACTGTTTTCCAACTCCAAAAGCAGATTTGCCTGCTGTGACCTTGAAAATGGGGTCAAGGTCACCAAAAACGACTGGTGTCTGTGGAGTCTGTATATACACCATAGTTCAAAATATGAAGACAATCCAGTGTTTAGTTCTTGAGATATCGCGGCAACAAACAGGTGGGACGTACGGACGGACGTACAGACGTATGTACGGACGGTCATGAATACTATATCCCACGCGTTGCGCTTTCGCGCGGCTGGGGACAAAAAATTAATTAAGCAAAAGGATGCAAATAGAATAGCGATATTATATGGGACTTGTCAGTCTGGTTGACAAGCAGGTCATGTAAAGATACATGACATCATCACTTCCATGGTCATGTGGGTGCTGTGTGATGGTATAAGCCACACAACTAGTTGGATCAACTTCTTCCTCAGCTGGACCTCATCTTTCTGTCAAATAGCAGAAAATGCATCATGGAGTTATGCAAAATAAGATAAAATAATTAAACTTTATCATCCAAAACTGGCTCCAACAGGAGATATCTCCTGGGAGATATTGCTACAATGAACTACCATGCTTTGCACACCATATCGACTACATCAGCTTCCATGACGTCACATGACATCACTAATATCACTGCCACTGAATCTGGTTAGCTGTACTTTTTACACTAAAGACACTGGTTATAACTGTTTATGATCAGAAAGATTTGGAAAAGTGGTTTTGGATCATAAACAGAATCTCACCCTCGCGTCTTTTGATATTAAATATATCAACACTTGTCATTAAAGTTAAAAACTCCTCTGCAAACCTCAGACTTTTACAATTTTATGGAATAGTGCTGATGTATCAAAAGAATCGGGGGAGATTCTAGACTTGATATTAGGCATTAGTACAAACAACTAACAAATACATAACAAATATTCGGCTTCACAACTTCAGCCTACCCAAGCTAATGGAATAGCAATAGGTCTCTAAATCATATGACATAACGTAGGGCTGGGAAGAGTCCAAATTTACTACCCGGGTACCCGACCCCCTATTACCCAACCCAACCAGTGTACCCACTGTAGGTCTCAAGAGCAGGGAACAAAATGTCTGATTTGGAATTGCCCTGGCAAGAACGATCAGATCATGCGAACAATGAAGTTGACTGAAGCTTTAGCTATACTCAAACGTATACAAGTCAAAAGGAATGTGTGCATCGTCAGAAAGAAATGCGAACATTAGGGACTTGTAGTGTAACCACTGAGCTAGAGTGAGTTTTGGTCATGAAACAATACATCACTTGACTAACCAGGGGTCCGGGTAGTCCTGTGGGTACCCTGGCCTTACTCAATATCCACCCGACCCGAGTACCCGAGTTACCCATCCCAGCCCTAACATAAAGAGTGGGTGATTACCAGGAAATCGTCGGTCATCTGCCACAGAGACAGTAAAGTCTCGAGTCTCTTCTCTCGACTGGGGAGCTCCAGCAGAGTGTAGGAGCTGGTCACGATGTTGAAGGAGTTCTATACAACACAGAAACATCACACGTCATGTACTTTCACTTGCATCAAGATAATGCTCTTTATTAATGCTTTTCAAATCCCACGTATACACTGAATATATCTTTGACATAAATCTGAAAAAGTTCAGAGCTGCACCTACCCAAGTTAGATATAGTTCACAAGATTTAATCACTGACAAGGGCAGATGCTTATACCAAGTGACATGAAATTGTGTAAAAAATGTGACTTAATCATAAAAGCAGACAAGTTTCACTTATTATTAATCTGCAGGAAATATGAATGTCTAAGAAGAAAATACTATAAACACAAATGGTATGAAAACCTAACTCTGCTTAAATGTACTGTATGTATATACACAGCCCTACCTGTTTTTGAGATGGCAGGAACTGACGGAAATACACGCCGCTGATTGTCATGTCTTTCTTCTCTTCACCTCCTGTAAAATGTACAACACGCTGAACACTCACTCTCTGTAGAAGATACTCAATGGCTAGGCACAAATGCACAAAGCAAGTTACAATCTTCTCCCGGTTACACCAACCTTCCATGTTTAAACATCTACAAACTGGAGTTTCATGAATCAGTCAGTCTGGATGTGACACAAACAGACATAAGTCAATGTGCTCAAGGTTTACCTTGCAACAGAAGTCTGGCCAATGTGTTCATATCTTGGGATGGGTCGACGCAATAGTATTCATAAATGTTCGGTCCCCACACTCTGTTTCCAGCCCTGAAAAGTACACCAAATGTTACAAATCTGTTATCCATTATCAAAAATTTGAATTCAACTACATGTATTTGATAATGTTACATCTTAATCTCTGCATATTTAACAGTGATTAGCACAACAGGAAATACAATTGAAATGGTAAATCATCATGTCAAGTGATGTTTAATCACAAATATCATACTTCCATTTACAAAGTTTGTTATCTCTCTTTAGTTCACCAAGGGTTAGAAATTGGCACTAGTCCTGTGGTCCTTGCCAAACTGCCCAATAGTTAAGGTATCATAACGACTAGTAGAAATTTGCCCTTTCTAAGGGTTTTGCTATTTGTTATCATTATAAGGACTAGTGTACTAAAAATGTTACTTTCTACCTCTGTAATCACCTAATTACGACATAGTTTCTGAAAGGGCACAATTCACAATTCAGGAAATAGCAATTATACTAAAGAGCACAATAAAATATGACATTACCTAACCAACATTCCACGTATAACGAGGGAGTCTCATATATGAGGGTCATCCATTGACCTCAAGACCCACGTTATGGCAAGGGATGACTGGATCATTGAAGTAAAACCCTAGACTTTATCATGATCCTGTCAGTTTAAAAAAATATACAATGTGCTAAATGATGTCACCTCAATAACACAAACAAATGTTTACGGACTCATGTCAACCGGATCCATTCAGAATGCAGTGCCATCATCCTACAGTAATGAACATTCCAGATTGGGACAATTTAAATAAACATTTAATAATGAAGCACACTCAATAGATAGCATATTCATACCATTTGAGAAAAACTATAATGAAAATTCAATAAAAAATCCAAACATTCCAAAAATATGCTTGACAGATGAAATTCTGGGTTCAAATGCTTTTGCCTTGTGACAACTTTTCAACCAATCAGATCTTCGCACATATTTACACCATAAAGTACCTACCAGACGGAGGAAGCCAGGCCAGAACCAAAGTCAAACATGGATTTAGGGCTGTACTCCGGATCTCTACGAGATATCTGACGACAGGAAAGGTAAGTATTTAAAGGCAACTCATTAACACACAGATTAGTTTGCTTGTTTGTCTGTTGTTTAATATTGCACTCAGCAATATTCCAGCTATATGATGGTCTGTAATTAGTCGAGACTGGACCTGACAATCCAGTAACTGACAACATGGGCATCGATCCACACAATTGGGACGTAATGACATCCAATCCAAGTTAATGAGCCTGCGTGTATGACAATCATAGGTATCTGGGGATCTACATTCTTATCCAGAATCACCCACATGACCTTGGAAGTGATGATGTCACTTATCCTCACATGACCTGCTTGTCAACCAGACTGACAAGTCCAGTATAATATAGCTATTCTACTGGCATCCTTTTGCTTGTTTTATTTTTTCAAAGTTCTTTTGCATAGTACATAACACGGATACTTATGGTTGACAATGGATTCAGTCAAACCACTGCTGTCCATTACCCATCTCTCTGCTATTATGATAAATGCCCAGCATCATTCACCACCATAGCCAGTTTCAAATGACACAATGCTAAAAATAGTCATCCAATCATATTTCACTATTCTTTTATGACTAAAACAAGGGGCTTATAATGAAAAAGCTTAAATTCTACTTGGAATGCAGCATAAGGAGTTCCCTTCCCCTGTCTCAATATTCCATCTTTCCGAGGCAAGAGAATTTGCATGTATTATACCTGTGCCAAAAGCTGTGACTCCAAACTTGGCTCTTGACAATATTTTCAGTTGACTTTAATGTTTGTGGGTTATAATTACTTGAACAGAATTTTACAAGATTTGGGCTTTAAAGTAGCATCTTCCCGAGGCAAGAGAGTTAATTGACTATAAAAGTCCAGTTTCCACCCTTGCCGAACTAGGCTGGTATTATGGAGTTACATTTTGTAATGGAGTTACATCTGGACTAACGTGTTTTGGCGTAGTCCAATCAAAATCCGGTTCAAAAACTGTCATGCAGATTTTGGTTGATCGCAGGATTTGTAAAGCATGTGCACCGCCAACTTGTTGTCAACAGATATTTTCCAAATCTTTTCATGTTTTTAATCAAGGTGCTCACATGATTTGATGCACTTCACGATGTAAGACCCGTTTTATCACATTATACATACTGATAATCTATCAGATCGTCTTGATTGGGTGCCACCATTTTGTTTGAAGCAAATGCAAGTGATACGAGAGGTAACATCTAATTGGTCCATAGGTGAGTGGTAATAGCCACTGGTGGCGCTACGATCGAGGCCCAGGAATTCCAGCCTAGTTCGGCAATGGTGGAAACTGGACTTTTAAAGTCAGTTAACTCTCTTGCCTCCTGAAGATGCGATATTCAGGAAATCATCTTTTCCAGTAAAATAATGTATTAGAGTCTTCTGATTTGATGCAAATTCCTTAACACGCATGTATTGAGAGCTTGCTTGCTTTGAATGTATTGCTATGCTGAACTCTCTTCCTGGGTAAATTTGATTGGTTGTTGAATTCAATACAAAAGAAAGTCTGTCTTAAGGGAGAGGGAGACAAAATGAATCTATGTTGGCAAAAGGGTCCAACTCTTGACTGAGAATGGAGAATGGAGATATAATACATTACTTCATCGACTTTGCTTCTGATCCCTCCAAAATTTCACAATTTAATAGTCCCTGTTTGACCCTAACACTCAAACTCTCTACCTAAAGTCTTAACATGCTTTAAGAACTAAAGAACAAGTCCCCATAATGGCCATAAAACAAGTACTGTAAGTGATGAACTGAGTTAGATGTAACATAATCTAATATCATCTTGATGTAGGTGGAAAGTTTTAAGTGAGGCAGGGTTTACAAGATTACTAGATTGCTGAAACCCATGAACATGGGTATGGTGCTTACAAACCCAGCACAGGATTCAAACCCATCATCATAGGTTTCTGGCACATCTAGGGGATGCAACTCTCAGAACCTCAGACCAGCAGGCCACCTGTGTCCCCCAAACAAATAGTGTTGTGATATCATCATGACATATGCATACCTCAGTAAAACACTTCATCATGACGCTGTAGTTGTGTGCCATCCGACTGTACAGATATGTCATACATGTAGGGGCATCGAATCTGAAACACAGATTTTATCATAATCATAATTTAATACACTGGATAATCGACAATGCGTTAATTATCATTTTGGTCCACAAAATCTGTAACATATCTTACAACAAGAGTTGAGATTCAAGAGGTCTGTTTCTGCATACCCAATACCTTATGTTACATTAGACTGTAAAAGTCAAGTTTCCACCTTTGCTGAACTAGGCTGGAATTATGGCAAAATGTTTGGCTGGACTAACAAGGCTATGCATAGTCCAATCAAAATCGGGTAATGAAATCGACATCAGGTTCGTAAACAACATGGATTTCAACATGCAGCTTGGTCGACTGCAGGATTTGCAAAGGATGGGTACCGTCAACTGGGCATTGATGGATATTTTCCAAATCTTTTCATGTTTTTAATGAAGGTGCTCATGTGATTTGATTCACTTTGCGAGGTAAGACCCGTTTTATTACAATATAGATCTTGATCATCGATCAGATTGCCTTGACTGGGTGCCGCCATTTTGTTTGAAGCAAATGCAAGTGATAGGAGAGGGGGACTCTGATTGGTCAAAAGGAGGGGCAAAGGATGGACATAACTCGTAATAGTTACTGGTGTTGCTACGATTGAGGCCAGAAATTCAAGCCTTGTCCGGCAAGGGTGGAAACTGGACTTTTACAGTCAGTTAACTCCCTTGCCTTAAGAAGATGGTTTAAGTGACCCTTACTTGAGGGGCACCCAGTGGTACTGGGTATAGCGAAGCCTCTTCAAGACCTGGAGACTGATCTTCTTCTCATACTGCTTCTGTTCCTTGGGAGACATGGTGGAGGTGTCAACTTTATCTGGGACAAGAAAAATAATTCAACATCAATGTTTGGGACAACTAACTCACAAAGCAAATCAAAGTTCATCAACTTTGTCAATATATCTTGGGTTTGAATCCCAGATGAGCTCCAGTAACAATCCTTGGTTGTGCCTGTTGCCATGACAAAAGACTGTATAACTGGTGAACATCTTTGACCTCCTTCCCTTTGGGATTTCTTCCCACAAGAAAATGATCCATAATTACAAATAAACATAATGGTATGAAAATTATTTGTAAGAAACTATTTTCTGACAGTATACATAAGTCATCACTGGAAACTATACTACCCATCTTTTGATATGGATAATCAGTTATGTCGGATATATTTAAAGACACACTTAACACATCATGAGAATCAGTTTTGTGTATCATGGAAAAAGACGTGTGGAGTAGTATATCATGTTTAAGTTTGTCAGTTGCCTCAACTTTACTTATATATACTTTATTATAGGGAGGGTGGGAACTGTCATGAAAAAGGAGGGGGGTGGGGGAGTCAGCAAATATAATATGGTCCTAAGACCAATCCTACTCACTCCCCCCTAACCCCCTCAATAATACATGACCAGTCCCTTAATATGTTTTGGAGGGGCTTCTATTCATCACCTGGTATCTTACTATTGCGATATGTATTGTATTGCAACAAAGCATATTGTTACAGCCCAAGGTGGCAACGCATTTTTTATCAACTAACTTGTATAACTCAGCAATATTCTAGCTATATGATTGCAGCTAGCAAATAATCTGTCTAGATCAGACAAACGGGTAAATCACATAATGAGCAACTTTCCAAACTTTCTGCTGGGAGATCTGTTCTAACCAAGAATCAGGGGGCACGGGCGGCCCAGTCGTCTAAGGCGCCGCTATTCGCTTTGCAGAGATGCGTCCCTTGGGCACGCCAGAAACCTATGATTGTGGGTTCGAATCCGGTTCACCCTGATTATGTTTCTAGGTTTGTCAGCACCATACCCATGCTCATGGGTTTCACCGAAGTGGTAAACGTCTGAGACCAGCATCACTTCAGGCTTTCCTCCCACATTAAGCTGACATGCCATGATATAACTATAATCCTGTTAAAAGCGGTGTTAAACCCAACTCACACACTCTCTCTAACCCAGAATCCCAATAGGCAATAGGGGGCTTCATAAATAGGCTTGCATAAACCATTGACATTGGTTCTGGTCTGCTGAACTTGCGCTGTTTTCACCAATTGCTCTGCCCAATATTGATGCTATGTACTAACCCTTTTCTTTAATGTTGTTTTGTATTTCCTGGGCCAGTCGAGTGAGAGTGTCTTGCTCTGTTGGGGGATGTCGGGAGTGCAGGTAGTTGTTCAGCTTTTCACTCCGCTTGTTGAGGTTCTGTACAGGAAAGGCTGATAACAGACGGTGAAATATTTGAAACACCAATAAAAAAACCTTGAATATTTTATTACAGTACAGTTGTACAAATCTTTTACTCTGATTTGCGAAGAGGTCTCAAACTGGAGTAATCAATCTCTGCAGAGAGGTATCTAATCGAAGTAAAAGATTTGATTTTAATATTTTGTATTCATTATAGTTCCTTTTTGGACAAACATTGCATTACAGGAAGTATTATGAGAGACGGAACCCCTTTCTTATTTTAAAATTATGATTGAAAATAGGCAGCACTTTATTCAGTTTTATCCAAAAGTTTCACCTGAAAAATTAAATGAATACATATGCAGTATGTGCACAACTAGTTTACCAATCTAATGTCTAATAGTGGCAAGAAAAAGAACAGTACTGTGATGGTGACAAAAGCTAAAGAAAAAACCCGAGAAAAACACAAGAAAAACACACTAAACTATGGTTATAATGAACTCAAAGTGACCACTAATTTTAGTTCCTAATAACCATTGTTTGTCATAAGCATATATACAGCATATATACAAGAAATATCAGTTCATTTTAAGCGCGTTCGTTATAAACAAGTTTACTGGGTTTCTTTTTTGGTATGAAGCATTGTGTTTCATATGTCATCAGGTTGTTTATTTCTGGTGTAACGTACTGTCAATAACTTTCTTGATGGTGGTGCTCAGCTTCTCTGGCATCTTGACTGGCCTCAGAGTCATTATCCCAGGGTGACTTTTGAAACTAATGCCACCCTTCGTCATAGGTTTAGCAACACCCGGATCTACACAACACTCTCCAGGTTTGATGTGCCGTGCTTGTTTAACTTTTGAGGAATAGTTCTGAAATAACATGTGGTTGACAACATAGTTACAAGAAAAAAATGTACTGAACATGCTAAAAGTCTGTTAATTAGGGTCAAATCCTTTATATAGTCAACACAGATTGTATATTTACAGATCAGATGTAGACAAGTTGTGATAAAACTGGAACTTCAATTTACTGAATCAAGATTTGCATTTTTGTATAAGAAAACTTGTAACTCGAACCACTATATATTCCTTTATGACCTCTAGTAAAGATAATGGTAATATATTTATAATAAAATGTTGGAATACAAGTTACAATTAGCTTTTGTCTTTGGCAAATCAAGCTCAAGACAAACACTTGTCTAATTTATTTTTCATCTACAGTCATGTGATCAGTGGTCGGGTATGGGAAACTTTTTGTTTGTATGTTGTTTAAGGCTGCACTCAGCAATATTCCAGCTATATGACGGCGGTCTGTAAATAATCGCGTCTGGACAAGACAATCCAGTGATTGATATCATGAGCATCGTTCCACACAATTGAGATACGCGATGGTATGCCCACACCAATCAATAAAAGTTGATTATATTATTATTGTGATCGTGTAACATTGTCAAATATTTGTCATTGGGACACTGGACATGTCCCTTTCTAGAGCATTTGGGCCAAGCATTTTGATTGATTACCCAAATACATTGATTACATTATAACATTAACCATCTTTATCAGCTGCCATGCATGAAGTAATGCCAGCACACATTCAATGACAAAACCTCTGCCTGTAATAAATGCGATATTTTCAAAACCAAACAAGTAAAACAGTTGATTTGGAAAGTGTCGGATCTGACATGTAACAAACAGATGATGTGTACCCTTAAATGTGATTTTGATGCTTCGCGTGTCAGTAATGACGGTACACGACACAAGCAGCATGCTTGTGTTTTCATTCTCATGGACGCGGCCATTTTGTAGGCTCGCACCACTTTTGATGAATACTTCCATTGGTCAATCAACGGGCACCTGCTAAGGGCAGGTAACTCCCATCGTCTGCTTAACCAATGATGAAAACGAGTTGGATCACCTCATGTGTGTGGCCTAACCATGTAAACATCAGCTGTTGATCGGTCAGTAGTGATGTAGATATCAGAAGTTTGAGAAATCGGCACGATATAGACATCAAGATGAGATCTGTTACGTGCACAGCGCCTGTCAACATAGCTGTCATCAAGTATTGTAAGTCAGATTAACTTTGTGTACACGCTGTAGCTATAAGTTCTGAACTAATATGTGTAGTTTGGATCTTGAGTATTTCCAAACGGTGACATAGCCAATAACATTTTATATTGTTTTCAGTGTAGCAACATAATAGTTTTCTCCCAAGTTTATTTCTAATTAACCTAGCCGAGAGCCACGATGGGGTCCTACAGTAGCGGCTCCCGGCTATATATGTAACCATGTTAACTAAATCAGTATTCAATGGACATAAAGAAACTATCAAGGCAGGGTTAGAAATTGGCACTAGTCCTGTAGTCCTTGACAAACTGCCCAATGGTAAAGGTATCATAAGGACTAGTAGAAAATTGCCATTTTTAAGGGTTTTTCTATATGTTAATTGTTATCATTATAAGGACTAGTGGACGAAAACTGTTAGTTTCTAACGCTGTCAAGGCAAGTATGTGTATAATATCCAGCATTCAATGTGTATTGATCAAAACAGAAATGAAATTGGGTGATTATATCAACTATGATTATTATCAGGAAAGGTTTAACAATTGTAGTCAATGTTGTGATAGAAAGAGAAGATGTAATCGGGGATCCGATGTAGTGCATAATATAGAACATTTTGAATATTGAAAATTAATCAATATTGTTTTTCATACATTGCAGGGGGTAAACGAGATGAGACTCTCATTCTGCCTATCAACTCTTCCCTCAGTGTCACACTGGGACAAAATGAGGTCAGTCACCATGTCACAGTTTTTAGTAATTTCATATTGATTAACAAGTTAATAAAGTGAAGTTTGTTATTAATGTATTTACAAGGAACATGCTGTAATAAATGAGTAAAAACTGATGTTTCTAAAGCCTTGATAATTGTGAGTACACAATATATGTTTCTTACAAGGCAGTATTTCATACATACATTGTCATCATAGTAAATGAAATTTTAAAAGGGAACTTTTTGTTAAAGAAAATAAATAAATGAGGTTTGCTCTCATTTCATGTTCATTGTCCTTGATTAACCTCTTGGAGGGGTTAAGTATCTGAAGTGTATCAATAACATGCCTGAAAATAATGATTCATGAGAAATTCAAGTTAGTTTTCCAATACAGATACTGGTTTATTAGACAGAATACATCTCTTTCAATTCCAAGACATCATTCACTACATCTTGTCTTGGAGTTGAGGAGAATGTCGAAACGTGACCACTGACTGTCTAACATGTGGCAACTTTGCCATTCATGTTTACGATAATATGAAGTCTTTGTCAGTTATGTCAAAAGTGTGAGACATTGTCAATGTGGCAGGGCGTCGATCATCCCACAGATGACATCCTTACCTTGTCAGTTTGCTGACGGGGTTACCTCTTTTAGCATGTGGATAAGGCGTCGGACCTCTGATCAGAAGGTCCAAGGTTCTAACTCGGAAATTTTATAGCCGCTACATTGGCTCCCAATGAGTCAAGGTGTGATTCAGGAAACAACTAACACTATCCCAAACCCAGTTGTGACACAAATGATGTTAAAACACAGAAAAACAAATGTGTCTATAAATCTATGATGTTAAATAAAAGCCTTATTGTTGGATATTGTTTTAAAAAATAGTTGAAGCTTATGTCATGTTACATTCTTCTTCCCCTCAGCTGAGAGCCAAGACGACGGTTGCTATAAGTAAATCCTTCAAAGAAGACAAGATATGGTTAAACGGAAAGTATGTTTATGATTTCATACTATGAACTATGAACACTACAATTGACAATATATGTTTTCAATAACCAATACTCCTCACATATAATATAGAACTGCATGGGCATTATGTATTCACAAAGTTTTGAAGTCTGAGGTCATAGATGAGGTGAGGTGAAATTGGGTTTAACGTCAGGTCCAAGATTATTGCACTTATATAGTGACATGCATGCACGTGTATGTGTGTGTGTGGCTGCTTGTACTAGTCCGGACTGATGCCTATGTATAGTGCTAGCTCACTGAGATACCATGCCGCAGTTTAACATGAATACCCCACTCAGACAAAGTATATTGACTCCAAGCCGACCAGTCCTTGTTTAAGTCCCTTAATGCCGAGCGCCAGACAGGGTAACAACAAGTACAATCTTTTAACGTCTTTTTGTATGACGCGGCCGGGGATCAAACCCCGGACCTTCCGCAGACCCCAACAGTCTCGGAGGTCATGGAGGAAGCTTATTGGATGGAGAGCAAGTATAGGAGTGCTTCTTCGTACATTGTGTTAATACACTAGTTGTTTGTTTGTTGTTTAACACTGCACTCAGCAAAATTCCAGCTATTTGATTGTGGTCTGTAAATAATCATGTCTGAACCAGACAATCCAGTGATTAACATCATGTGCATCGATCCACGCAATTTGGATACAATGACATGTATCACCCAAGTCAGCGAGTCTGACCAGTCGATCCTGTTAGTCGCCTCTTACGACAAGCATAGTTGCTTAATACACTCTTAGTTCATTATGATGGTATTATTATTTCTCATGTTCATAATGCTTTAATTTACACTAGTTCCAGTACAGATCATACTATTAATTAGATACTACCTATCATCACTTATTAACAAGTTTATGACAACAATATTGTGCATAATGAGGTCTATTTATATTACATAATCTAATGAAATAATGCTCGACCTGTGGAAGAGTGTGTGACTGGTCAAGCAATGGTCAATGGTTGACATTCTATCACATGTGTCTGTCAAAACTCAGATGTAAAAGTGAATTAAATGTTTCATCTCCCAGTTGTAATCACCGGTCCCCATTTTGATGATACCCAAGCCCATGGCCAACTCTTCCCACCGAGTCTACATGATAACTTCAATCAATGGTAGCATAATCTAGGCACTCACCACTCAGCCAAAGTAAACTGCCGCCCTTACCTTACCCATATTTTACCATCTTTAAAGTCAATAAACCTAACGTCCACAAAAGAAGAATTGTGTTTTACTTCTACAAGATGGATCTGGCTACACATGTGTTTTGTTTTCCAGAGAACAATCTGTTGATTCTCCAAGAATACAGAATGTTTTGAAAGAAAGTAAGTACTCATAAAAACTGCTCTTTACGTATCATTTATAGTCCAGACTGTACTCTTGTTATGAGATGTGACACAAACAATAGATCGTTCTGTATATATGACCAAAACAATAGATTGTTCTTTAGATATGACCAAAACAATAGATTGTTCTTTAGATATGACCAAAACAATAGATTGTTCTATAGATATGACATAAAGAATAGATTGTTCTATATATATTTATGACCAAAACAATAGATCATTCTTTAGATATGACCAAAACAATAGATTGTTCTTTAGATATGACCATAACAATAGATTGTTCCATAGATATGATGAAAACAATAGCTTGTTCTTTAGATAGGACACAACAAACAATATTCACCGTGTTCACCCAATGCATCTATTCAGAAACCGTCAAATGAAACAGAACCTGTGTTGTTATAAATGTAATATTTGGAAGAAAGTGATATATGTCTAAAAATGATCTGTACATTATTGATTATGAATATTGAAAGTTTTCTTTTGACAAATAGAAAGACATGTCAAATAACAATGCATGAAGCCGATAATAAGTGATGTTTCTTGTCAAGTTCGCCGCCGAACACGGAAGCGGTCAACTGGGGATGTTAGAGAGGAAACCTTGAACATGAAGGTTCACATCTGTTCCGAGAATAATTTCCCCACAGCGGCAGGTTTGGCCTCTTCTGCTGCCGGATATGCCTGTCTTGGTAAATATACTTACTGCCGTGGAATATTTAAAACAACATTGCTCATAGTTTTGTTTTCATTGGTGGTTTAGGGGGTGCATAGATGGCCCAGTGGTGAAGGGTGCCAGGTGCTGCTGTGCGGTATCGTATACCTTAGCCAAGATGGGTTCCACTTGTAGAAGTTTTTAAACTCAGATCTGCGCAGTTTGGGTAACCTAATGGTTAAAGCGTTTGTTCTCACATTCAAGACCTGGGTTGAGGTTACCCACATGGGTACAATGTGTGAAGCCCATTTCTGGTGTTCCCCACCATGATATTGCTGGAATATTGCTAAAAGCAGCGTTAAACCATACTCACTCACTTTCATCCAGATGTCTACACACAGCTCCACAGGTTGATGTAACTGAGACACTCACTTTTGTTTGGATAGACTATACTGTAGGTATGTTTTGTTTGTAGTCACATGTTTTATCCATTCTTATGTTATTTCTTCAACAGTCTATTCTCTGGCTAAGCTATTTGGTGTGAAAGGAGAGATTTCTGATGTTGCAAGGTAAGTAGTAAATGCTATAGCAGCTCTTATTGCTTAGGGTTCTCTCATTGCTAAGGATGGTTTTGATAAAAAATGTCTGTTCCTCAAAATTCTGGACAAAAGTACTTAGGTTTTATGTACTCAGCATTTCAAAAAAGTGAAGAAGGAAGAAACATCCTTAAAAATGCCCCCTCAGTCAGGATCCAAGAGGTGACTAAATTTGAAACCCATGTGGATTGCATGTTAGAACTGGTCCCCACAGCCTATGCTGGTTGTAAGAGAAGACTTAATGGAGTGGGTGGTCAGGTTAGGTGGTTTGGTTGATGACATACCCAGACGGCGTTGGTCTTTGCTCGTCATATCAATCACTGGATTGTCTGGTCCAGACATTTTTACTGTCTGCTCTCATATTGCTGAAATAATGCTGAGTGCGGTGTTAAACAACTAAAACACACTCACGAAAATCATCTGTTCCCCTGACATACTGGATATTCTGAAAAAAATGTCTGTTGGGTCCATCAAAACGGTTTGCCCAGTTGTCTATTTTCTGTGCAGATTTGCATTCCTTCCGTGTGCCAGAAACGTGATCATGGGTTTGAATCCTATTCGCTGTGGTTATGTGTCTAGGTTTGTCAGCACCATACCTGTGCATATGTGTTTCCTTCTACATGAGGCTGTCCCTTATGTACTGGCTGTGCTATAACTGAAATACTGTTCAAAGCAGTGATAAACCAAACTCACTCACTCTGCAGGGGTTGCATGAGGAGGAGACACTAGTCACTAGTCCGGTCGTACCCAGGCTGTTGAAGACCTTGGATTACTACTTCTCAAATCTATGTTTGTGACGTAAACCGCCTGTCTAAATTGAGTTGTTTTTTAACATGTGTCTACCACTGTGACTAACATCAGTTTAACCTGCAACTGCTGAGTCACGTGTACCTATCCTTGCAGACAAGGGTCTGGCAGTGCCTGTCGGAGTGTCTATGGTGGCTTTGTGTTATGGGACATGGGCAAGGAAGAGAGTGGGAAGGACTCACTCGCCAAACAAGTTGCTCCTGCTGATCACTGGCCCCAACTCCGGGTTCTCATTCTAGTGGTGAGATAAACTGACTGTGTTCTGTTCTCAACATCCCATCATCAGAGACATAGCCTTCACAGCCTTCACACCCTTCTTCTCTTGTAATCATCCATACCACTAGTTCCTCCCTTATATGAATGGGTGACCTACTCTAAGATACTGAGGGATGGTCAGGAAGAGTGGTTAAAGTGTTCTCTCGTCACGAAGACCCAGGTTCGATTCCCAACATGGGTACAATGTGTGAAGCCCATTTCTGGTGTCCTCCGCCTAGGAATATTGCTAAAAGTGGCATAAAAACATACCCACTCACTCTTAAGACACTGCAATTTGCTGTGCAGAGTTAAGTCCCTTTGGAGGGCCTGAAAACTTTGATCGTGGGTTCTAATCCTTGTTCACCTTGATTATGATGAGTTTGGGCTTGTCAGCACCATTACTCATTATTGTGGGTTTCTCCAAAGTGGTAAACGTTAAAGTGAGTGAGCGAGAATGGTTTTACGCCGCTTTTTGCAATATTCCAGCAATATCACGGCGGAAGACACCAGAAATGGATTTCACACATTGTCTTTCGGCGCGACGAGTGAATGCTTTAACCACTAGGCTACCAGACCGCCCCTTACAAATGCTAAGAGGCATGTTCCGCGTGAACTACCGAAAATCACAAATGCCGTGATACGATATCACAGCAGGGGACACCAGAAATGGGCTTCAGACATTGTACCCATGTGGGGAATCTCACCCAGATCTTCGGCATGCAAGCAAACACTTAAACCACAAGACTACCCCACCCCACCGCCCCATAAACGTTAAAGACTATGGGGTTTCCCCCCACATGAGTCTGCGATGCTGACTATTAGTTAATACTGTTCAAGCAGTGTTGAACCAAACTCGCTCACTCCAGTTAGATTGTATGCACATTAAACAGTGAGGTTTTACAACTACGTCTTCTATACAACGGTATTGTTACTGAATCATTGTTCAGGTGTTGCAGAGGTGTTACTTAGATATCATGGAGGTATTCTGGCAAATATTCTTATCAAAGATTTCTGGCATGCACAAGGGACACAACCCTTTTGACAGGGAGTGACATTGAATATTGATTGCATGAGAAGAAAGGTAACTTTTTCATATATTATACATGTTATGTTCCCTGGGGCACATTTGGAGTGCACGATATTTGTGTCCCTGCTGCAGGTGAGTGACCAGAAGAAACACACCAGCAGCACGGAGGGGATGCAGACCAGCGTCAAGACGAGCGAGCTGCTCAAGAAGAGGGTGGACGTTGTGCCACAGAGGGTCAACGACATGGTGGACGCCATCAAACAGAAAGACTTCCAGATGTTTGCAGAAATTACGATGAAGGTGAACATGTCTTCAGTTTACTTAGAAACAGAGATTACATTCCAGATTACATCCCATTTCATCTGAGAAGACTATTAATGATAGGCAGCTTTTGGGGGGGACAATTTTAAACATGAATTTAAAAGTTTGCATTTCTTTCATGTTTGTGGAATAAAACACAACAGTAAATTTGTTTACTATGCATTAAAGTTGATTTTTAAGTTCTTTTTTCTTCAATTTTGCCTCCACCTTCATTGCTTGGATCATTGTTCACTTTATTAATCACGTGTTTGTCAGGCCCAGCTTGATTATTTACAGGCCACCACAATAGAGGTGGAATATTGCTGAGTGCTGTGTTAAACAAACAAACTTATGAGTATGTTTTGTGTTGAAGGAGAGCAACCAGTTCCATGCTGTTTGTCTGGACACATACCCACCCATCTCCTACATGACCGACACATCCAGACAGATAGTCCGACTGGTCCATGCCTTCAACAAACAGTGTACACACACAAAGGTATGGACAGAAATCTGTCATTAATCTTTATCCATTCTTGCTGTCTGTGTGGCCTGTTTCTGTCTTGTAAAATCCCACAGAAGTTGACTGGCTGGCATGTGCATATAAAGCTGAAAAAGAAACTAGGTCACGCCAGCTATTTCGTGATTGGATGAAACTAGATGGGGGCGTGTGTTGCATTGTTGTGCTGAATGATGTCACTGATTTTATAAGGTTGTGTACAGTTAGATTTGTGTTAATTGTTATGCCTTCTCAATATACCACAGTATATTTGGTTTGAAGATAGTAGGTTTATTGGTCTGAGTGTTGAGTATACATCCACATGGTCAATCAAGCTCCTCACAGCAATAGTCCGTTCGCGGAGCTTTCTATACCATCGCTGCTACCAGTCAAAACTCCCCACTGTGATAAGGTGGCCCCAATCATGCTTGGAGTTGAACTCGCAACTGAATGATCGTTATGTTTACAAACAAGTGACGACTGTCGTGACGCTGAATACACTTACAGCTGATAAATTACTTTCTTTCTTTGTCTATTTGAATTTCTATTTCATTAAAAGTATCATCTTTAATTGATATAGTAAGAATGTAAGGGAGAAGTTGGTTGATTTTCCGTTTTCTGCAATCGCGAACCAATCTGATCATTAAAACAACAAAGTAAATTCATCTGGAAAACATGGCCTTTTCAAAATTCACTATGATGGCATTCTCAAAGACATAAACAAAAGTATAAACGTTACTAATATGGGGTTAGAGGACAAATTTCAAGATTCTTGATTCACTGGTGGCAGCGATGTTACCAAGAGTGTAACAAAGGTGTCATGCGCTGGGAAAGAGCTTGATGGTCAATGATATAAGGGAGATTACTCTCACCTCTCTACAGTCATGCATAACAGAGCTAGCAGTCTTTAGGCGGTAGAGCACCTAACCATTGTCATATATAATATGTATAACCCTACATTAATCATTACATTAGCAATCTATTAAGTTATTTTTGTTAAAAAACAAAGAGCAAACTTTTTGTAAATCCGCTATTGAAGTCAATTCTAAAGTAAGTCGTTGACCCTCATGATCATACACTACATTTAGGCTAAAACAAATTGTAGTCTTGGTTATCAGACACCGTCCACATTATCATTAAGTCTGCCGCACGTTTCATTTTTATTTCCATTTAAAAAAATAAATAAATCTTTAAATAATCTTGTATCGAACACACAACCCCGTCAGTTAAATGCTACAATACTCAAGACCAACATGATTTCCCCGAAATTATTGTAAACAAAATTTGGTAGCTTGAACACTCCCAAAGCCATTGCTTGAGAACCACTTTTGTTGTTTTTTTAAGTCTGTCCATCAACTGTGAATGCAAATATTGTGCAAGTCCCTTGCACCTAAATCAGTCAAACCCTGTTGTGTTGCACCACTGGGAACAGATATATAGTGTGACTTGTCCAAGGTTCAACGCATCTGACTCGACCTTATAACCTTATAACTAACTGTGTCAGACAACGTTACACATCATGCACGTTTATGCAATCATCACTGCTTCTCTGACTGAATGTGTTGCTATGAGTTAGTTACAGACACATTGTGTTCAGGCCATTATACTGGGAACATGTTCTAGCTTGTGCAAAGTTGTGTTCTTCATAGGTTTTTACTTTGACTTATCATGGTCAGGTTTAACTCTGTAATTTGAGTTTGAGACAAAAGGACATTTGACATATCAAGTTTGACACATCCAGGTTATTAAGATGGTGATAAATATGGTAAGAGTTTCCCGGGACCAGACTGTGAGTTTGACACAACCAGAGATTCAACAGATCTGAGATTGAGACAGAACTGTGAGTTTGACACAACTGGGGATTTGACAGATCTGAGATCTAGATCTAGATCTAGACAACATGGTTTTACTTTATAACAAACTATATCAGTCCCGCTAACATTGCTCTATTTGTCACCTCTGTGTGTGTTTGTGCATGCATGTGTGCACACGTGTTATTTAATACATTTTTTTTCCATTAAGATGTTTGAGTTGGTTAGTTTAGTTGAAAACAATAATGCTAATTCTGTTTAAATTGCAGGATGTTTAATATTTTTGGGGTAACCTATAATATATATATTCTGTTGAAACTAATGCTTGAATTCTTTCTGATTTTATAGGTTGCATACACATTTGATGCTGGGCCAAATGCATGTTTGTATTTATTGGAAGAGGATGTAGCAAGAGTTGTGTCCCTTATTAAATACTACTTCCCTACGAGTGATAACAATACTGACCTTGAGGTTAGGGGACTGAGTGTGGAGTCATCATCTGTAGAAGTAAGTTGGCAAATAGTTTAGAAGGCTTGTACAACAATAACATTACCAATATGGTGTCACATTGTCGTATCTATTTAATTTTGACAAAATGATTCCACAATTTTTAAGAGTGGTTAGTCAGGCTTGAGTCTGTTGGCACTCCCAGTTAGCATGCGTCAAGGCATCAGCTATGTGAAATTTTATGATGTAAATCATTCAGGAAGTTAACAAATAGCCATGGCACTGATCATGTCTCAGTTTTACACATGGCACTGATCATGTCTCAGTTTTACACATGGCGCCGATCATGTCTCAGTTTTACACATGGCGCCGATCATGTCTCAGTTTTACACATGGCGCCGATCATGTCTCAGTTTTACACATGGCGCCGATCATGTCTCAGTTTTACACATGGCGCGGATCATGTCTCAGTTTTACACATGGCGCGGATCATGTCTCAGTTTTACACATGGCACTGATCATGTCTCAGTTTTACACATGGCACGGATCATGTCTCAGTTTTACACATGGCACCGATCATGTCTCAGTTTTACACATGGCACCGATCAAATCTCAGTTTTACACATGGCACTGATCATGTCTCAGTTTTACACATGGCACCGACCACCACGTGTTGACGTAGACTGGAGGTTAGTGCCAGGCAGTAGATCGTAGCTCATTGACCACACGCGCCAAGTAAAGATGTGTTTTGTTGATGAATGGTAGAACATGATCTTCGTGTTTCATCTTTCCAGGAACACATTAATAACTTTGAGATGCCCCGGACTCCAGATGCAATCAAGTATATCATACATACTCAGGTAAGTTTAGATGCAATCAAGTATAATCATAGATACTCAGGTAAGTCTAGATGCAATCAAGTATATCATACATACTCAGGTAAGTCTAGATGCAGTCAAGTATAATCATAGATACTCAGGTAAGTCTAGATGCAATCAAGTATATCAACATACTCAGGTAAGTCTAGATGCAGTCAAGTATATCATACATACTCAGGTAAGTCTAGATGCAATCAAGTATATCATACATACTCAGGTACGTCTAGATGCAGTCAAGTATAATCAAAGATACTCAGGTAAGTCTAGATGCAGTCAAGTATAATCAAAGATACTCAGGTAAGTCTAGATGCAGTCATGTATAATCAAAGGTACTCAGGTAAATCTAGATGTTGTCAAGTATATCATACATACTCAGGTAAATCTAGATGTTGTCAAGTATATCATAGTTACTCAGGTAAGTCTAGATGTTGTCAAGTATATCATAGTTACTCAGGTAAGTCTAGATGCAGTCATGTATAATCAAAGGTACTCAGGTAAGTCTAGATGCAGTCAAGTATATCATACATACTCAGGTACGTCTAGATGCAGTCATGTATAATCATAGATACTCAGGTAAGTCTAGATGCAGTCATGTACAATCAAAGATATTCAGGTAAATCTAGATGTTGTCAAGTATATCATAGTTACTCAGGTAAGTCTAGATGCAGTCAAGTATATCATAGTTACTCGGGTAAATCTAGATGTTGTCAAGTATATCATAGATACTCAGGTAAGTCTAGATGCAGTCAAGTATAAATAAAGATGTTCAGGTAAATGTAGATGTTGTCAAATATATCATACTTACTCAGGTAAGTCTCGATGCAGTCAGGTATAATCAAAGGTATCCAGGTAAATCTAGATGCAGTCAGGTGTATCTTACATACTAAAGTAAGTCTTGATGCAGTCAAGTATATCATAGATTCTGTGTTGTGACTCTGACTGTATGACTGTTGTGACTCTGACTGTATGACTGTTGTGACTCTGACTGTATGACTGTTTTGTCTCTGACTGTATGACTGTTTTGTCTCTGACTGTATGACTGTTGTGACTCTGACTGTATGACTGTTGTGACTGACTGTTGTGACTCTGACAGCATGACTGTTGTGACTCTGACTGTATGACTGTTTTGACTCTGACTGTATGACTGTTGTGACCCTGACTGTATGACTGTGTTGTGACTGACTGTATGACCGTTGTGACTCTGACTGTATGACTGTTGTGACTCTGACTGTATGACTGTTGTGACTCTGATTGTATGACTGTTGTGACCCTGACAGCATGACCGTTGTGACTCTGACTGTATGACTGTTGTGACTCTGACTGTATGACTGTTGTGTCTCTGACTGTATGACTGTTGTGTCTCTGACTGTATGACTGTTGTGTCTCTGACTGTATGACTGTTATGACTCTGACTGTTGTGACTCTGACTGTATGACTGTGTTGTGACTCTGACTGTATGACTGTTGTGACGCTGAATGTTGTGACTGTCTGTATGACTGTTGTGACTCTGACTGTATGACTGTGTAGTGACCCTGAATGTATGACTGTGTTGTAACTCTGACTGTATGACTGTTGTGACCCTGACTGTATGACTGTGTTGTGACTCTGACTGTATGACTGTTGTGACCCTGACTGTATGACTGTGTTGTGACCCTGACTGTATGACTGTGTTGTGACCCTGACTGTATGACTGTGTTGTGACCCTGACTGTATGACTGTGTTGTCACCCTGACTGTATGACTGTGTTGTGACCCTGACTGTATGCCTGTGTTGTGACCCTGACTGTATGACTGTGTTGTGACTCTGACTGTATGACTGTGTTGTGACCCTGACTGTATGACTGTGTTGTGACCCTGACTGTATGACTGTTGTGACTCTGACTGTATGACTGTGTTGTGACTCTGACTGTATGAATGTTGTGACTCTGACTGTATGACTGTGTTGTGACTCTGACTGTATGACTGTTGTGACCCTGACTTTATGACTGTTGTGACCCTGACTGTATGACTGTTGTGACTCTGACTGTATGACTGTTGTGACTCTGACTGTATGACTGTGTTGTGACCCTGACTGTATGACTGTGTTGTGACTCTGACTGTATGACTGTGTTGTGACTCTGATTGTATGACTGTGTTGTGACCCTGACTGTATGACTGTTGTGACTCTGACTGTATGACTGTGTTGTGACTCTGACTGTATGACTGTGTTGTGACTCTGACTGTATGACTGTTGTGACTCTGACTGTATGACTGTTGTGACTCTGACTGTATGACTGTGTTGTGACTCTGATTGTATGACTGTGTTGTGACTCTGATTGTATGACTGTTGTGACGCTGAATGTTGTGACTGTCTGTATGACTGTTGTGACTGACTGTATGACTGTTGTGACTCTGACTGTATGACTGTTGTGACCCTGACTGTATGACTGTGTTGTGACTCTGACTGTATGACTGTGTTGTGACTCTGACTGTATGACTGTGTTGTGACTCTGACTGTATGACTGTGTTGTGACTCTGACTGTATGACTGTTGTGACCCTGACTGTATGGCTGTTGTGACTCTGACTGTATGACTGTGTTGTGACTCTGACTGTATGACTGTGTTGTGACCCTGACTGTATGACTGTTGTGACTCTGACTGTATGACTGTGTTGTGACTCTGATTGTATGACTGTGTTGTGACTCTGATTGTATGACTGTTGTGACGCTGAATGTTGTGACTGTCTGTATGACTGTTGTGACTGTCTGTATGACTGTTGTGACTGACTGTATGACTGTTGTGACTCTGACTGTATGACTGTTGTGACCCTGACTGTATGACTGTTGTGACTCTGACTGTATGACTGTGTTGTGACCCTGACTGTATGACTGTGTTGTGACTCTGATTGTATGACTGTTGTGACCCTGACTGTATGACTGTTGTGACCCTGACTGTATGGCTGTGTTGTGACTCTGACTGTATGACTGTGTTGTGTCTCTGACTGTATGACTGTTATGACTCTGATTGTTGTGTCTCTGACTGTATGACTTTTGTGACTCTGACTTTGTGTCTCTGACTGTTGTGTCTCTGACTGTATGACTGTTTTGCCTCTGACTGTATGACTGTTGTGACTCTGACTGTATGACTGTTTTGACTCTGACTGTATGAATGTGTTGTGACTCTGACTGTATGACTGTAGTGTCTCTGACTGTATGACTGTTGTGACTCTGACTTTGTGTCTCTGACTGTATGACTGTTGTGACTCTGACTGTTGTGTCTCTGACTGTATGACTGTTGTGACTCTGACTGTATGACTATTGTGACTGACTCTATGATTATGTTGTGACTCCAACTGTCAACTGTATGACTATGTTGTGACTCTTTGGCTCTTTTCCCCAGGTTGGTGAAGGTCCCCAAGTGGTGGAAGACTCCAGTGAATGTCTACTGGATAACCAGGGCCTCCCCATAAATGTTGTCTCCTGATGGACCCCAGTCATTCACTCATCACTTTATCCAAACCAGTATTGCTTCTGAATTTCAATACATATCATCTTTGGATTTGTTGAGATTTTTACTTCTGGAATAATTCTCACAGTTAGAGTTATGGGTTACTAGTCTCAGTAGTGCCTGATCTGTTTCCAAACTCTCATGGTTGAGGTGTTATTACAAGTACCGACATATACACAAGCTATTCAAGCATCTCATGTCTTCCAAGTCATTGTAAACTGTATGGTATGGTTGTTATCAGAGTAACTGTGTGTGATTGACAGTTGAAAGTTACATATAAATGATTGAAATAAAATTATTTGTTATTACTCAATTGTGATTGTCATTGATTTAGATATCAATTCATATGACAGTTACCTCAGCTGGTCCTGGTCTTTGCATATGATTGAGCGGCACAGTGTACACCTGTCATCTGCAGACCCAGTGGTACTGGGTTTTGGTTTGGGGATAACTCAAGTAGATATCATGGAGGGCTGTGAATCAAAGGACAAGCTTTGAATAAGGCTCTTTTCATCTTCCTGAGGCAAGGGAGTTAACTGATTATAAAAGTCCAGTTACCACCTTGCTGAATAAGGTTGGTATAGTCAACGTGCATGTTGACGGGGAATTAGCTCTTGGGGGAATAAAGGACAAAATCGACATCACTGTCGCGGAACGCTTTATGCACAACATGTAAACAATAAACAACCATTGCACAATGAGCAGAATACCTGCTCTGACAACACAAACACAGCGATGAGCAGACCTTCCAGCTCAGGCATACATGAGGTGAGCCGAGCTCCAGCTCAACCTCAGGATGTTTCCTACGAGTGGCACATCCTGCTCGAGGTCGTCCCTACACCAGCACTCGAAATACCAAGCTTGACTGACACCGTAGTAACTGTGTAATGGTAGTACATATATAGTAATGAACAGCAATGGAAAGGCAATTAGGTTGCTCTGGACATGGGACTTTTTGGGGTGATGAACCGACACAGCTCAGGGGATGAACAATTAAGGCAATAAATGTCATACTATAAATAACAGTAATTAACAGGAAGTGATATAGTAGCCCAGGTTGGCTGTCAGTCAATATACAATTAAATGGTGAGGATTAACAATGGGGATTAGCGCCTAAAACCTAATGACAATTAAGTTATGGAGACATGGCTACAGGGTAATTAGCCTTTGGAGTCAAATGTATTTCAGACAATGGTAGTCGTAAATCACTCGCTATGACAGTATTATGAGTTAAATTTTGGCTTGACTAACAAATTTTTTGCATAGTCCAGTTAAAATTGCTTAACGAAATGAACATCCGGTTCGTAAACTTCAATGCAGATTTCAGACTTTTGCAGAATTTGCAGAGCATGCATTCCATCAACTTGGCATTGACAGATATTTTCCAAATCTTTTCATGTTTTTAATCAAGGTGCTCAGCTGGTTTGATGCATTTTGTGAAGTAAGACTGGTTCTGTTACAATAAATATCATGACTATCGATCAGATCGTTTTGACTCAATCTCATTAAAATCAGATCTTAGTTCTCGCTATCGCTAAACAAAGATCTGAGGACATCCCAATTGGGGTCACGTCAGAACGACCTTTCATCCGACCAATCAGAGCGTTGCTTACCAGATCATGAAAGAGACAGTCGGAATGTTTTTTTCTAATCATGCAACCTCGAAAACGTTAACACAGTGTATTCCGAACGACAGTTACGCGGCCCGTATGACTGAATCCGTCAAAATTATCGTCTGTCTCTCGCTTCCGTGGGAGAAACATTTGAATGGAGGAGGCGTTTGGCAGTACGTGGGAAGCACTGCCATTTAACTGCAACCATATATGAGACATTCCGGAATGTCCGTTTGTTCAGTTTTCAAAATTTTAATCGAGAACTGTGACAACATATTTTTCAAGCGTACACTGAAATGGAAGACGCCAGGTGGAAACGTACCGTAAAGCTCGAGAAAGCTGCTTTCTAATTGGCTGATGTCGACTTCTTGTCAGTCGTTTCAGTGGGAGGTCAAGGTTCGAGAAAGGTCGTTCTTACGTGACCCGTAATGGGATGTCCTTAGATCTTTGTTTAGCGGCAGCGAGAACTTAGACCTGATTTAAATGAGATTGGTTTTTACTTCACGCCGCCATTTTGTTTGAAGCAAATGCAAGTGATATGAGAGGTGGAATTTGATTGGTCAGTAGGAGGGACATAGGGGGACGTAACTCGAAATAGTCACTGGTGACGCCATGATCGAGCCAAAGAATTCCAGCCTAGTGGAAACGGGATTTTTATAATCAGTTAACTCCCTTTTTGGCCCATAGGATATGCAAAAATTATAAATGAGGAAAACCTTTTTGAAATCATCATGTATACAAAGTTAGCATATGTGTTCATATGAATAAGAATTAGACTTTGTTCTCTTGAACTCGATGTCTATGTAATGTTAACATGTGTCAAACAGGATGATGTTAGAGGTTTTCAGGAACCTTTTTTTCTAATTGAAACATGAGCAAATCTTTGACCCCAGCTGATTTTCGTCGGCTATGTAGATAGAAACAGTACAATCATTTGGTAAAAAAACAATAATAATCTCAGGCCACAGACTTTGTGTTGAAGTTACAAAAACTTCCAGTTTAGCCAAACATATGTAGGTGATCATGTCAGAAACATGAAAACTTCAAACGCCATTTGTCATCCATTTGAACATGTCTGATAATTGTCATACCAATATTTCAAAGTGTTCAACAACTTTGAACAAAATTTAGGATCCTGCGTCGCCCTTTTGCTTGAAGACAATCATCCTAAACAGGTCAATTAGGAGAGAAGGGGATGTCTATGTGTGGGTTGGTCCTATTCTGTCCGTGAAATACACACTGGGGTTACAGTTTCAGGTGTCCTTTTGGAAAGAGATGTCCATTTGTAGTTCTTATTAGTTTAATAAAAGCCTAACCTATTAAAATCAAAGAGGAATAGGTAGACTCAAGTAACAACCATCCATCCCTAAAAATGTGTTGTTTCTCCCTGCGTCAAATTATGATATCTGTGCATCGGTTCAAATGTGGAAATGAAGGAGGAGGCCATAAAATATATTATGTTGCAGCTAAGGGTCTTACGATTATGCGGGCATAAAATGCCGCGATGTCTGTGTTGTTCAACGCCACAGTCAGCAATATTCCAATCACAGCAGTTAGCACAGTGGCATGTAGATAATCAAATCTGTGCAAATCCAGACATTGATCATAAAAGCTACGACCGACACCCAAACCACCAAATTGCAATTTAGCCGCTGAATTGTTTTCACACGTCTTTGCCCTGCCTGCGGGATTAGTTGGCATAAGGCACTGTAAAGAGGGTGGGTTTTTTCAAACGGTCGCTTCTTCATTAAACAAGGGACATTTGAACCAATAGTTTGCACCTTAAAACCCGATAGAAAAATACACATTGTTTAACATTTTCAAACAAACAGACGTTGGGCCAAATTTGTAAACTTACTTAAATTACGTTATTGAAGGAGAAATGCGTTTCATATTAGGAACAAGTTTAAATCGTTACATTTGTGCAAACTGATTTTAATAATCATATCTCTATAATATTTCTTTTAACAGTATTAACCGTATTTTTTAATCGGCAGTAGTATAGACACTGGGGCTACGGCGTCACCCCACCCTGGACCAGATCCGGGTCCTGAAAATGCTTCCTTGGAGGTCTTAAGTTTGATCAATTATGAGCTGTCGGTCATTGGATTGCCATCCATATATAGCAGTTTGCTACATTCTGCTAAGCGGTTACTACATTTTACCGTACCCTCACTGCCTATGCGACTTCCACAAACAACGCTACGATGCTAAATTATGAACCATTTCAGTAAATTTACTATCCAAACGTTAGACGGAATAAAAGCTTAATTTTCGAGGTCATCATGTCATCAATGAGAATATAATGGTTAATCTAACGCGTCATGTTATAAAATGTGCAGGATACACTAATCGACTTATAATTATTCATATATTATTATTATAATCCTAATTTCACTTTGTTTGTTTACCGCCGTTGCCATGGTCGTGTCCGTTTTTAAACCAATCGATGATTTAACGATTCAGATTGTTTTTGTTTATAATTGTTTAAGACGAAAGTTGCTAATTTTTAGAAATAAAGAATCATGAGTGTTTTCCTTTTACCAAAGAACCAAAAATTCTGATCAAATGAAAAACATCATTACATGATAAAGAACATATAGGACTACATTCCACTCATCTACCAGAGGCAGGAGAGTTAACTGACTATAATGGTCCAGTTTCCACCTCTGCCGAACTAGGCTGGTATTATGGAGTTACATTTTGGCTGGACTAACGAGTCTATGCATAGTCCAATCAAAATCTCGCAACGAAATTGAAATCCGGTTCGTAAACTGCCGCGCAGATTTCGGTCGATTTGCAAAGCATGTGCACCGCCAACTCGTCAACATATATTTTCCAAACCTTTTCATGTGTTTAATCATTGTGCTCGCGTGATTTGATGCACCACGCGATGTAAGACCCGTTTTATCACAATATAGATCTTGATTATCGATCAGATCGTGGGTCAACTGCAGTATTTGGGTCCCCACTTCGGGGATTTCCGTAAGGCAACCGCTGCCTTCGGCAGTTTCAGTACGGAAGCTGCCCAAGGCAGCTTCGCTTCTATATAAGCGCGCACGCGCAAGCGTGCCGAAATCCGTTAGGAGGCATTTTTTAGCAAAAAGGACCCCAAAAATGAAAAGTATGGTCTATAACTCCACCCCTGTGGGGCTCGAGAGTTTTACGATAGAAAGTGAAGCCGAAGTATTGTACTGTCAACTTCTTGATAATTAAATTTTCGTTGTGTTCATGGAAATTCCTGCATTCTGATTAGCTGAATTGGTCACGTGTTATTGCATTCATTTCCCAATGAATGTAAAAAATTAAGCCACGCCCACCGCTGCGCACTACTTTTATTACTGCGGAATGTCGGGGAATCCCAATATTACAGTCGAGGGAATTCCCTTTCTGCTCACGTGTATCGTCATGCACAGGACATTTAGCGACTTTCATGCATATTCATTGTCCAAACTACCCTTTGAAACCGAAGGCCGAGAATGAATGAAACAGCAAACGTGCAGGCTCGCTCGCCAGTTTTTGTCCCGCTCGCCTCGGTTCAACTTTCATGTCTTCGCGTTTCATTTCTAACTAGCATTTCTCCAACTGTTTTACCGTAATCAGAGAAGTAATGTTTGAATCACGCAGTAAATGACCATGTTATTTGAAACAGCCGCCTTCTCTCGGACATATTTCTTCCGGTTCGTTACAGTCTGACTGTTGCAAGTCTTTTCGCCTCTTGCCTTAATTGACAGGTCAAATGAACATTGTTTTAATCCCACTCTCCGTTGATTGGCAACTGACTGTGTAGGCGTGTCAAGTTATGTGCATAAATTAAACGATCACCAGATTCATGTCACGCCACTGTATGTATTCCTACACCTGGAATGTTCATCAATGCCGTCATTTTTGTCTGTTTTGATATATGCAACTGTTTTGGGTTAAACTATTGTAGATAAAACGTGTTTTACGTTGTCCAATTTAATTATAAGCATTGACTACGCGGATTCATACAGTTTGCACATCGGTTTTTCGATTCATACCTCAATGAACCGAAAAAAATACACAGTCAATCCTTAATTGTTTGTGGGCGGGACATAAATGACGTACGACGTCACGTGTCTGATCATGTGACTTTCCTTATATGGACTCGTTACTACGAAAGCAACTTCGCTCATAACTTGTAAATTCATAAAGTGTGGCTTGTACAAATAAAACAGAGTTGACTTGGCGTACAATGAAGACAACTTTGCATAGGTATGGGGCGAATGCGGGAATGTATGACAATTATTTTGTTCAAAACATTATCAGAAAAGAAATATTTCAGTTTTTCAATTGATCAGTTTCTAAGTTCACCGGCCGTGTTTACATTTATTAAACTTAGGAAGCAAAATGATCGTTTAAGAAAAAGATGAAAAAGAAGCAGAAAAAGAAATTGAACTAGGTCTAGATGGATCCACAGACTTAGGTCCTAGAATCTATATGACAGTCAAAACGAATTCAACGTTTCAAATGATTTGTTTGAATGAGAAAGTATCTATCGATGATCATTTTCCTGTGAAAATTCACATGCTTTCATGAATGAAGTTATACTATATTGCGATTTATTTGAAAAGGGGGATCCTCCCCCTTTACCCCCCGTATTTTTCTTTTAAAATATCATAAAGGTGGGGTTGTACCTGCCTTGAACCCCGCTGTGTTGTCCGCCCAACAAAATATATTGTTCAAGTAACAGCATGAACTTACCGTCGTGCGAATAATTTGAAAATTTAATTTAATATTTCGACAAGGGGGGACAAACACCCCTTGTACCCCCCGTTTGTTGTCTGTGTAAGAAAATACTGAACTGCAGAGAGCGTTCGGTAGGAAAATGGAGGCCAACAAATCCTCTCGCTTCGACCGTAAATAACGAACTGCGCATGCGTGGAACGTTTTTCATTCGACAACTTCCGTAAACACGTAAAAACGTTCCTTCCGAAGTGGGGACCCAAATACTGCAGTCTACCCGAGAGACAAGCTCCTCACAGCGATAGTACGTTCTCGGAGCTCTCTATACTATCGCTGCCACCAGTCAAAACTCCCCACTGTGAATAGGTGGCCACAACCATGCTTGGAGTTGAACTCGCAACCGAATGACCGTTATGTTTACAAACAAGTGACGACTGTCGTGACGCCGAATACACTTATCGCTGCTAAATTACTTTCTTCGTTTGTCAATTTGAATTTCTGTTTCATTAAAACTATCGTGTTATTGATATAGTAAGAATGTAAGGGAGAAGTTGGTTGATTTTCCGTTAGTCTGCAATCTCGAACCAATCTGATTATCAAAACAACAAAGTGAATTCATCTGGAAAACATGGTCAGTCGTAAACCTTTTCAAATTGAAATATGATGGCATTCCCAGAGACATAAAAAAAGTATAAACGTTACTACATATGGGGTTGGAGGGCAAATTTCAAGATTCTTGAAATGGCCGCGCCCACACTGGTGGCAGCGATGTTACTGAGAGTGTAACGAAGGTGTCACGCGCTGGGAAGGAGCTCGGCCTGAGAGGCTCAGAAGGGACACAACTTATGATAACCACTGGTGGCGCTACGATCGAGTCCAGGAATCCCTAGGGCCTTCACAAATCGTCTGATCCACTCAATGTACAGGAGATGTGTGGCAGTGATCAATGCTAATGGTGGTCACACCAGGTATTGACTGACATTTAGGGTATTGACCCGAAACTATGTAAGCCCTTAACATTTGAAAAAAACAATTATGTCATCTGCCTTTTAATCCATTAAACTGTCTTTAGTCATATTTTTGTCAATCTTGCCCTATTAGTATTTCTTGTCTTTACTGTTGAAAGTAAATAACAGGTATACTGCATACTCGACTTGCGTTTCTTTCTGCGTGTGGGTATATCAGTAGAATATTCACTGGCATTAACACAGCCTTCGCTTAAGAATTAGATCTAATGGATACCGTTTTCATCGGGGAAAATGTATTCACCTCCAAAACAAAGTATGCGAGTTTATGCAGCTTCACACACTGTGGGCATTACCGTAAAAAATACAGTAACTACGTGTAAAGTTATGATGGTACAATGTCCATTGTTATTCTCACATTAAAATTGGCCTTTCTGTCCATATTCGCAGCGGCAAACCGTAGCCAAGGCATGAGAACCAGCAAACGGTAATGAGCCGTGCGATAGATGAATTCGGGGACAGCAGTTGGCGACCATTCTTGTAGACTATGTTTGGTGCAGGTAACATTCCAATGCCAATAATCACGCTCATAAAACTCATAAACAGAAATAATGTGTTTGTGTCGAGACGGAAATCTGTTGCCAGTGTTCGTCGTAATTGCTTGTTTGACACAGACAGTCTTAAACCAAAAAAATATTTCATATTTCTATCGACTGTGTGTCATTGCGTGTCATATATACGATCACAACATTAAATCAGCTGTTAGACGTGACACCTGTCCAGACGACAAATTCACAGTGGCGGGAAATTACCGACCGTCGGTTAGCCTATACAAACAAAATTGCACATTGTAACGTTAATGAACGAAATAAATTAAGCGTTTACTCATTGCCTGTCACTACATATAACGTAGCAAGTATCAAATAAAAGTTAAAGGCTTTCGATAGATTATCATACCATAATCAAGAGTACAATCTACATTAATAATTTGTCAATTTAAAGTTAATTAGATCTAACATCCATTGCAGAATGTTGGAAATACGAACCCTGTCCATGTTCTGCGAAATTTAATTATATCTACATACATACTTGGTTATCAGATAGCTTGTACAACCACAGCATGTTACATGTAAATAAGACACACGGAATAACAAACTGAAATCGAACTTTACAGCATATCGTATCCAGAAGCAGTCAAATCAAATGCAGAAAGGTATTGCTGTCTTCAGTAAGTGTATTATGTTTGTATCGCGTGTACCATTGATAGAAACTGGGGCCGAGCTACCGCATTTGAAACCGACCTTGACACAATTTGTTTACAATATGGCGTCATCTCACGTTTATATGTCGTGGCCACTTTTGAAATCTTCCCTCTTGGAACAAAATTCATCACATCACGCAACGTCATCACAGTGTGGCACTGAGCCGTATACTAAGCCAGCTCACGGCTAGGCACCATGAGGGTTAAACTCACCTGTCCCCGGCCTCGAAATAGGAACTCTTTCACAAAGAAGTGAACGCTAAACTTCTAATGATGATGATGATGTCGATGATTATAATTATATGCACTGTAATATATGTATTTGTAGAACATATAGTATCTCGAAAGTCATGATAATATCATCTGCGTCAGGACAGACACATGGCGAAATAAACATGTTATTGGCGAGAATTGATTCCCCCATACCCCGCCTCCCCGGAACGATTGATATTATTGCCTACCCCCCACACAACCCCCGAACCCTCGTGATGACGCTCTTCCATGCAGGGTCTGACTTCAACGGTGTGTTTCGAGGTTTGCATCGCTTCAACGGTGTGTATCGCTTCAACTGCGTGTATCGCTTAAACGGTGTGTCGCTTCAACGGCTACTACATTTTGTTTTTATTTTGAACGATTTCATACAAATAATTAAAATATATTGTCATGAACTAAGGCAATTAAGGTATTGCAAGTAGTCATAAATACTGATATAAATTGTGTAACCAACAATCAGTCGTTTAGAAATAAAATGCATGTCAGTCATGCCATAATCATTTTACAGTCGGTTGATCAGAATATATACTAAATTACCACATTGAACCTAAAGGTATCTCTTGTGACAAAAGATTTACGTCACAGGCACGCATATTTCACTTGACAGCCATGACTGTGCCTTCCTGTTGTAAAGCTGAACATCTAAAATACCCCTGTAAGCGAGAAATCAGTTTTATATTAAATCTGTGATATTTAGTAAGAATACGAATTTATGGATAAACAACTTCTTTAATACAATTAAGAACGACGTTTCGGTGTAGGTTCTAACACCGTTATCAGAGTGTGGTTGGCAAGTATATATACAAGTAGGAGGCAATGTTTATACAGTAGAGTAGATATTGTTATGCTGGAGTAGAGAAGCCTGTTATGTACACACAAGGGTAGTGATGACAATCATCGGTGAAGTCACTGGCTCCTACCTGTATATATATACTTGCCAACCACACTCTGTATATCACTTGCTTGATAACGGTGTTAGAACCTACACCGAAACGTCGCTCTTAATTGTAATAAAGAAGTTGTTTATCCATAAATTCGTATCCTTACTTGGTACTCCAACTTCTAAATACCTGTCAAAGAAGTTGTGATAATTACCTTGCTGTGAATACTTTTTATGAATGTATAATTTTGTATCGTCGCTATTTAACTCAAATAAAGCCGGCGCGACATTAATTATTGATTCACTCACTCATTTGACATCTCCGTGGTTGCTAGGTACATTCCAATTGTTTTGTAAGAGCAACTTTGCTATTTTAAGTACTTGATGACTCGATCGATCGATATATCAGTTTTAAAGCTGGCATCTCAATGACAAAAGGGGTGCTTTCTGTACTCAAAGGCAAGCTTACTACTTACTGAAATTGATAATAATTCTGATGCTATAGGCATTGCGGCTTTACTTATTGATCATTCCGATGTTAACCTGTAGCCTGCAACCTCGGAGTATCGCGGTATTTGTCATTTACGCTAAACAGAACACAATTCGCTCACTAACCTTTATGATTATTCGTGTTCTCTTTATCAGATGTCTATCTAACAATTAATGCATATTTTACTGATAAAAGTTCATTATTTACATCAGTAGCTCTGAGTAAAAGCCGGGCCTGGCGCTCAGTTTGACAAGGGAGAGAACTCCATCGTATCGCGGTGCAGCACAAGGCAGCACAATTAAGATTCTAAATGTGTTTTCAGTAATAGTTATTCAATGCATATTTACCGAAAAGTATGAGAAAAATATTTTAAAAATCAACAACAAAACATAACAAATGATATTCTAAGATTGTTTTTTTAAAAAAATATGGATAACAACAGAGACCATATGGTCTCTGATAACAAAATGAAAAAATGTTAAAAGTCAACAATAAATATATCAAAAGCACTCCTACTATGCCCAAAGTATGTATTTATCTTTTGGCTACGTATTTCTAAGTTTGGCATTATGGCCCTTATGATCTCCCAAGAGATTCTGGGCACAGGGCGTGAAAAAATGTGCGGACCACGTAACTTCCGTTACCTTATTACTCGCCATGAATATGCAGATGTTCAGTTCAGGCAGCCTGGTTCCCTGGGTATGCTGCGCTAGCGCTACACTGAGCATACCCAGGGAACTAGGCTGCAGTCCAGGTCGATAGAGAAAGTTTACTTGGGGAACTGCGGGTTATATCATTGTCCATTGATAGATGGGGATAAGGCAATATTTAAGAAGATGCCAGAAGTAAGTATCATCGCATTAATAACTCCTTAATTTTACTTACAACAGACGGAACATTCCGAGGAAATTAAAATTGTTTACGAAGTGAGCACTTCCTGGTTATTGATTTGCATTAATAGACAGCCGCTAAGAGGCGTGTCCCGCGTGAACCACGGGAAATCACAAATGCCGCGATACGATGAATGCCGCGGTACCACGGGGTCCGAGTATTCATAATAAACCACCAACCAGAGTAGATTGATGAAGTTTTAGTGCAAATTGTCTCCTGCAAATGTTCTGCACACATTAATTGTAACCATGTGGGGAATCGAAACCGGGCCTTCGGCGTGTCGAGCTAACACTTTAATCACTGGGCTACCCCATCGCCCCTTTTCAACTAAAGAACACAGAAACCTGGGCGGAATTCGAACTGAATTTATTTTCATTTTGTTCAAAACACACGGAGACGTGAATTCAACGGTTAGACTATTCCAGGATAGTAATTATTAATTACATGTTACAAGTATACTTATTCCATGTATTCTTTAACAGGTCACACGATACTTACATCATACACAGGATAAAAAACAACATGATTTATGCTCACCAGATGTTACAACTCGTTTCAGTTAAAGTTAATTGAACCTGAAAGTTGATCGGTATGGGCTTGAGTCAAACCTTTGAAGTTGAAAAATCTTTTGATAAACTGTGTTGTAATTGTGTTTCCCTGTTTTTTTTTTCACGTACTATGCATACAGTTGTGTTCCAGGGTGCAAGTTAGGGTTTATTGAGTTTGGTTTAACGGTGCTTTGAACAGTATCCCAGTTATATGACAGCGTGTCAGTGTTCTTGATGAGGGAGGGGCGGTCGGGTAGCCTAGTGGTTAAAGCATTCGCCCGTCACGCCGAAGACCCGGGTTCGATTCCCGACATGGGTACAAGGTGTGAAGCCCACTTCTGGTGTCCCCCGCCGTGATATTGCTGGAATATTGCTAAAAGCGGCGTAAAACAATACTCACTCACACTCTTGATGAGGGCGAATATCTCTCGGTTGTGCGGTTCCTTAAATGTTTATCACTTCGGTGAAACCCACGGGCACGATAATGGTGCTGACAAACCAGGCAACATTATCACGGCGAGAAAGGATTCAGGTCCTCGACCATTGGTGTCTGGGACGCCCAAGGGACGCAAATCCGCACAGTAAATTGCGGCGCCTTAGGCGACTGTGACACATATTGTGTAATGATGTTTGCTGGATTGTTTGTTGTTAAACGACGCACTCAACTGGTGTGGTATGTGAACGTTGTAACAACTGGTCTCGTGTGGTGTGTGAACGTTGTAACAACTGGTCTAGTGTGGTGTTTGAACGTTGTAACAACTGGCCTCGTGTGGTGTGTGAACGTTGTAACAACTGGTCTAGTGTGGTATTAACGTTGTAACAACTGGCCTCGTGTGGTGTGTGAACGTTGTAACAACTGGTGTTGTGTGGTATGAACGTTGTAACAACTGGTCTCGTGTTGTGTGTGAACGTTGTAACAACTGGTGTTGTGTGCTGTGTGAACGTTGTAACAACTGGTCTCGTGTGGTGTGAACGTTGTAACAACTGGTCTCGTGTGGTGTGTGAACGTTGTAACAACTGGTGTTGTCTGAACGTTGTAACAACTGGTCTAGTTTGGTGTGTGAACGTTGTAACAACTGGTCTCGTGTGGTGTGTGAACGTTGTAACAACTGGTGTTGTGTGAACGTTGTAACAACTGGCCTCGTGTGGTGTGTGAACGTTGTAACAACTGGTGTTGTGTGGTGTGTGAACGTTGTAACAACTGGTCTAGTGTGGTGTGAACGTTGTAACAACTGGTCTCGTGTGGTGTGTAAACGTTGTAACAACTGGTCTAGTGTGGTGTGTGAACGTTGTAACAACTGGCCTCGTGTGGTGTGTGAACGTTGTAACAACTGGTCTAGTGTGGTGAGTGAACGTTGTAACAACTGGTCTCGTGTGGTGTCTGAACGTTGTAACAACTGGTGTTATGTGCTGTGTGAACGTTGTAACAACTGGCCTCGTGTGGTGTGTGAACGTTGTAACAACTGGTCTCGTGTGGTGTGTGAACGTTGTAACAACTGGTGTTGTGTGCTGTGTGAACGTTGTAACAACTGGTGTTGTGTGCTGTGTGAACGTTGTAACAACTGGTGTTGTGTGCTGTGTGAACGTTGTAACAACTGGCCTCGTGTGGTGTGTGAACGTTGTAACAACTGGTGTTGTGTGCTGTGTGAACGTTGTAACAACTGGTGTTGTGTGCTGTGTGAACGTTGTAACAACTGGTGTTGTGTGCTGTGTGAACGTTGTAACAACTGGTGTGGCGTGTGAACGTCCTGAGAATTTCTAGGGCTTTGTTCCTGTGCCACATTGAAACACCTGGGCAAGTGACTTTTTCGAAAGATGCCCTGTTCACCGAGCAGTGAATGTATCCGGTAAGAAGAAATGGTGATGTTACCGTTAACCTCCTAGTCCCAGCTTGGGGTGTATACTCCCCAGGGAGCTGAAAATGGAATTCCAGTTCACTCCATGTAGCGCTTCGATCTGCCACTTGAGTGGAATCTCAGGCATTAAAAATGAAGCTCATTGTTTAATATATGTACAATCCCAATCACAGTTATTTTTGTACACCAGCTTGTTTATTCGGAGAGTAATGGAAGCAGCACACATGCGCAACTTTGCCAATCATAATAAAATGCGATGCTGAAAATAATGTAATTGCCAGCTGTATGTCCATACACTCGTGGTACAATGTATACAAATGTAGTTTCCTTGATTGCTCGAGGATCACCAGCATATATATTAATTTTGAATATAGTTGACACTAGTTGGAAGGATGCTCGAGATATGACTTGAATTAGTAATATTTGTCGGTATGACCAGTCATACTGACCACAGGCTGCGTTGTGTGTGTAGTACCTGCTGTTGGCTCCACGTTACCACTGGGAGCGCGCGGCCTGTTCTCTCACCGATAACAACCTGATTGAGCTTGAACTCCATTGACACTAACATTGTTTATCCCATACATAACCACTTACAGTGGCGCATGGAAATAAATACAAGAAAGTCATTTGAATAATAGAAGCATTCGCGTAAGTATGAGAGTACACATTAGAATTTTTAAAGTATACACGAGACAAATCTGCTGAGGTTTCTTAGCACTGAGACTATAGCAGTACAAAATAGTTGTTGTAGTGTATGGTAATTAGGCTAGACATAATAACACCTTTTAAGAAATCACTGACTATCAGTTTCCTGTTGGGTACACCCAAACAAGTAAAACTCTCCGACAGTAATATTACAAAGTGAGTGCGTGAGTTTGACTTTACGCCGCTTTTAGCAATATTCCAGCAATATCACGGCGGGGGACACCAGAAATGGGCTTCACACATTGTACCCATGTCGGGAATCGAACCCGGGTTTTCGGCGTGACGAGCGAACGCTTTAACCACTAGACTGGCTACCCGACCGCCCCTCCATACAAAGCTTAAACCACAACAATCCAATATATCCTTAATACACTTCATCCATTTAGAATGGTAATTGTTTGTGATGTAGATATGATTAAGTATGCCATAGATAATTACAGTAAGCTTGTTATTATTCATACATGATACATTTTTATACCAGAATGCAACCATTGCCTTCTTGATACTAATTGGGAAAGGGATTCTACCAATCCCACCATAAAACATACATGTATATGATGAAGTACCTTTTCTTCAATGCAGTATGTACTTCAGAAACATTTTATGTACACCTTCTACGCAAGTGAGGTCACTGAAACCCCACACTTCACAACCATACATTGCTATAGGTGCTATCTTATGGTCAAAAACTATTAATAATCATTCTATTGGCAGACATACATTTCTGGGTTTGGATAATAAAACAAACGTCGCTTTTAAAGATTGTTCTCTTAGCCTTTTAATGGCTTGTGTAAAAAGATAATATTTTTATTGAACGTATATCCTATTTAAATATGTGTAACAATCTGTAATTTCGATTATTATTTTTTGGAAGTGCCTGAACCAAAGAATACTATGTTTGTTTTATTTAGATTTAACTTCAATTTCCATTCTTCACAATATTTTACAAAGCCATTTAGACTATTTTGTAAATCAGTAGGGTTTTCTGAAAACATTTGTTGCAAAACCCTAATATAACCTTTGCAGCTGCGAACACTCAAAAATGTAATGGTGACAAATTTTCACCTTGCCGGACTCCCTTGCTGCAAGTAAAATATATTGATACTTCTTCATCATGAACAACACACGATTTTAAATTTAAATACATGAATAAGATTAAATATTCTTCCAGAGATACCATGTGATTGAACTTTTGCCATAAGCATATTTGTCAAATGTTGTCAAAGGCCTTTTAAAAATCCACACATCCATAATGGCCTTTTGATATTTCTTGGAAGGGTTAGAGGATGGATGATGTATGTCATCATAGTAATTACCCATGTCTCCTGTGTTATGATAATGATCTACTCCAGCAACAGATGATAGGTGACGATATTTGTATTTGGTAGGCAGCCCTGTAACAGTAATCTCAGTAGCATCTGCATCAACAGAAAAAGATGCTGCTGATCTCGAAGTCTGAGCAGCTGTCGGTCAATGTGTACACGTCTCTTATAGCTCCACGTGTCAACTGGACAAGGTGTTATCACACACAGACATTGTAAACTTCAATGGCGTGCCTTTCCATTTCAGCAGGTAAACCTCAAACCATACATCTTGCACACCAGCAGGAGACAGAAGAGGCTGGGCAGCAGCACGTCTCACCCACAGCTTGACATCACCATTCTGTTCATAGAGGCATACACGCCTTTGTTTAATATATGTTTAATAAATATGTGTCCTACTCACACACATGAGTCCCAAAGAAGGACAGGTCAGTCGAAATTGCTAAGGCAAAAGGAGACCTCTTAAAAACTTAAAGCAACAACAAAACAATTAATATATGTGTGAACCATCAAGTAGAACCACCTTTCCGTGACTGAAGACTCAATTAGACATTCAGTCCCAGAAATAAAGTTAAAGAAATTAAGTTTAAAATCTATTTCTACTAAATATAAGATGAACTCCAAATGGTGCCAAGAAAAATTCTTAATTTCAGAGCTGAGGCAATCAAGACATGCCACATCATTCTTGACTTCAGTTGGGCGTTTTTACTTTATTCTCAAGGGTCTGGGAGACAGACTCAACTCAACTCTTGCCATTCCTTCCATTCCGAGGAATGGTGTACGATGAGGAATGGGGAATGGTATATACTGAACACTTTTATTAGGGATAATGAATATTTTGTTTATATCTATTATGAAACTCTATGCTCACTCAGTCCTATAATAATTCAACTTGTTTTTGGTTCAGAATTTTTTAATATTAATACTGATACCAATGTACCAATGGATAAACATATACAATTAATTATACCTAAATTAATTATATTGACTGATTTAACTGGTTTGTTGTTTATAATAAAAAATATGAAACAATTGATATTTAATTCTCTCCATCAAATGTATACATATGTAATGTAGATCCAACCACAGACAGCACAGGATTAGATTGATTAAATTAGTGAAACCACTGTATCAATTTTCTGTAAAAGTTGATTTATTAACGTAATTAATGTTTCATGCTTGTAACAAGATAATTTTGTCAATGGTGGTTTAGATTATTGGGATTAATTCTGAACAGGCCATTTCGGTAGCGCCTTCTATACAGCTGAAATACTGCTGAGCGCGCCGTTAAACAACACACAAAGCAAAAGACAAATTTTGTCAATGCCAAGACAAGTTGCAACATTGGTTGTAGTTATAAAAAACTACCTCAAAGTATTTTTTACATATTTTTGCTTGAATCCAATCCTTTATAACCACAGAATGATGTACCAAAGTGTATTCAGTGCATGTTGGATATTTTCATTGTCTTTTGTATCTATTCCGTTTCACAGCTGAGGTGGCTACAACAGCCTCTAAAGTTCATCTCATTAAGATATCTATATTTTGTCTTTATAATGTGATTTTCGTATGTAACCATAGAGACCGGAAGTTTTGCAGTAATGTGAGACATCGTTGACAGTTTTACATTTGCTTCGCATGTGCTCGGTATTGAATTTCACCCCCCCTCCCCCCCCCCCCCCCCCCCCCCACGCACACCTTTATCTTACTGTAACCCAACCCCAATCCCCGTTCCCGCTCCCTGCACTCATCCCTACACCCCCAACCCCCAACCACGCGAGAACGTCCTTCACACACACCTGCCTCTGCATCGTTAAGCACGGAATATCATCTATGAGTAGAACTATACTTTATTGTCCAGAGTTAGTTTTTGTATCAATATGTTGTGTTTTTGTAATGAAATACGTACGTGGAATCTCGAGTTTCCATCATGCAAATAAACACAACGTGCTGTTACAGACAGCTTTAATGTAAAATGGCTTGATGTAAGGCTGTCAACGTATTGCATGATCCATGGTGATAGCAGGAGGCAAGGCACACGTGTCATCTCACACGTCCAGGTGTCACCTGACAAGTCAATGTCTGCAGACTGATCCTGATTTAAAAAGGATGGAATTAACAGGGACCTCTTCGCCATTAAGTACATTTCCTGTCTATTTCTTTGTTAAGTTCTTCTCAAATGGAATTATTGCATGGGATATTAGGAATACACAAAGAACACATGTGACCAGCCATGAGATAGGGACCTTATGGATGAAAATACCATTTTGCCCTCTCATATACATTTTAAAAATACAGTATTCTTATTCATTAAAGAGATACTTGGCCTAAAAAAAATTAATAACAATTTTCTGCAAAATCCCATTTTCTGACTAGAAATAATAACTGTTGTTGTTATGATTCAGACATAGCGAGGGCGGTCGGGTAGCCTAGTGGTTAAAGCGTTCGCTCGCCACGCCGAAGACCCGGGTTCGATTCCCGACATGGGTACGATGTGTGAAGCCCATTTCTGGTGTCCCCCGCCGTGATATTGCTGGAATATTGCTAAAAGCGGCGTAGTGACTGAGTACCCGAAAGTAGACAGGAAATAATGCTTTTATTACATTACGACTTTAGAAAAGAAAAATGAGATATTTTTGTAGTCTGCATAGATCTACAAGGCGATTTTTACGGAAGTCAAACGTCTTTCTGTATGACGTCACAGCACAATTGTATCCTATCACTTATAAGGTCCCTTTTATCCTGGCGCGACACATATAATAAACATATAAAGGACCTACTATGTACATATGATGAATATTATGAAGATATGAAAGAAAAATATATTGAATACATGAAGAAGATATGATGCACATATTATGAACACATGATGGATATATAGAGGTTATCACGCGAGTGTGTTTGTGGATGGTAAATAGCCTGCTTTAGGAATAAACATTGTATTTAGCGAGCCTGAGCGAGCTAAATACATAGTGTTTATACCTAATACAGGATATTTACCATCCCTAAACACACAAGCGTGATAACTTCGTTATCATATAATGTCATTCTTTAATTCTGTGCTTGAAAATCGCTTTCCCTCTCTCACAAACATTACAGAAACATTGCGAGTTTTCCTGGAATGCTCGCATTAAAATTGATTACGTCACAGGGTAAGTGATGTGTCAGTCGGACAGTGACAGTAGCCAATATAGTTCCAACTGAAATATGTTTCTTACAGTGGCGAAGCAAAACAACAACAAAAATTACTTGGATTTCGCAACAATCCATCGATCTGTCCGCTAGAGTAACTGCCCTTTGTCAAAGGGAAGCTACTCTAACCCTTGTCTCTGAGACGTCACGGCCACGTTCAGACGTTGTTGACAGTCGGCCTGTCCTGTCATAACGTTAAGAAGTGCAGTCAGATATACACACAGCGATAAAACGAAACAAGGTAACAATTCAAACATATTTCGGCCAAATCCAACTATTTTAATTTGTGGAAATGGTTTCAAGCCGCAGAGGTCTACAAGCACAGATATGGCTACTGATCCCGCTTGGCTAGGCCTCGTGCCCTTGGCAAAATTGTTTCGAAATTTATATCGCGGAAGTTGTCAAAACGTGTAAAATGCCTTAGCTACGTCACAGTTAGACACTGATGTTCAGTATATGCCGTGATATAAGTGGAATACTGTTAAAAGCGACGATAAACCCAACTCACTCACTCACTCACTCACTAGGCTTGTAGACATCTACTCATTGCATCAATGGCAGGCATAAAGTTCATGAGTGGAGTAGGGCTCATTTGATTTGTGTGTGTAATGCTCGTCCACATTTTATTACCTGTCTACAAATATATACGTGTTACTATTATTATGCATAGCTGCCATACATAATAGGGGTGAATGAGGAATATAGTGTATTAAAACCCGTGGAGTATTTACTTTGGATGAAGCTAGGTGTTATTGCAGTATATTGCCATACACATCAGATTCAGTTTGGTAACATATAGACTTCATTCTAAGTCTGCGCATTCATTCAATCTGCACATATCCACAAATACCACCCCCTAATATCACAACTACAACTACCACCACTACCACAACTACAATTACCACCACCACCACAACTACAAATACCACCACCACTACCACAACTACAACTACCGCCACCACTACCACAACTACAAATACCACCACCACTACCACAACTACCACCACTACCACAACTACAACTACCACCACCACTACAACTACCACCACTACCACAACTACAACTACCACCACCACTACAACTACCACCACTACCACAACTACAAATACCACCACCACTACCACAACTACAACTACCACCACCACTACCACAACTACAAATACCACCACAACTACCACCACTACCACAACTACAACTACCACCACCACTACCACAACTACAACTACCACCACTACCACAACTACAAATACCACCACCACTACCACAACTACAACTACCACCACCACTACCACAACTACAACTACCACCACCACTACCACAACTACAACTACAACTACCACCACCACTACCACAATTACAACTACCACCACCACTACCACAACTACAAATACCACCACCACTACCACAACTTCAACTACAACTACAACTACCACTACCACCACCACTACCACAACTACAACTACCACCACCACTACCACAACTACAACTACCACCACCACTACCACAACTACAACTACAACTACCACCACCACTACCACAACTACAACTACCAGCAGCACTACCACAACTACAAATACCACCACCACTACCACAACTACAACTACCACCACCACTAACACTACTACAACTACCACCACCACTACGACTATTAATAACAGTGGCTCATTACCCATTTTCACGAACGGTTATTTTCACGTAGTTATTTTACTACAAGAACTACTACTACTACTACTACTACTACTACTACTACTACTACTACTACTACTACTTGTATCACTATTCTACTACTTCTTCTACTGTAACTACTATTAAAACTGAGGGCACGGGTGGCCCAGTCGTCTAAGACTCCGTAATTGCTTCTCTTGAGCACACCAGAAATCTATGACTGTGGGGTCGAATTCCGGTTCGACCCGATTATGGTTCTAGGTTTGTTAGCACCATACCCGTGCTTCTGGGTTTCATCGAAGTAGTAAACGTCTGGGACCTGCATTACATCGAGCTTACCTCCCACATTAAGCTGACCATCTTCCCGAGGCAAGAGAGTTAAACGACTATAAAAGTCCAGTTTCCACCCTTGCCGAACTGGGCTGGAATTACTGAGCTCGACCGTAGTGCCACCAGTGGCTCTTACCAGTTATGTCCCTTCTAAGTCTCTCCTATGGACCAATCAGATTCCACGTCGCGTTTGCTTCACCCAAAATGGTGGCGCCCAGTCAAGACGATCTGATCGATAATCAAGATCTATATCGTGATAAAACGGGTCTTACATTGCGGTGCGCATGCTTTGCAAATGCTGCAATCGACAGAAATCTGCACGACAGTTTACAAACCGGATTTCGATTTCGGTGCGCGATTTTGATTGGACAATGCATTGACTCGTTAGTCCAGCCAAAACGTAACTCCATAATACCAGACTAGTTTGGCAAGGGTGGAAACTGGACTTTTAAAGTCAGTTAACTCTCTTGCCTTGGGAAGATGTAAGCTGACACGCAGTGATATAACGGGAATACTGTTAAAAGCGGCGATAAACCCAACTCACTCACAATTACAGCTGCCACTATGACTATTGCTACTACTTCTAATACTAGTCAACCGCCTCCGTGGTCTAGTGGTAGAGTGTCCGCCCGGAGAGGTTTTATCCCCAGCCGCGTCATGCACAAAGACCTTAAAAGATAGTACCTGTCTGGTGCTCGGCATTAAGGGGCTAAAACCAGGACACTGGTCGGCTCGGACTCAGTATACTGTGTCTGAGTGGTGAATTCCTATTAAAGTGCGGCATGGTATCTCAGGGGCCAGGCGCTATAAAATCGGCATCAGTCCGGACTAATACACACACACACACGTGCATGCACATCGCTATATAAGTGCAATAATCTTGGACACACACGCGCGCGCGCACACACACCCACGTGCATGCGCCCCACATCACCATTTAATTCTAGTCCTACAATTATTTAAATCAAAGTCATATAGCTGCAATAGTGCTGAGTGCGGCGCTAGACAAAACAGTCTTTATTGCACCATTAATATCTCATTACTGCTACTATAGAACTGGAATAGTGCCGAGTGCGGCGTTATACAACACAGTCTTTATTGCACCATTGATATCTCATAAACGACTTCTGCTACTTCTACAGCCACTATTACAGCTACCACTATGACTATTACTACTTTTATGTCTACTGTAACTACTATTACAACTACCGTTTCAGCTACAACTATAATTAATACCATTTCTGTCACTATAGCAGTATTGCCAATACTAGTCCTACAGATACCACTGTTAACAACAGAGTGTGATCATCACCAGCAAACTGCTTCCACGTTGTTGCATCATTGATACCTCATTAACATAAGCCGCCAGGTGTGTTGCAGTTCAACACTCACCAATGTCAAACTCAGAAAACAACATCCAGCACACTGGTGCACATCTCCATGTAATGATGCAACCACCTTTCAGTGAAACTCGATTATTTAGCTCTCATCAGTTGCCTGGCAACGAAATAGACACCTCGAACCGGAGATGTTTCTGAACTTTACAAGTTGACGCGTGTACGTACGGACTGTTTGTTAACTAACAAAGTTGAAGGGGGCAGTAGTGACACATTTATGCGTGCGTCCGCTCGTAGCACGCTTGTATAGTGATGTCAGCCACTGGTTCTATGTTATCTATGTGAGCGGTATTCAGAGTGCTTCCCTCCCCCGCTAAATGCATCAATGGAATATCGGTGAGTTCACTATAGCTTGGCGGGTTCGACCACGTGGTATATCGAGGATTGAACGAACAGCTGGCGTCAACATCACAACCAACGTGGACGAGAGGAGAGATGGACGCGGAAGGTGAGTTTTGTTATTGTAGTAATTAAACGGTATGGGTTATAACTAAATTTAATAAACACACACGGGTGTATTTTGCATTGACGTATCAGTCACAACTCTTTCAGATCAGGGATATTGTTCGTGCGCGAAGCCCAACACTTCCTTTCTGTACGGTTCAGCTGCTTTCGCTTAGGACGAAAAGCATTGATTTTACTGGGATGACCCTTGACTCTTAGGTATAGATTCATGCCTTTCTTTTAATGGGCGCTTCATATGTACATATGTTTCACATGCTTCCTGACCACATAATGAGTCTAGTAGACACGCTCGACTGCCAGCGTCCATTAGTCAAGTATTTCATCAGCCAGTGCACAGACACGGATATGTAAGGTTGAATGGGAGTGGTGTAAAAACATTCAATTCACTCACAGGAGGTGGTGCTTTAAGAAGTTAAAAATCGCTATCTGACACTGTGAACACAACACAGTGAATACAACACTGTGAAGGAAACGAGCCTGAGGGTGAGCAGGTGAGAGGTTTGCAGTGTTTTGTTACTACGGCTAGTAAACAATGGTTAGTTGAGGTTAACTTGACATGCGTGTGTGTGTATATATATATATATTTGTGTATATATATATATATATATATATATATATATATATATATATATATATATATATATATACATACAAATATATATATATATATATATATATATATATATATATATATATATATATATATATATTACAGCTAGCACTATAACTATTACTACTTTTATGTTTACTGTAACTACCATTACAACTACCGTTTCAGCTATATATATGTATTTCATATGAGTTCATTGATCAATATGCTCATCATGTTTACAGTGAAACGCACACATGTGAGGTCCGTTTAATGATTTCCATAATCAATTTATTGCACTAAAAGCCAAACCCTAGCTTCAGGAAACACAATAAAAGTACGTTAACGTCATTTTCCCGATAGAAGTCTAAATACAGAGATATCATTACTTTGTCTGATAGAGTCGTCGAGCCATCAATGGCGTTTCCTGGTAGCATAACATGTCGAAGTCGGGTTACGCTGGTTGCCGTGTTTATGGATATTTTCTGCTAGTTATTTGTACATGTATATAGTTATATGTCTTGTATCCCATTTGCACTAGGCAACATGTGCGTTATATTTACCAGGGACCGTCGACACTCTGCCAAGTCAATCATAAAGCTGTTTTCAGCCGAGTGTACTAATCACAATAAGGTATTAACGTCTTATGGTGGAGCTTTGATGGCGTTATATAATTGACCCGTTCATAGCAGTAATATGTTTGCTGTGACGACCCGACTCATAGTGATAGCTGACCTTCTGAACACAGCCATACGTATAGCTGTGGTAGCGTAGCTCGGATTTTATTAACTGACATCCAGTAGTCCCTTTTATGTAAATTGCATTCTGATGGAGCTTGTGAAGGCCGGTGTAAAATCGGACTTCAGTAGAACATTACGAATCGTAGTTATGTGTTTGTGCGGATGTCGGAAATAAGGTAAAAACGGAGCAGTATATACGATTTTGCATACAAGTATTTCGAAGCTGCTTCAAGCACTGCCAAACCTAATGTAATATTCTCCCCTATAAGAGATTGTCATATCTGTGCATGTCAAACGTTGGTAATCACTCAAACCTCTATTGCTATCTCCGAACCCCGTACTCCAATACTACTGATATAGCCAGGCCCCGCTATTGCTATCTCCGAACCCCGTACTCCAATACTACTGATACAGCCAGGCCCCGTTAAGACTCGGTTAGAGTTGGTTTCAGCAACCCATGCTTGAAGGAGGATGTGACTGACGGGATCGGGTGGTCAGACTCGATGACTTGGTTGATTGCTTGTCATGATATCTCAACTGCTCATGATGTCTGTCACTGGATTGTCGACTGAATATTTACAGACCTCCGACATACAGCTGGGATATTGCTAAGAGCGGTGTTAAACAACAGCTTACAAATAACAGCCTTCATGTGTGACTGCGACGGTTGTCAGCCCAACCTGGCCACGCCTATACCACAATTATCAGTCTGTACGACAATCCACAGGCCTTTCAACTGACTGTTAATCCGCCCTTCCCCAACAAGCACCCCCCCCCCCCCCCCCCCCAACGCAAACACACACACCACCCCATCAAACTTCATTTACCCTCAGCCCCTTTGTATTCTCCGTGTCACTAGTAGAACTATCATAAAGTTGACAGTACACCATTGTTGGCAACTTTGAAGTACCGTGTTTGTTGCTTGATATGATTGTCTGCCCCATCTGTGTTGGATGTTTGTTATTCTGAAGCAGATATGTAAGTATTTATATTCATATAATCATTGGATAGCTCATCCATAAGTCCGGCACCATGACCGTGGAATATATCTATTTTATGAAAATAAATATATCTAGAAACGCATACAAAAGCAAGTCTAGCCAGCTCAAGCTAGCTCTAAGGGAATTTCTTTTTATTTCTAGAGTCAAGAAGGATATTGTGTAATATAAGATTTCAGACAAAATGTTAGTCTACTCATCCATGTGATTCTTCAGATAAAGTGTAATTGTTGTTGAACAATGCACTAAATGTGGTGTTAGTAAAAGCCACCGAATGTAATTACGGAACAATTATTCCTGCTTAAAGCATGGTTATAGGATGACGTTTTCCACATGGACGATGTTGCTCTTCGCTGTCGTATATCGGTATGCAGGGGACACAGCGCATTGCGAAAATGCATATATCAAAACATGCATGCGCCATCGCTATGGAGAGACGATTAGTATTCTATTCAGATACTACGTTGTCGGACGTTGCCGACTGTTACAACAGGTTTGCTCTGACATAATAAGCAATCCAAGTGGGGCAGGGGCAGCCTAGTAATCAGCGTTGGCTAGTCACGTGCAGTACCCATTTCTTGATATTGGCAAAAGCGGCGTAAAACCCTACTCACTCACTCTACTAAGATGACTGGTACATTCCAGGCTGTCAAATACCGGGTATAAAATAATTAATTGATGTTTCAAGTTTTTATATAGAAAATGAACAATTCACACGACACTAACGCAGGTTTATCAAAGCATATGGGTGTTGTTGTTTGTTGTTTAACGCCGCAATATTCCAGTTAAATGACGGCGGTCTGTAAATAATCTAGCCTGGACCAGACAATTCAGTGATTGACATCATGGGCATCGATCGACGCAACTGGGATACGATGACATGCATCAACCAATTCAGCGAGCATGACCACCCGATCCCGTTAGTCGCCTCTTACTACAAGCATGGGTTGTTGACGACCTCTTCTAACCCAGATCGTCACGGGTATCTAAGCATATGGGTGAGAATTGATATCAGTGAGTTGTGTAATGCCTACTACAATTGAATACACCCGTTCTCGCTTACGCATTAGATACAAATAATAAATCAATCTTATGAATGAGTTAATTGTTGTTAGTTGTGGGAGAAAGGGGAGGATATATGAGCAACATAGACATATGTCATCAGACATATTAGGTTATTCAACAGCGTGCGTGGAATGTTGATCGTCACTAGTGTTGGTTGTGTTTCCTGCTGCCGAGCTGAGGGATCAGGTTTACTGGCGGATTCTGAATTTAATGAACTTAGTGATTTCGATGCTTGAAACATAATACCCCCACTCTATTTCGAGGCAGGGCATAGTAAAGCATGAATATATGTAATCCATGCGACCCGTGTATAGCGCACAGGTCACAAATCAGGTTCGGTTGTATACTGTCAAGGTACAGCTGAGAATGAAAATCAAGTGCACACTGATCCGGGATAATAATACTGTAGCGCTTTGAGCATGTCCCTGTGTGCTGTGGAAATACAGCGCGATATAAATGGCATCATCATCATCATCATCATCATCGTCGCCGTCATCATCATCATCATCATCATCATCATCGTCGCCGTCATCATCATCATCATTGTACAGTTGTTCGTTAGTGGTTATTGCATCATTTGGTTCCTACCCACTTGCTTTGGTATAATTATGAATTGACACATATCTAGTTACTATTGTTCTCTCATCAATGTTCCCTTTCTCACTGCCGAGGTTCTGATGAATGTGGATATTTATTTACACACTACTAAACACTAAACTAAACACGATCCTCACAGGCTTCCTTTCGTTAATACTGCAGTGAGAACAGTTTAGTAGTTTTCTTGACATTTTGAATTGCATTTTTGGTACAACAAAAGCTATATCTAGTAATGTCTCATGTATAATTTATGATTTCTTCTTGACAGGGAATGCAAGTTTTGGGCCTACACAATTGAATGTCTTGCAGATAATGCACCCATACCCACTTATCATTATCATGAAAGAAGGGGCGGTCGTGTAGCCTAGTGGTTAAAGCGTTCGCTTGTCACGCCGAAGACCCGGGTTCGATTCCCGACATGGGTACAATGTGTGAAGCCCATTTCTGGTGTCCCCCGCCGTGATATTGCTGGAATATTTCTAAAAGCGGCGTAAAACCATACTCACTCATTAAAGAAATGTACTGAGTACAAATTACAACTGCAAGTTAGAATTACTCCGGTGTTAGCGTACCAGATATTTGGCGTTTTCAGTGTTCGTGTAGTCCTGCACCATGACCGTGGAATATATTTATTTTATGAAAAAAACATAATCTAGAAATGCATACAAAAGCAAGTCTAGCCAGCTCAAGCTAGCTCTATTCCACAATCTGAAAATCAGCATAGGGAATTTTATTTTTATTTTTAGAGTCAAGAAGGATATTGTGTAATATAAGATTTCAGAGACTAAATGTTAGTCTAGTGTTCGTGAAGCCGGGAGGGTTAAGCTGGCACTGATAACGTGCAGCCTTCTACCCCTCATCTCCTGGATCCACGGGGTTTAACTCGCACCACATATATACTCTAGCATGTCGGAGACTGGAAACCATGTCTGTCCACTTAAGCCTGTATTGGTTACTTTCACATGATTCATATTTCGCTCTGGTGACAGAGTTGAAGTGTTTAATCGGCAGATTTATGAACACATGCCTCTTTGATGGAGGGATATGTACTTAGCGTGCACGTGCTTCCTTCGTGGGATGGTAGGTTCCCTGACCTACTTTGGTAGTTTGTACAAAGTTGCTAATCCCAGGTCGGCGAGAAGGTTAAGTCTAAGCTCTGTGTAGAATAGAAATGCTGATATGTAAAAGGGGATTTTGTAATTCTATCCATACGCTGCTCACGGACCGGAAGGATGATCGCCACAGCCACAGCTGTTGCCATGGATACCAGACGGCCATATCAAGGTCAAGTGGGGATTTGATGCATGGCAAGATTTACACGGTTGGCGGGTTACCCAACTGCTAGTCTCAGCAAATGTTGGTTTCGGTGCTTATGTTTGTTATCCTTAGCTGGCTGTGGCAACTGAGAGTTTTCCTCGGACCCAACGCCATGTTGTATTTGAAACACTTGTTTTCAGATATCTATGACATTCGTGAGCAGAGAAGGTGTTAATTCAAGTATTATGTTTTCGTCAGTTGGTAGTGTATGGACAAATTAAAACATTTTGTCACTGATATTCTGTTTTGGAATCTGCTAAGGAATTTAGTGGGACAAGACAGACGGTGCGGCAGGGGCGTCCAGGCCCCCGGGGTACACAGTATGACAGAAGGATTCACCCAGAGTATATAGTGTGCAAGTCGGATCGACACACCCAGGGTACATAGTGTGACAGAAGGGTTCGCACACTGAGGGTACATACAAGTAGTGTGACAGAAGGGTTCGCACACTGAGGGTACATGCATGTAGTGTGACAGAAGGGTTCGCACACTGAGGGTACATACTTGTAGTGTGACAGAAGGGTTCGCACACTGAGGGTACATACATGTGGTGTGACAGAAGGGTTCGCACACTGAGGGTACATACATGTAGTGTGACAGAAGGGTTCACACACTCGGGGTACATAGTGTGACAGAAGGGTTCGCACACTCAGGGTACATACATGTAGTGTGACAGAAGGGTTCACACACTCGGGGTACATAGTGTGACAGAAGGGTTCGCACACTGAGGGTACATACTTGTAGTGTGACAGAAGGGTTCGCACACTCAGGGTACATGCATGTAGTGTGACAGAAGGGTTCGCACACTCAGGGTACATACATGTAGTGTGACAGAAGGGTTCGCACACTCAGGGTACATACTTGTAGTGTGACAGAAGGGTTCGCACACTCAGGGTACATACATGTAGTGTGACAGAAGGGTTCGCACACTCAGGGTACATACATGTAGTGTGACAGAAGGGTTCGCACACTCGGGGTACATAGTGTGACAGAAGGGTTCACACACTCAGGGTACATACTTGTAGTGTGACAGAAGGGTTCGCACACTGAGGGTACATACATGTAGTGTGACAGAAGGGTTCGCACACTGAGGGTACATACTTGTAGTGTGACAGAAGGGTTCGCACACTGAGGGTACTGACATGTAGTGTGACAGAAGGGTTCGCACACTGAGGGTACATACATGTAGTGTGACAGAAGGGTTCGCACACTGAGGGTACATACATGTAGTGTGACAGAAGGGTTCGCACACTGAGGGTACATACTTGTAGTGTGACAGAAGGGTTCGCACACTGAGGGTACTGACATGTAGTGTGACAGAAGGGTTCGCACACTGAGGGTACATACATGTAGTGTGACAGAAGGGTTCGCACACTGAGGGTACATACATGTAGTGTGACAGAAGGGTTCGCACACTGAGGGTACATACATGTAGTGTGACAGAAGGGTTCGCACACTGAGGGTACATACTTGTAGTGTGACAGAAGGGTTCGCACACTGAGGGTACATACATGTAGTGTGACAGAAGGGTTCGCACACTGAGGGTACATACTTGTAGTGTGACAGAAGGGTTCGCACACTCAGGGTACATACTTGTAGTGTGACAGAAGGGTTCGCACACTCAGGGTACATAGTGTGACAGAAGGGTTCACACACTCAGGGTACATACTTGTAGTGTGACAGAAGGGTTCGCACACTCAGGGTACATAGTGTGACAGAAGGGTTCACACACTCAGGGTACATACTTGTAGTGTGACAGAAGGGTTCACACATTCGGGGTACATGTAGTGTGACAGAAGGGTTCACACACAGGGCACATAGTGTGACAGAAGTGTCCACACACTCAGGGTACATAGTGTGACAGAAGTATCTACACACTCCGGGTACATAGTGTGACAGAAGTATCCACACACTCGGGGTACATAGTGTGACAGAAGGGTTCACACAGGGCACATAGTGTGACAGAAGTGTCCACACACTCAGGGTACATAGTGTGACAGAAGTATCTACACACTCAGGGTACATAGTGTGACAGAAGGGTTCACACAGGGCACATAGTGTGACAGAAGGGTTCACACAGGGCACATAGTGTGACAGAAGGCTTCACACAGGGCACATAGTGTGACAGAAGTATCCACACACTCGGGGTACATAGTGTGACAGAAGGCTTCACACAGGGCACATAGTGTGACAGAACTATCCACACACACAGGGCACATAGTGTGACAGAAGTATCCACACACTCGGGGTACATAGTGTGACAAGGCTTCACACAGGGCACATAGTGTGACAGAAGTATCCACACACTCGGGGCACATAGTGTGACAGAAGGGTTCACACAGGGCACATAGTGTGACAGAAGTATCCACACACTCAGGGTACATAGTGTGACAGAAGTATCCACACACTCAGGGTACATAGTGTGACAGAAGTATCCACACACTCAGGGTACATAGTGTGACAGAAGGCTTCACACAGGGCACATAGTGTGACAGAACTATCCACACACACAGGGCACATAGTGTGACAGAAGTATCCACACACTCGGGGTACATAGTGTGACAGAAGGGTTCACACAGGGCACATAGTGTGACAGAAGTATCCACACACTCAGGTTACATAGTGTGACAGAAGTATCCACACACTCAGGGTACATAGTGTGACAGAAGTATCCACACACTCAGGGTACATAGTGTGACAGAAGGGTTCACACAGGGGACATAGTGTGACAGAAGGCTTCACACAGGGTACATGGTGTGACATGGGGAATTTCATGTTGCACAATAATAATGGCCGTCATGGCAGCTATCAGAATATGTCTGTCTATTTTATATCTATTGTATTTGTTAAGTCCTCCTACTTGAACCGGTCCCTATGTAGAGACGTAAGTAGATGTCTTGGGATCTCTCTAGTATTTTACTGGCTGACTTGGAAGGTCATTATCTCTGCTTATGAAATATGCATACAGACTTTGTATGCCCCGAATAAATTTAGCTTTAGTAAAGGTTATCAGACTAATCAGACACCCACACCATCGTTGACAAGGTCGGCAGTTGAAACATCGTTTGACTTTGTGAAAGGTCAAAGTTGAACGAAGTTTAAAAAAGCAATCATCATAGGTATTGTTTGCAAATGACTCACTGTGTGTTTTACTTCTCTAATGGAAGCGTATGTGGAAAACTCAAATTGTGACGTTTTGAAGGATTGATAACTGCCAATTATCATAACATTGCTGCTTTGAAGTTTCGCTGTCATTAAAACAGAGCTTTTATGCTTCGTATATCATTTCTTACGTTCAATCGCTACATTATAATGTTTATATTATATATTCATGAATTAGCTAAGCAGTAGAGGAGAACAAAATACACGAGTAAACTTTCCTCTTTGTTCAAATGTAAAAAAAAAACAACCTTTGACTACGATTCAGCAATAATGTTTTACAATCAACACTAATAGCGAGAAATAGGTACTTATTTTGCTGCTGGAGGGATTGTAACATTTATGAAAACTTTGAGATTGATGTGACTAATAAGTGTCACGTGACCCATGGTGGATCAGGTATAAAGGAAAAACTAGGTCAGGTTTGTAGGACGAAGAGATCTAAAATGGCAGGTTATTTGTTTTTGTTTAGCGGTCAATGACCCCCGGGAATCTCAAGCACGGGATATGTTGAGTGCCTAATATTTTGTGTATATATTCTAATATGCCTATATTTACCGTTATAAGTCATTTTGATAATGTCAATACTCGACAACTTTGACATTGCGGATGTGAAATAAATAGTCACCGTTTTATCACGATACTGTTGCTTACATCTCATTTAAAGAGTGCCGGTTAGTTAGTCCAGTGATTAAAGCTTGGTTTGATTCATGGTGTCCCCCGCCGTGTTATGTCCAACATGTTGCTGAAGGAACGATCATTTTATATTTTCGAAGGAGGGTGGGAAGACATCGGGGCGATCATAGGTTTGTGGTGTGCCCGCCGGACCCAACCCTCCACGCATGCGCTATCCGTCTGTGTCTACATCATATTGCACACATTGCATTGCGTGTGATTTGGACACAAGATAAAAGAGATCGATGATTTTCAGAATACCAGTTTTACGTCATAGTGCTTTCAAGCACATGCCATTACAGATGTATTACCAGTTTAGATCTACCAATTTCCCATTCCCTTGTTTAAGTCCTCGGTACGATTAGTTTTTTGTCTTTTGATCTACAAACATCCTCGTGTTTATCTTTTGTTAATGAGTAAGAGGCAATTTACGAAAAGTAACATTTTAAAGTAATTTTTCATTTTTTCCATTTATTATATCATGATAACGTATTCCAAACATATTTCTGCTCTATTTCATCACACAGTTACTGAAAATGATAGGGTTAAATGAAAACGAATGTCAATGTATAGTTTTTTAAAGTTTTAGCTTCTAATCATTATATGATTAGTCTATTGTGATGTTTTTAAGCCTCTTTGAACTATCGAAAATGATAGGGTTTTTGCTTCTAATCCTAATATGATGAGTCTGTTGTGATGTTATTAAGCCCCTTTGAAGTTCTTATCACAATTCGCTGTACAGTGTTACGTCCCTTAGGCAACCGTGTAAGACACCTATGATAGTGGGTTCGAATCCCGGGTCTTACTGATACCGGTTCTAGATTTGTCATACCCGTGCTCGTAGGTGTCACCAAAGTGGATCACGTCGACGGCCTGCATGACTTCGGTCTGTCCTCCCACATCAAGCCGACACTTGTTATTGCCATTGCATTATATCTAGAAGCCCTACGTAGAAGATAATAGGTCGGTCCTCAAAAAGACATAAATAGCCTTGTGCACAAAAGGACGCTTCCGAAGCTCTCCCGCCTGCGCCGTAGGCTCTTATATGACACTAATAAAGACAATAATTATACAGCCCTTAGTTCGCGGCCTATGGCTGTGTAAGTGCAGGTTTTAGAGCATAGTACACACGCCTAAACTTCAGCTTCATATAATTTACTCAAGATGAAAAAAATGAAATGACATTCAGGTAGGTTCGACAGGAGTCTGGAGTAAGTAGTCTAGACTTAATGGCATCGAATAGTTATATAGGTCTGCTAGATGACGAACACCTGCTACGGTAAAAGAAGAGCAATTGATGTCTAGATATTGCATTGTGATGCATGTATTGTCAATTTTAATCATTCTTCGACCGCTTAATGAAGCGATTCGTGTCTAACATGGCATAACATAGAAAGCCTCTATCGACCAATGCAAGCTGATGATTCAGAACAAGACGTTTGCAGATGCGCTCGGAGACACCTCTATGCGCATGTTTTTATTCGACGTCGGGGAGCACCTTTAGAGTACAGTACCACAACTTCTCGTGAGGACAATCTTTGCCGAAGGTCACATTATTTAGTCGGTGTATCTGGCAACAAAATAAATAGCACATTACGTCATAGTGTTTTGTGACGTGTTTGTGGTACTGTATTCTAAAGGTAGGCCAATTATACATGCCAAGCTACTTGTGTATATATGATGAATAATTAAAAAAATATATGTATAAATGTGCAGGGTGTTAGAGACTCGACGTAAACAGTCGTTGTACCTGGACATACGTGTATTTGCAGGAATCTGGAGTCTTGATGTTTACAGTTGTACATGGACATACGTGTGTTTGCAGGATTGTAGAGACTCGACCTTTACAGTGTTTGTACCAGGACATGCCTGTATTTGCAGGATTGTAGAGACTCCATGTTAGCAGTTGTTGTACCTTGACATACCTGTATTTGCAGAATTGTAAAGACTCGACCTTTACAGTGTTTGTACCTGGACATGCCTGTATTTGCAGGATTGTAGAGACTCGATTTTAGCAGTTGTTGTACCTGGACATGCCTGTATTTGCAGGATTGTAGAGGCTCGATGTTAGCAGTTGTTGTACCTGGACATGCCTGTATTTGCAGGATTGTAGAGACTCGATGTTAGCAGTTGTTGTACCTGGAAATGCCTGTATTTGCAGGATTGTAGAGACTCGATGTTAGCAGTTGTTGTACCTAGACATGCCTGTATTTGCAGGATTGTAGAGACTCGATGTTAGCAGTTGTTGTACCTGGAAATGCCTGTATTTGCAGGATTGTAGAGACTCGATGTTAGCAGTTGTTGTACCTAGACATGCCTGTATTTGCAGGATTGTAGAGACTCGATGTTAGCAGTTGTTGTACCTGGACAATTTTGTGTGTTTCTGCACACTGCATAAAAGTGTTAAATAAGCTTTTTAACGTGAATATTGTACAAAGTTCGTTGTAAGTCCTGGTGGCACATGTGTTATGTAAGTGCCTGTGTTTGTTTGTGTGTTTCTTGGTTAACGCCGCACTCAGTTATATATCCCAGCTATATGACGGCGGTCTGTAAATAATCGAGTCTGGACCAGGCAATCCAGTGATTGACATCATGAGCATTGGTCCACGCAATTGGGATACGGTTACATGCATCAACCAAGTCAGCGAGTCTGACCACTCGATGCCGTTAGTCGCCTCTTACGACATGGCAAGCATGGGTTGCTGAAGACCTATTCTATCTTCACGGGTGGAAAGTGACTGTGAATATGATTTGCACATCTAATTTCAATAAATATTATACATTTTATCCATATTTGACTTAATGCCCAATAATATGCACTTTATTTAAACATGTATAAATTCTAAACATGTTTAAACTCTAACCATGTTTCGATTATAGGGATGTTGTGTTTTGATTGTGTTTTTTATTGTGTTCATGTGTTTTGACCCCGAGTGTGTTCAGGATTTATACACATTCCTAACCTTGATAAGATCTAAACATGTCTTGTGTGTGTTTGTATTCTAAACACATTTAAACTGCAGGCTCCAATATGGTGTGTATTATATTAAAAATGTGATGTATTTGCCCTTGTTTTAGGCACACACGATAACGGTGCGCGTCAAAGAAATCTGATCGGGTCACGTGACGGAGAGGATGATGACTCTGGTGAAGGGGTGGAGCTCCAGAAGAGCGTGGGACTCTTTAGTGGGATCACCCTTATTGTTGGGACCATGATAGGTAAACGCCATGATGTCAGCTGTTTTGTATGACTGTAAATAATCGAGTCTGGACCCGATAATCCAATAATCGATATTTTGAGCAGCAATCCACGCAGTCGGGCCACGATGATACGCAATCAAATAATTGCAAGTCACCGAGCCTGACCACCAGGTTAATAAATCGCTTCTTATGACAAGGCTGCTGGGGACTATTCTAACCCCAAATTCATACGGGGTCAAAATAGCATGATATTGTAGACATGAACATTTTGTATGGATAACAACCTCGAGCTCTTATTTGTTCGTAAATACATTACTTCTTGTCCCGTCATCGGATGAATACTGAGTAAGCGCATTTCGGTATTGAGATCCAGTGAATGAGATTGTGAAAATGAAATACTAAAGTTGTATTTTCTTTGGCTATTTGACATATAAACCACACCATGAATATAGAACAAACCCGTGGAAATAAGGGTTGGAATAGGTCTTCCAGAACCCATGCTTGTTGTAAGGCAACTGGGGCGGTCGGGTAGCCTTGTGGTTAAAGCGTTAGCTCGTCACGCCGAAGACCCGGGTTCGATTCCCGACATGGGTACAATGTGTGAAGCCCATTTCTGGTGTTCCCCGCCGTGATATTGCTGGAATATTGCTAAAAGCGGCGTAAAACCATACTCACTCACTCACTGTAAGGCAACTAACGGGATCGGGTGGTCAGGCTCGCTGACTTGGTTGATACATGTCATCGTATCCCAAATTGCGTAGAACGATGCGTAGAATGTCACTCACTGGATTATCTGACCCAGACTCGATTATGTACAACCGCCGTCATATAGCTGGAATAGTACCGTGTTAAACAACTAACAAATGATAATAAAGAACATTTTGTAAGAGAAAATCGTTTACCGATTCATATTTACGCATGAAAACATTTAACCTGAATATGCGATTATCAAAGACATACATATATTCTTTAATCCTTTTCTTTTCACACAACGAAATTCTTTAAAGAAAACATGTGACAAGTTCAGAATGTATTACGATTAGTATTATTAATAATAACAGTTTGTCTTGCATTTGCATATCTTCGTCTAGGTTCGGGTATATTCGTGTCTCCCCGTGGCGTTCTCATTGGCTCGGGGTCGGTCGCAATGAGTCTCATTGTGTGGGCAGGGTGCGGAATTCTAGCCATGATGGGTAAGTGGTGGTGCAAGGGCCAATGGCAGTCGCTTTCCCGTGTAAATAAGGAACCGCATTTAATATCCGAAACTGGCTGCCACAGGAGACATCGTTTGACTGGCACCAAGCGATGTATTATAAGAGATAGTGCTACAATGAAATTGAATCTCATCGGCTACCATTATATCACAATTAAATGACATCACTATTCTCTCTGCCACGAAAGACGGTTAGCTGTACAATTAACGCTCAAGACACTGGATATTACAGAGATAATCTCACCCGAGTGTCTTTTGATATCAAATATATCATGACTTTTTCCACTTTTCAACGAATGTTGATATATTTTATATGAAAAGCCTCGAGGGTGAGATTATATTTATCATCCAACAGTAGCAGAGCCATTAGTGATGTCATTTGTTTGTGGCGTCATGGTAACCAATGACGTCACAATGGCCTGCAAAGCATTGTGATGCAATTTCATTGCAGCGATATCTACAATGTAGATATCGCTTGATCTCACCTAAGCGATATCTCCCGTGGGAGTCAGTTTTGGATGATAATATTTATTAACTGAAGAAGTTTAACTAGTCTCACATTTGTGTCTTTTGATATTAAATATATCAAGACTCGTTGATAAAAGTATAAAATTATAAAAGAAATACCATCGGCAAGCCTCGGATACTTGTAACTTGTCGTCTTGATACATGTGATCTCGGAAGAAACTCTGCTGGGATTATCTATACGTATTCATGGGATTGAATGTGTACACTTTCATTTACAGGTGCTCTCGTATATGCCGAGTTGGGTACGGCCATTGTTAAATCCGGCGCCGAGCATGCCTACCTACTGCATACGTTTAAGCCAATGAGCAAATGTTGGGGACAGGTGCCTGCCTTTCTGGTAGCTTGGCTCGGTATCTTCATCATCAGACCGTCCATGTTTGCTATCATGGTGCTCAGTCTCGGGACGTACGCAACCCAGCCCTTCTACACGCCGTGTGAAGCCCCGCTCCTCGTCAAGAAACTCGTAACATGTGCAGCTATGTGTAAGTAAACGACAACCTTATCGTCATTTATGTCTACAAGCCCGACCTCTGTCACAAGTCTGTCCCTATTAATTTGTACTCAGTATAAGCCTTAAGAGGGCCTCGCTTGCCGTCAGTGAAGGTACGAGGCACCTAAAGTCGATCGGGGCCCCAGAGAGGCCCAGCTTGACGTCAGTGAAGGTGTAGGTCACCCAAGGTAGGCCTACGCAGGTTTAGAAGACAAACAGAACAACACCAACACAAGGGGTTTCCAGCTCAAAACATGCTAGTTCAATAAGTACAACCGTAACCGCCATGAGTTGGACAGAACCCCTCACAACTGACGATGGTACCGTTTACGCTGCTGAATCGGTATCCATGACAACCTCTTGTAATGCAGAGTCTGTTTTTCCTGTGGGCGTGACCTTCACCTGCACGATTTGTTACCTATGTGTGATCATGACATTCTCTCCCCCCCCTCATCTCCTTTGGTTCGCAACTACATTCGCACTACATTCCCTAGCTCCAAGAACCTCAACCCCCATTATACTGAAGGATGGTTCCTTGTTGTCATTTGACTGTCATTAACAAAATCTTTGAGATTATCCATGGGAATTTGTTCAATGCTTCCTCAATGACTTCCATGGCGACATTTTACGTCCTATCAAACCTATATAGGCGCTTTGAATTTTTCAACGAATTTCTTTATAAACAAAATGGTGGAAGGATGAGGTAGTCATTAGAAGCCGAGCATCATTCATTTAGATATAAATCATTTGCAATTGAATCCCTGCTTTGATTGGCTAAGCAAGCAAATTTCGTTTGCGTTTCCATAAAACGAAAATATACTTAGACCACGCCTGCTAATGGACTAGTTTCCTGATTGGCTGATAATAGAATGGGCGGGGCTTGTGTTGCATGAGGCCACTGATTTTGTACTGTTTCTATAGTTTCGTTTATGTCACTGATTAAACAAGTAGTCTGTGCACATCGCTGTTATGTTAACACATCCATAAACGCAAACTAAATACTAATAAACTAGCACTCCTACCGGAGGTAAAACCATTGTAATGGATGACACACATGTAGCTGCCTATGTCACCAGACTCCAGTAGTTCCATCAGTAGGATTGCCAACACGGTTAGGATAGAACATATTGCCAAAACAAAAAGTTTAATTGTGAAAATAAGTGAGCTTGAACTTCTAACCATAATCTTCTTACGATGACTTATTGTTATCGACGTGGGTGACAAGTACCGGACACCATATTTAATTGTACGTAGAAACGTTCTTGGTAAAAATGTCAATGTTTACATTTCTCGAGACCCGTGAAGATCCGGGGTAGAATAGGTCTTCAGCAACCCATGCTTGCCGGAAGAGGCGACTATGCTTGTCATAGGAGGCGACTAACGGGATCGGGTGGTCAGGCTCATGCATGTCAATGTATCCCAATTGCATGGATCGATGCTCATGATGTCAATCACTTGATTGCTTGGTCCAGACTCGATTATATACAGACCTCTGTCATATAGCTGGAATATTGCTGAGTGCGGCGTTAAACAACAAACAACTAAACAAACGTTTCTCAAATTTCAAACAACCACATAATTTGCAAATAGATCTGAATAAACTGTGTCAGCAGTGAGTTTTGTTACTCCAAATTGAAAGCTGCTGTTGCTGGTGGTTTATTAGTCCGATTCCCTAAGCTTTCAAATATTTCATTTATGGCATATCGCTTCTCAGATATTTGCAGTCTTGGAATATTTCCCATTAAATACTTTAGGATACCAATGATGGAACGCGGACATCTAAAATATAATAGAGATTTTATTATACGCCATAATGTTCCATGGGAAGGTTAAAGAACAAGGAGAGTAATTCCTGAAATATGCCAGTCACACATACCGCTTCAAACACAGTCATGATCAATACCGACACAAAGAATGGTTATATGAATTACTTGCATTATCTGTGTGTTAATTGTAGTAATGACTCATCAAAGAACGCGGACCAAGCATCGCAATGTGGTCATCGCGCAAACGGAACATATCCATCCTATACACAATCAAGAACTGGAAATCCTGAAATCTTGTTCCGTTGATCGTCTGCTGTGTCTGTATTAGATATTTTCGCTGTTATAATTTCAGTGTTAATCCTGCTGATAAACTGCGCCAGCGTTAAAGTGGCAACCAAAGTCCAGAACGTTCTGACCGGAAGTAAATTGGTCGCCATTGCCATTATATCCATTGGGGGGATCTACAAGATATCTACAGGTGAGAAGGAGTCAATGCCTGGCGATTGAGAGGTCAGGTGAGGTGAAATGGAGTTTTACGTCGCGTTCAAGATTATTGTACTTATATAGCGACGTGCATGCACGTGTGTGTCTCTGTGTGTGGCTGCTTGTACTAGTCCGGACTGATGCCAATTTGTAGTGCCAGCCCACTGAGATACCATGCCGCAGTTTAACATGAATACCCCACTCAGACACAGTATACTGACTCCGAGCCGACCAGTCCTTGTTTAAGTCCCTTAAGGCCGAGCGCCAGACAGGGTAACAACAAGTACCATCTTTTAACGTCTTTTGGTATGACGCGGCCGGGGATCGAACCTCGTACCTTCCGCTCTCCGGGCGGACGCTCTACCACTAGACCACGGAGGCGGTCACCTGGCGACCGAGAAACCATATAAGCCTGTCGTTAGTGATTTCAGTTTAACCTTTACGGTATTCATGTGAGTTGGTGCGTTTGGACAGCTGTTTACACGTAGGTTCATTGCATCTTAATGACATGCAAAACACTACACAGTAAACCCCCGTTTATCTGTCGCTCGTTAATACGAAAAGTCAATGTTCTGGACGAGGTGAGGTGAGGTGAAATGGGGTTTAACATCTCGTTCAAGATAATTTCACTTATGTATATGCGTGTGCGCATACATGCATACGTGCGATTGTGTGGCAGCTTGTACTAGTCTGAACTAATACGCCAATCAGACACAGTAAACTGACTCTGAGCTGACCAGCCTTGTTTTAGACCCTTACTGCCGAGCGCCAGGCAGGGTAATAACAAGTACCATCTTTTAACGTCTTTTGGCATGACGCGGTCGAGGATCGAATCCCGACCTTCCGCTCTCCGGGTAGACCTTCTACCACTAGACCACGGAGGCGGTCCTTCCGGACGATTACTCCTGGGGACACTTACGTGTATACAATGTAACATTATTCCGTTAACATGATTCGTTAATCCGGATAGATAGTTCCAATGGAAACGCTACCTTTGTGATTAATGAAATTTCACTGTATATCAAACATATAATCTATCGGTAAATTGAGCAAACTTCACTTTTCGGCTTATTTCATCCTCAGAGGATCTTGCATCTGTGAACATGTGTAATCTTTGTTCGTCCTTCGAGTGTAATGGTAATGGCGCTTGAGCGCCACATCTGATAATTAGGAGGAAAGTTCCAAGGACCAGTATGGGCATAGACACGGTTCATTGACACAGTGGCTTTCCAGGTACCAGGCAACTGCAGCTTGTACAACACTTGTACAATTTGTAACACCCTGGAAGGTTATACAATTTGAAAACCACTGGAATGTTATAAAATCTGTCGTACGTTGGAAGCTATAACGATCTGTCGTACACTGGAAGGTTATAAAATCTGCCGTACGTTGGAAGCTATAACGATCTGTCTTACACTGGAAGGTTATACAATGTGTAATACACTGGAAAGTTATACAGTGTGTAATACACTGGGAACTTATACAGGGTGTAATACACTGGGAACTTATACAGTGTGTAATACACTGGGAACTTATACAGGGTGTAATACACTGAGAACTTATACAGGGTGTAATACACTGGGAACTTATACAGTGTGTAATACACTGAGAACTTATACAGGGTGTAATACACTGGAAAGTTATACAGTGTGTAATACACTGGGAACTTATACAGGGTGTAATACACTGGGAACTTATACAGGGTGTAACATACTGGAAACTTATACAGTGTGTAATACACTGGAAACTTATACAGGGTGTAATACACTGAGAACTTATACAGGGTGTAATACACTGGGAACTTATACAGGGTGTAACACACTGGGAACTTATACAGGGTGTAACACACTGGGAACTTATACAGGGTGTAATACACTGGAAACTTATACAGGGTGTAATACACTGGGAACTTATACAGGGTGTAATACACTGGGAACTTATACAGGGTGTAATACACTGGAAACTTATACAGGGTGTAATACACTGGGAACTTATACAGGGTGTAATACACTGAGAACTTATACAGGGTGTAACACACTGGAAACTGATACAGGGTGTAATACACTGGGAACTTATACAGGGTGTAACACACTGGAAACTGATACAGGGTGTAATACACTGGGAACTTATACAGGGTGTAATACACTGGGAACTTATACAGGGTGTAATACACTGGGAACTTATACAGGATCAGCAGTCAACCCTAACGCCTTATTGTCATGATAATTTAGAAACTACACGGAATGATTTTGTATGATTAATATAAGATGCAGCTAATCGTATAAACAGACTTCCATGTGAACGCCAGTCACCCATATAATTGAGTGTACATAACCCAACTCGAGGCGAGGAGGGCATTAGGAGTGAGTGAAAGAGTTGGGTTTAACACCACTTTTCACAGTATTCTAGTTATATCACGGCGTGTCAGCTGAATGTGGGAGGGAAGCCTGAAGTGTTAAAGGTCTCAGACGTTGTGACGTTAACCTAATTCACAGACATCATGTATCGAACGTTGCTTCAAAATATCAAAGTGCATTGTCTACCCCGAAACCTGCAATTACATATGAGTGAGTGAGTGAGTGAGTTGGGTTTAACGCTGCTTTTAACAATATTCCAGTTATATCACGGCGTGTCAGCTTAATGTGGGAGGAAAGCCCGAAGTGATGCAGGTCTCAGACGTTTACCACTTCGGTGAAACCCACGAGCACGGGTATGGTGCTGACAAACCTAGAAACATAATTGGGGCGAACCGGGATTCGAACCCACAATCATAGGTTTCTGGCGTGCCCAAGGGACGCAACTCTGCACAGCGACAATTACATATGACATGCCTTTAGGTGTGCCTGTTGAAATGACAGTGTGTGCAATAAAGTAAACAGTATTTCGACAAGGAGCATATATGCGTGTTTTGTCAAAAAAATGGACGTCCACACTATTTGATAGTTCAAGATACATGTATGTCATTTACAGATATTTATATAGCCAATTATGCAACAAAAAGGTACCATCAACTTTAAATAGTAAAAAAATGAGAATACTTTGGTTAGGTTTAGACTAGATAGAACGATAGAAGAGAAATAAAATTCAACATTGGATGAAGACGGCCGCTGCCAAATTATTTGAGACCTCAGTTTTTAATCCCTTCTGAACCTGTCATTGAGGTGATCAATAGTTTATACTCCACATATGTGTGAATCCTAAAATAATTTATAGAAAAATCAACCCCCGTTAAGTCGTTTCAGGGGCGGTGGAGTAGCCTTGAGATTTAAGTGTTGGCTCGGGGTCGATTCCCCACATGTGTACACTGTGTCAAGTCCATTTCTGGTTTCCCCCATGATACAGCTTGGATATCGCTAAAAGTGGCGCAAATGCTATTAATTTCAGTGATCATATATGCTGGGAGCATACCGGTCTCCAGAATAAAACGCGATGCTTTCCAGAGCACACACTCTGAATATCTATGTGATGGAAATGCAATCCCTTTGCCATAAACTCACGAAGAGTAATTTAGAAGGCTGTCAGCTACACGTATTCGATGTTTATAGCATGATAGACGTGGCGACCATGACGTATAGCAACATATGTCTAACGTGCCAGTGACGTGTATTCCGCCTTCATGGCGACAGTATAATACTCTCGGCGTATTTCAGCCGTGTAGCATGTGGTAGCGAAACGCGATAGCACTGGACGCATTTGCAGGTAGTTGGGTCTGTCAGCCGAGAAATATCACATGTCCAACTTTTGGTTGCTTTTACTTTCCTGGTCACCTGTGGGTCAATTGTCCAACAATTGATAACTGATAGCCGGATCATAAGATCCATGTATGATAAGATCCCATGGTTGACAGCGAATTTTGAATAAGGCGATGATAGGCGGTAGGATGAAAAAGCCAGGTAATCTGCTCTAGATACAACGATGTCACATACCTGCTGGCACAGGAAATTAATATCATTATGTAGATACTAAATAATGGCATAAAGCAATCATTTTTACATAAATTGGTGAAACTGGACATTTAAATGCGTTCTTCAATGCAAAGTAGACCGACATAGTACATAACTCACACACGGGTGAATACAATCGTCTTCTCCCAGTCCTTATATAGAAATTGTATCCCTTTTCACTCCTCTAACCTTTGAGGAGTTCCTTCTCTAATCTCATTTGGATTTGCTTTGTGAATAATAAATCTCTTTACACTATAAGTTGTGGCAGGATGAAGAGGGGTGTATGTGGTTTTATACGTCTTGCGTAATGTTAGTTGCACAAGCCGGTTATTACCCTCCAAGGCGGGTGACACAGTATTTTATCGAAATTGTATCCCTTTTAACTCCTCTATGATATACAACAGGTTCTACCATAAACTTAATGCCGAGTATAAATCATATCTACTCCTATATTGTAGACTACATAACCAATCTTGAGGTAACATATCGCTAACTCTTTGTTTGAAATCCACCAGAAATAGTTGAACGCTGCCCACTCTCTTGGAAGCAAAACCAAATCTAAACTGGACAACACATTCTTGACATAAGCACAATCTAAGACATAGAGTATATCATATGCCTTAGGAGTATATCTATTGCTGGGCATATGTATAAAGCCAACTAATCCAAAACTAAATACACCTTAGCAAACAATTATAATGTTTAGGGTATCTTCCACATTCTCCCAAATCACAGCATTTGGAGTTATATTACTCATATGCCGTAAATGTTTACAAGCAATACATTGTAGAAAATGTATTCAGATCCTAAACACAAACCTAAACAAGTTACTTATTCCATACTTTTCTAGTTTAGGTCAAAACATGTTTAGGATTGTGTTTAACAGGTAAGCGTGTTCAGGGTTTAAATGTGGGAAAGACCCGTACACCCGCATTGAGACCTTGATACTATACCTCCATTGTAGGTAATTATACGCGCTTTCAATGGCTTTTAGCGTTAAATGGGAATGCAGAAGTAGGCGGTGTAATTAAAAAAATTAAGGATCTATCGTAGTAATCAGACATACTTTCATTATCAGCTTCAGTTTCCTGAATGAGACAAATACTAATATTAATACAGCAACAACACATTTATAAACACAACACTAAACCAAAACACACAAAACCTCGGCGGGATACGAACCTGCATCGTTTGTAATCCTTCACGCTACCACCTGTGCTACGGAGACAATTTTCCTTGTCACCATAAACCTTGCTAATGGTACATGTTTATTTAACATTGTACAAAGTGTGTTGGTCGTATTTGTGTGATGCACTTACCTGTGAATCTGATTTGCAGACCTAATTTCAATATATATTATACATCTTATCCATATTGACATATTGCATAATGATATGCATTTTCTTCAAACATGTTTAAATTCTAAACATGTTTAAACGAGTTTAAATTCTAAACATGTTTAAACGAGTTTAAATTCTAAACATGTTTAGATTACGGGATGGTGTGCTCAGGTGGTGTTTAGGCTGCAAGACGATAGTTCATTTCATGTGTGTCGACTCCAAACGAATTTAGCTCGAACACACCAAACGTGTTTTCCGTTTTGGATTTAAACAAATTTCTAAACGTGTTTGGATCTAAACATGGCTTGTATGTGTTAACACTCTAAACACATTTTATCAGTGTATAATGTCCCCTCTGTATACACCATGTCTTTGGCAGGCCCATCATTATGACCAGAAGAGTAAACTTGGCCTTATTTGAATCAGAAAAGAAGTAAATAGTGTATGGAAATTGGTTATAACAATACATCGTATTGAGCATATCAAGTAATGCTTCCCTGGCCTTTAAATTAATGTCAACTGTTTTCTGCAGCAGTTCACGTCTATTACACGAATGTTAACTGTTTGCTGCAACATGTCACGTCTATTACATGAATGTTAACTGTTTGCTGCAACAGGTCACGTCTATTACACGAATGTCAACTGTTTACTGCAGCAGGTCACGTCTATTACACGAATGTCAACTGTTTACTGCAGCAGGTCACGTCTATTACATGAATGTCAACTGTTTACTGTAGCAGGTCACGTCTATTACACGAATGTCAACTGTTTACTGTAGCAGGTCACGTCTATTACATGCATGTCACCTGTGTACTGCAGAAGGTCACGTCTATTACACGAATGTCAACTGTTTACTGTAGCAGGTCACGTCTATTACACGAATGTCAACTGTTTGCTGCAGCAGGTCACGTCTATTACACGAATGTCAACTGTTTACTGTAGCAGGTCACGTCTATTACATGAATGTCAACTGTTTGCTGCAGCAGGTCACGTCTATTACACGAATGTCAACTGTTTACTGTAGCAGGTCACGTCTATTACATGAATGTCAACTGTTTACTGCAGAAGGTCACGTCTATTACACGAATGTCAACTGTTTGTTGCAACAAGTCACGTCTATTACATCAATGTTAACTGTTTGCTGTTGCAGGGAACGCGTCTTATATCGCCGAGGGCTTCCAGGACACAGAGAGCAACCCGTCCATCATCGCACTGGCTTTCTACAACGGCTTGTGGGCATATGACGGATGGTGAGGTGCAAACGTTGCTTCCGTTCACAATATCACGGTATAGTGTAACATATTGACACACGTGGGGAAAGCATTACGATAAATACCCTGGATCTCTTCTCTACCGAGTAAAATTCGAAAAGCATTACGCTAAATACAGTCAAATTATGAACGAGAGAAATTCTGTGAAATAAGCGATATGAGGGATGGGGGCGGTGACGTCACTTTACTTCCGAACCGAAGCTGGGGTGACGAATAGGGGTAGTGGATATTTTTCATAATGAATGAAGATAAAAGGGGCTGTCATGTATTACATGGGGTGGTGGGTCAGAGCTTTTTTATGTATTAATAGATAGTAACCTTCCCCTAATGCTTGTCATATTTTTGGATTACCCACTTCATGTCGCTTTACATTTATCCCTCCCTCCCTCATATATATGTATACTATTTTAAGACCCTACCATAGAAACGGTCATATTTTTGGGTGACCCTACCTCGATTCCATCTGACCCTAGTTCCCTATTATAAATGACCGGTCCATAATACGGGATAATCGGTGAGAAGGAAAATATACAAGTCTGTCGTAGTGAGATATGAGAAACTTCCTGATATTGTCAGACGAAAATTACAAGTTTGTTTGTTTTGTTTGTTTATTTGTTGTTTAAAGCAATATTCCAGCTATATGACGGCGGTCTGTAAATAACCGAGTCTGGACCAGTCAATCCAGTGATTGACATCATCAGCATCGACCCACGCGATTGGGATACGATCACATGCATCAACCAAGTCAGCGAACCTGTCAACCCGATCCCGTTAGTCGCCTCTCACGACAAGCATAGCCGCCTTTTACGGATGGGTTGCTGAAGACCTATTCTACCCCGGATCTTCACGGGTCGAAAATTACCAGTTGGAATGTTGGCACCTGAGCTCTGCGTTCAGTACATACCTGGGGAAGTTATTTCCCCAGAGCTAGTACCGAGAAGGTTCCGGGAAGAATAAGAACGTATCAATCGATCAATGTTTGTTGTGTCAAGGCCAACTGATCAATAATCCGCACCATCACAATAGTCCAATCTTGTTGCACATACACTTTTACATCGAACTGTTAAGGCATGTAGATATTTTCCTAACATGAATAATCAATCAGTGTTTGCAAACAGGGTACTGCCATATTACTTATTGTAATTGTCAGGAGTTCGTAACAGCCTGGTTCCCTGGGTATGCTGAGCTGTCGCTACTTTGAGCGCAGCATACCCAGGGAACCAGGCGTAATTATTCATTATAATGGGCTATGAAGAAGAATATGTTCTTCATCTTTAATGACGTTACACAGTGAGACAATCAGACATTCCAGGATTGCCATCTTGAACATCGATCCACGCAGTTGGGACACGATGACACGTAATCAAACACCGGTCCATTTAGTCGCCTCTTTCGACAGGCACTGCTGGGGTCATATGCACTTACCCACATTCCAACGTATGTAGAGCCCTTAAAACCTACAGTGGTCTAAAGATTACAAAATTCCTGAGTGGGCGGAACTTATATGACAATAAACTACATGTTATAAACCTGGTGTGCAGATTGCAAATGAAACAGCCGAGACGGCGATGCGTTCGTTAGACGTCAACTAGTTTTGCGGAAGATAGTGTCACGTGATCACATAAGCTCCTCCCATTCATTGTACACTTTAGACCATTATAGGTTTGAGGGCACAACACACGTACTGGCTCTTTAGTGGGAATTTCACCTTGATCTATGGCTGACGAGAAGGGAAGGTGTGAAGTGTCTGTTTCAGCGTGTCATCTTGTTAAACAACGCTCGAACTATTAACAGCTTCCATTCATCATGTCATACACTACTGGCATCTGGCATATGATGAACATGATGGTCACAGACATCAGAGCCCACTCAGGACATTCACCGCAAATAAAATAGATAGTTTACGTGCGCTTCAAGTTTAAGAATGGATGTTGTGGGTTGCTGAAGACCTATTCTACTCCGGATCTTCACGGGTCTTAAGAATAGATGAAAATTCGGAAAACGTTGAACATGTTCCTAGTATCCTATATATATCTAAATAAACACATCCATTTTCAGGAATAACCTCAACTTTGTCACGGAGGAATTAAAGAATCCACGAAGGTATGCGGTTTATCTGAGTAACTAAATATAGCTGACAATCGTGAGCCAGGTGGATTTATTGTGCCACATGTTTAACACACTTCAATTAATCTTTCAGTAACTGTTAAAACTATATCCATGTGATATTCGTAACATTTCTTTTGTGGCGTCACGGGAAGTGTGCACAGTACAGATAAGGTTCTTTTGCACAGGCAAAAATGCAAAACTCAGATACTCCATGACACAGCACAGCTTAAAGTGTGAAAACATATATAATATAATATGATATAATATGTGTGTGTGTGTGTGTGTGTGTGTGTGTGTATGTGTGTGTGTGTGTGAGACTGTTTTTACTAGTCCGGACTGATGCCGATTTATAGTGCTAGCCCACTGAGATACCATGCCGCAGTTTAAACATGGACCCCAGGAACCACTGTTAGCGACCTGTGTATATATGTCTCCAGGAACCAATGTTGGCGACCTGTGGAAATATGTCTCCAGAAACCAATGTTGGCGACCTGTGTAATTCATGTCTCCAGGAACTACTGTTGGAGACCTTTGGAAATATGTCTCCAGGAACCACTGTTGGCGACCTGTGTATATATGTCTCCAGGAACCACTGTTGGCGAGGGGGCACGGGTGGCCCAGTCGTCTAAGGCGCCGCGATTCGCTGTGCAGAGTTGCGTCCCTTGGACACGCCAGAAACCTATAATTGTGGGTTCGAATCCCGGTTCCCCCAGTTATGTTTTAAGGTTTGTAAGCACCATACCCGTGCTCGTGGGTTTCACCGAAGTGGTAAAGGTCTGAGACCTGCATCACTTCGGGCTTTCCTCCCACATTCAGCTGACACGCCATGATATAACTGGAATAATGTTAAAGCCGCGTTAAACCCAACTCACTCAATCACTGTTGGCGATCTGTGGATATATGTCTCCAGGAACCACTGTTAGCGACCAGTGTATATATGTCTCCAGGAACCACTGTTGGTGACCTGTGTGTAAATGTCTCAAGGAACCAATGTTAGCGACATGTGGATAAATGTCTCCAGGAACTACTGTTGGCGACCTGTTGATAAATGTCTCCAGGAACCACTGTTAGCGACCTGTGTATATATATGTCTCCAGGAACCAATGTTAGCGACCTGTGTATATATATCTCCAGGAACCACTGTTGGCGACATGTGTATATATGTCTCCACGAACCACTGTTAGCGACCTGTTGATAAATGTCTCCAGGAACCACTGTTGGCGAACGGTGTATATATGTCTCCAGGAACCACCGTTGGCGACCGTGTGTATAAAAATGTCCCCAGAAACCATTGTCAGTATTTAGTAGAAATTCCGGTCACTGTTTCAGAAATCTGCCTCTAGCCATTATATTTGGTATTCCGCTGACGACGATATGCTACGTCCTCGTCAACATAGGCTACTTTAGCGTCATCTCGAAGGAGGAAGTCCTGCTCATTGATGCCGTGGCAGTGGTAAGTCCATGTACACGCATGTTGTTAGAATTGATATCGAATTTGTAGTTGTATATGTGTTGGTATCAGTAGTGCCAGATGGAGTGTAGGAACCACTTTTAATACTCAAGCTGATACTGGTCGAGTCACCACAACCAAACTTAGCGACCTTTACTGAAACACAAAAACCCACTGTGTGACACGAATAGCTCCCTTCATAAGACTTTTAGTCTGCTTGGATGTGGTTGCGTGTGTAAATTAAAGTGTCAGCTTCAGTTCATACACTGTAAAAGATTATTAGAAATGGGTTTCAGTTCTAAACGGAATACACATTTAGTGTGTTTTGTCTTAACGCATTTAGGTCTATGAGCTATCGTCTCACAGCTTAAACACAACCTAAACACAACAGCCCCATAATCTAAACATGTTTCGACTTCACACAGAGATGTTACAGGTTCGCATCCCGCCGAGGTTTAAATCGCTGTGACCATAAGTATGTTGTTGCTGTGTGACTGATCGTATTTATCTCATACAGGGAGCTGACAATGACAGTATATCTGATTTGAACGATAGAACCTTAACCTTTTTTAGTTCATACTACCCACCCCTAAATTAATCCAGTTTATATTACCAAAATAGCTTTTATCCCCCCCCCCCCCCTCTCCCCTCTCCCCACGCACTCACTTCTGTATCCCCATTACGCGCTAATAAAACCATAGAAAGCGCCCCTTTTTAAATTACCTACAATGAATTTCAATCTGGTATACACATTTACAACTGTTAAACACAATCCTAATCATATTAAGACCTTAACATGCCAAAATTATGGGACAAGGAACGTGTTTAAGTTTGTGTTTAGGATCTAAACACAATTTTACAGTGTACAAACAAGGAAGGAAACACGATTAAACGTAATTGATATATTTTTCTTGAGACTACAGGTTGATTGTGGTTGTTTCAATAAAATAATTTTGCATGCGTCCAGAGCGCAGTCGATATAGCCCTTCGTGGATTCGAAATAAAGGAAAATGCGCGTCGTTAGATGTATCATGTCTTATAACCCTCTGTCCAAATTCATTTTTGTAGCAAAAAGATACATATGTTACGAACAAAATACGTCCATAGTGTTTGATATTTGACGGTCAGAGCGTAAACATCAACGCCAGAAAATAATCAATCTATTATCTGCCGAAACAGACTCCAAGCATTATATATTGAATCTTCACATGCATTAACATAATATGGATATACACAAACAATGATAATATAGCAACCAGGTTAGAAGAAGCTAGAGTATTAGATATATTTCACTTATACGTTTGGAGCGTGAAGCGTTACAGGTAAACTTTCTGTTTAAGCAGAGACCATACATATATATCGGTATATGGTCCCTGGTTTAAGCGAGCACTCGCTGTGACGTTTGAGTATAATTTGCTTTGCTCTTCTGTCACACAATTTTGTTACATGTTCATTGTGCATGTGTTACAATTCTGTTTACAGACTTGGGGAAACAAATTACTTGGAGTTATGACGTGGATCATCCCGTTTTTTGTCGTCCTGTCCTGCTTCGGCGCAGCCAATGGGTCGCTGTTTGCTAGTGGGAGGTAGGCTCCGTCGCCCATAGGTTCTACCGACAATACCTTTACTAACCAAGTGGCCCACTGACTGGGGAATATGCCATCCTTGTCGTAAATACACCGATGTATCATGGTTACTGCAGTTTTGGTTTGGTTTGGTTTGTTGTTTAACGCCGCACTCAGCAATATATGAGCTATATGACGGCGGTCTGAAAATAATCGAGTCTGGACCAGACAATCCAGTGATTGACATCATCAGCATCGATCTACGCAATTGGGATCGATGACATGCTTCAGCCAAGTCAGCGAGCCTGACCACCCGATCACGTTAGTCGCCTCTTACGACAAGCACAGTTGCCTTTAACGGCAAGCATGGGTTGCTTACTTCAGTTTAACTGCTCGTACTTATGTAAGGTACGGATCGGTACCCCCGTGCTTTTGTTTGCAACGGTCGCCATGTTGGAACTTTATTTTCAGAATATGTTCAAGATATTTAGTATAATAAGTAACTATGCATATATAAGACTAACGAAAATTAAACACAGATGAACAGATAACGCACAATCTGGGCATTCCCTATATTCGCGGCCGAGTCTTCATTGCGCTTCCGGAAAGAGGCGAGATTGTCCGATTGCCCTAATTCATGTTCAAGACCAATGCTAATAAGTTTGGTGTGTTATTTTGTTGCCAGATTGTGCTACGTGGCGGCGAGGGAGGGGCATCAGATGCAGGTGCTGTCCTTCATCGATATACACCGACGGACGCCAGTCACGGCACTTATATTCACGGTAAAACCTCTTCGTTATATATTAATATATTCACATGCACAAAAGTGAAGCGCCACCCACCATATTTGTGAACTGTTACTTTTGGCACTTAATGATGACTATTATAACGAGATGTACGATTGTTATAAGCCGTATATGTAAACCTCATGTGATGCAAAAGTTGTCCCAAAGCAAGTTTATCTTGTGTTCCAAAAGAATATGAGCAGAATGGAATTTTACCGAAGACCAGAAATTGAAGGATTAGAAAACATTAAAAACTTTTTTTGTCATGTAACTGTCATGATATCAGCAGACCATAGCAGGTGTCACATAGACACCCTAGGGAGTGCAGAGTCTATTGCAAGACAGAAACGTCAGTAACGTGTGTATGATCCACGGACATTGACCACAGCTTCAACCCTACGCCTCATACTCATTACAAGTCGTTGAATGCTTCTCTGAGGCAAACGGATCCGTTCTTCATGAAGTGCGGCTTCAACTCCAGCGAGATTTTGAACTGGGGGATTGCGATGTCTGATTTTCCGGCCAAGAATGTCCCAGAGATGCTCCATCGTATTAAGATCCGGACTACAGGCAGGCCAAGGAAGAGTTGCAATAGCTTCTTGACGCAAATAAGCCAAAACTGCCCGAGATCTGTGTGGTCTAGCATTGTCGTCCATGTAAACAGGTCTTGTCTGAAGAGGATGGTTGTCAAAATGAGGGACTACCACTGGACGAAGAACGGCATCTTGGTATTGTTGGCCATTCAGGTTTCCACGAATTGTCACCAGCGGAAGTTGCAGCCGAAGGAAACACAACCCCATATCATGACAGACCCCCCGCCACATGCTAAGGTCTTCTGGATGTTCCTTGGTGCAAAACGAGTGTTACGTTGCCTCCAAACACGTATTCGACCATCAAGAGTTCTTTGCAGCATCGACTACGGGCACGACACCATATCAGACGATTCCGCATGTGCCTCTCAGTCAGTTGAGGACGTTTTACTGGTCTTCTGGCGTTATAACCAGCCGCTCTGAGGCGACGCCGAGAGTCTCTGATGAGTAATCCACTGCAGTCTTAAATCTGTTGAAGTGGCAAATGGATTTCTCTGACTATCCTGAAAAGACGTCTTTCCTCTCTGTTAGAGGTCTTTCTTGGCCTACCAGACCTATGCCTGTCATTGACATCATTGGTTTGACCATGTTTGACAATCAAACGAGTGATAACACTGTGATGACGACCCATTTGTCTTGCAATGGCCCTGCATGACATGCCAGCATTTGTCATGCCTATCACTTGCCATCTTTCAGCGTTCGTTATCTTTCTCCTCACCATGGCTGATTTTCAACCTCTATTGGAAGGGGAATTTCACACAGGGGCAAAATGCAACCACGTGTCTGAAACTTGAATTTCACTATTTATAGGGTAGGCTAGGGGAACTGCAGCAACACGTAAAGCACGCTTTCCTTGTGGTATCTGGACAAATTTGGGTTCATGAAACTATGGAAGCCTTATTCAGTCATACATCATCATATTTCGTATTTCTGATTCCCACACGTGAAATCAAGAGACCATGGATATGGTGGCGCTTAACTTTTGTGCATGTGTATATAATTTCAGCCGAGAAGCCACACACTGTAAGTATGTGTTTAGAATGTAAACACATAAAGAAACATTTAGGTCTAAAAATGTGTAGGAATGTGTTAAAATCTTAAACAGAATACATATGTGGGCAGTTCCAGCTAAACGTATTCAAAATTTAAAGTCATTTATACATGTTTACGACATAATGCAGATCATTGAGTATTTTCCCAATAATCATGTTCAGCATTTAAATTAAACATGTTTAAATAAATAGATTTTGAAGTGCAAATCAATTTCACGGGATATTGCATAAAACATTTACCACAAAGACTTAATGCTGACAAGGAAAATTGACATATGTGACGACATGACTCCGTAGCAAAGGTGGTTGCGTGAATTTTTCCAGGATCTTTCCCACATTGAGACCCTAAACACGTTCAGCTCCTTTACATGTTTAGACCTAAACGCGTCAAATTATGGGGCAAGGGACGTGTTCAGGTCTGTGTGTAGGATCAAGACACCGCTTTTACAGTGCGCTGGGTTGGATGAGGCTTGTGTTTGTGGGATGTTTGGTAGAGAGGAAAATGGCAGAGGTGGGTGGCGGTCACAGGGAGGGACTCGGAGTTCTCGGGTAGGTAAAAAAATACAGATACATTTCATTCATGTTGGCTGTTGTATCGTACATTGTACAACATGTGTGTGCAATGAAATGGCATTAAGATTAAGAGTATTAGCGCCACGACTGTCGTAACCCCCCTGCTCCATCACAGACACGCCACAGTGGTAGCGGTGCGATGCCTTGTGGATTAACAATGTCAGTATCTGGTGGGAGCACCATTTGCGTTGATACAGGCGAGGCAGATGTTGTTCCAAATGGCGACCAAAGATTGGCCCAAATAAGCTAGTGTTATAGGCAGGTTCTGGTCCTGTCGTTGACGTCACTCCATCTCATCCCAGGCATGTTCTGGAGAGGTCTGGAGAAACAGCTGGCCATGGCAGTACAGCAATGTTATGTTGCCTCAAAAAGCATGTGCAACACGTGGACGGGCATTACGTGACGTACATCCCTGCATTTGCACAAATGGTAGAACATGAGCACCTGTTAGCTAAACAATAATTGTTGTTACATTAAATAACCATGTGTGTAAGTACCATACTCCTAACAAACACACAAACATGCAAATTGTGCGTCATGCAGTAACATACATGTGCAAATTATGAATCACGACCTTAAAACCCAAGATAGGTACTTCATTAATATGAATTGAAAGATGCATTACTTTTTTCATAATTTAATTTTTATAGAATTTTATATGAATCACGGTTACTTTTTTGTGTGTTAGTATGGCAACCCAGAGTTTGGCCATGGGCGTAAATATTTCTACTCAGGTCGGCTGTATAAATAATGAATAACCCCTCAAGAAAAAAATATATGTGTCAATGTAATGCGTGTGGATACTGGTAAAGTGATTCTTGATACATTGACTACATTCTATTGCAGACAGCTATGGGCATGCTGATGATTCTGCCCAGTGATCTCAGTAGCCTCATCGACTTCTTCGGGTTTGCTGCTTGGCTGTTCTATGGTCTCACCTGTGCTTCATGTATAGTTCTACGCTTCACCCAGCCAGACCTGCCGCGGCCCTACAAGGTTGGTGTTCGTCTACACTACATACAGCCACGCTTAGTGAGAGAGTGAATGAGGTTTTACGCCGCCTTTAGCAATATTCCATCAATATCACAACAAATGGGCTTCACACATTGTACCCATGTCGGGAATCGAACCCGGGTCTTCGGCGTGACGAGCGAACGCTTTAACCACTAGGCTACCCGACCGCCCCACACGCGTAATGAGTAATTGCAAGTTAACGTTACTGTGAACAGTATTTAAGTTATTTGACGGCCAGTCAGCTAAATGTGGGACAAACGACCGTGGTTTTCAAACCCATAAGCAAGGCTTGGTGCCGACAAAGCAGGGATCATTATATAGGATTCGAACCCACTCTCAGCGGATCCTGTCACAGTTTTGTATTCAACTCTCTGCACTTCGCACGTTAGGTCAAGAATTTTTTATTTATAATACATCACCATCGAATAACCATTCATTGATGTTCTTGATATTAATGACTGGATTGTCTGGTCCAGACTCGATTATTTACAGACCGCCGTCATATAGCTGGCATATTGCTGAATGCGGCGTAAAACAACAAACAATCAAACAAACAAACATTGACTTGTTTTATTTCAGCCACTATCAAACAAAGATGCATAATTTCTTTTGCCCGGCAGTTTATCTCAAAACGCAGTTAATATTACAGAGGTATTTTAAAAACAATGTCTTTTCATTATTGTTGGTTTTAAAATACCAAATAAAAGGGGAAACATTGAAAGACCAGAAATAACAAATGAGAATGATTACGTGTAAGTCAATACTCAATGGCTGAAAATATATTAGGGATCGCTGTCAACATGACCTCGCCTAATGTTACAGGACCCGTGAAGATCCGGGGTAGAATAGGTCTTCATGATCAGCAACCCATGCTTGCCGTAAAAGGCGACTATGCTTGTCGTAAAAGGCGACTAACGGGATCGGGGGGTCAGGTTCGCTGACTTGGTTGATGCATATCATCGATCCCAATTGCCTGGATCGATGCTCATGATATCAATCATTGGATTGTCTGGTCCAGGCTCGATAAATTTACAGACCGCCGTCATATAGCTGGAATATTACTGAGTGCGGCGTTAAACAACAAACTAACCAACTAATGTTACAGGTTCCCATCGTCGTTCCTATCCTGGTGGTGTTGGCATCAATATACCTCGTCATCGCTCCCATCATCCAGGATCCCCGGATGGAGTTCTTCTACGCTCTCCTGTTCATCGCCAGTGGATTGCTCTTCTATTTCCCCTTCGTCTACCATAAGTGGTCTCTACCCGGTGTAGGTACGTACAAGCCTCGCTCTGACATACGCATACACTCAGCGTTCACCTCAATCACATAACTATCTCGGCCTGCATTGAGGAGCATCCATATTGGAAAAGGGAGTTGGATGTGAGTATATCGCGATGTCAAATTGTATTCATAATTAATATGAACCGTAAACATTTGTTTTCTCAAAATAGGCTTGTACGAGATATTTGCGGAGGAGTCGGTCAGTATGCGGTTCATGTAAAATCATGCTACATCACTACTGCACTGCTGCTCGAGGTGGTATGCAGGTACCCATCTTCCCGAGGCAGGAGAGTTAACTGACCATAAAAGTCCAGTTTCCACCCTTGCCGAACTAGGCTCATATTATGGAGTTACATTTTGGCTGGCCTAACGAGTCAATGCATAGTCCAATCAAAATCGCAAACCGAAATCGAAATACGGTTCGTAAACTGTCGTGCAGATTTCGGTCGATTACAGGATTTGCAAAGCATGTGCACCGCCAACTCGATGTCAACAGTTATTTTCCAAATCATTTCATGTTTTTAATCAAGGTGCTCACATGATTTGATGCATTTCGCGATGTAAGACCCGTTTAATCACAATATAGATCTTTATTATCGATCAGATCCTCTTGACTTGGCGCCACCATTTTGGGTGAAGCAAACGCTTCATTGGTCCATAGGAGAGGCTTAGAGGGGACATAAATGGTAATAGCCATTGGTGGCGCTACGATCGCGCCCAGTATTTCCAGCCTAGTTCGGCAAGGGTGACAACTGTACATTTAAATTCAGTTAACTCTCTTGCTTCGGGAAGATGGCAGGTTCCCGAATCATTCAAGAAGTTGTTATGTTCTAATTTTATTTCCGCTCGCTCTACATCTTTTCATTTATATGAAGTTATCGCGTTAAAAGAGGAATCTGTGAATCCCTCGTTGTGGAAAGTGGAAACTTTAATGTGCTTGTTTTGTGGCTTTATACTAGTGATCAAGTGTTACATAACGCAGCGCACGTAAAATATATTGTTCCCCGTGATGAGGTGTAGCTACAGGTCATCGGAATGACTTGTGTCTGTCTCTTATCAATCACACTGCAAATGAATGTGTGTGTTATATTTTTTCCGTGGAAACAATTAGGGGTTGTTTCCGGGCCAAAACAATCGAAAATCACTCGAATTCTTTCGACGAAACGTGGCATATGCATTGCCCCTCAGCTTAACTGGTGCCTTTTGCTATTTTAAAAGTTCTATTTGTTACGTTTCCATGGAAACAATTTCGACTCTAGGCTTCGTTTCCGTGCCAAACTCCCAAACTAATAAATATTTTTGCATGAAACCTTTTTTGCATGTGTAATGACCACATGCTAGACTATTGACTTTTCTTATTTTTCAATTTTTAAGTTTTTAAATTTCCTGTTTCATTGGAAACATTTGGAAATACTTAAGCGTCTTTCTACTGAGCATAAAGCTACTGATCGTTCCTTATGGGTAAATCTACTTACACAATAGAATATATCATCCAAATTGCTGTTACAAGTTCAATAGTCTTATGTGCCATTGCCATTAACGCCGCACTCAGCAATATTCCAGCTATACAACGTCGACGTGTAAATAACAGAGTCTGGACCAGACCAGGTTTTGGTTGATGGGCTGGGAGCTTCAATGTTTTTGTGACAGCTTACGAACCTGATTTCGATTTCGGTTTGCGATTTTGATTGGACTATGCATAGACTCGTTAGTCCAGCCAAAATGTAACCCCATAATACCAGCCTCGTTCGGCAAAAGACTGGACTTTTATAGTCAGTTAACTCTCTTGCCTCGGGAAGATGCCTTTCATTCAATAAATAATCTTCCTCTACTTCCTCTACATCACCCAGTTACGTCCTGGCGGCAGTCCAACATATTGACCATGTATAATTCCCCCCTTGGTGGGAACAGTGGCGTTTTTACTTTATGCGTAGGGATGATAATTAATCAGCAGGTCAATAGTGCAGCTTCTGTGGTAGAGAAACAGGACGTGTGTATAAAGAGATAATAGTGTTTATCTCTTTATAACGCTGCACGCGGTCACGCTCATGGTCCGTGACCGCGGTCATGACACCACGTAGGCGTCAATAGATATGTATGGTGATACCTTTGTGAAAGGTTAGGACGAGCATTCAAAACTAACAGCCCCACTGACCATAAATAACTTATTGAATCTGCTAGACTGTTTAGAAAGAACCTGATTTGTGTCGTTTTGTTTATATTGAATGAGAGTCGTCGCACCATGGAGGAACATCCATGGGTTTTCTCCCACAAGGACAATTGACACAAAAAGTGTACCACTATCAACTCAACGAACGAACGGGTTGATATTTTACCTCAGGGCATCTGTATTTGCAGCGCGTTCGGTCCTAAATTTAATTTAACGTGATTAAATCTATAGGTAACCTCTGCATTGAAAACGCAATATGTTTATGAATAATTATTAATTATTTTATCCTTTCAGATGCATTCACGAGATTTGTTCAAATGGTTTTTCAAGTGGCACCTTCACACTCAATACACGACCACTGACGGCCATTAGTATTAAGTGCAGAACACGGGAGTATAACTGGGTGAAGGTCAACGCTGGATGTTTACAGAAGCAAATTACGTTCTAAGCTCTTAAAGCACCAAGGGCGTGGATGACTTTTTCAAAACATGTCCACACATTATCATAGAGACACAGACAGCACGTCCGCCTGGGTCACCTGTCTCGTTATTCAGTTTCCATGACAGTCGTTCATGACAGTATCACCTGTTAATATGCCATATGTTTGTCCTCACAGTTCGAGTCACGTGTCATTACTCGTGTCAAATTTATGACTGATTATCGGACTTATTATTCAGCGAATCGATGTTAATCAGTCTGTCACCGATATCAGTGAAATTGAACACGGGGCTGATGTAACATTGACCTTCTACGAATACAACTTTATGACGGTGTGGGATTTATTTCGAAACGTCGCTAAATGCAATAAACCAGAAGTTGTTATCCATAAAGTTGTATGTTTTGTCATTTTGGGATGAACAAATATTGTATATTGGGCAATGTCAATTGGAATTTATGCTGATGTTCATCCGTATTCAACCGGAAGGTCGGACTATCAATGTTTCACTTTTCAAGAAAAACGCATGACAAGTGTTTCAAGACGGTTGGGCAGTGAGTGAGTTTGGTTGAACACTGTCAGTATTCCAGATATTATATTACGGCGTGTCAGCTTAATGTTAGAGGAAAGCTCGAAGTGATGCAAGTTTCGGACGTTCACACTCCCCCACCCCCCATCCACCTCCATCTAAATTCTTCTGACGTAGTGTGTGTACGTCGATATTGCTATGTGCCTTCAAGTTTACTTACCTGCTGTCAACGAAACGTGTTGAAAAGATACCCCTTCATTCAGAATGAAGAATATACAACAAAGAATAAAATAAACACACAGAACACATAAAACTAGTAGGTGCGATGTCTGTTTTAATGAATGGTTACGGTAGCCCAACAGTATTACCATCCTCGATAATCCAGGGTATTATATCTCCATTTTAGTTTGATAAACACCCCAGGCCGATTCTCTACTATACAGTAAAGTACGGTTATAACGAATTCAAAGGGACTACTAATTTTATTTCGTTATAACCGTAGTTCGTTATAAGCATATATATAGCATAACTACAGCAAATAGTCCGGACCAAAAAAGTAAGTTCGTTTTATCCGTCAGTTCGTTATAAGCGTGTTCGTTATAACCGTAGTTTACTGTAGTTTGTTTTCGGAAGAATTCCTCTCGTTCACAAAAATATGTTGATTGTAAGGCTATTTCAGCGTCATGCCATTCGAATCAGGCTCTGTACCAAAGCGAAGCTATGGTGACGTTGGGATCAAGGGCTTTTATAAAAATAGAATGGAGATAATCCACTGGATAATCGAGGATGATTTATAACTCGTTTGTTATATTAGAAATTCTCTGATTATCGTTGACATGTATTAGTAGTAAACATTTGTTTGTGTTTTATTCTCATCTTGTATATGTGCATATTGTTGCATCTCTTTCAGTGGGGACCCCAGGCAGAGTAGGTCCTCAGTGCCTCATACTTGTAACAACCGACTTCAATGGATTTAGGCTGTAATCTTTCTGGTTTTTGTTTACCGTTCTCCTGTCAATATCCGCTGGTCTGGATTTGATCAGTTACAAACTGTCGTCATGTAGCTGTAACAGAAAAAGGAAGTATACACTTAAAAACATGATTTTACCAAAGTGAGTGAGTGAGTGAGTTGGGTTTGACGCCGCTTTTAACAGTATTCCAGTTATATCGCGGCGTGTTAGTTTAATGTGGGAGGAAAGCCCGAAGTGATGCAGGTCTCCGACGTTTACAACTTTGGTGAAACCCACGAGCTACGGGTATGGTGCTGACAAACCTAGAAACAAAAACAGAAAACACAATCATAGGTTTCTGGCGTGCCCAAGGGACACAACTCTGCACAGCGAATCGCGGCGCCTTAGACGACTGGGCCACCCGTGCCCCTGATTTTACCAAAACATTTCAAACGTTACCAAAGCGTCTCTGGGCTGAAAACAGTCGCCGAAACACTCCAAATACATCCACATCGAAGAATAACCATTCATTATTTGTCTCATTAATAGCCGCCATCAAACATGGGTGCATACTTTCTTTTGCACGGCAGTGTATGTAAGGTTTAATAAATGATTACCACACACTATCTGCTTTTGTCATTTTTGTACAACATACAGTGGCGGTATTCTTTATATTCGTATGTTACTTCAGAGGTAATATCTTTTCAGTCACAAATTCATTACATGAATCTGTTCTTTGAAAGGAGAAGCTGAAAAGTTCATGTTTTTATTCAAAACATATTTTTTCAGCTAACAATTCTTTTGTTCGCTTGAGTCAGTATATTTTTTCTGGGAACAAAATATTTAAAAACAAAACCCAGCTTAATGACTGAACGATTCCTATTATAATGATGAAAATATATCATTATGTCTTTGCCGGTGGATGTGTGTGTAAGTGTGTTAATGTGTGTTGGTGGGTGAGTTAGTAAGTGGTTGTGTGTTGGTGGGTGAGTGAGTGAGTGAGTGATTTTGGTTTAACGCCATTTTGAACGGTATTTAAGTCATATGACGTCTTCAAATTTTAACATTAGATATAGTTTTGTTTGGAAAATCACCAGGACATTTGACAAACAGCAGACCCAAGCTAGAAAGCAACTGAAGAAATAGAAGTAACGCTAATGTGCAGTGGTCGCGTGACAGTTACAACAAGAGTTTGCCACTAACGTGGCTATATCCCCCGCCCCTGTTGCAGAATTTATGACATAATTAAATCTAAAAAAACCCTAACCCTTTTTAACCGAGGTGGAACTTGTCATGGAAATTGTAATAAAAGAAGAGTTTGGAACCTAAGTCCATCTTGTTGCCATGGAAACGTAAAAAATAAAAATTTCTAAAATAATTTAATAGCAAAAGGCACCAGTTCATACCTGCAAAGTTTGATGAAAAAATATTGAACGGTTTCTGAGTTATGCTCCGGAAACGAAACGTGACGGACGGAGTTTTCAATATCCCCCGCCAACTTTGTTTGGCGCCTCAACGCCTCAACGGACTGGTGGACAGAACGTCTGTCTGGTGAGCGGAAGATCAGTGGTTCGATCCCCAACCTCGTCACATTTAAAAGACGTTACACTGACCGAAATTGTTTGTAAAGTTTACTAACTAACTAATTTCACTGTCCGCTCAGACACTAATATGTTAGTAGACTTTACTTTACTAATTGTTTTAACTAGGTGGCATATAGAAACTAACTTAAAAGGTTAAGTAGTAATCAGATCAAGTAGACACAATTTATAGATAAAAATCTCTTTTCTTTACTGTAATGTCCTTATACCGATGTCAAGCAAGGCTGAACATGAACTGTGTACAGAATCTATGGTAGGTGGGGGATAAGCAGTAACAGCAAACCTGAAACAGGCAGAAACAACAACAACAACAACAACAACAACACCTCCGCCAAGTCTTCACTCATCTCATCAATTATCCACCACAAAGTCATCTCCACTGTATTCCAGCCCACACCCAGATCTACGACCTCCGAACCTGCATCAGGGCCCTCCCGTTCACTGAAAAAAACCCACATCATCAGCCGCCTCCTCAAACAGCAAGCCTGTTTCAGTAAACTGCATATCATTAGGCAATAAGACAAATATGGATAAGATGTATAATATGTAGTGTAATTTGATGTGCAAAATAGATTCACGAGCACTCGCATAACACATATACAAACAAGACTGCTAGCACTTGATAGAACATTAACATAAAAATGTACAATTTAACCAAACACGGTTGATGGTGACTAGGAAAATTGGCATTAAAGGGTGATGTTAACCTTTAGACCCTAAACTCGTTTATTTGTTAAACATTAAATAATCCTAAATATATTAAGACATTTGACACATGTCAAAATTATGGGACAAGGAACGTTTGTGTTAAGGATCTAAACGCATTTTTTCCAGTGTGGAATCTGTTTGAGAAACTGATTATTCTCATGCGTTGACGTTTTACATTTACCATAGAATATTCCGAGCAAGAGTACATTTTGGTGATATAGCGTATTTAATGGGATAGGACGAACTAACATGAAATAAAGTATGCAACTAACCTCATAATAACCAGCGAGACTCTTTCTTATTAACGTATTCATTCATATCCATTCATATATTCATATATTCAGAGCTTAATGGTTTAACGTATGTGTGTGTGTGTGTGTGTGTGTGTGTGTGTGTGTGTGTGTGTGAGAGTGAGTGTGTGTGTGTGTGTGTGTGTGTGTGTGTGTGTACTAGTCCGGACTGAAGCGGATTTATAGTGCTGCAGTTTAACATGGACCCCCCACTCAGCCGACCAGTCCTTGTTTTATCCCCTTAATGCCGAGCGCCAGACAGGGTAACAACAAGTACCGCCTTTAAACGTCTTCCGGTTTGACGCTCTCCGGGCGGATGCTCTACCACTAGACCACGGAGGCGTTCCCTTCGTTGTGGGAATGGGTGACTATTTATAGACAAGTATAAAACTGAAACTGTTTCTAATGAACATGCAACATCATCTGAAGTCAGGTTTGCTGGTGACTGAGTGATATTAGTATAACGCCGGTATGAACAGTATTCAGTGTCACGGCCTTGCAGTTTCATGTGTGAGGTAAACTCGGACTGATGCAGGCCTTAGACGTGTGACACTTTCGTTAACCCATGGGCACGATATTGTGTTGACAAACCATGAAACATAATCAGGGCGAACTGGGATTCGAACCCAATTTCATAGACTTCTGATATACCTAAGGGACGTAACTCTAAGCAGCGAATTGCGGCGCCTCAGACGACAGGGCTACTTATGTCACGCAGTGTTTCCGTTAGCACACGACAAGCTGAGCCAATAGGAACCGAGATCCCGATGTGTTTTGAAGGCAGTGTGAGCCATGTTACTCGATACACTATAGACGACCATATCGTCTCCTTTTATCATATCATATCATATCACCTTTCTCTCAAGGAGAACTCCCCTCCCCTATTCTCCCAAAAGAATATAGTTACTATGGGTAAATTGAAACCGTTTGAAATAATTACAGTCATCAAGAAATAATCGAAATCATTTAGGATAAGATTAACAGATTTGATGGTAAATGAAAGAAACATTATGTCCAGGGATTGTAAAAAGTGAAAAAGGATAGTCATGTGTCATTGCCGCTAAAAGGCAGGATACTATACGAGAGGGTGATGATGATGATGATGATGATGATGATCATCATCATCATCATTATTATTTACAGATTAAAAAAAAATGCAGCAAAGAGGGTTTGGGTAATACTGACACAGTCAGGCTGGATAGGCTCTTCTCCCAGGAAGCGCTGCCTAGTCAAACCCAGCCAGAACTCTTCGGAGAATGTGCAGACTCCCCAACACTGCATCCTTCTGCATTACCCACATTGTCAGAAGGGCTGTATTCCTGGTAACAAACCCGGGTACTCTCCCAATGTCAGTCAACAGATTGGGAGGTACCAAACCTAAGGCACCGAGAACAATGGGGACTTTTTCGAAAGCGAGGTCCGCATATTTGCCAAATTAGTGTCAAGAGACTGAAAATTCAATAATATAAATGATTTCAGTGGATTTATCAAAAAGGACAATATCAGCTTTGTTGGTCTGAATAGACCTGAGACTGTATACGGGCCTATCCAAAGAATTTTGTATTTATCATTTTCTATGACCCCCTCTACATATTTTGGGTCGTACTATGGATGGACCTCTGTGTCAAACCACAAGCATGGCGGAGACGGTAATAAAACGGTCGAGCCACTCCACCATGTCGCTTAAGATGCTGTGTTTGTGCCAAAGCCGGGCATCCCCTGACAATGTGTCGGACAGTTTCCTTAAATTCATTGCATAATCAATATTCCATATTTCCATTTAGATGCAAAATCACACATTGACGGTTTCGAATGGGAAGTGACTGGTCCTGATCAACAAACAGAAAGCCTTCTGTTCCACTTTTCAGGCCAGTCGGCTTCACCCAAGCGAAGGACTCTGCAGGGTTGCTGATCTTCTCAACGCACTACACATAAACTCGATGCATGTGTCGTTCAGATAGCCTCTCCCTGAAAAACTGAGTCTTGGCCGATTTTATATGGCACTTCGCTTGGTTGATTCTCATTTCTGTACCGTCCTGCACTGACATTGAGAATATGTTTATTTGTTGTTATAATAATTATTAATATTATCGAATACTGTTATTTAGGTTCCACACTTTGCTACTCAGTAAAGAATTGCTCAAAATCAAAATAAAGCTTAAAAGAATTGATATAGTCGCAATAGTACAATAGTACTTTTCATCATGGAAAGGATTTTGATTTACATTATGTATACATGTAACATGATATGGAAAAGAGTTTGTGTGTTTGTTGCTTATCGACCGCCGCCGTGGTCTAATGGTAGAGCGTCCGCCCGGAGAGCAGAAGGTCTGGGGTTCGATCCCCAGCCGCGTCATACCAAAAGACGTTAAAAGATGGTACTTGTTGTTACCCTGTCTGGCGCTCGGCATTAAGGGGCTAAAACAAGGACTGGTCGGCTCTGAGTCAGTATACTGTGTCTGAGTGGGGTATTCATGTTAAACTGCGGCATGGTATCTCAGTGTGCTAGCACTATAAATCGGCATCAGTCCGGACCAGTACAAGCAGCCACACACATATACACGTGCATGAACGTTGATATATAAGTGCAATAATCTTGGACGTGACGTTAAACCCCATTTCACCTCAACTCACCTCACCTTGTTGCCGAACTCAGCAATCTTCCAACTATATGCTGGCGGTCTGTAAATGATACTTTCAATACTGTGAGCAAAGATCGGGGTAAAAAAACAGGCAATCACCCAAGTCACCGAGCCTGATGATTCGATCCATTGTCGCCTTTTGCGGTGAACAATTAAAACCCGGTGCCCGACCGAAGAATGAACAAGTGTTTGTATATGTATCATCTCGTTTGAGATAATGTAATTTCCCTGCAAAACCCTTATCGACACTCCGTTTGTCTCGAACTACGGATAATTCGACATTTCTTCGATAGTCCGGAAAATTTCGAGTCAACGAGATTTTCTTGCATACGCCATTTATCACCGACACACATACCGACACTGGAAGCACGGAGTACACGCATATAGCACAAGTAAGAACGTTGTGTTTAACGCTACCTTGATGTTTACAACCTGTGAGACCAACAAGCACGTTTGTGGTGTTGACAAACCCGGGATCTTAATCAGCGCGAATCTTGTACTCGAACCCACGATCATAGGATCACGGCAGTCCCAAGGGGCGCAACTCCGTCAACATTGTCACTTGTACGCCTAGTCTTGAAATGTCTGATGTCATCATTTGTACAAGGAGGTAGAAATATATATAGACCGTGGTTCGAGTAAACAAACTACCCATGGTAGTCAAGTGCATATTGCATAATAGAGCCATAGAGATTCTTTACAAAATGCCTGTGTATAATGTAGTATGACGTAGTAAATCCAGTTACAATTGTGCATGGCATGTCACATTAATTCCTGATCAAAGACTCGGAGACTTATAGTGATACCCTGAAAAACACGGGCATAATACGCTGACGGATAATGGGCGTGAACTATATGCATTGCATCACTGGTATGAATATGTTGATGAATGATGTGTTATGAAAATACATGTATTCAGTTCTTGTAATAAAGTGTTCCGTATTGTGGAATAAATAGGCATATATAACGGATATTTGCTTGTGTGAGTCTAATCAATGTTAACGTATTGTGTTCGTGCATTGTCGGGACGGTATAGCCGCTAGACACGATAGTTCATAGTGTATTGTTGGAGCTTTCAAATCATAACAATCCAACGTATGGGCGGGATTGCACTGCCTTGTGGCAGGGCTGAAATATAGTGCTGTTTTCGCGCTATTTCGTCATCCAATCACCAGGTGCTTTGGGACATAGGTTGCAGGTGTGTTAGGATTCCCACCTGAGAACATTCCAAGGTGAGTCATTGTTACTGCCCCATACACGCGCCCAAACAATCATTCACAGCGCTAGCTGAACCCAACCGTGACTGTAGTGACCGGCATGCTCCACAGCAGATGGTGATATTGATGCAGACATTGTTACACCAACCAGGCTATGAGCTTCTCTGGACGTACCCGGCCATGTTTCGCTGACCGCTGTTCTACCCTGACCACAGGTTTCATTGAAAGGAATCGCGTTTGTAGGTAAGTGTTTCTATAGCAATATGTTATGTGTGGAGTAGAGATATGTACAAGTGGTACAATGACCGAGTTCAATCTCGGCAGACTTGTGGGTGTCAAGTGTCGCATGCTTTGTCGTCTTCACAGGACGCGTATACTTGTGTATATTATTATTGTTTATGCTGGTTGCAGATTCATGTAGAGATCATTCTTATTTATGATTGAATCTTGACTCAACAAACACATTGCAAATATATACTCACAATCATACTGTCAGACGGTATTTTATCATTCAATGTAAAAAACATGTTTAGTTATTTTAGTGTTTAGATCCTTCACAAAAACCTAAACACGTGTAAGTCCAAACATGTTTAGGGCTGTGTTTATCGGCTAAACGTGTTCAAGGTCCGTATACTCCCATTCACCCCCCTTTGATACCTTGATACAAACACCTTCTTTGTAGGTACTTTGAAAAAGAGGCGCTTTCAATGGACTTTTAATGTTTAATGGGGATACACAGCTTTTGACTGGGGGTGGTACGGGTGGCGGGGTTGGTGTGAGTGTTTAACTGAAAAAAAGTTAATTTAAGGGTCTTCAGACATACAAACCTGCATCCTCTAGATTTGTAATCCTTTTACGCTATCACCTTGCTACAGAGGCTGTTGTCGTCACAAATGTCAATTTGGTTAAGTTGTACATTTTTAGGTTAATATTGTATCAAGTTCGCTGTACGTCCTGGTGGTATTTGTGTTGTGCAAGTGCCTGTGAATCTGATTTCACATTATGAGTACATATTACATCTTATCCATATTTGACTTATTCCCCAATGATATGCACTTTATTGTTTAACGGTTGCGCTAAGGTGATGTTTAGGCTGGGAGATGATAGCTCATTTCATTTGTTTAGTCTTTAAACACGTTTATATAGCAAAAAAATTTTTTATTCCGTTTTGGATTTAAACACAATCCGCAACATGTATAGATTTCAACCTGTTTTGTATCTACCCGGGGTAGAATAGGTCTTCAGCAATCCATGCCTGCCGTAAAAGGCGACTATGCTTGTCGTTAGAGGCGACTAATGGGCTCGGGTGGTCAGACTCGCTGACTTGGTTGATGCATGCATCGTATCCCAAACGCGTGGATCGATGCTCATGATGTCAGTCAATGGATTGTCTGGTCCTGACCGCCGTCATGTAGGTAGAACAGTGCTGAGTGCGGCGTTAAACAACAAACAAACATGTTGTGTATCATGTGTTTACATTCTTGACACAATTTTACGATGTACACAGAGGTAAAAGTGTGTTTTGGGTGATTAATATCCTGTACAAGGAATAAACAATTAGAGAGCTACATACATAGTGTTTTTTCGTAATACAGGATATTTACCATCTCAAAACACACACTGTCATCTCTTCTACGTGGCATCTAAACATGTTTTTTTTTATAGAAACGTGGGCATTGATATATTACGTCAGAGAAACAGTGATTAGTCAGTCGGACACATACTCCGTCACAGTGATGACTAAGCATTAGGCCGCAAACAATAAAAACATAACAGGCTGATATGCTTATCACGTGACCAGACTTCTCTCTTGTTTGTGAGGGGCACGGGTGGCCCAGTCGTCTAAGGCCCCGCGATTCGCTGTGCAGAGTTGCGTCCCTTTGGCACGCCAGAAACCTATGATTGTGGGTTCGAATCCCGGTTCGCTCCGGTTATGTTTCTAGGTTTGTCAGCACCATACCCGTGCTCGTGGGTTTCACCAAAGTGGTCAACGTCTGAGACCTGCATCACTTCGGGCTTTCCTCCCACATTAAGCTGACACGCCGCGATATAACTGGAATACTGTTAAAAGCGGAATTAAACCCAACTCACTCACTCACTTATATTATATTCATTATGAAAATGTTTGCATTATGTATTCATCGGGAAATCATTATCTGCTCAATATATATTCATCATGCAATCATTGTGTTCATTATATATTCATCATGCAATCATTGTGTTCATTATATATTCATCATGCAATCATTGTGTTCATTATATATTCATCATGCAATCATTGTGTTCATTATATATTCATCATGCAATCATTGTGTTCATTATATATTCATCATGCAATCATTGTGTTCATCATATATTCATCATGCAATCATTATATTCTCATTATATATTCATCATGCAATCATTATATTCTCATTATATATTCATCATGCAATCATTGTGTTCATTATATATTCATCATGCAATCATTGTGTTCATCATATATTCATCATGCAATCATTATATTCTCATTATATATTCATCATGCAATCATTATATTCTCATTATATATTCATCATGCTGTCATAGTGTTCATTGTGCATTATATAACCAGTATCTGTTGATTATATCTTGTTCATATATCTTTATACACATATATTTATCATATATTCATTATATATCCATCATGTGTTCATAAGATGTTCATCATATCTTCTTCATGTACTCAATATATTTTCCTTTCATATCTTCATTATATTCATCATATGTCCATAATAGGTCCTTTATATGTTTATTATACGTGACACGCCAGGATAAAAGAGACCTTATGGGTGTTTGTGAACAAACGCATCTTTTCTGAAAGCAGAGCAGACCGGTCTAATGGAAACATTTCGATGGGCTTTACATATAGTTTTGCATAGTTAAAAAAATATGTTACGATAACCGCGACAGCGAGGAGCATGACGCAATATATTTTACACATGAAAGCTACGGGAAGCTCGGGCTCAACAGGGCTTCGTTGCTGTACGTGGAGCCGTACACACAAAGCCAACAATAGGAAAGAATACGCAAATGGAAAAGGTTTTTCACGTTTCAGGATATTTTCTTCACGAAAGTTCACCTTTTCTCGACACATGTTTATCTCAATGTATAAATTTAAATGAACTAGATTCAAAACATATGTCATTTGTTGGATGGACTGTGTAAGATGTGACGAGCGTACATCTCGCCACACTGGCAGAGGTACTAGGCTGACCGCAGGGAATTCTGAGTAGGAATGGAGTCAGACACTGACAACTGTCAATATAGTTCCAACAGAAACTTGTCTTTCGGACAGTGGCGTAAAATACCATCATGGCATAAAGATTACCTATAGATATATTTTTAACTTTGTCAGTGATCAACTTTCGCAGCAATCCATCAGTCCTCCCGCTAGGGGCGCTGTCCTTTACCAAAATCCTCCTTGTTGATATGAAATATTCGTCTTAATTATCAATCGACAGACTTATATTCTCCCATTAAGCTGAAATCTTGTTCTAACAAATTAGTTTCACTTGCGACATCAGCCGTGAAGATCCCGTTGGAATTGGCCTTCAAACAACCCATGCTTGTCGTAAGGGTACTATCAGTACCTCAGTACCGACTGGTAGGTGAGAGCTTTCTGGCGGGGGAGGGGACAATCGTCACTCGTTGAAAGAAAACGTGAAAGTCGGCTTGATGGTGTTCAAGTGACAATTCGTGGTCATTAAAAGAGGAAGAGAAGAAGGAGGGGCATTTCTAGGATTTTGAGGGGGGTCGAGTTGGGGTTGGGGTGGGGTGTGTGCTCAGTTTGAGTGACTGCTCCCTGCTAGAACTTTACCCTGACACCTCCCTACAGAACATAACCCTGACACCTCCCTACCAGAACATAACCCTGACACCTCCCTACCAGAACATAACCCTGACACCTCCCTATCAGAACATAACCCTGACAACCCGAACATAACCCTGACAACCCCCTACTAGAACATAACCCTGACACCTCCCTACCAGAACATAACCCTGACACCTCCCTACAGAACATAACCCTGACACCTCCCTACTAGAACATAACCCTGACACCTCCCTACCAGAACATAACCCTGACACCTCCCTACCAGAACATAACCCTGACAACACCCTACCAGAACATAACCCTGACACCTCCCTGCTAGAACATAACCCTGACAATACCCTACCAGAACATAACCCTGACACCTCCCTACCAGAACGTAACCCTGACACCTCCCTACCAGAACATACCCTGACACTTCCCTACCAGAACATAACCCCGACAAATCCCTACCAGAGCATAACCCTGACACCTCCTACTAAAACATAACCCTGACAACTCCCTACCAGAACATATTCCTGACAACTCCCTACCAGAACATAACCCTGACAACACCCTACTAGAGCATAACCCTGACACTCCCCTACCAGAACATAACCCTGACACTCCCCTACCAGAACATAACCCTGACACTTCCCTACCAAACCATGACCCTTACAACCCCCTACTAGAACATAACCCTGACACCTCCCTACCAGAACACAACCCTGACACCTCCCTACCAGAACAAAACCCTGACACCTCCCTACTAGAACATAACCTTGACACCTCCCTTCCAGAATATTAACCTGACACCTCCCTACCAGAACATAACCCTGACACCTCCATACTAGAACATAACTTTGACTCCTCCCTACCAGAACATAACCCTGACAACTCCCTACCAGAACATAACCCTGACAACAACCTACCTGAACATAACCCTGACATCTCCCTACTGGAATATAACCTTAAGACCTCCCTTCCAGAACATTTACCTGACTCCTCCCTACTAGAAAATCACTCAGAACAGCACCCTGACATCTCCCTGACAGAACATCACCGAGAACAGCAATGCAATTACTAAAGAGTGGGACAATATTACCTTGGCAACCACCCAGACACTGATTGGGAGCATGAGACGACGGTGTCTGAGGGTTGTGTTTTTGGACAGTGATTTTTTTACGCTTCAGCTTTGATCAGATGCTCTCATTTTGACCAGTGATCTGACTGATTATTGGTCATATCATATTTGAACTTTTGTTCATTAAACATGTCTTCTCGCAATATTGTCTTTGACTAGTTCAACAGACGCACACAATTTGATGCATTACCTTTAAGGTAGTGATCCCTTGCAAACTTATTAGTATATATAGTAAGTAATTATATTTGTTGAAAGAGAGGGGGAGATAGCGAGAACAAAACTGAACACAGGCGAGAGGAAAGCAGTAACATACGAGCAAGCGGTGGGTTAGTCTGTCTTACAGACCCTTGTACATGTATATATCAAATACAGCCCATGCAAGTCTATAATGTTTGGAAAGTCTAGATCACTGCAGTATCAGTATCTGAAAATGAAGAGAGTCACTGGGCTCCTTTTTATTATATTTTTATTAAGATAACTGAACAACTGTTTTTTTCTGTACGATATGTTTATATCAGAGACTAGATGTTAGTCTAGCGGTGGGTTAGAGGTTTGATTGTGGTGAGGAGTAGAGGTGGGGATGACAGTGGTGGGAGGGAGTGGTGTGAGGTGTTGACCTCTGCTGGACCTGTCAGCTGACCATGAGGGATCAGTTACCCTAATACATTACACGTTTCTTGTGTGTATTACAGTAATAATAAACAGTTCTCTTGTGCGCGTGTAAATGTGCGTGTGCGTGTGCGGGAATATGATACACAGAATACTAATGTTCTTGAGTGAGTGAGTGAGTGAGTGAGTGAGTGAGTTGGGTTTAACGCCTCTTTTAACAGTATTCCAGTTATATCACAGCGTGTCAGCTTAATGTGGGAGGAAAGCCCGAAGTGATGCAGGTCACCACTTCGGTGAAACCCACGAGCACTGGTATGGTGCTGACAAACCTAGAAACACTAATGTTCTTGAAAAGGCCGACGAATTCTGCGACGAATTCACGACATACATATATGTTTTTTAAACCGCGACCCTTGATGCCCTCACCCATGATCAACGCACAGAGATCTAATAAAGGGATCGGGTGGTCAGGACCGCTGACATGGTTCATGCATGTCATCGTATCCCAATTGCGTGGATCGATGCTCATGATGTCAATCACCGGATTGTCCAGCACAGACTCGATTATTTACAGACCGCCGTCATCCAGCAATTTGGATGTTATATTCTTTTGTGTAAGTAGATGTACCCATAAGGAAAGATCAGTAGCTTTATGTGCGGTTTTAAACTACAAACAAGCAAATCAGTACACGCACGCGTCACATACGTTATTATGAATAGAGAATATTTGCAGTTTCATTTGGTTGACAAACATGTTTTTCCGAACTCGTGACTTGAATATGTAATAATATATTACATTTTGAATAACAATGGCAATGAATTCATAGTTGTAAATGAACTAAACATTAAACTGGGAATAGACTATTCAGTGTCGGTAAACACCGCGTCAGCTGTCGGGGTAAGTAGTGTTTCAGAAGTAACGGGGTCCGGACAAGGGAGGTTACACTGTATATGGTACGTGCGGTCTGTACGTTGGTTTACTTTGTTATTTGTTAGAGGATGACAGCTGATACTACGTAACTGTAGTCAACCAAGATGATAGACAGGGTTGTGTCATCAGATATGTATGTCAGCTTCCTTCGCCTGGACCGGCAACAATGGGAGTATTCGAGCGTGCATTCTTATTCTCTTAAAGGGGCAGTGTTAGTATAATGTTTCAGCTTTTTTCTGTACTATAAATACGTTGGGGGCGCTGTCACAGGATACCGTATCACATATTTCAGGGTAGAGGAGATATAGGACCAGTTTAATTTGACATATTTGTGTACTTTTGCGGCCTTAATGCACCGCTCTCATTCCACTTTGTAGACTTCCTACTGTAACAGTGTGTTGTTGTGTTTTGAAGTTGTGTGTGTTTTGGCAAGTTCAGTGTTAATCAACAAATTGTGTCTCCTAATGGATGAAAATGCAAAGTGTCCCACTCAAACCAAACACCCGTATCAAAAATCTCAATGACAATGGATCTGTAGGTTATCAGAGCGTACACAAAAAGTATATCATATTCCTGTTCTTCTGAAGGTGAAGATCCAAGGAGGCTTGTGGTATCTTTGGTTAACACATCCAAGGTAAGTGTGAGTGTAAATATGTTCCCCTGAACTTTTGTTATGGAGGAGTCGATATACCCGTGGATCAATATACCCGGAATGAGGACTGTTTTTCCTTCCGCAGGTCAACTTCTACATATGAATGTTTACACCTGGGATTGCTTCATCGCCATAAGCACCGCCGTGACATAATCCAGCCATTTCATGTTTATCTGGATTCCAAATCTATAATCCACTGATGTATACACATCTGATTACTTTAATAACATTTTCTAAAAAATGATTCCTAAATTTATATTCGTGAGCATTGGTCTACGCAATGGGGATACGAAAACAGGCAATCAACCAAGTCACCAAGCCTGACCACCCGATCCACTTCGGCAGGCGTGGGTTGCTGGGGACCTGTAGTCTAATACGGAACCCCCGGGAGGGAGGTGGTACATGAATAGTATGTAGAATGTACATATATGTTGAATGTGTGGTACATGAATAGTAAGTAGATGGTACATACATGTGAAATAGAGACATGAATAGTATGTAGATGGTACATATATGTTGAATGGATGGTACATGAATAGTAAGTAGATGGTACATATATGTTGAATGGATAGTACATTGATAGTACGTAGATGGTACATGCATGTTAAATGGATAGTACATGAATAGTGAGTAGATGGCACGTACATGTTAAATGGGTGGTACCTGAATAGTAAGTAGATGGTACATGCATGTTAAATGGATAGTACATGAATAGTGAGTAGATGGCACGTACATGTTAAATGGGTGGTACGTGAATAGTAAGTAGATGGTACATATATGTTAAATGAATGGTACATGAATAGTGAGTAGATGGTACATATATGTTAAATGGATGGTACTTGAATAGTGAGTAGATGGTACATGCATGTTAAATGGGTGACACATGAATCGTAAGTAGATGGTACATACATGTTAAATAGATACATGAATATTGAGTAGATGGAACATAAATGTTAAATAGATACATGAATAGTGAGTAGATGGTTCATACATGTTAAATGGATGGTACGTGAACAGTAAGTAGATGGCATATAAATGTAAAATGGATGGTACATAAATAGTGTGTAGATGGTACATATATGTTAAATGGGTTGTACATGAATAGTAAGTAGACGGTACATTCATGTTAAATGGGTGGTACATGAAAAGTAAGTAGATGGTACATTCATGTTAAATGGGTGGTACATGAATAGTAAGTAGATGGTACATATATGTTAAATGGGTGGTACATGAATAGTAAGTAGACAGTACATTCATGTTAAATAGGTGGTACATGAAAAGTATGTAGATGGTACATTCATGTTAAATGGGTGATACATGAATAGTGAGTAGATGGTACATGCATGTTAAATCGGTGGTACATGAATAGTAAGTAGATGGTAAATATAAGATGTGTGGATGGTACGCGAGTGGTACAATATAGTAAGTAGACGGTACATGTTAGATGGGTGTTGTTGTAGATGAATCATTAGCCACGGTCCGAATGCTGTGTGGCTGCTGGCAATGTGTCCCGGTTGTTTGCGAACAGTCAGGCTAACTGCCATCCTATGTTTATGTCCAAACACAGAATGTGAGATGAACCATCTGTTCACACAGCTTCCCAAGGTATAAAAACTCAAACCTGCACACCTGGTGGCATACATTCTGGGACCATGGTTCATCTAGGGCTCTTTAATACTGACGCAAAACAAGGAAGGTTAACCTTGTGTATTAACATGTATCAAATAGCACGATTTTAACATGATGCAGCATTTTGATGCCCCCCCCCCACCCCCCACCACCACACACACACACACACACACACACACACACACACACACACACACACACACACACACACACACACACACAGGGTGCGGGACTATGTTTGTTTATCAATGCTTGGTACGATACAATATATATATTTATTTATTTTTTACCCTGAATATATCATGCATATTCTTGTCTGCATTGTCATACCAGGTGAATTTGATCACCGTGTATAAATATACTGAATTGATATTCCACATAGTGTAATATTACTTGAAACACTACGTAGTACGTTGCACGTTCGTACAACGAAAGTTGCAATATTATATATTGTAGATTTAATGAAGTAACTTAATATAATATTATTTGATTAAATGTACAGTACACATCCGGTGACAATAAAATAATATTTGATTTGATATCGAAATTCTGATGACATTGTAAACGGTTGAACAGAGCTTTTGATGGGAGGGAAATTGAGCGGAATAGGTGCTACGTCATATTAAAATGGTACATGTGACATGTACGATCAATCGTCGTGAACATCTGCCTCTCACCTGTAACATCGGATGTTACACCTGTCAGTTACAGCTTCATCCAAGTTGTGTTGGTATTTCTCAGTTGACAAGGTAGGTTTGTTTACCGTGTTTGTTTATCTTGTGGTGACCGCAAATGGCGTTTAATCTAATTAACAAATTTCAATGATTTGTTTTCAAACTAACTGGGAGCAACAAGTCTGTGCAGCTTTACCCATGAACCTCTGTAGGGTATTATATATCATACGCTCGTCCAAACCGGGTTCAAACGTAATTCCGACAATAATAGAGAGGAATTGGGACAAAAAGTGTAAAAACAATAATTCGAGTCCACGCGCATACATTTAAGCTGTCTGAAATGCTCGCGAAAAAAATCCATTTATGGGATATTGGAGAGGGGATGTTAGATATGGTGTGTCGTACGCGTGATTTGATGTGTGGGGTATGGGGTGTGGGTATGGGGTGTGGGGTGTGGGGCGGGATGTGTGGGATATTGGATGTGGGATGTGGGGTGTGGGGTGTGGGGTCTGACCGTGTGGGGTGTGGAATGTGTGATGTCGGACGTGGGGTGTTGGTGTGAAATGTGGGATATTGTATTCCCACACAGTTGGCATATAGTGGGGACCTTTTATTAGTGGTCAGTTAAAACAGCGCGTCATACCGTATGACCGTTTTGTATTTCAGTTATATCGGGACGTGTCAGCTTGATGTCAGAAAAATGCCCAAAGTGATGCGGGTCTGAGACGTTACTACTTTGGAGAATCTAACGAGCACGGATATCGTGCTAACACATTGGCAACACAATCGGGTTGAGATTCGAACCCACGAGATCATATGTTTCTTGCACTCTTAACACACAACTGTGCACATCAAAGCGCGGCGCTTTAGATAACTGGGTCACCCGTGCCCCGAGTAGCAATCTTGCTGAAACGTTGTTTTTTTTATGGTAGGAATTGAAACTCATTTTAGAGGCATTGATGTCATTATCTTTAAATATGTTATCACCCAAGCTTTGTAAATAGTGTCAACGGCAACGTTCATTGCGGATATAATTACCCGAAGCAGGCTCTTCCCATTGCAGTTACACTGGCACACGGGATGTTTATCTAATGACTCTGCACTTCAGTGAGCGCGTACGCAGTAACCCGTGCGTTCAAGCGGACTTTTTACAAGAGAGAATGCCCGAGAATGGGAATGATTTGGCAAATTTCATGCTTACTACGAGCGGGTATATTTAAGCCGAATGCCCGCGTGTTCTAGATGTAGATGCCGAATTCCCAACGATTCGCTCCTTGCCTTGAGACTATTGGGAATTCTAGACCGGGAGCGCAAGTAGGTAGACACATTTTGAATATCGACATGCCATTAAATAACACATGCGTATAACTGATATGACGGTCACGGTATGCGTTGTGGGTAGCCCATTTAAAGCAGAAGATGACGAAATTGCACATGTTTCTATAAACCCTATACAGCATCCCTGCTATAAAGATACACGGTTTGGTGGATGAAATGGGTCATGTTTGTCTGAAGGTAGGTGCGGAATCGTGGCTGTGCATTTCTCCGCTGTTACCACCACCATCTCCTGGTCGATAATACACCGCCGCCATTCACTCAACAGTGAAGCTCTGATATAGAGTGCGATGCTGATTTTACTGTCTCGGCTTCTGTGTCTAATCCAGTCACAATATTCGGGGCAATACTAAAAGAAAATATTTAAAGATTAAGGTTTGGAAACCAGGGGTTTTAACGGTTTAACCATGTCCTTTCAAATATTCTTTGACATTCGTTGTGAAGGCTGGTCCTAAGAATCAACATCAAATTCTATTAGACCGTTGCTATTGAGCGAATCGGAGCTATGTATCAGCGCTCCAGTAGAACGTAATGTTACTTTTTGGATCGTCACTGGGGTATAATTGTTGCGGTTTGGAGCGTCACGGGGTTTAATTGTTCCGGATTGGTGCGTCACTGGGGTATAATTGTTACGGTTTGGAGCGTCACTGGGGTATAATTGTTACGGTTTGGAGCGTCACTGGGGTATAATTGTTACTTTTTGGAGCGTCGCTAGGGTATAATTGTTACGGTTTGGAGCGTCACTGGGGTATAATTTTTACGGGGGTCAGAATAGGTCTTCAGCAACCCATGCTTGCCGTAAAAGGTGACTATGCTTGTGGTAAGAGGCGACTGACGGGATCGGGTGGTAAGGCTCGCTGACTTGGTTGATGCATGTCATCGTATCCCAATTGCGTGGGTCGATGCTCATGATATTAATCACTGGGTTGTCTGGTCCAGACTCGATTATATAAATACCGCCGTCACATAGCTGGAAATTTGATGAGTGCGGCGTTAAACAACGAACCAATCATACATAAGTATTAAGTGAGTAACAGTCACTCCTTGCTGGCGATAGGGGATCGCACAAAAGGCTTAATTGTAAGTAGTGTCTTTTATTACACGAGAGTGGTCGGCGTGGACCAAGAGTGTTAGCGTACATGGAGAAACCACTCATGCATGGTTAGACAGCTCGGGCATAGTGAAGCTCGAAAATATGAGGTCAAGCCAATTAGACTGCCGTGGTTGTTATCTTAAGATGCATGACAAGAGGTATTTCGCTTGGGGTCAGTCAACAACCTTTAATTACATATTCAGATTCAGATTCAATTTCATTCGTGACCAACTCGTGTTTTTACCGAGACAAGCCGAATAGCGACTCGTGCCCATCTCGTGACCATTTTAGCGACCGGGTTCCGTCTTAACGCAAACAGGCATACCTGAAACAATTGTCAACTCGTTGCGTAATGGTTCACACATTTCCCCATATATTAAATATATTTCAGATGCAATTTAAAGCACATCGGGACATGCGGAATTATACATTATGATTGAACACATTTAACTGTGTCTTGGGTGTATTTTTAGATGCAAAACATATGTAAAATCAAAAATTATTTAAATCATATGTGCATTCTGATTGGTTTGTCGTATTTTCGCACATAACATTCATCGATAGGGGGACGAGTCTTCTTGCATGTAACGGAAAGGGGCGAGTGGTGACGAATGATTCAATTTAAGTCTCCATAAACCACTAAGGGTGGTACAAGAGCCAAACAAAGCGCAGATAAATGATATAGGTACATCAAGAATGGATGTGTATATTTGTGTTTGGATTTCAAGGCATTAATACAGTCCATATAAATTCAGACGGGTATTTCAATTCGTTTAACTTTGTGGTTGTTATCAGACATTTAAATGAGTGTACATTTAACCATACGAGGTATTTCTCAGGTGTAACTGACAATGTTTTATCAACGAAAACCTCACAACGGATTATATAAGGGAACTCGTCAGCAGCTGTTGTAGAATTACAAAGTGTACATAAACGTTGATCTTTAGGGATATTATCCCATCGGCCAGTCTCAAAGGGTAGGTTGTGATTTGTTGTTCGAAATGTTAAAGGCGGATATGCTATTGATTGAGGTTATAGAAGATGGTATTTCTTTGAGATATTTATAGTAGAATCGGGTAGCCTAGTGCTTAAGGCGTTCGCTCGTCACGCCGACGACCCGGGTTCGATTCCCGACATGGGTACAATGTGTGAAGCCTATTTTTGGTGTCCGCCGCGATGATATTGCTGGAATATTACTAAAAGCGGCGTAAAACCATACTCATTCACTTATAGTAGAATCCTTTAGAGCTTCTAGTTAAAGAGCCCCTCCGTGTCTGAAAGAATTGATCTGTCAGTACTCTATCTACTGTTGAGACTAGCCAATGAGTTAAGTAAACTTTCTACAGAGTTAAACCAGTTACACTGATTCGTGCTAACATTGGCTTCCATTTTAATAAAATCAATAACTATTTTTGTTGATTTAACTTGTTCAGTATTCGTTACAGTTTTATGCCAGTAACCTAAAACTGTCTTGGCTATTTGTATACTAAGAGGTACACTTCCTAGTTCACCGTATGCTATTTTAAAACATATTAGATGTACAAATGACGGACAACGTTACACAGGACGAACAGGCCAAGCTGTGACGCTTAATCATCTGTTACCTTTAGTGCGCCAACTCTGCTAGACGATAACGTTTTATTTTGGCATCCAAAGGATCAAAATGATCAAAATCAGGAGGAATCTTCTATTCTGCATACGGGCCACTGTGTCAGCCGTGCCGCCTTAAATAAATAGAACCAGGCAATATCACCATTACCTCTCTTGAATATTGACGTGCTCTAAATAATGTATGTAATAGGCAAGTCTTGATGTCAATATTTATTTTTCATATCAGACATTTCAGTATTGATCAGATATGTAAACGAGTGACACCTGCCGGGATACGGACACGTGCACGTCTATCATAACAATTTTATCATTTTAACAAAATATGGTCGCGAGGAAATATGTGCAGCAGCTTGGCGAAAACTAATTGAATGAGTAGCCACCGTTTAGAATCCCACATCCCACATACGTCACCAACACCCATGAAATGAAATATATCAACACTCATCGATAATGATTGAAAATTCCTTGACAATCCTCGGAGTTTTCGTTTCCGTTTTGCTTTGTCCTCAAATCTAAGTGAAGTCTGAATTTCTAATTTCTAAATTAGGCACAGAATATCTGCCATGTTGTACAAACTGTATGCAGCGGTGGATTCAATAATATCCCTACGACAACGCTGCCTAAGGTATTATGTAGGAAGCGGAAAGAGCCGAGTTTACCCGAGTGGGGGCCACGAATGACATAATAATCGCTCTCGAAAATTGTGCAAAATGTAAATATGCAAGATGTGAAGTTAAGGATCACTACTGCTGACGAGGGTGTGATGTTGACTGAGTTATTTACATGCTATGGATAAGATGGATAAGGGAATCCTCTTACAAGGATGGACGGACCTATATTAATATCCACTGATTATACAAAAAAAGGGGCGGTCGGGTAGCCTAGTGGTTAAAGCGTTCGCTCGTCACACCGAAGACCAGGGTTCGATTCCCGACATGGGTACCATGTGTGAAACCCAATTCTGGTGTCCCTCGCCGTGATATTGCTGGAATATTGCTAAAAGCGGCGTAAAACCATACTCACTCACTCACTACAAAACAGACTAAATCACTGAGCAGTGATGAAATCCGCCATGTCACTAGTCCCAATTACATGTGCTTGAATTCAGCTGTAATGCTGACAGATGGGTATCTCTGTGTCAAGAGTTCAATCCTGCAGTGAAATAGATCTGCAGCCTGCCGAACCATCTGCTCGATATGGGAGGTTTCGCAGGACAAATCAGTACACACTGTTTTCGATGTAACATGTGTCATTCACGAGAAATAATTCAGTGGTCTCTATCTATTTCACGGGCTTGTATGCAGGACCTGTTGTTGTAGAGATGATGTTTTATTCATACGCGCTTCGCTTTGCTGTCAATTGTCAGAGTGTAATACCGACGAAGACTGAAAATAATTGCCCCTAAATGTCTATTGCTGACGGTAAACATGACATTGTCGAAAGACACTGTTGAAAGAACTATTTAGTTAGAACCAGTGTACTGCATTCAGTACACAGCGACTGAGATCAAGGGTAGAATAGGTCTTCAGCAACCCATGCTTGTCGTAAGAGGCGACTAACAGGAATAGGTGGTCAGGCTCCATGACTTGGTTGATGCATGTCATCGTATCCCAATTGCATGGATCGATGCTCATGATGTCAATCACTGGATTGTCTGGTCTCGACTCGATTATTTTACAGACCGTTGTCATATAGCTGGAATATTGCTGAGTGCGGCGTTAAACAACAAACAAACAAACATTACGAAGATAGTGTTTTGAATTAGTGTCCGTTTTACATCTTGGGAACACTTCTGGGGTCTACAACTAAATCCAATACGGATTCAAACAAACTGGTAGATACTATGACATAATCTATTAAACTTGTTCCGTTACAAGTAATACATGTGAAAGCTTCAGCTGAATCTCCAGATTTACTACCATTGACAGTGTGAATTCCCCATACTCAACTCAAGGCCAACAGACACACGCCAAATCGATTGTTTCACGGGCCTGTGTTGCACGAGGTTTACGAAACGTGTCGGCTTCATTAATGTCACCGAGCTGAAGTAGGTCAACATCCGACTCATCATCAACAATAAAATCCTCGTTGACTCCAGTGCATGAAATAAAATCACCTAAAACATCATTTCAATTCCACGTTCACTTTTGTTTGTAGCTATATAAGTGTCATTTCAATTCCACGTTCACTTTTGTTTGTAGCTATATAAGTGTCAAGTTCCTCAATACCGTTATTTTCATCGATGTTGTATAACGGGGAATTTCCGGTCAGAATGTATTTAAATCCCATCCGAATAGTTCTCCTGTTTGTCGAAGATAAAACACGAAAAACACGAGTTCACCCACTCGTCCTGAATCCTAATTTAAATCGAACGTGCCTTAAATCGAGAAATGGAGTTTACAAAACCTATAATCCTCAAGTTCAGGACAAAATCACTGCTGGAAGCTGCAAAAGAGACACTGACAGGTTAAGAGGGACTGTGACAGACAGACAAACACACAAACAGACAATAATTTATTTGCGTCTCACCCATAAGGTACATTGTACAATAAACATATAAATCAAAACATGCTTAAAACTTACGGCCGGTCGTAAAACGACTTATGAGAGACGATATGATCATAAAACCAACTTATATACTAAAATGAATATATATACAATATATACATCATGAATATAAAATAGATCGGCGCTTCAATAAAATATCATAGCAGGTTTTGGCCACGTAAATGGTGAGATCGGAGCTGGATAGAAGTAGTGTAAATTGCTCACAGTAGGAATAGCCTTTGAAATACGGATCAGTAAAAGTACATCGTTTCAAAAATCTGTTCTCACATCATTATATAGTGGGCATAAAAGTAAGACGTATATCTCGTCCTCCACACAGTCTCTACAGTTAAAACAAAATCGCTCTTCTGCTGGAATATTAGAATAGCGGCCAGTTTCTAACTTTAATGGGGCTACCCCGCATCTAAATTTAGCGAGCGCACTTCTGTGGCCACGACTCAGTGGTTTCTTAATGTAATCTTCCGTATCGTAATGGTGTTTGAAACGCCTGTAGGTAACACTGTGTGTTAGTCTTGACAATACACAGAGCGTGCGTAACACAAGAAGTGTGCTTATACCACCCACGGTCAAGGCGAGGAAGGAGGGTAAGACGGCGTACTTATCTTAGGACAAGTTGGTTATCGAGGACAAGATACATGCAGGGAAAGACAATGACATTACAGAAATAGGAAGAAATAGAAAACACGATTCCAACAGGAGAGATGTTTAGATAACGACTTCGACCCGGGTAAGTACGGTGACAAGACACGTAAGGGACGTGGCCATGGCTCTAATGAAAACGTCACGGTGAACGACACAGGAGACAATAACTACTCAGTGTAGTCAGGACCCTTGAAGTTCCGGGGTAGGGTAGGTCTTCAGCTTGTTTTAAGGGGTGACTTAGGGGATCGGGTGGTCAGGCTCGCTGACTTGGTTGATGTATGCCATCGTATCCCAATTGTGGATCGATGCTCATGATGTCCATCGACGGATTGTCTGGTCCAGACTCGATTATTTTACAGGCCGCCGTCATATAGCTGGAATATTGCTAAGTGTGGTGTTAACCAAACAAACAAACAAACAAACAAAGTCTTATCAGCCTTACAGTAGTGTGAATACCTGCAGTTGGAACATTCAGAGAATTCACTCGCTGCTTAACGACCACCTGCATGTTCAGTCAGGACTTACATGGTTTTGATATCATAAATGATCACTGATAATCTTTTGAAATGAAAATGTTAAGAGAAATATGGGCTACCCCCATGAATGAGAACCGTGTAACATACGGTTACATGAAGATCTAGATCTGCTGTGTACATGTCCATAGTGCGTTGTCTAGGATATGAATACGAATTCACACAGCGAATATGACACACTATGACTAGTAGGTCCTGTCAATCATACGTAGGGACCGACCATTTGATATTCTGGGGATGGGGCCGGGATTGTATCGAAAATACAAATGATTGTACCCGATGAAGCTTAAAACCATAACATCTTTGTTTCATCGTATCTGGCTAATAACACTATAATGTATACCAATGCGGATAACCTATATTTACTTAACATTCAATCTATGATTGACTGCACACGCCCACTGAGGAGACAGTGTCAGTCAGTCTATTTAACACTTGGTTACACCCAACTGATTTGCTAACAGGAAAGCCAATAAAATCCATGCTGTAGTTATTTTCTGACGACACACGTTTCTTGGTTCACCAAGTTACATTTTCATGTTGAAACCCTGAATCAGAAATCGATTATCTAATGTCATTATTGTAAGTTTCCGATTAGTTCTGACGACCATCTGGGAGAAACATACATTTCTCTTGCACAGCTGTTTACGGCAGGTATCGATAATGTTTTACACATTTATCAAAATGTCTATGTTGATATTTCTAAAACAGACATGTATGTTCTGGACGTACTGATTGTTGCGCCTTTTTCTAAAAAGAAGGGATGGACCTAACCTTTGTCAATGTCAATTAGCATTCCCAGTATACACCACAAGCTGATCTTATATTGCACGTGATCATGCTGCATCAAATACTGGAATCCATACAAAAAACAGGCATTGTGCGACCCGTTTCTCATTGCTAACAAGCTTAACTATGAGCCTGAATAACTTCTAAAAGAAAAACACCTCACAGCAATAATTTTTATGGTAGACAATTTCCTTTTTTCAACAGACTGAAGCACAATTATTTTTTTTCAAGAATTCTCTGCATCACTTTATTTTTTTTATAAAATCCTAGTTTCCCCTCCCCTAAATATCAAATGGTCGGTCCCTTTTAAGGTTTTAACCAATATACACATTCCTTAATGTCGGGCCATATGATTTAGTATCTATCTATAAATTGAAACGCTGATGACGTGTTTCAAATTTGTTAGAGCTTAATACTCTAGCAAAATGTGTCTCAAATATATACTATATATACACTAATGTTTAATGGAATAACCTGTAATGTTTATGTATTGTATTAAATTGTATTATAAAATGCGCGGGAAAAGAAAGTATATACGTATGTGTGGCTGATAATGAAACAAACAATAAATGGTTATTCGATGGTGATGTATTTGATATGTGTATCGTAGTTGTGTTTTGGACCTTTTGCAGTGTTTCGGCGACTGTTTTCAACCCCGTAACGATTTCATAACGTTTGTAATGTTTTGGTCAAACCGTATCTTCATGTGTATATTTTCTTTTGATCAATAACTCTTTTACCACCGTCCGTGTACCACACATCCAAAATGCCAATCTGGTTTGTAGAAAGTAATGACCCGAATGTGTTCATCAGATTCAAGCAGAACAGAATCCATACACACACGAACATATTTGTTTGTTTGTTTGTTGTTTAACGCCGCACTCAGCATTGTTCAAACTATATAACGGCGGTCTGTAAATAATCGAGTCTGACCAGACAATCCAGTGATAGACATCATGAACATCGATCCATGCAAATGGATCCATGCAAATATGCATAAACCAAGTCAGCGAACCTGACCACCCAATCCCGTTGGTCGCCTCTTACCACAAGCATAGCTGCCTCTTACCACAAGCATGGGTTGCTGAAGACCTATTCCACCCGGATCTATCCATACAGAATAAATCGCACGTGTATCGTATCGCCGATTCAGGTTCAATCACACTGTGCTAAACACACCGATAATTCTATTAATTTAGTATGTATTTATATATGTTTATATTTCGTTTCAGATTTGAACATCAGTTTGAAGTTTGAAACCTAAAACCAACTCAGCTAGTGATGGCGAACGGCAAGGGGCCAGATGATGCCCCGAAAATGGAGATGAAGAGAAACATTGGACTCTTGTCGGGGATTGGACTCATCGTTGGTACCATGATAGGTAAAACACTCGATAGGCACCACTGTCGTATCACAATCTGAATTTACATGGAGACAAACAACTCGATGAAACCATGTCTAATACCGACGTTCAATCTCCACAGGGTCCGGCATCTTCATCAGCCCTAAAGGAGTCCTGGAGGGGTGTGGGTCGGTGGGGCTCAGCCTCATCATCTGGACCATGTGTGGAGTACTGGCTACTATGGGTATGGGGAGAGAGTGAGCGAGGTGTGTTTTACGCCGCTATTAACAATATTTCAGTTATCTCACGGCCTGTCAGCTAACTGAGGGAGAAAAGCTTGAGGTGACACGTCTCAGACGTTGACCACTAGGGTGAAAGCCACGAGCATACGTATTATGCCTACAAACCAAGGATCATAATCAGGTTGAATATGGGGTTTGAACCAACCCTAATCGGATCCTTGTGCGACTTTCAGCTAAGGGACACAATTGTGCTAGTCTATTTCGGCGCCTCAGACCTTTAACGTTGGTAATCGCGTTTGTGAATGGCTTGCTACAAGTAGGTATGTTATTTGATAATGTCGGCAAATGAATGAAAGGATATTCGACGTCGGATACTGTCTGGTCGTAGAGCGTTGTCGATGTTTGCGGTAGATTCAGAAATAATCCTAACGAAACCACCTTTTTTTTATATTCTTTCTATTCCAAGTACATTTTCAATATTTGCTTTTCCGATTTGTTAGAAATAGCGACGCATGGCTTAACAATGAACAGTTATAGTGTTCCAGTGTGTGTCGTCCTCCCTTTTAGGTCAGTACGGCTTTGTCTGTTTCAGATACAGGGAGACTGGGTGTGGTTAGGTTAGGTGAAATGGGGTTTAACGCCACGTTATAGATTATTGCCCCTTTATGGCGACTTCACGTGTGCGTATTTTCTGTGCCTGTTATAGAAATCAAATCTTGACCTGTGATAAAGTATTCCGACACTAGTCGATGAACTGCTATTGACACGACGGGGGGGGGGGGGGGGGGGGGGGGGGGGATTTTTTATTTACTTCAAACATTTGAATGATAGAAAGTTCAATTTTGAAAAGATTAAGATAAGCTATGCTGCGTGTTAATTTTTTAACAGGGTAAACAGCTCAATTCAGCTATTGCGGTCCACGTGGTGACGTGTAAGCACTCAACCCAGTAACAATATGAGTGAGTGAGTGAGTTGGGTTTTACGCCACTTTTAACAGTATTCCAGTTACATCACGGCGTGTCAGCTTAATGTGGGAGGAAAGCCTGAAGTGATGCAGGTCTCAGACGTTTACCACTTCGGTGAAACCCACGAGCACGGGTATGGTGCTGACAAACCTAGAAACATAATCGGGCCGAACCGGGATTCGAACTCACAATCATAGATTTCTGGCGTGCCCAAGGGACGCAACTCTGCACAGCGAATCACGGCGCCTTAGACGACTGGGCTACCCGTGCCTCCAAGTAATCAAAGATCAGCGTTAGTGAGTGAGTGAGTCTACGCGGCATTTAGCAATATCCCGGAAACCTGCTCATTAACATTGGGAGGTGGTTGGTTGGTTGTGTTGTTCAAAGCCGCACTCAGCAATATTCCAGCTATATGACGGCAGTCTGTAAATAATCGATTCTGGGCCAGACAATCCAGTGATTGACATAATGAACATCGTTCAACGCAATTTGGATACGACGACACCCATCAACCAAGTCAGCGAGCCTGACCACCCGTTACCGTTAGTCGCCTCTTACGACAAGCATAGTCGCCCTTTTACCGCAAAAATGGGTTTCTGAAGCCTTATTCTACCCCGGATCTTCACGGGTTCATTGGAAGGTGGAGCGAAAGGGGGTTTAACGTAGCGTAGGTATCCTATGCAGTCTTCTAGCGACGTGCATTTACATACTTGTCGCGTGAAGGAATGACATTAGATCAGCTCGGGTACGTAGTTCATTGTCCCAGACTCAATTATTTACGAGATTGTCATGAATATTGTTGAGTGCGGACAGAAACAGAAAAGCAAAAAAAACACCCCCAAAACCCAAAACAAACCATAACAAACTGATAAAATAATAAAAGCACCAAGCCTGATCACCCGATTCAGTCGCACCTTTCGACAAACAAAGAGTGCAGGGATCCTCATCTAACCCTGCATGCCAGAAACCCCCACAATCATATCAGTTAAATACAAACACGGAATTAGAAGTCAGACAGCAAAACAATGGAATCTTCTTTCAGGTGCCTTAGTCTACGCCGAGCTCGGAACGGCCGTACCTCGATCTGGTGGGGAGCATGCGTACTTGATGTATACGTACAAGGGAGAGAAAAGCAGAATCGGGAAACTTCCAGCCTTTTTGTTTGACTGGACTGGTCTGTTCATTATTCGCCCAACAATGGTGGCCGTCATCAGCCTCGCTATGGGAACGTACATTGTCAAGCCTTTCTACACCGGATGTGATCCCCCGACTTCCGTCATCAAGTTGGTGACTGCTCTCGGAATGCGTAAGAACAAAACGTATTTTGAGTTTTTTATACGCTCACCTTTTCGCGAACACCCGGTATCCTAACTATTTTATAGTGATTCATAAACACATGCTTATGATATAGTCGGCATCGTATATATCGGACTGTTATGATTATGGAAAGGGTTGAGTCGCTTGTAATACATCTTTTAGAGTATAATTTTGCATAATACTTAAAAAACCCTTAGAAACATAAGTGTAAATGTGTGTTTAAAATACGCAGTATCCACATTTTAAATCTTGTTTTTTGTGTGTTATATTCTGTCGTACAGGATGCTTTCCAAAAAGATTTTCGGTTTCATTCTATGAAGATTCCAGATACATTCAAGTTATATTCCAGATACATTCCAGCTGTATTCGGTAACGACCCAGATCCTGTTACTAATGCCGGGTGTCTTGTTCCAGTGCTGATCACGTTTTGCAACTGCTACAGTGTCCGACTCGCCACAATAATACAGAACACCATGACTGTCCTCAAACTGATCGCTATAGCCATCATCACTGTAGGAGGCCTATACAAATTAGCAGCAGGTGAGTATTTCTAGTTGTAGTAATGGAGACATATGTAAACTTTCAGATTTACTCCTGCCAAAGTCTTTGCTTTGAGACTTTGGCTATCTGTCTTTACACCAGTCCCTGTGACGTCGGTTACCACAATTTACATCGGTCTCTGTGACGTCAGCTCCCACTCTTTACACCGGTCTCTGTGATGTCAACACACTCTACTTACACCGGCCTCTGTGATGTCAAAATCCACTATTTATACCGGCTTCTGTGACGTCAACATCCAATATCTACGCTGGCCTCTGTGACGTCGACACTCGAACTTTACACTGGCCTCTGTGACGTCGACTATCGCTCTTTACACTGGCCTCTGTGACGTCGACACTCGCACTTTACTCCGGCTTCTGTGACGTCGACACTCGCTCTTTACACTGGCCTCTGTGACGTCGATACACTCTCTTTGCCGGACATTAACATATAGTGTACAGCTTCATGTATTTGTTAATAACAGGTAACATATAGCATATATTTTCGTGTGGTTTAGAACAAGTAAAACAGGATATGTATCTTCGTGTCGTTGTTTATAACAGGTAACACAGAGTATATATCAGAGGGATTTGAAGGAACTTCGCAGAACCCATCAACTGTTATATTTGCATTCTATAACGGCTTGTGGGCATTCGATGGTTGGTAAGGATACAGTTTCATCATGTGCATCTCTTTAAGGAAACCAAATACTAGTTTATGTGTTTGTTTGTTTGTTGTTTAACGCCGCACCTAGCAATATTCCAGCTATATGACGGCGGTCTGTAAGTAATCGATTGATTGATGTCATGAGCATCGATCCATATAATTGGGATCGATGACATGCATCAACCAAGTCAGCGAGCCTGACCACCCGATCCCGTTAGTCGCCTCCTACGACAATCATAGTCGCCTTTTAAGGCAAGCATGGGTTGCTGAAGACCTATTCTACCCCGGATCTTCACGGGACAAACCAGATACTAAATCAACAGTTTACAAATTTGCATGCAATTACAGAAAAATTGAGGAATAATTTTGTTTTATTCTCTAAGATTTTGCGATTATCATTTTATTATAAAATGTTATAGTTACGTTTTTGTCTAAACCAGTAAAAGTCTATATATTTTAATATTTTGATTATCTGGCTTAAAAAAGACTTACACTTTTTCAGGAATAGTTTAAATTTTGTCACGGAGGAGTTGGAGAACCCAAGCAGGTGAGTTATGACGTAGTGTTCAATACAAGTAGGTGAGTTATGACGTAGTGTTCAATACAAGTAGATGAGTTATGACGTAGTGTTCAATACAAGCAGGTGAGTTATGACGTAGTGTTCAATACAAGCAGGTGAGTTATGACGTAGATAGATAGATAATCTTTATTTCCTCCAGTTGATGAAGATACATTGATATGAGATATAAATGTATATATATAACAGCTGATATATTGTATGTACAGACAGTTTCACATCGTTATCAAATAATGTTTCTTAGTAGGGTTTTCCACATTTTAACAGTTTTACATACACGAAGCATTATATTTGCCCATAGATTGTATTCAATTGCCATAGTACTTTCTGTTGGCAAACCGCCAAGTAAAAAGGACAGAAAGGTATCGTCATCATCGTTCCAGATACTAGAAAAAGTTGTCACATCTAGTAAATCAATAATAGACTCAACAAGAATATTTCTTTGTTGTTGAGTCTTTTTACAATACTATGATGGTTTGACACTTTCGTATGCAAACCGTCACAATATCTAGAATTAGCCTTGGGGAATTAGCTCGGGATCGGGCACCACCTTCAAAGAAACCAAACAAAGTGTCTATGGCCAGCTCCTTTATTGGGGATTTCTCGACAGTCATTTCACATTTAAAATAAGAAATATTTTTACATCTAAAGTACAAAGTCATATAGAACATTTACAGTTTCCATAAAAGAAGCAGTTATCACAATAGTGCGTGATATTAAACAATGATTATACATAAGAGTGTAAATGTCATGATATACAAATGTATCATGGGCTTAGTGATAAAATAACCAATTACAAATAACAATATTAAAGTCAGTCTACAAAGATACCTGTGAACAAAGCTTACATGATCTTATGTGATACTTATTTTCAGCCACTCCGAATTATGATTACGCCTTGCTAAATGGGACTGCCATAAGGTATGTCTTATTTACGTATAAACCTAGTTAAACCCAATATCGGTATCGAATGTAGGCAGATTTAAATATAAATAACAACATGCGTTGGCTGTACTTCTGAGCAAATATCATTCATTGTTTTATGCTGGTATATGTTATACTTGAAGGCCATATCTATAATTCATCTAAACTACCGGAACAAACAAACTATATCTGATAGCATCCACATACACTGAGTTAACGGGCCCATTAACAAATGTCCATTCACATTACTGAATGGTAGAATCTATGGATATATGTACATTTTAGGCATTGCTCGTAACGTAGACATGTTTGCTGAAGCTGTGTTACAAATGTATTATGCTCAGACCTATGTAAATACAAGAGAGTTACCTATCTTATTTGTACATCGCTAACAGATTAGCTAAATGATTACATGGATATTATTACTGATTTTAGCTCTGGCTTAGTTGTGCTATTAGCATAAATATGTGTGATGTGAATACATCATATATTAGCTACAGAAATTAACGTTTTCTGCCAGGCTAGATCCATCAAATAACTCATATAAAAATTATTTAAAACAGTCTGGATTCTGTTTATGAACAAGTAATACATGCAATGTATGGTTCATCATAGAATCCTTACATTAAAAGATATGTACATACCTCGTGTGATATAAAAGGTCTGATCAAAGTGAAATAGTTCGTCTGCATTTACGCGACATTTTCACGTATACAAAATAACTGAATCACACTAAAATATCAATAAGCAGATAAAATACACAGCTTGCTACCACGACACCCGAATGTTAACATCTTATTTCCGACTCGGAACATGTTTGATATTCAATATATGCCATACTGTGGAGTTAATACTTAAACGATAGTTTTGTCTAAACCTAACGCACGTATATTTGACAGATAAGTCCGTTAAATAGATACAACTCACTTAATATATTTGCACTTATACACGGTCAATAACCTAAGATTAAACACCTTTACAGCTGGTAATATTGCTCCATATACGATACAAATTATAAAACAATTTAACTTATAACTTTAGAGAAATAGTAAGGTGAACATGACTTACCTTCAAAGAAACCAAACAAAGTGTCTATGGCCAGCTCCTTTATTGGGGATTTCTCGACAGTGAGGTACCCCCGGGGCTAGCCAGTATATATACTCTAGACACCTTGAATGGTCACGAATTTACTGCATGTTCAATTATCAGCTTGATAAGAAAATTTGAGTTCGTGCGCCGAGAATAGGGATTAAGGCTTGCCTAAGAAGTTTGACCAAGTGATGTCCACATAAGTTGAATAATAATTGATGAAATAGTCCGAAAATATTGATATGAGTCGGACGTATCAGCAAACGTGTGACAAGCGCTCATTGCGATAGAGGCTGAGACACGTACAGATAGATAATACTGACCATGCTCCAAGGATGTTATGTAATTTTCTAGATAGCTGCGACCTTCACATGTGAGACTGATTGAAAACAGCACCTTACATTTAACTTAATATAACACAATAAAGACTATTACCACATTTAACTATTACATAAATATTGAGGAAAACATGACCAATTTTACAACTATGACAATCTGTCCAAGGGCGTTCGTTTTGGCCCTCGGATGGTAGCTCAGGGTGATGACGTAGGGACAAAAACATAATGTGCGTAAAGCGTTGTCGTTTGCATATGAAAGTAATATTTTCATGATAACAGTAAGATCTTTGAAATTGGGAGTCTTATATTGTGAGCCTAGACTCGACAAGGCTAGCAGATGTGAAGTATGATCTGCGCTAAAAAGTTGAATGTGTATGCAAAACCTAACCAACTTCAAAAGTCTAAACTGGAATGTAATGAAAAATTCAATCATGTGAAATTGTCTTGAAGATATTTGAACGAATCGTATTTTGTGTGCCAGAGACCATTAACGGTTGATCGCACGAATATACATAATTTTCGCCGGTATCATAATTAAGCACAAAATCACGTTGGCAAAACGAAGAAGTAGGATATAGACTGTGTACACAGTCTCCACTGAATAAGCTTGGTAAGCAACGAGGCTCCCTAACTTATTATACTTCTACAAACGCTGCTACTACATCGATTTTATCAGTTTTAACAAAGAGTACAAATAATTTCAGTGCTTACATACTCAAAAAGGAATAAATGAAGATATATAAGCAGGAAATTGTAGGGTATTGGATAACTTTTTGAAAGCTATTGTCTATAGTAATGGTTATAGGGCCACAAATTAAAAGAAAAATCCTTGAAACCGGGAGTCTGATTTGTATGGGACGACTCGGAACCCGCAGATATCGTGGATCTGCACTAAATGCGTATAAGCGTAGGGTGTAGGACATGAATAGAGTAGGAGCCTAGCCGATTTCAAAAACTTAATCTGATAAGGGTGTACCTCTGATAACAATACATACTCATTATAGAAAAACATGACAAAAATTTTAAGACAACGAAACAATAATACCCGATTACATAACATACCTTATATGAACAAGAATGTCCGTAGGAATACGTATAGGCACAGTACACGTTGAGATTTGGAACGAAAGTTCAAATATATTGTCACACGCACATATATCGGTTGGTACTTGCAAAGGAATCTTGACGTTGGTCGACTTGATCTTGAGTGTTTGTAGCATGGTTACATGAATATTGTCTGGATGTCGTTGTTGCTGACGTTCGGGTAGCCTAGGCTGCTGTTCGTTGCTGATAATCGGGTTGGCTGGGCTGCTGTCTGTTACTGACGATCGGGATGGCTAAACTGCTGTCTGTCGTTTTCTTCGTTTTCCCGTCAAGATGGCGGCTGGCCTGACGCTGCTTTTGTCTCCCATCACCTCTGAACCACCATTTGCTTTGCTGCGAGTTAGGGTAGGGGGATCGTGCGTGAGTCACAGCAAACTCACGCTACCCGGATTATTCTCCATCATCTGTCCAAGGGCGTTCGTTTCGGCCCTCGGATGGTAGCTCAGGGTGATGACGGAAGACAAAACTCAGGGGTGAAGTTTAAGACGACAGCAGCCATGTTTATTGTTGATGGTTTGGAATAAGTCGAAAGGGTACATGTTAATAAGAACGTGACAGAACGCACACCGGGACCTAGTGGCCAATGTTCCCGGGTGGGCTTCTTTCACCTTAGTTATATCTAGTCTGTCATCCTCAGGGAGATTTTGATACCACAGCTTGGCTGCACCCTCTAGATAAAATGGTATGAGTTGACATTTCTTCACATCATTATAAGAGAAGAAATTTGAAAAATTAACAAAGTCATCCCACCACGTTTGGGCATTCTCAGTTCCTGAAAACTGTGGCAGTTTGATGTGCGGCATGGGTGTTGACATCTGGCTGATGGAGGGTATAGATGAAGATGTTGATATAGATGGGGAGGCTGCTGTTGTTGAAGAGATTGATGTAGTTGTAGCGGGTGACACAAGGATCGGCGTAGATGGTGACTGCGAGATTGGAGCTTGATGAAGCAAACTGGTCAGGAGGGACCTTGGCTCAGGCCTGCGCAGCTTCTCTCGGTAATTTGAAGGGGTGTATCCGGTCATCTAGAATTTAGGTCCACCATTTATGATGGTTTGACACTTTCGTATGCAAACCGTCACAATATCTAGAATTAGCCTTGGGGAATTAGCTCGGGATCGGGCACCACCTTCAAAGAAACCAAACAAAGTGTCTATGGCCAGCTCCTTTATTGGGGATTTCTCGACAGTCATTTCACATTTAAAATAAGAAATATTTTTACATCTAAAGTACAAAGTCATATAGAACATTTACAGTTTCCATAAAAGAAGCAGTTATCACAATAGTGCGTGATATTAAACAATGATTATACATAAGAGTGTAAATGTCATGATATACAAATGTATCATGGGCTTAGTGATAAAATAACCAATTACAAATAACAATATTAAAGTCAGTCTACAAAGATACCTGTGAACAAAGCTTACATGATCTTATGTGATACTTATTTTCAGCCACTCCGAATTATGATTACGCCTTGCTAAATGGGACTGCCATAAGGTATGTCTTATTTACGTATAAACCTAGTTAAACCCAATATCGGTATCGAATGTAGGCAGATTTAAATATAAATAACAACATGCGTTGGCTGTACTTCTGAGCAAATATCATTCATTGTTTTATGCTGGTATATGTTATACTTGAAGGCCATATCTATAATTCATCTAAACTACCGGAACAAACAAACTATATCTGATAGCATCCACATACACTGAGTTAACGGGCCCATTAACAAATGTCCATTCACATTACTGAATGGTAGAATCTATGGATATATGTACATTTTAGGCATTGCTCGTAACGTAGACATGTTTGCTGAAGCTGTGTTACAAATGTATTATGCTCAGACCTATGTAAATACAAGAGAGTTACCTATCTTATTTGTACATCGCTAACAGATTAGCTAAATGATTACATGGATATTATTACTGATTTTAGCTCTGGCTTAGTTGTGCTATTAGCATAAATATGTGTGATGTGAATACATCATATATTAGCTACAGAAATTAACGTTTTCTGCCAGGCTAGATCCATCAAATAACTCATATAAAAATTATTTAAAACAGTCTGGATTCTGTTTATGAACAAGTAATACATGCAATGTATGGTTCATCATAGAATCCTTACATTAAAAGATATGTACATACCTCGTGTGATATAAAAGGTCTGATCAAAGTGAAATAGTTCGTCTGCATTTACGCGACATTTTCACGTATACAAAATAACTGAATCACACTAAAATATCAATAAGCAGATAAAATACACAGCTTGCTACCACGACACCCGAATGTTAACATCTTATTTCCGACTCGGAACATGTTTGATATTCAATATATGCCATACTGTGGAGTTAATACTTAAACGATAGTTTTGTCTAAACCTAACGCACGTATATTTGACAGATAAGTCCGTTAAATAGATACAACTCACTTAATATATTTGCACTTATACACGGTCAATAACCTAAGATTAAACACCTTTACAGCTGGTAATATTGCTCCATATACGATACAAATTATAAAACAATTTAACTTATAACTTTAGAGAAATAGTAAGGTGAACATGACTTACCTTCAAAGAAACCAAACAAAGTGTCTATGGCCAGCTCCTTTATTGGGGATTTCTCGACAGTGAGGTACCCCCGGGGCTAGCCAGTATATATACTCTAGACACCTTGAATGGTCACGAATTTACTGCATGTTCAATTATCAGCTTGATAAGAAAATTTGAGTTCGTGCGCCGAGAATAGGGATTAAGGCTTGCCTAAGAAGTTTGACCAAGTGATGTCCACATAAGTTGAATAATAATTGATGAAATAGTCCGAAAATATTGATATGAGTCGGACGTATCAGCAAACGTGTGACAAGCGCTCATTGCGATAGAGGCTGAGACACGTACAGATAGATAATACTGACCATGCTCCAAGGATGTTATGTAATTTTCTAGATAGCTGCGACCTTCACATGTGAGACTGATTGAAAACAGCACCTTACATTTAACTTAATATAACACAATAAAGACTATTACCACATTTAACTATTACATAAATATTGAGGAAAACATGACCAATTTTACAACTATGACAATACATAAACACATGTTTGATAATATCAAAAGCAAATGTGCCGCATAAACATTCATCAGATTGTATACTGTAGGTGCTAAGGCATAATAAATATGCTAAATCATAGAAGTGTTCCGGCCTTTCAATTGCTAGTAACCAAAGTCTGTGTACCTTAGGTGATCGTATAAGAGAGTATCGTTTTAGGTTTTCTCTTGAATGAATCTCTACATGAATTATGTTATTGTCACATACGCTTATTTGTTCTTTAACTCGACTCGCCCATGCATGTTTTGAGGGGAAATGAGAATAAATGGTATATGTGTTTATGTCATTATTGAGTTCATACTTGTTTACAAGTGAAAGCATGTGGTATACGGGTGACATTTTACATTTATCATCTTTTTCTTTAATTGTATCGAGTTCATACTGAACAAGTCTGTGCTGAAATAGTCTTTTAAATGCAAAGTTAATGTCACTATTACATAGTCCTCCCAGAAATAAGAGAGCTCGTTGATCAATGTACGCCTGGAGAGAAATTAAACCCAGACAATCTCTGGTGACGACGGAAGGAGTGCGTCTAGACAGTCCTTGAATCTTTTTACAAAAATAACGTTGAATAATTTCAAGCATTTCGTATACCTTCGGTGACAGTTTACCCCATACACTACAAGCAAATAGTCCACATGGTAAAATTACCCTTCCCCATATACGAACAACTGGGATAGGATTTAAGCAACCAAAGTTTAAATTTTGTCACGGAGGAGTTGGAGAACCCAAGCAGGTGAGTTATGACGTAGTGTTCAATACAAGTAGGTGAGTTATGACGTAGAGTTGAATACAAGCAGGTGAGTTATGACGTAGTGTTCAAAACAAGCAGGTGAGTTATGGCGTAGTGTTCAATACAAGTAGGTGAGCTATGACATAGAGTTGAATACAAGCAGGTGAGTTATGAGGTAGTGTTCAATACAAGCAGGTGAGCTATGACGTATAGTTGAATACAAGCAGGTGAGTTATGAGGTAGTGTTCAATACAAGTAGGTGAGTTATGACGTAGTGTACAATACAAGCAGGTGAGTTATGACGTAGTGTTCAATACAAGCAGGTGAGTTATGGCGTAGTGTTCAATACAAGTAGGTGAGCTATGACGTACAGTTGAATACAAGCAGGTGAGTTATGAGGTAGTGTTCAATACAAGTAGGTGAGTTATGACGTAGTGTACAATACAAGCAGGTCAGTTATGACGTAGTGTTCAATACAAGTAGGTGAGTCATGAGGTAGTGTTCAATACAAGTAGGTGAGCTATGACGTAGTGTTCAATACAAGTAGGTGAGTTATGAGGTAGTATTCAATACAAGTAGGTGAGTTATGAGGTAGTGTTCAATAGAAGCAGGTGAGTAACGACGTAGTGTTCAATACAAGCAGGTGAATTATGAGGTAGTGTTCAATACAAGTAGGTGAGTTAGGACGTAGAGTTCAATACAAGTAGGTGAGTTATGAGGTAGTGTTCAATACAAGTAGGTGAGCTATGAGGTAGTGTTCAATACAAGTAGGTGAGTTATGACGTAGAGTTCAATACAAGCAGGTTTCTTATTTGGGACACATGTGACTCCATCTTTCAAAGTTCCTCTGCTGGTAGCGCGGGTTGCGTCACGAAGCTCCAGGATCCGCTACTTTTAAGTTCGAATCCAAGATTCAGCCCGATGTTGATGCTTGCTTAGTCGACATGTGTATCGTTCTTTTGGGTTTCAAAATGTGCAGTATGTGTACGGCATTTCCCTCCACAAACCGAAATACCAAAATAATGATTGAAACGGAGTTGTGAACTTCAGTGTTATGCTACTATTCCACACAGAACACAAATCCCACGAATCGCCACGATTTGTAAATTTTAGGATTCGTGAGGATTCGTTGAATTTAGCAAATATTCTGGTTCAGTTCGTGACGCTCTACGATCTAGTTACGATACAAGAACGATAGAGTTACGAATATTCGTGGGATTCGGCTGGAATCGCATGAATATTGTCAAGAATTCACTACAGTTTACAAGCAGCTATTACGAATACTGCACGAAAGTTAGGCATCAGTTACGAATCAGTTAAGAATACGCCGAATGCATGTACGAATCAGGTACGAATAAAAATTAATTCGTGACTATTCTTGACAATTTTTGGGGTTTTCCCTCAAGAAAGCTTCGGCGTGTATTCGTGGGATTCGTGACAGATTCGTAGCCGATTCGTCGTAAAGCCACGAAATCACGAATCCCCGAAAGAGTTAAGAATACCTACGAATGCCTACGACTAACTACGACTATATGCGCATCAGTTAATAATTTCACGAACTAATTACGATTCAACTACGAATCCTAAAATTTGTCAATTCGTGGGATTCGTGGTCTGTGTGGAATAGTAGTATTATGACAACACAGTTACACAATAGACCAATGGTGTCGTCCCGGAAGCGCCAAATTTGATATTCAGGAGGAAAATTCCTCTTGGCGTTCCCGGGACCAGTAAGGGCTCAGACACGGTTCATTGACACGGGATTTGGCGCTCCCGGTACCAGGCAAATGAAACGATTATAAAGGAGTACCGCTCATCAATTTCATTACCTTATTTATGCATTAAAGTTAATGACTGTTTAAAATGTACATATTCATATCAATGTTCAGTCCAGGTTAAGTTCAGAGAAGCTAATGTTAAATAAATGCATTTAAGTTAAAATGTTGAACATGTTTAAAATGCTAAAAATGTAAATAGTCATATGACGTGGGATGGTCTGGTGGCGCTGTTTGTAAAGTATAGTCTTCATGGAATTGAAGGTTGGAATCTCTCTCAGCAACTTCATGGTGACATCTTAGTGTGGATATTTCATCTCCATAGAGTTCCGCCTTTTACACTCTCTATTTAAGTCATTCTCACTTGCGCATTTGCCATTTACGTGGTATTATTGTGGAAAACGAGACTTACATAGCATGCATTTTAACTTAGTGTCCTATCGATGAGTTCGGCTTTTCCGGGACTTTTTTCGGCTTTTTCTGATCTTCAAATTTGGCGTTCCCGGCCCATAACCGGGAGAAGGGTCCCGTTCCACAAGGCGACCATGGCGATAAGTTGATCGTAACTCCTATACTTTATACAGACTTACGACAGTCGTAACACTAGAATAAGAACACAAACAGTTCATCCACTATATGGTAGATGAACATCACTTGAAAAGGTGCGGTTTAACTAGAGTCTTTCCCCTCGTCGACATCACGTTGTGAAATACACTTTTAAATTATTTTCGTAATTAATATTATTCAAAAGTGAGTCAGTTGAAGCTTGGTCGATTGTGTTCGCCAAGAGGGTAAACCTTTGGCTGATCACGCCGTCCATGAGTTGTTGAGATCCGTCGTTATAGTCCTGAAATATTGCTGAAAGTGGGGCAAACCATACTCATTCACCTTCTCACCCACCTTTCAAAAGTGGAAAAGGTGCTCGCCAATGTATTCCTGCATCCAGACTTGTCCTCGTGTGTGTGGGCTGGCTGGGTTCCGGGATTCCAAGGCCAGCGCTAGGTTGTCTTCAGCGTTTGTATTCCTGAAGAAATATGTATGTATCTCTGCAGGAATCTCCCTATTGCTATCATGGTAGGCATACCAGTGACGACACTCTGCTACGTCCTCGCCAACATCGGCTACTTCAGCGTCATGTCAAAGGAGGAGATAATCCTGTCACACGCCGTGGCTGTGGTGAGTAGAGTGAAATACAGAACTGTTAAAATGTGTCTCACCAATTCCGTCCTATCTGTGCGTGCTGTTTACTATAAAGTTACAAATAGTAATCTGGAACATGTTTCTTTTTATTATAAGAAATTCATTCCCGATCGTATTCAAAACCATTTGTTTACCATCCCACCCCACCCCCACACACGTGCACACATGGAAAATACTTGGAAAAAATCACAATGATATGCCTGTAATAAATTACTAAAAATATTCCATTAGACGGCCATATCGCCGAATAGGAAATTTCACAGCCCCTACATTCTATTTCACATTCATTATCAGATGTAAGGCGGCTGATCTTTACATTGAGACACAGTATTGTTCTTTTGATGTCACTCATAGCTGGCAGTGACTTTCATTCATGAGTTTCCTTCATGGTCTCATCTTGTTGTTGGTAGACATGGGGAGACCGAGTCTTGGGCGTCATGTCCTGGTGCATTCCGATGTTCGTGGCCATGTCAACATTTGGCTCCGTCAACGGGAGCCTGTTTTCGTCAGGAAGGTAAAGTCTTTGTTCAACACGTACATATATACATATGTTAATTTCAACACTAAACTGTTCCACGGCAATTCCATTTTAAGACGAAGGTACACACCTCTACACTTGATGCAAATGTCACAAAGGAACCAAGTTTGTTTGTTGTCTAACGTTGCACTCAGCAATATTCTAGCTGTAAGACGGCGGTCTGTAAATAATTGAGTCTGGACAAGACAATCCAGTGATTGACATCGTGAGCACCGATCCACGCAATTGGGTTACAATGACATGCATCAACCAAGTCAGCGAGCCTGACCACCCGATCCCGGTAGCCACCTCTTACGACAAGCGTAGATTCCTTTTACGGCAAGCATGGGTTGCTGAAGACCTATTCTACGCCGGATCTTCACGGGTCAGGGACCAAGTACAACGATGACATAAGATGATGTCTGAAAAATCTCCAGAGAGGTCATGAAGGTTAGGCTTATGCCAGGAACCTTCACGTCTAATATGGCAGTTCCAAGCCTGGCTTCTCGTAAACACTATGGAAATGGGTATCGGGTTATCACTGTGTCTGCTGTTACCAATGTTGGTGTGATGTGGTGCATTACTGCAGAACCCAAGATAATTTATTCTATTCTATTGTGTTCACCTTTGTTTCCAGATTGAGTTCACTTTTGTTTCCAGATTGTGTTCACTTTATTTCCAGATTGTGTTCACCCTATTTCCAGATTGTGTTCACCCTATTTCCAGATTGTGTTCACCTATTTCCAGATTGTATTCACTCTATTTCCAGATTGTGTTATGTAGCAGGTAGAGACAGCCATTTCCCCAAGATGCTGTCATTCATTCATCATAAACGACTAACGCCTATCCCCGCCATGTTGTTTACGGTGAGTACAAGAGAATACACACATATGACCACATCTGGTCACAAACCTTAGCGCGTCACGAGACGGTGTACATTGGTAGATCTGAAATACCCCTTGATTTATGCTCTCCATGAAAGCAGCAGTAGTCGATTTATGGACGAATGATGAAAACGGATATGTATTTGTATCTACCACAATCCTGTCTTAGAACTGAAGATGCCTCAAGAAGGTAGAGACCACAAGTGGCCCAGGCGTCCAAGAGTTGCGTCCCTTAGACGTGTTTTATAGTGTTTCTATGTTTCTCAGCACCACATCCTACCGTTGGGTTTCACGGAAGTGGTAAACGTCTGAGACCTGCATCTCATCAGATTTTCCTCCCTAACCAAACTGACACGCCGTAACATAACTGAAATACTGTTCAAAGCGACGTTAAACAAAACTCACTCACTATATGAAGCAAACGTGAAAACAATACGTCAATCCACTATTGGAGGCGATCGTAGTTACCGATGGTATACATATTGGTATGCTGATCCTGTTTGGAGCTTAGCAACCTAAATTTATTGTACAAATTGATCATCTGATATTAATTTGCTGATATGCACATCGACATGTCAACTATTTATTGGCGTTGACTCTCTATATAGCAAACATATAAATAAGTAATGCTATACACCACAGTCAGCAATACTGTAACCTTGTCACAGCAACCTGTAAATAATCGAGTCTGTCCACCCAAACCAGTGATTGATATCATGAGCAACCAATCATGTCGTCGGGGTCGGTGACATTCAACCAACAAAGACACCCAGTCAGGCCAACCCATCAGACCTAGTCGCTTGTTACAAGCCCAAGAGTGCTGTGGACCTATTCTAGTTCTGGATTCCTGTTTGTCAGGTGACATCATGCACGACTATTGAACTGTGTGTTTATTCCAGCTGACGATATCTATTCTCCTCCTCATCCCCGGAGACATCTCCACCCTCATCGACTGCTTCAGCTTCGCCTCCTGGTTGGTGTACGGCGTCACTTCATTGTCCCTCATCGTCCTCCGCTTCACGGAGAAGGATCTACATAGGCCCTACAAGGTAGGCAACCACAGCCTATCCAGTCCCAGAATTCTGCGATTCCGCGATCGCCGAAATATTCGTAGAAAATGTAACTTATCGCAGAATTTCAGAAAAACGCGGAATTTGCCCTTTTTTTTTGCCAATCAATGCACTAATTTCAATATTCAAAGCTTTTCTTCCTTCAAACACACAAAATATGAATCCTTCACCAAAACAAAATTTGAAATAAATAATTCTCACTTGGAAACGTTCTTGTGGTATTATGACTACATAAACAATGTCTAACATGTAACCATAAATACATATCAGTGACACTAATATGCATGAGTTTGTATTAAGTTCCGAGGGGGAAATTATTGTTTTTTACTGGTGAATTTAGTAATTTTAGTAACTATTGATCAATTTTGATAATTTTACCGCAGAATTCGCCTTGGACTGCATGTACTATTGAACATTGAGGGTAGAATAATTAAGACAGTCACTCCCATACTTTCACGAACGAAACTTGTGGTGAATTGGTCAATATGTAGGGTACTCCGGATGGAAACACATCCTTTTCTTTTTGAGGTGATGTAACTTTTCCAAGATGTCTGAAGTAACGCCAATCAAATATTCTTAATAACACACCCAGGACACAAAGTTTCCAACTGTTCGTTTAAATCCCGACGATTCTCTTGACTCTGACTTCTCATGGGATGCGATAATTTTGGTGGACTTCGTATTGGTGGGGCCCACATGGGTGGGAATATTGCCTGGGGTCACATTGGCGGTGATCATAACGGTGGTGATCATATGGGCTGGGGTCACATGCGTTGGGGTGATATGGGTTGGGTGATAACGTAGGTGATCATATAGGCTGGTGTCACATGCGAGGGGGTGATATGGGTGGGGTGATATCGGTGGTTTTCATATGGGCTGGGGTCACATGCGAGGGGTGATACTGGTGGGGTGATATCGGTGGTGATCATATGGGCTGGGGTCACATGCGTGGGGGTGATATGGGTTGGGTGATAACGTAGGTGATCATATAGGCTGGTGTCACATGCGAGGGGGTGATATGGGTGGTTTTCATATGGGCTGGGGTCACATGCGTGGGGGTGATATGGGTGGGGTGATATCGGTGGTGCTCATATGGGCTGGGGTCACATGCGAGGGGGTGATATGGGTTGGGTGATATCGGTGGTGATCATATGGGCTGGGGTCACATGCGTGGGGTGATATTGGTTGGGTGATATCGGTGGTGGTCACGTGGGCGGGGATTAATGGGTGTGATAATATGGGTCTTCATCCACTCATATTGCTGGTGATCGTGTCATATGGATGGGACTCACCTCCGATCTTATCTTAGTCATATCGCACGATAGGCTCATATACTACATAAAGGAACATCAATCATATACTAGTATTGATAAAAACTTGTTTTTTTCGCCTTGTATTTCAGGTACCCATAATTGTACCCGTGATAGTGTTCCTAGCTTCATGCTACTTGGTGCTGGCCCCCATTCTACAGAACCCTGGCATGCAATTCCTCTACGCTATCATCTTTATAGGCAGTGGTGTGTTCATCTTCGTCCCCTTTGTGTACATGAGGATACATTTCCGTTTTATGGGTGAGTATTATTGATGTGTGCATTGTATTGTCTTGTATTGTGAGGGGATGAGGATAACGCTGCTTCGGTAATATTCGACGCGGGGCACAAGCATTGGCTTGGTATCCCACATGGGGATTCGAACCCGGGACTTCAAATGCTATTTATTTTCATTTTGTGATTTTGAACATAAATCGTTAGGTACTAATAGGATGAAATCGGAATTCGGAACAAATCTACTAGTTTGTTGAGTCATACCTCTAAGGTGTGTGTGTGTGTGTGTGTGTGCGTGCGTGCGTGTGCGTTACTTTCGCTAGACATGACAACACCATAGCGATACATGAAACATAAAAGCAATATGTCATCACATTACAGACTTTTTTATTACTTGGTTCAAGGATCTATTGACTTAAAATTTCACATATTTGGGATATAGTTAACAAAATAAAAGCATTTCTCTTCCCTTCGAATCTGTTAATTTCTGTGATGATAAAAACAAATTCGAACTGTATAACTATATTACTGATCAATTGGGGCCTATCATGTCTCCCCTCAACACAAGGCTGTTCCCCAGGGAACGCTTAAAAAACATGTAATTGTTATATTTTAGTTTTATTAAGACCTTCTACCATATATTCAATGTGAGTGAACTAAATAAAAGGGTCTGTTAGCAATCTGTTTGTTGGTCTGTTTTCCCTGCGTCAAGCTGAAGTGAAACGATTTGTATTTTTCCAGATCGGTTGACAGAACTGTGCCAGAAGGTGCTGTTGTTACTACCAACCACACAGGAACAGGCCACGAAATGACGCATGTGTAGAATTAGTAGTCGTATCATCGTGTATGTGATTTTGAATTCAACTAATAAAATTACCTTGTACCATGTATTTGTTGTATGATTGAGATCGGCAGAGATCGGTACAGGATGGATAAGCGAGAGGTTGTGGAATTACAATGATTTTAGGAAATTACCGTATTCGACGTAATAAGCGCCCCGTTCTAATAAGCGCCCACGGCTATATTTGCTAATATATTGGCTAGTGAACAATCCCAATTAGCACCCCTTCCGATTGATTAATGTACACAAGACTGGCGTGTAATACGCACTCGTGTGTTATATGCACCCTTAATAACGGGCATTTAAATTCTGGAAAAATATACCTGTCGTATATAAAAAAAAACTTGGTAGTAACTCAAAATGGGTATTACTTTCATTGAATTCTATCCCAAACATTAACAGATTATGGGTGGCAAATGCTAAATATGTCACTGATGAAATTTTTCCTGCTGCAGACAACTACTTTTATAAAAGATGAGTTACAAGCCTGGAGCAATTATTTATCAAAGAGTAATATTAGTGGTAGTATTGACATTGTAAACCGGGCTTTATGGTTTAATAACAACACTCAGATAGGAGGAAAGTCCATCTTTTATCCGACTTGGTATTGTAAGGGAGTTACATTTGTTGGTGATCTTTTTAATGGAACGGGTGAAATATATTCTTATGAATCTTTTATGGATAGATATGGAATAATAACATATTTCCTAACATATCAGGGCATAGTTCAATCAATAATGCAACTTGCCAGATAAAACAATTTAACTTTAAGAGTATGCCTAGAGTCTCTTTTCAACCTATTTTGCCATACAATGTTTCACTACTTACAAGGTGTAATAAAGGCAGTAAACTCCTCTATAACACACTCTTACAACCAGCTTTCATAAAATGTCAGGGAATTCTTAAGTGGGAACAAACTTTACAGAAAGTATTTACCATGAACAGTGGGTGGGATTTAATTTGATGACAACAAGGTGTACCCAGAGTGTAGAACTGAGATGGTTTCAGTTTAGGATTATCCACTACATATCACCTTTAAATAATTACTTACATAGTATTGGTTATAAAGATTCACAAAGTTGCAACTTCTGTGGTACATAATGTGAAACTATTGGACATGCATTTTATGATTGTGAATATGTGGCTCACATGTGGGAGCTTGTTCTCAACTGGTTAACGACATCTGTGGAAGGAAGACTTGACTTCTGTAAAGAGAATATTTTATTTGGATCTAAGAGGAAGAATAACAACTCTCTCAATGTAGTCACATTACTTATCAAATTTATTGTGTTTAAACAATCACGAAAGGGTTTTCAGCTAAAGTTGAAACATATTCAACATGAAGTTATTAGATACTACAATATGACCAAGTTAATTGCATTCTCAAATTGCAATTATACAGATTTCTATCAGTTCCGGTCTTCCTTCAACAGACTCTTCAATCATAGCAAAGAATACTAGTACGATATCATATTTTATGATTGTCTATATTTGCAATATGTTTTGAAAGTTTGATCGAAAGGGATTGTTTTTTTTAATAATGTATAATTGATGAAATGTTACACGTTGTATTTTATTTGAAATGTGAATAAAGATTTAAAAAAAAGAAAGTATATAAACATTTCAGGCTGTCAGCATAAACCCCGAAATTTATCCCTTAAAGGGGAAGTGTACACGCAAAAATCACTTTCTTTCTTATTTTAAACAAAACGGAATTTTAGACTTAGTTAGTATCAGTGTTTGAAAATATACACTCATTTTTCTCACAGTCAATGTAACGAGCTCACAATAAGTGTGAAAATGTCATGCCGTTATGAGGCCTTCGTTTTCCGAGCTAAACAGGCCTGAGTTATCCCCCTTAGATTATGACGTAATTGGTGCCAATTTAACATTTTAATTGTTTTGCCTCCGAAACTACTAGGTAAATACTTTTCATGATGAAAAAGTACAAGAAAAATAGGTTTATTTTCGTGTGAACTTGCCCTTTAACTCTGTTTTTTTCCACCAAAATAATATTCTAATAAGAGCCCCTTATTTCTAATTTTGAGGGCGCCCTGGGCGCTTATTACTTCGAATACGTCAAATGTCAAAACCGGAACACCCAAGAGAGGCTTCAGAAACTGTACTCATGAATATGGTTTTAAACCGCTTTTAGCAATATTCCAGCAATATCACGGTGGGACACACCAGAAATGGACTTCACACATTGTACCCATGTAGGGAATCGAACCCGGGTCTTTGGCTTGACGAGTTAACGTTTTAACCTCTGAGCTTCCCCACCGCCCGTGGTACAGGATGGAAGCAGAAAAAACCCACTGGATTTATGGCAGAAGTTCACAGTAATACCTCCAGAAAAGAGTGAATGGTTTGATGTTAAACACTGTTATATTAGTTATAGCATGGCGTCATAAAAGGGAAAGTCTACAGACACGTATAGGGGCTTATGCCTTAGTTGCAACCTACTTTCTGTGCTTGTGTAATGTTTAACGCGGCACTTGGCAATATTCCAGCTCTATGACAGCGGTCAGTAAATATCGAGTCTGGATGAGACATTTTAGTGATTGACATCATGAGCATCGATCTACGCTTTGGGGATACGATGACATGCATCAATCAAGTCAGCGAGCCTGACCCTCGATTCCGTTAGTCACCTCTTACGACAAGCGTAGACTCCTTTTACGGCAAGCATGGGTTGTTGAAGACCTTTTCTACCCCGGGTCTTCACGGGTCAGGGACCAAGTACAGCGATGACATAAGATGATGTCTCAACAATCCCCAGAGAGGTCATGAAGGTTAGACCTATGCCAGGAACCTTCACGCCTAATATGGCAGTTCAATGTTTGCTGAAGACCAATTCTACCCCGGATCTTCACGGGCCATTTGCAACCAAGAGTGAGTTAGGAACCAACACCGTGATTCACCAGTGTAGCTCTTATTTACTGTTCCGGTGAAGCCCACGGACACGTGTATGGTGATAACAAACCAAGGAGCATAATCGGGGTCGACCTCGGAGTCGGTATATTGCATATTCAGTGGCAGTTATTGACGACGTACGCCCAATTCAGATTGTATCAGGTTCTGTATCGTTTGATTTTTCTTTGTGTTCTAAGCATGGCGCCTAATTAAGAAGTGAAGCCCTTGTGACAAGACATTGGCACCAACAACAGTTCAAGGCATCTCTTTATAATCACTTTGTTGAAAGAATTTTTTCAATGCTGTAGGTTAAAATAAATAGTTCTTGTCATCTAACTGCTTCTTTAAAAAGAATTGTCGACATGATGAATATAAAACAACCAAGGATTTGTTTGAATGACAAGTGAATAGGTTCAGCGTGAAACAAAACTGACTCTTCAGTGTCTTATTTATATTTTAATCCAATGTTATAAGTATGATTTCGGACAACGTATTTGTAAACAAGGTAATTAAAAACAACCTTATGTGAATTTGTAATTTAACATAATTAAATACCGGCTCTATACTGATGTTGTATTCCTTGTTCAGAACTATTCGCTTAGTGAGATATATTCTGCAAAACAGGTGAGCTTTCACGCGTGGATTCAATTCACTCGACATACAGGATCATGGATTTGCAAAACAGGTGAGCTTTCACGCGTGGATTCAATTCACTCGACATACAGAATCATGGATCATAACACACAAAGGCAAATGTGAATGTGACATACAAAATTACCAACGAGAATCGTCAAAACAATGCCGTGGGTGAGATTATATCAAGTGGAAAGAACTTTGTCCAAAGGTACGGTAACTAGCAACAGTCCATGCAAATGAGTTATGTCACGCGATGGAGTTCAGAGGCACGCTCTGTGTCCATCCTGAGTATTAATGCGGGCCTGGCATGTTCGCCCCATGGAGGCCACTAAAGGTTGATCAAAGGCTTGGAGAATGGCATTCTACACCTGAAGAAGAATTCCTGCAACGTTGTTGGAGATTGTGGAAGACGTTGTAAAGACGTCGCTAACACGTCTGAAGACACGCCTATGTCCTTCCATCATATCGGTGAAGAAGGAAACGTGACACATCAGTGAAATGGACCCTCTCCCTGACGTGCCGTCGACCTCAAGAGTTGTCTGCACCACTAGAGACGTCGGTGTTAATGTTTCACCTCAATCTCTATGTTAATCACTGTCAGGATTAGGAGAATTTAATCAAATTGTATTCACCTGTTTCACTAGGTCTGTCACATTACCTGACAATTGACTTACATATGCATGTGTTTGTGATGGGTGCGACCGGTGGGACAGGATACGCTCACCTTTTTTCGATCACCTGGTATCATCACTATTTGGTTGTGATTCATGGTATAGAAACACGCTCATGATATAGTCGGAATCTTACAGTTGTCTCTGCTTTAACCAGAGATTTCTTAGGATTAAGGCGATGGCTTTTGTCGAAATTATTTCTGACACATCTCCATAGCTGAGTGAACCTGAATTGGTAAAAAATCCACTTTGTTATTAGAAATAGAATAATAGACAGTGATGTCCTCCCCGGTAAGATAACCACCTGGTAAATAATACCTGGAGTGAGTGAGTGAGTTTGATTTTACGCCGCTTTTAGCAATATTCCAACAATATCACAGCGGGGGACACCAGAAATTGGCTTCACACATTGTACCCATTTTGGGAATCGAACCCGTGTTTTCGGCGTGATGAGCGAACGCTTTAACCACTAGGCCACCCGACCACCCCGAATAATACCTGGACTGTGGATATCTATTCTCATACCAAGATGAAAGTGTTATGTAAAAGTGAGAAGTTATCTACACTGTTTCAGTGGAAAACACATTTTTCAGGATATCCGGCTTGTAAAGTCAACGGTTATGTATTTGTTTTGGTGAAATCCGAAATTTCAAGTTCTTCTTTTGAAACATCTAATGAAGAACTTTTGACATACAAGAGAAAATGCTTCGTGCAGATGTCTAAAGCGTTGTTATCTTTCAGGAATCCAAACATAACGTTCCATATGTTTCCATGTTTTTTTTAGGTGAACAATTGACTTGCCTTTGGAAGTGTTTGTGATGAGTGCCAATTGTGGGGCAGGATACACTCAATTTTTCGCGAACACTTGGTATCATCACGATTTGATACTGATTCATAAACGCATGCTTATGACATAGCCGTGATCGTACAGTGAATTTCTTATGAATATGGAAAAAAATATTGTCGTTAATATTCACATAACTCTTGCAGTAATGTGTGAAAATAAATAATGACAAAATATAGTTGTTACATGAAATTGGACAATACAGGAGACATTCAATCCAAAATCACAATTTATTTATGAAATACACAGTACATATTCTTGAGGAAATGAAAGCATTTCCAAATGATTTCCAAAGTGCATCGACACACTGATACCACACGTTTTCAAATCACCTACATGTATTCATAAGTGAGTGAGCTCGAGTGAGTGAATGAATGTGTATCGTGAAAGTAACTTATCGAGCTTCAACCAGATAACATGTAGTTTGCAACAACACTTTCGACACACACTATTGGTAGGCAATGTCACATTTAATAACCAATCGATTCCCACTTCAGTCGGCTCGCATGATGTACTGGGTGCCTATTGACGCGTTCAGAATCACCTACAAAATACACTATGTGACAATATCGTGATTTAAGAAATATGAAAAGATCACATAACTGCCTCATACGATGGGCAACTGCTTTAAAAATCAAAATACAGAAGGATTCCGTAGGTAGGCATATGCGCATGTTTGTCCCATCTACAGACTATAGTTACTTATCATATATGTAGATACATGTACCATACAAAATATAGAAGTTTTGTTTTGCAAATATTTGTACCATGTAGGATTTTGTTCTATCTCACGCAATTACACTTGTTCCTATACGACTGAACTAATGACGAGTCGGCGTTAGCATGTTACTAACGCATTGACTTATGAAGACCCATATAAAATATATTTACCTTTCTGACATATGATCTCGTGCCTCCTATATGATTAAATTGTAGACAGATAAAGTGTGTCTTTTTATGTGGTTAATGTACTGGTCGCGTTAAATTAGGTCGGAATGTCGACCGGAAGTAAATAAATAATACTTTTGCAAATGGTTTGACAATCAGGCACGAAGCTATGTTTGTTCGAATTCGGACCAGTTGAAACCCCCCAAAAAACCAGTTTAATCCAAATGTTGCCAGTGGTAAAAATAAGCAAAGGCAAACCGTCAATAGAACCTAAATACTCCAAACGTCGCCCATACAAGGGATTTCTCACTGACGTAGAATTGTTTTTGATAGCAGATGCGATAGACTGTTGTTTATCTCACATAGTGGCGTCGTGTCTTCTGATGGTCACTCACTATACTAAAAGATCGGTCTTTTATCATACACTTCCTCACATTATTAATAACTGTTTCTCGTTTGTCTTCAGTGTAGTTCAGGGTCTTCATGGGTTGTCTTGGAGATCTGAGTTTTCTTCCAGTTTGAGCTTGAAGAGAGTCATGTGGTAAATCAGTCACCATCTTCCTCTCTTTCCCTGTTCCAAACCCTCTGTCTAGATCTTTCTCCGCCACCCCCTGCTGTTTTGTAACCTTCCTCCTCGGAAGCTTGGAATCTGCATATTTATTTCGATTCTTCAAAAGAGTTTCAAGACCACGGGCCCTTTCCTGCATCTGCTCTCTAACAGTTTGTTGTTGGTCAGTATATCCAGGATCGTTCCCGTTCTTTCTATCACACTCATTGTTTTTAAAATTTACTTGCTCTCTTTCACTTCCCGTACAAGTCTGATAAAACCTCTCATTCACATTCCTTGTAAGTCCTTCAATGATCTGCTGATTCAGTTTGTCGTTTCCCAAACCGCCTGTTACTGCTTGTTTCCTTGGTAGTTGGGTCTTCTTCTTATGTTTCGTTGGCGTCTCAGTTCGCCTTGGGGAGGTCTGTTCGGCAGTCGGATCTGAAGCACATGGCTCTTGTTGATCTTCCTTTACATCTACTTCAGTATTCCGGTCTTTTCCCTCTATCACAGTGTTCCGGTCTTTTCCCTCTACCACAGTGTTCCGGTCTTTTCCCCCTACCACTGTGTTCCGGTCTTTTCCCTCTACCACAGTGTTCCGGTCTTTTCCCTCTACCACAGTGTTCCGGTCTTTTCCCTCTATCACAGTGTTCCGGTCTTTTCCCTCTACCACATTCTGTCGAAACGTGTCAATCGTTTCCGTAAGCTTCTTTTCGAAAAGGCGGCTTGAGTCTTTAATGTCATCGGATACGACACTAAGCCTTTCTGTCTTTTCTGCAGCTACTGAATACGCATGGACATCCTCACTTCCGGTCAATCCTATCTCACCACATGTTTCTGATTCTCCAAGCATTTCTCTCAGCCTTTGCTGGAACATATCACTGCCGTTTGTCCCGACAATTTTCTCACTTAGTACTGCAGATTTGCCAGTCCGAGCTGCTAATCTAGGAGTATTTGCTGTAGAGCTAGGACTTCTATTATCATCTTGTATCCAAGCGTCCCCCATTTCACTGTGTACAACAGATAGTCCATCCTGAGGTGTTGTTCGGGGAGTATTAGACGCAGATCTTGCCCTTATAGTATCATCTTGCCCGCCAGTTCGGTAGTAATATTCACCATTGCCCCCAAGCTGACTTAAATGTGTTTCTGTAGGTATATGGTAATCCTTATTATACTGAAACTCCGAGTTTCTGGCATGCTCGCTCTGAAACCACGGTTTGTCGTACAGTTGATATCGTCCATTCTGGGTCCAGGCGAGCTGCGGCAACGCGGACTTGGTTCTGTGCAGCAGATATCTAGTTTCTGCCTTCATGCGTCGTATACGATCTTCCAACTGAGCAAATCTGGAGCCTAGCCTGTACCTGTGTTCGTACTGATCTTCATACAATCTGTAGTGGTCTAGCATCTCTTCCTCAAGACGACGGATCCGCTCACACCGGTTTGTCAGCCGGGAGTGTTCGTTACACACTGCAGCCACGTCCAAGAGAAACATGCCTGAAACAAGTATAAGACGGTCACATGTGTGGTGGGTCAACAATGAATTTACGTAGGATCGGCAATGAAGGTAAGGAAGATCGCCAATGAATAATTGACAATGAAGGTAGGGTGAATCGACAAAGAATGTAGGGTAAGTCGGCAATGAAGGTACGGTGAGTTGACAATGAAGGTACGGAGGGTCGACAATGAAGGTACGGAGGGTCGACAATGAAGGTACGGAGGGTCGACAATGAAGGTACGGAGGGTCGACAATGAAGGTACGGGGGGTCGACAATTACGGTACGGTGAGTTGGCCATGAAGGTACGGAGGGTCGGCAATGAAGGTACGGTGGGTCGGCAATGAAGGTACGGAGGGTCGGCAATGAAGGTACGGTGAGTTGGCCATGAAGGTACGGAGGGTCGGCAATGAAGGTACGGTGGGTCGGCAATGAAGGTACGGAGGGTCGGCAATGAAGGTACGGTGAGTTGGCAATGAAGGTACGGTGGGTATGCAATGAAGGTACGGTGGGTCGGCAATGAAGGTAAGGAGGATCGGCAATGAAGGTACGGTGGGTCGGCAATGAAGGTACGGAGGGTCGGCAATGAAGGTACGGAGGGTTGCCAATGAAGGTACGGTGAGTTGGCAATGAAGGTACGGATGGTACGGCAATGAAGGTACGGTGAGTTGGCAATGAAGGTACGGATGGTACGGCAATGAAGGTACGGAGGGTCGGCAATGAAGGTACGAAGGGTCGGCAATGAAGGTACGGATGGTACGGCAATGAAGGTACGGAGGGTCGGCAATGAAGGTACGGTGAGTTGGCAACGAAGGTACGGAGGGTCGGCAACGAAGGTACGGAGGGTCGACAATGAAGGTACGGAGGGTCGACAATGAAGGTACGGGGGGTCGACAATGAAGGTACGGAGGGTCGGCAATGAAGGTACGGTGAGTTGGCAATAAAGGTACGGTGGGTCGACAATGAAGGTACGGTGAGTTGGCAATGAAGGTACGGAGGGTCGACAATGAAGGTACGGTGGATCGGCAATGAAGGTACGGAGGGTCGGCAATGAAGGTACGGAGTGTCGGCAATGAAGGTACGGAGGGTTGACAATTAAGGTACGGTGATTTGGCAATGAAGGTACGGAGGGTCGGCAATGAAGCTAAGGAGGGTCGGCAATGAAGGTACGGGTGGTTCGGCAATGAAGGTACGGTGAGTTGGCAATGAAGGTACGGGTGGTTCGGCAATGAAGGTACGGGTGGTTCGGCAATGAAGGTACGGATGGTAAGGCAATGAAGGTACGAATGGTACGGCAATGAAAGTACGGTAGTTGGTAATGAACGTACATGCGGTGAGTCGGCAATGAAGGTACGGAAGGTTGGCAATGAGGATACGATCGGTCATGAGGCGTGATGCGTTCTGTTCTTTCATGAAGTGACAAATAGTACTAATAAGGGCAATGTGTCTACATGTCTACCTGAGAATGGCGTCGGTATACACATCCACAATATAACCGTGGGTATCCACCACAAGAAATGCTGTACAGTACAATATGTTAGAATTGAAACCGCTTACAGTTGAACAAGGGATACGTTCAGGCTAATGGATCTGAGAAGGGGTGAGCTTTGAAAGTTGGGTGAAGGTTATATTAAATATATACTCTGAGGTATATAAAAGAGAAACTATTCCTTAGATTGCTTGTACTCAGATATGTGCCAAACTCTCCTACACGTCGCACGCCGTTGCGTTATAACGGGGATTAAGCCTTGGGCAGCGTGTTGGCTTGCTCCAGGCCCGTTCTTATCTACATGTTAACCAAATTAAATTCAGAGTGATAAATATACCGGTATATATACACCACTTGTCCATTCATTTGTTTGTTCATTCATTCCCTGATCCGGTGGTTATTTTCTTAAAATGAAAGTTATCATTACTGTAAATTCCTCGAATTTATGTCGAGTGATCCTTAGTTCGAGACAAACGGAGTTGTCATATTAGATCATAGCGCCCATAAGGATTATCCGCAAAGACGCCGCAATTCGCTGTGTAGAGTTGCACCTCTTTGACGTGCCACAGATTAATCTTGATTATGACCCTTGACTACCATAGTTAACTTAAACACTGAAGGCAGGTCTGTCTTAGTTAACTAAAACACTGTAGGCAGATCTGCCCTAGTTAACTAAAACACTGTAGGCAGATATGCCCTAGTTAACTAAAACACTGTAGGCAGGTCTGCCCTAGTTAACTAAAACACTGAAGGCAGATCTGCCCTAGTTAACTAAAACACTGGAGGCAGATATGCCCTAGTTAACTAAAACACTGTAGGTAGGTCTGCCATAGTGGACTAAAACAATGTAGGCAGAACTGCCCCAGTTAACTTAAACACTGTAGGCAGGTCTGCCTTAGTTAACTAAAACAATGTAGGCAGGTCTGCCCTAGTTAACTAAAACACTGAAGGCAGGTCTGTCCTAGTTAAGTAAAACAATGTAGGCAGGTCTGTCCTAGTTAAGTAAAACACTGTAGGCAGGTCTGCCCTAGTTAACTAAAACACTGTAGGCAGGTCTGCCCTAGTTAAGTAAAACAATGTAGGCATGTCTACTATAGTTAACTAAAACACTGAAGGCAGGTCTGCCCTAGTTAACTAAAACACTGAAGGCATGTCTGCCATAGTTAACTAAAACACTGTAGGAAGGTCTGTCATAGTTAACTAAAACACTGAAGGCAGGTGTGCCATAGTTAACTAAAACACCGAAGGCAGGTCTGCCTTAGTTAACTAAAACACTGTAGGTAGGTCTGCCCTAGTTAACTAAAACACGAGGCAGATATGCCTTAGTTAACTAAAACACTGTAGGCAGGCCTGTCCTAGTTAACTAAAACACTGAAGGCAGGTCTGCCTTAGTTAACTAAAACACTGTAGGTAGGTCTGCGTTAGTTAACTAAAACACTGTAGGCAGGTCTCTCCTAGTTAACTAAAACACTGAAGGTAGGTCTGCCTTAGTTAACTAAAACACTGTAGGTAGGTCTGCCTTAGTTAACTAAAACACCGTAGGTAGGTCTGCCTTAGTTAACTAAAACACTGAAGGCAGGTCTGCGTTAGTTAACTAAAACACTGAAGGCAGGTCTGCCTTAGTTAACTAAAACACTGTAGGTAGGTCTGCGTTAGTTAATTAAAACACTGTAGGTAGGTCTGCCTTAGTTAATTAAAACACTGAAGGCAGGTCTGCCATAGTTAACTAAAACACTGTAGGTAGGTCTGCCTTAGTTAACTAAAACACTGAAGGCAGGTCTGCGTTAGTTAACTAAAACACTGAAGGTAGGTCTGCCTTAGTTAACTAAAACACTGTAGGTAGGTCTGCGTTAGTTAATTAAAACACTGTAGGTAGGTCTGCCTTAGTTAACTAAAACACTGTAGGCAGGCCTGTCCTAGTTAACTAAAACACTGTAGGTAGGTCTGCCCTAGTTAACTAAAACACGGTAGGTAGGTCTGCCTTAGTTAACTAAAACACTGTAGGTAGGTCTGCCTTAGTTAACTAAAACACTGTAGGTAGGTCTGCGTTAGTTAATTAAAACACTGTAGGTAGGTCTGCCTTAGTTAACTAAAACACGGTAGGTAGGTCTGCCTTAGTTAACTAAAACACTGTAGGTAGGTCTGCCATAGTGGACTAACACAATGTAGGCAGAACTGCCATAGTTACTTAAAACAATGTAGGCAGGTCTACTATAGTTAACTAAAACACTGTAGGCAGGTCTACCATAGTTAACTAAAACACTGTAGGCAGGTCTGTCCTAGTGGACTAAAACATGGTTGGTACCGGGCTACGTTACCTGTGTGTCTGCGGGAGTAATCGTCCAGGTAGAGATCATCGTCCAGGTAGTCGCTGCAGCTGCTCCAGTAGATGCCCTCGTCCCAAATATCCATGGCGTAAAACCGGGAAAGCTCACAAATTAGACACGATCTTTCTCTGAGATCCCCAAATGACCTCCACATGTGTTTGACACAGTCACTTGTCGTTTCTCTCAGAATCAAGGTGCGTTACATACACCAGGCCGATATGAGCCGTGGTCCAGAGAGATTTAACTCATGCTGTCTTTCACCGCTATGTTGTTCCTGTCGTTGCAGTCAACCAAAACCTCTTTTTCCTTTTATATCATGTGTTTACATCTTCTGTCATCCAGCTGTCGAAACCTATGATCATGTTTCAATCAATAGGACTTCACGTTTCTTCAATATTGCCACCAAAAACGTTTTCGCTTACTTAGTGCTTTTGCTAACTGGAAATAATTTTCCAGCGTAAAGCTTGAGGGTGTTATTAATTAATGGCTGGAGGGAGCACATATTCCTGGAGAGGTACGCCAGTGGGTGACCAAAACTTAATGTGACAGCCTCGTTCTCCCTGAATGTGTAGCTGCAAGCGGGCACAATCTGATAAGCTCCATAGAACTTAATACGCCATGACGGATTAGCCTGCTCTGATTAAGAAGACTGACCGATTAGTCTTAATCTGTGTTAGATCTCACGTCCTATATACGTATTTTGTTACTCTGGTTCTACTGGCCATGAAGTTTATCATTCATTAACATGCAAACCGTATCCAATTTACTGTAAACCATTTCACTTTAGAAGCTCTGTGTGTGGCTTGATTTGGATACATACGTATGAAGACACTGCTATGGTCTTACCAACAGACATCTAAATCTGATATATTGGACAGTGAGAGAGTTGGGTTCTACGCCGCTATTAGAAACCAGAAATATGATTCACACATTGTACCCATGTTGGGCACCCGGGTCTTCGGCGTGATGAGCAAACGCTTTACGAACGGCTACCCCTACACCGGAATAAGAATTTTCCAAGCTATATCACGAAGGCTTGTGAATCATAGAGCCTGGACCAGAGCAACCATCGACTGATATTATAAACAACGCCCCACGCCGTCAAGGGACAGTCAGATATTTGGCAGCTGTATTTTACGTTTTCGGTTCTAAAAGAGTGAGCGAATGAAAATGGTTCCTGCATTTTCCTGGGCTTTATGGCCAATGTTTAAAGCAGGTACCACTGATTGATGTAAAATGGTGTCAATGAAGAAAGACTAAAATGTGGTTTATATACGCACACGAAACAACGTCCAGGCAAGGGTCCTAAACATTTCTGCATTCAGCTTTGACTTTGACCATGTGTATATTACGCCCACGATCTGGTATCTTAATGGTTCGGCTTGTAGTATTGAAATTTCGATTTATCAGCCGCTCAAGCATTACTTGTCGCTTGTTCAAATGCCCATACGATGTGCCTGTATAGCATTTTTGAAATGACGCGACACCGGAGAAGGCAGTCAGCGCCAATGTACTGCTTGTTATCAGGGCTCTAACAGATGAGTTGTTAATTATTCTTTAATTCTACAAAGATTAAACATGTTCAATGTTTTTCCTGATATCTTGAACAGTCTTGCATTTGCGATGTGGTATACAGGTAGGCGAGTTTCCAAATAGAGTGAACCACGTTAACTCCGTTCTTGTCGAACTACGGATTATGCGATTTTGCTAAGATCCCATTGTGAAAGTGAGAGCAGGTGTTACAAAAGGCGTTATGCTAGCATCCCTATGTGAAAGTGAGAGCGGGTGTTACGACAGGCGTTGTGCTAAGATCCCTATGTGAAAGTGAGGGCAGGTAGTACGACAGAGGTTGTGCTAAGATCCCTATATGAAAGTGAGAGCGGGTGTTCTGACAGGCGTTGTGCTTAGACCCCTATATGAAAGTGAGGGAAGGTGTTACGACAGGCGTTGTGCTAAGACCCCTATATGAAAGTGAGGGCAGGTGTTACGACGGGTGCTGTGCTAGGACCCCTATGTGAAAGTGAAAGCAGGTGTTACGACAGGCGTTGTGCTAAGACCCCTAAATGAAAGTGAGGGCAGGTATTAGGACAGGCGTTGTGCTAAGACCCCATAAATGAAAGTGAGGGCAGGTGTTAGGACAGGTGCTGTGCTAAGACCCCTATATGAAAGTGAGGGCAGGTGTTAGGACAGGCGTTGTGCTAAGACCCCTATATGAAAGCGAGGGCAGGTGTTACGACAGGTGCTGTGCTAAGATCCCTATATGAAAGTGAGGGAAGGTGTTACGACAGGTGCTGTGCTAGGACCCCTATATGAAAGTGAGGGCAGGTGTTACGACGGGTGCTGTGCTAGGACCCCTATATGAAAGTGAAAGCAGGTGTTACGACAGGCGTTGTGCTAATACCCCTATATGAAAGTGAGGGCAGGTGTTAGGACAGGCGTTGTGCTAATACCCCTATATGAAAGTGAGGCCAGGTGTTGTGCTAAGACCCCTAAATGAAAGTGAGGGCAGGTGTTGTTCTAAGACCCCTATATGAAAGTGAGGGCAGGTGTTGTGCTAAGACCCCTATATGAAAGTGAGGGCAGGTGTTACGACAGGCGTTGTACTAAGACCCCTATATGAAAGTGAGGGCAGGTGTTACGACGGGTGTTGTGCTAAGACCCCTATATGAAAGTGAGGGCAGGTGTTACGACAGGCGTTGTGCTAAGACCCCTATATAAAAGTGAGGGCAGGTGTTGTGCTAAGACCCCTATATGAAAGTGAGGGCAGGTGTTACGACGGGCGTTGTGCTAAGACCCCTATATAAAAGTGAGGGCAGGTGTTGTGCTAAGACCCCTATATGAAAGTGAGGGCAGGTGTTACGACGGGCGTTGTGCTAAGACCCCTATATAAAAGTGAGGGCAGGTGTTGTACTAAGACCCCTATAAGAAAGTGAGGGCAGGTGTTGTACTAAGACCCCTATATAAAAGTGAGGGCAGGTGTTGTGCTAAGACCCCTATAAGAAAGTGAGGGCAGGTGTTACGACAGGTGCTGTGCTAGGACCCCTATATGAAAGTGAGGGCAGGTGTTACGATATTTGTTGTGCTGAGATTGGTCTATGCGAGTTGTCACAGGTTCTACTTCAGGCGCTCTGTAGAAATGATCATGTTTCTGCAGGAACATTGTTCGTGGGGTTAACTGATCTACAGAACTGTAGCATATCAGTCAAGTCGCGATGTAACGATAATGATGAACTGGAAACGATTTAGACAAGTGAGAATGATGCAGCACTGCATGTCATATTGAACAATACATCATCCCGGGTATCTTAGATTTCAATTATAAAATGTGTATAAATTCAGCATTAGTATAGGACATTGTTATTTTGAAATGCCTGGAATGCTGCGCAACTGTGTATATATTCTGATAGGTCATTAGGTCAGGTTCATCGGCTTATGACAATAGGTACGTGTCAAATTAGTCACAGAATGTGACCGACAAGTCAATCGGAAGAATGCCAGTATTAGTAAGCTCAACTGTATTTAAGTTATGTAGTGTTCTTTATGTAGAGTGTGGATATGGCGAGTCAGGTGTAGTTTGTAACACTTTACCCTCTGGATGCCGATTTGTTTTTCTGACGCACATTTTCCTAAGATCGGAAACGTGAGGGTTGTACAGGAGAGACATATATGTCCCTGTGGCATCCAGGGGGTTATACACTGTTTTAGTTACATAGCGGCCCTGGGGTTTGGGTGGGGATGTTCACCACTTCGCTGGAAACCCAGGGAGACGTATATGGTATTGACAAACCAAGAGTCGAAATCTCGACTCATTACCATTCGAACCACGACCAGTGCATCCTGGTTAAATAACTCAGTGCTACGAATGTCGTAAGTCTATGTTAAAGTATTGGAGAAGTCTGTCGAACAGACTTTCAGAGACTCGATGTTAGTCTAGTATGGGAGTTACGATAGACTACGGCTAGGATCGCTTCGTGGAATTGGCCCGAGTAGATCAATCAATGCAGCGACTATAATACAGGTAGCGGCATGCCTCGTCACCTCATTAGTGGCCATTATGGCCAAAGACTAATCTACACAGCAGCTGTGTTTGTAAACCTGTGTTTGTATTGAGACATCTAAGCATTGGTAGTCATCCTTGACAAATGCAATGGGTTTACTGACTTGCTTTTTTCATTGGCTTGCTTGATCCGATAATCCAAGTGGCTGTGTTGAACGCCTCTCTGCATCAGATTAAATTCATCTGAAGAAATTAACAACGCGTGTGGTCTGACGTTGATTAATGAATAATTTGCATACTCGTATATGCAAGGGGTGTGGTTCCTGTAGGAAGTGACAACTTGGAGACGATGGCTTGCGGTATTTACAGTTTTACTTTATTCATGTAGATATATACATACAAAACACACTATGTGCCAGCTCAGCACATAGTGGTAATGGTTGTTGTCTAGGTGCCCCGGAGCACCCAGCCTTACCCTAGCTAGGCTAAGGGTAAGACCTTTCTTTCTCTTTTTCAATCTCTCTGGACCAAGGATTGTGTAGCCAAGGTCACCTGACAAGTAATAAATATACATGTAAACAGTAAATCATCAGTGACATACTTGCACATCTCGTTCAGGATGGCAGACGGTCGATGAACACAAAAATGGGGATTAACAAATAGGATTAGCATCTTATAAATAACAGCAATTAAGATGTCATGGCTCCAGGGTAATAAGCCTTTGCTATTAAATGTTCTTCAGACAATGTGGGTGTTGTAAATCAGTCGCTATGACAATCTGAAGAACCCTATTAGGTTGGAACGTGGAGGGGTGGTTCAGACACATAGCCCCCGACCCCATCATTCTGGCTTGTAAACCGGATTTATCTGTATATGTTCATTTTGTATCTAACGCATTTGGTACGGAGAATTATAAATAAATATATAAAGTAATAAGTTTTTAGAACACATGGCATCTATGTTTAGCCGACGTACATACAAGTACACTTTAATTCATCTGTGAAAAAATATTTCTAAGATATTGCTTTAACTGAACTTTACAACGTGACACATTAGAACATACACGAACTGCATGGGTGTTATTCCACAATTCACCAAACTGATTACTTCTGATCGGTTGAATCACGTTTTGTTTGTTTGTTTGTTTGTTTGTTTGTTTGTTGAACCCCACACTCTGCAATATTCCAGCAATATGACGGCGGTCTGTAAATAATCGAGTCTGGACCAGACAATCCACTGATTGACATCATGAACATTGATCGACGCAATTTTGATACGATGACATGCATCAGCCATGTCAGCGAGCCTGACCACTCGATCCCGTTAGTCGCCTCTTCCGACAAGCATAGTCGCCTTTTTCGGAAAGCATGGGTTGCTGAAGACCTATTCTACCCCGGATCTTCAAGAGTCGTTAAATCACGTAGACACTATGCAGTATGTCAGCGTATGTCATCAGACTGATGCAGTTTTAAACGTGAAAACATGAACGCAATAAAACATATTGAAGTTAATTTTAATACATATACAAATACGTCAACAATGATAATGTCACAGACTGCATATTTAATAAAATTAATTCTCATCTCCCTGATGCGCTAGAAGGTCCACAGTCACCATCTCTCCCTACTGGGTACCCATTCACTTCTAGGTGAACAGAGGTATTCTTCAAGCAAAATCACTTGCCTAAGGAGACACCACGTGTTTCAGTATGGGCGGGTAAATTCAAAACGTCAACGCCAGAGAATAATCAGTCTCGATTATCTGCCGAAACAGATTCCATTGTGCAACACTCAGATTTGCCGAACATGGTCACCCATTCCACTACTCTCCGCAGTCAACGTCGCTTAATCTCGCCTTTTGTGTGCGCTGTACAGGTGCCACAATGATGTCATTTCGATGATCCCGGCGACCCGGAGTTAGTGGTATTTGACTGTACAGCTAGTTCCATAGTGTCATGTCGGATTTTTTGTGTGCCCATGTTGCTTACGTTATTGCTAATTAATTGTAAGAATACAGTGCCAGTGAGTAAAATACCTATATTATTTAACAATAATTACTTTATTATATTTATGTTAATAAGGCAATAATCGTATTGTTTGAATGTTAATAACTTCAAACCCCATATGTGGTAATTCTATGGCATCTTATAACACAACATTTCTATGCAATCCACAAAGGTAACACAGCCGTCAGCGCTGATACTGCTATCGTGAGTCGAACATAACAGAGTTGGGTTATACATCTGTAATGGTTCCTGTCAAAACACGGGCCACGGTGTGTGATGGCCCGGAATCCCTCCTGTTTCCGATGCTATTGTTGTCAAACATTCTTGCTCGTGTGCGTGCCAATAACATAATTGTAACAGATTGATGAACGGCATTCGGTACAAATGCTAGAACCAATATCGTAGGTTGACAAGGAGAATTGTATGTCAAAGTTATGTCAACAAACTGTGTATTGTATTGTTCATGAGCAACTACCTTGTAATCGTAAAATAATAAAATCATATCTACGTCTGACATTTAACGTGAACATAAAACAAGCCATAGATCAAGTAGTATTAAGCTCTATGCGAAATCCTATAGCAAGACAACGTCTTCTGAGGATCTCTAGTCATCGATCTCTGTAAGATATCCAAGGTACCTTCCTCTGAACGATACTCCATGCAACGTCATATACTAGTGTACAATATCCCAGGTAGCTTCCTCTGAACGATACTCCATGCAATGTCATATACTAGTATACGATATCCCAGGTAGCTTCCTCTGAACGATACCCCATGCAAAGTCCTATTATTCATATACGATATTGCACGTAGAAATGATAGACCACAGAGAAGAGCTTAGTCGATGACCCCTCGATGGGATTTTATAGAAAAAAAGAATTGTGCCAGAAAATCCTTGAATTTTTTTTATTATTCTTTACATTGTTAAAAAGAAACTTCCACAGAAATTGCATTGTTGCAATGTGGTTTTTTTAAACATATTTTGGTTCATAGTTTCATAATGAAAAAAAAATATATATCTGTTTTTGCAGCTGTAGCTTTGTACCTATGACAGTGAGTTCGAATCTGTTCGTCAAGATAATATTTCTAGGTTTGTCTGCACCACATTTGATTTCTCCAGAGTGGTAAATATCTCATTTACATCAGTTTGGGCTCTCCTCCAATATCAAGCTGACACGACATGGTATCACGAAAATACGATGTACTGTGCAAAAGGGCGTTAGAAAAATAACGTCACTAACTCTCTCAACTTCAACTTATGAGGAGCCTATATTGCTGCAACCAGTCAAAACTCCCCACTGTGATAGGTGGCCCCAACCATTCTTGGAGTTGAACTCGCAGCCGAATGACCGTCACAAACAAGTGACGATTGTCGTGACGCCGAATACACGTATCGCTGCTAAATTACTGTTCTTTGCTTGCTGATATAGTAGGAATGTAAGGGAGACGTTGGTTGATTTTCCGTTAGTCTGCAATCTCGAACCAATCTGATTATACAAACAACAGTAAATTCATCTGGAAAACATGGTGAGTCGTTAACTTTTTCAAAATGAAATATGCTGGCATTCCCAAAGACATAAACAATATTATAAACGTTACTACGCGGTTGTGTGTTTTCATGACCGAACGACCGGGCGGTCACATGACCGCAACGCCAAAACGCTAAACTACGTTTCTGGTCATGACCATTTTTCTGGTCAAGCCCGCGAAAACGGCCCCTAGTATGACCGGTTATGGGGCGCGTTTCAATGAAAACACTCGTCGCATTCCACCGGAAGTCAGTTGTGGTGGTGGTGGGAGGCGGGAAAGTTAACTTAAGCAAAGGTAAACATTGACATTAACCAATGGTACAACTTGTAGGAAGCTGACCTCACTCTTACACGTATAGTAGTTCATTTTACCATCTGTGATACAGCGATAGGGTGATAGGCTAACTTCCGTTACAACCAGCTGATGGCTAAGTCACGAGTAAAAGTTCAAAACAGGGTCGCGCCACTTACCGGAGGCTCCTGTCCAACACTCAACACTACTCTATAATTTGGTTTGGTTTGTCGTTTTACGCCGCACCCAGCAATATTCCAGCTATATGACGGCGGTCAGTAAACAATCGAGTATGGATCAGACAATCCGATTTACATCATGAACATCGATTCACGCAATTGGCATCGATGACATGCATCAACCAGGTCAGCGAGCCTGACCACCCGATCCCTTTAGTCGCCTTTTACGACAAGTAAAATCGCCTTTTACGGCAAGCATGTGTTGCTGAAGACCTATTCTACCCCGGAATATCTTGGACGTGATGTAAAACCCCATTTCACCTTACCTACAAACACTTCCCAGTATCCCCCACTTTTATACAGTCTACATGTAGAAATAACTATGGGACTGGCCTTTCAGTACTGAGAATAACAGACTATAATAATACCCTATTATGTATACTATGGAAAACCACCCCTCTTGATCCATATATGACGCACTGGATACTCGTGGGCTTACCTATGCTTATAACTCACCCTCAGACAATCATACATACAAAATGAGTATAAGCTTTGGCCTCCCTTTAGAGTTCAGTACCATAAATGTTACAAACATGTCTCAATACCCTCCACATATACAATGTACAATGTGATACTATGGCACTGTGGGCTTTCAGTATTGAGAATAACAGACTATAATGATACACCATTATGTACTATGGAAAACCACCCCTCTTGATCCATGCATGAGACACTGGATACTCGTGGCCTAGCCCATGCAAATAACTCACCTCAGGCAATCAGACATACAAAATGAAGAGAAGTATTACCCAATGAGCACTTACTGAGTGTTAATTTAGTATATTTGACCCCCATGTTTTTGTTTTTACTAGTGTTCCAATCACAAAAAGTATAGCTGTACACAAATAATTATATATTTGTTAATGACCCATGTATGGCACGAGCTTCTAATTCTAAAAACCCTGCCACAAATTGTACCTTCCTTCATGGTATGTTCCTGGAAACCCTCACATACCCTTTTGCAGTTAATGTTAGTTTAGTGCAACATATCAATAATTATGTAAGTAACATATTCCTTAAGCAAATTTGGATAACAAACAAACCACCACTTTCTAATCAGACTGGTATCATTTGTTGACCAATTTATTGTTATTCTATTCAATATGTTCAAAGAAGGGGTTACTTGAAATGCATATACAGGTAAGTAAGTATTGAGTAAGCCAACATTAAAGTTTACATCTCACAATTAAATATTGTATATAAGCCAGATTTTGAGGACCAGATAAACGACTGTAGAAAGGAGTTGGTCTATGTTAAAGTGACACAGTCATCAAACTATATTATTGTGCTGGTTAAAAACTACATTGTTTTGCTTCAGGTGAATGAACAACGTGTACAATTTTGTCAATGAAGATGTGAAATTTGCGATAAAACATCACCAGACATGTTTTCAAGGATCAAATTAATACCTCAGCTTAACTTTTGAGATCATCTACTGTCATATGCTGTACACTTACTCTACAGTTCTATTTTGTCCACTCTTAAATTCTCATTGAACACATTTCATTTGCAAAGCATTTAGGCAACTGCATCAACAATAGTATGACATCAGCCTAATGGTTTAGTCATTAACAATTGCTGTAGTAGAAAGGACATTGATTGGTTGATGAGTTAATGCAGACTTATCCCTTCTAATTAGCTGCTAGTTGAACTGACTTATGGCATTTAACCAATGTTTAATGCCAGCTGGGGTATTAATGTACTCTTCCATTCCTAAATTGTTTGATGGGCATTACTCCTGTTGTGAAATGGATTTAATTTGACTAATTAGGTATTCACTGCAGCATCTGGCAAGAGAGATGTAGTTAGTGAATTCCCTGTGGTTGCTTATCGCACATAGTTTGATCTGAGGGTAAGTTGAACTTGGCAGGAATATCCTAATTGTGGCATGCAGAGCTCCAGATAAGCTTTTGGTGTTGTGGGTATTTTATCCATGCATTTTAAAATCATTGGGTATCAGTAATTCTCTCTGGGTATTTAAATTTCTGTTACCCACTAGTTTTTGCACATGTGCGTATTTAAGTTAAATATTTAAAAACACTATACATCTAGGCCCTGCAAACTTGTGTCGTGTGGGTTCGAGAGCTTTATAAGACTCAAAAGTACCACAATACTTCCACAAGAAAGTGTGATGGCAAATGATCATGATGTAACTGTCATTGTGGAGTTTGGCAAGGTTGACGGAATGCGCGTTTATAATTTCAAAATAAGTTGCTGATTTGCTAATCGAATACGCAGGGTTACTTCACAATATTTTGATGATACGCTCAAGTTTAATTTTTGTAGCGTATTTGTAATGTTCGTTGCGTATTTGATACGCTTGGATTTTATTTTACTGCGTTTTTCTTCATTCTGATGCGTATTTCACGCAGATACGCAGCTTATCTGGAGCTCTGGGCATGTGTGGAAGTTACCATTAGCTGCTTTATCTCACTAGGCATGTGTCACTACTACACCACAACCATGAACAGATCTGTCTGAGGTACAGGGGGACCCACAGCTTCCCTATTGATTCAGATCAATCACATTCCTGTTGTTTGTCAATGTATTTCAGTGATAGAAACAGTTTTTGTCCACTAGTCCTTATAATGATAACATATATTAAAACCCTTGAAAAGGACACATTTCTACTAGTCCTTTTTGATACCTTAACTATTGGGCAGTTTGGTAAGGACTACAGGACTCGTGCCAATTTCTAATGCTGTATTTGTTGTGTTTAGCTTTTTCTGAAAATTTTACTTGCATAACTTGTACCAGTGAAAACAAATAATTTTCATTAAATTTTAGTGTAATATGTGAACTATTTGAGTTGAGCAAAATGATAAACAAACATTTACAAGACTATTTGGATTAGTGGTGGTGACTCTAAGGTAAGTATTTGTAATAGATACTGGGTTGCAAAGTCAGCACTATGGTAATGACTCTACTTGACACATACACAAGTATTGTTTGCCTGCTTCATTGTGTTATTCGCTCCCACATCAAGCTGACATGCTGTGACATAACTGAAATACTGTTCAAATATTTTCAGTGCTCCGATGTCAGCTAACCCGTTGTCCTGATACCTCAACACTGTTAGAGTAATAACACAGAATCAGGTCCTGTCTTCCTACCACCATACCACAACAACCACTACAACCATAATGAATAGACTTCCTGATGCTGGCTCCACGCCTCCAGCCAAGAAACATAGAAAGACTTTAGGGGAGGGTGAGCTGACTTTCTCCCAGGACTCCATGTGCCAGGAGGATGCTCACTCCTGGCAGTTCTGGTCCGTGGAGGAACTTGCAGAACAACTCGCCCTTAGAGGTTTACAGGAGTTGGCTGAAAAGTTCCAAGGTATTTGAAACAGCTGCATTTATGTGTATTGTCAGTCTTAATTTTTTCCCAATTGTCTTGTGCTTAAACTACTCAGGGTTATTGGGATATCGGGCGGGATATCGTATCAAATACACATCTCCTTTTTAGCTCTGGGTAATTATGTTGAGACCTTTATCTGTCATGTAAAGGGTCTAGGTCATCCTCAAGGTCATAGCCTGTCAATGAAACTTGTACATGTTTCATTAAGGTGAGACCACAATCAGAAAAAGTCGTGAGTGACCTACATATGAGCTTAAGGTCACAGTGAAATCTTATGCATGTAGTTGTCGTATGCTTTCAAACATAGCAAGTGATACAATAACCTGCTTCGAGTGAGTAAGTAGCTTAGAGTTGACACATATTTCATTTACAGCATCACAAACATAGAGGATAAATGATCAGTTTGTCAAAATACCTCAGAATTTAACGTCTTAAAGATAATAAGAATTGTGACAAAAATATCAGGGTTTAATATTGTTTACTATAGCAGGAACACAGTGGTACATATCTTTCGTTGGGTGACCATTTCAATTTGTAACTTACAGGGGAAGAAATTGCAGGGAAACATCTGCACTTTGTCACGGATGACAAGTTAAAACAAATGGGTATCAGGTAAGCCAACTAGGATATGACGCAGTTGCAGGAGATATTATGTATATCGCATAGCTTATGGAATAATTGTTTGATAGGCATTACTTAGAAGTTGATGGATGACAAAGTAGACTCAATTTATTGATAACAGCTTCTTTTTTTACTGTAACATGGTAAAGATGACACTTCTGTATAGATCCACAACCGTTGTCAAGCATATTACATAAATACCACCAACTCCCAAGTACCTAATCCTTTTATGCTACTATTAATACTAAACTAATACTAAACAATACTAAACTTATACTAAACTAATACTATATGAATACTAATGCTACTATTACACTACCACTAAAATACTAAACACTTAATACTTCTACTTACAGTCCACTACTAACTAATACTAAGACTATCTACTAAACTACACACTAACCTCCGCTCAAAGAGTAATACTACAAATTACATATTACATATCTACACATATAAATTCTAGTACAATACATATACAAGTTCAGGTATCACACAATAATCTGTTATTTCAGATCACAATTCAACTGATGATATTTTACATATACATATACCGGTACAAGGTATTTTGTCTAAAAACAAAATGTTTTGTTGCTCCATAATGTCAACATAGGCAGGTTCATGACAATATGCAGTCTTTCAGGAATTGGTGTTTATAGTCATAGATAGTACAATTGTCCTACATAAGGCTAAAAAAGATCATAGTCTTGGTTCTCATCATAAAGTTTCCCGCATGTTTCAAGTCCAACAAGTCCACGTCGACGGCAACATCTTCGCTGGTCGCATCAACATTTGGGGATTTCATATTTGCCTCCCCTCCCTGCAGTACGACCTGTGAAGATCCGGGGTAGATTTGGTCTTCAGCAACCCATGCTTGCCGTAAAAGGCAACTATGCTTGTTGAAGAGGCGACTAAAGGTATCGGGTGGTCAGGCTCGCTGACTTGGTTGATGCATGTCATGGATCCCAATTGTGTGGATCGATGTGCATCATATTAATCACTGGATTGTCTGGGCCAGACTCGATTATTTACAGACTGCCATCATAGAGCTGGAATGTTGCTGAGTGTGGCATTAAACAACAAACCAAACCAACCCGCAGTACATCTGGGTGGTTACCCTTATATACCCAGTGTGAGTCAAACAGTCAATGTTCGATGACTTACTGTAAGGTCAGGGCGTCACATCTAATCCAACTACTACTCCACTATACATAGAGCATGTCTAAATGGGTGATATATACAGCTGTGTATTTGTATAGATGCATAAATAAAACTGATAAATATAAAAACAGTTTGTTACAATTGTACTCCACAGTTGCCTTTACAATGCTCGTTATACTAAACAGCACAATTTCATTATTCAATATGTATTCAATATATTAATAAACTACATAATTTTACAATACTTGAATATAATAAAATTTGAAGTACTTACGCATGATCTTGTCCCAACATGTGATGGTGGTCAGACGTTCTCATGCCAAACTGCTCGACCCACACTGATCTGAGGTGTGTACTCCTTGTATACTGTAAATCTTGAAATTAACACAAGTGTGAATTAAATGCGAAAAATGCGAGTGGTCTTGTATTATTAAACATCTCATTTTTATCAACAATAAGACATTTTGGATAGCAGAAATACCAACTTAGACATACGCTGAAAACAAACAACTATGTATTCCACACCACTGTTTATTGAGCAGCACTTGTAACAAGTATATAAACGATGTCATTCAAACACTAATTACATCCTGTAAATAAATCCACTGATGCTTGAGAGGAGGGAGGTGTCGCATTCATATTGAGTTGCATTTTTGTCTGGGGGCCAGTGGTCGCAGTCATTTGGAGACGCATTAATTTCACTATTTACAGTACCCTTGCACGCGCTCGGACTATCTGCCTCACAATCGCACAAGCAACACGGGTTAAGCCAGTGTGCAATGTATCTGCTTGCTCTCACCTTCCATTCTTGCATTCAAACTTAAGTACCCGGCATGCCTTTCACACTTGGCCTTCACACTCTATCTAACATAACAAAAAGTATGTAAGGAATAGTTACTGTGAGTGAGTATTTCAGTTATATAAAGGCATTTTGAGTCATCGTGAGTATGTAGATCTCTTGACATAATTGTTTTTATAGATGAATGATTGATATATCTTTGATTTATTGCATGTTGATAACTAGTTCGGGAGTTATGTGTTTTTTGTGTATTGATGTTGTATGGTTGCTACATTATCTTGTTTTTGACACACAACTTCAAATTGTTCCTTGACATTCTGACACCATTTGATGTCTAGTGCGGTGGTGTGGAAATTGAAGTGAAACTGTCAACTGTCTTGGTTTATGTTTTTAGGAAAATGGGTAAAATCCTTGATTTTGAGAAGTTCTTAGATGATGTTGGATGTAAGGCCAATAAAGGGAGTACCTATCATCCCAATACAAAGGTAAGTGCAGGACAGATTAATGTTGATTGTTGCTCATAATATTCACTGGTTTGTCTGGTCCATACCCCCATTATTAACCTGGCTGCCATCATATAGCTTGAATGTTTCTCAAAGTGCTGCATTACAGCAAAGTTGATCCCGATATGAGATCCTGTTAATCATTTTTCTGCATTTAACATTGTTTGCTGTCAGCCATCCTAAACATGTTATATATCCATGTTAATATTCATTTGTAGATATATTTATGTTAATGGTTTAGTCATGGTCATAGAGTTAGTTGGACTGATAGACTGACTGACTGACTTAATATGGTTTTACGCCGCTTTTACCAATATTCCAGCAATATCGCGTCGGGGGACACCAGAAATGGGCTTCACACATTGTACCCATGTCGGGAATTGAACCCGGGTCTTCAGGGTGATGAGCGAACGCTTTACCCACTAGGCCACCCGACTGCCCCTGGACTGATAGAGAGACAGCCAGTGAGAGATCTGTTCTCGGGTTCTCCTGGGCACCAACACTATGACTAGGATATGCTGCCCAAGCACATGGTTGTGATTGTTGTACAAAGTAGGCATGGGTATTGGAGGTTTAAAGTGTATCACAACATTGTACAATGCAAAGGCTGTATTGCGATACATATCACAATATATTGTATAATTCAAAATTTTGAATTCTGAAGCAATTTGCAACATCAATCGCAGGGTTTGAAGTTCATAAATGGAACAAAACAAGATGCTGGAACATGATAATGTTCACTCATTCAATGCATACGCGTGGATACATGAACCGGGAAAGGGATAACTTGGTGCTACACCACTGCCACAAAAGAACTCCAGAATGCGAACTTGCATTTTGGAATTACGGAAACATTTATAATGTACATGTATTTGGCAAGTGTATAGCAATAAAACATGATAAAAATTGCTATTTGAAATTACCCGATATACAGAGCATTAAAACATGATATTATGTTATCATTGAAAGAAAGAACCTCAATTTACCAATATACCAGTAATACTGCACACCCTTTGTACATAGCAGTCTGTGCCTAAACCTTTTGTGTCTACTACTACTAGCCTGACCCTGTCTCTTGACATCGTTTTCAGTAGATCTTAGTGTTAGCATGGTAAATGCATGATAAAGCTAAGCTTACAAGACCAAATGAAATGTTACTACACAGTTGCTAAAAGTCACATACTACGTAATTGTTTTACATATAATTTTAGGTAAGGTTTGATTTGAGCATAGTGTAGGGAAAGGTTTGATTTGAACATAGCGTAGGGTAAGGTTTGATTTGAACATAGCATAGGGTAAGATTTGATTTGAACATAGCATAGGGTAAGGTTTGATTTGAATATAGCATAGGGTAAGGTTTGACTTGAACAGAGTAAAATTTGATTTGAACATCGCAAGGTTTGATTTGAACATTGTGCAATGGACTTTTTGCAACCCTTAATTGACCACCCTTGTTATACATGTCATAGTTACTCTTAGGTGTATATTCTGCTTTATTGCTCTTCTATTATTTATGCTGTGCACATGTACACAACTTTAAGTGAGAACAAGATGAGACATCTCAATCTCTCTTTCAAAGGTGGAGCATTATATTTGAAGATGGACAAATATGATGTATTTCTATAGATCAGTTGAATACTTTCCTTAACTGATCTCTGGAATGAATGTCATTCCAGATATTCAATGACCCAATCCATGGCCATGTGGAGTTGCACCCGCTGTGTGTGAAGATCATTGACACACCGCAGTTCCAGAGACTCCGATTCATCAAACAACTCGGAGCTTGTTATTTTGTCTTCCCCGGAGCAGCACACAACAGATTTGAACACAGTATTGGGTAAGGTTTGATTTGAACATACCGTATTCGACGTAATAAGCGCCCCGCTCTAATAAGCGCCCACGGCGATATTTGCTGATATATTGGCTGGTGAACAATCCCAATTAGCACCCCTTCCGATTGATCAATGTACACAAGACTTATTTATTCGCGTATAATACACACTCGTGTGTTAAATGCACCCTTAATTATGGGTACATAAACATTTCAGGCTGTCACCATAAACCACGAAATTCATCTTTCAACTCTTTTTTTTCACCGAAATAATATTCTAATAAGAGCCCCCTATTTCTAATTTTGAGAGCGCCCTGGGCACTTATTACGTCGAATACAGTATTATGGAGTTACGTTTGATTTGAACATTGCATAGGGTAATGTTTGATTTGAACATAGCGTAAGGTAGGGTCAGGATGATAATGATGATAGGCTTGATTTGTATTAATTTCATCACTATTTAAGTATTTTAACATGTATCCCCTGTCAACATGTTTCAATGTTTTTCAGCTGGGTAACATGTTTCTGTATTTCCTCCTGGGTAACATGTTTCCGTATTTCCTCCTTGGTAACATGTTTCAGTATTTCCTCCTTGGTAACATGTTTCAGTATTTCCTCCTTGGAAACATGTTTCAATATTTCTTCCTGGGTAACATGTTTCAGTATTTCTTCCTGGGTGAGATGTTTCAGTATTTCTTCCCATGTAACATGTTTCAGTATTTCCTCCTGGGTAAGATCTTTCAGTATTTCCTTCTTGGTAAAATGTTTCTGTATTTCCTCCTGGGTAACATGTTTCCGTATTTCCTCCTGGGTTACAATTTTCAGTATTTCCTCCTTGGTAACATGTTTCAGTATTTCCTCCTTGGTAACATGTTTCAGTATTTCCTCCTTGGTAACATGTTTCAGTATTTCTTCCTGGGTAACATGTTTCAGTATTTCTTCCTGGGTGAGATGTTTCAGTATTTCTTCCAAGGTGACATGTTTCAGTATTTCCTCCTTTGTCACATGTTTCACTGTATTCCACCTCCGAAGATGCCAAAGATTACAATTTTAAGATAATAATTATGATTTTGAGCCTAAAATTATGCTGTTATGTTTGTCCTATCCCCAAATTAATGATTTTGGTCATTTTTTTTCACGTATTATTCACACGCATAAAATATCACGAAGAGCAAATTCTAAATGCACCGGTGACATTAAGCATTCTACAGCGAGACCGAACTGACCAATGAGAGCCCTACTTTCAATTCATTTCGTGTGAAAAAATCCATTACTCAGTGATACAAGGTCTCAGATTGGTTGTTATGTTAAAACACACTCAAGTCATTTTATCTATCGACCATTGCAGGTTCAGACAGGGATCTAATTGCATGTACATATTACTTCAGAGCTCCAAACACCACATTGTCTTCCTGAAAAATATTAATTAGTGTCATATGATATATTTTATGATGTGTGGACCACATGTTTCACTGAGGCCTAACATATATGTAAAAAGAAAAACTTGCATCATGAAACGGTTGCCATCCATCTTTTTCACATGAAATTACACTTTTTTACCCCCTGCTTACTCCGAAGCTTTATCAAGGGTTGGCATCTCTGCACCTGTGTAACATGTTTCAGTGTTTGCCACCTGGCTGGGCAGCTGACACGGACACTGCAGCGACGACAGCCTGAACTGATGATCAACGATGAAGATATTTTGTGTGTGGAGATCGCAGGGCTGTGTCATGATCTTGGTATGCTATGTGATGCAAGGGCTGATTGATAACTTCTGAGCCTGACATGGAAAGTATTGGGGAATAGTGAAATCTTTTGTTGTGGACTTCACATGGTGTCCTAGAGGTATATCCACAAAATCAAATTGTTTGCCGTGACAAGTCATTAAGAAAGCAGGGTCTGTAACCTTGGGAAAATGGACACACTTGAGGAACTTGCAGTGATTTAGCATTTGCAGAAAAACACCAAAAGCCATCCAAGATATGAGTGTAAAACTAGGAAAGGATGACCCTTCCTATGCTACTGTCAAGAGGTGGGCAGCAGAGTTTAAGTATGGCAGGGAGAGCCTTGAAGGTGAACCCCATCCTGGAAGGCCTTTGACGTCAGCATCACCAGAAGTGATGTAGAGAATCTGACAGGCGAATGACTGAACATTTCCCAGTAGAGAGTTTTTCATCACAGAAACTTTGGCAATGAAGAAAGTATGCACCAGGCACAATATGTCTTGTGATAGTTTAGCTCTGCTTGAAACTGATCCAGAAAGGTTCTTGCAGCGATTTATGACTATGGATTAATCCTGGGTGCACCATTTCTAGCCAGAGTTTTAAACAACAATCAAAATAGGGGCAGCATTTGCTGTCACCACCACCAAAGAAGCCAAAGACTCTCCATTGCTGGAAAGGTTATCATGGGTATTTTCTCTGTGTTCTGGGATTCTGAGGGTGTCATTGGTGTTGGCCCAGAAGAGCAATATTGGGATTTTAGGGGGGAAACTCATTATGGCTCCCCCGGGATCAGTAAGGGTTCAGACACAAGTCATTGTCACAGAAATTGGCGCTCCCAGTACCAGGCAAATAAAACTAAAACAAAGGAGTACCACTCTTCAATTTCATTACCATAGTTGATATTTAATTAATGCATGCTATGTTAACATGTTAAACATATTGAAATGTACATATTGATATCAATATTGAGTCCAAGTGAAGTAGTTCCGACTCAGCTGAAAACAATATTAAAACATCATAATATGATAAGAGGCGAATTATGATTTCATTTTTCCTGGGATTATCTGATATTCAAATGTGGCATAACAGTGCCATCATGGTGAACGATCTTCTAATAGGCCAGATAATTAACAGAGCCTGTTATGTGGCACTTTTAAGGCAATTGTCATGAAATTAAGATTAAAAGATGTGTGAAATTGAGAAAAGGTGTGCTCTTGCATCAGAACAAATCAGTCACTGCCATGGTTACAATCCACCAGTGTGGCTTTGAAATCCTTTAGCACCCACCTTATTCTCCTGATTTGGCTCCATCAGACTTCCATCTGTCCTTAACATGAAGAAAGCTCTACCTGGAACACGTTTTGACTCAAACGATGACATCATAGCTGATGTGGAGAACGTTTTTGACAGACAACAGAAGAACTTCAACGAAACTGGGTTAAAATCTCTCCAACAAAAGTGTATCATTGTGGAAGGGGATTATGTTGAAAAATAAATTATTTGACTTTCTTTAGGTCAAGTCATTTCATGTGAGCTTCAGAACTTATCAATCACTTCTCCTATATCTGGTGTAATTTCTGAGATAGTTTCAGAATGCCAGGTTTGACAGTTATTGTCGTTTGTTTTGAGGACTGAATGTTCTTCAAGGTGCAGTCACAGGAATCTATTCTTTACTCTGTAACAAATGGTTTCAGGATAAAGCAAGGCTCTGTGTCAGTAGACAGACCTGCATGAGTATTCATGATTATTTGAGAGTGGCTTCACATGTGGGTCAGCTATATTATGTGTATGGGTACATCATGTTTTTCAGATATATTAATGATGTTATTTAATTTCACTAATGAAAGAGATTCGTTTTGCTATTTCTTACAGGACATGGTCCCTTCTCACACCTGTTTGATGGGGAGTTTATTCCACTCACTTCTGGGGCAAAGTGGAAGGTAAGTAATGTATAAGTCACTGTGTGACTCACTCCCAACCTTAAACACCCTGCACTCCTGTACTGATGGCATACTGTTGTCAGAAGTGCAGAGTTGTGTCCCTTTGCTATGGTAAGCTCGCTTATTATCCCCCGCCCAACAAAGTTGGAGGGGGATATAGAAACGGGCTCCGTCCGTCCGTCACATTTTGTGTCCGGAGCATAACCCAGAAACCGTTCACTATTTTTTCATGAAACTTTGCAGGTCTGTCAAGTATATGCTGAACTGATGCCTTTTGCTATTTAGAAATTTTAGAAATTTTTATTTTCTACATTTCCATGGCAACAAGATGGACTTAGGTTCTGTGAATGTAGGGTTCTTTTCCGGAGCATAACTCATAAACCGTTCAATATTTTTTCATGAAACTTTGCAGGTTTGTCAGGTACATGCTGAACTGGTGCCTTTTGCTATTTAGAAATTTTAGAAAAAAATTTTTTTTACGTTTCCATGGCAACAAGATGGACTTAGGTTCCAAACTCTTCTTTTTTTTACAGTTTGCATGACAAGTTCCACCTCGGTTAAAAATGTTTAAGGTTTGTTTAGATTTAATTATGTCATAAATTCTGCAACAGGGGTGGGGGATATAGCCACGTTAGTGGCAAACTCTTGTTGTGTGTTTGAACAACCCCAGTTATGATCCTGTGTCAGAACACATTATTGGTAGGTGTCACCAAAGTAGTAAGCATCTACTCACTTTGGGCTTTTCACACACATTAAGTTGACATACTCTTATATAACTGACATACTGTGACATTTAACCAAACTCATTTTCTCTCAACTACACTTTTTCTTGTTTCAACACCACACTCAACAGTATTTCAGCTTCATTACATTGCTCTGTAAAAATCAAGTGGATGCCTGACAATCCAGTGATTGACATCATGAGCATTGATCCATGCTATTGAGTAATGATCACATATAGACAACCAAGTTTCCGAGCCTGACCACCTGATCCATTTAGTCGCTTCTTACGACAGGTTTCTTGTGACTTGTGCTCTTGCCTGTAATCCCCAGGTGGTGTAATCAGTCTCATTACTGAAAGTGTGACTGTTGTTTTATGCTGCAGTCGAGACAATATTTGTGCAAGACAAACTAGTGGTTGATAATATGAACAACGGTCCTTGTTGCCAGGTTACATTGAGGGACAAATCACATGTCACATATAATCAGTTGATACTTGTATTAGATGGAGGGGAAATGACATGTTAAGGATGGCAGACATTCTATCTTTATCTTCAGGGTATGAACATGTTCATATCTGCATGAGATCTCTTGGTGAAATGTTGCTGCTTTACATGCGACTATACCTGTGAAGATCCGGGTGAGATTAGGTCTTCAGCAAACTATGCTTGTCGAAAGAGGCGACTAATGGGATCGCTGACTTGGTTGATGCATGTCATCGTATCCCGTGGATCAATGCTTACGATGTCAGTCACTGGATTGTCTGGTTCAGACTCGATTATTTACAGACTGATTATTTCCATATGGCTTGAATATTTCTGGGTGTGGCGTTAGTCAACAAACAAACAAACAAGCAAACAAACATGTTACTATATGACATGTTAACCTATGAAATGAGGTTATGACTTGGTGAGATTTCATTGCATCTGTTGTTATGGCATGATATGTTACCGGATGAGATGTTACTGTAACTGCATGAGATGTTACTGGGTGACATGTTACTGAGTGAGATGTTACTGGGTGAGATGTTACAGTGAGCTGTTACTGAGTGAGATGTTACAGAGTGAGATGTTACTGAGTGAGATGTTACAGAGTGAGATGTTACAGAGTGAGATGTTACAGTGAGCTGTTACAGAGTGAGATGTTACAGTGAGCTGTTACTGAGTGAGATGTTACAGAGTGAGATGTTACTGGGTGAGATGTTACAGAGTGAGATGTTACAGAGTGAGATGTTACTGCGTGAGATATTACAGAGTGAGATGTTACAGAGTGAGGTGACCGCCTCCGTGGTCTAGTGGTAGAGCGTCTGCCCAGAGAGTGGAAGGTCTGGGGTTGGATCCCCGGCCATGTCATACCAAAAGACGTTAAAAGATGGTACTTGTTGTTACCCTGTCTGGCGCTCGGCATTAAGGGGCTAAAACAAGGATGGTCGGCTTGGAGTCAGTATACTGTGTCTGAGTGGGGTATTCATGTTAAACTGAGCTAGCACTATAAATCGGCATCAGTCCAAGCAGCCACACAAACACACACACGTACGTGCACGTCGCTATATAAGTGCAATAATCTTGGACGCGACGTTTAACCCCATTTCACCTCACCTCACCTACAGAGTGAGATGTTACAGAGTGAGATGTTACTGGGTGAGATGTTGCCGGATGTGATGTTGCTGGGTGAGATGTTGCTGAGTGAGATGTTTCCAGGTGAGATGTTACAGAGTGAGATGTTACAGAGTGAGATGTTACTGAGTAAGATGTTACTGAGTGAGATGTTACAGAGTGAGATATTACTGGTTGAGATGTTGCCGGGTGTTTTGTTACTGAGTGAGATGTTGCTGGGTGCGATGTTACCGGGTGAGATGTTGCTGGGTGAGATGTTGCTGGGTGAGATGTTTCTGCGTGAGATGTTACCGGGTGAGATGTTACTGCGTGAGATGTTACCTGGTGTCTAAAAAAACATGTACTCATGAATGCCACGCAAACAGTGTCTTTTGAAATTGTTAAGTTATTGTAATCTGAATGAGAATGTTGTTTCTGCTGTAGCATGAAGACGCATCTGTGAAAATGTTTGATCATCTGGTTCATGAGAACAACCTGGGAGCTGTATTTTCGAAATTTGGTTTGACTGACACTGACCGCATCTTTATCAAGGAACAGATCAAGGGTCCCCCGAGAGAGAGGCTCACGCAAACAGTTGAGTTTGAAAGAATAGAATACAGTATTTGAACAAACAAAATTCACTTAGAAAATGGAAACATATTATCTCATGGGTGCTGCAACTCACTGTGCAGATTGTACCTTGGTTTAGTAATGGGTTTGACTCCTAGGTGGGATCTGATTATGATCCTTGGTTTGTTTCATACCATGCACACGTTTCACCATAGTGGTAATATCTACACCTTGCATCACTTTGGGCTTTCCTCTTGCATGAAGTTGACTGCTCAGTGTAACTGGAACTATTCAAAGCAGTGTAAAATGTAAATACAATATTATACTAACAGGAGGAAGAATATGTTGTTATTCTGTAGCCTGTATGACCAAATATTTGTTGTCATGGTGATACTCTAACCAAGTAAATGCTGCTGTGAACAGCAAATTAGACATTTATTTCTATTGAAAACAATTCTTAACCTATACAGGCATGTGCATCTTGTCATTGTTCCTCCAGTATAGGGGGGTGTCCTGGGTGGCCCAGTCGTCTAAGGTGCCACAATCCACTGTGCAGAGTTGTGTCTCTTGAGCATGCGAGAAACCTGTGACTGTAGGTTTGAATCCTGGTTTGCCCTGATTATGTTTCTAGGTTTGTAAGCACCATACCTGTGCTCATGAGTTTCACCGAAGTGGTAATCGTGTGAGACATGCATCACTTTGTGCTTTCCTCCCACATTATGTGAGTGATATCACTGGAATATACTTTTCAAAGCAGCCATAAACCCAACTCACTCACTTGATTAAAGACATGACACTTTATTTTTATTACAGTAATGCTGTCTGTATTGTAAACTAACTGAGAAAGTAACTTGTATCATTTTGCAATATTTCAGGATTATCCTTATCAAGGAAGAAGCAAAGAAAAAGAGTTCTTGTATGAAGTAAGTAAATCTTTTGTCCATCATATCCATAGCTTGATTGGGGCGATGGAGTAGCCTACTGGTTAAAGCATTCACTTGTCATGCCGAACATCAACATTAGTGTAATAGTCAGGCTCGGTCGAAAGTGATCAAGACCTTCGGTTTTCGCCCACATTCCCGATCGTTTGATGTTTTTATAGTTATTAAATATATGATTATTTATTATTACATACACGTCTTGTGTGTAAAAACTATGTATATTGTACGTATAAGATCAGTTAAAAGTTTCCTCGTAATATTTAACACTTATAGTTAGCTCCAGTGATCGGCTCAAATAGTCCCGCGATCTACTGGCACTTACGTCATCAAAAGTTGGGTAGTTCATTCCGAAATTGTTTCATGCTCTAAATCCACTAAAGTAAATATTATTATTCCAAAATACTTACGTTAACACCTTCCTGGACATGTTATTGATTAGATTACATCCATCCTAATTACTGTCATGTCGTATATTTAGTGTTTAATCGCATTCTTCTCGCTCTAACTTTTGACGTCTGCTGCTACATGTATTTCCGGAAGTGACGTCACCATGAATATAATCTCGTTCCAAATCAGTTGCAGAAATAACTCGTAAGTTGTAGTTTTTGGCCCAGCGAATTTTTAGAAATTTTATGATTCGATGGACTAGTTTACAGTTTTTTATAACAATTACCGTGCAGCATTATTGGCTCTGCCTTTGCGCTTAGTAATTATTCTTTTTTAAGTAGATTAAATAGAATTTGTAGAAATTAATTATCTAGAATCTAACTGTCAAAACTGACAGTCTTTAAAAGTAGAGTACGACTTGCAGTTAGTTCATGTATATATTAAAATTGTAACTGTCATTACTAATAACAACAACAACAAGAAGTAAAGATTTCAATTGACTCTTATTATTTGTTATAGTTTTCTTTTACATCCGTTTTAACAATATCTCTTTGAAACTGACGGTTGAGATGGGACGGAAAACATCCTGACAACCACGTTACCCCACCCCCAACCCGTTACAATTAGCATGGCTCTTTGGCAGTCTTGGACTGGTGTGGCTTCTATGTCTGTAGAGGGCGCTGTCAAGGGATGAATATGATGGAAGTGAAGGTGGGTCCTATGGAGGGCAGGCATGGGCAGTGTGGGTTCTTCGCAGGTTCTCCTCATTGTGTTGATGAACTTGGCACCTGTTGTGTCAGCTGGCAGATGGTTGTGTTCACTGTGACTCCTCCCAATGTCACCGACTGTTGTGCATGTCACTGTACATGTCTTAATTGTGCATCTCCAGTGAACACATAATGTCCTTATCTTGTTCTTGCTGGGATGTCTAATAACTGGGGTGTCTACCAACAGGGGTGTCTGACAACTGGGGTGTCTGACGACTGGGGTGTCTGACAACTGGGGTAAGATCTTTTAGCCTGACAACCATGACTCTGCCTAACCTATTGCCAAATGATTAAGCTTTTCATTTTTCTATAGTGAGTATCAAGTCCTGGGCATCATTCCACAAAGCGATTTTAGCCCTTAGGCCACAGTAATTCCCATTCTCTAACATAGACATTAAAATAGTTTTAAGGAACAGGCCTAGGTTCACTGCCTGGGATTGTAGAGCAGTCTTGACTTATAGTTTTCTGCAGTGACGTGATTGAACTGTGTTGATTGTATGTTTCATTTTCCAGATTGTGGCCAACAAGAGAAACGGCATAGATGTTGACAAGTGGGACTACTTTGCACGAGATTGCTACATGCTAGGCATTAAGAACAATTTTGATCACAACCGCTTCATGAAGTTTTCTCGGGTCATCTGTGTTGAGGGCGTGATGCAAATCTGTGCTCGGGACAAGGTTTGTAATACTGACATCAATGTACGCATACAGTCCTGGGGGAGTTTGTAGTGAATGTAGGACTCACACAATTTTCATATCAGTCCTGTGGTGTTTAAGGCAGAATAGGTTTGCAGTACCACATGCTTTTCTCCCCAAGAGGTTTCAAGGGCAGAATAGGTTTTCAGTACCACATGCTTGTCTCCCCAAGAGGTTTCAAGGGCAGAATAGGTTTTCAGTACCACATGCTTGTCTCCCCAAGAGGTTTCAAGGGCAGAATAGGTTTTCAGTACCACATGCTTGTCTTACGAAGAGGTTTCAAGGGCAGAATAGGTTTTCAGTGCCCCATACTTGTCTTACGAAGAGGGTTACAGGGCAAAATTGGTATTGAGTACCCCATTCTTGTCTTCACAATAGTATTACTTAGTTGAATTGGTCTTCATTACCCAATGCTTGTCTCCCCTTGAAGATTCCGGTACAGAATTTGTCTTTAGTACCCCATTCTTGTCTCTCCATGAGGATTCTGGTACAGAATAGATCTTCCTCACCCCATGTGGCGTATGTTGTTGCTCATGCTGTCATCCATTAATTTGCCTGCCTCAGATTTAAGTTTGCCCTTCAATTTCAGTACAGTTAGTCAGTTTATGAATTTTTGTGTAAATTCAATGTTTTTTCACCCTGTACTTCCTGACCAAATCTCAATATTCTGACAGATTTATTAACTGTACTTGTTGTGACCTCCAGGAAGCGAGTTCGCTGTACGATATGTTCCATACTCGGAGTTCACTGCATCGCCGGGCCTACCAACACCGCGGCAACAAGATCGTGGAGGCCATGTGAGTATTGCATCTAAACGCGTCTCCCAAAATATTCAACTGCTTAAGCATAGACTTGCCATTTTGTTAACAGAACATTAATTCAGGTTTCATGAAACGACAAAGTTTTACCCTTGTTTGATCAGAGAACCCTTCCCCAATGTCATCATTGATCATATCGTGTGTATAGTCAGTGATAACATCATGATGACCCTCCACCCCCAAAAGAATTCTGGGTTAGAATTTGTCAGCAGCAATCTATGCTGGTGTCGTAAAATGTAACCAAATAGATCGGGTGATGACTTGGTTGATTGTGTGTCATGCCGTTACAGCAGGAATCATTGCTCACAATATTAATCACTTGGTTGTCTGGCCCAGATTTTTTACCAGACGACATCAATTAGGCTTAAAAAAATATAAAAATTGGTTCTCAGGCAATGGCTTTTGAAAATATAGTGCGGATGGGCTATTATTTTTTTTAGCCTTAACTGGAATATTGTTGTGGGTGTTGGGGTGTAGGTATGTTTCTGTGTGTGTGTTTTAGAAGGTGGGGTTAAAACAATCAACAAACCATATGATGTGTTAATCATAAGAGGTAACTTGGAGATATGTGTGGCCCAGTCATCTAAGGTGCCACGATTCGCTGTGCAGAGTTGCATCCCTTGGGCATGCCATAAACCAAGAATTGTGGGTTAAAATCCCAGTTTGCCCCGATTATGTTTCTAGGTTTGTCAGCACCATACCTGTGCTCATGGGTTTCACCATAGTGGTAAATGTCTGACACCTGCATCACTTCGGGCTTCCCATCCACATTAAGCTGACACACCGTGATATAGCTGGAATACTGTTTAAAGCGTTGTTAAACACAACTCACACACTCATTGCACTCATTTGCCAATTTAACTGATTTATGTGGCTTTTTACTACATGGTCGTTCTTTTACAGCTTGACATCTACGGTTTACATGAATAGTTAGGATTATCCCCTCAGTTTCTAGCACTGATTTCTCATTGCAGGTTGTTGGAAGCGATGATCAAGGCTGACGATCATATCAAGATACCGGGAGCCAATGGGTAAGGTTTTCATAATCCAGTTTTGAATAAGTGACAGTACATTCAACAGAAGTAATACATTCTTTTCAGTTTCACTAAGTCAGTGGCATGTTTTATGAGAAACAGAAGTTGATGTATAAAATAAGGAAGGCGGTGTCCGGTTAGTGAACGGCATCGTGGGCCGTGGGATACAATACTGTATCGCCGTATCATTACACCACTAATAATTGAAGTCTGGTTATGTTGCAGTTCAATGGTGAAGATGTCTAAGTGTATTGAGGACATGGTGGCCTACACACGCCTCACTGACCATATCCTAAATCAGATCATGCTCTCCACCGAGCCGGAACTGGAGGAGTCTCGTAACATCGTCAACAACATCATGTGCCGCAAGCTGTATAAGTGTGTTGGGCAGAGTCAGCCAAGACCAGGCCGAATCATCAGCGAGGTTAGGCATACTTGTGGATTCTAATGGTAGTATCTTTACATCTCCTTTGTGTTGAATAGAACATTGTCAAGACTTCACAGGTTTGGATGCACTACGTTCCTCCATCACCCTTGAATACATACGGCCGCTTTGTGATGGTGCTATCTTTGACCAATGATTCAAGCCAGAGCCAAGTCCGCCTCCGTGGTCTAGTGGTAGAGCATCCGCCCAGAGAGTGGAAGGTTTGGGGTTCGATCCCCTAAAGACGTTAAAAGATGGTACTTGTTGTTACCCTGTCTGGCGCTCGGTATTAAGGGGCTAAAACAAGGACTGGTCGGCTCGGTGTCAGTATACTTTGTCTGAGTGGAGTATTCATGTTAAACTGCGGCATGGTATCTCAGTGAGCGAGCACTATAAATCGGCATCAGTCCAGACTAGTACAAGCAGCCTCACAAACACACACACACGTACATGCACGTCGCTATATAAGTGCAATAGTCTTGGACGCGACGTTAAACCCCATTTCACCTCACCTCACCTCAAGCCAGAGCCAAGTAACAGAGAGATAAATAGTCCTCAGATTGATGATCGCTCGAATTACATCGCCAATATTTCTCATGCAACATGAACCATAGCCATCTATGCTACCCTGCTGCAATATCAGGCAAGGGTTTGGTTTGCACAGTTCAGAGAAGTACAAGTTTCAATTCCGTGAGTTGTACATGGTTCCACTTCATTATTTCACTCAAAATACGCCATTACGCTGCATAGAGGTCATACATGTGATTCACACCCCTGAAGACCCGGAGTAGAATAGGTCTTCAGCAACCCATGCTTGCCGCAAAAGTCGACGATGGTTGTCGTAAGAGGCAACTAACGGGATCTGATGGTCAGGCTCACTGGTTGATGCATATCATCGTATCCCAAATGGATGGATCAGTGCTCATGATGTCAATCACAGGATTGTTTGGTCCAGACTTGATTATTTACAGACTGCCGTCATATAGCTGGCAAACAAACAAACAAACAAACAAACAAACAGACAAATATGTGATTCACAGGTGATGGAGGAACATGTGTATACATACCCATGACGTATTGATGGTGGAACGCAAAGAGCTATGGAGACCGTTGTAGTCTAGATTTATTTAAGAGCTTGATGCAGTATCCAAATGGGTGACTTACCTATGTTGTGTCTGATTTGCACCAGAGTTTTTGAAGACAATTCTTTGTCTGTTCACTCATGCTCATGGGTTTCACTGAAGTTGTAAACGTCTATGACTTTGGGCTTTCCTCTCATATCTTGCTGACCATCCTACAGGGTTTTACGCGATGCAGAAATGTGTCCAGTACGCACAAATGTGAATAATTGATGCAGAAAAAAAATATTTGGCGTCCTTTTCGTGTACAGGGCTCAATTTAACTATATAAAACATGCACCAGTGTTGAATATTATTGTTATGTACAACCTAATATTTATGTCTACATGCACCAGTTACATGTGAATAATAATGAAATTTGTGTTGGACTACCCCTCACATACCTTCCACACAACAACGATCTTTGAACACACTCAATGCCACACTACATCACTAATCCCTGTGTTACTTGTTATTTGTCTTGCTTTCTCGGGATTGACTTAATCAAACTGTGACTACTTCAAGGTTATGTGCACATGTTCCCCAGTCATTACATTTTACAGCAATATTGTCATTAATTTTTTATATCTCATGACACAGTCATCAGAGAGCTGAGATCTTAGTTATTTGGACTAGTTCATGCATCGATATCGCAACTATAATACATTTATGGGACCAAGGTGCAACCTAGGTTTGTCTGGTTCAGCTAAGTTTCAACGTCAACATGCAGCTGGTGCAAGTTAAATCAAGTTCCATAAATCGATCCCTGCGCAACAATAATATACATGGTACCAAATCCTTGATAAGATAAATAAAGGTCCTGTAATTATATTTGTTATAAATTTTTACAGTACTGTACAGAACACCATTTTATTTATACAGGACCTTCATATTTTCTGTAAGGACCCTTGAAACTAGTAATTGGGGGTCCCCTGGCCCCCTAGTTTTGTACGTCAAGGTAAAACCTGGATGCTGTGATATAACTGAAGTACTCTTTAAAGCTGAGTCCAGTTCACCCACTCAGGATCATGTTCCTCTGCTTTGTGAAATGAGACTAAGGACATCTGTACAGGTCCGGAGGGGGTTCCCTGGACACCTCCTGTTATGCTTGTGTAAGAGTGGATCTTCTCTTTGTTTTTGGAGTACTTTTTGTGGCTATTACCGAATTCGACGAAATAAGCGCCCCGCTCTAATAAGCAACCACGGCGATATTTGCCAATATATTGGCTAGTGAACAATCCCAATTAGCAACCCTTCCGATTGATCAATGTACACAAGACTTATTTATTCACGAATAATACACACTCGTGTCTTATATGCACCCTTAATTATGGGCAATTAAATTCTGGAAAACTATATCTGTCGTACATAAACACTTCAGGCTGTCAGCATAAACCACAAAATTTATCTTTCAACTCTGTTTCTTTCACCAAAATAATATTCTAATAAGAGCCCCCTATTTCTAATTTTGAGAGCGCCCTGGGTGCTTTTTACGTCGAATGCGGTATGTACTATCACTTGACCTCTGTTACTTGGAGGCTGTATAGGATGACTTTTTCTGATTTCCAGGAAGACATCCCATTAATTAAGAGTCAGCTGATTGAGAGTATGACAGAGGACGACAAGGAGTCTGAGGTCGCCCTTGAATTTGAGGACATCGTCGTGCATGTATGTAGTCATCATTTTTTTTCAATGTATTAGTTCACCTGACTGAGATATAACAATACTATTACAACTGTAAAAATGTCCCCAAAAACCTCCTTGATAATACATACTACAGATGGTGGTCCAGGGTTTTACCAGACACTGAAAATTGGACTGAGTGAGTGAGTATGGTTTTACGCCGCTTTTAGCAATATTCGAGCAATATCACGGCTGGGGACACCAGAAATGGGCTTCACACATTGTACCCAATGGGAATCAAACATGGGTCATCGGCGTGACAAGCGAACGCTTTAACCTCTAGGCTACCCAACTGCCCCTGAAAATTGGATATTATACCATGTGTACACATATTAGAATTGATAATGGACACAAACAATATGTGCAATGTGTGTCCTATTGTATGCAAAACATGTGGTTATTTGAATCATTGACATTTCCATTCTGATAAGAAAAAATGCAATCATAGTTTGGACCAAATTTAAGATGATTACTTGATCAAAGTCTTGTTTCAACTCAGAAAGTGTATTAACGAAGGCCTCCTGATCATGAGCAGTGTTATGTGCATGTGCCACAGGTTGTCAGCCTGTAGATAATATGTTCACAGTGAAAAGACCTGTGAAGACCCATTGTAGAATAGCAACCAGTGCTTGCCGTATAAGGCGACTATGCTTGTTGTAATAGGCGACTAACAGGATCAGGTTGTCAGACTTGCTGACTTGGTTGATGCATGTCATTGATCTCAATTCCGTGGATCATTATTTACAGACTGTCGTCATATAGCTGAAATATTGCTGAGTGCGGCGTTAAACAACAGACAAACTACATCTACAACTTCGACCCTCAACTACCACAACTACAAATGCCACCTCCTACTACCACAACTACAACCACCCCCTACTACCTGAACTACCACTCCCCAGACAGACCGCTGTCACATAGTTGGAATATTGTTGAGTGTGGCGTTGAACAACAAACACACAAACTACAACTACCACCTGCTACTACCACAACTACAACTACCACCTCCTACTACCACAACTACAACTACCACCCTCTACTACCACAACTACAACTACCACCCTCTACTACCACAACTACAACTACCACCCTCTACTACCACAACTACAACTACCACCCTCTACTACCACAACTACAACTACCACCCTCTACTACCACAACTACAACTACCACCCTCTACTACCACAACTACAACTACCACCTCCTACTACCACAACTACAACTACCACCCTCTACTACCACAACTACAACTACCACCCCTTACAGACCGCTGTCATATGGCTGGAATATTACTGAGTGTGGTGTTTACAACAAACAAACAAACACACAAACAAACAAACAGAACTTGCAAACTTATTCCTTAGGATCCTTGGGAAATAGATAGGTGCCGGTAGATGCCTGTTTACCATTATGATGCATGACTTGGGTGCTGTACATTGTTGCTACATATATTTCAGCTGGTGTATCTGGATTATGGCATGAAGGACAAGAATCCAATAGAAAATGTCCGCTTCTATAACAAGTATGACCCAAACACGGCTGTGGAGGTCAGGAAGACTCAGGTAGGATGACTGGGCTGATATTTGACACACACACTCACTGGTGATACTCTACATGTACTGTACTGGAGGTGGGCATGTGTAACACTATAGGTAGGTAGGCACCTGTAGCAGTGTCTGAAACTCAGCAGAGTCCCAGTAGAAAAACTGTAGGCCCAGTGGAAAAACTGTAGACCCAATGGAAAAACTGTAGGCCCAGTAGAAAAACTGTAGGCCCAGTGGAATTACTGTAGGCCCAGTGGAAATACTGTAGACCCAGTAGAAAAACTGTAGGCCTAGTGGAAACACTGTAGGCCCAGTGGAAAAACTGTAGGCCCAGTGGAATTACTGTAGGCCCAGTGGAAAAACTGTAGGCCCAGTGGAAACACTGTAGGCCCAGTGGAAAAACTGTAGGCCCAGTGGAATTACTGTAGTGTAGACCCAGTAGAATTACTGTAGATCCAGTGGAAAAACTGTAGGCCCAGTAGAATTACTGTAGGCCCAGTGGAAAAACTGTAGGCCCAGTGGAAACACTGTAGGCCCCGTGGAAAAACTGTAGGCCCAGTGGAATTACTGTAGGCCCAGTAGAATTACTGTAGGCCCAGTGGAAAAACTGTAGGCCCAAATATTTTAGCTGAAGCAAGGAAACATACTATTGCAATATAAATTACAAAACGCAACCGGTCAACCAGAAGCTTTTACTGCTATCACACTGAGTTCTCAGAGACTCTGTGGTGATAGATGAAGCCTACATTTATCAGGAAGTTATCAGCTTGTAAAACATCTTTGCTGCTACATGTCATACACCATTTGTCAGGTCTAATCCTACTTTACTTTTATTTAATTCAATATGGACCCGTTGTCGAAGCATGTGTCCCAGATTATTGTTTTTTCAATAACATTGTGGGAAATAGTACATATCTGTTGATAAAATATGATAAATTAAAATGAAATAGGTATTGTCTGACTGTGAAAAGTGATAATAAATGAATGATATGACAGGTAGGCTTATGAAATTATATACTATTGGTACTACTGGTACACCGGCCTGCGGTGTTGAAAGAGTTAACGAGCGGAGTACTCTGAAGCTGGACTCTGTTTCACCAAGCAATCTCAGTGTTATGATTCATTTACCATGTTTACAGCTTAAAATAAACTGCAGGCTGTAGGGGCCTGCTGAAATTTAAAACTATCAGCCCGAGAACAAATCTGTCAATCTCGGGCCTACGGACCGATGTCTATTTCGAACACTGACCTCTAGTACTGTATGTTGGCATCTTTGATACTGTAGGTAGGCATCTGTGATACTGTAGATGGGCATCTGTGATACTGTAGGTAGGCGTCTGTGATACTGTAGGTAGGCGTCTGTGATACTGTAGATGGGCATCTGTGATACTGTAGATGGGCATCTGTGATACTGTAGGTAGGCGTCTGTGATACTGTAGATGGGCATCTGTGATACTGTAGATGGGCGTCTGTGATACTGTAGGTAGGCGTCTGTGATACTGTAGATGGGCATCTGTGATACTGTAGGTAGGCATCTGTGATACTGTAGATGGGCGTCTGTGATACTGTAGGTAGGCGTCTGTGTTACTGTAGGTAGGCATCTGTGATACTGTAGGTAGGCATCTGTGATACTGTAGGTAGGCGTCTGTGTTACTGTAGGTAGGCATCTGTGATACTGTAGGTAGGCATCTGTGATACTGTAGGTAGGCGTCTGTGATACTGTAGGTAGGCGTCTGTGATACTGTAGGTGGGCATCTGTGATACTGTAGGTAGGCATCTGTGTTACTGTAGGTAGGCATCTGTGATACTGTAGGTAGGCATCTGTGATACTGTAGGTAGGCGTCTGTGATACTGTAGGTAGGCATCTGTGATACTGTAGGTAGGCATCTGTGTTACTGTAGGTAGGCATCTGTGATACTGTAGATGGGCGTCTGTGATACTGTAGGTAGGCATCTGTGTTACTGTAGGTAGGCATCTTTGATACTGTAGGTAGGCATCTGTGATACTGTAGGTAGGCGTCTGTGATACTGTAGGTAGGCGTCTGTGATACTGTAGGTAGGCATCTGTGATACTGTAGATGGGCGTCTGTGATACTGTAGGTAGACGTCTGTGTTACTGTAGGTAGGCATCTGTGATACTGTAGGTAGGCATCTGTGATACTGTAGGTAGGCGTCTGTGATACTGTAGGTAGGCGTCTGTGATACTGTAGGTGGGCGTCTGTGATACTGTAGATGGGCATCTATGATACTGTAGGTAGGCGTCTGTGTTACTGTAGGTAGGCATCTGTGATACTGTAGGTAGGCATCTGTGATACTGTAGGTAGGCGTCTGTGTTACTGTAGGTAGGCATCTGTGATACTGTAGGTAGGCATCTGTGATACTGTAGGTAGGCGTCTGTGTTACTGTAGGTAGGCATCTGTGATACTGTAGGTAGGCATCTGTGATACTGTAGGTAGGCGTCTGTGATACTGTAGATAGGCGTCTGTGATACTGTAGGTGGGCGTCTGTGATACTGTAGATGGGCATCTATGATACTGTAGATGGGCATCTGTGATACTGTAGGTAGGCGTCTGTGTTACTGTAGGTAGGCATCTGTGATACTGTAGGTAGGCATCTGTGATACTGTAGGTAGGCGTCTGTGATACTGTAGGTAGGCGTCTGTGATACTGTAGGTGGGCGTCTGTGATACTGTAGATGGGCATCTATGATACTGTAGGTAGGCGTCTGTGATACTGTAGATGGGCATCTGTGATACTGTAGATGGGCGTCTGTGATACTGTAGGTAGGCGTCTGTGATACTGTAGATGGGCATCTGTGATACTGTAGATGGGCGTCTGTGATACTGTAGATGGGCATCTGTGATACTGTAGATGGGCGTCTGTGATACTGTAGGTAGGCGTCTGTGATACTGTAGATGGGCATCTGTGATACTGTAGATGGGCATCTGTGATACTGTAGATGGGCGTCTGTGATACTGTAGGTAGGCGTCTGTGATACTGTAGATGGGCATCTGTGATACTGTAGATGGGCATCTGTGATACTGTAGATGGGCGTCTGTGATACTGTAGGTAGGCGTCTGTGATACTGTAGATGGGCATCTGTGATACTGTAGGTAGGCGTCTGTGATACTGTAGATGGGCATCTGTGATACTGTAGATGGGCATCTGTGATACTGTAGATAGGCGTCTGTGATACTGTAGGTAGGCGTCTGTGATACTGTAGGTAGGCGTCTGTGATACTGTAGATGGGCATCTGTGATACTGTAGGTAGGCGTCTGTGATACTGTAGGTAGGCATCTGTGATACTGTAGATAGGCGTCTGTGTTACTGTAGGTAGGCATCTGTGATACTGTAGGTAGGCGTCTGTGATACTGTAGATGGGCATCTGTGATACTGTAGGTAGGCGTCTGTGATACTGTAGGTAGGCATCTGTGATACTGTAGATGGGCATCTGTGATACTGTAGGTAGGCGTCTGTGATACTGTAGGTAGGCGTCTGTGATACTGTAGATGGGCATCTTTAATACCACAGGGAGTACTGTGTTAGTAATAGGGATAATATGTTAATCCGGATGAGAAAGAGCTTTTTTCTGGACCATTGAAATTAATATTAACAGGTTTCAAGTGTATATGAATCATTCTCTAAAATTTTTGAGGCTAAAAAAAAAAAAATTCTTTGTTCTCAGGCACTGCCGCATCATCACAAAGTCTGCCACACGTTTCATTTTTATTTCCATTTAAAAAAAATAAAAATCCTTAAATATTCTGCATCTTGAACACACACATCACTGGCAGTGAAATGCTACAATACTTAAAAACAAAACGATCCAATATAGCGTGCAGTTACTTCCCTTTACATGCGGACTGGTTAAGCTCCTTCCCACCTTCGTTACACTCTCGGTAACATTGCTGCCACCAGTGTGGGTGCGGCCATTACAAGAATCTTGAAATTTGCCCTCTAACCCCTAATGTAGTAGCGTTCATATGTTTGTTTATGTCTTTGGGAATGCCATCATAGTTCATTTTGAATAGGTTTACGACTGACCATGTTTTCCAGATAAATTTACTTTGTTGTTTGTATAATCAGATTGGTTCAAGATCGCAGACTAACGGAAAATCCCCCAACTTCTCCCTTACATTCTTACTATATCAATTACATGATAGTTTTAATGAAATAGAAAGAAATTCAAATAGACAAACAAAGAAAGTAATTAAGCAGGGGTAAGTGTATTTGGCGTCATGACAGTCGTCACTTGTTTGTAAACATAACTGTCAAAACGGCGAGTTCAACTCCAAGCAGGGTTGTGGTCATCTATCATTGTGGGGAGTTTTGACTGGTGGCAGTGATAGTATTAGAGAGCTCTGCGAACGGGATATAGCTGTGAGGAGCTTGGCGCACTGATGTACTGCGCATCTCGTGTTATATGTTATGGTCATGGTGGCAATAGTTGTGTGCTTGTTTTGCCTTTTGAACTTTTTCATAAAATATCACTGGATATGATGATTTACAAATTCAATGGTATTTGTGTACTGTATGGCGGACAATGTTTCATACACAGGAAATAAGATTACATGTGAATTAGTGTCATAAAATAAGCTGGAAATGGAGACCAGCTGTTTACACATTTTCTCCCCGATCTATTGGTGATTTATTTTAAAAAACACTTCATGTCATGGCCAATATCATAAATGAAAAGAAAATTGATAGGATGACTTTGAATCTCTTACGTCTCATGTTCGTTTCAAGGCGAGTACACAGTGAGTTGATGTGATTTGCCGATCAGAAATTAATGCAAACGAAATTGAATGAAATCTTGGAGAAAAGTAATATATTGGAATATAAAGATACACAATGAACGCCTGTATGGCCAGATTGTGTAATAGTAGGAGTAACGTACGTACTTCAGTACAGATTTGTTGACATGCTTCTTCTGATGTTGTATGCTCATGATAACGTTTTCGCATTGTGAAATAGAGTCAAAGCTCATTATGGCATGTATATGCCCTTACTGGTAGTCCAAGGGTAGTCAGATATTGTATTCCAGTATTTTACTCATCAAGGAATACATTCATGTAGGGAGGCCCTTTCCCAGGTTGATTGTACACAACTGCTTATTTGGTTACATACTAGTTTCAAACAACCTAAATGAACAAAAGGGGCGCCTGCCACACTATATTTTCAAAAGCCATTGTCAGAGAACCAATTCTTTTATTTTTTTAAGCCTAAGTAAGTGCTGAATTGTTGTAATTTTCTGTTGTAGGTCTCACACATGCTTCCGGAGAAATTTGCTGAGCAGATGATATTGGTTTATTGTAAGGATCCACAGCAGAAGGCCAAACTTGGGATTGCTGCTCGGTGCTTTGAAAACTGGTGCTCTAAACACAACATGGAGACCCCTAAGGTATACCCATACTGTTTCAAGGTGCTGGAGCTGCCTTCCTTGTTGACTTCATTGATTGGTCAGTTTCCAATCTACTCATCCCTTTGGAATTCCGAGTTAGAATAGGTCTCCAGCAACTTATGCTTGTTGTAAAATGCGACAATGGATCAGGTGGTCAGGCTTAGTGACTTAGTTGATTGCATGTCATTGTGCCCCAGCATCATTGATCATTGCTCATAATATTCATGATGGCTTGCCTGGCCCAGACTCAATGTTTGACAGAGTGCCTGCAGTATATAGCTGGAATATTGCCAATTGTGGTGACAAACAGTCAAAAATATATTAGAGCAATTGCACTGTTGGTGCCTAATACTTTCTGAATAATGATTTTCCAGCAGCTTTTGATTCCAATTAAGCCACACTGGTTCATATCTATTGGACGCTATTTCCTCTCGGGGTACACAGTTGGACAGAAAAACTAAGGCACTGCAGCTGCTGCTGTGTGGAGTTGCCTCCCCTTACTTAGCCAGGATGTAGGTTTTGATTGCAGGTTCACCACAATTATTATCTTTCTTCTGTCAGCACCTTGATTTTGGTGCAAAGTGGAAAATGCCTACAACACATCTAATTAATTAATATTAATGATAAGACCTAAAAGTCATAGTGATATAAATGAAATACTGTCCACTGTGCAGTCCACAGCCAGCTCTCTCTTGTTTGTTGCAGCATTTTGGATGGGAGTTGACTCCAGTTGTGAAGCGTGGTGCCTCCCAGGAGGCTGTCTCCACCCCTCCAGACAGTCGCCACCCAGATGGAGGGAGACAGGAAACACCTCATAGTGCTGGCAAATTCAAGCAGAAATTGTCATTCTAGGGTGCTCAGTGTCCTAAGTTTCAGAAATAGTTCTCAACATAAGTGTTATGTTCTACTTTAGTATAGCATTGTTCATAATACCAGGCATGGAATAGATTATTTTTAAAAATAAAATCATGGCCATAGGTCCTTCACTAAATTTTACCTAAGAACACAAATACTGTCAAATTATGGAATTTGCACTTTAAACTTTAACCACAAGCAGTGAATAGTCAAAGGCCTAGTGTGCTTAGCGAATGATCCAAGTCTTGAAAAAGAAGCCTGATCAAAGAGGACATATCTTGAGTAATAGTCCAATATTTCATTGGCATCTAAACCACAGCATAATATTTATGATTAAAAATATACAATATTTTTTTTCATCTTAATTTTCTCAGTCAATTTTCCACACCTGACCCTCCCTAGGGATGAAGAAAACTATTGATCTCTAAAGACATTTCAACAATTGTAGGATAATCCTTTCCTATTTTACTCCTCAGTCTATGATCGGTGGACCAGGTTATCTGAAAGATGATCAGATGGTCTCAATGGCTGTTAAATCTGGATTAGTGACTACGATGATAACAAAATGCATGTGACCTGACTATTAATGTAGTGGTCCGTCACATTGCAGGGTGGGGTTACATTGTTGCGAAGTTTAATATGGATTAAGCATGTCTGATGGTCTGTTTGAAGAGTATATAATATTTTATGAGTTGGTATTTTTAAATCTAAAATGAAAAGGTTTGGCCACTGCATGTGAATTAGTGTCATAAAATAAGCTGGAAATGGCGACCAGCTGTTTACACATTTTCTCCCCGATCTATTGGTGATTTATTTTAAAAAACACTTCATGTCATGGCCAATATCATAACTGAAAAGAAAATTGATAGAATGACTTTGAATCTCTAACGTCTAATGTTCGTTTCAAGGCGAGTTCACAGTGAGTTGATGTGATTTGCCGATCAGAAATTAATGCAAAGAAATTGAATGAAATCTTGGAGAAAAATAATATATTTGAATATATAGACACACAATGAATGCCTGTATGGCCAGGTAGTGTAATAGTAGGAGTAACGTACGTAAATAAATGTGAAATAGAGTCAAAGTTCATTATGGCGTGTATATGCCCTTACTGGTAGTCCAACGGTTGTCAAATATTGTATTCCAGTATTTTACTCATCAAGGAATACATTCATGTAGGGAGGCCCTTTCCCAGGTTGATTGTACACAACTGCTTATAATATTTTATGAGTTGGTATTTTTAAATCTAAAATGAAAAGGTTTGGCCACTGCATTCCATTGCACCACGCACAGTTTGTTAACTGCTTCGCCAAATTCAAACTTTACTTCAGGAGCATATTATTTCCTCACCTTTATAAGGCTTGTATAAACCTATCATTTATAATGGATTTAACTGTTTTAACCACATAAAGATGAAACGTTTTTCTCTTAGAGCCCATTATAATGTCTACTTGTTGGTGCACAAATGTAGATGCACAATTAGATTGTCCCTCAGTTTCTAATGTGCAGAGACATCCACAGATAGCACTATACAGCAATGATACAGTCCTTTAACATCATGCAACAGAATAACAATACAGTGACGTCATTGTTTAATGAACATTGCAGCGTTGCTTCCATTAACTTTCGCAATATGGGTTTAATTCACTTTTTGTTTAATATATAAAGCCAAGATCTGACTTTAGATTCCTAGCAGAACTGCTTCATGTAGATGATACATGTAGTATGAAATAATTTTGTCTCTAAAGCAGTCCCATTCTTCACAGTTTGAGTTCTGCAGTAAAATTCATACCAGCAGACATCATTAAGGCACGGTCATTTAAAAAATATTGATTTTTTTTACTTATCCCTTGTGTGGTGCTTATTTGAAGTGTTGTGGTGCTTAGACAATGATAAAGAATATGTGTCCATCTTATATATTCTTTTACCTCTTGGACAAGAACATATTCTAAAGATATATTTTATTAGAAATACTCCACATGTTTGCACGCACAGGGCTTTCAGAGTGCTTGACGATGTACTTTCCTGTATTTGCGAATGTTTACAGCATTGAATATAAGCTCATGGCCATGTAGTCCCAGCTTACTGCCTTCCACTGTCTCCTGTAGGTTGGACTGTTCTCCACACCCATGTGTTTTACATGTGCTTGTTATTGTATACAGTGGTTTCATCCACTCTTTTAAGCCATCCTGTTACTGTTGCTATTTATTACTTCTGTTGTTGCAAGGGTTAAGTTATTAGTGGACACACCTTTGTGTTGGTTAATCTTGGTTTGGAGACAGTTATATGTGATACTGTCTCATTGTGTTTGTTGTTCTTGTGACTGTATTCCACCCTGGCTCTGATTGAGGTGAGGGCACGGGTGGCCCAGTAACCTAAGGCACTGCAGATTACTGTGGAGAGTTGCACCCCATAGTCATACCAGGAACTGCTGATTGGGGAGTTGCCTTGATTATGTTTCTAGGTTTGTCAGCACCATACCCATGTTAATGGCTTTCACTAAAGAGGTTAAACTATTACCCAAATTGAAAAGGCTCTCAACACCGTATTGAGCTAGATCTGGCAGTTGTTTCCACATATACCACACTACTATGAGTGGCGTCAAAATCTGAATGAACTTGTACCATCACCCTCTGTGCCCACATAATAGTAGACCTGTGAAGATCCAGGGTAGAATAGCTCTTCAGCAACCCATGCTTGCCGTATAAGGCGACTATGCTTTTCGAAAGAGGCAATTAATGGGATTGTGTAGTCAGGCTCGCTGACTTGGTTGATGCATGTCTTTGATCCCAATTACGTGGATCGAATGATGTCAATCAGTGGATTGTCTGGTCCAGCATTGATTATTTACAGACAGCCGTCATATGACTGGAATATTGCTGAGTGCTGCATTAAACTACAAAAAACAAACCAAAAAACAGTAACTGTATCTGATATTTGTATTATCACAATCCCTGACAACTGCTTCTTATTAGCTGGCTTCTACTGCTGTTGTCACTGAGAATTCCAGTACCAGACACATCTTGGACTTCAAGTTTCTTTTTGTCGTATTTACCTGGCAGTAGACTGTGCTAATTGATGGATTGTGTACCCTCAATACAGGGGCCTTGGCTTCCTGTCACTTGATGAAATGTGTAAATCGAATATTGTTACATTACATTTTGTTTGTGTCTCCAATGTGATTTTGTGAACATTGTAAGGGTCTAGTTATTGAGTATCATTTTCATGTACATGTTTTTTTGTCATAATAGATGTTGGTTAACCAGTGTCAGTCACACCATATAAGAAAAAAGTAACGAAATATGGGATTTCATTTTTCTACACAAATTTAGTTTAATTATGAGTGACCCTGGTTCTTTTAATTTTGTAACTGATAAGATCAGCAGTGTGTTTCCAGCTTGACTGTAATGATGTGTAGACAGTGTAAACCACTACTCGCACATATCAAGAGTATTTCAGTGTCTTTGTCATGCTCATTGTCGTACAGGGTCATTGATAGGCTTCCATGACTATGGAATATACATGGTGCAAATGGCTGGTTGTATCCTCTCCGACCACTGAATGTGTCATCATGTGTTGAAGCTCATCGTCAGTAAGGTTTGTACGTTCCTCCATCATGCGAGAACACAAATGGCAGCTTTGCAGTGTAGCTTCACAGACCGATTCCAGCAAGAGGGAGACAAGTGAGTGAACAGATCAGTGGGCGATAAGATTCATCGGAAATATTTCTCATGCAGCATGTGCAATTGGCTTGTTCCCTTATTATGTTTCTAGGTTTATCAGCACCATACCTGTGCTCATGGGTTTCACCGAAGTGGTAAACATCTGAGACCTGCATGACTTCAGGCTTTCCTCACACATTAAGCTGACACGCTGTGATATAACTGGAATACTGTTAAAAGCGGCGTTAAACCCAACTCACTCACTCACTCACTCACTCACTCACTCACTCGGCTTGTAGACATCTACTCATTGCATCAATGGCAGGCATAAAGTTCATGAGTGGAGAAGGGCTCATTTGATTTGTGTGTGTACTATTTTATTACCTGTATACAAATATATATGTGTTACTATTATTATGCATAGCTGCCATACATAATGGGGGTGAATGAGGAATATAGTGTACTAATACCCGTGGAGTATTGACTTTGGATGAAGCTAGGTGTTATTGCAGTATATTGCCATACACATCAGCTTCAGTTTGATAACATATATACTTATAATGGACTTCATTCTAAGTGAAAGAGGCTAAACGGTTTAAGTACACATCCATGTTTGATGGTGGCTAAAACAAAACAAACAAGAAATGATTATTCAATGGTGATGTATTTGATATGGGTATCATAGTGTTTTAGACCTAAAGTTTGCAGTGTTAGGGCGACTGATTTCAGCCGAGGAACATATTGATAAAGTTTGTACTTTTGTTTGTCAAATCCAATTTTCATGTGTGTACTTTCTTTTGCCCGGCAGTATAACTTTGATCATATTAGTTTGGTTGATAGACCTGGAGCAGATGTTTGAATTTTTACTGATTTTACCTGGTACATATTTTGTGTTGCTTATTTTGTTTATGCTACTGTTGTATTCCATTCTTGTAACCTTATTGAGACATGCAATTTTTTAGAAATATGTTTCAGCAATATTATGAACATATTAAAGGTGTCTCCTGCATATATACATATATATATATATATATATATATATATATATATATATATATATATATATATATATATATATAATCATTAAATGCTTTTTCTCAGGACATGTGGAAATTAAGCTGCAGAGGTTATCCCAGTCATTCATGATGTACCAATGATGTGACAATTATTGCTATGTAAAATCTGACAGTAGTTCCGATCTGACCAGTATTATATTAGAGTACAGATTCTCGTACTTTTTTGGGCTGAGTCAGCTTTCGGACATGGGAGCTGTGCCAATTTACACTTGTCGGAAGGGTACACAAAGTATGTGATCTAGACTACCAGTTGTCGGACTTGCATTTGTGTGGAGGCCTCAGTGGCTGAGTGGGTTAGATCGCTGACTTTGTGTGCTGGCGATTAGGTGCCTCACTCTGGCAGTGTGGGTTTGAATCCCGGATGGGACTCAACCCACCCAAAAAATATGAGAATCTGTACTTTACAGAGAAACTGTTATCCCAAATATAACGTGTTGCATTTGACCACTTTCTAAATGGCATTGTGTGATCATATTTTATATACTACTCAAAAAAAGTTAAAGAACCCTGATTCTTTCATATTATGATAGTTAATCTGTCATGCCATGACATTGTGCCTAATGCATGTCTTAACATGCCATGACAGATCAACTATAGTACAATGAAAGAATCGGGGGTTCTTTAACTTCTTTGAGTAGTATACCGCATCAGTCTCTTTTATTGACCAGCACTTAAGCCCAAAGAATATATGTGTGTTTCACCACTGACAATCTAGAGTCCATGACCCTAAACCATTTTTCTTGAGTTGCTCAATAGCTTTTACCACCATCCCAGTATTGTCCATGGTTTATGCTACAAGTGTAAATTTGTTGAACTTCACTATTAACCATGCATTATCTTCATTTGAAAGCAACCGCTGGGGATTCCGAGTTAGAATTGGTCCCCAGTAACCTGGTTATGGTTCAGTGACTTGCTTAAAATTGCATGTCATTGCTCCATGAGGGCATGGATTGTTGCTCACAATATCAATCACTGTGGTACAGTGTTTAATGACGAACAAAAAACACATTTCTGACATATTACAAGTTACTGATTTTACAAGGGACAAAAAGCACACAAAGAAAACCTTAACCAGTGCTACCTGACCTATTTCGGAATAGGAAGCATAGTTTTTTCTTGACCTTGTTTGTGTTATGTTCAATGTGTCTGATCTCTGCAGCAGTGCCTTCTAGGTATGTTCTACTCTTGTATCCAGTGTCTGTCCTATGTCCCTTAGACCTGAGAACGTCCAGTTCATTTGTGGCAAAAATTACAGACAATGAAAATTGTTGTTTAGGCCCGCACAAAAGGCAGACAAATTTATTACAAGGTATATATAAATGCCTAACTGTTACAATTCGCCAATCCGAAATTGTATGAATAAGCCACAAAGGTGGGGGAATCGACACATACACGCAAATGACTAAGAAAAAAAAAAAAAGGAACATAACTAGAGAGATAGAGAGGAGGAGGCTTGGGAGGATGTGGTTTTTAGTTGCTAAAATGAGACAGGGCAAAACACGTCTGGAGCGGGCGGCTATCCAAGCGGAGATGCGTGTTAATCAGAAAGCTAACGTGGATGACGTCACCGTTTACGTCATATCCTTATAAGTGATGTATTGATTCCCGCCAGGAGGTGTAACCAGGAGGTGTAACCGGGCAGCGCACAAAAAATTTGCATTTATCTAGAAACAATTGACTACTTCACTTTTGATAGGGAAAATTCTGTCTTTCCGTGATGCACAAAACTGATTCTCATAATATGTCAAGTGTATATTTAAATAGAATGACATGCCTGATTCTCCCTATCAAAAGTTGAGCAGTATATGTTCAGGACCATTGTCACCAATTATTCACTATACAATTATGTGTTAGGTGTGTAGATCAGCAGGGATGACAGGGCCTATGTATAGTCTGAACTGTACTCGGTAGTTTGTGCACAGGTTGAATACTAATATAACCATGTACCACAGCTGACAGTTTTCTGTAAGCTTGCTGATTTAACAAAACACATTACACTCATGCATAACCAACAATCAAATCTGATGCATTTTCTTGTACCTGTTTTGTTTGATTATTTTGTAGTGATGTTCTTTTAGGTTTTACACAAAATAAAAATAATGTTTACATGTCATGGCGTTATGGAAGTTAGAGTATTATGTAAGTGTGATGGCTTGACATCCACTTCATATTTTTAGCGTTTTTTAAAAATAATTTTCTTGTCCATGTTTTTTAAATGTTTTTTTACACATCTATCCTGTTTCAGTTGGGTTTATGTAATTTTTATTCCTTATTTATATTTTAAAAACTTTATTTCTCAATTTCTTTGTTTTGAAATACATCAATGGTTTTTATTTAGATTAATTTTCTGAGTAAATTATACACTATTCTAAGACTGAAATTGAAAAGTACTGTTGTAAGTAGGCATAATCTTTGTATGTAAAAGCACTGAACGATTCAATTTCAGTTGGGGATTGAGGAGCTGTCTTTAGGCACTGAAATGTTCAAACTTTACATTCAGTGTGAAGTTGCATTCTATCTGTTTCATCTGTTTTATAATTAAATTTTCGTTGTGTTCATGGAAATTCCTGCATTCTGATTAGCTGAATTGGTCACGTGTTATTGCATTCATTTCCCAATGAATGTAAAAAATTAAGCCACGCCTACTGCGGCGCACTACTTTTATTACTGCAGAATGTCGCGGAATCCCAATATTACAGTCGAGGGAATTCCCTTTCTGCTCACGTGTATCGTCGTGCACAGAACATTTAGCGACTCCATGCATATTCATTTTCCAAACAACCCTTTGAAACCGAAGGCCGAAAATAGAACAGCAAACGTGCAGGCTCTCTCGCCTGTTTTTTTCCCGCTCGTCTCGGTTCAACTTTCATGTCTTCGGGTTTCATTTCTAACTAGCATTTCTCCAACTGTGTTTTACCGTAATCAGGGAAGTAATGTTTGAATCAGGCAGTAAATGACCATGTTATTTGAAACAGCCGCCTTCTGTCGGTCCACATATTTCTACTGAACATTGTTTTAATTCCACTCTCCGTTGATTGGCTACTGCCTGTGTAGGCGTGTCAAGTTATGTGCATAAATTAAACGATCACCTGATTCATGTCACGCCACTGTATATATTCCTACACCTGGATTGTTTATCAATGTCGTCATTTTTGTCTGTTTTGATATATGCAACTGTTTTGGGTTAAACTATTGTAGATAAAACATGTTTAACGTTGTCGAATTTAATTATAAGCATTGACTATATTTTTTTCGGTTTATTGAGGTATGAATCGAAAAACCGATGTGAAAACTTTTGTAAGAATCCGCTACGCGGATTCATACAGTTTGCACATCGGTTTTTCGATTCATACCTCAATGAACCGAAAAAAATACACAGTCAATCCTTAATTGAAACAATAAGTTCCAGTTGTATTAAATGGCCCTATCAATTCTGCTCAGGCAATTTAATTTCAGTTACATTTATATCAATATTCTGATACCAAGGTGATGATTAAAATATCTTTAAAATATTGCCTATTTTTAAAATGTTAATCAAATTGTTTTGATATTTCTTTTTGTGATAACTGATTTAGTAATTTACTTGACTCCCAGATTTTAATGTCAATGTGCCAATTTTGTTGATCTTAGTTTTAGCTGATGTGGTTCTCCGAAATCCAATCTTATGTGAAATCTGTTGAAGATATTGAAAGCATATATGTTGTTGATATATAGATTCTCAGCATCGTGTCTTTTGATATCAAATATATCAACACTCGTTGATAAAAGTGGGTAATAGTTAATGGCAAGTGGGTAATAGTTCATGGCAAGTGGGTAATAGTTCATAGCAAGTGGGTAATAGTTCATAACAAGTGGGTAATAGTTCATAGCAAGTGAGTAATAGTTTATGACAAGTGGGTAATAGTTCATAGCAAGTGGGTAATAGTTCATAGCAAGTGGGTAACAGTTCGTGTGTGTGTGCGCGTGTGTCCGTGTGTGTCCGTGTGTGTGTGCGCGTGTGTCCGTGTGTGTGTGTGTGTGTATGTGTACATGTATATGTTTATAGCTGAGCTAATATCATTGCCGATGTGTGTTATGATTACACACAGCTGTTGATGAAGGCCACCTGATAATTGAAGTGAATTGTAAGGGGTTAGGCGACTTATGGATCTTGTGGTTTGATTCAGTGACTTGGTTGATTGCCTGTCACATTACCCTGTGGATCGTTGTTCGACAATATTAATTACTGGAATGTTTGGTCCAGACGGCCGTCATAAAGCTAGAATATTGCTGTGTGCAGCATTAAACACAAACACACATTTACGCCCAGCCTCCAACGTGTTTAAAGGATGTCATCACGGGAGTTGATTAGTCAGCTTACTGTTGGTGAAAAGCCCAACAACAAACAAACAATATTGACATTTCTTGTCTCCACTTGAGTTTATGAGAGGATAATATGATCAGTCTATGTAGTCTATAAATTTAATGTTTGGCATGGCAAATCGTTGCTTAGTATTTATACCTCTTGTAAGACTTCAGATACGCCGGGCTTACTGATTCTTCTTATAAAAATCTTTACATATCTTGTTTCCATTTTGAAGTTTTTATTTGAATCATTTGGTGTTTTGCATCACATTTTAAGCAATAAACTATTTTAGTGTTTGCTTGTGTTGTTTCATAAGTGTTGTTCAGTAGTCTAGCTTGAAGGCCCCAACACCTGTGCACTGCCTCCGTGTAATGTGGGTTTCCGGAATTCCAAAGGAATCCGACTGGTGGATCACCTACCGAAAGGTCAGACCATTAATGACCAATATCATGCTAATCTGATTAGGCAACTGCGTGAGAATATCAAGGCTAAATGTCGTGGAACACTCACTAAAGGTGTGTTGATCGACCAGGACAATACACCTGTGCACAAGTTTGTTCTCACCATGGTCGCAATGCATGACTGGAGATTTGAACGAACTGATCATTCTCCATATTTAACAGATTTGGTACCGTCAGAGTTACAGTTCTTTTTACACTATCAGGTGGAAATCTTCAACACCAGTGGGATTCAGGTTCTCCAGAATCATTGCCAGAACCGTGTGTACCTCGGAGGGAATGGTGTTGAAAGATTATTTGCAACCAACTCCTTGAACGCAGTCCATCAAAGATTAGACTCAGAATGTTTCATCCACCAGTCGTATATCCTAAATATTTTGCTTTGAGTCTGTTGTGGAGGTGCAGAGGTTATTAAGGGTAATGTAGAAATCCCTAAAATGGGCCCTGTAAGCATAATTGTTGGCACAAAACGCCCAATTAACCCCTGCAGAGCTCGTACATCGCGGTGCCTGGTGGCTCTAGAATTACCTGCACCTCATTTTAACCTGATACTTTCTCACTTTAAATATGCCTTAATGCATAACGTTGTTTCCCCTCCTTCTTCCCCTTAACACAACAAAATACACAACTACAACATATTGGGATCTTGTTTGGTGCACTGACTGACCGCAGTTTATTCTTTAACAAGTATTCACATTATCATCAACATCGTCCGCATTAGGAACATCACCAGCATCATGACCATCAACCAACCGTAATTTACATGAATATAGATTCGATGCTTCATATTTCCAACGTATACCTATACACAGGCATCGACGCCTTATCACGTATTCTAATGGCTCGTCAGCGTATACTCATCAGAGTATATCCCAAATCCATACTCGCACAACTGGAGTGTTCGAGATTTCAACTATTGATACCGATCCATCTCACGACGTATTATCATGGCTCGCCAGCACAACTTGCAAGCAACGCATAACATCCTGATCATCACATCGACAGCCGCAGGTACTACACACATAAATAATAAAAAATATAGATTCAACCGACGTGTACTCCAATCGGCATCATACATAACTAAACATGTTTAATATAGCCAGCCCGACTGCACCGCACCTGAGAATGAAGTTTCCCGCCTTTACTTATATACCCATTACGAAACAGATTACCTCCCTTTGTTGTGCTTTCCGACGTTAGGGAAAAATAATTTCGCTCTAATTCGTCCCTCAAACGAAAGAAGTTATATATACATTAGCCTTAAATATCATTAACTCTTATATTTAAAAAACAAGTTGACTCAAAATCGTCCTTTTATATGAATTGTCACAATTTAAATCTATACAACTGCTACATTTTAATTGTTTCAGAAAATATATATCACCAGATATAGAGTATGTCGAATTGTTGCCAAATCCAAGCCACAAATTTAACCCAGATTTCTAAAATACATTATGTGGAACCTTATACTACTCGAAACACATTTAAGATCAAAGGATGAGTTTCGTCAGAAAATGTATCCTACCCAGGAACAAATATAATTGTGATAAAACTCAAGTGGGGGAAATATCTATGTATAAAAAAACTCAACTGGTCGACTGGTACCACAACTAGTGACGAAACAACACAAACTCAAAATCAGATGTCAATAAGTTAATTGCAAGGGACGAAGCACATGATGTGCTAAGTTAGGCATATTTTCACTTGCATTATGTGATGAATCGGCCAATATGTGCTCGTTACTTAAAGACTGACCTCGGACCTTTGCAAGATTGTCATTCGGAATCGGGGTAGGGCTACATTGCGTCTTCAATATGACCTTACGTACAGAAATGTGGCTTTGAGACTAAATGTTAGTGTGTCATTGGCATGTTATGGCAACGTTACCAAATGACCAATTCTGTTAAAAATCGACCCCGTTCTGGTAGACGTAGGACAACTACAAATCCCTTGACCCTTAACTTTCTTGAGAAGTATATTTTATCTTACCGTCGAATGTTTAACACTGCAACAAGACCCCATTGTAGTTAGTTACTTGAATCAAACACTCGCCAAACATACGAGTACTCCTAGAGCAAACACAATGGACAACAGTCAGAAATATAGCTTGTTCAGTCATCATTGGTTCCTACCTTGTTTACAACAGACAGGCAGAACATGATTTATACATACAAAATGTGTTTGGTATTCTAATTTTATATTTTAGTACAGACAATGCTATACCTGACTACGACTTTGACGTTTAAATGATATTTATGCACACTAAAACATACGTTGACATAACGGGACACGCCTTTGTGGTAAATTCAGGAGCCAGGAACTTGTATGAAATGTTATAAAGCTTGACTGCCTCCCAACTCTGTTCACTTCAGTTGCCCAACAGACGCTTTGGCAGAGTAACCATATAACGTATCTGGTTCAACCTGACTGGGACGGTATTCAAAGTTTGTATGAGCGTACATGTATTATCTTCTAAAGTTTTGATATTACTGTTTTACTTAACTGTTTTCTAATCTGTTAACATAGAATGTTCCTCACCTCGAGGTTTTGGCCTAAGTATCGTTGTTATATGTTGACCAAGTCTTTAATAGGCATTCAGACGTTGGAAGAACACAAAAACATGTCACGTTTTGTGGATAATAACTTATTTATTGTTTGTAAAGGCGTTTCATGGCTACGTCTTTATACTTCGTTCACCGGGTAAAGGTGAAATTCCAACGAAACATCAGTAAAAAATATAATGAAGTTATTGTCTAACTTTCTTGTCTTCATGATACAGTTTGAAATTGACTACGAACTATTACCTGCTTGTCATGAACTAATACCTGCTTGCCATGAACTAATAACTGCTTGTCATGAACTATAACCTGTTTGACTGCCTCCGTGGTCTAGTGGTAGAGCGTCCGCCCGGAAGGCGAAATGTCCGGGGTTGATCCCCGGCCGCGTCTTACCAAAAGAGGTTAAAATATGGTACTTGTTGTTACCCTGTCTGGCCCTCGGCATTAAGGGGCTAAAGCAAGGACTGGTCGGCTCTGAGTCAGTAGACTGTGTCTGAGTGGGGGTACCCACTTGCCATAAACTGTTACCCACTTGCCATGAACTATTACCCACTTGCCATAAACTATTGCTCACTTGCCATAAACTATTACCCACTTGCTATGAACTATTACCCACTTGTTATGAACTATTACCCACTTGCTATGAACTATTATCCACTTGCCATAAACAATTTCTCACTTGCCATAAACTATTACCCACGTGCTATGAACTGTTACCCACTTGCTTTGAACTATTACTCATTTGCCATAAACTATTACCCACTGGCTATGAACTATTACCCACTGGCTATGAACTATTACCCACTTGCCATGAACTATTACCCACTGGCTATGAACTATTACCCACTTTGTCATAAACTTTTACCCACTGGCTATGAACTATTACCCATTTAGTCATAAACTATTACCAACTTGCCATGATCTATTACCCACTGGCTATGAACTATTACCCACTTTGTCATAAACTATTACCCACTGGCTATGAACTATTACCCACTTTGTCATAAACTATTACCCACTGGCTATGAACTATCACCGACGTCGCCATAAACTATTACCCACTGGCTATGAACTATTACCCACTTTGTCATAAACTATTACCCACTGGCTATGAACTATTACCCACTTTGTCATAAACTATTACCCACTGGCTATGAACGATTACCCATTTAGTCATAAACTATTACCCACTGGCTATGAACTATTACCCACTTGCTTTGAACTATTACCCACTTTGTCATAAACTATTACCCACTAGCTATGAACTATTATCCACTGGCTATGAACTATTACCCACTTGCTATGAACTATTACCCACTGGCTATGAACTATTACCCACTTTGTCATAAACTATTACCCACTGGCTATGAACTATTACCCACTTTGTCATAAACTATTACCCACTGGCTATGAAATATTACCCACTTTGTCATAAACTATTACCCACTTGCTATGAACGATTACCCATTTAGTCATAAACTATTACCCACTGGCTATGAACTATTACCCACTTGCTATGAACTATTACCCACTTTGTCATAAACTATTACCCACTAGCTATGAACTATTATCCACTGGCTATGAACTATTACCCACTTGCTATGAACTATTACCCACTTGCTATGAAATATTACCCACTGGCTATGAACTATTACCCACTTTGTCATAACCTATTACCCACTGGCTATGAACTATTACCCACTGGCTATGAACTATTACCCACTTTGTCATAAACTATTACCCACTGGCTATGAACTATTACCTGCTTGCCATGAACGATTATCTGCTTGCCGTGTATATTTCTTGTAGTTTAATTATTCCAGCACGTTTTCTGCCAACGATAGTAGTGAACTGATGACGCTGATACACAGAAGGTTCATCACCATGTTTTTTTAATATATAAATATCAACTGAACCACATTTAATCGACGAGGCAAATACGGATTAATGAATAGATGGTAAAAGTCTCACATCAAATAACCCAACACGATTCTGGTTGTTGTTTATCATTTATACATCATAATTACATTGTACATAGAGATACATTCATTCCCAGCCCCATGAAGCAAACATCCCGTTAAACCTCTAATGGGAAATAAATCATTCAGCAAGGTAATCACGCGTCTTTTGATTGGAACACTTTTAGCAGAGAGCATATGCTGCTTTGAGGCAGTTTAACAAACTTAACTGGAATAATTCGGTTTGTTATATTACCAGCAAACGTAGAATCTAGTGTTTACGGTGGCCCATAAGGGACATGGAGTCTGTTTTTCAATATTTTGATGTTTAACTTACTTTTGTCTTAACCTTTTCCAAATTAACACAATCTGCCATACAAACATCTGATAAATCATGTATAAAAACATCCGAAAACATAGAAAATGTACTTTTAAGTAGCTTTTGAGTCGCTGAAATGTGAATTGAAAATGTCAAAAACTAAAATGGAAATGTCAAAAAGCAAAACGAAAAGGTCAAAAACTAAAATGAAAATGTCAAAAACACAAAACGAAAATGTCAAAAACTAAAATGAATACACAGAAAACTATTTCCACCGCGGTGTAAATATTATCACCTCGGTGGAAATATTATCAGCGCGGTGTAAATATTATCACCGCGGTGGAAATAGTTTTCTGTATTTTCATTTTAGTTTTTTGACATTTTCGTTTTGGGTCTTTGACATTTTCATTTTAGTTTTTGACATTTTCGTTTCGTTTTTCAGCAAGTGAAATATCAAAATATTGAAAAACAGACTCCGTGTCCCTTATGGGCCACCGTAAGTGTTGATACTACAGGATACATTAATGGTTTGAAGTAGCTGGAGGTTTGTCATTGGCATTGCGCGTGAAAAAAGGAAATTTCGGTCATTAAGTTTTCATACTTATGTTACTTTTGGATATGACATACATGATTTTGTTTCATAATATCCGTGCTAAATGCTTTAATTAATTGATAAAACATGTCATTTCTTTTAGCTTGTTCCCAATAAATATATTATAGATGTTGTAATATTCTTTTTGTGATAGCGACTATAGAATATTTCTATACACTTGTGCTATGTGCTCGAAAACAAGGATCACCACGTGCACATGGACAAAGAACAATAGTATTGCTTTTTACAAATGTGACGTAAATGATGCCAAATAGGTGATATGATGTATTATGCTCACATATGCTAGAATTACCTACACAGCTGTTATTTCTGTTTTTGTTCATATAAAGGGCAAATAAGGCGAATTTCTCAATAATGGGCAACGTGGTTCCTAGTTCCGTGGATACCGAGGATGTCAAGGCGACGCATGACAGAATAACAGCCTTGGAGAGTGATGTGAATTGGTATGGACGTCATACTTACCCTTTTCGCAAACACTTGGTGCCATCACTGATTTTCAGTGATCCATCTCGTTAGATAATCGAGACTGGTTATTGTCTGGCGTTGGTGTTGCATATATATAAAACATGTTATGAAAACTGACTCAACCTTTTCTTAACACAATTCGAAACAATTTGATGTCACCCTTTTCAAGTGTGCAGTATCTGTACGTGTGATCGGCCAGAATAAAGCAATTATTTGATTAAAATGACAAGTATATTTGGTGTAATAGAACGGAATGTTAATATTGTAAATATTATAAGTTAATATCAATATCACGGCTCATAAACAAGAAAAAAATTATTTAAAAATATATATTAAATCAGACCACATATGTTTCTGGTTGACTTACAGGGCTGTGTTCAAGTTCGACAAGGGTAAAGTCAAAACCAGTTCAACGGGGAAAGATTTTAAAACATTTGTAGCTCAATTTTCAGGTAAGATCTATTTTTTATTTTAGTTGAATGAGAGAGTATATCGTTGCGTTTACTACACTGGCACCAAAGAACGGCTTCATACATTGCATAATTTGGGGGTTCTAACCGGGTTCGAACGCTTTAACTCCTTGACGATCCACGTTATATATGTTGAGTGTATGTTTATTTGTTAATATTGACACTGTAGTGAAACGGAGTTGATCACATCATTATATTTGCCTGATGTAGAATGTTACGTCCATACTCTTCCAAATAAAGGAAACGCAAAGCCAGATTTGTGTGAGGTAGGAAAGTTCATTTATACGAGGAATCGAACAAGGTATTGAGCAAAATTGTTGTGGAGAGATCACTTGGTGATTGTCATCATCACAGTTATCGGTGCATAGGAAAAGTCAAAGGTGAAGTTCAGCTACCATCAATAACGCGTAAGTCCCCCGTTGGAATCAAAAGCGGCCTGACATCTCCTGCGGATGGAAGAGACGAGTATGCGAATCACATCCTGGGGAATGGTAGCCCACTCGGCCTGCAACGCAAAAGTCAACTGCTGCAACGTCTGGAGTTGTTGTTGACGTTGACGTCGGCGTAGCCGACTATCCAATTCATCCAAATCGGGTTCAAATTCGGGGATCTTGAGGGCCGGGGGGGGGGAATCAAGATTGTGTTGGTGTGTAGACAGGCTGTATGCTGTCGGGCGTTGTCCTGCAGGAATACACCGTTGCCGTTGGCTGCAACTGGGAGGACGTGTGGTAGGAGAATTTCGTTGATGTATCGTTGAGCCGTAAGATTGCCCATATATGGACCAAACCTGTCCTGCCATGATAAGAGATAACCGCCCACATCATATTGCTACCCCCACCATACCTGTCCACTTCCTGTACGCAGTTTCCGACGTAACGTTCTCTCCGACGTCTGTAGACCCGTGCTCTTCCATCCCCTCGACGGAGGAGAAATCTTGATTCGTCGCTGATCCAGACATCTCTCCATCGCAGTTGAGGCCATACCCTGTGTTGATGACACCAATGCAGAAGTTGTTGACGATGGTGTCGACTCAATATGACGCATCGAACAGGGCATCTTGCTCGTAGACCAGCTGCCCTTAAACGGTTTCGTACGGTCTGGTCGGAGATTTTGCGCAGTCCGGGTATTTGGATGGCGGATAAGGTGGCTGTGGCCGTGCTTTCCGTAGGTGGCGCAGTCGGATGTAACGATCTTGGGCGGGGGTGGTTACCCTTGGTCGTCCCGACCTTGGCCGATCACGTGTTGATCCATGCTATTGAAACCGATCCCATAGCCTTGTGATGGTGCTGGACACTCCATTGAAAACCATGGCTTTAGCTGATCAGGATTCCCCTGAAGGTAGAATAGGTCTTCAGCCTTCATGCTTGCCGTAAAAGGCAATTATGCTTGTCGTAAGAGGCGACTAACGGGATCGGGTGGTCAGGCTCTTTGACTTGGTATCTCAAATTCTTGGATTAATGCTAAGATTCGATTATTTACAGGCCGCCATCATATAGCTGGTATATTGCGGCGTTAAACAACAAACAAACAAACAAACAAACATCGATTTCAAGTCATGTTTAGTATGCGATTTCGGAATGCAGACATCATCAATGAAGGCATTTGTTTCCTTTGCAGATGACGAGGTAGCATTTGCTTACTATCGCCTTGAATTCGGCGTGTACATCCTCATGGTGTGGCTTGGGGAAAAGTCATCTGCAACAGACAAGTTAGCCGTGACTACAGCAACACCGTTTGTTCTGGCCATATTAAAGGCATGTGTTCTACAGAAATTAGTCCCAGTGAACCCTCGTTAGCTCGTACTTTATTAACGCGGTTATGCCCGGAGGACGGAAGGTGGATGGATTCATGAACGGGCCGCGTCATTCCAAAAGACGTTAAAAGATTGTACTTGTTGTTGATAGTAGTTGTTATCTGGCATTTTGCTTTAGGGGCCGACCATTTGATATTCTGGGATTTTGTATGAAGACTAGAAAGCAGATATTTTGTTAATTAAACTATGAGCCTAACTTTTGTTGTTGTGGCAGACAATTTCTTTTTTTTCAACAATCTGAAACATAATGGTCGGTCCCTTAGGGGATAAAACAAGCACTGGTCGGTTCGGATTCAGAATATTGTGTCTGAGTGGGGTATCCATGTTTTACTGCATACTAACTCACTGAGGTGATGTGCACAGTCACGTGCATTCGCGTCGCAACATGAATGACCTTTTTATTATCATTTTTAAATGTGACGTTAAGCCCAATGTTACCTCACACTAGTAACGCGAATTTTAAGACGAAGTAAATATTTGGTCCGGGCGAATACACAAGAACTACTTCAAATCGTACTATTTGCAGTTTGGAATAGATTATGCATTTTTAAACATTCTAGATATTACAAGATTAAATCCATTAAACATTTCAGTTCAAAACCCTTCCTTACAAGATGTCGGTGTTACTCAACAATTTGGTATATTCTGATTAGACCGCCTCCGTGGTCTATTGGTAGAGCGTCCGCCCGGAGAGCGACGGGTCCGGGGTTCGATCCCCGGCCGTTAAATGATGGTACTTGTTGTTACCCTGTCTGGCGCTCGGCATTAAGGGGCTAAAATAAGGACTGGTCGGCTCGGATTAAGTATACTGTGTCTGAGTGGGGTATTCATGTGAAACTGCGGCGTGGTATCTCAGTGGGCTAGCTAGCAGTACTAGTACAAACAGCTACATACACACATGCAGACCGCTATGTAAGTGAAATAATCATGGACGCGACGTAAAACCCCATTTCACCTCATCTCACCTATATTCTGATTACAATTGTGCATCGTACTGTATTTGTATTTCAATGAAAATATCTTTGAGAATGTCAGCTCTTTCAGAATGTAATTTTAGTGTGTGTTTGTGAGTGTGCGTGCGTGCGTGGGCGCGTGCCTCAATACTTTAGGAATTGTTCCTTATCTGACATGGCTTCCTAGTTATAAGGAAGAAAAAGCATGGCAAGTCGCTGAATACCAAACCAGACAACCTCGATGACTCACTGTCCCATATGTTTGCTTATTTGTTTTCAGACGTTTGTGTACCAGTTTGTCACCAGCAAATTAGCTGACGTCGATCTAGACCGCATCACTAAACTCGTGGACAAAGCCAAGGGAGTTGCAGGAGTCCATTAAATCCAATACACGTGGGTTTCTGAGAAAAGGGTTCTCTTGATTCCTACTATATCTAATAAAACAAGCCAAAAGCATGTACGTAGCATTTAGAAATAAATCATGGATACTTCATGTGTGTTTTCAATATTTGATGTCATGTGTGTTTGTTCTGTGACAGACCGCCTCCGTGGTCTTGTGGTAGAGCGTCCGCCCGGAGAGCGGAAGGTCCAGGGTTCGATCCCGGGCCGCGTCATACAAAAAGACGTTAAAAGATTGTACTTGTTGTTACCCTGTCTGGCGCTCGGCATTAAGGGGCTAAAACAAGGACTGGTCGGCTCGGAGTCAGTATACTGTGTCTGAGTGGGGTATTCATGTTAAACTGCGACATGGTATCTCAGTGAGCTAGCATCAGTCCGGACTAGTACAAGCAGCCACACACACACATACACGTGCATGCACGTCGCTATATAAGTGCAATAATCTTGGACGCGACGTTAAACCCCATTTCACCTCACCTCACCTTGTTCTGTGACAATATGCGAACTGATGTCTCGATTTTGTTGTCCATCCAGAGGCGGTCGGGTAGCCTAGTGGTTAAAGCGTTCGCGCGTCACGCCGAAGACCCGGGTTCGATTCCCGACATGGGTACAATGTGTGAAGCCCATTTCTGGTGATTATTTACAGACCGCCGTCATATAGCTGGATTCGGCGTTAAACAACAAACAAAACAATCAATCAAACATAATGTTACACCACACAGCGGCCAAGTGTATTCACAGGTAATGGAAGAACATGGTTAAATACAGATCTAGGAAGGTTTGACGATTTTCCCGTCAGATTCACCTCGTCGTCATTTGGGGTCATAGTTTTCTGGCTATTTGTCATCGGTGTCTTTCAACGCCATACTCGCTTTCCATGGTTGTGTAACGTTTGAAACCTGCTTCATGCACGGATGAAAACTAGGTCGTTCAAGGCCTCGAATCGACCTCATTTCGTATTTATATAGGCACAGCCACCCTTCCGGGAGATACTCCCTTGAAGCGCCGAGAGGAACTGAGCAAAAGTTGTATGACGCTCTTTGAAATCCTCGTAGAAAGAACATGCTTAATTGTACCTCAAAAGTTGTGACATCAAGATGTGGATCTGCACGCCCATTGATTGTCATATAGGGAGAGTGGAAGTCATCCTTATTGCAATACCGTGTTGTGGATAAATTTTATTTGTAACTCTGAACCTTTATTCACAGACTATCGTTCGTTGACTATCTATGAAATCAGCAAAATAGACCCATTCATCTTTATTTGGGATTTCTAAACTTCAAACGAATAGATATAAGGGGCGATACACTCCAGGGGCCAAAGGAAATACCACAAATACTTTTCTACTCACGCCTATTCTGACATCAATCAAGAAAAAGTACTAATTAAATACCGAGAATATATAAGTGGAGTTAATCACAAAGATTCACAATCTCAGACCAGAACAAAGGTGTTAAGATTACAAACAATAACGTTTGATCTTCCACTCTTTACGCAACTATTTACATTCTCTAGGATTGTTTAATGAAAGGCGTTCTTAAAAATTCGTTTTCCCTGTCACGAGATGAGACACACATGATATTTCAAGAGACACGTGCAATATCCTATTTATTTTTTTATTTTAATTATGTAGTTGTGTACCGGAAAATTACAATCTTTGAAAGGTAAATTCTCCCTACTTAACACGCAGGGACGGTTCACCTCCCCTGTAATTGCGACTTAAAAAGTAGTTCTCTGGTATCGATACACACTGGTCACATACCAAACGTGGCGCTTTGAGAAACGAACAGTCTCGATTTACAAGTTATATGAGACATTTTCGCAGTTTATAATGAAACGTTTTCAAGAGAATAACAAACGACAAGAAGCGATATCAACTCCATAAATGACCATCTGTCATTATGTTGTCTTGTCAATGTGGATAACGTCAAAAGGAAGTAAACAGCATGTAGACGGGCAAGAAACTAACGATAAAGGGGAGATAATTTGCAGGTGTGGGGTTGGTCGGGTAACTCTTAAAAGCTTGTAGGGCAATAGTACCGTCACAGTATTATGTTCACTGTAATGAAAATACACTGACATATTAGAATTATTACTCTCACTGTATACGTGTAAAATATAGCACCGCTTAGAAATTATTATTAAAAAATATTATTATTCACCCAAGCAGAATAGCCTCTGTATATAACCATTCACTGTTTACTTCTATTTCAATGTAACATTTGTTGATGTATCTTCTGATGTATTTGGATTAAATAAATACATTCGCTTTTTCATTAATTCATTCTTAGCCCACATTGTTCTTATTTTCCGCCTCCGTGAAGATCCGGGTTTGTGGTCTACAGAAACCCTTCCGTCTGGTAAGAGGCGACTAACAGAATCCGGTGGTAGGGTTCGCTGTCCTTGTTGACATATACTCATGATATCAACAACTGGATTGTCTCGTCCAGGCCCGGTTATTTAGAGATTTCGTCATATAGCTGGTGCGGGGTTGTTTCTATCTGAGAGTGACTTGTGTATGTAAGGTTGTTTTGAGCAGTACTGTATTCACAATTTTATCAGGACCATGTGTTTATGAATCACTATCAAATAGTGATGACACCAGGTGTTCGCATATCCTGCCCCACTGGTGGTACCCGTCATAATGAGCCTGGTTCTGTTGTTGACAAGCCTCCGACAGCCTGGACGAACCTGCAAGCGTTTGGCGGACACTGGCATGGTGAAAGGACACAACTCAAATAACATTCAAATATCTGAGCTGATTCCGCCCTTAATGAGTTTTAACATTTGGCTAAACAACGACAGAGTGTGTTGATGCCACAGTGTTTTGGTGCAATGAACTGTCATTTTAACACCCGAGTTCACCTTAAAATATGGATACACTCACATTGTACATACCTCAATTGTATCTTTCAGGTGCTACAGATTTCAAAGACAATATTTCAAAGTATCACCATGTCTTAAATGATCTGAAATATGACATCAACGATTACAAATAATGTATGCAACACATTATTCGTTTGTGTAAAGGAAATACAACTCATTTGGTAAGCCTCCTGTTCAGTGACAAAAAAACTATCCACATGACCATTTCCAAAATCTTAAGACATTTTTGTAAGATTCCGACCATATCTTAAGCGTGTGTTTATAGACCACTATCAGTTAGTGATGATACCGGGTTTGTGAACAGGTAGAATGTAAAGGTTTTCACGGAAAACTCACATGAACGGATTACGCGAAATGGTCTTGATGGATCACCTGGATGTGTCGTGTTCTGTTCGTCCTTTGTATGAACACAGAGTAATTCGACCTATAATCACTAACGTGCAATAAATATTGAATAACTATCGAAGCAAAATATGCACACTGAAACAACTGATTAATTGTTCAAAGAAAGATAACTTCTTTGCTCCATGAAACAGTCTTGCGTAATGTATTGATGAATGGTGCATTTGAACACTCATCTATCTCTGGCAAATATTGTCTTCAGACGCTTCGTAAATGGGAAACGAAAATAATAAGTAGACTCTCAGTCTTAAAAGTAAATTAGCCTTTTACAAATTATTAGGATCTATTCAGGGTACAATCTATATATATCTGCGTTAAAAGAATTGATCCAACATCTACATGTCATTCTAACTATAATATCAGAATCAAGTGATATATATATCAGAATACATCAACTATTATGTGGCATTAATTAATGTATTAAATCAAAGTTTATTTCTAATGATTATTGCAGCAGTAAAGTAGGGTCTTGTAGAGTATTGAGCTTATTGTTGCTGGTTTTATTCTTTTCTTTTCACAGCCCACGACAGCTCGTGACACAGAGTACCTCCCATAGTGTTAATGTCCCAAATGCTTCACACATACGTTGGCCGACCAGAGCTCCACCGGGCTTGTCTTACTGCCTCGTCTGCAGTTTTTGAAGAAGGACATATTCATCCTGTCACTTCTAGGCAGACTTGTGGTCTAAGGAAAACAAATCCCTTTTTCTGCATTTACAGCATTATTGAATTAATTAAAGTCTTTTCCCGCTGAACCTTTTATAGATTCCACTGTACATCAAAATACCCGGCAAGATCCCTTTATCTCCGTTGTTAAATCTCAGGATTTCCCGTCAAAATACTTCGCGTCAAGACATTCGAGTAACCTCCCTTGTGTCATTTCCTGTTCTAGCGAGCCATGACTGCAAACCATGACGGCGGCCAAGATGTGGTTGTTTTTCGTCGATAGAACAAAAGATTCGAGGTAATTTCACGGGGTATCGAATGATGGAACTGTTGGAGATGTCATTAGCAGGATTCAAAGAAAACAGCATTGTCAGTAGTGTAAAGGTTTCTGAAATTCTATCCGAGAATGTGGAAACGGTGTTTTGACAGACATGGGAATGCCAAGAGAAATTTCCCAATCATATAATGTAATTAATCAACCTTTCTTTGTAACTTACATACGTTTTACTGAAACTGCATCTACTTTAGTACTTTTACTCAAACATTGCTTCCTCACATTTGAGTAATCTAGGAGCTTTAGTTTTCTTTCTATTAAAAGTAGATTGGTCAGATTGACTTTTCTCCTATGCCCAGTGTAAATGTTTTCTGGTGATGCCTGTCTCGTCATTGATTATCAAATCCTCTGTCTTCCTTATCTTTCTTTCATATATCAGCCCTCACTCGTTTACCCCATCAAACACAAGTGATGTATAACATAAGTCTTCTTATCGTGTGTGCTTGATTCATGAGAAAATCTTCATAGGTCTGGATTCGGAGAGTCAGACAGTGGTGTGCTAATGTTCAATGTCGTAGTTTTAATGTGACTTTTTTAATTTCGTAAGTGTATTCACGTGATCTTGTTTTGTTTTATAGATCATTGATTTATCTTTAAAACTTTCAGACGACCGCCAACCGGGAAAAATGGATTGTGAATAAGGTGTTCAAATTGCTACGCTCGATTGTACATATTTGCAGGTTCCTTGTGTTGGAGTTAGGATTGTTTCCGCAATTTTCGATGTCCTGTGGTACCTAGACGCCCATTTACTTACAGATGACCAGCAGATGTATCATTCCGCTACTGTTCAGAAGCCTTGTGGGGCATTACGACCGGAACGCTTAAATTAAACAATCACCTTATTCATGTCACACACACAGTATGTATTCCTACACACGCCAAGAATGTTTATCGGTCTCGTCATTTTTGTCTGCTTTGATTTATAGAATTGTTTTTAATCAATCTATTGTAGATAAAACATGTTGTCGAAATTAATTATAAGGATTGACTGTCGAATTCACACCGTTTGCACATCGGTTTTTCGATTCATACCTCAATGAACCGAAAAGAATACACAGTCAGTTCTTAATTATGTCCAGTTTCACTAACACCGGATACCGTTACTGTAAATACATTCATTGATGAAATACTTCATCATTGTCTTCGTTACCATTGAGTGTGTACGGCTGCAGTTCCGTTTCTTTACACATACACACGCACACACACGCACACACACGCACGCACGCACGCACGCACGCACGCACGCACGCACACACAAACATTTATTCTGAAGTGTTTGGTACTATGTTGGATTTGTCCATCTAACATTCCTAAAATTAATGTCGCTATCTTAAACTACATACAAATGACAAGACAGCAGAGTACAGAAAACCAATAAGAAATAAATGAATTATATGTCCAGAAAAAAAGTGATAGGAATAAACAATACATATATTAACTCTTGATATGAAAGAATTGTGTAGCTACGCCACTTCTATGCATGATAATCTCATTACCTTCTTTGACATGTAACAATAGGATACGCCCACTATCCACGGACTACCCATTCCTGTTTGATTGATAATAGTGTGGTTGGAACCCGAGTTGCTGTATTATGTTGAACGTTGTCACTGTTTACATAACGTTGTCTATAGTTTTTTGTGATTAGTTTTTAGTTATGGTGTATGCATTGATAATAATTTAATTCGATATATTTTTAAGTTTGACGGTATAAACGCACGCTGTGTCAATCCGCAAAGTATTCTGATATGAATAATTCTACCATGAATTTGGAAAATACTTGATTCTGATTGGTCAATTAGAGGCTATTTAATCACACAAAAACCTCTGATTGAAAGAGATGGTTTAACGGCCTCTTTACCGCGTAAGGATTTGCATGTGCACTTTGTGCTTGCCCATAAAGATGGCGAAGCTCACGAATTCTGTATCAGTGGGATCTTTTGATATAGGAAGTTTTGCTAAAGTCTATCGCGACCCTGCAAATTAATGGAGTGACGATGATTTTGACATTATACTCTCCAATCTGGACAATTCTGGTAACTATAATTACACAAACATCTTCAGAAATATGTTTTGAAAATATCAGTTGAACAAACACGTAAACTACATTTGTCGTCTGCTGCTCAAGCTATCATATTATTATGTAAACACATTCCCCTCCAAAAAGGATTTAAGATGAAATTGTGAAAGATAGCATTGTCTGTATTGACAAACGTGAAGGACACGCCGCCTGAAAGGCAAAAACTTGCCGCCGGGCGCCCCCTAATGAAGAAGTACCTGAACCGAAGTACCTCGGACAAAATCAGTCTGGATCTGGGTAATATTTAATTTGTCAAAATAAAAAGACATTTAAGTACAGTTTGGGGAAGATGCTGTGAAATAAAATCGGTATGCTAGACATACACATTTTTTATGTGAATTATTTACAACAGATGCTCAGGTCGCGAGGCCTAGTGGTGTTGACAAGACAGCGACGAAACATTTCGCACATGTTGCAGTCTGATCTTGACAACATATTCCTAGACGTAAGAGCAAAAAAGCACTCTAAGGGCCACAAACTGGGTAATAAATATTTTCAATAACAAATTTACATCAAAACTGATGAAAGGGTTTAAAAAAAACCCTGAACATACCAGACACACCTCTTAAAGTACCAACAACATCGTAATATATACACATGCACAAAAGTTAAGCGCCACCATATTCATAGTCTCTTGATTTCACGTGTGGGAATCAGAAATGCGAAATATGATGATGTATGACTGAATTAGGCTTCCATAGTTTCATGAACCCAAACTTGTCCAGATACCACAAGGAAAGCGTACTTTACGTGTTGCTGCAGTTCCCCTACCCTATAAATAGTGAAAATCAAGTTTCAGACCCGTGGTTGCATTTTGCTCCTGTGTGAGATTCCCCTTCCAATAGAGGTTGATAATCAGCCATGGTGAGGAGAAAGTTAACGAACGCTGAAAGATGGCAAGTGATAGGCATGAAAAATGCTGGCATGTCATGCAGGGCCATTGCAAGACAAATGGGTCGTCATCACTGTGTTATCACTCGTTTGATTGTCAAACATGGTCAAACCAATGATGTCAATGTCAGGCATAGGTATGGTAGGCCAAGAAAGACCTCTAACAGAGAGGATAGACGTCTTTTCAGGACAGTCAGACGAAATCCATTTACCACTTCAACAGATTTAAGACTGCAGTGGATTACCAATCATAAACTCTCGACGATGACCGTAAGGCGTCGCCCCAGAGCGGCTGGTTATAACGCCAGAAGACCAGTAAAACGTCCTCAACTGACTGAGAGGCACATGCGGAATCGTCTGATATGGTGTCGTGCCCGTAATCGATGGAACTTGACCAACTGGAGAAGGATCCATTGGTCTGACGAGTGCCGAATGCTGCTACGAACTGTTGATGGCCGAATACGTGTTTGGAGGCAACGTAGATATGGGGTTGTGTTTCCTTCGGCTGCAAACTTTCGCGGGTGACAATTCGTGGAAACCTGAATGGCCAACAATACCAAGATGCCGTTCTTCGTCTAGTGGTAGTCCCTCATTTTTACAACCATCCTCTTCAGACAAGACCTGTTTACATGGACGACAATGCTAGACCACACAGATCTCGGGCAGTTTTGGCTTATTTGCGTCAAGAAGCTATTGCAACTCTTCATTGGCCGGCCTGTAGTCCGGATCTTAATCGGATTGAGCATCTGTGGGACATTCTTGTCCGGAAAATCAGACATCATGATCCCCCAGTTCAAAAACTCGCTGGACTTGAAGCCGCACTTCATGAAGAATGGATCCGTTTGCCTCAGAGAAGCATTCAACGACTTGTAATGAGTATGAGGCGTAGGGTTGAGTGAGTGAGTGAGTGAGTGAGTGAGTTAACATTTAACGTCACATCGGCAATATTGCAGCCATATCGTGACGAGAAGTTGGTCATAAATAATGCATATATTTAAACTGTATAAAAACCTGTCATCGAAGGACAGTACGATAACTAGCATATCACAGATTAGATTTAAAACTAGTCGAGGCACATTTAAAAGAAGAAAGATTGAGTTGACATCACAATATAAAAATGGGCTTGAGATCGTCAGTAACTAAAGGGAGATCACCATACCAGGGACCATGGGGACTTACAGTGCCTTTGCTTCCTGCATGGACCCCGGCAGGATTTATATCATCCCTTCAGTCACTGGTGATTGTAAACCAGTTAAGCCTGAAGTTAAAATGACGAAAATACTACTCTTTAAAATTCTGGCATGCATACAAATACTTCGAATGATTAGGGACTTACATACCCTCTTAGGGGGACAATAATTTTACGCTACTTCAACCCCCCTCAAGGGTACAGCCACTAAAAATCTCAGTTAGAAATAAGCACTACCAATTTATAAAAGAATATCCTAAATAGCGTAGGGTTGAAGCTGTGGTCAATGTCCATGGATCATACACACGTTACTGACGTTTCTGTCTTGCAATAGACTCTGCACTCCCTGGGGTGTCTATGAGACACCTGATATGGTCTGCTGATATCATGACAGTTACATGACAAAAAAAGTTTGTCAATGTTTTCTAATCCTTCAATTTCTGGTCTTCGGTAAAATTCATTTCTGCTCATATTCTTTTGGAACACAAGATAAACTTGCTTTGGGACAACTTTTGAGAGATTTGCAATGCGGATGGCAAATATTATTCCAAGTCATCCTTCGTAGGCAATTTACCGTCATATTCGCGCCCCTCCACATGATCGGAACATCAACATATTGCGGGATAATGAATTTCACTGCGAATAACGTGTTTCTTGGCATATTGCGTAAACTTTAAAAACTTGGCCTAGATAATGCTACGCACCACGATGCCATATCCCCAGGGGATTTGTCCAAGATTCGCGATTTTCAGTCAGTAGACAATCCTGAGAGTCTTCAGCAAGAAGTATGGTTTGACCTCATCCTAGGTTTCGGCCGAAGGGGTTGTGAAAACCAGAGGAAGTTGTCTGCCCATCGCTTAGCAGTTGAAACAGATGATGTAGGGGTAGAATATATAACCATGTCCCATTCACAGGCTACAAAAAACCCATCCCAGGGGGTTGCAGGATAAAGTGCGGGGAAAACTACGAATTTATGCAACAGGGACCAAATCATGTCTGTTAGCAGCTTTCAAAAAATACAGTTCCAAACTAAATCCAAGAAACATGAAACCGATGGTACATGGTACACAACAAAACCCCTTGGTCACAACACAATCACTCAGATGATGAAAGTAATTTCCACACTATCCAGATTGAGCAAGGTGTATACGAAACACTGCGTCAGAGCCACAACTGCCACTCTCCTCTCGCATGCCGGTGTTGACGTGCGCGAAATTGTAAAATTAACAGGTCACAAAAATCAGCAGTCGTTGATGTCTTACAACGCAGACCTCCTCCAGCCAAAAGCGGCAATACTCGGGTATTCTCCAGGGTATCAGCGTGAACAATAATCCGTACCAACTCTCCAACTGCCATGTTACTATAAATAACTACTTCCGGGAGTAGTGCTTGATCAAGTGCATTATGACTGTAGAGTGAATGGGTGTATTGAAATTTTGTTAGAAGTTCTCAGTGATCTTTTTCAATGAGATAGTATTTGAAATGTAAACATAAGATGTGGTAATTTGAATGAATTAAAGCATTCTTATATATTTTTGTCTTCTGTTATTGTTTTAAGTTGCTATTATAAGGAGCCTTCCACCCCTATGGGAAAGTGAACCCATCTACTCATATATGGAGTGTCCTGCTCACTCAACAAAAACGTTGCACATCAAAGAGTTCCAACTTAAACCGGTCATGGTAGAATGGCTGCGTGTTCGGTTTCAAATTCAATTTAGTGCGGTTAAATCTACAGGTAACCTAGCTCTAAATTGAAAACACAGTTGGTTTATCTCCTAATTAACTCATTATGTATATTTATATACTGAACAGTTTACTGGTATTAGCAGAAGTGAGAGTAGCTGTAACAGCTTTGCGATCACGACTTTGCTGGACGGACCTGTTACAGAGACACAGGTATGAACAAACCAAATGTACTGACGTTTTTTTCCCCATTTCATTGTGCAATATCTTAACGGTAGAATTGCTATTTTAGTATTGCTTATACTATTTGACACGATTGTCAGATACGAAACAATGAATGTAACATGGCTATCAACATGGTTGTGTAACTTGAACATATGTACTTATTATCACGACAATTTCCACAGGGTTAGTTTTGGTTGTTCTTTCTTCATGGCCCCGAGGGAACCCGGGGTAGAGTGTGTTCCCAGCACTCCAATGCTGATCGTAAAAGGCGACCGAATTTGGCAAGCTATTTGCGACGGGTTTCGTCCCTGTGTCGGCAGAGGAAGGGAGTCTGGAGGGAGAGGACACCGGAACCGGCAATAGTGTTCCTCAGACCAACAAACCACTTTGGCCCTTACTTTGCCTTGGCTGGTTGGTAGGATAGGCCCGGTCTGATCAATCGGCTGGCCATGCCAAACCCCTTTGTCTTACACAAATTTGTCAAAATGTTGAAGTAATATATTTAGTCTTGGCCAAATGATGTTTTCTTAAATTCAAACAAAAAAAACCAACGGCAACTATCCGAATCGGATTCTGAACTTGATTCATATGATGATGAAACTGTGACAAGGTTATTGCATTCCGAAAGGGATACTTGGCCTCGGTTCTTTGTCATGGAAGCTAAGGGTGAGCGTACTCTAGCTACATATTCGCCATTTCTTTTGGAAAAGGTAAAGCTGGTGAGTTGAGGTGAGGTGAGGTGAGGTGAGGTGAGGTGAGGTGAAATGGGGTTTAACGTCGCGTCCAAGATTATTGCACCTACACTACTGCCTAGAAGTTCATTCCCCTTACACGCATGGGCAACGCGTTACGCAACCCGTGTGCACCCCTTTGGTCACTCGTGTGGAACCCGTCCGCCACGCGTGTAACACTCGTGTGCACTCATTACAGGGGGAACAAACTTCTGACCAAAGGAGGACCCGTGTTTAGCTGAACTTGGAGGTGGTAACAAGGAGATATTTTTTTTATTTCCTGACGAAAAATGTTGATACACATTTTATTATATGTACTTGCTGATGTCTCATTGTTAGATGTGATATGAGTACCATTGTGGCTTCTACATGATGTTTTGCGATGGTGTTATGAGAAAACATGATCCTGTTAAATGTTATTGCTATTCAAATGTTTTTTTGTGATTTGATATTAGTTCGACTTTCAGTGATCATGTTTATGAGGTTTGGCGGAGCATTGTTTTTATTGGACTATAATTGCTTTATGATGATTGGGTCTCTTTGTCTCAGCTCCATAGCCGTGACGCTGGGAAAGGGCAGCATTTAATTAATGAGAGTAGGTTATATCATGGAGGATACACTTTGGGGAGAGGGTTCTACTAATTAGCATACCACAGTAAGAGACCTGTAGACGTGAGCGCGGGGTTGTGTATAAGAAGGCCGTTGCATTATGGCCGTCAGGAGAGGTAAACATTGAGTGTTTTTTTCACGGGCTTGTCTAAATACTGATTTGCTATATATATAAACATTTCATGATAAAAATCCAATCCAATTTGTGATATAAATTCTTTCTTTGGTATCCATAAATGAATTATTGATATCACATAATGAATAAATAGTAATTATTTGATAATAAATTCAGTTATTGATATCTAAATACTGATTTGCTATATTAATAAACATTTCATGATAAAACTCAAATCCAATTTGTGATATAAATTCTTTCTTTGGTATCCATAAATGAATTATTGATATCACATAATGAATAAATAGTAATTATGTGATAATTAATTTAGTTATTGATATCTAAAAACCGATTTACTTAATTTGTGATATAAATTCATTCTTTAGTATCCATAAATGAATTATTGATATCACATAATGAATAAATAGTAATTATTTGATTATGAATTCAGTTATTGTTATCTAAAAATGAATGAATAAATAGTAAAAAGGCAAATAGGGATAGTTAGTAACAAAAATATACGATATACAACGAATATTTGCACATCTATCACAAAACCATGCGACACTGACACTGCATCAACCCCCGCGGTAGACTGGACACAGTTATGGGTGTTCCGTCGTTGATTATATGGTTACGGCACATGAAGATTTATATCGTTTTTCTAATTTCGATGTCTTGAAAATGTCATCTTGTGTGAATGGAAATGATGCCCCTGATGTTATTCCGGACCACTCTATCTTATTGTGTGATTTTTCGATTCTTTATAACCGTGATGATACAAACGAAACTCATTCACATAATTCACCACCTGCTTTTAAATGATATAATTGGAAGAATTTCTCCAATGACTTTTTTACAAGCGAAGATGCCCTGACAAGTATTAATAATACTATTACGAATATCGAGTTTCATCTTTCTTCCCAAAATGACATAAATGCTGCTTATAATGAATTTTTGACATGTTTATATACTGAACTAGATAATAAGGTTGGTACCTTAAAAGACAAAAAAAACAACCACAAGAGGTAAATCATTATAAACCATACTGGAATGACGAACTACAGTCATTGTGGAATATTGTTAAAGACTGTGAGCGTAAGTGGTTAAAATGCAGATCTCCTGTTCTAAAGAAATCGTTGAAACATAAGCATCATAATGAAAGGAAATCCTTTGATAAGCTGTTGAGAAAATCAAAACGGTTATTTAAGTTGCAGGAACAACAGCGGCTGATGGATAAGTACCAGCATAAGGATTCCCGCGAGTTTTGGAAATATATTGGTAAACTCGGTATTGCAAACGATAGGCGTGGCTCAATACTCTGGGAGGTAACTCTAAATTAGTTTGTTGCTACGGATAGAAAAGTTGTTCTGGAGAAATTGAAAACTGATCATTGCTCATTGTTTAATGCAGATCCTACTGACTCGTTTGATGAATTATTTTATGAAAATAGTTTATATGATGTAAATAGCACAGCCACAGCAATATGACGTTAGCAGTCTGAATGCTCCCGTAACACGAGAGGAGGTAGGTAACGTTATTAACCGTACTAAGCTTGGTAAGTCCCCTGGTATTGATCAAATCCCAGCTGAAGCATTGAAAAATAACACATGTGTTGCCCTATTGTTTATCTGTTGTGTGTATATCATGTATGGTTTATGTTGTCTGTATGCTTGGGTAGGGAATGTATGATTTATGCAGTTTTTAATGGATCCTTTTGTTGAAAGTTGCTTGTATATTATACTTATGCAATTATGTTTTTAAAATGGACGTGTCTCGTAGGCGAAATTGGCAGGATGTTTTTAATTTTTTTTTTTATTTAACCAATAAGTCTCAACTTCTGCAAAATAGTGTTAAAAAGGAACACGAAAATAACCTATCCCCGTTAGCTGTTTACTTTGTGCTCTCTGTATATCCCACCTCCATCTGCTCTTTGACAGTCTGACCTTCAGAATCTATATATCAGCTTCCTAAGCTCTGCAACATCATGGCTGATGTACATGGGCATAGCCCTCTATAGGGAAGTACAAGAACCGACAATAAGGGGAAAGTCATTGAAGATTTTATTTCTGATGATAATTTATGTGTATTTACACCCTGCCACTGGAACTTAATCTGTCCTTGATCTGTCCCTCACAGATTCAGATGTTTACAAATAATTTGAATGGTCTGTGCATAATGACCTTTGTTGCAGGTCTACTGTCCTAGAAGCTGTAAAACCGGACGATGATCCACCTTCTTCACGGTTGAATTTTACGAGGCCAATGGGTCTTGTATGAAATATTTTGTGCTTAAAAGACGTGACAATTTCAAAAATGTACCAGATCCCATCTAAATGAAATTGCTGATCAAACAATTCCCAAGTCCTCTACAAATCCTCATATTCGTAAACCATGGTTTGACAATAAATGCAGTCAATCAAGAAAGTGTAGAAAAGAAAGCGGAAACCTACAGTTCATAACCTGAATAATGTTAAAATTACTAGTGCCAAGGCACGACGTGCTCAGCAAAATAAGCGGCAGTCATGGAGGAACTACATTGTATGTCTCCACAATTAATTCACGCACTCCCATATATAATGTGTGGAACTTGGTAACAATATTAAAGGCAAAGGTTCAAACTCTTCTATACAACAACGTAAAGATGGTGACAGACAGTTAAATCTGACATCGCAAATAATCTTGGTGACACTCTTGCCAAAAATTCTTCATCATAATGTCCCTGTGTTTCAAAGATATCAGAAACAACAGGGGAAAAAAAGTAACGTTTGCATCTAATAACGATGAAGATTATAATGAAGTATTTTCATTGTATGAGCTATATATACCGGTCTTGAGAAAGCTCATAATACTGCATCAGGTGATGTATTGAAGCATTTGCCTGAATCATTATCTTTAGTCTTTAAATATATTTGTCCACATATGGACATCAGGGAATTTTCCTCCTAGTGGCAAATGCCATTGTAGTCCCCATACCAAAACCTGGCAAGGATCATCCAGATTCCACAAAGTACCGCCATGGAACGAATGGTGAATAATAGACAAGTTTGTTATTTGGAAACCATTAATCTTATTACATATATTCAATGTTGTTTCCGTAAAAATAGAAGTACTATTGATCATTTAGTACGATAAGAATCCTTTGTGAAAATGCTTTTGTCATCAAACAACACTTAGTGTAAAAAATATTCGACTTTGAGAAAGCCTAAGATACTACCTGGAAGCATGGCTTTTTCACGGATTCACATGATTTTGGCTTTAGGGGTCGTTTACCTCTTTTTCTATCACAGTTTTTAACAGACAAACAATTTCAAGCCTGGTGGGTTCCACCCTGTCTGACCACTATAATCAGGATCAGGGTGTCCAATAGGGCAGTATTGTATTTTCACCTTATTCAATATCAACATCAATAGTCTGTCAAAGGTTTTAAGTGATTATGTAATTGGATCACTTTTCGTGGATGATTGTAATACCACTTGTTGTGGTAAAAATATGCATGGAACAGAGAGGTAGTTACAAATCTGACTGAATGAAGTTCACAAGAGGTTCAAAACAGGTTTAGACTTTCTGAATCAAAAACCAGTTGTACACATTTCTGCCGCAAGTTCTTTGGACTTATCTGTGATAGCCGTTTTACCTTCTTACCGCATTTTGAATACCTCAAAGCCAAATACCTGAAGGCTCTTGATCAGTTGAAGATCGTTTCTTATTCAAAGTAGGGAGGGGATCAGGCAATCCTCTTGCACTTGTACAGGTCACTGATCTGCTGTAAATTTGATTACGCTCCATTGTCTGTGGTGGAGCATGTAAAAGTTATTTACAAAAACTAGATACTATTCATCATGAGTGAGTGAGTTGGGTTTAACGCCGCTTTTAACAGTATTCCAGTATATCGCGGCGTGTGAGCTTAATGTGGAAGGAAAGCCCGAAGTGATGCAGGTCTGAGATGTTTACCACTTCGGTGAAACCCACGAGCACGGGTATGGTGCTGACAAACCTAGAAACATTATCGGGGCGAACCGGGATTCGAACCCACAATCATAGGTTTCTTGCGTGCCCAATGGACGCAACTCTGCACAGCGAATCGCGGCGCCTTAGACCACTGGGCCACCCGTGGCTCCTATTCATCATGAAGGTCTGATGCTTTGCATTGGAACCTTTGGGACTTTTCCTATTCATATTCTGTACGTGGAGGCGGATGAGCCATCCCTGAAACAACACCGTCTGAAAGTATCCATACCAGACATCACCAAATAATATTCTACTAAGTCAAATCTAGCTTTTTATCTTCTCTGCGAAGATATTTACAAGAAGGAATCATTTCTTGTTCCACCACTCGGAATCAGAATAAAATCGTCCATTTCTGCTTCTAATATCAAACTTCAAGATATAACTCCCACTCAACTTTTTCCATCGTCCCGTTGGCAAATTGTAATGCCTGGGATAGAGCTACCACTAACAAACCTGAAGAAATCAGATACCAACGAACTAATTCAACAACGAGAATACAATCTGTGACACTTATTAATCTATGTTTACAGATGGATCCAATGATGGTGGCGCAGCTGCAAGTGCCACTATCATTGGATCCAGAACAATATCTTCAAGATTACCAGATAAGAATTTCATATTCTCTGCAGAAGCAAATGTCATTTAAACAGGTCTACAATATATGAGGGGCGGTCGGGTAGCCTAGTGGTTAAAGCCGAAGACCCGGGTTCGAATCCCGACATGGGTACAATGCGTGAAGTCAACTTCTGGTGTCCCCCGCCGTGATATTGCTGGAATATTTCTAAAAGCGCCGTAAAACCATACTCGCTCACTCACTACAATAAATGGGATAAATGTTTCCTGATCAGTGTTAAAGCCCTAAATGTAGGCAACAATACCTGTCTAAACAGGGTATTTGAAAATGGTCATTAAGTACAAAGTGCTGTCTTCCGTGAAAGCAATCAGCATATAAGGATTATTACTATCCTATACGTGCAGCAACCTGATCTCTCATTACAGTATATATGAATACCCTAAACATGTTCCTACCTGATCTCATTGCTGTTATACTATATTTTATTATTTTTTGTATATGGGCCACTGGCCGCCAATACAGAAAAAAAAGAATTGAATTAAATAATGCGATTCGACAAAGAAGATGTACATATGTCTAGATTACTTTTTGTCACACGTGATTAAGTCCAATCTTAGCTTTCATCAAGGGTGGTGGTGGGGGGGGGGGGGGGGCATGGCTATTAATCCTCATGTGCGTCAACTTGTGTCCGTCACAATTGTATACAAACCAAGTGAACTACGAGTGCTGGTCAAAAGTTTCTAAGCCTCACCAACGTTCAATTATCGGCCATACCAAAGTGAACTAGTCAATGAAGTACATTGATTGAGTAGTTCATTGCAAGTGTATTTGGTCTGTTGAGGCCGTTTGTATATAAGTGACTGCCAGTTTAACGTGATAGGGGTCCAAATGGACACAAAAATGGAAAAGAACGAGTAGAGAGCAGTCGTCAAGTTTTTGACTTCAGAGAAAAGTACTCACCAAGAAATTCCTAACCGCATGTCACAAGTGTGTGTGGGTGGTTAGGTGGCCTAGTGGTAAAAGCATTCGCTCGTCACGCCGAAGACCTGGGTTCGATTCCTCACATGGGTACAATGTGTGAAGCCCATTTCTGGTGTCCGCCACCGTGATATTGCTGAAATATTGCTAAAAGCAATTCTCACTCGCTCACTCACAAGTGTATGGGGAAAGTGCCCTAGCTGTTCCACTGTTAAATGTTAGGCAGCTACATGTATGTTTAAGGCTCGGGGAACATGCCCTGATGATGACCCTCGGTCTGGACGTCCCTCAACTTCCATCAACTAACCCCACTCAGACACATAGAAACTGATATCTCAGAGAAAAAAAAAATTAGACTTGTTCATTTATATTTTATTCAATTCACATTGATAGGATCAGTCGACATGCATGTGGGAAACGATCGCACGATGCTGGAAAAAGAATAATTATCATATAGACAAATAGCATAGGTCTGCAACAGACTGACGTGTTTTTCAAATAATTATACATAGATATATATTATACACCAGTCTGCAACAGACTGACGTGTTTTTCAAATAATTCATAAGCATATACAGTTACATAATTTTAATTGCAAACTTACCATAACATTTGAAACTGAATGTTTGTTTATTAATGGATTGTGCATGGCCGTGGTTTATTAAAATAACAATACAAAATTCTTTTTGTATTCATGATTGTTTCATTATACGTTATATTTATATGGTATATTGTATAATCATATTTACTCATAGAATACCGTAGTATCCCCCAAAACACTAAAGTAAAGGAAATTAAATATATGGCTTACACATTTGGAGCACTGAATATTAGTCCCTCTGTCTGAAGCCAATTCATTCATATAACGCCCATAAAAATGGGATGAGACCCATCATATAACGGTACATGTCAAGGTAACCTGGCAAACTGGTCATTGTTAGTGGGAGTAAAATCACAATATAAGCACTTTAAAGGTTATTGATGAACCCCTCTCTGTGACGTTTGAATCCATTGTTCAACTACCCGCGCTCTTGGATTTACTTTGAACAAAATCCTCGATGAAGGCGAACGAGATATGCGGGACGAAACGTTTGCTGAGTTTAAGCCCGTGTGGCGCCGTGATTTCCGGCCACCTTCTTCTTGTTTAACTCAGCGGCGAAGCTGACAGGTGACACTTGATGGTTGTTTTAAAATAAATAGTAGGTATTAGATGAACACGATTGTGTAGTCTATGGTTTGTTTAGCAAGTGCCAATAGGTTGAAATAAGTGACATTAATATTTCATGCGATATCGAGCTGTGATTCGAACCGAGTGCGAAATCTTGAATAAGGACCAAGGTGGCGGGTGCCACTCCTTGTCTATATGTATATAGAGGGGTGTGTTTTTTTTCTATACGAATACATTATGCTATACACGCTATCTTCGAGTCCCTGTGGTTATACTGACTTTGAGCAGACTACTGCTTGTTTTATCCCCTAAAAGCCGGACGCCAGGCTGTGTAACAAGTACCATATATTAACTTATTTTGATAGAACGCGACAGGGGATGGCACCACGGACCTTCCGCAGTTATATTGAAGAATTTGGAAAAAGGTTGTTTTTCTCTGATGAGGGAAGCAAGAATATAAGATAATAATATCTACATGCGACAGGAAATTAAATTTTAACGTAAATCAAATTGAAAAAAAAAGGAAATGCATTACACTTATCTACATTAAGACGTCAACGGACGACTTTCGGGGAGGGGCGACACGAGCCCAGTCATCTAAGGCGCCGTGATTCGCTGTGCAGAGCTGCGTCCCTTGGGCTCACCAGAAACCTATGACCGTGGCTTCGAATCCCGGTTCGCCCAGATTATGATTCTAGGTTTGTCAGCACCATACCCGTGCTCGCTGGTTTCACCTAAGTGGTAAACATCTGAGACATGTATCACTTGTGCTTTCCTCCCTCATGAAGCTGATATAACTGAAATACGAACTTGCGTACAACACAGCTCACTCACTCACTCACTCACTCACTCTTGCTTCGGGGCGGTCGGGTAGCCTAGTGGTTAAAGCGTTCGCTCGTCACGCCGATGACCCGGGTTCGATTCCCGACATGGGTACAATGTGTGAAGCCCATTTCTGGTGTCCCCCGCCGTGATATTGCTGGAATATTGCTAAAAGCGGCGTAAAACCATACTCACTCACTCACTATTGCTTCGTTCACGATAACCTTGTCGCCCCAGGAGATAATGTATGGCTATGAATTCCCTTTAAAAAACAACTATGACAAAAGAATTACTGCACACTGTACACTGTATAACAAAAACATGAAGCGAATTATCTTATTTACACACTTTCGTAATTTTTGAGTGAGTGAGTGAGTTTGGTATAACGCCGCTTTTAACAGTAATCCAGTTATATCGCGGCGTGTCAGCTTAATGTGGAAGGAAAGCCCCAAGTGATGCAGGTCTCAGACGTTAACCACTTCGGTGAAACCAACGAGCACGGGTATGGTGCTGACAAACCTAGAAACAATCGGGGCGAACCGGAATTCGAACCCACATTCATAGGTTTCTGGCGTGGCCAAGTGACGCAACTCTGCACAGCGAATCGCGGCGCCTTAGACGACTGGGCCACCCGTGCATCCCTTTCGTAATTTATGTGCATTGCTTCTTGAATTGTGGTTTAATTTGAGACCCGTTTAAATGTGTGTATCCTTGGCGGTCAAATTATACGTATATTTCAAGCTTTGTCATATGAACCTCAGATTACACAAGAGAGATATACAACTTATTTACAACAGTGACTGAGACATCACATCACTTGCTTGATAACTGTGTTGGTATCTACGTCGCAGTCATTGTAAAAAAGAAGTTGCATATCCATGGAACTATCTCCCCTCTTCTTCATTCCAACTTGTAAATGTCACAAAAAGAAGTTACTCAGATTAAACCTTCATTACCAAGCATTAATACTTTTGGAAAATACCGTTCCTTCGTGCGACGTCTGATACATGCAGCTCGAATGACACATAGAATATGTATACCGGCTAGTAATAATTATGCACAAGCTGTGTAGTGGGTTTTGATTTGACATTTGTCTCCTAAAGTTGTTGGAAACTATCCGGCAAATGCGAAAGGTGTCAGTGTAATATTATGTACATCCTTTCAAAACTTGCTTAAATCTTTTTCAAGTTGTTCATGGTTCAGGTTGATCAATAGCAATATCACAATGGCCTCAGCGAACGCATAGTTAGCAAGGCAGTCATGTTGAAAAGGGAAACTTTTGCTGGCAAGGTAAGAATGAATTGAACAGTGTAATTTCTAAATTGTGTTTGATTCTATGAAGAAATTTTTCAAGTTTCAGTTTGTTTGTAATTCACACCTGACGTATTCACTTTGGTGTTACAACTGGCGATAGAAGTCGAGTGATCGGGATCTACAAACTGGGTATGTGAGTTTCCTTTCCTCCCAGGCGGTGTATTTAAGAATATGTAATTTACATGGGTTATTGTATTATGGTTACTAACTACAGTAAACTACGGTTATAACGAACTCAAAGGGACCACTAAATTTAGTTCGTTATAACCCTAGTTTGTTAAAAGCATATTGACAGCATATATACAGAAAAAGGAAGGGACCAAAAACAATTCGTTATATCCGTCAGTCCGTTATAGCATGTTCGTTATAAACGTAGTTTACTGTATAAATAATCTTTGAATCCATGTAGCATAAACTCGGCCATCTGTAGATTACCCAAGGTACATATAATATTGAAATAGTCGGTGTCACGACTGTATCTAGTCATATGAATTATGCTGAGCTCAGTTGGTTTGCGTGTATAGAGATACGGAAAAACATAGTGCATCCTACTTCCGTCTTGTGAACAGTGCTAACTGAAAGGTAATGTATTGATTCAGGACCTCTATTCAGTACCTTCGCTTAGATACTGAACATTACATTATAATTTATATATTATACTTAGGCTATCATATTACTCACAAACGCCAATAAACAAAAGCAAATTTATGTTTCACCAACCATGTTTTGCCTACAGAGATAAGTATTAAGTATTATGATGTGCGTCTTTGTCTGTAGATAACCCCTTCGCAAGAGGCATGGACATTGAAACGGAAGAGACGAGTTTGTCCACCGTTGTCTACAGTGACACAGTAAGATGCTACTAACTTTCCGCAGTGCAGATCATTGATATTGTTGCATACTTTGTATAACGCGGTCACGTGAGTCGTTCGTGGTTCTATAGATATATAGACTGAGGGGCACAAGAGAATATGCCTAGTTTGTTTTTTATGTTATTGGAAATTGAAAGAACTGTTGTTAAATTTGATTAAGTAAAAAGTAATCTGTGGTAATTTTGTGCAAAAATAAATTGGCCCAATGAATCACTGTAGTAGGAAATGAAGTTGAAACCACATGACCTCTGTCATGTTTGAAATGTAAATTTGTGCTGAAATAAGCAAACATTAGTTCTGTTTAAAGATAAGATATCTAGGATACCCATCAGCAGTTGTGTATTAAGCGAAACTATTATCTTTATTAATTTTGAAAGTTTTAAATCAAATTATATTTTGAAAGATGAAAAGTATAGTTGAGTACTGACTAGGCGCCACTACAGTTCATTGTTTTAATACTCAAGGTATTTTCAGTTGAAAATGAAACATATGATAAAATCAACTGCGAGGTATAGCATCATGTTCAACAAACCACGTTTGGTACAAGATATTAAAAACCTTTTCCAATGTGAAATAGTCTAGCTGTACACACAGACCCGTCTCTGATCAAGCGTTTGCTCGTCATGAGGATAGCCCGAGTTCGATTCCTTACATAAGGTAATAGCTACATTTTAGGTGTCCCCGTTGAGATGTGGCTAAAATATTGTTAAAAGCAGCTAAAACCATACTTACTCTGACAAACTTCAGTAAGATGTCCCAATGCAATATCTTTACAGGCAGAAAACACAAATCCAAATCTCGAAAACGGGAATGTGACGAAACCTCAATGGTCAAACAGATTCCAGTCGATCATTGCTGTTCTTGGCTTCTCAGTGGGACTTGGCAACCTGTTGAGGTTCCCGTATGTTTGTCAAAAGAATGGAGGTGGTAGGTATCAGGTCATCATTTGGATTGTTCCTTTCAAGTGATGTCTGCGTCATATGCAGTTACCCATGTGCGCTACATAAGTTTATCATAAAGCTACCACTAGTTCAGATTTCTTTTGTCCCTTCGCCGTAGTGCTGGAGGCACGCTAAACGGCGTAAAAAACCTACTCGCTGGCTCATAAAAATCTTGATAACCACACCATAAGCATTCTATGTTTCTATTCCATCTGAATGTAATATGTAGAACGCAAGCTATCGTAACATGAGACTCGCTTAATATTTGACCAGCTGTTGAATCACTGCTGTTTAGATGGATATGTTCGTGATGCTTCTCTCACTTCAATTACAAATTAAATATGGCAATCTATTAAATTGTTGTAAGCTTTTGTATCCCTATTTCTACACAGGGGCGTTCCTGATTCCTTATGTCATCTCTACTACACTGATAGCTATCCCTCTCTTCATCCTGGAGGTTGCCATCGGTCAGTTTTCTGGCAAAGGCCCTATCAAGGTTTGGGCAATATGTCCACTGATGAAAGGTAATGTCACTCCCACATCTCGGATAAGGCTTTTGTGACTACTGATGTAATATCTGGCCCCAGAACGGAAATATATTACAACTTGTTAATGACCCATAAACATGGTGCTAAGAAACCTAGAAACAAAATTAGGGTGAATCTGCGATTCGAACCCACGGTTATAGGTTTCTGGCGCATTTAAGGGACGCAACTCTTCACACTGAATTGCTGCAACCGTGCATTCATGTCAAAACGGCCTAGGTATATGGCGGTATTACACTTTCTGTTTCATTTGTTCATTTTTATAATGTTATGCTTTATGGAATATAGCGATAACCACACGCACGAAACACATTTAGAAACCTTTCTGACACGAGAACGAGAAAAGGCGATTCCGATACATAATATTCATAATTTATGTAGCTACTAAATGGTATGAAAAGAGTAATGTATTTGATGTATTATTCTCAGAGATGCAACTATGTATTCAAAGGAAACGTCGAAAACTGATGAAATCACAGTCTAGAGCATATGAATACATACGCGTCAATTGTTTGCTTCTCATAAATATTCATAGAAACGAGTGAACAAAATGCACATGTTTCTCTCTACAAATCAGCTTTTTTCGTTACCCTCCCCATCTGCTGTCATCTGACAGAACAAGTGTGACAAGTGATATGGTATTAATATTCTGGTGCTGGAGTTTTGTTTGGGGCAAATTTCGATTCAGTTAATGCTTCAAAACACAACTAAATAATCTGGGGCGGAGGGGAGACACGTTGTTTTCTTTCCGGCATTTACTGGAACAAATCCTCCAACCCCTCGCAGACTATCAAATAGTCGGCCCCTAATGTCAGTCTGAAAGTTGTAAGCGTGGGTCACGTATCAGTTCGCTTTAAAGTCTGTCTGGACGATTTGTCTACTTCTTTGACAATGTTTAACCTATTTATAAAGCGCCAATAATTCTAGGACAAAATGAAACGTTGAAAAGCATCTAGAAGAAACGACGTTGCTCTTATTGTAAACGTGAAGGTCAAGGTCGGAAACATTAACTTCATGAGTTGCCTAATTTTTGTAATATGTTAAGAATAAGTTATTGATATTCTCAAAAAGTGCATTTTTAAGGGAATTCACCTGGGCAATTTCTGAACCGAGGTATCAATGGACAAAGAAGTCTTTGATAGGTAGTTGGAAGTTAGAAGTTGGAAGAACATGAATACACGACACCTTTTGTGGATAATATCTTCTTGTATTCCTTGTAATGATGTTTAATGGTTATTTCCTGATGGAGGGGCAAGAAGTAGCACTGAAACGTCGTAACAAAGTTGTTATCCATAAGAAGTGTCATGTATCATGGGACAGTATATCACTGATCAACTCAACAATCTGTCTGTGATATTTTACGTTACAGTTCCACATTCCACATTTCTAGGTATTGGCGCCTGCATCCTATCAATTTCGTGTATGGTCATCCCCTGCTACGGAGTGGTGTTTGCCTGGACCCTCTACTACATCTACAACTCCTTCTCCGCCGTCCTGCCCTGGACAACCTGTGGCAACTCATGGAACACACCGCGATGTATTGCTATAGGAGACAAACGACGAAACAGCTCCGTGTATGCACAGTTAAAACCTGTTCAAGCCATCAACACTACAGAATATCCACATGACGGAATTGGTTTTAAGAATAGTAACACAACCGAAAGGGTATCAAATGCGTTCGATCATACCTCAACTGAACAGTTTTTTCAGTGAGTATATTTACAATATTATATACATTCGGGCAGGGCATGGGACATGTTCATGCAATGCTTGCCCTATATTATATAACACATTCAGGCAGAAAAGGAGCTAATACTCACTAAATACTGACAATGTTTTCAGTTAGTGATTCATCAACTCATGCTTATGATTTAGTCTGAATACAACGGAGCGCAAATATTCCTTTTTATACCGGAATGGTTAAAGCATTAAGAAACGAGTGAGTGAAATAATGTTTGTTTAATGCCGCGCTCAGAAATATTACAGCTATATCACATAAGGTATCGAGTCTGGACCAGGGCCCACTTGCACAAAGCAATCTTAGCGCTAGGACTATCGTAAGCCTATGATAAAGTATGGGAGTTAGCGCTAAGATCGCTTTGTGCAAGAGGGCCCAGGTTACAAAATATGATGACTGCATGAGCATGTATCCATGCAGTCGGGATACAATAATATACAATCTGGCTTGAAACACTTTGTTACCAACCGATTCTCAGTAGGTAGCATTTACATCATCATGAATGCGACCAGAATGCAAACAGGATCATTTAGACTGGCATGCAGTAGACCAATATGAACACATCTTTCTGGGAATGCACTTAATCCTTCATCAGTTGAAAGTCTTCGACCTTTACTCTGAATGAATAAGAACATACCCTGGGGGTGATGCGTTTTCACAATAAAGGCGTCGACATCACTCAAATCAGGACTGGACAGCACAGTTGTCTAAGGCGACGTGTTTTAAGTCCACCGGCTGATCTCACTAAATCCTGTATACGAATACACCTTATCCCCCATATCTGTGCTCGTGGTTGTCAAAACTGGTAACATCTACAGCTGTGCAACTTTTAAGTTTTAACTTACAGTACAGTAATGCATTCATTAGATTTATTGTGACCAAGTGCATCCACGAATCTGCATTAATAGAGTTTGACAGACTCTATGGTTGTTGTGAAATGCTTTGTTCAGCTTTTGTTTAATTTTGGGTCGGCAGAATCAGCCTGTAATTGTGGGAAACAACTTGTGTCATCACCTTTTCCTTTTATGTATGTGTGGAGGTGGAATTATTTATGCAGCACATCTTGTGTATTCTTGATATTCTTTTTTTGTTGTGTTTGTTCTTCTGAATTAGTATCATTCTGTTATACGTCATTCATATTGTTGTAATTCCTTTCCAATTTGACGTTTGAATATTCAACGATAAAGCATTTCAAGAGCACAGTTATCCAGACACTGATTTATGTGTCGTTACTCTCCAGGTATAAAGCTCTAGGTGTTTCGTCAGGAATAGAAGACCTCGGCTCCATGCAAGCTCATCTCGTCATCTGCTGGTTCATCACGTGTGTTGCCATATTCCTTTGTATCGTTAAGGGAATCAAATCGTTCGGGAAGGTAACAACACATGTTGTACAGTTTGTGATTGTCTTTTGTGTCATACACATTGACTATTATTTTTCAAAACAAAATCCAATTAATTTGGAAACAAATGTTTTAACTGGTCTTCCTTGTTACCAGATTGTCAGCAGCATCTTTGTAAACGTCTGCTTTCTAAATGCATAAATATTCTAGAAATTCAGTCCTTTTTCAGCAGTGATGACGATCCAACCATGAATAGGACCATGTCTGTTGTATTGGGTAAACAATTTGCTCGAATAAGGCAGATATTTTATTCAAGTGAAATGTGTTATACGAGGCTCAACAGATATGTCCCTTTACCTTGTATGTTACATTTTAACCGTTGAACATGATCAGTCTGCCAATTTGTGATCATTAGCCTCCCATCTTTGAAGAACAATTATCTGGTATGTGGGCACAGTGTATATCTGCTTAACATTAATCATGATGACAGCACATGGTGACAGCTTGAAGTTTTAGTTTGATTTGGATTTACTGTCTATTTGGACATTCTGAACAACAAAAATTAGGGATCATAAATATGTTTTGGGACATTTTTGTAATGAAATTTTGTGCACTTCGTTTTAAAAAAGTATTCCTCCAAATACTGATGCCCCCTATCTTTTTCGTTAAGTAAATGTGACTAATATGTTTAGTGAAATGTAGAATCGACTGTGTCTTTCCTTGCATCACTCATGTATGTTAATTTTTGATCAACCATCTTTACCAATGTCACTGTCTAAATCTTTGTAGTTCAGGTATGCAGCTTATCAGTCATTTGTTCGATCAAACATTCAGCATGATATGTCTTTATTTGTCACTGCTAACAGGTGTTGTATGTAACAGCGTTGATGCCGTACGTCCTACTGCTGGTGTTGCTGGTGAGGTCGTGCACGATGCCGGGTGCTGTGGATGGGATTCTCTTCTATCTCACTCCAGACTTCAGCCTCCTTCAGCATCCTCAGGTGTGCGATTCCACGCACGATTTTACGATGCATGCTTTTATTTGTTTCATGAAATGTTAGATCAATGTTTCATTTTACATATTTCAAAGAATTTGTGTTACTATTTTGCTGACAGATATACAAAAAGTGCATGCTAAAGTAAAGTAAATAACATCGAATGAGGTCAGTAGTCATGTGAAAGTTCCTGGCATAAATTAATGCTTAACCACTGTTTATTGTCGTTGAGGCATTTTAAATATAATCTGTTTGTGGAAATGTTTGAAAACATTCACTATTAACAGGCAATCACAGATACTTGGAAGTAGAATGTGGACAAAGCATCCGATGTATTCGTCAATTCTTATTTTGCTTTCTTTCTGTTTCTTCAGGTGTGGCTTGAAGCTCTGGTTCAAGTGTTCTTCTCAGTTGGTACAACCTGGGGTGTCATTATTGCCATGGCAGGACACAACTGTTTTCATGCAAATGTTATCGGGTAAATTTCCTTCGCACTTTGTATGATGCAGGACCATGTAAGATGAAACGTACACGCACATAGTTACCAACGAAGTGAAACACATGAGCAAAGTTGTTGAACAAATCTGGAATTTGGACCTCATGTCATTGGATCATGTCATGGTTAAAGGACGCAAGCCCGCACAATAAATTGCTCCACTTCTGACGATAAGGCCACCCATGCTCCAGATTTCAGTGAAGGGGAATATATTTGAATAATCAATAGTTTGACAAAGGATCATGGCATTTAAGAAGGTCCTCATATAATCACACTGTTACACATCACAAATTTTCAGTTCATAGTACGATGTAAAAAAAACTAAAAAAGTGGCCTTTCCTTTTTTCACAAAGATGAAGATTCATTGATCATTGTTTTGTCATCAGCCACAATTTGCCAACACATCTTTTATAAATGTTGATAAAATATTTGGTTGTCACCATGAACAACGATCGTCCTTCAAAGTATGATGCCATACATTCAGCCAGGTCACACAGTTAAACCATCAAACCGTTCTTTGCCACTTTTAGTTACAGCCATGGGGTATTGCCGACCTTTGCTGCTATGGAATCCTAACTTTGGTCACTCAAGATCATCAAATGTTCCCTTCACCACCATTATAGCTGTAATGCATGTCCTGATAAAACATGCAACGAAATTAAGAAAGTTTTTAAAATACAGGGACCCTATCATCGTGACGGTGATTGGCGAATTGACGAGTGTATTTGCTGGCTGTGTGGTCTTCGCGACATTGGGTTCCTTGCTCATGATCTACAACTACCTGTAGCTGACGTCATCACTCCAGGTGAATAAACCTGGCATATTGACAAAATCGTAATACTCTGAATAATAGGTTTGAATAATGTTACTCACAGGGTATGAAACAAGTCATGACATTGATTCATCATGAGGGTATCAGCTCTTTGAAAGGCATTTAGAAGTGCTTCAGATAAGGAAGAGATTATGAGGAACACAACGTTTCCTTACCATGAGGATAGTTAGAGACATGAATGTGAAGACTACCAATCACATTTAGGGTTGAATACAATATCTTACTGATGCCTTGAAGGAACTGTTCCAACAAGCACCAGCTCAACAAACCTGGTTAATGAATACATTCCATCAGGATCAAAATGTCATAAGTGGATTTAATCATAATTATGTTTAGAGACACGTTCGTGAAGGTTTCCCTGTTGTGTTTATTCGCGGTTTGTGTTGTAGTTTGAATGTCCAGTATACCGCTTACATGCCTCTTTCATTACGTATGCTGTTCATGCAGGTCCTGGCATTGCCTTCATCATCTACCCAGAAGCAGTTGCACTGCTGCCACTACCCCAGCTGTGGTCTGTCCTGTTCTTCACTACAATGCTGATGATGTCCGTCGACTCAGTGGTAACAAACCACAGTAATGCATGATAGGCTAACTCTGATTTCCATCTTTAGCTTCATTGGTCCCCACTACCTCGGGCATGTCGTAGGAACCGACTAAGTGAGTGGTCAGGCTATGTGGTTGCTCTCGTGCCCTGGTGATGCGGGTCGATAGTTATGACCCCAGTCACTGGTTAACTGGGTTCGATTATTTACATGATGTTGCTGTTGTAGCTTGAATATCGCTGAGATTTGCGTTAACATTATTCACAATTCACTCACATATTTATCTCTTTGTAAACAAACAAGGATATGTTTTGTTTTAAACTAAATAAGCACACGTTCCATTGCTAAGTTGAATACAGTTCATTTGAACTCCCCAATGCGTTATTATTGCTTGCACTGAACCGAAAGGAGATGTGTCTTTCAACAGGCTGGAAACGTCGAAACAGCTATTGATTGCATAGAAGACATTCTGCCACGGCGGTATCACATCCGACCTGTCATCGCTGCTGTCTTCATGGGGACCGTGTTCCTTGCTGGCCTTGTTTTTACCACCAACGTGAGCTTTCTCTTATCAAACAGTACCAGTGTATACATTGGGCATTTATATAGACAAAACGTCCGCTTTGTTCTGGACATAAATGGCTAAATTTACATTAAATATCTTGAAACGAAATATTCATATTCATATTTATGTTTCTATAATGGAAACAGGTGAGTTTTTTATAACAGTTCCTGAAATTGCCCATAAGCAAAACCGTATTGTCCAATATTCCATCTGGTAGCTTTCAGAAAATTCGGGTTATATATAAATGCATGATTTTTGGAAAACTTTGGCGTGATGATATGTGTATGTATTTAATAATACTGTCACACAAAAATACAGGGAAGTTTAGATGACTTTGCACATATTCCAGGGTGGAGTCTACGTGTTCCAGCTGGTCGACTGGTACATGGGAACAGTGGCCTGTTTCGTCATGGCCATTCTTGAATGTGTGATTGTTGGCTGGTGTTACGGTATTTTAAAATCAAATTATTTACACAACCTTTGTCCTGTATGTTCACTCGTCAAGCTCGGTGTTAAGCTGTTTAGTGCAATATATGATCTGCTGCCACTGTGACGCTGGCACCTCAAAATGCATCAGTCGGTTTCAAGGAAGTTGCGTGTCAGCTTAATGTGAGAGGAATGCCCGAAGTCATGCAGGTCTCATATGTTTACCACTTCGGTGAAACCCACGAGCACGGATATGGTGCTGACAAACCTAGAAACATAATCGGGGCGAACCGGGATTCGAACCCACAATCATAGGTTTCTGGCGTGCCCAAGGGACACAACACTGCACAGCGAATCGCGGCGTCTTAGACGACCGGGCCACTCGTGCCTCCTGTTTAATAGGAGTAGTGGTAGTAGTAACAGTAGTAGTAGTAGTGGTAGTAGTAATGGTAGTAGTAGTAGTAGTAGTAGCAGCAGCAGTAGTAGTAGCAGTATTATTATTATTAATAGTAGTAGTAGTAGTGGTATGGTACTGGCACGTGTATTGCTATGTCCTGAGTGTACATCGTCTGGAGCGTGTTACAAATTCATAAATTTTCTTAGTTTCAAAGCATGATAAATGAACACAGATATATTTCTCATAGTTTCTGTATTATTATTATCATATGTTGTTGACGCTTTATCCCTGTGCATGTTGACAGGTGCTGAACGTTTCTCATCTGACGTGGAAGCCATGATCGGGAAACGCCTGCCTGTAGTCTACAAGATAGTGTGTTTCACCATCCTCCCAGTTGTGTTAACTGTAGGTGTTGAGGGACATTAATATCTCAAAAACAACTGTAGGCAACGAATGTACACACTCCTCTTCCAAAGGTTGCATTTGTCATCTAGTCACACAAATATACTGAATCAGAATAAACTAAAGGTTTTGAGCGAATTTGGCTCATGTCTAATATGCAAAGGTTTTTGACATTGAGGAACCTTTATGTTTTTTATGAACTAGGGTTATTTCTTTCAGCACTTCGAGACATAAGAAAGTCAAGGTCTTGGCCACTCACTGAAGAAAATAATATTAAAACTGTATCATGTATTGCCAGTTACTTTTGCACATTTACTGGTACAATCCTTAGATTTGTTTTTTCTTGCATGGAAGTTGTCTGATCAAGGTTACAACATTCAAGGCCACAGTAACGGCTTCAAAACGTTTTATGGTAGACATGTGGAGGACATTTGTTTCAGATATTTGTGATGAATATGGAAAGGGTTTTGTAGCTCTTATTTGCAGGTTTGTTTAGATGTTGAATGGAGGTGGTGGCGAAGGGGCTGCTCCTGTATTCGACAGTACTTGCAGACACATGTTGTGTTGATTTATCTGTGTGAAAATTTCATCATGAACTGACCACATCCTTCAAGGACCCGTGAAGATCCGGGGTAAAATAGGTCTTCAGCAACCCATGCTTGCCATAAAAGGCGACTTTGCTTGTCGTAAGAGGCGACTAAAGGGATCGAGTGGTCAGGCTCGCTGACTTGGTTGATGCATGTCATCGTATCCCAATTGCGTGGATCGATGCTCATGATGTCAATCACTGGATCGTCTGGTCCAGACTCGATTTTTCACAGACCGACGTCATATAGCTGGAATATTGCTGAGTGCGGCTTTAATCAATATACAAACAAAACATCCTTTCAGGCTGCTTTGGTTTCGACTCTGGCTTCCTACAAGCCGCCAACATATGGCGAGTACGACTACCCCAAGGCCGCTGTTGTCGTCGGCTGGTTTATTGCTCTGGTGACCATCGTTCCTATCCCAGTTACCATGGTGATACAAGTACTCAAGAAGGAAGGATCCCTGGGTCAGGTATGTGTCAACCCTTGACACACTTGGAAGTATGAAAATTGAAAATTGTCACAAAGTTTAAACCAGCAAACTGTGGGTATTTCGTGATTTGCTCAGTTGATTAATTCTACCTCTGGAGTCAAATTCTTCGTACTCAATGCAAACAGTCATATTAGATTCGCATTGATGATCTCTTAGGGATCACCCCAAGAGGCCAACAATTTGATAATTTAGCTGGGGCAACCGGGTGGGCAACCGGGTTAGTATTGGTTAAAAGCGACTAACGGGATCGGGTAGTCTTGGCGAAGACGATAAATGTCATCGTACCCCAATTGCCTAGATCGATGCTCATGATATCAATCATTATAGTGTCTGGTCCAGACTCGATTATTTACAGACCACCGGCATGTTGCTGTGGATATTGCGGAGTTAAACAACAAAAAGATGTATGGTATAAAAAAGGATGTTTGTTCAAGACAGACTATGGTATCAGGTTGACATGGACCACAGAAATCGGGGTTTTATCCCTGGAAAGGAAAGCCAAACCAGCTTGGGATCCCACAACTCATTGTTTTTCAAAGCATCCAGCATGACCAGTGACGGATTAATTTTGTATGGTTCAGTCACAGGACAAATTTTTGTTTTAAAGAATTTTCACTAACATCATGAATTTGCTTTTTTCAAACGTCTCACTTAAAAAAATTAGGCTTGGTCGCTTGAGTATAAGTTTTGTCATTTCAGTAATTTGAATATCAATGGGTACATAAAGAAATATGTAAAATATAAACCGCTCTTGGACTGACAGATTGTCATTATGATGAATGTTATCTTCTTACATATCGGGCGGTCGGGTAGCCTATTGGTTAAAGCGTTCGCTCGTCACACCGAAGATTTCATTTTTGGTGTCCCCCGCCGTTATGTTACTGGAATATTGCCAAAAGCGGCGTAAAACCATACTCACTCACTCACTTCAGAGCCAAGGAAGCATATGGAAATTACATTACAAGCCGCCGGTCAGGCTGGATACGCTCGGGTCACCTTTTCACGAACATCTGATATCATCACAAGTTTAAAGTGTTTCATAAATACATGCGTAGGGTAGTCACTTTTCCTTATGTTTCTCAAATTCATATAATGCACTATATTCCCATTTCATCCTTCAATGTTTCATTATCTCTGACCTGCTGCAAATGTGTTTCAGCGTGTGAAATCAGCCATGAAGCCAAGCTCTACTTGGCCAGGCACCAGAGTGCACCGTGGGAGGAGGAAGACGAGGGTGTCGATGAAGGACAACTTCCTGTTTATTATCGGACTAAAAAAATAACACAGTAGACAACCATATGTATGGATACACGTTGATGTTCCATTTCAACACAGGGCACCATTTCGCTGAGTAAAACAGTGTATAAACTCTCATAAACATATCTCAGTTCTAACCTCTCGCATCAAATGCCACGTTCCTTATGACATGTATGATGCATGTGCTCACATCACTATCTGTATTTCGCATAACTTTGTAGTCGGAGTCTGCAGGCCTCTCGTTTTAAAACTGTATCCACGTTGAACCATCAGTCTACAATATCAAACGACATACGTTTTATAAACGTTAGCAAAACGTTGTGTATATTCTTTTCTAAAAATGAGGACTCAATTTACGTTATATAAACTTAAAAAAACCCCGCATTCTTGTGATATTTGAAGGGTGCATTTAATTGGTCATCAGAGAGCAGCCGTATATTAAGATATGATACACGCTACCACATTTGACCCCTATTGCTGGTGTAGACATGAAATATCAAAGGTCAAGGTCATCTGCAGTCAGTATGGTGGGTGCCCACCTATGGATTTTGACTGCCACACATAGTCTGTCCATGGAAGCAATGAGGGTATGAATGAGACCAGCGGGAACGATTGCCCAATCGGCCTATGGGGGCAGTGAACGCTGTCGCAGTGTCTGCGGTTGTCGTTAACGCTGTCTCACCTGCCTTTCCAATTCATCCTATAAATGTTCCATGACGTTCAAATCTGGCTTTCGACAGGGCAGGACCAATAATGTTGTTGTTTTGTACTTGTGCCATTGTGAGTCTTGATGTGTGCGGTCTTTCTGGAGGCATTGGCCTTCTGTAAAGTGGGAGCGACGTCTGGCTGCAGAATTTCACATGGTACCTTTGTGCAGTTGACGCGAACCATGAATAACCTGCTCTCGCAAGCTAAATTTGTTTATATTAATTATGATATATGTCAATAACTTTTCCCCATACTTACCTAGCAAGTTATCTTATGTTGGTTTGCACATTCCACCTCACCTGTGGTCTGGTGGAACACCCTGGGCGCTGGCACTGCAATCCCTGCAATTGCTGAAGAGGCAGGTCAAGTCCTCTATACACACTACATGTGCATGGGACCTAGCACACACCAGTTCGGAGAAATACCCGTATGGCATTCAATTTGTTGTATTTCAACAGGTGTGTCGAGATAATAAAAAATACACATCATTAAGCACACGACTTTGGTTGTTCCTGCGACACTGCAATTGATGACACGTAGAACAGGCCGTCCGACCTGCCTCCCGCAGGCGGTTCACCGTTTGGGTTGAAGTCAACACAAACTTGGTATGGCGGATGCTCTGGTGGGTCCGTGTCGTGCGTGACGAAACCGATGAAACGGTCCTGGACTATGGTGGTCACATTTGGATACCATGATGCCATATAGAACCAAACCACAATGACTTCATTTTGAGATATGATCCACTTAAAAACGTGTAGCTGGTGTTTAATGTGAACAGCACACAATGATTGTTTAGCTATCATGTGCTAAAAAAACACTTTTGTTTAACTATACATAACGGTTACGCAATGCCACGGTTTTCTGAGAATAAACGCCTATGCGCCGTGGGTTACTTCGAATAGGAACGGCCCAAAATTCTAATGTTCATCGAAACACAATATCATGTTTCTGGAGACGTTTTCTACAGCAGGGCAACACTCATGACGTGCCACGGGCCGGAGGTCCACCAGTTACCTCACGTCAACAAGACAACTGTATACGGTGGATGCATCTACGGAACCGATACCAAAGAGTTACATTAACAGCTCGGACAATTCCCGGCTTTTGTCCAATTAGTTGCAGAACGGTACGCAACCAGTTAACCCAGCGTTACGCACAATTTTGTTTCCACGTCACTGTCAGGCACGCCTAGCTTGGTGTAGGCTGGGACAGTATGCTGTTCACAGATCCAAGTTTGATCTGGACAGCCTTGATTGTCGTGCAAAGGTCTACAGACGTCCAGAAGAACGTTTAACGTTTTTTTCAACGCTTGGGGGTGTAATGGTATTGGGTGGCATCACAACTCACGGGAAAGCACCTCCCAGCATTATTAATGGCATTTGCAATTTCCCCCAAAGAACATGTCTGGAGGAGATGGAACGATTCCTACGACTGAACCAGATCCATCCGGTGACGCCAGCTCAGTTGGACCAATCTTTGGTTGACATTTGCAACAACATCCTCCAGGCTGTTTTCAATTATCTTCAGTGTGCCACCGCTGCCTCGCCTGCTGCTGGGGCGGTCGGGTAGCCTGGTGGTTAAAGCGTTCGCTCGTCACGCCGAAGACCCGGGTTCGATTCCCGACATGGGTACAATGTGAAAAGCCCATTTCTGGTGTTCCCCCGCCGTGATATTGCTGGAATATTGCTAAAAGGAAAGTTAGGTCCACAGATTATTTGTTCTTCTTTGTTTGCTTGTTTCGAAAAGGTAACATCATTTCATAAATTGTTTGATGATTGTTTTACACGTCTTAATGGCATACCAAACGAGTATAAGAGCATACAAGTGTATTCGATATATTGTCCGACAAGTAAGAGTCTGGAGATCCATGGAGTATTCATCTTCCCGAGGCAAGAGAGTTAACTGACTTTAAAAGTCCAGTTTCCACCCTTGCCGAACTTGGCTGGAATTCCTGGGCTCGATCGTAGCGCCACCAGTGGTTAATACGAGTTGCGTCCCTTCTGAGATTCTCCTATGGACCAATCAGATTCCATCACTTCCATTTGTTTCAAACAAAATGACGGCGCCCGGTCAAGACGAACTGATTGATAATCAAGATCTATATTGTGATAAAACGGATCAAACATCGCGGAGTGCATCAAATCACGCGAGCACCTTGATTATAGGTTTGGAAAATATACGTTGACAACGAGTTGGCGGTGCACATGCTTTGCAAATCCTGCAATCGACCGAAATCTGCATGACAGTTCATGAACCGGATTTCGATTTCGTTGCACGATTTTGATTGGACTATGCATAGACTCGTTAGTCCAGCCAAAATCTAACTCCATAATACGAGCCTAGTTCGGCAAGGGTGGAAACCGGACTTTTAAAGTCAATTAACTCCCTTGCCTCGGGGAGATGTTGAGTATTATGTATGACACCACACAGATTGTATAGCCATGGAGATCAGTCAGCCTCCCGGTACTGCATAGGGCCATATTATGTATGTTATTCACAGTTTTGTACTTCATTAACTCTAACAGTCGAAGGAACAAACCAAAGAGAGGTTGAATAGTGATGAGCTTTATAGCTCTGAATTAACTGTTTCAACACCATGGGCCGATGTGCATTTTAAGACATCGTACCCCAATAGAACGTTGATGTGTGTGTGTGTCAATCACCGGTTTATATGGTATATACGCGATTATTTTCAGATTGCCGTTATATAGCTGGGACATTACTAAGTGCGAGTAGTGGCCCGACCCTCAAACTGCCGACATACCCCTCCCCATAGTAGAACAAAGCAAACTTTTATTTTCTTTATGCCTTCGTATCCCATCTTCACGAGGCAAGAGAGTTAACTGACTATAAAGTCCAGTTTCCACCCTTACCGAACTAGACTGGTATTATGGAGTTAGATTTCGGCTGGACTAACGAGTCTATGCATAGTCCAATCAAAATCGCGCTCCGAAATCGAAATCCGGTTCGTAGAGTGCCATGCAGATTTCGGTCGACTGCAGGATTTGCAAAGCATGTGCGCCGCTAATTCGTCTTTATTTTCCAAATCTTTTCATGTTTTTAATCAAGGGACTCATGTGATTTGATGTATTTCGCGATGTAAGACTCGTTTTATCACAATATAGAATTTGATTATCGATCAGATCGTCTTGACTGGGCGCCACCGTTTTGTTTGAAACAAATGCAAGTGGTACGAGAGGTTGAATCTGATTGGTCAATAGGACAGGCATAGAAAGGTCATAACTCGTAATAGCCACTGGTGGCGCTACGATCGAGCCCAGGAATTCCAGCCAAGTTCGGCAAGGGTGGAAACTGGACTTTTAAAGTCAGTTAACTCTCTTGCCTCAGGAAGATGTCGTATCCAGACTAGAAAATTATGGTTGTGGTCAAATGTTGTGGTGGCAGATACTGTTTTTGCGTCAAAATGCACATGTCTGTTGTAAAATTAGAGAAAATCAAGTAAAGTCCCTTAAAATGTTAGTGTAAGCATTGAGTCTTAATATCATTTTTTTAAATTATAGCCTCCCGCAAATTGAGTTATTAGTAAAAATAAGCCCCAAATGGTAGATTTGCTCTGTTTTCATTTTCTAATGATTGGAACATGAATTGCTATGCCTTAATATCTCAAAATGAGCCAGCAAGTCTTATGGTGAGATGGCAGTGTTCATATTCCACATAACTTTTATGATTTAAAAAAAATGGTAATGTGATATCCAAACCCAAATTTGGTCAAAATGTGCATTTTTTTATATTATCTTTGTTAATTTCATGAATAATAGCTTAATACAACACATACATATCACCGTTTGTAAATGCCTTTTCTATATAGGATATTATAAAAGGTTTGCTTAAAATCAATGATTTTTTTAAACCACCGAATCGGTAAATTTGAAGGTCAATGTCATTTTGAAGGTCAAGTTCTTAAGTAATACACAAACAGTATAAACAATGCTACAAATGCACATACAACTATCATTACTGGTTATGGGTATGCTTTGTAATCCCAATAAAATATACGAAGAAACAAACAAAATATGTGCACATCAAAATCTAAATAACAACTCTCTCTAACAAATGGACAAGCAGATGATAATGTGGAATCAAACTCAAGACACATTAATGTATAAGGAAGCGAAGTTATGGATGTCAACTTCTTTATTATGAGGATCACAACGTTTCAGAGTATACAATTAACTGTTGGCTTCCTTTGTTAAGTTTCCATCTTTGTTATACTATTACTTTTGTTGTTCTTACAGGTACATATATATATATATTCTCTGTTTCACAACATTACTTCACCCGATGTAGGAGTAAGTATATACTCCGAAACGTTGTGTTCCTCATAATAATGAAGTTGGCATCCATAAATTATCTTCCTTATGTGTATCACTTCTAAATGTCTTTCAAAAATACATCAAGGTATGTTAACCTCAGAATCTGACATCTAAATCAGAATATCCATGAATACAACTTTTGCTCTCGATACCCGAGGAGTGCACTATTATGATTATATTTCTAATTACATACATAAAAAGGTTACTTAAAACCACAAAACGCGGACAGTTCGGTATGACTAAACAACAAATGAATATGACCGAGATATAACTGAGAAATATCTTGGCCATGCTGCGTCCAAAACACACGTCTGCACTTGTACACAGCAGCAGTAATTCAAAATTAACTTATCGGTTTTTAGTTTCCACAAAAACATTAAATGAGGTATCGTGTCACTGGATTTTCCATCTTATCCATTGCTTGATTACTTCACTGGTTTGTTTAAGACAACCGTCGCATGGAAGACAACATAAAAACACTTACTCTTTGTGTGACTTGCAGGTGTTTCCGGTTGACAGGACATGCTTACCTCTTTCTCTGATTTTCAGTGATCTATTCATATAATTTTCACCGATATTTCGTTGTTAATCGCAATGGAGAATCTCTATTGGCAGACAATCGAGACTGGTTGTTCTCTATGGTGTTGACGTTTTATAACTTCTTATCAAATATTTTGTTCTGCTGCAATACTGAATTGTAAGGGTCGTGTCTATAAGATGTCATCACATTTATAGACTGTAAAAATGTGGCATAAAACAGGTTTAAGACATTCTTACCTCTAAGCGTGCTTTGGATTTACCTAAAAGGAACAAGTCTTTGTGTGTTTTTGCTCAACACGTTAATGCATGTAACACATGTCAGGATCTCAATATTCCAAAATAACAACATCTTCTGAACATAACATGTTCACGAAAAATGTTGAATAGGGTATTGGTGTCATTCATTAGTTACCCTCTCCCACTCGCGAGCCAACACGAGGTACGTTTACTAATTATATCTACTGTCGTAACACTCGTCATATTAAGAGTCTAGAAGAGTCAGAAGAGAAATGTCAACCATTGTGTGAGGTTCAATCGAAACACATTTAGACATTAAATATTTGATTATCTGAATATTTCATCACTGTGCTTTGATAAATACAGCGAACAAGCAAGAGTCTCGCAAGGGTTGTAGAAATGTACATAATTGATCAGACATGTTCAAGCTCTTGCTTGGTGTTGATGTAGTAGTGTAAGCATCGCAGAGCAAGGTACACCCGGTACGAAAACTGTTTAAACGGTTTAGAGGGTTAACGAGAAGGATGGGTGGGTTGGTGGAGAGAGCCCACGACTAATATGAAGACAGATATCATATTAGATGACTAAATGTTAGATGAGGTAATGATAAGATCTTATGAAAATTATGTGACCTCATTCTTGTATCACTTAACGACATACTGCTTGGGTCTGAAGCTTCAATAGCGTAATTGTACTGAGCTGAACCAATAGAGACTGGGTATTCTCTGTTATTTGTTTGTAAGTGAAACGGGCAGGCAGTTGGATACTGGTAATTGTAATCTAGAAGAACATTGTGAAACGTGATATTCTCATGGTAATGTCTGGTTATAATTTCAAAGAAAACAGCTTCCTCAACAGTTGACACATGTTGAAATCTTGCAGAAATTGTCAGTTTGGATTGAAACTCCTAGAAGTGTCTCTAAATTCTGGTAGAGCATTCGTCCTCCTTCTATACATTTACTTTTGAACACCCTGGATGACCTAGTCTATGTCCAGGGTTCCAACACTGGCAGCTACAATGTTCCCACCTACAGAATATGCTTTCAAGCAACACATGTTGAGAGCCATGTTTCAGACGACAATTTGGCTGCAGATACATCACTCATAGTATACCCAGTGACAGATCATACGTCGTCTCCAGAAAGTGTCCTTGCATCATGCCTGGACTGCCACGTACTGAACACTGCACCTGCTCTGGTTGCCAGAATGAACACATGATGATGAATCTGAAGGCATAAGTGGCAGTGGCAGTGGCAGTGGCAGTGACTAGATTATTGTATTGGAAAATATTTGTTGATGTAATGAGTTACGGACAAGATTGAAGCAATTGCAAATAAGTGCTCGACATGGACACTTCAAAGTAAGTGAATATCATCAGCAATTATAGTATATAACATCGGCGACAGTTATCTTATATATGGCAATAACACGATAGATGGAATTCCTGGTCGAAACCTAAATTTTGACATTTAAAGTTTTCACACATAATGACGTGAAGACGAAATATTATCATTTTCCTGTATTGGCGGCCATATTGGGAGGCCATTTTGTCCGCCATATTGGATAAATCAAATTTCTCAAGCTCATATATGTAAGATACATAATAGATTCATGTTTTCAAATGAAACAATTTGGTGTACAAGAATGTTAGTGTTGTCATTTTAAATCTTTTAATATGTAATTATATATTTTTTTATTTATAACAGGACAGGGTTGGGATAACGAGTGGTCAACAGTTTGGTGCAGTTGATGGAAAGGTGTTCAGTTCTTAAGAAAAGCAAGCCATTAACTATTTAATACTTAGTACTTATCTTAAAGTATGAATTAAGTCTTAAATTATTACATCAGTGTAATGCAGCAGAACGTAGGATGTACTTATGGACCGAATTCAAAATACCTAAACAGATCTCAGTTCTAACCTGTAACACGTCCTCACTGCAAGAACGAGAGAGCAATCGGTTCTGTTTCATAACGCGAAACAGTTCAGTAAAGCTACCAAAACAATTAGTACATTTAATGTATGTATGTACAATAGTAGTTTCAGGTGATTCTGTTGAACACTGAGGCTCATATTTTACTTACATTCGTCCCATCTTCTGCTTATTGTTCTCAGCATAGCAAGCAAGGATAAGTGTCATGTAAATATCAATCCTACACCACCATAGCTCACACCACCTCTAGTTATAACGCCGAAGGATTAACTCGATGTTGCACTCGCGTTATGATTACAAACAGAAAAAACACATCATACGGACGATCTGGTATTCGGAAATAATTGATCCACTTTAATTCGAAGTTCATAATATATTATATTAGACAATGCTCAGAATAGATCTCAATACGAGCAGTACACGGAGAATGTGTACACAAGTTAAATCTTCATTCATCACATTCAAATAGTAAGGCTAAGATGAGAGCTTCAACACAAATGTAGAATGTGATTTTACCAAATACAGTGAAATGTGCTTACAGGTAAATACACAATGACACATATCACTACACTTAAATCACCCAACAAAAACGTGACTATAGTTTATTGAAAGGAGAATTGTGACATGTTCACTCACATGTAAATACCTTCACCGAATCTAGTGTACACGCGTACACACGCCCACGCCCACAAACACACACTCCATGTGGATTCTGGACACCATCCAGTATTGTCAGTATGTTTCTAACAAACTGTCCTGACTCAGTCAGATGGATGACTCTGTGCAGATGGTAGTCTGTCACCAGGATGTCGCCTGTGCTGGTACTTGTGATACCATGTGGATACGGGTATGCGTCTCCTGTAGGGCGGTAGGTGAACTCCTCATCTCCCTCGGGAGTCAGACACACGACACACTTGGATCCACTGTCACACACCAGGATGTTTCCTGTCCTCGTGGTACAGAGGAAGTAGGGATACTTCAAGATGTATCTACTAGGTTTGCCTGGACAAATTGACCTCAGCACGTGTCCCGCCATATCCAGGATATCAACACAGGGAGGGGAGTTGGAACCTGCTGCTAGTGTTGATGGTGTCAGAGACGTTATACCCCAGTACTCTTTGCTGGTTGTGATGGTTGACAGCAGTACCAGGTCAGGATTGACTTGTACTGTTACAATCCGTCTGTTATCTGGCAGAGTGACAACCACCTGGTTGTCCTTTAACTTTGTTATAGCCCACGGACGACAACCCACACTGAGCCTGCTGTGACATGGCTGCTTGTTCCTGTTGTAGAAGGACTTCACACTGTTGTTCAAGTAGTCTGTGACTACCACTGTGTCTGTACCAGTCACCGCTAACACCGTCACGTCATTGGAGTATGCCCCAGATGTATCTCCTGCTACTCTGATGTTAATGGTGTCCTGTAACACAGGAGTAGCCTTCAGGTCCAGCACACACCCATACAGGACGTCTATCTCACCCAGCTGTAGATCGTCCAGTGCTCTACTCAGCTTGTCCGTGTCCTGTCTGAACATGATCCTGGCTATTCTTCCCTTCTCCTTCACGTCTGCGACTCCGACAGCCTCCACATCACCGGCCTCACATCCCTGGTACATCTCATACACACCCATGTCACACTCAGATTGTAGAGTCTGGTCTATCAGCTCTGCCTGTTGTTGGTACACCTGTACTGACATCTCACCTGACTTTATGTCTGCCTTCAGTTCTCCAATGTGTTTGTCAGACATTTCTTTCAGTTCAGCCAAAAGTTTCCATTCCTTGACTTTGATCATCTCTATTGCTTCGAGACTTGCAGACTTGATATTCGATTCTATTTGTAAGAAAAGTGTTAATGCTTCATTGACTTTGGAGTTTTGTTTACCAATATGTGTTTTCATCTCGTCCTGTTTCTTCAACAAATCCTCTTTATTCCTTCTTAACTCGGTTTTCATTGCAGGAATCTCTGATTCAATTTCAACAACCAGGTCACATTTCTTGTGATGGATTGTGCAGCATATCTGACAAACTGCTGCTTTACAATCTTTACAAATATATTTGATATTTTCATCTTTGTGAACTTTACACATGACCTTTTTCTTGACCCTAACCTTTGTCTCTCTAGACATATCAACTACGTCATGGTGACGGGAAGATGGAATTCGTCTGTGTACTCGAATACATAGTTCACAGAGTGCGTCGTCACAAACAGAGCACCAAGATGTAGCTGGAGTTGTCTCCCCTTCCTCCTTGCAATAACTGCAGTGAGTCGTATCTGAAATAGGAATGTAATCATGTAGAGATAGTAACAGTTCTAGATCACAATCTATTACAGAACTTATGTGGCATATCATGTACATCACTCACGTGGGTGAGACAACATGCATCAATAACATCCCAATACGACGTAATGTAAAAAAGTATGTAAATAACATTGGATTTGTCTCACTGATAGAAATCGCCATATAGATATAGATTTCAGAAGAAAACAGCAATTGTGTCTGAGATAGACCTAAGACCATCTCCCTTTCGAATCACGTCAGGATAATCGTTGTTACTTGTTAAAACAGTGTACATGATACGAATTCATAGTCTACATACAGCCTACAAAGAACTTAATAAATGACTTTCGATATATTTTGAAACCATACAAAATATTTTCCTCGCTCAACACACATTCCTATAATCCAGTCAGGTGTGGAGTTACCTGTTTAGAAATAACATTTATATTCATACAAACCACAAACGCTCACCTTTAGATCCGGGGCCAAACGAGTCCAAGAGTCCCTGGATGACAAAGATAGGCTTGACGTCATCTGCCCACTCCTCCACTGGTCTCTCAGGGGCAGACACTTTCGTCATCTTGCTGCAGAATGGACACAGGAGAGACTTGGCACTGATGGCTTCTGGTCTGGTTTTGGTGTAGTTGACGACACATTTCCGACAGAAGGTGTGATTACATACAAGTGTACAGGGCTTGTCAAACACCTCTGTACATATCGTGCATGTCAGAAAGTGTTCTGTTAACTTCTGTGAGGTCGCCATCTTACCTAGAAAAAGACAAACCAGTCGTGTATTGGCTGTGTACAAAACATGCACGTCTAATCCACAGCCCGAGCTTAACACTCTTAAACACTAAGGCCGACTTCGGTTGTGATAATTTACTCTCCCGATCAAAAATGTAAAAAAACGATTGTGTATTAACCTATTCCCCAAACTGGAATCTTCCAGATCTTGAAAACATAAACCAATATCCCGTTTAATAAAAACGTCATCGCACACATTTATAGATGAGTCCAACTTTTGCTTACTGTACCTGCGTGTGTGGTTTGTTTTTGTTATGTGTGTATGTGTGTGTGTGTGTGTGTGTGTGTATGTGTGCGTGTGCGCGCGTGCGCGTGCGCGTGCGCGTGCGCGTGTGTGTTTCTCATCTTTATAGCCACCCGTTCACCAGTCTGTATATATATATATATATATATATATATATATATATATATATATATATCATCTCACTATGGAAATAAATTAAATATTTTCCGTTTCGTTAAAACCAATCTTCCCGATATTTTATCTGCAAGATATTCGAAGACAATATATGACTGTAGTTACACATCTTGTAAGCCCCCCGCCTTTCCCGACTTTAGCCTGGATACAGGAACCATTGAACTACCCATATAACACATTAACAATGTCGTCAGTTCATCAGGACATGTACGTCTCGAGATTCATAACCAGTTTTGAACACATGAGGTGGTACCTTAGTAGTTTTGTTTGGTTGTTTGGTTGGTTTTAGTCCGCTTGCTGAAGTTGGAAAATAAGTAAAATATTGATGGCCTGACAGTACGCGTTTGTTATGCAATGCATGTCATGGTGACACCGAGAACTCAGAAACAGTGGCCTCTCGAAGGCAGCTCGGGGGTTGTGCTTGTCAAATCATTGTCACACGCGGGCTTTACAACATGAAGTGTGTGCACTTGTGAACCGTGTGCAGTGTATCGATCACGTGACATAGTTATGGGGTGACACCAACTCATTACCATATCGAAAGTAGCAGACATTATTACAGTTCACATACTATAGAACCATATCAGATGTGAAATAATACAGTTATGTGGAGGTATTTTCCCGTATGGTTTACTGAGGCATTTGTCAGAGATTATGTCAGTAACAATAACTGTAACAGACACACGTGATATATACATTCATATACTTCGGGATCGGTCTCAGTATTGAAGACAAGTGGCCGATCAGAGTATTTAATGACTGTGGATCTTTAAATTATCCCGGTTAGCCTACATGTTATATTTAATTAGATGCCCGGTCATGAGAATCTGGCAGGAGATGACTGTATAGTTAGATGAACCCTTGTGGTGTTACCAGTACAAAGCAGGACAGGTTTGTAGCGTTATAAGTGAAGCAGACACAAGCCTTGTGACAACACACTTACCCGAGACAAGCAGGTTACCGGTGTCCAGGGAAATTGAGCAGCCGGTGAGATCTATCCTAGAGGGGTGTGGGCGTGATTCGTTCGTTACCAAATCGAGTCATTGTGGGACAAGCTGCTTGCAGGTCACAGAAATAGGGGCGAATGGAGGCGAATAGGTGTTTTGTACTTGTTCTAAACACACTGGGTCTAGATTCGATTATTTAAAGGCCACTTTCATGGAGCTGGAATAATCCTGAGTGCCGCGACAACAACAAACAAACTTACAGACTGACAGCTGTAATATTGATGACAAGAAAACTACAATTATTTACTCGAGAATATGTTACGATACTCTCCTCTTGCGGGTTTCCTTCACCTGTTTAACATAATTATTTACCAACATACAGTGGCTAATATCTCTGTAAGCTGCTCGCAAACTAATTCTTTCAAGCTCACTTGGTGGGTGCAATGTACAATAAACAAAAAGTCGTAAATGCTGTATGTTTCTGTACTTTGCATCAAGCATCGATAGCACAACAGTGATTACATTTCCGTGTTATCACACGCAAATCACAAAACATCGCATCACGATTTATTACCATTGAACCGCTCAGTTCCAGAGTGAATGTGGCAATTCCTCCCAACAACGAGAGAGCTATTGGTTCTATGCTTCACAACACGCCACAGTTTAGTAAATTTAGCAAAACAATTACTGTAACTAATGCTTAGCAGCCGTTGGGACCAACTGATCACCAATTTAGTCACCTTCTATGACGTACAGAAATCAGCTGACGGAAATTAAGTAACATTCTAGACTCGTTTGGCTGTTTTCGTGTTCCACGTCATATGATCCGCCTATCTAACTCTGACTTGACTCTCCTGGGCCTGAATCCCCGGCAGGACACGTGGCAGAACAATGGAACTTCAATCCGCATCAGTGTCGTCGGAATAACGTCTTTAAAGCTGTGACACAACAGTGTTTCTCATTCGTGTTTTCCAGCGTGACGAGCAAGGATTACCGTCTCGTAAAAATATTCATCTTACACAGACATATCTCACAAGATCTCCAGGATACAGAGTAGGAATAGCTCCATAACAAACTGACATTATGATAACAAACATGTCACATGGATTTATTTTCAGATATAATTCCATATGATATAAATATATAATTTATAGAATCCACATACGTTCAAAATAGGTATGGTCATTATTTAAAATTCCATCACAATTCCATATAAAATTCAGATGTGTTCTACTGTGCGATATGTTCATGTTAGATTCATACAAGCAGTATGTGAACAGCTGTAGCTGGCTATTTAGATTAAATATAAATTGTGCAAAAAATTACACACCTTGTCCAAATGGATATCTATTCATATCATTCAAATAGTAAGGCTTGGGTGAGAGATGTGCGTTGAACCATCAGTCTACAATATCAAACGACACACGTTTAATAAACGTTAGCAAAAAATGTATATTCTTTTCTTAAACGGTGGACTTACAGATACTTTAACTCCGGTTTATTAAGAACGTCCCAAATACGAGGCTGCCAACCCCCATTTTGGTGAATGGGATTTAGGGGTCTATTTAGAGTGTATTCGGTACTCATCGATGTGTACTCATATAAGATCGTATTTGGTATGCAGGTTCAACATTTATTCCCAAAAATTGGTGTACGCAAAGGTTTTCTTCATATATTTCTTTTTTTCTGTAATTTTACTTGAAATCGCACCCTTTTCCCAATGCTTTGAGATTTGTGATGAGTAGCATTCTGGTTTCACGAATACGAAAATGAGACTGTAAACGGTATTCGGGACTAAGAAGAGGGTGGGGTTGGCACCCTAAAACTGTAGAAAGATTCATCCAGGTAACGGTGTCTGGCCCAGAAAGATTAGTGACCTGGAATCCCCACGGAATATGTTGATATACTTCTAGCGTGTTCATGTAAACCCAGTCTTGGCAGAGCTGTATTAGGCGTTGAACAAAGAGGCAAATGTTCTTGTTTCAATACCCAAAATACTTCAAACTAGTTTCTAAAAACATCCTTAATAAATGTGGGACGCTGTTCTTACTATCAATCATAGGTTTGTCTGGTCATAGCTGGAATATTGCGGAAAACAAGAAGCAGCCTATTGAAGGTCTTCCCGTGGTGATTCCGGATTAGTATAGGTATTAGTATAGTCGAGGCGACCAAATGGATATGTTCAGGCTCCACCACTTGGTTGATTCAGTGTCATCGTGACCCAACGACTTTGGATGTATCTCGGGATGTCAATCACTTGTTTCTCGCGTCCATACTCGATTATCTACCGTCATGTACATGTATCTTGAATATCGCAACTTGACCAACGTAGAATTACAGTGGATACATTTATTTGTAACACGCATAAACGGCACACTCTGTGGTAGGATGTTCACGGCTTCAAGTGCATTCGTTCACTGCATTTTATGGCGCTTCAAAAAACATTGCATCACGATATATCTCCCTTAGACCGATCAACGGCCAAGTGAATGTAACACGTCCTCAATGCAGGAACAGGAGAACAATCAGTTCTGTGTTTCATAACGCGAAACAGTTAACTAAAGCTACCTTAACAATAAGTACATTTAATGTATTTATGTACAATAAAAATTTGAGGTGATTCTGTTGAACACTGAGGCTCATATTTTACTTATATTCGTCCCATCTTCTGCTTATTTTCCTCAGCATAGCAAGCAAGGATTACTGTCATGTAAATATCCATCCTCCACCGCCATAGCTCAAACTACCTCAAGTTATAACACAGAAGGATTAACTCGGTGTTACACTTGCGTTATGATTACAGACATGAAAAACACATCATACGGACGATCTGGTATTCGGAAATAATGAAACCACTTTTATTCGAAGTTCATAATATATTAAATTAGACAAAGATCAGAATAGATCTCAATACGAATAGATCAGTAGACGAAGAGCCATGTCTTGCTACTCAGATAACACATAAAATGTATACACAAGTTAAATCTTCATTCATCACATTCAAATAGTAAGGCTAAGATGAGAGCTTCAACACAAATGTAGAATGTGATTTTACCAAATACAGTGACAGTTGCTTACAGGTAAATACAAAATGACACATATCACTACACTTAAATCCCCCAACAAAGACGTGACTATAGTTCATTGAAAGGAGAATTGTGACATGTTCACTCACATGTAAATACCTTCACTTCATATGGCATACACACGTACATACGACCACGCCCACCAACACACACTCCACTTGGAAACTGGACACCATCCTGTGATGTCAGTATGTTTCTAACAAACTGCCCTGACTCAGTCAGATGGAGGATTCTGTGTAGTGTTTGGCCTGTCACCAGGATGTCGCCTGTGCTGGTACTTGTGATACCAAGTGGATACTGCAGAGCTGTGTCTCCTGTAGGGCTGTAGTTGAACACCACACCTCCCTCGGGAGTCAGACACACGACACACTTGGATCCACTGTCACACACCAGGATGTTTCCTGTCCTCGTGGTACAGAGGTAGAGGGGATGCTTCAAGATGTATCTACTAGGTTGGCCTGGACAAATTGACCTCAGCACGTGTCCCGCCATATCCAGGATATCAACACAAGGAGGGGAGTTGGAACCTGCTGCTAGTGTTGATGGTGTCAGAGACGTTATACCCCAGTACTCTTTGCTGGTTGTGATGGTTGACAGCAGCACCAGGTCAGGGTTGACTTGTACAGTTACAATCTGTCTGACACCGATCACAGTGACAGCCACCTGGTTGTCCTTCAACTTTGTTATACCATACGGACTACGACCCAGGCTGAGCCTGCTGTGACTTGGCTGCTTGTTCCTGGTGAAGAAGGACTTCACACAGTTGTAGTTGCAGTCTGTGACTACCACTGTGTCTGTACCATTCACCACTAACACCGTCACGTCAGTGGAGTGTGCTCCATCTCCAGCTACTCTGATGTTAATGGTGTCTTGTAACACAGGAGTAGACTTCAGGTCCAGCACATCCTCATACAGGACGTCTATCTCACCCAGATGTAGATCGTCCAGTGCTCTACTCAGCTTGTCCGTGTCCTGTCTGAACATGATCCTGGCTATTCTTCCCTCCTCCTTCACGTCTGCGACTCCGACAGCCACCACATCACCGGCCTCACATCCCTGGTACATCTCATACACACCCATGTCACACTCAGATTGTAGAGTCTGGTCTATCAGCTCAGCCTGTTGTTGGTACATCTGTACTGACATCTCACCTGACTTTATGTCTGCCTTCAGTTCTCCAATGTGTTTGTCAGACATTTCTTTCAGTTCAGCCAAAAGTTTCCGTTCCTTGACTTTGATAACCTCTATTGCTTTGAGACTTGCAGACTTGATATTCGATTCTAATTGTGAGTAAAGCGTTAATGCTTCATTGACTTTGGAGTTTTGTTTACCAATATGTGTTTTCATCTCGTCGTATTTCTTCAACAAATCCTCTTTATTCCTTCTCAACTCGGTTTTCATTGCAGGAATCTCTGACTCAATTTCAACAACCAAGTCACATTTCCTGTGATGGATAATGCAGCATGTTTGACAAACAGCTGTTTTACAATCTTTACAAATATATTTGATATTTTCATCTTTGTGAATTTTACACATGACCTTTCTCTTGACCCTAACCTTTGCCTCTACAGACAGGTCAACTACGCCATGGTGACTGGAAGATGGAATTCGTCTGTGTACTCGAATACATCGTTCACAGAGTGCGTCGTCACAAACAGAGCACCAATATGTAGCTGGAGTTGTCTCCCCTTCCTCCTTGCAATAACTGCAGTGAGTCGTAAATGAAATACGAATGTAATCATGTAGAGATAGTAACAGTTCTATATCACTATATATTACAGAACTTAATGTGGCATATCACTCACACGGGTGAGACAACATGCATCAATAACATCCCAATACGTCTTAATGTGAAATATTATGTAAATAACATTGGATTTTTCTCACAGATAGAAATCGCCATTTTGATCTCAGAAAAAAAGCAGCGATTGTGTCTGAGACAGACCTTAGACCATCTCCCTTTCGAATCATGTCCGGATAATCGTTGTTACTTGTTAAAACAGTGTACACGATACGATTTCATAGCCTCCATACAGCCCACAAACACCTTAATAAATTACTTTCGATATCTTTTGAAACCATACAAAATATCTTCTCACTCAACACACATTCCTATAATCCAGTCAGGGGTGGAGTTACCTGTTTAGAAATAACATTTATATTCATACAAACCACAAACTCTCACCTTTAGACCCGGGGCCAAACGAGTCCAAGAGTCCCTGGATGACAAAGCTAGGCTTGACGTCATCTGCCCACTCCTCCACTGGTCTCTCAGGGGCAGACACTTTCGTCATCTTTCTGCAGAATGGACACAGGAGAGACTTGGCACTGATGGCTTCTGGTCTGGTTTTGGTGTAGTTGACGACACATTTCCGACAGAAGGTGTGATTACATACAAGTGTACAGGGCTTGTCAAACACCTCTGTACATATCGTGCATGTCAGGAAGTGTTCTGTTAGCTTCTGGGAGGTCGCCATCTTACCTAGAAAAAGACAAACCAGTCGTGTATTGCCTGTGTACAAAACATGCACGTCTCATCCACAACCCGAGCTTAACACTCTCAACACTTAGGCCGACTTCAGTTGTGATAATTTACTCTCCCGTTCAAAAATTAAAAAATATCGATTGTGTATTCACCTATTCCCCAAACTGGAATCAACCTGATCTTGAAAACATAACCCAATATCCCGTTTAATAAAAACATCATCGCAGACATTTTAAGACGAGTCTCACTTTTGCTTACTGTACCTGTGTGTGTGTGGTTTGTTTTTGTCGTTTGTGTGTGTGTGTGTGCGCGCGCGCGCGCGTTTCTCATCTCTATAGCCACCCGTTCGCCAGTCTGTGTATATATATATAGATCTCATCTCACTATGGAAATAAATTAACATATTTTCCGTTTCATTAAAACCAATCTTCCCGATATTTTATCTGCAGGATATTCGAAGAAAAGACACGTCTTTAGTTTCGATTCTACACATCTTGTAAGCCCCCCCCCCCCCCCCCCCCCCCCCGCCTTTCCCGACTTTAGCATGGATACAGGAAACATTGAACTACCCATATAACACATTAACAATGTCGTCATGTACTTCTCGAAATTCATAACCAGTTTTGAACACATGAGGTGGTACCTTAGTAGTTTTGTTTGGTTGGTTTTAGTCCGCTTGCTGAGGTTGGAAAATAAGTAAAATATTGATGGCCTGGCATTACGCGTTTGTTATGCAATGTATGTCATGGTGACACCCAGAACCCAGAAACAGTGGCCTCACGAAGGCAGCTCGTGGGTGGTGCTTGTCAAATCAGTCACAGGCTGGCTTTACAACATGAAGTGTGTGCACTTGTGAACCGTGTGCAGTGTATCGATCACGTGACATAGTTATGGGGTGACACGAACTTTTTACCATATCGAAAGTAGGAGACATTTTTACAGTTCACATACTAGCATATCAGATGTAAAATAATACAGTTATGTGGAATTATTTTCCTGTATGGTTTACTGAGGCATTTGTCAGGGATCATGTCAGTAACAACTGTAACAGACACACGTGATATATACATACACGTACATCGGGATCAGGCTCAGTATTGAAGTCAAGTGGCCGATCAGAGTATTTAATGACTGTGGATCTTTAAATTATCCCGGTTAGCCTACATGTTATATTTAATTAGATGCCCGGTCATGAGAATCTGCCTGGAGATGACTGTATAGTTAGATGAACCCTTGTAGTGCCACCAGTACACAGTAGGACAGGTGTGTAGCGTTATAACTGAAGTAGACGCAGGCCTTGTGACAACACCCTTACCCGAGACAAGCAGGTTACCGGTGTCGAGGGAAATTGAGCAACCGGTGAGATCTATCCTAGAGGGGTGTGGGCGTGATTCGTTCGTTACCAACTCGTGTCATAGTAGGACAAGCTGCTAGCAGAAATAGGGGTGAGTGGAGGCGAATAGACGTCTTGTACTTGTTCTAAACACACTGGGTCTAGATTCGATTATTTAAAGGCCGCTTTCATGGAGCTGGAATAATCCTGAGTGCCGCGACAACAACAAACAAACAGGAAAACTACAATTATTTACTTGAGAATAAGTTATGATACTCCCTTCTTGCGGGTTTCCTTCACCTGTTTAACATAATTATTTACCAACATACAGTGGCTAATATCTCTGTAAGCTGCTCACAAACTAATTTTTTCAAGCTCACTTGGTGGGTGCAATGTACAATAAGCAAAAAGTCGTAAATGCTGTAGGTTTCTGTACTTTGCATCAAGCATCGATAGCACAACAGTGATTACATTTCCGTGTTATCACACGCAAACGTATATGTATATTGGATTACTTAATGTGCAACAGGGGCGGTCGGGTAGCCTAGTCGTTAAAGCGTTGGCTCGTCACGCCGAAGACCCGGGTTCGATTCCCGACATGGGTGCAATGTGTGAAGCCCATTTCCGGTGTCCCCTACTGTGATATTGCTGAAATATTGCTAAAAGCGGCGTAAAACCACATTCACTCACTCACTATGTGTAACATATATCGACAGCACGAACAGTGATATCCATGTTTTCACATACAACATTCATCCTTGAAGCATGTATTTTACACTGCTTCAAAAAACATCGCATCATCATCATCAATCAATCTTTATTGTATGAAAGGCCATTGGCCCATATACACATACAGATAAACAATATTATTTACAGCTGTACAGCGCATTTTATAATTATTTGATAACTAATATGATGCTTGACATATAATAAAGGTATTGTAATAACATTGGTAATAACCACAGTGGCAGCAGTAGTAGTAAAAAATACAAAAGGAATACAAAAGGAATGGAATGGAAATATGAAGTTTTACGTCGCAAAGGCTTTCAGCCATAGCGCGACATTCAATACAGAAGGATCTATCAGAAATATACTCATCATGTCAGGACAATTTGACAATTTAAATGTATATGCATTTCTAGTTATCACACGCAAATCACAAAACATAGCATCACGATTTATTGCCATCACACCGCTCAGTTCCAGAGTGAATGTGGCAGTTCCTCCCAACAACGAGAGAGCTATTGGTTCTGTGCTTCACAACACGTCAAAGTTTAGTAAATTTAGCAAAACAATTACTGTAACTAATGTTGAGGAGCCTTTGTGACCAACTGATCACAAATTTAGTCACCTTCTATGACGTGCAGATATCAGGCGACGAATTTAAGTAACATTCTAGACTCGTTTGTTTTTTTTCGTGTTTCACGTCATGTGATCCGCCTATCTAACTCTGACTTGACTCTCCTGGGCCTGAATCCCCGGCAGGACACGTGGCAGAACAGTGGAACTCCCATCCACATCAGTGTCGTCGGAATAACGTCTTTAAAGCTGTAACAAAACAGTGTTGCTCATTTGTGTTTTCCAGCGTGACGAGCAAAGATTACTGTCTTGTAAAAATATTCATCTTACACATACATATCTCACAACATCACCAGGATACAGGGTGGAAATAGCTCCATAACAACTGAAATTATGATTACAAACATGTCACATGGATTCATTTTCATATATAATTTCATATAATATAAATATATAATTTATAGAATCCACCTACGTTCAAAATAAGTACGGTCACTATCTAAAATTCCATCACAATTCCATGTAAAATTCAGATGTGTTCTACTGTGCGATATGTTCATGTTAGATCCATACAAGCAGTATGTGAACAGCTGTATCTGGCTATTTAGATTAAATATAAATTGTGCAAACAATTACACACCTTGTCCAACCGGATATCTATTCATATCATTCAAATAGGAAGGCTTGGGTGAGAGATTAAATACTTAAGAAATAAGTGGGAGTTGTTTATCGTCAAATAAAACACTGTAGGGAGAATAAACCATGAGGCCAAAACGAGTGGTCAAAAGTTTGGTGCAGTTGATGGACAGGTGTCCAGTTCTTTAGAAAAGCAAGTCATTAACTATTTAATACTTAGTACTTATCTTAAAGTATGAATTCAGTCTTAAATTATTACATCAGTGCAATCCAGCAGAACGTCGGATGTACTTATGGACCAAATTCAAAATATCTAAACATATCTCAGTTCTAACCTCTCGTATCAAATGCGTATCTGTAGGACTCTCGTTTTAAAACTTTATCCACGTTCAACCATCAGTCTACAATTTCAAACGACAAACGTTTAATAAACCTTAGCAAAAAATGTAGATTCTTTTCTTTAACTGTGGACTCAATTAATTTCAGGGCTCACAGATACTGTGCATACAAAAGATTCTCAACTTTAAGTCCGGTTTATTAAGGACGTCCCAAAAACGAGGCTGCCAACCCCCATTTTGGCAAGCGGGATTTAGGGGTCTATTTAGAGAGTATTCGGTACTCAGCGATGTGGACTCATAGAAGATCGTATTTGGTATGCAGGTTCAACATTTATTCCTAAACATTGGTGTATGCAAATATTTTCTTCATATATTTCTTTTATTTTATTTTTCAGTAATTTTACTTGAAATCGCACCCTTTTCCCTATGCTTTTGAGATTTGTGACGAGTAGTATTCTGGTTTCAGGAATAAGAAAATGAGACTGTAAACGTTATTCTGGACTCAGAAGAGGATGGGGTTGGCACCCTAAAAATGTAGAAAGGTTCATCCACGTAACCGTGTCTGGCCCGGAAAGATTAGTGACCTGGAATCCCCACGGAATATGTTGATATACTTCTAGGGTGTTCAGGTAAACCCAGTCTTGGCAGAGCTGTATTAGGCGTGGACCAAAGAGGCAAATGTCCATGTTCTTGTTTCAATACCCCAAATACTTCAAACTAGTTTCTAAAAACATCCTTAATAAACGTGGGACGCTGTTCTTACTATCAATCATAGGTTTGTCTGGTCATAGCTCGAATATTGCGGAGTGCGGCGGAAAACTACAAGCAGCCTATTGAAGGTCTCCCCGTGGTGATTCCAGGTTAGTATAGGTCTTCAGCACGCTATACTTGTCGTTCGAGGCGACCAAGTGGATGGGATGGTCAGACCCCGTCACTTTGTTGATTCAATGTCATCGTGACCAAACGACTTTGGATGTTGCTCGTGATGTCAATCACTTGTTTCTTGCGTCCATACTCGATTATTTACCGTCATATATATGTAGCTTGAATATTGACCAACATAGAATTACATTGGATTCATTTATTTGTAACACACATAAACGGCACACTCTGTGATAAAATGTCCATGGCTTCAAGTGCATTCGTTCACTGCATTTTATGGCGCTTCAAAGATATTGCATCAAGATTTATCTCCCTGAGACCGATCAACGGCCAAGTGAATGTAACACGTCCTCACTGCAGGAACGAGAGAGCAATCGGTTCTGTGTTTCATAACGCGAAACAGTTCAGTAAAGCTACCAAAACAATTAGTACATTTAATGTATATATCTATATACATCTATATCATGTGATTGTGTTGAACACTGATACTCATATTTCACGTATATCCGTCCCATCTTCTGCTTATTGTCCTCAGCATAGCAAGCAAGGATTACTGTCATGTAAATATCCATCCTACACCGCCATAGCTCACACCACCTATAGTTATAACACAGAAGGATTAGCTCCGTGTTACACTCGCGTTATGATTACAAACATGAAAAACACATCATACGGACGATCTGGTATTCAGAAATAATGAATCCACTTTTATTCGAAGTTCATAATACATTAAATTAGACAATTCTCAGAATAGATTTTAGTGATACGAGCAGTACACGAAGAGCCATGTCTTGCTACTCAGATAACACATAAAATGTTTACACAAGTTAAATCTTCATTCACAATTCATTCAACGCAAATGTAGAATGTGATTTTACCAAATACAGTGAAATGTGCTTACAGTTAAATACACGACACATATCACTGCACATAAATCCCCCAACAAAGACGTGACTATAGTTTATTGAAAGGAGACTTGTGACATGTTCACTCACTTACATGTAAATACTTTCACGCTATCTGGTCTACACACGTACATGCGGCCACGCCCACCAACACACACTCCACGTGGTTTCTGGACACCATCCTGTGATGTCAGCATGTTTCTAACAAACTGTCCTGACTCAGTCAGATGGAGGACTCTGTGTAGAAAGTAGTCTGTCACCAGGATGTTGCCTGTGCTGGTGCTGGTGATACCAAGTGGATACTTCAGTGATGTGTCTCTTGTAGGGTTGTAGGTGAACACCACATCTCCCTCGGGAGTCAGACACACGACACACGTGGATCCACTGTCACACACCAGCATGTTTCCTGTCCTCGTGGTACAGAGGAAGTTGGGATTCTTCAAGATGTATCTACTAGGTTGGTCTGGACAAATTGACCTCAGCACGTGTCCCGCCATATCCAGGATATCAACACAGGGAGGGGAGATGGAACTTGCTGCTAGTGTTGATGGTGTCAGAGACGTTATACCCCAGTACTGTTTCCTGGTTTTGATGGCTGACAGCAGCACTAGGTCAGGGTTGACTTGTACTGTTACAATCTGTCTGGAACCCGGCACAGTGACAGCCACCTGGTTGTCCTTCAACATTGTTATACCCCACGGAGGACCACCCAGACTGAGCCTGCTGTGACTTGGCTGCTTGTTCCTGGTGTAGAAGGACTTCACACTGTTGTTGCTATAGTCTGTGACTACCACTATGTCTGTACCATTCACCACAAACACCTTCACGCCATTGGGGCATGCCCCATGTGTATCTTCTGCTACTCTGACGTTAATGGTGTCCTGTAACACAGGAGTCGCCTTCAGGTCCAGCACGTTAATGGTGTCCTGTAACACAGGAGTAGCCTTCAGGTCCAGCACATCCTCATACAGGACGTCTATCTCACCCAGCTGTAGATCGTCCAGTGCTCTACTCAGCTTGTCCGTGTCCTGTCTGAACATGATCCTGACTATTCTTCCCTTCTCCTTCACGTCTGTGACTCCGACAGCCTCCACAACACCGGCCTCACATCCCTGATACATCTCATATACACCCATGTCACACTCAGATTGTAGAGTCTGGTCTATCAGCTCAGCCTGTTGTTGGTACATCTGTACTGACATCTCACCTGACTTTATGTCTGCCTTCAGTTCTCCAATGTGTCTGTCAGACATTTCTTTCAGTTCAGCCAAAAGTTTCCGTTCCTTGACTTTGATCATCTCTATCGCTTTGAGACTTGCAGACTTGATATTCGATTCTATTTGTAAGTAAAGTGTTAATGCTTCATTGACTTTGGAGTTTTGTTTACCAACATGTGTTTTCATCTCGTCCTGTTTCTTCAACAAATCCTCTTTATTCCTTCTTAACTCGGTTTTCATGGGAGGAATCTCTGACTCAATTTCAACAACCAAGTCACATTTCCTGTGATGGATAGTGCAGCATGTTTGACAAACTGCTGTTTTACAATCTTTACAAATATATTTGATATTTTCATCTTTGTGAATTTTACACATGACCTTTCTCTTGACCCTAACCTTTGTCTCTCCAGACAGGTCAACTACGTCATGGTGACGGGTAGATGGGATTCGTCTGTGTACTCGAATACATCGTTCACAGAGTGCGTCGTCACAAACAGAGCACCAAGATGTAGCTGGAGTTGTCTCCCCTTCCTCCTTGCAATAACTGCAGTGAGTCGTATCTGAAATAGGAATCTATTCATGTAGAGATATTAACAGTTCTATATCACAATCTATTACAGAACTTCATGTGGCATACCACTCACGTGGGTGAGACAACATGCATCAATAACATTCCAATACGACGTAATGTGAAATATTATGTAAATAACGTTGGATTTGTCTCACTGATGGAAATTGTGTCTGTGTACTCGAATACATAGTTCACAGAGTGCGTCGTCACAAACAAAGCACCAAGATGTAGCCGGAGTTGTCTCCCCTTCCTCCTTGCAATAACTACAGTGAGTCGTACCTGAAATACGAATGTAATCATGTAGAGATATTATACCATCTCCCTTTCGAATCAATTCCGGAAAATAGTTGTTACTTGTTAAACAGTGTACATGATACGATTTCATAGTCTACATACAGCATACAAACAACTTAATAAATGACTTTCGATATATTTTGAAAAATACAAAATATCTTCTCACTCAACACACATTCCTATAATCCAGTCAGGTGTGGAGTTACCTGCTTAGAAATAACATTTATATTCATACAAACCACAAACTCTCACCTTTTGATCCGGGGCCAAACGAGTCCAAAAGTCCTTGGATGACAAAGATAGGCTTGACGTCATCTGCCCACTCCTCCACTGGTCTCTCAGGGGCAGACACTTTCGTCATCTTGCTGCAGAATGGACACAGGAGAGACTTGGCACTGATGGCTTCTGGTCTGGTTTTGGTGTAGTTGACGACACATTTCCGACAGAAGGTGTGATTACATACAAGTGTACAGGGCTTGTCAAACACCTCTGTACATATCGTGCATGTCAGGAAGTGTTCTGTTAACTTCTGGGAGGTCACCATCATACCTAGAAAAAGACAAACCAGTCGTGTATTGCCTGTGTACAAAACATGCACGTCTTATCCACAGCCCGAGCTTAACACTCTTAAACACTAAGGCCGACTTCAGTTGTGATAATTTACTCTCCCGATCAAAAATTAAAAATCATCGCAGACATTTTTAGATGAGTCTAACTTTTGCTTACTGTACCTGTGTGTGTGGTTTGTTTTTGTTGTTTGTTTGTGTGTGTGTGTGTGTATGTGTGTGTGAGTGAGTGAGTGAGTGAGTGAGTGAGTGAGTGAGTGAGTGAGTGAGTGTGTGTGTGTGTGTGTGTGTGTGTGTGTGTGTGTGTGTGTGTGTGTGTGTGTGTGTGTGTGTGTGTGTGTGTGTGTGTGTGTGTGTGTGTGTGTGTGTGTGTGTGTGTGTGTGTGTGTTCACCAGTCTGTATATATATATCATCTCATTATGGAAATACATTAACTTATTTTCCGTTTCATTAAAACCAATCTTCCCGATATTTTTTTCTGCAGGATATTCGAAGAAAAGATATGACTGTAGTTTCGATTCTACACATCTTGTAAGCCCCCCGCCTTTCCCGACTTTAGCCTGGATACAGGAACCTTTGAACTACCCATATAACACATTAATAATGTCGTCAGTTCATCAGGACATGTACTTCTCGAAATTCATAACCAGTTTTGAACACATGAGGTGGTACCTAAGTAGTTTTGTTTGGTTGTTTGGTTGGTTTTAGTCCACTTGTTGAAGTTCGAAAATAAGTAAAATATTGATGGCCTGGCAGTATGCGTTTGTTATGCAATGTATGTCATGGTGACACCGAGAACTCAGAAACAGTGGCCTCTCGAAGGCAGCTCGTGGGTGGTGCTTGTCAAATCAGTCACAGGCTGGCTTTACAACATGAAGTGTGTGCACTTGTGAACCTTGTGCAGTGTATCGATCACGTGACATAGTTATGGGGTGACACGAACTTTTTACCATATCGAAAGTAGGAGACATTTTTACAGTTCACATACTACCATATCAGATGTAAAATAATACAGTTATGTGGAATTATTTTCCCGTATGGTTTACTGTAGCATTTGTCAGGGATCATGTCAGTAACAACTGTAACAGACACACGTGATATACATACACATACATCGGGATCGGGCTCACTATTGAAGTCAAGTGGCCGATCAGAGTATTTAATGACTGTGGATCTTTAAATTATCCCGGTTAGCCTACATGTTATATTTAATTAGATGCCCGGTCATGAGAATCTGCCTGGAGATGACTGTATAGTTAGATGAACCCTTGTAGTGCCACCAGTACACAGTAGGACAGGTGTGTAGCGTTATAACTGAAGTAGACGCAGGCCTTGTGACAACACCCTTACCCGAGACAAGCAGGTTACCGGTGTCGAGGGAAATTGAGCAACCGGTGAGATCTATCCTAGAGGGGTGTGGGCGTGATTCGTTCGTTACCAACTCGTGTCATAGTAGGACAAGCTGCTAGCAGAAATAGGGGTGAGTGGAGGCGAATAGACGTCTTGTACTTGTTCTAAACACACTGGGTCTAGATTCGATTATTTGAAGGCTACTTTCATGGAGCTGGAATAATCCTGAGTGCCGCATAAACAACAAACAAACTCACAGACTGACATGAGACAGCTGTAATATTGATGACTGGAAAACTACAATTATTTACTCGAGAATAAGTTACGACACTCTCTTCTTGCGGGTTTCCTTCACCTGTTTAACATAATTATTTACCAACATACAGTGGTTAATATCTCTGTAAGCTGCTCGCAAACTAATTCTTTCAAGCTCACTTAGTGGGTGCAATGTACAATAAGCAAAAAGTCGTAAATGCTGTATGTTTCTGTACTTTGCATCAAGCATCGATAGCACAACAGTGATTACATTTCCGTGTTATCACACGCAAACGTATATGTACATTGGATTACTTAATGTGCAACAGGGGCGGTCGGGTAGCCTAGTCGTTAAAGCGTTCGCTCGTCACGCCGAAGACCCGGGTTCGATTCCCGACATGGGTGCAATGTGTGAAGCCCATTTCTGGTGTCCCCCGCCGTGATATTGCTGGAATATTGCTAAAAGCGGCGTAAAACCACACTCATTCACTCACTCACTATGTGCAACATATATCGACAGCATGAACAGTGATATCCATGTTTTCACATACAACATTCATCCTTGAAGCATGTATTTTACACTGCTTCAAAAAACATCGCATCACGATTTATTGCCATCACACCGCTCAGTTCCAGAGTGAATGTGGCAGTTCCTCCCAACAACAAGAGAGCTATTGGTTCTGTGCTTCACAACATGCCACAGTTTAGTAAATTTAGGAAAACAATTACTGTAACTAATGTTGAGGAGCCGTTGTGACAAACTGATCACCTGTAACAAAACAGTGTTGCTCATTTGTGTTTTCCAGCGTGACGAGCAAGGATTACCGTCTCGTAAAAAAATTCATCTTACACATACATCTCACAACATCTCCAGGATATAGAGTAGAAATAGCTCCATAACAAACTGAAATTATGATAACAAACATGTCACAGGGATTTATTTTCAGATATAATTTCATATAATATAAATATATAATTGATAGAATCCACATACGTTCAAAATAAGTACGGTCAATATTTAAAGTTCCATCACAATTCCATATAAAATTCAGATGTGTTCTACTGTGCGATATGTTCAAGTTAGATTCATAGAAGCAGTATGTGAACAGCTGTATCTGGCTATTTAGATTAAATATAAATTGTGCAAACAATTACACACCTTGTCCAACTGGATATCTATTCATATCATTCAAATAGTAAGGCTTGGAATGAGAGATTAAATACTTAAGAAATAAGTGGGAGTTGTTTATCGTACAATAAAAAACTGCAGGGAGAATAAACCATGAGGCAAAAACGAGTGGTCAAAAGTTTGGTGCAGTTGATGGAAAGGTGTTCAGTTCTTAAGAAAGCAAGTCATTAACTATTTAATACTTAGTACTTATCTTAAAGTATGAATTCAGTCTTAAATTATTACATCAGTGCAATCCAGCAGAACGTAGGATGTACTTATGGACACAATTCCAAATATCTAAACATATCTCAGTTCTAACCTCTCGTATCAAATGCGTATCTGTAGGACTCTCGTTTTAAAACTTCATCCACGTTGAACCATCAGTCTACAATATCAAACGACAAACGTTTCATGAATCTTAGCAAAAATGTAGATTCTTTTCTTAAACTGTGGACTCAATTAATTTCAGGGCTCACAGATACTGTGCATACAAAAGATTCTCAATTTTAAGTCCGGTTTATTAAGGACGTCCCAAAAACGAGGCTGCCAACCCCCATTTTGGTAAGTGGGATTTAGGGGTCTATTTAGAGAGTATTCGGTACTCAGCGATGTGGACTCATAGAAGATCGTATTTGGTATGCAGGTTCAACATTTATTCCTAAACATTGGTGTATGCAAATATTTTCTTCATATATTTATTTTATTTTATTTTTCAGTAATTTTACTTGAAATCGCACCCTTTTCCCTATGCTTCCTAGATTTGTGACGAGTAGTATTCTGGTTTCAGGAATAAGAAAATGAGACTGTAAACGTTATTCGGAACTCAGAAGAGGATGGGGTTGGCACCCTAAAAATGTAGAAAGGTTCATCCACGTGACCATGTCTGGCCCGGAAAGATTAGTGACCTGGAATCCCCACGGAATATGTTGATATACTTCCAGCTTGTTCAGGTAAACCCAGTCTTGGCAGAGCTGTATTAGGCGTTGAACAAAGAGGCAAATGTCCATGTTCTTGTTTCAATACCCCAAATACTTCAAACTAGTTTCTAAAAACATCCTTAATAAACGTGGGACGCTGTTCTTACTATCAATCATAGGTTTGTCTGGTCATAGCTCGAATATTGCGGAGTGCGGCGGAAAACTACAAGCAGCCTATTGAAGGTCTCCCCGTGGTGATTCCAGGTTAGTATAGGTCTTCAGCACGCTATACTTGTCGTTCGAGGCGACCAAGTGGATGGGATGGTCAGACCCCGTCACTTTGTTGATTCAGTGTCATCGTGACCAAACGACTTTGGATGTTGCTCGTGATGTCAATCACTTGTTTCTTGCGTCCATACTCGATTATTTACCGTCATATATATGTAGCTTGAATATTGCAGCGTTGACCAACATAGAATTACATTGGATTCATTTATTTGTAACACACATAAACGGCACACTCTGTGATAAAATGTCCATGGCTTCAAGTGCATTCGTTCACTGCATTATATGGCGCTTCAAAAAACATTGCATCACGATTTATCTCCCTTAGACCGATCAACGGCCAAGTGAATGTAACACGTCCTCACTGCAGGAACGAGAGAGCAATCGGTTCTGTTTCATAACGCGAAACAGTTCAGTAAAGCTACCAAAACAATTAGTACATTTAATGTATATATCTATATACATCTATATCATGTGATTGTGTTGAACACTGATACTCATATTTCACGAATATCCGTCCCATCTTCTGCTTATTGTCCTCAGCATAGCAAGCAAGGATTACTGTCATGTAAATATCCATCCTACACCGCCATAGCTCACACCACCTATAGTTATAACACAGAAGGTTTAGCTCCGTGTTACACTCGCGTTATGATTACAAACATGAAAAACACATCATACGGACGATCTGGTATTCAGAAATAATGAATCCACTTTTATTCGAAGTTCATAATGCATTAAATTAGACAATGCTCAGAATAGATTTTAGTGATACGAGCAGTACACGAAGAGCCATGTCTTGCTACTCAGATAACACATAAAATGTTTACACAAGTTAAATCTTCATTCACAATTCATTCAACGCAAATGTAGAATGTGATTTTACCAAATACAGTGAAATGTGCTTACAGTTAAATACAAATGACACATATCACTGCACATAAATCCCCCAACAAAGACGTGATTATAGTTTATTGAAAGGAGACTTGTCACATGTTCACTCACTTACATGTAAATACGTTCACGCTATCTGGTCTACACACGTACATGCGGCCACGCCCACCAACACACACTCCACGTGGTTTCTGGACACCATCCTGTGATGTCAGCATGTTTCTAACAAACTGTCCTGACTCAGCCAGATGGAGGACTCTGTGTGGATAGTAGTCTGTCACCAGGATGTCGCCTGTGCTGGTGCTGGTGATACCCAGTGGATACTTCAGTGCTGTGTCTCCTGTAGGGTTGTAGTTGAACACAACGTCTCCCTCGGGGGTCAGACACACGACACACCTGGATGCACAGTCACACACCAGGATGTTTCCTGTCCTCGTGGTACAGAGGAAGTAGGGATTCTTCAAGATGTATCTACTAGGTTGGCCTGGACAAATTGACCTCAGCACGTGTCCCGTCATACCCAGGATATCAACACAGGGAGGGGAGATGGAACTTGCTGCTAGTGTTGATGGTGTCAGAGACGTTATACCCCAGTACTGTTTGCTGGTTGTGATGGCTGACAGCAGCACTAGGTCAGGGTTAACTTGCACTGTTACAATCTGTCTGGTATCTTTCACAGTGACAGCCACCTGGTTGTCCTTCAACATTGTTAAACCCCACGGAGCACCACCCAGACAGAGCCTGCTGTGACATGGCTGCTTGTTCCTGGTGTAGAAGGACTTCACACTGTTGTTGCTGTAGTCTGTGACTACCACTGTGTCTGTACCATTCACCACAAACACCTTCACGTCATTGGGGCATGCCCCTGATGTATCTCCTGCTACTCTGACGTTAATGGTGTCCTGTAACACAGGAGCAGCCTTCAGGTCCAGCACACCCTCATACAGGACGTCTATCTCACCCAGCTGTAGATCGTCCAGTGCTCTACTCAGCTTGTCCGTGTCCTGTCTGAGCATGATCCTGGCTATTCCTTTCTTTTCCTCCACGTCTGTGACTCCGACAGCCTCCACATCACCGGCCTCACATCCCTGGTACATCTCATACACACCCATGTCACACTCAGATTGTAGAGTCTGGTCTATCAGCTCAGCCTGTTGTTGGTACATCTGTACTGACATCTCACCTGACTTTATGTCTGCCTTCAGTTCTCCAATGTGTTTGTCAGACATTTCTTTCAGTTCAGCCAAAAGTTTCCGTTCCTTGACTTTGATCGCCTCTATTGCTTTGAGACTTGCAGACTTGATATTGGATTCTATTTGTAAGTAAAGCGTTAATGCGTCATCGACTTTGGAGGTTTGTGTTCTTACATGTGTTTTCATCTCGTTGTGTTTCTTCAACAAATCCTCTTTATTCTTTCTCAGCTCGGTTTTCATGGAAGGAATCTCAGACTCAATTTCAACAACCAAGTCACATTTCCTGTGATGAATAATGCAGCATGTTTGACAAACAGCTGTTTTACAATCTTTACAAATATATTTGATATTTTCATCTTTGTGAATTTTACACATGACCTTTCTATTGACCCTAACCTTTGTCTCACCAGACAGGTCAACTACGTCATGGTGACGGGAAGATGGAATTCGTTTGTGTACTCGTATACATCGTTCACAGAGTGCGTCGTCACAAACAGAGCACCAAGATGTAGCTGGAGTTGTCTCCCCTTCCTCCTTGCAATAACTGCAGTGAGTCGTATCTGAAATAGGAATCTATTCATGTAGGGAGATTAACAGTTCTATATCACTATCTATTACAGAACTTAATGTGACATACCACTCACACGGGTAAGACAACATGCATCAGTAACATTCCAATACGTAGGAAAGTGAAATATTATGTAAATAATGTTGGATTTGTCTCACTGATAGAAATCGCCATATAGATATAGATCTCAGAAAAAACAGCGATTGTGTCTGAGATAGACCTTAGACCATCTCCCTTTCGAATCATGTCTGGATAATCGTTGTTACTTGTTAAAACAGTGTACACGAAACGATTTCATGGTCTACATACAGCCTACAAACAACTTAATAAATGACTTTCGATATATTTTGAAAAATACAAAATATCTTCTCACTCAACACACATTCCTATAATCCAGTCAGGTGTGGAGTTACCTGCTTAGAAATAACATTCATATTCATACAAACCACAAACTCTCACCTTTAGATCCGGGACCAAACGAGTCCAAAAGTCCCTGGATGACAAAGCTGGGCTTGACGTCATCCGCCCACTCCTCCACTGGTCTCTCAGGGGCAGACACTTTCGTCATCTTTCTGCAGAATGGACACAGGAGAGACTTGGCACTGATGGCTTCTGGTCTGGTTTTGGTGTAGCTGGCCACACATTTCCGACAGAAGGTGTGATTACATACAAGTGTACAGGGCTTGTCAAACACCTCTGTACATATCGTGCATGTCAGGAAGTGTTCTGTTAACTTCTGTGAGGTCGCCATCTTACCTAGAAAAAGACAAACCAGTGGAGTATTGCCTGTGTACAAAACATGCACGTCTAATCCACAGCCCGAGCTTATCACTCTTAAACACTAAGGCCGACTTCAGTTGTGATAATTTACTCTCCCGATCAAAAATGTAAAAAACCGAATGTGTATTCACCTATTCCCCAAACTGGAATCATCCAGATCTTGAAAACATAACCCAATATCCCGTTTAATAAAAACATCATCGCAGACATTTTTAGACGAGTCTCAGTTTTGCGCACTGTACCGCCTTTCCCGACTCTAGCATGGATACAGGAAACATTGAACTACTCATATAACACATTAACAATGTCGTCAGTTCATCCGTACATGTACTTCTCGATATTCATAACCAGTTTTGAACACATGAGGTGGTACCTAAGTAGTTTTGTTTGGTTGTTTGGTTGGTTTTAGTCCGCTTGTTGAAGTTGGCAAATAAGTAAAATATTGATGGCCTGACAGTACGCGTTTGTTATGCAATGCATGTCATGGTGACACCGAGAACCCAGAAACAGTGGCCTCACAATGGCAGCTCGTGGGTGGTGCTTGTGAAATCAGTCACAGGCTGGCTTTACAGTTCACATACTACCGTATCAGATGTGAAATAATATAGTTATGTGGAAGTATTTTCCCGTATGGTTTACTGAAGCATTTGTCTGGGATCATGTCAGTAACAACTGTAACAGACACACGTAATATATACATACACATACATCGGGATCAGTCTCAGTATTGAAGTCAAGTGGCCGAGTATTTAATGACAGTGGATCTTTGAATTATTCCGGTTAGCCTACATGTTACATTTAATTAGGTGCCCGATTATGAGAATCTGCCTGGAGATGACTGTATAGTTAGATGAACCCTTGTGGTGTTACCAGTACACAGTAGGACAGGTGTGTAGCGTTAAAACTGAAGTAGACACAGGCCTTGTGACAACACACACTTACCTGAGACAAGCAGATAACCGCTGTGGAGGGAAATTGAGCTTCCGTGAGTTTCGTTACCAACTCGTTTCATTGTAGGACAAGCTGCTTGCAGGTCACAGAAATAGGGGCGAATGGAGGCGAATGGGCGTTTTGTATTTGTTCTAAACACTCTGGGTCTAGATTCGATTATTTAAAGGCCGCTTTCATGGAGCTGGAATAATCCTGAGTGCCGCGTAAACAACAAACAAACTTACAGACTGACAGCTGTAATATTGATGACAGGAAAACTACAATTATTTGCTCGAGAATATGTTACGATACTCACTTCTTCCGGGTTTCCTTCACCTGTTTAACATAATTATTTACCAACATACAGTGGCTAATATCTCTGTAAACTGCTCGCAAACTAATTCTTTCAAGCTCACTTGGTGGGTGTAATGTACAATAAGCACAAAGTTGTAAATGCTGTTTGTTTCTGTACTTTGCATCAAGCATCGATATCACAACAGTGATTACATTTCCGTGTTATCACACGCAAATCACAAAACATCGCATCACGATTTATTACCATCGAACCGCTCAGTTCCAGAGTGAATTTGGCAATTCCTCCCAACAACGAGGGAGCTATTGGTTCTGTGCTTCACAACACGCCACAGTTTAGTAAATTTAGCAAAACAATTACTGTAACTAATGCTTAGCAGCCATTGGGACCAACTGATCACCAATTTAGTCACCTTCTATGACGTACAGAAATCCGGTGACGAATTTAAGTAACATTCTAGAGTCGTTTGGCTGTTTTCGTGTTCCACGTCATATCATCCGCCTATCTAACTCTGACTTGACTCTCCTGGGCCTGAATCCCCGGCAGGACACGTGGCAGAACAGTGGAACTCCCATCCGCATCAGTGTCATCGGAATAACGTCTTTAAAGCTGTAACAAAACAGTGTTGCTCATTTGTGTTTTCCAGCTGACGAGCAAGGATTACTGTCTTGTAAAAATATTCATCTTACACAAACATATCTCACAACATCACCAGGATACAGAGTAGAAATAGCTGCATAACAAACTGAAATTATGATTACAAACATGTCACATGGATTTATATAATTCCATATAATATAAATATATAATTTATAGAATCCACATACGTTCAAAATGAGTACGATCAATATTTAAAATTCTATCAAAATTCCATGTAAAATTCAGATGTATTCTACTGTGCATATGTTCATGTTAGATTCATAAAAGCAGTATGTGAACAGCTGTATCTGGCTATTTAGATTAAATATAAACTGTGCAAACGATTATACACCTTGTCCAACTGGATATCTATTCATATCATTCAAATAGTAAGGCTTGGAATGAGAGATTAAATACTTAAGAAATAAGTGGGAGTTGTTTATCGTACAATAAAAAACTGCAGGGAGAATAAACCATGAGGCAAAAACGAGTGGTCAAAAGTTTGGTGCAGTTGATGGAAAGGTGTTCAGTTCTTAAGAAAAGCAAGTCAAAAACTATTTAATACTTAGTACTTATCTTAAAGTATGAATTCAGTCTTAAATTATTACATCAGTGCAATCCAGCAGAACGTAGGATGTACTTATGGACACAATTCCAAATATCTAAACATATCTCAGTTCTAACCTCTCGTATCAAATACGTATCTGTAGGACTCTCGTTTTAAAACTTTATCCGCGTTGAACCACCAGTTTACAATATCAAACGACAAACGTTTCATAAACCATAGCAAAAAATGTAGATTCTTTTCTTAAACTGTGGACTCAATTAATATCAGGGCTCACAGATACTGTGCATACAAAAGATTCTCAACATTCAGTCCGGTTTATTAAGGACGTCCCAAAAACGAGGCTGCCAGGCCGCATTTTGGTAAGCGGTATTTAGGGGTCTATTTAGAGAGTATTCGGTACTCAGCGATGTGGACTCATAGAAGATCGTATTTGGTATGTAGGTTCAACATTTATTCCAAAACATTGGTGTACGCAAATATTTTCTTCATATATTTCTTTTTTTTTATTTTTCAGTAATTATACTAGAAATCGCACCCTTTCCCCTATGCTTTTGAGATTTGTGACGAGTAGTATTCTGGTTTCAGGAATAAGAAAAGGAGACTGTAAACGTTATTCGGGACTCAGAAGAGAATGGGGTTGGCACCCTAAAAATGTAGAAAGGTTCATCCACGTGACCGTGTCTGGCCCGGAAAGATTAGTGACCTGGAATCCCCACGGAATATGTTGATAGACTTCCAGCTTGTTCAGGTAAACCCAGTCTTGGCAGAGCTGTATAAGGCGTTGAACAATGGGGCAAATGTCCATGTTCTTGTTTCAATACCCAAAATACTTCAAACTAGTTTCCAAAAACATCCTTAATAAACGTGGGACGCTGTTCTTACTATCAATCACAGGTTTGTCTGGTCATAGCTGGAATATTGCGGAGTGCGGCGGAAAACTACAAGCAGCCTATTGATTGATGTCCTGGCTCCACCACTTGGTTGATTCAGTGTCATCGTGACCAAACGACTTTGGATGTTGCTCGTGATGTCAATCACTGGTTTCTTGCGTCCATACTCGATTATTTACCGTCATATATATGTAGCTTGAATATTGCAGCGTTGACCAACATAGAATTACAGTGGATTCATTTATTTGTAACACACATAAACGGCACACTTTGTGATAAAATGTCCATGGCATCAAGTGCGTTTTCACTGCATTTTATAGCGCTTCAAAGATATTGCATCACGATTTATCTCCCTTAGACCGATCAACGGCCAAGTGAATGTAACACGTCCTCACTGCAGGAACGGGAGAGCAATCGGTTGTGTTTCATAACGCGAAACAGTTCAGTAAAGCTACCAAAACAATTAGTACATTTAATGTATATATCTATAAACATCTATATCATGTGATTGTGTTGAACACTGATACTCATATTTCACGTATATCCGTCCCATCTTCTGCTTATTGTCCTCAGCATAGCAAGCAAGGATTACTGTCATGTAAATATCCATCCTACACCGCCATAGCTCACACCACCTATAGTTATAACACAGAAGGTTTAGCTCCGTGTTACACTCGCGTTATGATTACAAACATGAAAAACACATCATACGGACGATCTGGTATTCAGAAATAATGAATCCACTTTTATTCGAAGTTCATAATACATTAAATTAGACAATGCTCAGAATAGATTTTAGTGATACGAGCAGTTCACGAAGAGCCATGTCTTGCTACTCAGATAACACATAAAATGTTTACACAAGTTAAATCTTCATTCACAATTCATTCAACGCAAATGTAGAATGTGATTTTACCAAATACAGTGAAATGTGCTTACAGTTAAATACACAATGACACATATCACTGCACATAAATCCCCCAACAAAGACGTGACTATAGTTTATTGAAAGGAGACTTGTGACATGTTCACTCACTTACATGTAAATACCTTCACTACATCTGGTCTACACACGTACATGCGGCCACGCCCACCAACACACACTCCACGTGAATTCTGGACACCATCCTGTGATGTCAGCATGTTTCTAACAAACTGTCCTGACTCAGTCAGATGGTGGACTCTGTGTCGATGGTAGTCTGTCACCAGAATGTCGCCTGTGCTGGTGCTGGTGATACCAAGTGGAAACATCAGTGATGTGTCTCCTGTAGGGCTGTAGGTGAACACCACATCTCCCTCGGGAGTCAGACACACGACACACCTGGATCCACTGTCACACACCAGGATGTTTCCTGTCCTCGTGGTACAGAGGTAGAGGGGATTCTTCAAGATGCATCTAATAGGTTGGCCTGGACAAACTGACTTCAGCACGTGTCCCGCCATATCAAGGATATCAACACAGGGAGGGGAGCTGGAACCTGCTGCTAGTGTTGATGGTGTCAGAGACGTGATACCCAAGTACTGTTTGCTGGTTGTGATGGCTGACAGCAGCACCAGGTCAGGGTTGACTTGTACTGTTACAATCTGTCTGGTACCTTGCACAGTGACAGCCACCTGGTTGTCCTTTAACATTGTTATACATGTACCCCACGGAGGACCACCCAGACTGAGCCTGCTGTGACATGGCTGCTTGTTCCTGGTGTAGAAGGACTTCAAACTGTGGTTGCTATAGTCTGTGACTACCACTGTGTCTGTACCATTCACCAGTAACACCGTCACGTCATAGGGGTATGTATCTCCTGCTACTCTGACGTTAATGGTGTCCTGTAACACAGGAGTAGCCTTCAGGTCCAGCACGTTAATGGTGTCTTGTAACACAGGAGTAGCCTTCAGGTCCAGCACGTTAATGGTGTCTTGTAACACAGGAGTAGCCTTCAGGTCCAGCACACCCTCATACAGGACGTCTATCTCACCCAGCTGTAGATCGTCCAGTGCTCTACTAAGCTTGTCCGTGTCCTGTATGAACATGATCCTGACTATTCTTCCCTTCTCCGTCACGTCTGTGACTCCGAAAGCCTCCACATCACCGGCCTCACATCCCTGGTACATCTCATACACACCCATGTCACACTCAGATTGTAGAGTCTGGTCTATCAGCTCAGCCTGTTGTTGGTACATCTGTACTGACATCTCACCTGACTTTATGTCTGCCTTCAGTTCTCCAATGTGTCTGTCAGACATTTCTTTCAGTTCAGCCAAAAGTTTCCGTTCCTTGATTTTGATCACCTCTATCGCTTTGAGACTTGCAGACTTGATATTCGATTCTATTTGTAAGTAATGAGTTAATGCTTCATCGACTTTGGGGGTTTGTTTTCCAACATGTGTTTTCATCTCATCCTGTTTCTTCAACAAATCCTCTTTATTCCTTCTCAGCTCGGTTTTCATTGCAGGAATCTCTGACTCAATTTCAACAACCAAGTCACATTTCCTGTGATGGATAGTGCAGCATGTTTGACAAACAGCTGTTTTACAATCTTTACAAATATATTTGATATATTCATCTTTGAGAACTTTACAGATGACCTTTCTCTTGACCCTAACCTTTCTCTCTCCCGACAGGTCAACTACGTCATGGTTTACGCGAAGACGGGATTCGTTTGTGCATCCGTATACATCGTTCACAAAGTACTTCGTCACAAACAGAGCACCAAGATGAAGCAGGAGTTGTCTCCCCTTCCTCCTTGCAATAACTACTGTAGGTTATATCTGAAATACGAATGTAATCATGTAGAGATATTACCAATGCATCAATAACATCCCAACACATCTTAATGTGAAATATTATGTAAATAACACTGGATTTGTCTCACTGATAGAATTCGCCATATAGATCACACGTTTAATTCTGAGATAAACCGTAGATCATGTCACCTTTAGAATCATGTCTGGAGGATTGATGTGTACACAATAGGATTTCATATTCTACATAAAACCTACAAACAACTTTATAAATGACTTTCGATATAGCACAGAAACCATACAAAAAGTCTTCTCACCATGTCACTCAACACACGTTCCTATCAAATCAAGTGTTGAGTTTTCTGCTTAGAAATAACATTTATATTCATACAAACTAGGGCTGGGTAACTCGGGTACTCAAGTCGAGTGGGTCCTGAGTAGGTTCCGGGTACCCACAAGACTACCCGGACCCATGGTTAGTCACGTAATATATTGTTTAATGACAAAAATTATCTAAAACTCTATGGTTACACTACAAGTTACTGATATTCCCATTTCTTTCTGACTATGCACCCATTCCTGACTATTATATATTTGAATTAAGGTAAAACTTCATGCAGTAATCTTTAGTTTATGCATGACCAGATCTTTACAGGTGTATCTAAATACATTTTGAAAGGGCTACGGTCAAACTTTTCCAAATCGGACAGATATCTACAGCGGGTATCCGGGTAGGGTCGGGTAATAGGCTAATGGGTACCCGGGTAGTAAATTTGGACTTGTTCCAGCCCTAATACAAACCACAAACGCTCACCTTTAGATCCGGGACCAAACGAGTCCAAGAGTCCCTGGATGACAAAGATAGGCTTGACGTCATCTGCCCATTCCTCCACTGGTCTCTCAGGGGCAGATACTTTCGTCATCTTCCTGCAGAATGGACACACGAGAGACTTGGCACTGATGGCTTCTGGTCTGGTTTTGGCGTAGTTGATGACACATTTCCGACAGAAGGTGTGATTACATACAAGTGTACAGGGCTTTTCAAACACCTCTGTACATATCGTGCATGTCAGGAAGTGTTCTGTTAACTTCTGGGAGGTCGCCATCTTACCTACAAAAAGACAAAACCAGCCCTTGGATACTCTGTATTTGTAACTGCACACGTGACATATACAAACACATACATCAGGATCGGTCTCAGTATCGAAGTCAAGTGACCGAGCGGAGTAAATAGGGGAGACCGGGGTGCTTTTGGACACAGGGTGCATTGGGACACACCCCAAAACTGCTATTCAAAGGTGTACAATCACATGATCATTTACACTAAATGAATTGACATCATACACTGTGGCACTTTTTGAAGCAGGGGTGGAAGCAGCACCCGCTGACAGAAGTTAAATGTATTTTTTGCACTTCATTGTAAAATTCAGACCCCTATTGTTGAAGCTTTATATGCCAAAGTGTTCCACCTTTCAGTTGATGAGTATGAGTTTTATTCAAAACAGTGATATATTAAAAGTATTCTGCCAAGAGATGAATTTTCATTTTGTCACATGATTATGTCATGCAGATGCAGCCATTAAAAACATGTGATTCTAAATGACCAGCATATAATCATGATTATGAATTCAAAATGTACAAATTACTTTGACATTTGCTTTGGATTTGTTTCTTGAACTTTGATGAAATATCAATGAAAGAAACTTTTCTAGTAGGTTCAATGACTGGTCTCCAGCCTGGGGCGCATTGAGACGAATTTCTTTTCTTTTTTAAATCACTGTGTTTCAGTTAGTTTCATGTTTGTGAAATAATTTTTTATTCAGTGATTCATGATTAAAGTGTTGATTAGAAGATGTGTCTATTTCTTTATGAATCCATTTCAAGTGGAATATGGACTGGATAATACAAATTTTGTCCCAATGCACCCCGGTCTCCCCTAATGAAAGTTGATCTTTGAAATATTCTGTTTTGCTTTAATAAAATTTAATTACATGGTAGGTGCCCGCAGAGACCATAAAATAGTGCATGGAATCTGCCTGGAGGTGACTGTTTAGTTAGATGAACCCTTGTGGTGTTACCAGTACACAGTAGGACAGGTGTGTAGCGTTCTAACTGAAGCAGACACAGGCCTTGTGACAACACCCTTACCTGAGCTTGGCGGCCGGTGTCGGGGGAAATTGAGCACCGGATGTGATAGATCCAGGGGAGTTGACGACTGTGTCTTCTAGTCACTCTGAATGCATGCACGCGGGGTGTCTGTGGTGACCATATATCTTGTGGCTGCTAGTTTTTTTACGTTACAAGTCCCTGTGGAATTTTATTCTAATTCAAAGTGAGGGTTGAAGAGGAGGGACATATAGGGTGCAGGCGAAAACGGTACCGATTTCTTGGGCGAAAACGGCACGAACGACTTATGTAGATCTTGTAGTATATATGCTTTATTTACAAGTTTCATTATGCTATGTTATTATTCATGTATTCGCATTGCCATTGTCTTGTCTTCCAGGTATTCACAGATTATTAATCCTTTTATAAGATAAAAAAATAATAAGGTGCCGTTTTCGCTTTAGGCGAGGTGATGTTTTCGCCAAACAGTGACGTTTTCGCCCGGTGACATTTTCCTGAGATGCCGTTTAGTTATGAGGCAATCTTTGTTTGTCTCTGCCCCTTTCACTTGTATTATGATGTTGACAATTCAATGACCCATCCCCTGCACAGTCTGTTGTACTGCCCTGGCCCTCTCACTTGTATCATCATGTTAACAGGTCAATAACACGTCCCGGGCAATATGTTGTACTGCCCTGCTCCTCTCACTTGTATCATCATGTTAACAGGTCAATAACACGTCCCGGGCAATATGCTGTACTGACCTGTACTCTCACTTGTATCATCATGTTAACAGGTCAGTAACACGTCCCGGGTCAATATGTTGTACTGCCCTGCTCCTCTCACTTGTATCATCATGTTAACAGGTCAATAACACGTCCCGGGCAATATGCTGTACTGACCTGTACTCTCACTTGTATCATCATGTTAACAGGTCAGTAACACGTCCCGGGTCAATATGTTGTACTGCCCTGCTCCTCTCACTTGTATCATCATGTAAACAGGTCAATAACACGTCCCGGGTCAATATGTTGTACTGCCCTGCTCCTCTCACTTGTATCATCATGTTAACAGGTCAGTAACACGTCCCGGGTCAATATGTTGTACTGCCCTGCTCCTCTCACTTATAAAACTTATAAGGGTCAGTCGTGTAGGCTAGTGGATAAAGTGTTAGCTCATCATGCCAAAGACCCGGGTTCCATTCCCGATATGGGTGCAATGTGTGAAGCCCATTACTGATGTCCCCAATATTGCTAAAAGCAGCGTAAAACCAAACTCACTATAAAACTTATAAAACAGAGTTATCTGGCTGAGAATGGTCCAATATCATTCGTGAGACCACCTCATCTGTTTAACATTCAAACATTCTCCACCAGGCTGTATGATGAGTGGGAGGGCTTCAACTTTCGAATAGTGAACTTTCTCTTTTAAAATATGTCGAGCAATATTCCACCTGCTCCAGGCATCGGTAAACACATTCCACAACTTTTGAAGTACAATCAAGCAGCTCTTCCTACCAAGATTTCAAAGTGCGTAATATGACTTATTCAGAAATTGTTTGATTCAGATTTCAACATACAAGGCCTCAGGAATACTTACCAACAGTTTTTGGAAGATATGTGGAGGACATTTCTAAATTAGAGGCTTCAGTGACAAAAATTATGTCCAAAGCAATTCCTTATTTTGACTTGTACCATATGGGTAAGAATAAGAATTTATGGATGAACAACTTCTTTGCTACAATTAAGAGCGTCGTTTCGGTGTAGGTCCTAACACAAGGGTTTTAAGCAAGTGTTATCTTGCTTGATAACGGTGTTAGAACTTACAAAGAAACGTCGCTCTTAATCTTAATTTAGAAGTTGTTCATCCATAAATTCTTATCCTTACTTAGTTATCCAACTTCTAAATGCCTATCAAAGAAGTTGTACCATATGGTCCTGTGATTTTGCAGGTGATCAACTGACTTGTCTTTGCATGTGTTTGTGATAAATGCCACTAGTGGTATAGGATACACTTACCTTTTCGAGAACACCTCGTATCATCACTGTCTCACAGTGATTCATAAACATATGCTCATTATATAGTTTGAATCGTACAATTGACTCTGCTTTTAGCAGAGATTTGTTTTGAATATGGAAAGGGTTTTGTCTCTCTTATTTAGATAAAGAATTGTTAACAGGTCAATGAAGTCATCAGAATATGCTTACTACACGTTTTGAAACAGTTTGCTGATATAATCATTTAGGTCATACCATGAGCTGCTATAACACATTTCCCAACTATAGTATGCAAAATGTCTTGAAGACAAACTGGCCTGGTCACGGAGACCATGCATTCCAGACATTTAGGCATTGGTGAAAATAAGCATAAGGCTCAAGAGATGATGTCAATATACGTATATGGTACTTGCAATAACAACGAAATGATAACTTCAGGATCCCAGTTCTCATGTGAGGCTGTAGTGTGATATATTTATTACTTATGATGCTACTCTCAATGACAAACAAATGACATCTGGTTAGACAGGACCCCAGTGTAATGGAGTTCAGTCTCATACACAGACAGATCTTAAGGCGAACAAAGTCGCAAAAGAATATCAATTATAGTTTCTGTGTATCTCTTGAGCAGACGGGGGCTCAGGTTGCCCAGTCGTCTGAGGCGCCGTGATTCGCTGTGCAGAGTTGCGTTCCTTAGGCACACCAGAAAACTATGATTGTTGGTTCGAATCCCGGTTTGACCCGATTATGTTTCTAGGATTGTCAGCACCATACCTGTGCTCGTGGATTTCACCGAAGTGGTAAACATCTGAGATCTGCATGACTTTGAGCTTTCCTCCCACATTAAGCTGACACGCCATGATAAAACTGGAATGCTGTTAAAAGCGGCGTTAAACCCATCTCACTAACTCTTGAGCAAAGAGTGTTCTGACAATACACTTCCAGCACTTCATACGAGAATAGTAAATTTAAGCACTTTTGATTGAAGTGAGAGTAGGGAGTCTATCCAATAGAAAATGTTTAGCACTCATAGCTATCATATACATGTTCAGATGACATTCACAAAATAAACAATGGGATTCTGGGGTCAGAATGGATCCTCAATGTTTGTCGTCAGAGGCGCCTCAATGGATCGGTGGACAGTCCCAGTGACTTGCTAGATTGTGTTGTACCCTGACAGCGTGGATAGTTGATCATGATGTCAACCACTGGTTTAGCTGGTTCAGATTCGATTACAGACTGCCATCATATGGCTGGATTATTGCTGAGTGTGGCATAAAATAACAAACAAAACAAACATTCATAAAATGTGGAATCAGATAATGTCAGGAACCATATTAAAAGATAAAGACAAAGTCAACAAAATGAGTGTTGAAAGAGTGACATAATTTATTACAATACTGTACATGGTCTCATTGCATCTGACTTTGAATATTCAATCGGTCTGGACAAGACAGCCACGCTTTACAGTATCACACCTTCGAGAGTTGTCCTCATCCAATGTTCAGAGCAGATCCATGATGTGGGCTATCTAATACCACTGCATGGCCATCAACACTAGAAAACTGACAGCAAAATTGAAATATGTCCTTATGTACAGTGTAGGTCACATTAGCGTGCAAATCTCGTCACATCAATGTGCACTTTCTTCCATTTTTCCATATTTCTTCTCCCATCGTTCAATAAATTCCTTCTTGCGTATTTCCCTCTTGGCAAAGTATTCTGGGTACTGTGCCTTCTCTAATGGATGCCACGTGTCCAGAAGCTGTCAACACAACAAAGCAGGGCTCTGTTCAATACACTACAGAGTTTTCCTTTGTCCATTTTATACATTTGTGCATACATACCACAGTGACAATAAACTATGCTTTTAATTTGTTGTTTAATGTCACTCTCAGGAATATTCCAACTAAATGACAACGGTCAGTTAAATAGTTGAAGCCTGACCAGACAATCCAGTTGTTGACATGACCATTGATCCAGGCAACTTAAGATACGATGACATGCAATCAACTGTCAGTGAACCTGACCCTCCGATCACTTACGACAAGCTTTGATGACCAATTCTAATCTGGACCTTCATTGGGGCCTGTTAAATGATAAGTCTATTTACTGAATATCTGACATTGGTCTCATAGCATGTACAGGATCAATGTGACTTACCCAGTCAGGTACATGCTGAACTCTTCCAAAGGCAACACCTCCCGGCTGGTGTGGAACTGAAAACACAATACATGACTGTTAGTTTTTAAAAACTGCATTCAGAAATATATTCCAGCTATATGACGGCAGTCTGTAAATAATCGAGTCTGACCAGGCAATCCAGTGATTGACATCATGAGCAATGATCTACACAACTGGGATACAATGACCCGCATCAACCGAGTCAGCGAGCCTGACCACCCTATCCCATTAGTCGCCTCTTACGGCAAGCATGTGTTGCTGAAGACCTATTCTAACCTCTTAGAGGGTCTGTTAGAACATTCTCAAACTAGAATTAATATCTGTTGACACACCTTACAATAAAGAAAGAAGGCCACAACAAATTTCATGATCAAAATTCAGGATGTTTTTGTTCATACAGTTGACCTGAAGTTCACAATAAATTGACACATGAAATATTGTCTTTCTTCCTTGTTACCAAGGTGACACTCACATTTAAAGGGTTGAGGGTGTTGCTTCAAGAAGAGTTCTCTTTCCCCATCAAGAAGCAATTTCTTGGCTTTCCTCACATCCACTTCACTCTTGTTTTCATCGAAACGTGCTCGGAGCAAAACAGCTTGGTAACGAAAGATGTGTCTGTAACAAGAATTCAAATAGGCCTTAATTCAGTGTTTGGAGTAATTGAATGTTACAATCTGACAACTGTTCCGATATAACTAATAATGTTCAGGAGCAGACCCAACTGTTTCAGGTCAGTGTGACATCGCAGCAATATTGCTGACAGGCACAAAATTACAAAACAATAACCAGCATACTTGGCAAACGAAAAAACAACACTTATGTTGTAAGTGTTGTACTGTCATGTGTTATTTATTTGAGGGCATACACTTTCTATAACGTATTGTAAGCTCAAAGCAGAGAATTTAGACTATTCATGCTAATTAGGTAATTTTGATATGTTTTTCAAATGAAATATTGCATACTAACATTCTCATCATACTAGGTAACAATACTTTAATGAGTGTATACCTGAGCTACAGTGTACCAGATCTGATGTAGGACTGGCTAAAAGATCAATAATAAAAATTATCGTCAATGGGAAGAAATATTAACAAATATCGATATGAAACTGTTGTCATTGATAACTCACATAAACTATTGTTATGAAATAAAGTTTACATTTACTGATTTAACAGACTGGTCATTGTCAATAATGTCAATTGTCGAAGACAGAAAGCAACAGTTTTTGTTAGACATTTCAAATGTCCACAAGGTAAACCATCTTTAAACATGTTAAATGTGTCTCTGCTCACAAGTGGCGTGAAATATGTTTATTTCTTTTGGGACTTACTTGCATAATTTGCTAAAAGATTCTTCTCCGATATTTATTGATAATTGATCAATATTTAGTCAGCGATTATCAATCTGTATGATCTATATCGATAGCCAGCCATAATCTGAAGTATCACAATTGAGGGGTGTCAATGCTTGGTATTGTGGGTATCCTTGCTTTATTCCCAACTTACCGTATTTTCTTGAGTATAGTGCGCACTTTTTTTCGAAAAAACACAGCTGTGTAGAAGGGGGTGCGCATTATACACGAATTATGAGTTTGGGTGTTTTTTTCCCCATGGAAAGACATTACCGTGAGCACGAAACACCGGAAATACCATGTCAACAAATCCATACTGAAGTACGCAAAATATTTATGTAATTACACTGTCTGTCTATAAAAAGTGTTCTTTGTATTTCTGGACTTATGTTTGTAACTTACTACATTAATTTTATTCAAAATTCCTTATAATATTGTTTTTATTAATTTCTGAGAAATCATGTGTGAAGCGATCGGAAGATCGCACAACTCACCGTTATTAACAGCAACCACGGTCAGAATACCGCTATTGACGCCTTGAAACGAACTTTAGTTGACAGAGAATGGATACATATATCATAAATGACATACTTTGACTCGTTAAAAGTCATATATGTTTTTGTTTGACGATTCTATGTCAACATGAAATTCTCGCGCTCACGTGATTGTTTAACATCCTGTGTATTTGATGCAGTTTTCATGCAAAATATTCCTGCTTATATAAAGGCCATGTTTATACTGTATAACCACTAATCTACCATCAACAAGCACACTGGTGCTTTACATACTATGACATTAGCAAGCCGCTGCGATGTAAACACACATCTCATATCATTTCATGACAGTAAATAAACAGAACAATGTTTTTGGTTTTTGGTTTGTTGTTTAACGCCGCACTCAGCAATATTCCAGCTATATGACGGCAGTCTGTAAATAATCGAGTCTGGACCAGACAATCCAGTGATTTTCATCATGAGCATCGATCTACGCAATTGGGATCGATTGACATGCATCAACCAAGTCGGCGAGTCTGACCACCCGATCCCATTAGTTGCCTTTTATGACAAGCATAGTCGCCTTTTACAGCAAACATGGGTTGCTGAAGACCTATCCTACCCCGGATCTAAACAATGAACTGCAACGGGTACATACATAGTACAGACATTGCCTTCTAATTATTCTGACACAAAATCACATCAAACTTATACAGTCGTGCCTCATTTATACGGACACTTGCGTCATTTCACAATTCGTCTGTATAAACGAATTTCCGTATAACTGAAACCAGCTTCTTACTGGAAGAGACATGACAGATGACAGAGCAAACAGATACATCCACTCAATCTTTATTCATGACATACACGTTTAAAAAAATCTGTCACGGAAGTTTGAACTTTACCACATTTTGAGGTTTGAATTTTAAACAATAATTCCAAATTGTCCAGATCGCCTGTGTTCTCGTAATATGTAATCAAGGTATCTATACACTGAAACATCAAGGTCGTCGAGCTTTTCTTATCACAAATTGCTTAACTTTCACAGAACCGTCTGCATTCGCACACAGAGCCACACTAACACGCTCCTTGGATCGTTTCGTACCACTAACAGGCTTGGACGCAAGTGTCTGATTTGGTCCCAACTTAAAAAACAAATAAACATGTACAATAGAACATATGTACAATATACATGTACAATAAACATGATAAACAAAGTCGTCTGAAACTTTCAGGCTTTCCTGTTTAGCATAATCAACCTGTCCATATGCATCTTCCCGAGGCAAGTGAGTTAACAGACTATAAAAGTCCAGTTACCACCCTTGCCGAACTAGGCTGGGATAATGGAGTTACATTTTGGCTGGACTAACGAGTCTATGCATAGTCCAATCAAAATCGCGCACTGAAATCGAAATCAGGTTCGTAAAGTGTCATGCAGATTTCGGTCGACTGCAGGATTTGCAAAGCATGTGCACCGTTAACTCGTTGTCAACAGATATTTTCTAAATCTTTTCATGCTTTTAATCAAGGTGCTCGCGTGATTTGATGCACTTCGCGATGTAAGACTTGTTTTATCACAATATAGATCTTGATTATCAATCAGATTGTCTTGACTGGGCGCCACCGTTTTGTTTGAAGCAAATGCAAGTGATACAAGAGGTTGAATCTGATTGGTCAATAGGAGAGGCATAGAAAGGACATAACTCGTAATAGCCACTGGTGGCGCTACAATCGAGCCCATGAATTCCAGTCTAGTTCGGCAAGGGTGGAAACTGGACTTTTTAAGTCAGTTAACTCTCTTGCCTCGGGAAGATGGTCCATATGTTGCAAATCAGTTCTTGAATTGTTGAGTTTAAATGTGGACCCTATCTCAAATCATACCTAGCTACAAATCAGGGTAAACTTATGTATTCATGTGTTCCAAATATGGTGGTAAAAATATAGACAAAGCTGAGCATTTTGCATGTTTTGAGTTATACCGGTCTAGTTACCATTACAACATGAACATGCTGAAAAGAGAATGTATGAAATAAGTTTTCAGACATCATACGTTTTCAGGTGGCCATGTTATCGCCATTACTCTTGCTATAACAAAATTGTAAATACTCGGATAATGGCTTGGTTTTATAATAAATTTGTCATTTATAAGTGAGTAAGAGTTACAGTTGTTCATGTCATTAATTAGAAAACTGTAAATGTTCCTTAAACGCCCGAAAACCCATAACAAAAGGATAATACAACAGCATGGACAGGTACATTTGCAATTTTATCACATCAAACTTCAACCTCATCAATGCTACTCAGGACTATTTCAACGTAGCTGCTTGTAAACTTGGTATAATATTACGTGCTGGGCACAACAACTGTGCACATACAAATCTGGATACATCATGTACATGGTGATCAGCGATAGAATCTAATATTTTTAATCCACTACTCCTTATAATATATTTTAAGGACTAGATGTACCAAAATTTGTATGTGCGCATTTCCTGTTAATTGATTTTTACTGCAAATTTGGCAGCTAGAGGGTGGAGTTTTGGCTCACCATGTGCTCACTGAGTCAATAGAAACTTTTTGTTCCAACCTTCAACCAGCAAAGTTGTATTATTTGATAAAGCTGATCTGCTATATAATAAACCAATCTTCAAGAAAATTAAACAAGGAATAATCATGATAATACCTTACTGTTTTTAGTTACAAGAAAATATAATGTAGAAAAGTGCTCTTGTTTTTAAATTTGTGACATGACTGACCCATTTTTCATAAACGAAATGGGCTAAAATCATTGCATCCTGTTTTGATTCAGAATTTCATTACTGTTTAAATTTTAAAAATATTTTGTACACTTTTGAGAAAAATAAAATTACATAACGGACATGACTCATTCCGTCTTCTGACAAAAAGCACTGCTAAACCATTAGATGTTTCCTATCAACATAATAAAATACATCAAAGAAGGGTGTTTTTTACATGTCCTTTTTCACGTCAAGAATCATGCTTGTAACACTGGAATTGTCGACAACACATCAATGACAAAACATCACTCTATGTCAACATTGTGTTGGAAACAAAACTGAGTTGAGCGAAAGGAAAGAATGCGTTCTGTCAAACATATTGAGCACCATCATGTCCATTAATTTGATCATGTCCAAATGTGAAACTGTTCTATCAAAATAATGATTTATGTTAGTGTAGTGTAGCGTGTAAAATGGCATCCAAATGATAAGTGGTAAAGTGGCTATACAACATGTATAAATAGTGCTAAAGCTGCACTGATGTTTTAGCGTTCTTTCTTTGGTTACAGACATGTTATCTGCAGTCATATCCTTTATCTAGTTTCATCTGTGTGCTACCTAGTGATTGAAATTTTGAAATTCACTCAAAATAATTGTTCAAAGGACAATAGAGAGTAACGTAACATAAAACTTAAATCTATATTGTCTGCGATGAAGACTGCACACATAATTGTAGACAAATGAAAGCCTTGCATCATGTCCTTACAAGACGTTATCTTGAATCATGTGCAATTAGGCATTGTTGTCATATGCAGATTGGTACACTTTAGTAAATGCAGTATTCTCAAACTCTATATATCTGACAATACATTTCAAGAATGGCAATTTAAGATGTTGCATAGACATGACGCATCATGCCCATTTATGAAATGCATCATGTCCGTTTTTCTTTACAAACATCTGTCACAATAAATTCGACAGTGTTGGTTCATTATTAAATATTTTTAACATAAGCATATATACAATTGAATAAAGTCCATTGGTGAAGTACTACACTGGAAAGAAGTATATCCATAGAGTTGCTGATAGGCCACTGACTGAAACACACAGTATTCACATTGTGTCAATTTGCATCTTTGCATACTAATTTCAACTCCTGATGGTTAAGCATATGAAATGTGATATTTATTGCAGAAACCTGAATGTCCGTCAGAATAATTACTCAAACATGTTTTTTGTAGGAATTTACGAGCAATTCTGTTCCTCTTGCATCATGTCCAGAAAAATGCTCACAAATGCTTTCCTATTTGTCGCATTTCCTCTTATTGTAACAAAACTGACAATTTATTAGATGGTTATATTTGCATATATTTAAAAATTTATGATGATATGGTATTTATGATGACATGGTATTTTGAAAAAAACGTTTTGTGTCATATTAGCAAATAATTACCCATACATCGAAATGTACCCTGGGTACAAAACAGTGATACACAGGTAGAAAACGACCCCATCATTCGCAACTTGGTTCGTTTATTGCACTTTTCTTCAGCCTGACAGCTTCATCATTAGCGAAATGCAAACAGTTTGCACAGACCGAGAATAGCACGTTAGGGGCCGCACGTTACATCTAACATGATTAACCACACAAAAACGTAGCTTATTTTCGAATCATGCTTCCGTATAACAATTCAATGATAAGTTTTGAATAAAAATGTTCCTAAAATGTCCTCTTGCCCTTGGAAATGTTTGGCTCGATCGCCGTCAAAATATATCTCATCATCTGAAAATTTCATGATAATTCTACTAAATAGACATTCTGTTTACCTTTGTTGATAGAAAGATTGCAGCTGTCGACATCCTTCCTTGTACAAACGCCGCACGCGTTGCGCGTGCGACAAGACATTCGTCTGCATGTACGACATCTTGAGAAAGGTACTTCCTGTCTCAGTAGGTCCGGGCTTGAAAAAAAGCAATTACATAAATGGTAGTAATTATTAGTACTTATATCCAAGAGCCGATATTGTCACATATCAATAATAATATAGCAAAAATTATTCAGTGTGTGACGGGTCGAATTATTACTTGAATTCATTTCATGGCGCGTTCACACGGGTACGTTTTGGAGTCGCAATCGTTTAGTTTGAAAACATGTTCTTATATCTGTCATGTAGTCAAGGGTCTTTTCCCGTAACATATTACAAAGTCATTGATGACAGATGTTCTAGTCATACTTTAATGATAGAAATAGGTCGACAGTACAATATTAACAGAAATTTAAGATTTTGACTATTTTGCATAGTGTTAATAGTAGAAACAGAATACCATTTCTGCCTCCCATGTCCATTCTATTCAGATTTAAGAGACAGCATTTTACCAAAGTATTATTCTGTCCATCCAAACCAGCAAAAACTTAAAATGCTATTCTCAAGCTCGATCCGCCTTTACTTAACAGTCTAGGGAAATATATTTTCTTAGCACTTAAAAAACGCTAAAGATATTTTGAACATGTCATTAATTATCCTAAGTAGTATAACTGTCCACTATTGTACATAATGAGGCAAACCTTTTGGCGCTCTGTCAGATATATATGTGAGTGTGTATATACTTGTATAATGGGCCGGTGGCCTCATTACGGAATAAACAACATTAAATTCAATCGTTACCTTCGTGCTAAGGCCGAGACAAATGAGAAATAAGGACATACATATCTTGTTATCGTCCATTGTCCATAAGGGAACTGGATAATTCGTACCCACGGAGATCGGTACCCAAACGTTTTTGGCGACTGGTACCCTAATGTTGGATAACTCATACACACTCGTACCTAATCAACTGGGTGACTCTAACCTAAAAAAAATGCGAATCCGCACCCAAAGAACATATATATGATCTGACACATCGTTTGTATTCTTACCTGTAGCCTAAGATGCGGGGTAGAATAGGTCTTCAGCAAACCATGCTTGCCGTAAAAGGCAACTATGCTTGCCGTAAAAGGCGACTAACGGGATTGGGTGGTCACTGGTCAGACACGCTAACGTGGTTGATGCATGCCATCGTATCCCAATTGCGTATATCGATGCTTATGATGTCAATCACTGGATTGTCTGGTCCAGACTCGATTATTAACACACCGCCGTCATATAGTTGGAATATTGCTGAGTGCGGCTAAAAACAACAAACAAACAAACAAACAACAACAAAATCATCTCATAACATAACACGAGTGGGCCGATCACCGACTGTGTAAACTTTTTGGTACACCGGCCAACTTCCAAGAACTTATTAGTTTAAATACTAAAACAACAATATGCCACCACGGTCAGTTGAGGTTGATAGTTCGGCCTACCTTTAGAATACAGTACCACAAACTTTTCAAACACGTGACAATACCCTATGACGTAATTTGTAGTATTTTGTTGGCAGTCACACCGGGGAAACACATTCGTGACCAACTCGTGTTATTCCGGTTACGGAAAGGGACGAGTGGTGACGAATGCGGGGAAACAATGCCCTGTGACGTCAGAGGTCATCGAGTGTGCATAAGCTCCTCCCAGCGATCTATCCTCTCTACATGAAATGCCATTGAATACGATAAACAGTGTGGAGAGTTTTGAATATTTGTTTACTAGATATAGCCTGCGGCGGCGCATTTTATAGCAAGCGCTTTTTTACGAAAGCACTTTTATTTTTTATATATTTCATTTACCAACTAATGAGTGAAACTAATGAATGGATGTTTGAAGTGTAAAACGAAGTAATGTTTGAAATGTACAAATGAATGAATGAGATTGGACTTAGGACTGCATCATATTTTGTCGATCTCCTCATTTTGAGTAACATCTTTTCATGATTTTTTTTCTCAACTGTGATATTTACCATCAACTAGATCTACTTGGTGTTTACAATTAGTAGAACATTCTCACCAACGCGTCCAGCACCGCTGTTCCCATTCACTGGGGTAAGGACTCGGTTTTATATTTCTCTAATAGAGGTATACTCTGTTCCGAGTTCCAGTCGTGTGTGCGGAGCTAGTCGCGGGGAATAAGAAATAGAAAATATAAACAAACATCGCGTGTCCACCATCAAGCAGTTAGCTGTTTACACAACTGCTTCAAAATGACATCATACCATTCTAAGAGAAAACGTTTTGCAGAAGAAGATTCTTCACGTTCGAAAAGATCTTTCAAAGATCTCATAAGTGAGAAAACTGAAATAGTGATACGATAGGTTCAGTCAATGTCGTGTCGTCATGTCAGTATTCAACTTGAAAAATCTAGAACGATTTCTTAAGTAAGCGTCATGTAACTAATGTCCAAGCCCAGAAAAGGGAATTCCCATTAGTCAGCCATACCAAGAGTCAGACGCTCAGTTGTCAGACTGTGAAAATAAGAAAATTGAATTAGATTTTGTCAGTCGCTGTTTGGGATATGACTATGAGATATATAGAGGGTATATGGTCAGCTGATGGTCGAGTATCCTGAGTTCGTGACGTAATTTCACACGTATTTGTCTTGAAATAATTTTCAAACATCGTTTAAACGATATATACTCGAACCACGTGGTACTGCAGCATTCATCGTATTTGTGATTTCTGGTAGTTCAAGCAGGACTCGCCTCTTAGCGGCGGTCTATTATTGCAAATCAGTAACCAGGAAATGCTTGCTTCGTAAACAATTTCAATTTCCTCGGAATGTTCCGTCTGCAGTAAGTAAGTAGTTATTAATGCATTGATACCTACTTCTGGCATCTTTTTTAATATTGCCTGATCCCCATCTATCAATGGACAATGATATAACCTGCAGTTTCCCAAGTACACTTTCTCTATCGACCTGAATAAGATCATCTGCATTTTCATGGCATCTAATAAGTTAATGGAAGTTACATACATGTAGTACACACATTGTTTCCCACTCTATGGCTGGAATCTATTACGAGATCATAAGGGCCATAATGCCATACTTAGAAATACGTTCTTCACTAGTAGCCAAATGATAAATGAATACTTTTGGCATACTAGGGGTGCTTTTTTATATATTTATTGTAAACCTTTAACATTTATCCAATGTTTTGACAAATTATTGTCATCCAATTTTTTAAACAAAAATCTTAAAATATCATTTGTGATATTTTGTTGATTTTTAAAAATATTTTTTTCTTACTTTTCCGTAAATTATATGCATTGAATACCTATTACTGATAACACATTCAGAATTTTGTTTGTGCTGGCTTTGCACTTGTCTGGAATAATCACTGAAGTCTGGCATCATCATACTAAGTGGTTGGCAGAATTATGTCCTGTTTTTGTCCAATTAGGACCTCCGTACACAACTTTTCCCTGTACCGCGATACGGTGGTGTTCTCTCCCTTGTCAAACTGAGTGTGAGGCCTGGCTTTTACTCAGAGCTACTAATGTAAATAATGAATTTTTATCAGTAAAATATGCATACTGGGTGGTTAGATAAAATAAAGACATCTGATATAGAGAACACGAATAATCATAAAGGTTAGTGAGTGCATTTGGTTCCGTTTAGCATACATAACAGTTCTGCGATACCCCGAGGTTGCAGGCTATGAGTTTCCATTGGACGATAGGTCGGTCACATGACTGTGAAATTGACATTCATAAGTGTGTGAATGACACAATTTGACGTTCATATATTTTTTATGAGACTGTATTCTTAAAATGTTGTAACACTGACACACTACTTACACAACTCGGAATACATACAGAAGCATTGTTTGACCCTTTAATCTTGAACTTGGCATTTTAGCATACATTGAGAAACCTCAGAGAGTTTGACTGCATGATCGTTTTATGAATATCCTCGCTACGACCCATATCCTAGTGAACAAAATGTAGAAGTGCACTTACAAGGTATCATAGTATTGACTCAATCTGTGTCTAGAATGACAGTGACAGTCTACAGCAATCTATGAATTTACATAAGTATCTATTGACACATCTTTATGATCACCTTTCAATGATCAGCCTATTGATTAATGATGACCAAACCATGTAAACGCCACAGGTTCATTAACAATTTCGGAATTCACTCCAATCACATTTACAGTGTCAGCCATATTGACGTCTTGTTCTTGATGTAAATGTATTATGACGCACTGTCATTGTGACAGACTTACTGAGTTAGTTCTTAACAGACCTTTATCATTCAATGATGATATTATTTGAATTTTGAATACATTTGTTGTAGACAAGTTTAGAACTACTTTGAACAGTATTTCATTTGTAGCACAGCATGTCAGCTTAAGATGGCAGCTTGGAAAGCCCTGGGTTTAGCAAGAGAGCAAGTGTATGGTGCTGCAAACCAAGAATCCCAAATCAAGGTTAATCCACAGTTATATGGCAATCACAGTGTTAGCAATAAGTCTACTGAGGTTTATTAGTCATATTTGATCTGAAAACTACCCAGTTGAATATAACTCTTGGTGTGTACCCCTGATCTGCAGGGTCTCGTAACCATGGTGACAGGTGCCTGTCAGGGGATAGCCGAGAAGTTCTTCATCAAGCTGTATTCCAGCTGGTCAGTCTCAACCAAGACACCCAGGCTGTTATCAGCGAGGTGAGTAATGATTGGTTGGTTGGTTTGTTGTTTAACGTTGCACTCAGCAATATTCCAGCTATATGACGGCAGTCTGTAAATAATCGAGTCTGGACCAGACAATCCAGTGATTGACCTCATGAGCATCGCTCTACACAATTGGGATACGATGACATGCATCAACCAAGTCAGCGAGACTGACCATTCGATCCCATTAGTCGCCTTTTACGACAAGCATAGTTGCCTTTTACAGCAAACATGGGTTGCTAAAGACCTATTCTACCCCGGATCTTGAAGGGTAAGTTTAGTAATGAACTACTGCACATTCATACAGGAAAATACTCACTCGTAATGAAACCAAGGAGAGGGCCTGGTGTAAAGCAATCGTACTGATAAAAATCAGATCTTAGTTGTCGCTATTGGTAAACAAAGATCTTAGGACATCACATTATTGGTCATGTCAGAACGACCTTTCATGCTACCAATCAAAGCATCACTTACCAGATCATCAAAGTGACAGTTGGTCTGTGTTTTCGAATCATGCAACCTCGAAAACGTTAACAAGGGGTATTCCGAATGACAGTTAGGGTCCGTACGACTGATTCCGTCAAAATCATCGTCTATCTCTTGCTTCCATAGGAGAAACACAGTATGATGGAAGCACTGCCATACACTCTCAACCATATATTAGACCTTCTGGAATGTTCGTTTGTTCAGTTTCCAAATTTTATGTCGAGAACTGTGTCAACATATTTTTCAAGCATAGGAAGTCGCCAGGTTGAAACGAGTGCCGTAAAGCTAGAGAAAGCTGCTTTCTAATTGGCTGATATCAAGTTCTTGTTACTCATTTCGGTGGTAGGTCAAAGTTCGCGAAAGGTCCTAAGATCTTTATTTAGCAGCAGTGAGAACTTAAATAAATGATCTTTGCAATGCAATATATGAGGTAAAACACCTACTGCCTAAAAAGCTGATTGTTTTTTCCGTCTATTCAATGCACAATTTAGATGTTCCTACGGTATATATTTAGGAGATAAACATACTGCGTTTTCAATGTAGAGCTATGTTACCTGTAGATTTAACCCCGCTAAATTGAATTTGGAACCGAACGTGCAGCGTGAGGTTTCAAATGTTAAATTTAGCGCGGTTAAATCTACAGGTAACCTAGCTCTACATTGAAAACACAGTATGTTTATCTCCATTCTACCATGACTAAATAAAACGCGAACTCTTTTGTGTTAGCAAATATACTGAGTGAAGCGGCATGGGTTGAGTTCAGTGTTTTGAGTGGGTTATCAATCTGAATTACGGAATCACCGAACAAAATATGGTGCTGTATATACTAAAGCAGTTTGTTTACACCGTAATACTTCACTCGAACATATGACAGGCATTGAAGGCATGCAAGCACGGCAACTTGGTAAGCTAACATGAGATGGGCATCTCTAAAGAAAACAAAGCAAGCTTTGCAAGGCTTTCGCTCTACATCGTGCGTCACCATTATGACGTCATATCGCTCATTGTGACGCAGAAAATATGACGTCACAGTCGTATAGAGAAAAGCGCCAAAATTCCAAGCTCTCTGTTGTCTCCAAAACGTAAATACATTCCCTTTGTTGATTTCTGTCGTGTTTTTCTGCATGAAATGTATTGCCACACATCCTTTGAATATTGTAGTAACCGCATCTGTGCATTTTGTAACCTGTAATTGTAGATATAATTTTTTAAATATGCCTACCGACAATGACTGAAAATAGTACTATTCTATGAATATTAGCTTCCGCGGTGATGCGGCCGTCAAACCAGCTGTTTCAATCAGAGGGGGTTTATTGTGATTTAATAGCCTCTGATTGACCAATCAGAATCGAGTAAATTCCAAATTCATGGTAGAATTCTGGGTAATTCAGGGTTTTACCTTGAACTAAAAGCTTGGGTCCAGGTGAGACCAATAACAAATATCTTTACAGAAGGTATGAGGGTCCTGTAAAGTAATGAAATCGTGTAGTGTACTGAATAGTAAGATTTGACAAATACTTCAGTACCTTAATAACAGGACCTTTATAATTCTTGTCAAGACTTTGATATAAGGAATATTATTGTGCATCCCTTGTGAAGTTCTCTTGTGCGTCCATTCATACACTGTGTACTGGATGCACAATGCTACGTCGTGTAAACCCTGGTAATTTGATTAGACAGCTGTGTTTAGCTTTGTTGAACCAAGCTGTGATACAAGAGAGGACCCAGGGTATTTATGACAGGAGGCTGTAATGGCGGATGCTGTGTATTATGTTCACCAGGCGCTAGATAGGCCCCACGGCACCGTCAGTGCAGAAGTCAGGCAGGGAGGAGAGGACAACGTGGTGCTTCCTGCAGGTAGGTCCTGAGTGAGTTTGGTTTTACGCCGCTTTTAGCAATATTCCAGCAATATCACGGCGGGGGACACACATTGTACCCATGTCGGGATTCGAACCCGGATCTTCGGCGTGATGAGTGAACGCTTTAACCACTAGGCTACCCGACCGCCCCAGATAGGTCCTGAGATAATGATCCACACACGATTCTACACGTTTCACAAGTCTGACATGATTCTTTGGAGCACCATGATATACTAACTCCGGGATGTATTTTGTTTTAAATTGTGACACAGGGCACTCACAAAGATGTGCACTTAATTAAATGTGTCAACATGAAGAATACTCTTTATCCATTGCTAAACATGTTTAACTCAGGGAATGAAACTTCAACATTAATTTGATTACAAGCTTTTGAATTTAGAAAATTGTTCCATTCTGTTTTGTAAAGATAGATCTCTTTTTCTTTTCTGAATTCACAGTTTTAGTTTATGAATCATGAGGGACGGTGGGGTAGCCTTGTAGTTAAAGCGTTCGATTCCCCACATTTGATTCCGCATGGGTGTAATGTGTGAAGCACATTTCTGGCCTCCCCCACTGTGATATTGGTGGAATATTGCTAAAAGAGGCATAAAATCATACTCACTATGAATCATGTTTTGTTAGTCCAGTCATTGAACCTGGGAAGTATATGCCCACTTTGACAAGGTTTCCCTGTACATGGTTTAATGTTGAGTAAAGCTTGTGTGTTAACTTGTATATTGTCCCCACTGTTCAGTGTTGAAGAGTCTGGGGCAGCTGGAGAGTCCAGCTGACCAGTCTGTACCTCTCCTGATGAGTGAGAAGTGTGTCCAGCGCCTCCTCCACTGTACCGGTCAAGTGGGAGACTCCAAGGGGGATCCGTCCAGGACTGTACAAGACAAGGTAATGGTTCCCTTCTGATGACCCCGCTTGACCTATGTTAGAATGGATCCTCAGCACCCCACTGTACATGAGACTTTGTGACTTGGCTTATTGTGTTCCTGGTCCCAAAAGCATAGATTGATGCTTATGTTTTCAGTTGTATTTTACTGGCTCTATGGTAAAACTGGAATGTTTTTTACAGGCTCTATGGTATAACTGGAATGTTTTTTACAAGTTCTATGGTATAACTGGAATGTATTTTACAAGTTCTATGGTATAACTTGAATGTTTTTTACAGGCTCTATGGTATATCTGGAATGTTTTTTACAAGTTCTGTGGTATAACTGGATTTTTTTTACAGGATCTATGGTATATCTGGAATGTTTTTTACAAGTTCTATGGTATAACTGGAATGTTTTTCACAGGCTCTATGGTATAACTGGATTATTTTTTACAGGCTCTATGGTATATCTGGAATGTGTTTTACAAGTTCTATGGTATAAGTGGAATGTTTTTTCACAGGCTCTATGGTATAACTGGAATATTTTTTACAGGCTCTATGGTATAACTGGAATGTTTTTTACAGGCTCTATGGTATATCTGGAATGTTTTTTACAAGTTCTGTGGTATAACTGGATTTTTTTTACAGGCTCTATGGTATATCTGGAATGTTTTTTACAAGTTCTCTGGTATAACTGGAATGTTTTTCACAGGCTCTATGGTATAACTGGAATATTTTTTACAGGCTCTATGGTATAACTGGAATGTTTTTTACGGACTCTATGGTATAACTGGAATGTTTTCTACAGGCTCAATGGTATAACTGAAATGTTGTTGATAGATTAGATTTTGTTTGTTGTTTAATGCTGCACTCAGCAGTATTTCAGCTATGACAGCAGTCTGTAAATAATTGAGTGCATAGAAAATCCAGTGATTGATATTATGAGCATTGATCTGCACAATTGCGATATGAAGACTTGCATCAACCAAGTCAGTGATCCTGACCACTTGATCCTTTTAGTTGTCTCTTACAACAAGCATAGTCACCTCTTACAACAAGCATGGGTTGCTGAAGACCTATTCTATTACAGATCTTCAAGTGGAACTAGATTTGGTCCCCAGCAACCTAGGCTGGTTGTAAGAGGCGACCAAATGGATCGAGTAGTGAGACTTGGTGACTTTGTTGATTGCGTGTCCTTGTATCCTGACGACGTGGATTGTTGCTGATATATCGACCCATGATGATCCGGGGTAGAATAAGTCTTCAGCAACCCATGCTTGCCGTAAAAGCCAACTAGGCTCGTTGTAAGAGGCAACTAAGGGGATTGGGTGGTCAGGCTCGCTGACTTGGTTGATGCATGTCATCAAATCCCTACTGTGTGGATTGATGTTCATGGTGTCAATTACTGGATTGTCTGGTCCAGACTTGATTATTAACACACCGCCGTCATATAGCTGGAATATTGCTGAGTGTAGTGTTAAACAACAAACAAACAAATAAATGTTGCTCATATATCAATCACTGGATTGTCTGGTCTAGACTCGAATATTTCCATGCAGCCCTTATATAGCTGGAATATTGCTGAGTGTGGAGTTAAACAACAAACCGCTATATGTTTATAACTAGTGATAGTGTGTGACATGTTCCACCTGTCTGTCTGGTCAGAATGACAACCTGCCCACCTGTGTACAGACGATCCAGCAGCTTCTGAGAGATGACCGACTCCAGCCCCGCCACTTGACCAGCCTCCTCATCAAGGAGGTCAGTCCCCCCTCACCTTCATACCTGTTATTATTGAAGCATTATCTTTCATTCATTTCTTGCTGTTAAATGCTTTCTCGAACAATACCAATTTCTTTCAAGCTCCCCCCCCCTCTTTTTTTTTTGCTTGCAAAGGGGACTAAGTTTGGAATCCAAGTTTATCCCTGTATACGATACTATTCTGACTGGATTTAAACAATTAAGTCAGACTTGTTTTCAGCATATTATAACAACTAGCCAGCAAACTTCAGTCAAGTCTCATTAATCCGACACTCGTTAATCAGACAATCGGCTTTATCCGACACTAATGATGGGAACCGATTAAATGAGTGCTATTTAGACCCGTTAATCCAACAGTCTTGCACTTTGACTCCGACACACCTATTTTGCAACGAATTACCGAAATCACTCATTAATCAGTCTCGTTAATCCGACACAGTGATTAGCGTACTCTGTGGTCATCTGCCTGCGAGTACACAGCCCTAGTTATGATGCAAGACGAGTCGGCTGGTAGCTGCATATAACAATGGCTGCAGAGATAAACTTGCTTATCAATAAACAATTAATGCTTTAAAAAAAGAAAACAGGATTAATCATGTGCTTAGATTACCTCAATATCATTAAAATCAGATACAAGTTCTCGCTATCGCCAAGGACATCCCAATGCAGGTGGTCACGTCAGAACAACCTTTCACAAACTATGACCTATAGCCACTTAGAAAGCAGCTTTCTTAGCTTTGTGGTACCAGTTTCAAACTTGCGACTTCCTTTCCAGACTATGCTTTTAAAAGTATTTTGAACAAGTCATACAGTCCGTAACAGTTGTTTTGTGTTGAGCTTAAGAAGTTGCATGATTAGAAGACATATTCCATTAACAATGTAACATAACAATATGAATATTTCATTTATATTTTTTTTATTACGTGTTTGTATCATTATATATCGTGTAGTTGTCCGATTTTCGATCATGAACGTTGATACTACTTAATTTCGTTTATCCGACATACTCTTTAATCCGACATAATCATATGCAACCAACAATGTCGGATATACGGGACTTGACTGTAATTAGGTTCAGTAAGTGCTGCAAATAAAATGATTTTGATTTGGGGATGTAAATCTAGGTAAATCTTCAAAAAATGTTTGAATTTCTTTCAGGATGTTCTTCCACCAGAACTACTGTGGTGCCTTCATTGTGAAGACATCATGGGACTTGCTACTTATGTCTCCAGGTTGGTAATATCTGGTACTTGACAATATGGGTTAGAATAGTTCTTCAGCTAGGTGGCTTTTGAGATCGAGTGGTCAGACTCACTGACTTGGTTGATGCATGTCATTGTATCCCAGTTGAGTGTATCCATGCTCATGATATCAATCACTGGATTCTCTGGTCCAGACTCAATTATTTACATGCCGTTGTCATATAGTTGGAGTATTGCGGAGTGTGGCATTAAAAAACAAACAAACAAACAAAAACAAGATGAGTGATTGTCAAGGGCTTTTCACTATTTCAAAACTTAAGAACAGTATTGTGATACTGTTATAATAGTATTGCAAAGGATTTCGTGTTCCTTTCCGTCCGGGGGTACGGATGGCCCAGTCGTCTAAGGCGCTGTGATTCACTGTGCAGAGTTGCGTCCCTTGGGAACGCCAGAAACCTATGATTGTGGGTTCGAATCCCGGTTCGCCCCGATTATGTTTCTAGGTTTGTCAGCACCATACCTGTGCTCGTGGGTTTCACTGAAGTGGTAAACGTCTGAGACCTCCATCACTTCGGGCTTTCCTCCCATATTAAGCTGACAAGCCACGATATAACTGGAATACTGTTAAAAGCGGCGTTAAACTAAACTCACTCACTCACTCACTCACTCACTCCTTTTCCTTCCCACATCATTCGGCAGAAGTGTTTGGGGAGTTAAGGAAGATAACTCTGATTATTGTTTGGTATGAATAACTTGTTTTGGGATGAATACTAATCTCTCTTTGAATGAGGTGTATTTGAAATTATTGGAAGAGATAATTATAAACAGTATTTTTTCACTTGAGAAATAAATGACGAGTGGGAGTTGTTTATCATACAATAAAACACTGTAGGGAGAATAGACCATGAGGGGCGCAGCCGCAAGTTGTTTATTCTTCCTGCAGTGTTTTATTCTAAGATAAACGAAAACCTTAAGTTGTTTGTTTCTTATGTGAGATATGTACATCATGTACAGCCTCTTTAAGGATTTAAATAATGATGACTCCCTCAAAAGACTCCAAACTTTTCGGATATTCCCACAATCCTCATGTCGATTACCTGTATCTTTTTTCCCTGGTCTGATTGTCATATTTCTCCAGCTTGTAGATGCGATTGTTTGGCCATCGCGTTTATCTGCATTGCCCAGCTTCATCTATGGGGAACAACTCACTCACTCCCCTCCAAAAAATAATGCCGTGTAATATAAGACGTCATCAAGTTGTGATTGTATGTCCGAATCTCCAGAAATGACGTCATTACAATGTTTTTTCATGAAATAAACCACTCTTCGTTCTTCACTGTTTTTTGCTATTTATTGCATAGCTATCTTATATAAGGCTATGGATAATGTAGCATGATGTCCATGTTGAAATTTGAACCTGTCATCAGTATATATTGCCATTTGGGTCATGAACGATTCAATCAATCGCTTAATCGTTACATGGAATGACAGTGACGTTGCTCCTATGGGGATAAACAGATAGAAAAGGTCCCCAGCATGCTTGTCTGGTTATAATGTTGTTGTTGGTTTGTTGTTTTACGCCGCACTCAGCATTATTCCAGCTATATGACGGTGGTCTGTAAAATAATCGAGTCTGGACCAGACAATCCAGTTATTAATATCATGAGCATCGATCCACGCAAGTGGGATCAATGACATGCATCAACCAAGTCAGCGAGCCTGACCACCCGATCCCGTTAGTCGCCTTTTACGACAAGCATAGTCATCTTTTACAGCAAGCATGGGTTGCTGAAGACCTATTCTACCCCGGAATCTTCATGGGTCTGGTTATAATGTGTCGTCTGGCTAATGCAGGGATAGACTGTTCCTGTATTTGTTTTAACAAATGCCACAGGGCACTTCTATGGAGGTTCAGGCGTGCCCTTTGGGAAATACCGTATTTGACGTAATAAGCGCCCAGGGCTCTCTCAAAATTAGAAATAGGGGGCTCTTATAAGAATATTATTTTGGTGAAAAAAGATTTTGAGTTGAAGATCATAAATTTTGTGGTTTATGCTGACAGCCTGAAATGTTATATATGACAGATATATTTTTCCAGAACTTAATTACCCATAATTAAGAGTCCATATAACACACAAGTGAGTATTATACACGAATAAATAAGTCTTGTGTACATTGATCAATCGAAAGGGGTGCTAATTCGGATTGTTCACTAGCCAATATATCAGCAAATATCACTGTGGACGCTTATTAGAGCAGGGCGCCTATTACGTCGAATACGGTATGTGTACCAACCAGAATACTTTCAACATGTTCAATGAAACAAGAAAAAGGCTATCCATAATAATGTTCATTAAGCATGTTCATATGTTCATCGGGGCGGTCGGGTAGCCTAATGGTTAAAGCGTTCGCTCGTCACGCCAAAGACCTGGGTTCGATTCCCGACATGGGTACAATGTGTGAAGCCCATTTCTGGTGTTTCCCGCCGTGATATCGCGGGAAATTTTGCTTTAAAAAAAAGCAGCGTAAAACCGTACTCACTCACTTAAATGTTCATCATTTCTATGTCTTTGTCCAGGTTGCTTGTGTGAATGTTTTTAAAAAGAGAGAAATTGCACAGAATATGTGTGTATTGTTTTCTTGTTTAAGTGTTAAAATTCTATTCTTGCAGCAAAATGACTGAACCCCAGTTTGTTAAAAAGTTCAGTTCAAAACTGTATGAACTGTGTGAACACAAAAACTCAGAGAACACCAAATCTGACCCCAAACGAAGACAAGCAGCAATTTCTGGTAGGTAGATATGTCCATATTGACAATAACGCAACTTGTCGTAAAGTCTTTATGAGAGAGTTACTAATGATTGTTTCAATATGCCCAAAGAAAAGTCTTTCTTGCCGATCTCAGCTCATGACCCCCTGAGGTCAGCAATATACCTTTTTAAAACACATCTGTGACGTCATTCTATTGTGTGAGCATTCCATTATTTTTAAAGAATGGTGACTTGATTGTGTTCTCTGTCGCTGTTGCACGTGCCCCATCATGAGCTGATCTTTTATGGATCTGTAGAATGTTTTGTCAAAATGTAAGAGTAGAGATGTGTTTTAAGTAGGGGAATATCCTCGTAACTCTCCATTCGTTAAACATAATGGGCCGCGGCTCCATTATTTTTAAGGAATGGAGGGTTACTCAGACATTCCCCTCTAAGTATTGTCTTTGTAGCTCTGATATATTGTTTCAAAAGCTTATAAAAATATCAAGTATAATATTGTTATTACTTAATTAATGTTTCAGGACAGACACTGTTTCAATACATTTCCGGCATCCCTACCTCTATATTGCTGAAACTCGCTCGCCCGCCCGCCCGATCGCCCGCCTGTCTGCCCGCCCGCCCACTCACTCACTCACTCACCCCACTCACCCCACTCACTCACTCACTCACTCACTCACTCACTCACTCACTCACTCACTCACTCACTCACTCACTCACTCACTCACTCACTCACTCACTCACTCACTCACTCTGTATTACCCAGGCATACTGATCTCTGTATTCCCCAGGTATATTGATCAATGTATTCCCAAGGTATACTGACCTATGTAATCCCAAGGTATATTGATCAATGTATTCCCCAGGTATACTGACCTATGTAATCCCAAAGTATATTGATCAATGTATTCCCCAGGTATATTGAGCTTCCTGATCAACTCGGGGTTTCCAGAAAAGAAGGACAAGGAAGTTGTGTTCAGGAAAGTAAGTACACCCCACTTCATATTCTTGTCAGTGAGTTATGTCCCTCATAACTTTCAGGATCTGCTGCTCTTGAGTTATGTCCAGATTTGCAGGATTTAAATTCTTGGTCTTTCTGCACTATGCCGGTTTTAATAAGTATGCTCCCCCTCCCTCTCTCTGTCCCTTTATAAAGCACCCGGGGAGCTTCTCATGGCAAGTCGGTATTCTCATCTGCAAAACAGGCCTATGTAATCGCCATAAGAGTAGTTTCTTCTGTTACCATGGTTACCACCTGTTGCAGGTTTCCGCAGCTGTTCTGGATGATGTCATGAGAGGTGAGTAAGATCATTTCTAACGTAAAACTATAATACGGTGTGGAGGCTCCTCAAAAAGTGCTTCGGTCAGTGACTTAAGTGTCTGCTGTCTGATGTGACAAGTAACAGACAGGGCATTAAAAAACATGTATACTTCACACTGCCCTTGACCCCAAGATGTTTTTTTGAATTTTTGTGCCGCATTTTAGAAGTCTTTGAAAAACATTTAGAAGTGATACACATAAGGAAGAGAAGTTATGGATGTCAACTTCTATATGTTTCTTTGTTTGTTGTTTTACGCCATACTCAGCAATATTCCAGCTATATGATGGCGGTCTGGACCAGACAATCCAGTGATTGATATCATGAGCATCAATCCACGCATTTGGGATCGATGACATGCATCAACCAAGTCAGCGAGCCTGACCACCCGATCCTGTTTGTCGCCTCTTACGACAAGCATAGTTGCCTTTTATGGTAAGCATGGGTTGCTGAAGACCTATTCTACCCCGAATCTTCACAGGTCCAACTTCTTTATGAACACAACATTTCGGAGTTAATACTTCCTCCTTCATCCTTGATCACTTGACAAAGGAGTAAGTTCATACTCCAAAACGTTGTGTTCCTCATGATAAAGAAGTTGACATCCATAAATACTCTTCCTTATGCATTTTAGAAGTTTTTTTTTCACTTTTTGTATTCATTCCAGCAATATATACAGATAAAGCATGGCATTTGATACAATACATTGTTGACGTCATACAATATGATCAATATTTTAGAAATTATTGGCACCCAAATCCTTTACCTCTGAACAGGCCTCTAGGGGTCTAATGAAGATAGACTCACAAACAGCATTAACTGAACCGGCCTGTGACATCAGTGAAGGCGTGTGTGTTTGTGACAAGATAAACTAAATACTGCGTGCTGATTCTATTTTCTGCTGTGACATAATGAAATTTTTGAAGAGATGAACCTTGATTATGCTGGATTTGCAAACGTTTGATTTCATGCTTTCTATGTTATCATCATAATATGCTACTTCCAACCTCGTGAGTACCCCTGAACATGGCTTGTTGGTTATAGTTTACATCAGCATTGTAAACATAAAACACAGTTACTTTCTTATACCTATCCTCATACAGGCAATTAAGAAAATATCCATATAAGGCTAAAAAAAATAATAGTCTTGGTTCTCAGGCACCACCCACATCATCATAAAGTCTGCCACACATTTCATTTGTATTCCATTTTCCAAAAAATTTCAATAATTCTAATTATTAAAAACAATGCGATCCAGTATGGCACGCAGGTACTTCGCTCTACATGCGCACTGCTTTATTGTGCATCTAGTGCATGGTCATGGCAGCAATAGGAGTTTGTATGCTGCTTGTTTTTTTGGGGGAGGCCCTTTCCCAGGTTGATGGTACACAATTGTTTATTTGGTTACATACTAGTTCTATTATTTTCAAAAGCTATCGCCTGAGAACCAGTTCTTTAAATTTTTGAAGCTTAAATGTTTATGTTTAATTCAGTCAAAAGCCCACAGTATGGGAAATGAAATTGCCTGTGATGGAGAGCATGGACTTCACGTTGTCTGTAACATGACATTTCAGGCCTGGTAGAAAGGGATGGGGAGAATTGACCTCACATCGTATGTGACATGACATTTCAGGCCTGGTAGACAGGGATGGAGAGCATGGACCTCACATCGTATGTGACATGACATTTCAGGCCTGGTAGACAGGGATGGAGAGCATGGACCTCACATCGTATGTGACATGACATTTCAGGCCTGGTAGATAGGGATGGGGAGCATGGACCTCTCATCGTATGTGACATGACATTTCAGGCCTGGTAGATAGGGATGGAGAGCATGGACCTCACATCATATGTGACATGACATTTCAGGCCTGGTAGATAGGGATGGAGAGCATGGACCTCTCATCATATGTGACATGACATTTCAGGCCTGGTAGATAGGGATGGAGAGCATGGACCTCACATCATATGTGACATGACATTTCAGGCCTGGTAGACAGGGATGGAGAGCATGGACCTCACATCGTATGTGACATGACATTTCAGGCCTGGTAGATAGGGATTGAGAGCATGGACTTCACGTTGTCTGTGACATGACATTTCAGGCCTGGTAGATAGAGATGGAGAGCATGGACTTTAAATTGTCTGTGGCACAACATTTCAGGCCTGGTAGATAGGGATGGAGAGCATGGACTTTACATTGTCTGTGACACAACATTTCAGGCCTGGTAGATAGGGATGGAGAGCATGGACTTCACATTGTCTGTGACATGACATTTCAGGCCTGGTAGACAGGGATGGAGAGCATGGACCTCTCATCATATGTGACATGACATTTCAGGCCTGGTAGATAGGGATGGAGAGCATGGACCTTACATCATATGTGACATGACATTTCAGGCCTGGTAGATAGGGATGGAGAGCATGGACCTCTCATCGTATGTGACATGACATTTCAGGCCTGGTAGATAGGGATGGAGAGCATGGACCTCTCATCGTATGTGACATGACATTTCAGGCCTGGTAGATAGGGATGGAGAGCATGGACCTCTCATCGTATGTGACATGACATTTCAGGCCTGGTAGATAGGGATGGAGAGCATGGACCTCTCATCGTATGTGACATGACATTTCAGGCCTGGTAGATAGGGATGGAGAGCATGGACCTCACATCGTATGTGACATGGCATTTCAGGCCTGGTAGATAGGGATGGAGAGGAGCAGCAGCTTGTGGCCTTTGTTGGGCTGACCTACATCGAAGACTCACTGAACCAAGTCAGCTTCAAGAAGTTCTGTACCCACTCACTCTCTCTCCTCATGAGCCACAGGCCCAGTTTGAAAGGTGAGACACATTTGCTGTAAGTCCTTCAGGCATCTTTGTTAACTTGTCAAAAATTGTTGTGGAATCAAGCCTTGGACTGATCATGATCAACTGAACATTGTGTTTTGCTGTTTCAGTTTCTCAAGCATTTAAACAACAGACACAGTGGAAATCTGCAAAAGTGTCAGAAAAGATTTCAGATCTTTACAAACAGGTACTGTGTCCTATTTGCTTCTACTCCTCTTGCTCTAATTGGTTTTGGTGTGGTTTAAAGCTGAGGATCTTCTTATGTTATAATGTTTACTAAAACTAGTGAAAACAGAGTTATGGTGTATCACCTGTACATTGTATGAGTATGACCTGAGCTATATAAACTGGTCGAAGGGGTGACCAAGTGGTCAGACTTGCTCACTTGGTCACACTGTATGATGTGTATGCTGTATGACCTGTATGCTGTATGACCTGAATGCTGTATGACCTGAACATTGTATGACCTGTACACGATATGACCTGTATGGCCTGTATGCTGTATGACCTGTACATTGTCTGACCTGTACGCTGTATGACCTGTATGCTGCATGACCTGTAGGCTGTATGACCTGTACTCTGTATGACCTGTACATTGTATGACCTGTATGCTGTATGACCTGTATGCTGCATGACCTGTAGGCTGTATGACCTGTACACTGTATGACCTATAAGCCGTATGACCTGAATGCTGTATTACCTGTATGCTGTATGACCTGTATGCTATATGACCTGTATGCTGTATGACCTGTACATTGTATGACCTGTACATTGTATGACCTGTATGCTGTATGACCTGTACACTGTATGACCTGTACACTGTATGACCTGTACACTGTATGACCTGTACACTGTATGACCTGTACACTATATGACCTGTATGGCCTGTATGCTGTATGACCTGTACATTGTATGACCTGTACGCTGTATGACCTGTATGCTGTATGACCTATAAGCCTTATGACCTGAATGCTGTATTACGTGTATGCTGTATGACCTGTATACTATATGACCTGTATACTGTATGACCTGTACATTGTATGACCTGTACATTGTATGACCTGTATGCTGTATGACCTGTACATTGTATGCCCTGTACATGATATGGCCTGTATGCTGTATGACATGTACACTGTATGACCTGTACCCTATATGACCTGTACACTGTACCCTATATGACCTGTACACTGTATGACCTGTGCACTATATGACCTGTACACTGTATGACCTGTACACTATATGACCTGTATGGCCTGTAAACTGTATGACCTGTATGCTGTATGACCTGTACACTATATGACCTGTACACTGTATGACCTATACATTATATGACCTGTATGGCCCTGTATGCTGTAGGAACTGTTCATTGTATGACCTGTACATTGTATGACCTTTACACTGTTTGACCTGTACACTGTATGACCTGTATGCTGTATGACCTGTACACTGTATGACCTGTACACTATATGACCTGTACACTGTATGACCTATACACTATATGATCTGTATGGCCTGTAAGCTGTATGACCTGTACACTGTATGACCTGTATGCTGTATGACCTGTACACTATATGACCTGTACACTGTATGACCTATACATTATATGACCTGTATGGCCTGTATGCTGTATGACCTGTTCATTGTATGACCTGTACATTGTATGACCTGTACACTGTATGACCTATACATTATATGACCTGTATGGCCTGTATGCTGTATGACCTGTTCATTGTATGACCTGTACATTGTATGACCTTTACACTGTATGACCTGTACACTGTATGACCTGTACACTGTATGACCTGTACACTGTATGACCTGTACACTGTATGACATGTATGTTGTATGACCTGTACACTGTATGACATGTATGTTGTATGACCTGTACACTGTATGACCGTTAAGCTGTATGACCTGTACACTGTATGACATGTATGTTGTATGACCTGTATGCTATATGACCTGTACACTGTATGACCTGTACACTGTATGATCTGTACATTGTATGACCTGTAAGCTGTATGATCTGTAAGCTGTATGATCTGTATGCTGTATGACCTGTACACTGTATGCCCTGTAAATTGTTTGACCTGTACACTGTATGACCTGTAATGTGGGTATGACCAGTAGATTGTTTGACCTGTTCACTGTATGACCTGTAAGCTGTTCCTGCCATTTGAGTCGAGGGAGATCATGGAGGTCTTGCAGCGGATCTTGGAGAGACAAGAAGTCAACTGGCAGACCGTGCTGTCCTTCATCGCAACCTTCCTCGTGTGCTTCCCTGACGCACCCAAACTCTTGCAGGGTAGGAACTTATTTGTAGCTGACGCGGTGATATGATGATGTTATTAGGCTATTGTCAGACAGATACTAGAAGCAACATGCATGCATTTGTGTATCACTAAGCTACATTAGATGCAACACATGACATACAAGTACTTTAGGCTAAGAAAATATCATTACTGTATTCCGCCTAATAAGCACCCAGGGCACTCTCAAAATTTGAAATAGGGGACTATGGTATAGATATGGTATATCCCTTTGTCTCATGTTTTTGAGCCCCAAACAATTCATGACCTCACGCTTAATGAAGGAATCAAGGTAGACAGTTCAAGCCCACTGAAGACATTAAAGTCCTGCCACTGAAGTTATTGTGCAAATTATACTACACTATGTACACGAGGTAAGCTATTCAAATATTCAAACATACCTCAAAACGTACTTTTTTCACTGATGCACATTTTAATCAAACTTGATTTGATGGTAATTTTGCACCATAACAATTGTATGCACCGTTGATATATCTCTGGCTGTTTGTAATCATGCTGCTTGTAATGTCATGTGACTGATCATGTTGTGCATCTGTTTTGAACTTGAGTGAGTGATTGAGTGAGTTGGGTTTAACACCGCTTTTAACAGTATTCCAGTTATATCGCGGCGTGTCAGCTTAATGTGGGAGGAAAGCCCGAAGTGATGAAGGTCTCAGACGTTTACCACTTCGGTGAAACCCACGAGCGCAGGTATGGTGCTGACAAACCTAGAAACATAATCGGGACGAACCGGGATTCGAACCCACAATCATAGGTTTCTGGCATGTCCAAGGGACGCAACTCTGCATAGCAAATCGCGGCGCCTTAGACGCCTGGGCCACCTGTTCCCCCTGAACTTGTGTGTGAAGGAGGGGCTTAAAACATGTGACCATAACAAGGAGGCAGGAGATCAACTCGTCTCACTCAACAAGGGATTATCACTATGAAATTAACACGACATGGTCATGGGGCCAGTCAAGTGTTTACAGACATAAATGTTCTCTAAGGATAGACCTAATTTTCGTGTATTGGGATTGTTATACATACCGTATTCGACGTAATAAGCACCCCGCTCTAATAAGCGCCCATGGCGATATTTGCTAATATATAATATTGATCAATGTACACAACAGTTATATATTCTTGTAAAATACGCACTCATGTTATATGCACACTTAATTATGGGCAATTAAATTCTGGAAAAATGTATCTCTCGTATATAAACATTTCAGGCTGTCAGCATAAACCACGAAATTTATCTTTCAACTCTGTTTTTTTTCACCAAAATAATATTCTAATAAGAGCCCCTATTTCTAATTTTTGAGAGTGCCCTGTGCGCCTAAAATGAATCGAGGCTTGAATTCAGTGTACAGTCATGGCAGATTAATCTGGTCACTGGAGTGTTTCCTGAGGATGAGTGGCCACAGAGGGAGCTAGCCCTCCTGTAGGGTTGCGACGGGTACTCGAGTACCCGATAACGTGTCGGGTAGCCTAGGACTCGAGTCCAATTTTCAGGACTCAAGTACCCGTTCAGGGGAGATAACTCTAATCGCCTTTCGTAACTCGTAGGTCACTTCAAAATGGACGACAAAGCGGACAAACGTTCAAATGTGTGGGCGTATTTTGACCTTGATGACACAAAGCAAAAGACCAAATGCCGTCTCTGTGGCATATGTATCAGCGACGCAGGTAGTCCGACGAGTTCCATGAAAAAGCATCTAAGTTTTAAACACAAGAGCATTTACTTTGATATTCTGCGTCACTTGTGGTTTTAGGCAAGCCATGCAGGCATTTAATAAAAAACGTAATACCTTAGAATAGATCAATAGATGTTTGATGACCTTTTATTCGCAAAGGCATTACAAACAAGTGGGACAACATTGAACAACGGGTACGGGTACCGGTTCGGGTATTGTCTGCCGGGTACTCGAGTTCAGTTTTCGTACCCGGTCGCAACCCTACCCTCCTGCTACAGTGACCTCCATACTTTAACATGACGAAGAATGCCAACATACCCTGACAGCATGGATCAATGTCATCACATTGTGACTCCGTGTAGTCTGACACATGTTACTGACATATGTGACCAGTCATGGGATAAGGGACCTTATGGGTGAAATGTCACATTTTGACTTTTCATTATATTTTTTAACTACAGTATTTTAGGAAGTAGAAAATACAATTCACAAGCTTCAAATCATATTTATTACAGACACTCATGACATCCAACATTTGTAATTTCTTGCAATTTATAACTTATAACTGTTTATGTAATTTTATACATAATGTCTGATGAAAGTAGACATGCATGCTGAAAGTTTTTGAAATAATGTTTTTATTAAATTACAAACTAACAAGAGAAAAATAAGACATTTTTTAAAAATTCCTTACACACGGCGATCTTCACTGAAGTAAGTTCAGTCAGATGTCTTATGACATAGGGACCTATTTCTCCTGGTGGGTTCCATGTGTCATTGTGTTTTTACTGCACTTGCAGGTCATATCCACAGCCTGCTCTCGGACGGGTTGGAGAATGCGGACATGGAGAGCACGATCATCGCCTTCCTGCTGGCCAGACAGAGCTGTCTGGAGGGCCTCCACGTCTTCCCACACTACCAGGACTGGTTCCAGGTAGGTTGCCTTGTCATTGCCATGGTTACATGTCTTCCCACACTACCAGGACTGGTTCCAGGTAGGTTGCCTTGTCGTTGCCATGGTGACATGTCTTGCCACACTACCAGGACTGGTTCCAGGTAGGTTGCCTTGTTGTTGCCATGGTAACATGTCTTCCTACACCACTAGGACTGGTTCCAGGTAGGCTTGCTGGGCCTTTGCCATGGTTACATGTCTTCCCACACTAACAGGACTGGTTCCTGGTAGGTTGCCTTGTCATTGCCATGGTTACATGTCTTCCCACACTACCAGGACTGGTTCCAGGTAGGCTTGCAGGGCCGTTGCCATAGTTACATGTCTTCCTATACCACCAGGAATGGTTCCAAGTAGGCTTGCTGGGTCGTTACCATAGTTACATGCATGTCAACCTCTATCCGCCCGAGTTCCAGGATTGGCTCATTGCTTTCAAAAGGTTGTCTCAACAGTTACATGTATGGAGGTCACAATTAATAATCAATTAGTTACACAACATTCATACACTGACGTTTTCTAGTTCACACGTCTGATTTGGTTTATATCTTTTTATCTTTTCAGCAAACATTTGGTGATGCAAACAGAAGCCCAGCTTCCTCCAAGAAATCCTTCAGTTTCTTTATGAAGTTCCTGACAAATATTGTCCCCTACGAGTCTGCTCCGCACCTCAAGGTCAGAGAACACAGCTGTCAGTGATCACTGAGCAATCTCACATTTCAAGACAATTATTTTTCTTAGTAACATATTCCAATCTTAATATGATTCAATATTTATGCATGAGACTTGTGTCTGCTGTTATTTTATCTTGGCCTATTTTCCCCCTGTTAATCAACTACGATCTGTTACAGTGTCCGGAAATTATAAGGGACCTCGAGGTTTAGCAGTTTGAATCTGGTGTTCCCTAAATCAAGGTTTATGACAAGGACCCCTTGACTTCTGTTTTTAATTTCTAACCCTGTGTTTTGTGATTTTGATTGTCTGTGTTTTTGCCAACTAGGTCCATATTCTCAGGCCACCACACGTGCCCCCGAAATGTCGGCCATTCCTAGCTGAGTACATCACGCTTGCCAAGACGAGGCTGACAGACCTGAAGGTGTGTTGTGTGTTGATGCCAGGATACCTTCTTGACAAACACTTGTGGCTATTTTAGTTGGGAAATACAGATTTTGTATGCACAGGCCAGTAAAATATGTGAGAGCTAGAGTTGGAACCACTGTCCAATGTGGAAACATTGTGAAAATGGCTACTTTTGAGCCATGAAGAGTAAATTATGTCAGGTAGAAGTTAGAGAGAAAAAAGCTCCCAATGTTGAATAAATTAATTAAAGTTTCTATATATATGTCATTTTGAAAGCTTTTCTTACCTCAAATCTCACACCTTGATTGAAAAAATGGGATATTTAGGAGATAAACATGGTGTGTCTTTAGATTAAACTGCACTGAATTTAACTTTTGAAATACTTTGTGTTAAGTTCTGAATTCAGTTTTGGAGGGTTAAGTCTACAGATGACCAAGCTGTACACTGAAACACAGTATACCTATCTCAATTCTACCATCACAAAAACCAAATCGTTGGTGTCAGCTGAGCTATTGAGTGAAGTGACATGGGTTTTGAGTTTGTTTTTAATTTATCAAGGAAACACCGACAACAGCTCTAAACATATTTTGACATCTTTGCTCATATGTTTTTTCATATCACTACTTTACTCAGATATTTGACAGGCATTGAAATTGTGTTGCACAGCTACTTCACAAACCAGCATGAAGTGGGCACACCAACAGAAATTAAACAATCCTCACAAGATTTAATTCAACACTGCATGTCACTATTGGTATCTCACAATGGTCATTGTGATGCAAAAGATATGTTGTCACTGTTGCCAGTGAGCGAGTGAGCGAGTTATGCCGCTTTTAGCAATATTCCAGCAATATCACGGCGGGGGACACCAGAAATGGGCTTCACACATTGTACACATGTCGGGATTCGAACCCGGATCTTTGGAGTGATGAGCAAACACTTTAACCACTAGGCTACCCGACCGCCCCACAATGTTGCCAGAGAAAAGTGCCAAAATTGGAAACTCTCAGTTGTCCCTATAATTTGAAACACACACACACACACACACACACACACACACACACACACACACACACACACACACACACACACACACACACACACACACACACACACATTTACATAGTTGTCCCTATAATTTGTAATTCACACTTTCACACACACACACACGATTTGTACTATGTTGTCAGCCCCAAATGTATTGTCACACATGCTTTTAATATTGTTGTCATGGCAACACTGCCTTTTGTAACATATAATTCAAAATGCCTACTGACAATGATTGAGAAAGAAGTTTTTTTTTACTTCTTAGCTTTAGTTGTGATACACGCATCAAATACAGCTGTTTCAATCAGAGGTTGTTATTGTGATTTGAAATCACTTTTTGATCATTTTCATGATAGAATTTCAAATCAGCCAGATTGTAACACATATGTTTTGCAATGGGTCATGATTCCCACGTGTAATATTTAACGACGATGAAGACATGACAATATGGCTTGTATTAGACGTGTGTACCAGCAAGGTTTTCCCCTCTGCAGGAATCATGTGAGATCAGTGGAGGAATATATGACAACAGTATCGGCATCACCACCACCAGCAACAGCAGCAGCAAGGAGGTATGTGTATCATCATGTCAGAAACTTGATGTCCAGAGTTCTGTCCCTTAGATTTGATTGGTTGGTTTGTTTAACGCTGCACTCAGCAGTATTCCAGCTATATGACGGCGGTCTGTAAACAATCGAGTCTGGACCAGACAATCCAGTGATTGACCTTGCAATTAGGATCGATGACATGCATCAACCAAGTCAGCAAGCCTGACCACCTGATCCCGTTAGTCGCCTTTTACGACAAGCATAGTCACATTTTACGGCAAGCATGGGTTCTGAAGACCTATTCTACCCCGGAATCTTCACGGGTCGTGTTCCTTAGATATCTGGTTTGTGTGTCATCATGTCAGAAATGTCATGTGCAGAGTTGTGTCCCTTAGCTATCTGGTATACATGTCATCATGTCAGAAACTTGATGTGCAGAGTTGTGTCCCTTAGCTATCTGGTATGTATGTCATCATGTCAGAAACTTTATGTGCAGAGTTGTGTCCCTTAGCTATCTGGTATGTATGTCATCATGTCAGAGATTTATGTGCAGAGTTGTGTCCCTTAGCTATCTGGTATGTGTGTCATCATGTCAGAAACTTGATGTGCAGAGTTGTGTCCCTTAGCTATCTGGTATGTATGTCATCATGTCAGAAACTTGATGTGCAGAGTTGTGTCCCTTAGCTATCTGGTATGTGTGTCATCATGTCAGAAACTTGATGTGCAGAGTTGTGTCCCTTAGCTCTCAGGATCTGCCACAGGTTTATGACAAACCAGTGACAAGAAATACTTTAACTTGTATAATTGTATTAATCAAGAAGATTCTATTATCTTCCTGTTCTTTATTATTACATGACAACTAATTATTACATTGTTGACGACCTGTTGAATATTAAGAACAAACCGTGTTCAACAGAACCTTACTGAATCAAATACATGTACAGTTATTTAATGATATATACTCATTTGTTGAAGAACTCACGGTTGAACATTAAAGTGATACTTCAATCAACTCCTGTTGCAGGTAGATCCTGTGGAGGCTGACATCGAGAGATCCCTCACCGCCTTCCAGGCCACTGGCAAAGTACCAACCACTGTCATGGAAGCAAGGTGAGGCAGACTTAGGAGGGGAATACATTCACCATGTGGCATACAGGAGCCAGCAGGGATGACACTCAGCAATGGTTGTTTGTTTGTTTGTTTGTTGTTTAATGCTGCACTCAGCAATATTCCTAATCGAGTCTGGACCAGACAATCCAGTTATTGATATCATGAGCATCGATCCTGAGTAGACCCGTGAAGATTCCGGGATAGAATAGGTCTTCAGCAGCCCATGCTTGCTGTAAAAGGCAACTATGCTTGTCGTAAAAGGCGACTAATGGGATCGGGTGGTCAGGCTCGCTGACTTGGTTGATACATGTCATTGATCCCAATTGCGTGGATCGATGCTCATGATATCAATCACTGGATTGTCTGGTCCAGACTCGATTATTTACAGACCGCCATCAGATAGCTGGAATATTGATGAGTGTGGCGTTAAACAACAAACCAACCAACCAACCAACCAACGATCCTGAGTATTGGGATATGATGACATGTATCAACCAAGTCAGCGAGCCTGACCACCCGATCCCATTAGGGCCCTCTTCTGACAAGCATAGTCGCCTTTTACAGCAAGCATGGGTGGGTGAAGACCTATTCTAACCAAGATCTTCACTGTTAACATGTGAATAGATTGGATGGTCAGGTTGGGTGCTCAGGTGGCTGATTTCATGTAACGTACCCTGACGGTTTGGCACATAAACATCAACCACTGCTTTACCTCGTTCCCACTCAATTGTTTACAGGTCACCATGATACAGTTGCATACAATCAATTCCTTCCAGCTACCCATTTACAGCTGGGTGACACATTCACTACGAGACATTGACAGTGCAGGCCTCACTCACCATTGTCTGTATATCAGTGTTGGAGAGGACCTCAAGGCTCTATGCCCAGTCTCCAATTGCACCCACTAGCCAATAGCCTTAGTAAAGTAACTGTTCTTTGTAAGCTTAGCTCATAAAGCCCATACCTTCACATTCAAGCTTTTAAGTTTGTTGCCACTGGACCAGTTCGAGTGTTGCCAGTAGATGAGTTTTCAGCACAGATTGCATAAGTCAGTCTATCAACAGATGATGAGGAAATGTCGTGATTCCTTGTGTCAAGGTCAGTCTTCCATGCTGATGAGAAATACACACTGTCAGGTAGTGTCGAGACTCTTTACCTATGTTATCAGATTCTCATGTATTCACTTTCTGACACTGAATTATCTTCATATGTTACAGCATCTTCAGGAAGCCCTACTTTGTTGGAAGGTATCTGCGATCATTGCTGAAACCCAGACATGTAAGATGATACGTATGGAAGACAACGTTGTCATGTCCCTAGCATCTGTCACCTATCTCTGTATGTCCACTTGTGATGTCTCAGCCATGGAGGTTTTAGTAGGGAGGTGATGTTTGAGTCACATCAACTTAGTAGATGCGAATGGTCAATGGATCAGTGTGCACTCGATTTTCAACTCCCTGGGGAGTATTCCACCCAAGTGACCTCTGAGGCGCTAGAAGGTTAATAGTCACAGGTACTAATTCTCTGCTGGGTGACTAGAGGTATATTTTGCACAAAGTCACGTGCCTAAGGAGACGCTACATGTGCTACATGTGCTAGACTCAGGAAACAAGCTGCTGATAGCGGTCACCCATCTAACTACTCTCCACTAACTTCTCCTGATGTGACCTGTGTGCTGTACACAGGACCAGGTGCCACCATGTGTCGTGTCAATTATAAGCCAACTACTGAAATGATCCTGTTTATGATTCACAGTAGCCAAGGGATCCCTTCTCTTTTCATGAACCATTGCAATGTAGAGCAGATGGTTGCTAGGCTATGGCACATGTTGCATGAGAAATATTGCCATTTGTGCAATGTAATTCGTTCATTTGTCTCACATACTTTCTGTCTTCCTTCTCGCTGAAACCAGGCCATGTCTTGATTCCTTGGTTGAAAATAGTGACTGCACCACAAACACATATGTATTCATGGTAATTGTTTATACAATCCTGTGATGCACTGATGATGATGTACGGCAGGCTGTCATGGTTATATCTGCAACTGCCGTCTGCTTCAGCTGCCGGACAGACCAGACATCCGGATGAAGATGATCGCATCACTGAGGAAGGCTGACAAGATACCGGCCTCCATGTACACCAAGTACCAGGAAGCCTGCCGCACAGAGTCAAGGCAACTGCTGGAAGGTAACAGAAACCCATGAATCTAATTTGAGGCCAGATTGATTTCACCACTTGTTGCGCCTCCTTCATGACTAGATGCGTACCCTTCTGTCAGTGGCCATTGCCCAATACCAGGAAGAGCAATGGAAACACTGTTGAATATCCAGCGCCAGGGATTCTTTTGAAAAGAGTTAATATTGGTGTTCGAAATTAATCATGAAAGTCGATGAGTCCTTGTAATAGCCCTAATGATAAATAGAGAATCTCACCCGAGTGTCTTTTGATATCAAATATATCAACACGAGTTGATTAAAGTGGAAAAATTCCGAGGCTTGCCGAGGATTTTTGCCACTTTTATCAACGAGTGTGGATATATTTGATGTCAAAAGACACGAGGGTGAGATTTTATTTATCATCCAACATCATTCTTCCAACTTTTTCAGTTTGTAGACAGTTATAAGCAGTGTCTTCAGTGTAAAGAGTACTGCTTACAGCTTCAGTAGCAGAGCCATTAGTGATGTCATTTGATTGTGATGTCATGGTAACCAGTGACATCACAATGGTCTGCAAAGCATTGTGATGTAATTTCATTGCAGCGATATCTACAGTGTAGATATCGCTTGATCTCATCCAAGCGATATCTCCTGTGGGAGCCAGTTTTGGATGATAAAAGGGGATTTAGGGGTCCTTAGATTCAAATACAAGAGGAGAAGACTTCAATGAGGGTTCATGTCCTGGAAATTTGGTTTTGGAAAGATGTTTTCAGTCAGTGCCTCAAAACACAAAATAACACATTATAATCATTTAGTCAATACCCATTCTTACAGTCTCTCATTTCAATGAGGTACTGGGGATCTATTCTGCCCTGGAATCCCTATACAGGGGCCGAATAATGAAGCAGCTAAAATATTGATCAGCATGTTGGATGTTTAAATGACACTTATTCATGTCCCATTGCCTAATTTGTTCATGATTGTTAAAGGTACTTTGTTTTGTTGAAGGTGTGTTTGATGCCGACAGTCAGGACGATGTCATGCAAGATGCCATGTTGGCGCCATTGGAGCAGCTCCGCTTCCGCCTGCAGCAACTCCACAATGCAGTGGTCAGCACGGAGGTACAAAACAAACCGACTGGACAGAGAGGTGAGGAATTGTTGGAGGTCTCTGCCTAATGCGTGTGAAGTAGTTCCCTGTGATTGTCACTTAAACCATCTTAAAGAATGAGAGTTTTCAGGTTTATTTAATAATTGAGTTCAAAACATTTTGCATGATACCTCCATAAGCACAAAAAACATATTGAAGTCAATTGCTATAAATAAGTATGTTAATCATGAATAACTTCACAAACTGCTTATTTGATCATTAACATAAAGTCTGTAGACATAAATACAAAAACAGGAATTTTTCAGGGTGATAATGCAACACAAGCCCCGCCCACCCTGTTGTCAGCCAATCAGAAAAAAGTAATCTGCTAATGGGTGTGGCTAAAACATATTCGGAATATAGGAACAAAAACACAAAAACAGTTGCTTGGTTAGCTGATCAAATGCCATGGAATCAGTTGAAATGTATTTATTGTAATATAATCTTGCTGTTGGTTCAAATGCAAGCTTCAGCTCTATTATGCTATGCTACTGATCTGTCAGCACTCGTTGGTGTTACCTGGGGAGTAAACCTCTGTTTCCATCACATAATGTTCAAAGCAGTTTTAGTCCCAACTTTCTCACACCTTGCACTCATAGCATGTGTCTTATGCATCAGTGTCTGAGGTGATATCTGTGATCAGTGACAAGCTTGAGGCCTTGTTGAAGACAGGGGGGAATATGAGGACGGACGAGGCCCCAGCTGGTGTGACCATCAACCCCGACAAGCCAGACATTGCCCCTCTCCACCTCCAGGTCAGTGCCCCGGGAGTCTAATGGCCCCTGGTACCCACAGTTAGTGGACCTAAGTTGGGGAGGGGATATAGCCCAGTCACACCCAGTGTGACCATCAACCCCGACAAGCCAGACATTGCCCCTCTCCACCTTCAGGTCAGTGCCCCGGGAGTCTAATGGCCCCTGGTACCCCCAGTTGGTGGACCTAAGTTGGGGAGGGGATATAGCCCAGTCACAACCAGGTTCGATACCCTACATGGGTTACCAGGGTATTATGTTAGAAAGCCCTTCTTGTGTCTTCCGCTCTGATATTGGTGAAATATTGCTTATGCTGGTGAAGATCCAAACTCACTTACCCATGCACTATCGTTGGGTCACTTTGGTCACAATGTCTACTGAGTGTGTATTGTACATATTTTGTGAGCAGCAAAGTCATCATCATATACAAGGTTCCTCTGGAGTGCAATCGGTGGCCCCCTTGTGTGAGGGGCAGCAATTCGCTGTGCAGAGTCGTGTCCCTTGGGCTTGCTGGAAACTTATTTTGAATCCTAGTTCGTTCTAATTATGGAACCATGCTCATGGATTTTTACTGAAGTGGTAAATACCTTAGACCTGCATCACCTCGAGCTTTCCTCGCCCATCAGAATGACATGCTGTGACATGAGTGAGATACTGTTCAAAGCAGTGTTGTTTTGTCTTTTTGCCTTGCCTCCCTTCAAACATTTCGGAAAATAGGTATGTATTGTCATTTCTAGCTGCCATTTACTATATGCAATTCCTTGTTAGTTTGGGTTATTCATGATTTCTTGAGACTTTGTCCTTAACATTTGTGTTTTCAGATTGTGGATTGTTTACTGAACGCTATTTGTCGTACTGTGACGGCTGACCTGGGTTCTCGATGCCCAGTGATGACATGGCTGCTTGAGCTGGTCAAGATGGCCTCCCAGCACAGTACCTTACATGCACCGGTCATACAGCGGGTGGCCTTGCTGCTGCTGAAGGAGGTAGGATGTTCCAGCACTGTAACATCTTCCATGCAGTGGTGTCAGACATGGTGATATTCTGTAGTTTGTGAATCTTAGATATGAAGAATAATATAAAGATATGGGTATGAAGATATTATGGTGTGGTGAGTGTGTGGGTTGGTGTGGTGTGGTGTGGTGTGGTGTGGTGTGGTGTGGTGTGGTGTGGTGTGGTGTGGTGTGGTGTGGTGTGGTGTGGTGTGGTGTGGTGTGGTGTGGTGTGGTGTGGTGTGGTGTGGTGTGGTGTGGTGTGTGGTGTGGTGTGCTATGTTTGGGTGTGGTGTGCTATGTGTGTATGGTGTGGGGTGGGTATGTGGGTGTGTGGTGTGATGGGTATGTGGGTGTGTGGTGTGGTTTGGTGTGTATGTGTGGGTGCATGAGTTGGTGTGGTGTGCTGTGTTTGGATGTGGTGTGTGTGGGTGTATGGGTCGGGTGTTGTGTATGAGTTGGTGTGGTGTGTGTGGGTTGGTGTGGTTTGCTGTGTGTGTGTGGGTGTATGGGTTGGTATGGTGTGTGTGTGTGGATTGGTGTGTGGGTTAGTGTGCTTTGTGTGTGTGGGTTGGTGTGGTGTGCTGTGGGTGTGTGGGTGTATGGGTTGGTGTGTTTTGTGTGTGTGGGTTGGTGTAGTTGGTGTGGTGGGCTGTGTGTGGGTGTGGTGTGGGTTGGTGTGTTGTGCTGTGTGTAGGTGTGGTGTGGGTTGGTGTGCTGTGCTGTGTGTAGGTTGGTGTGCTGTGCTGTGTGTAGGTGTGGTGTGGGTTGGTGTGCTGTGCTGTGTGTGGGTTGGTGTGCTGTGCTGTGTGTAGGTGTGGTGTGGGTTGGTGTGCTGTGCTGTGTGTAGGTGTGGTGTGGGTTGGTGTGCTGTGCTGTGTGTGGGTTGGTGTGCTGTGCTGTGTGTAGGTGTGGTGTGGGTTGGTGTGCTGTGCTGTGTGTGGGTGTGGTGTGGGTTGGTGTGCTGTGTGTAGGTGTGGTGTGGGTTGGTGTGCTGTGCTGTGTGTACCGTATATCGCTGTGTATAAGGCGACCCCACGTATAAGACGACCCCCCTGTACACGCCTTAAAAATCAACCCAAAATCCTATACTCCGTGTATAAGGCGACCTGGAATGAAACACATCACAAGTCTGACTGATATACCGGTAGAAGATTTAACGCGCTCTTGCCGACTGTAGCGTATTTCGCACACGGACATCACAAATTAGTTAGTTAGTTACTTTGGAGATTGAATGTGCGCTTTCCGACTGATGCGTATTTCACACACATCACAAGTGCGCACACAAACCTTATATATGCAATAAAAATATGTTTATCTTGCGTTGTTTTTTTTTCTACAATGATAGGTCGCGTGTGTAACTCCGGCACACGTCGCCATTTTGTGTTTACACGGTACGACACCAAATTGGTGCCCGTAAAATAAAATTCATTTATGAAGTAATAACATATAAGAGACAATGGTGAGTAATTTAATCGCCAATTAACTATGTTGTAACTAACTAGGCTTATGTTTGCTTCACATTCAGCGTTTTTATTCCACAATCACTTGTACACACCGTCTCCAACACTTGTTAATACAACTGTAAAAACAGCGGGAATTGATTTCAGCTTCACCGGTTATCACATGTTAGGTCACATGTGCAATATGCAAATGATTACCGGTACTTCCGGCTCTCTACTCACGGATGTTGATTGTTTTACCGTGTCAGCTGGTTTGACAATCTGCATCGAGGAGAGGGTCATTTCAACTTTATTTGCAGAAATTATTAAACTTTATTCAAGGAAAAGAGATACAAATCATGTTTATGTATGGAAATAGTTATTTGAACAGTTATTTAGGACAAAATGCGAAGTTTTATTGTCAAATGCTGGGCTGGCTATCGGACGCCGGTTGACATCGCCAGTGGAAAAAAATGTGAGATCTTCGACTCCGTGTATAAGACGACCCCCCTTCTTAGCCCCCTCATTTTAGGTACGAAAAACTCGCCTTATACACAGCGATATACGGTAGGTGTGGTGTGGGTTGGTGTGCTGTGCTGTGTGTGGGTGTGGTGTGGGTTGGTGTGCTGTGCTGTGTGTAGGTGTGGTGTGGGTTGGTGTGCTGTGCTGTGTGTGGGTGTGGTGTGGGTTGGTGTGCTGTGCTGTGTGTGGGTTGGTGTGCTGTGCTGTGTGTAGGTGTGGTGTGGGTTGGTGTGCTCTGCTGTGTGTAGGTTGGTGTGGTGGGTGTAGTGTGGTGTGTGGATGTGGTGTTGGGTGGATGTGGTGTGCTCTGCTGTGTGTAGGTGTGGTGTGGTTAGCCGGTAGGTGTGGTGTGGTTAGCCGGTAGATGTGGTGTGGTTACCCGGTAGGTGTGGTGTGGTTACCTGGTAGGTGTGGTGTGGTTAGCCGGTAGATGTGGTGTGGTTACTGGTTTGTTGTGGTGTGGTTACCCGGTAGGTGTGATGTGGTTACCTGGTAGGTGTGGTGTGGTTACCCGGTAGGTGTGGTGTGGTTACCCGGTAGGTGTGGTGTGGTTACCCGGTAGGTATGGTGTGGTTACCCAGTAGGTGTGGTGTGGTTAGCCGGTAGGTGTGGTGTGGTTACCCGGTAGGTGTGGTGTGGTTACCCGGTGGGTGTGGTGTGGTTACCCGGTAGGTGTGGTGTGGTTACCCGGTAGGTGTGGTGTGGTTACCCGGTAGGTGCGGTGAAATATGCATGTCATGAATAACAAATGTCATCTTGATTGATAATCCACAGGGTTCAACCCTCAACCATCAGCACATGACAGGGTTGTCTGCCCTTGTGTGTCACCTCTCCAGTCTGCAGCACCTGTTTGGTCCAGTCACCGCCCATAACTGTCACCAACAGGGAGATAACTCTGGCAGGCTTGTCGATGTCCTCGTCCATCATTTCCCACTGAGAACTGGGGACCAACTTCTCTCAACACTGCAGTGAGTTGATGCCCCGTCGTTTGATGGAGATACAGACACAAACAAACCACGTATAATGTATACATTTGGTGATGACATAGAGGTGACTGTTGGGTTCATTTCAGAAGCTTTGTGGTACCTTACAATAGCTGTAGCTCTTTTGTTATAGTATTGTGGGGGCATTATCTTCGTAACTTCCTGACTGTATTTGACATGGTATCAGGCCATGGTGTTTATGTCAGTACAAGACAGCAATAGGAACTACACCCATATTAATTCTCTGCAACAATCAAGGACTTACTCATCTTCCCGAGGCAAGTGAGTTAACTGACTATAAATGTCCAGCATCAAGTATGATAATACGATTACACCATTACAAATGCCCTAAACTGAAAACACTGTATTTCAACACATCATGATGCTTGTCAAACATATCCCAACATGTGATGAAGCTTCTCAAACATATTTCAGCACAGATGATACAAATGTTAAAATCACATATTAAAAGATTCACAGGATAAATGTTTTCTGTGTTTTGGTGGTACGTCTAGCCACATCAGTAAATCACCATCAGCTGTGTAATGTTTCACGCAGGTTCTGCACCAACTATCTGGAGTACTCATTTCTCGGGTTTAAAAAATCTGACACCAAGTCATCCGAAGAAGAGCCTACAGCTGTGATTCCAAGTGAACTTGTTAAAATGGTAAGTATTATTTTTCACTTGAGTTCAATTATTTACATGTTGTAAAATATTGCTGACTGTTGCGTAAAACAACATTGCCTTACTCTACAAGAGGCTGAGGCTATGTGTGGCCAGTGAATGTGTGTTTTAACTTACTCTACATTATGATAACATACAGCTGTTTTCTTGTGCTACAGTGTGTTCTCTGTTGTCAGTTCTGCCTCCTGTGTTGGCGCCTCCTGCCATCCACACGGACCATGGTGACCTTGGATTCCCAGCATGCATCTGCATACACAGTGTTCAGCTCGGACAAGTACCAACAGCTGCTGGGCCAGTCACAGGTACGCACGTGCGACCGCAGTGAGTATTCAGATTATAACCAACAAACTATGAGGAATTACAGATTAACTCCCATGTGTTCTCATTTCAACTTGATTATTTACAGACTGCCATCATATAGCTATAATATTGCCAAGTGTGGCATTAAACAACAAACAAACAAACAAACAAAGATAAACTTTATCCACAATTTGTGAGGATGTTTCTGAAGCTGGTGTATTTTTCCAGGTGTCATTTGAGGACTGGGTCAGAAGGGAACTGGATGTGAATCCAGACCAGGATTGTCTCCCCTACTGTCTGAGGTAATCAGGACAGCCCAGTGTTGTTCAGTACCATGTAACGGTATTTGAAGGTTGTGGCTCACCATTACGCCAACTATGACGTGTCTTGTCATCTTTAAGATTTTCGGCTTGTACCATAAAAGAGAATTACAAACGATTTTGGATTATCTATCCAAATTGAATGAATGGAATATGCCCTGAGCTCTTGAAACTACTCCTTTTGGTAAAAGGATGCTGGGACGAGTCCACATTTACTACCTGGGTACCCACACCCCTATTACCCGACCCTACCCGGATACCCGCTGTTGGTGTCAAGAGATAGGTACAAAATGTCTGAAGTTTGACAGTAGCCCTGGCAGATTGTATTTAGATACACGTTTAAAACGATGTGGTCATGCATACACTGAAGTTGACTGAAGTTTTAGCTTTGTTCAAACATATATAAGTCAGAAGGAAAGTGTTCATAGTCATGAAGAAATGTGAACATTGGAGACTTAAAATTGTCGTGTAACCATGTAGTTATATAGTGAAATTTTGTCATGAAACAATATGTCACGTGACTAACCATGGGTCCTACCAAGGTCCTAATCAGTACCCACCCGACCTGAGTACCCGAGTTACCTGTCCCAGCCCTAATCTATAGTTACTTACCTTGGTAACAACCCCCACCAAAGTGTTTACAAATATATCAGATGTACTTCAATGGTCTCCAAGGTTGGGAACCCATGGGGATTCCGGGTTAAAGATCCCCAGCAACCGATGCTGGTTGAAAGAGGCGACTACATGGATCAGGTGGTCAGACTCGGTGACTTAGTGATGGCCTTTCAATGTACCCCGACAGCATGGATCATTGCTCATAATAGCAATCACTGGATTATCTGGCCCAGATTCAATTATGGTACTTGTTGTTACCCTGCCTGGTGCCTGACATAAGGAAGATAAGACAAGGATTGGTCGGCTCGGAGTCAGTGTACTGTGTCTGAGTGGGGTGTCCATGTTAAACTGCGGCATGGTATCTCAGTGGGCCAGCACTATAACATCAGCATTAGTTCAGTCTTGTACAATCATCCACCCACACATATGCAGGCATGTATGATATGAAAGTGCAATAATGTTTAAACCTCAATTTACCCCACTTCTCCACTGTCGCCAGACAGGACTACTTCAGCTGGGCGGTGTACGGACATTTTCTGGCTTCCACGGACAGACACACAGATGTGGCAACTGTCTGCTCGGTCCTGCTTGACGCTCTCGTCAACAAACACAAACAGTGAGAGAAGATAGTTTCATAATCAACATATTTATCTCATTCATATTTTGTCTTTGAAAAGAATTCACTTTAACAAAAAGCATGTAGTTTCTCAAATGTTGCTGGCTAATATAATGCTTAACTGATCATAGACTTTTTGACTTGTTTCTAAATGATTATGATTGAGTTTACAAAAGTTGATGGATTTTGACCATATTTTTAGACAGTGCTATATCTCAGATAATCATCCACATCAATAACAAGAGCAGAGGTCAAATGGCAGTGAATATAGTGGTCTTGAACTCTAGATCGTAACTTTTACAAACTTCAGTGGTTATTGACCAAGATCACAAGTAGAAATCAGATCTCACCATTCTGATATGGAGGTATGACAATGAATATTATTGTTAAACCCCTCGAGAAGCAATATATTCTTTTTCTGCGTCCATTCTATGCATTTGTGCATACTGGTCTACTGGGTTCACATTTCTGTGATTACATGAATACATTTGGCCACACTCTTAACTGACCAATCAAGCCATGGCCTGCTTCCAGTGATGCAAGCAAGTGATCTGAACAACGAATATTCAAAACACATAGCATAGACATAGCATAGCTTGACAGTATTTGCCACAGCCTTGTGACCATAATTGTCAGACAATGATTTGCTGAATTGTCATTTAGGAAGTGGGCTCATTTGACTTCTGGGACATTTGCATGGCCTCGTTTCATTAGCTGATAAAATAGGGACATGTGGCAACACTACAGGGGAAATTGTATGTAAGTGTGATACAGGGACGTAGTGTATACAAGCCTGTTACATTTTACAATTTGGCTTCAGTTATCAGAGAATTAATAGATAAGATAAAGCAATGAGATGAGGTTAGATTTAATGGCAGCTAATAACATGCTAGTCTTTTGTACACAGAACTCCATAGACTGTCTCCCAGACCCTAGAGAATCAAATAAAAAAGGAGTACCAATGTAAGCCTAGAATGATTTGGCAAGTCTAGATTGCCTCAGCTCTCACTGAAATTACAGATTTTTCTGGGCTACATTTGTATTATATAGTTTTTATTTTGTAGATTTATATTTGTAAATAATGCTCCCGTTGAGCCTGTGTGGTTGATAATCATCTATGATGTTGATGAGCACAATATATTTCAAAACTTAACAAAACTCTTTTCTTCAGCTTGTGTATTACTGAGGCTAGAATTAACGGATATGAAAACATTTCACTTTGTGTCAGGGCTGTGTGCATGCTGGACAAGCCACAGTGTGGGCGATGCACAGGGGGAGACAACTCCAGCAGGGATAGCTCACCAGAGATCCTCTCACTTCTCCAGGTACTTGCTCTATCAATAAACCACTGCCAGTAGGATTCATAACACGTATTGTTGTCTACTGGACGAGTGAATTTATAAATACTTAAAAACATGCCAGTACCAATAAGAAATGTGAAATGTACCAAAATATTATCAGGAAGTGGTAATGATGTCTGGCTATAGATGTATCTATTTGAGATATAGGACTAATCCACAAGGATTTCAGGGCCCCGTTCCACAAAGCGATATTAGCGCTAAGATGATCGTAACTCCCATACTTCAACATAGGCTTACCATGATCGTAGCAGTAAGATCGCTTTGTGGAACGGGGCCCAGGACTTGTCAAGTTCCAGCCTTGAAAAAGACTTAATTTTGAATCTGCCTTGAAATAGGTTTTAAATTTTATAATATTGCCATTAATTTGGCAAACATTATTAGCTTTTTTATGAATTTCTTATTCTCTAATAATGTGTGATGAGACCATGTAGAAAAAGATACGTCTGTGAATAATATTAATAAAACTGACCCCTGTTCCACAAAGTGATCTTAGCGTAACAATATTCGCAAGCATATGTTAAAGTTAGCATTTGGAATCGCTTTGTGGAATTGGACCCTGGCTTGTGATTATGGTAATAGTGTAAATGGATGTGTATTCTGACAATGAAATAAGGTAACAATGTCTTTATGAAATGTGACTGAAATTCTCCATGGGGTCTTATGTTTAGCCTTGAAAAGTGTGATCATTGCCTTGAGTGAGTGAGTATGGTTTTACATTGCTTTTAGCAATATTCTATTCAAGCAATATCACAGCTGGGGACACCAAAAATGGGCTTCACACTTTGTACCAATGTCTGGAATCGAACCCGGGTCTTCGGCATGACGAGCGAATGCTTTAACCACAAGGCTACCTGACCACTCCTCATTGCCTTGAAAAAGCCTTAGATTTGGTTGTTAAGGTAAGAGCCATGACCCAACAAAGGTGATTATGTTTGTACTCCCTGCATCTCATGTTTCCAGATGCTGGTACAACACCTCCCTCCATGCTCACAGCCCTGGCTGGTCAGCCATCTTGATTCAGTCACAGGAAGTGGAGAGGATGCTGGGAAGGTTTCATGTCAAACAGCAGTCATTTCTTTTACCAGGTGAGGGCACCGTGATGGATCCAATCAAACCGTTGTTGAATCAAACTGTTCCAACATTATGACTATATTTTTTAGTTTACTGGCATGACATTGTGTGGGAGAAAATAATGCTCGTTGGGGTAAAAGTGTAAATAAATTTCACTTTGGTTCAATAAGATCTGTTAAGTTACTGTGAGCCAGGTTTTCTGCTCTGTACAAGATAGTTTTTTGGATTTCACTGTATATGCAGGGGTTTATCTAGACCTGATCAGAGGCTGATATTCATCCCCAAGTCTGCAGCAAATGGCAGTTAAAATTCCCAAATTGGAATTGCAAATTGTTGAATTCATGTTATATAGTACAGTAAACTACGGTTATAACGAACTCGAAGGGACCACTAATTTTAGTTTGTAATAACCGTAGTTCGTTATAAGCATATATACAGCATTTATACAACAAATGGTCGGGACTGAAAAATATGTTTGTTACATCGGTCAGTTCGTTATATGTGTGTTCGTTATAACCGTAGTTTACTGTAATACTGTATGTTATGGCTTTTTAGAAGCTGCTTCTAACCAGTTTAAACAAAATATCAGGGGAAAACTCCAAAATGCCTGCCAAGGGAAATCAGTTTGGAATCAGGGATGTAATTCCATGCCTGTTTTGCAGCTTGCCTTATTTCAGATTAATTTTATTTTGCGTTATATCATACCTTTTTATTACCATTGTTTCTTTATATTCATGAGACATTTCGCTTATTTCTGATGAACAACATTCAATTCCCAATAACAGGCCAACCAAATAAAACCAGCAGAGAGCAACCAAACTTAGGGCATGTACCTTTAAATAGAAATAGCCAACAAAATTACAAACAAGACACCTATGGTGTGCATCGTTATGATTAAAGCCCGTCACATTTTCAATGGAAACCGCAACAAACCAAATATGTGTGCGCTCAGTTTGTTGTGGTCTGCATGATTTACTGTGCACGGTTCCACTGAAAATGTGCCGGGCTGTGATCATTATGATGCAAACTTAAGGAGGAATTTGTGTGGCTGTTTCTGTTTTAAGTGTGTACTTGTTCCATAGTTTAGTTGGACCCGTGAATATCCGGGTTAGAATAGGCCTTCAGCAACCCATACTTGTCGTAAAAGGTGATTATGCTTGTCGTAAGAAGCGACTGACGGGATCGGGTGGTCAGGCTTTCTAACTTGATGCAATGGTTGATGCATGTTATCGTATCCCAATTGCGTAGATCGATGCTCATGATATCAATCACTGGATTGTCAGGTCTAGACTTTGTTTTCCGACCGCCGTCATATAGCTATAATATTGCTGAGTGCGGCGTTAGAAAAACACAAACTAACATTAAACAACAAACAAATAGTTTGGTTGCTCTCTGCTTGTTTCCACTGGTAGGCCTGAATAACTCTAGTATAAGGGTGACACTATTTTTCAGGGCATTATCATTTGCAGAAGCCCAAGGTCTTCCAATAACTGCCCGACGAAGGAGGGCGGTTGAAAAGACCAAGGGCTTCCGCTAATGATAATGCCCTGAAAAATAGCATTACCTTTATTATAGCTAGAAAATGGATGGAATTTGTTATCAGATAAAAAGAAACAACAACATCGGTTTGGAAACATTTACTGCAATCAACACGAATGTCACTGCCCACTTTTACAAATATTGAAACGTCCGAGAACAAACCAGATGACGTCACTATTGAACGTGACGTCCCCTAACAATGGGTGTGATAATGGCCCGTCGTCAAGCAATATGAGGGCATTATCAAGTTACAGTGGCCCGCTCATTTCTGATAACATGCGGGTGGTTTAATGATAATTCTGTCCATTTTAGCTATAATCTATGTTATTGTACAGTCAGTACCTGGGGTTGGTGTGTTTCAGGTTGGTGGGTCAGCTGCCAGCCTACCTGTGGGTGGTGAACACTCTCACGGACACACCCACCTCCCAACATGTCGCAGCATTCGTCAACACCCTGGAGCAAAGCCTGGTATGGCTAGTACACCGGATATGTCAATGAAATTGGAAGAAATGCATGTAATACGTTCAGGGATGAAAGAAATTGTGATAAACTCGATACATGTGTACACTAAGCAGGAAGTGTGAGGGCTGGGTAGAGGAAGATGTAAGGTAGTGTTGACTTGCCTCAAACAGTAGACATTCAAGAGGCCATTGACCTTGGTTTGAGATAAAAAATAATCTTGAGTGTTTATCGGATATAATTTGTAAGCAGTACGTAGCTCTGCCTGATGGAGACATGCCTGGAGACAGCAGTAATACCAGGATCAACCAGTGGCAGCAAAAGCTGTAATAACTTAGACCGAAAACTTTTGTATTGATTGAAATTTGCATGTATTATACTTGTGCCAAAAGCTGCGACTCCAAACTTGGCTCTTGACAATATTTTCAGTTGACTTTAATGTTATTTTGTGGGTAATAATTACTTGAACAGAATTTTACAAGTCTTGGGCTTTACAGTAGTGGCTATGACTGATTATACTGTGAGTGAGTGAGTTGGGTTTAACGCCGCTTTTAATAGTATTTCAGTTATATCGTGGCGTGTCAGCTTAATGTGGGAGGAAAGCCCGAAGTGATGCAGGTGTCAGATGTTTACCACTTCGGTGAAACCCACGAGCACGGGTATGGTGCTGACAAACCTAGAAACATAATTGGGGTGAACCCGGATTCGAACCCACAATCATAGGTTTCTGGCGTGCCCAAGGGACGCAACACTTCAAGGCAAATCGCCACCCGTGCCCCCAAGACTGATTATAAATGATCAGTTCCATGACATAGTGCAATTAAAAAAAGTCCACACCTCATTTGCAATAACATTATGAGAAATATAACTGATTTGGATAGAAAACCACCTGTCTTAGTTTTTTCACAAGTATCAAACTGTGAGACAAGTTTTTGTATGACGTTGCACTCAGGAATTATATAACTATAAACAAAAAGGACACAACAGTTCAGAAATTATGTGTGGGTGAGCGATTCTTGCTTTTTGCCACAGTGTTACAGGTATATGACCCACAGTGACCTGTAAATAATCAAGACAGACAAACCAGTGGTTGATGGCATGAACAGTACCGTTTGTCCCCACACACACACAATCAGCCAACTCACACTTTGTAACATGAATGGTGTGCTGCAATCTGTTTCGTTGAAAAACATTATTCAAATGGGATTAGATCCCGGAAATGTTCAGAATTCACTGGGTGTGACATATTTTTTTCTCAATCTCTAATTTGAAAAATGTGCCATTCAGCTTGGTGTAACGGATACTGCGTTAATCAAATATTAATTTTGATTTATTTGATGCTCTTTATAATTTGCTGACCAAGCGTGTTCAGTTATCACTGCGGCATGAGACAGTGCTTTCAGAAAATGATTCATAACTTTTGTATTTAACAATATCAATACACAGATTTTTTCAGATTAGTGGATGACACTGAGTACCGCATGGTTCCAAACAAAATTTTGAAACACATATTTATATCCTAATTGTGGCACCGAATGGGTATTTAGCCTGCTCCTTGGAACGCTGCTAATATAAGCAGTCACACATAGATTTTGAGATCCGTCTTCGACAGTCTTGAATTTTTAAAAGAGTTGATATTTGGCCTTGACCTTTCTTGACCAATCCACATCTCAAGTATCTTACCTTATCATGACCCCATGAGGATTCTGGGTTAGAATTGGTCCCTAGTAAGGGATGCTTGTTGAAAGAGGCAGCAAAATGGATCAGGTGGTCAGACCTTTGGTTTGGTTGAATGCATGTCATTGTTCCCGGACAGCATTGGGCATTGCTCATAATATCAATCACTAGATTGTCTGGTTCAGATGGAAGTGTTTACAGGTCGCTTTAACATTGCTTGAAGAGTGGGGCATAAACAATAAACAGATAAACAAATGTATCAAGCCAGCTGTAAGTGTTTATGTCCGGTCTCTGTTAACACATCGGCTACATGGAACTCTGTGATTACTCTACTTCATAACCATAGGGTTAGAAATAACCCAGTTCATGAAAATCCTATGTGCACTCGTCCGAATATCACTCCTGTTTTGTTTCCGTCATCCGGACGATGTCATTCGAATCTTATTGTGACGTAAGGTCAAAGCTGAAGATTGTTGACGTTATTTGACAAATTGTAGTGTTCTAGGAAAGCTGTGGTGATCAGTGCATTTTTCTAAAGGGGAGCTCAAAAGGATTAAGAAATAGTGGGTAAGAAAGAAATTATCACACTCGCATGTGTTTCATACTGATTTAACGAGACTTGTGTAAGAATTCATGTATTACCCTCGCTCTCGCTCAGGAAATACAAGAATTCTGACACTCGTTTTGTAAAATTAGTATGACACACAAGCTCTGACAATAATCTCTGTATTTTCCCTTCAGGCCCTGTATGTTAGTGAGAGCAGTTACCTCCCCTGCCCGCTTACACTTCACATCACTCAAGTAAGTATGTTTGTTGTTCTTATAGCTATGTGTACACTATTGCATTATGGAGTTGTCACATGACTGTGTGGATTGTTGGACAGTGTTTGTTGTAGGCCCTGTACCATGATAGGTTCTTCAGACTGTAGAATAGTACATCTGTGGGATGTCTTCTAGGGGTGTCATGATATCCTTACTTCACCTATCCATACATATTGTGATATTTGTGTCATGTACAATATGTATCATGATACTCAGTGTAGTCAGAATGTATAGGGCCCTTTGATGCCCATATGATCAGAATGTGTGGATGCCCAAGTAATAATGATTCAGCCCTCAGACGTCCTGTAATACAGGAATGAACGATTGGATGCCAGTTGAATAGTCATTGGACCTGTGGAGGCCCTGTTAAGAATCATTGGTCCCTTGGGCACCAATGTAATAAAAATGATTGGGCCCTTGGACACCCATGTAATAAAAATGATTGGGCCCTTGGACACCCATGTAATAAGAATGATTGGGCCCTTGGACACTGTTGTAATAAAAATGATTGGGCCCTTGGACACCCATGTAATAAAAATGATTGGGCCCTTGGACACCAATGTAATAAGAATGATAGGGCCCTTGGACACCCATGTAATAAAAATGATTGGGCCCTTGGACACCCATGTAAAAAAAAATGATTGGACCCTTGGACACCAATGTAATAAATATGTGTTGAAGCCCAAGTAATAAGAATGATTCAGCCCTCAGACATCCTGTAATACAGGAATGAACGATTGGATGCCTGTTGAATAGTCATTGGACCTGTGGAGGCTCTGTTAAGAATTATTGGTCCCTTGGACATCCATGTAATAAAAATGATTGGTCCCTTGGACACCCATGTAATAAAAATGATTGGGCCCTTAGACACCCATGTAATAAGAATGATTGGGCCCATGGACACCCATGTAATAAAAGATTGGGCCCTTGGACACCCATGTAATAAAAATGATTGGGGCCTTGGACACCAATGTAATAAGAATGTTTTGGCCCTTGGACACCCATGTAATCAGAATGATTGGGCCCTTGGACACCCATGTAATAAGAATGATTGGGCCCTTGGACACCCATGTAATAAATATGTGTTGATGCCCAAGTAATAAGAATGATTCAGCCCCTCAGACATCCTGTAATACAGGAATGAACGATTGGATGCCTGTTGAATAGTCATTGGACCTGTGAAGGCTCTGTTAAGATTATTGGTCCCTTGGACACCCATGTAATAAAAATGATTGGTCCCCTGGACACCCATGTAATAAAAATGATTGGGCCCTTGGACACCCATGTAATAAGAATGATTGGGCCCATGGACACCCATGTAATAAAAGATTGGGCCCTTGGACACCCATGTAATAAAAATGATTGGGGCCTTGGACACCAATGTAATAAGAATGATTGGGCCCTTGGACACCCATGTAATCAGAATGATTGGGCCCTTGGACACCCATGTAATAAGAATGTTTGGTCCCTTGGGACACCTATGTAATAAGAATGATTTGGCCCTTGGACACCTATGTAATAAAAACGATTGGGCCCTTGGACACCATTGTAATAAGAATGTTTGGGCCCTTGGACACCCATGTAATAAGAATGATTGGTCCCTTGGACACTATGTAATTTAGAATGTTTGAGCCCCTGGACACCGTTGCAATAAGAATGTTTGGTCCCTTGGACACCTATGTAATAAGAATGATTGGGCCCTTGGACACCCATGTAATAAGAATGATTGGGTCCTTGGACACTGTTGTAATAAGAATGATTGGGTCCTTGGACACCCATGTAATAAGAATAATTGGGCCCTTGGACAACCATGTAATAAGAATAATTGGGCCCTTGGACAACCATGTAATAAGAATGATTGGGCTCTTGGACACCCATGTATAAAGAATGATAGGGCTCTTTAATACCCATGTAAAAAGAATAAATGGGCCTATAGACACCCATGTAATAAGATGGGCGCTTGTACACCTGTGTACAGTGTCCCATGCTGCTGGAGTACAGGCAGCGAGGGCAACTCGGTGCAGTGCTGGTGTCTCAGATCAGTGCAGACATCTCCCACTTGATGTGTGCAGATATCCGCATTGCTTCATGTTCAACAGAAGGAGCTACTAAATATAGGCCCTGACACACCGTGTTGACAATCTGCACCATGAACAGCACAACACTTCACCTTATCTCAGTGTGCGGTCACTACAGCATCCGGTATTGCTCACATTGATATTTGTATTAGGTCTCCATGGAACTGCAATTGTAAAATTGGAATAACCCTACTTACAGGTCAACTGGTGAAGCATGAGTGAGTGAAGCTGTGAGTGAGTGAGTGAGTGAGTGAATGAGTGAGTGTTTTATGGCACTTTTAACAATATTCTTGCAATATCGCGGCATGGGACGCCAGAAATGGGCTTCACACAATGTCACTTGACACCAGTGTGGCAGAACAAGCTTCCATGCAAATCTTCACAGAGCCACACTAAACTGATTGCTTGTTCTGCAAATTATTTCTGCCCAATTGGCAATGTAACCAAAAATTAATATTTTTGTATTTGGTGCCAACATATTTTGCTTAGGCAAGAACCTTAGCAACCTCGTTATGCACCATATTGTGTTTCCATATCTTGAAATCATTTGATGATTGATAACATGTGAAAGCTACAAATCTAAGATTGAGACATTCATACAATGATTGGGCACAGTACTATTCTAGAACACAAGACGCCTGCATCAGTAGCATGTTGTATGATGGGTTCTGTGTTTCCAGTGTGTCCTCACCCTGAAGTCCTGTGGTGCTGAAGATGGACTTCTCCACAACCTCATCCTACATCCTCTACTTGCTGTCTCAGTACTGGTAGTTATCTTGTGATATACCCACTCACTCACTCACTCATACCATCACTTAATCACAGATTCACATTCCCACTCACTCAATAACCCACTTATTCACATGCACACATTCTCACTCGTACACTCACTCTCACAGATCCCCAAATACACTCACTCACTCACTCACAGATCCCCAAACACTCACTCACTCACTCACAGATCCACAAACACACTCACTCACTCACTCACAGATCCACAAACACTCACTCACTCTCTCACAGATCCACAAACACACTCACTCACTCACTCACAGATCCACAAACACTCACTTATTCACTCACTCACAGATCCACAAACACACTCACTCACTCACTCACTCACAGATCCACAAACACACTCACTCACTCACTCACAGATCCACAAACACACTCACTCACTCACTCACAGATCCACAAACACTCACTTACTCACAGATCCACAAACACACTCACTCACTCACTCACAGATCCACAAACACACTCACTCACTCACAGATCCACAAACACACTCACTCACTCACTCACTCACAGATCCACAAACACACTCACTCACTCACTCACAGATCCACAAACACACTCACTCACTCACTCACTCACAGATCCACAAACACTCACTTACTCACAGATCCACAAACACACTCACTCACTCACTCACAGATCCACAAACACACTCACTCACTCACAGATCCACAAACACACTCACTCACTCACTCACTCACTCACTCACTCACTCACAGATCCACAAACACTCACTTACTCACTCACTCACAGATCCACAAACACTCACTCACTCTCTCACAGATCCACAAACACACTCACTCACTCACTCACAGATCCACAAACACTCACTTATTCACTCACTCACAGATCCACAAACACACTCACTCACTCACTCACTCACAGATCCACAAACACACTCACTCACTCACTCACAGATCCACAAACACACTCACTCACTCACTCACTCACTCACTCACAGATCCACAAACACTCACTCACTCACAGATCCACAAACACACTCACTCACTCACTCACTCACAGATCCACAAACACACTCACTCACTCACTCACAGATCCACAAACACACTCACTCACTCACAGATCTACAAACACACTCACTCACTCACTCACTCACTCACTCACTCACTCACTCACTCAGTCACTCAAAAATCACCCACTCATACACTTAAGATCCAACCCACTCACTCAATCACAGACCAGATACCCCCTCACACACTCACTCATCAACCCACTGACTCCATCAATCCCCTCAACCATGAACCCACTCACTCATCAGCCCCCTCCTCCCTCTGCCCTCCAGGTCCACTGGACAACCATCACGTCTGTGCTTCATGCGAGCGGAGCGAAGGGAGACAACTTTCTCTTTGCTACCTACTTCAACACCATGGCCTGGGCAGAAAAGTGAGTACCTTAATGTAATAATCACATCTGAGGTGAAGATCTCTCAAAGCCCTCATGCCACATCTGAGTTGAGAATGCAGAATGTTGACATTCTTCTGTGGTATTTCTCAGTTGTGGAGGAAGGACACATGGGTTCGGTCCTACAGTTCATCACCGAGCAGTATTTTATGTAACATGACTGAATTTTGGCAAAAATGTTCTTCCAGGGATGTCTCTATTCCCACCCTGAACTGTTATATGACATAACTAAAAAACTCAATCTCATTAAAATCGGATCTTAGACTACCGCTAAACAAAGATCTGAGGACATCCCATTATGGGTCACGTCAGAACGACCTTTCACAAACTTTGATTGACCAATGAAATGACTGACAAGAAATCAACATTAGCCAATCATAAGGCAGCTTTCTCGCGCTCTATGACACTAGTTTCAAACTGGCAACTATGCTTGGAAACATATTTTGACATATTCTCGATTAAAGTTTTTAAAACGGATAAAAAGAACATTCTTGGATGGCTTATAGATGGCCTAGATTGTATGGGTATAATTATGAAACCCGTAACTGTCGTTTAGAATACCCTCTGTTAAATATTTCGAGGTTGCATGATTAGAAAACACATTCCGACTGTCACTTTCGTGACCTGGTAAGCGACGCTCTGATTGGTTGGATAAAAGGTCGTTCTGACGTGACCCGTAATGGGATGTCCTAACTGATAGCGAGAGCTAAGATCTGATTTTAATGAGATTGCTAAATAACTGTTCAAAACATTATTAAGCTCACGCTCAACTCACTCTCTTCTCCTAACAATATATCACCAGTGGTCATGTCAATCCCTGTATCTGAATCTGCCCTTCTGAACTCAAGAGAAGCACAGTGGCCCAGTGGTCTTAAGGTGCCACAACCTGCTATGCAGAGTTACATCCCTTTGCCAGGTCAGCCACCTACTGTCATGTGAATAAATCTCTGATAATCATGACTCGTGAGTTGTTCCTTAAGACTTGGAGCTGAAATCATTATAAAACATTAATAGCTCATAGTCCAGTGAATTTCAGTGTGTTAAATACTTCTGTGTGTGACATTCCTCTAGGGCGGTCGGGTAGCCTAGTGGTTAAAGCGTTCGCTCGTCACGCCGAAGACCCGGGTTCAATTCCCGACATTGGTATGAAGTGTGAAGCCCATTTCTGGTTTCCCCTGGCATGATATTGCTGGAATATTGCTAAAAGCAGTGTAAAACCATACTCACTCACTCACTCACTCACTGACATGCCTCTAACATCTACATACTGCTATTAGGTGTGAATGAACTGCACAAGAACAGCGAGTTAGTGAAAGATCAACCAGTTCCTGCATCCCCCATCTTTTGAAGTGTGTGTACTTGTGTTTACCAACTTGTGTTTACTGCTTCTAATTAGGCTAATCCATGAGAAATTGTAAGATGTGTGTATGTTTTCACCCTGGACTTTTTAAAGTGGTCCGACACTTGCTGCGCTTTGAAAGGAGAGAAACGGAAACTTGAATTAGCCATTTCCACTTAAAGATTTTCAAGAAGTTTGTGATAGTGTACACCAAGTACCTTTATTTATTGCTTCAAGTGACCGGAGTTTGTTATCACCGAATAAACTCAGATGAACATGTTTGGTAAAATTTGTACAACCTCATCAGTATTTTAATACGTTTTGATGTTTGGAAGTGTTTTCAAGAGGAAAAGTTCACATAGATTGAATCAAATGTCAGCTGAGTGTGCAATGGCTGTGTCATCTGGGTGTTTTCAATGTCATCTGACAAAGACTGTATAATATGTATTCCATGTTCCCCTTCTCCAGTCTATGGAGAACACAATGACGGCACTTTCCAGGTCTTGTTTTTCTGATTTTGTGAGACAAAATATTTTAAGGGTGAAACAATGTTATCAGAACTTATTAGAGGTCTTTTCCAAACAAAAGTTAATTGGCTTTAATTCAGTGTGTTATTATGAAAGTAGCCATTAATTAGAAGCTTTTGTTTCCTTTGAAGAAGGTTGCTGAGAATGAATGCTCATGGAACAATGCTAGGAAGTGTATTTAAAAAAATGTTTTCTTTCAATTATACTGGGATTTTGTTTCGTTTTTATGGGCAGCATTTAATAAATATGTGGCCATAAGTTGGTTTGTGGATCTTAAGAGCCTGTGTTTCAGGGACCGCCTCCGTGGTCCAGTGGTAGAGCGTCCGCCCGGAGAGCGGAAGGCTCGAGGTTCGATCCCCAGCCGCGTCATACCAAAAGACGTTGAAAGATGGTACTTGTTGTTACCCTGTCTGGCGCTCGGCATTAAGGGGCTAAAACAAGGACTGGTCGGCTCGGAGTCAGTATACTGTGTCTGAATGGGGTATTCATGTTAAACTGTGGCATGGTATCTCAGTGGGGTAACACTATCAATCGTCAACAGTCCGGACTAGTAAAATCACCCACACACACACATGCATGCACGTTGCTATATAAGTGCAATAATCTTGGAAACGACGTTAAACCCCATTCCACCTCACCTCTCCTGTGTTTCAGGGTTAAGTTAAAAAATAAGAGTGCATGAGTGAGATAGGGTTTTGGCTGTTTTTAGCAATATTCCAGCAATATCACAGCGGGGGACACCAGAAATAGGTTTCACACATAGTGCTCTTGTGGGGAATCGAACCCAAGCCTTCGGTGAGACAAGTTTACATCATTAACATCTTAGCTAACCCACCGCTCATTACAAACAAGTAGAAGAAATAAACATTACTCATATAATTAACCTCCAAATTTATATCTGGTATCAAAAGCCCGTTTTTACTTTCAGATGTATTGAGACGCAGACCTTCTGCCCCTGTGTCCCTCCACCCTGGCTGTGTGGGGCTGCTCTCTTCTCACTGGGGCTGCGTCATCATGGTAACATGCACGCTGTGACTGGCCTGCTGTCCAAGTCCTGTGTGGACCAAGAGGTGAGAGTGTGGCTGTATTGTTGATGTGGTGGCTGTGTTGTTGATGTGGCTGTGTTGTTGATGTGGCTGTGTTGTTGATGTGGAGACTGTGTTGTTGATGTGGAGGCTGTGTTGTTGATGTGGCTGTGTTGTTGATGTGGTGGCTGTATTGTTGATGTGGTGGCTGTGTTGTTGATGTGGCTGTGTTGTTGATGTGGCTGTGTTGTTGATGTGGAGGCTGTGTTGTTGATGTGGAGGCTGTGTTGTTGATGTGGCTGTGTTGTTGATGTGGTGGCTGTATTGTTGATGTGGAGACTGTGTTGTTGATGTGGCTGTGTTGTTGATGTGGAGACTGTGTTGTTGATGTGGAGGCTGTGTTGTTGATGTGGCTGTGTTGTTGATGTGGAGGCTGTGTTGTTGATGTGGAGGCTGTGTTGTTGATGTGGTGGCTGTGTTGTTGATGTGGCTGTGTTGTTGATGTGGTGACTGTGTTGTTGATGTGGAGGCTGTGTTGTTGATGTGGTGGCTGTGTTGTTGATGTGGCTGTGTTGTTGATGTGGAGGCTGTGTTGTTGATGTGGTGGCTGTGTTGTTGATGTGGTGACTGTGTTGTTGATGTGGCTGTGTTGTTGATGTGGAGACTGTGTTGTTGATGTGGTGGCTGTGTTGTTGATGTGGAGGCTGTGTTGTTGATGTGGTGGCTGTGTTGTTGATGTGGTGACTGTGTTGTTGATGTGGTGACTGTGTTGTTGATGTGGAGACTGTGTTGTTGATGTGGTGACTGTGTTGTTGATGTGGTGGCTGTGTTGTTGATGTGGTGGCTGTGTTGTTGATGTGGTGACTGTGTTGTTGATGTGGTGGCTGTGTTGATGATGTGGTGGCTGAGTTGTTGATGTGGAGGCTGTGTTGTTGATGTGGTGACTGTGTTGTTGATGTGGCTGTGTTGTTGATGTGGAGGCTGTGTTGTTGATGTGGTGGCTGTGTTGTTGATGTGGTGACTGTGTTGTTGATGTGGTGGCTGAGTTGTTGATGTGGTGGCTGTGTTGTTGATGATGTGACTGTGTTGTTGATGTGGTGGCTGTGTTGTTGATGTGGCTGTGTTGTTGATGTGGAGACTGTGTTGTTGATGTGGAGGCTGTGTTGTTGATGTGGAGGCTGTGTTGTTGATGTGGAGGCTGTGTTGTTGATGTGGTGGCTGTGTTGTTGATGTGGAGGCTGTGTTGTTGATGTGGAGGCTGTGTTGTTGATGTGGTGGCTGTGTTGTTGATGTGGAGGCTGTGTTGTTGATGTGGAGGCTGTGTTGTTGATGTGGTGGCTGTGTTGTTGATGTGGTGGCTGTGTTGTTGATGTGGAGGCTGTGTTGTTGATGTGGAGGCTGTGTTGTTGATGTGGAGACTGTGTTGTTGATGTGGTGGCTGTGTTGTTGATGTGGCTGTGTTGTTGATGTGGCTGTGTTGTTGATGTGGAGACTGTGTTGTTGATGTGGAGGCTGTGTTGTTGATGTGGAGGCTGTGTTGTTGATGTGGAGGCTGTGTTGTTGATGTGGAGGCTGTGTTGTTGATGTGGAGGCTGTGTTGTTGATGTGGAGGCTGTGTTGTTGATGTGGTGGCTGTATTGTTGACTGCTCCCTCTCGAGGCTTCCCAAACCCTCACATTCAGCCGACAGGTGATGCTTTAACCACCAGACTATCCCTCCCTCTCACCTCACCTCCCCTTCTCACCTCCACTCACTCACTCAGATACAACTGTAATAATGCTCACAACAGCACAGTGAACTCCACTCACACTCTCAGATACAACTGTAATAATGCTCACAGCAGCACAGTGAACTCCACTCACTCACACTCTCAGATACAACTGTAATAATGCTCACAACAGCACAGTGAACTCCACTCACTCACTCAGATACAACTGTAATAATGCTCACAGCAGCACAGTGAACTCCACTCACTCACTCACTCAGATACAGCTGTAATAATGCTCACAGCAGCACAGTGAACTCCACTCACTCACTCAGATACAACTGTAATAATGCTTACAACAGCACAGTGAACTCCACTCACTCACTCACTCAGATACAACTGTAATAATGCTTACAACAGCACAGTGAACTCCACTCACTCACTCACTCAGATACAACTGTAATAATGCTCACAGCAGCACAGTGAACTCCACTCACTCACTCACTCAGATACAACTGTAATAATGCTCACAGCAGCACAGTGAACTCCACTCACTCACTCACTCAGATACAACTGTAATAATGCTCACAGCAGCACAGTGAACTCCACTCACTCACTCACTCAGATACAACTGTAATAATGCTCACAGCAGCACAGTGAACTCCACTCACTCACTCACTCAGATACGACTGTAATAATGCTCACAGCAGCACAGTGAACTCCACTCACTCACTCACTCAGATACAACTGTAATAATGCTCACAGCAGCACAGTGAACTCCACTCACTCACTCACTCAGATACAACTGTAATAATGCTCACAGCAGCACAGCGGACTCCACTCACTCACTCACTCACTCAGATACAACTGTAATAATGCTCACAGCAGCACAGCGGACTCCACTCACTCACTCACTCAAACTCTCCTCTGCTACAAGAATTGAGACACTGTTTGGACATTGTATCTTTTTTTGTCAATGTTGTATTTTCTTCTTGTATGTTTCCACAATACACAGACAGAAGATTTGTACATATATGCAAGCGCTCTCAGACTCGGGGAAGGTTAATAGGGTTTAGTCTTTACATCACCAGCTTTATTTTTCTGCTCATCTTCTGCACAGTTGAGGTGAAACAGTGCGTGATCAAACAGCTCCATTCCTCCCTTGAATACATCAAGCAAAGCCAGTTTATGTTACCGCAGTGACAACTTACGACCTTTCAGAGTTTACTGAAGTAAACTGCTAATCAACATTGAACATCTACATTTCGAACGAACCTGCTCATTAACTCACAAGTTTTATTTTCAGGAAGTATAAGCTTAATGAGATGTGATATATGTTAGCCACTAAGTTCTAGCATCTCTGCAGGAGCTACACCATCAGTAATCAAGTCCTGTTAAGATGATAGAAACATCGGTAGTGAAGATCATCTCTTTTTGTTATTTTCTATTTTTCACGTGTTACCAGTGAAGCAAATACTACCTGAGTTTCTCATATTAATAAAACATTAGGATTGAAGTTTGGAACATGTGGATTAAATTTGGTTAAATGGTAATAAAATGGTGTGTAAGAACTTAGTTTTGAGTGGACAATGTTAGAAAAATATTTCACAGATGTCCGAGGATCATGCAGTTTTTTTTTCAAGCAAAACTAGTTTTTTGTTTTATGGCTAAACCTGCCTGTAAGTTTTGTAATTGATTAATCTTTAATTCAAAATTTGTAAAATGTATATCCTTTCCATGGCCAATTTGTATTGAAATGTAGCGATTTACGGGTTTCAAAATGCAGTTGGATTTTCGGGAGAACAACCAATCAGGGATTAAACGTAATATATATTTTCGGATTCTTTCCCTCCTCGGAGCGTCCGACATTTATGAACATATTGTCATTTAGTCATGTATAAGGATCAATATTTTCAAACATGTTTATTTAAATAAGGCAGAACTGTGTCATTAGACCAGATAAAGTCATATCATATGATTTGCAGCCTTCCAGTGTGTTGACTGAAATGTATGATGTGGGATGTCTATAATGGCACAAGAGGGTAATTGTTACAAAAAATACAAACCAGCGAAAAACATAGTGCAAATTTGTTACGTTTAACCCGGGATAGGTGTCTCTGTAGTAAAAACATACAAGTGTTTTGAAAACCAAATTTCCATTATGTTTAAATACGATCTGGTTGTTTTGAAACTCATTATGTTTAAATATGATCTGGTTATCCTCTCAAGAAAACATGCCGGCTGTGTTGAAGATATTGAATGAATGCTTAATTATACTCCATTATTTGAATTATTGTTTTGATGTAAAGGTTTTGACCAGAAAGATCAAAAATCAAAAACTAAACTCAGTGTGGCCTTATGTAGATATTGAAAAATACAACATATTTCCTGTAGGTGTGTATTTCCTTTGATGTAGGTCTGGGGGGAGATGGGTGTGTTGTGCGGAGCGGACTTGCCCTAGCTCCCATGTGGTACTGGTTACAGCAGGATGGAACTGTTCCCCTAATTATCACAAACATTTTCTACAAACTGGCAAACATTATTCAATTTATTTTGTAAACAAATGTAACTTTGAATATGTTGGTTTTAAAGTGTATCAAGCACGGTGGGAGAAAGATGGCTGATTGTCACCACATGTTGTTGGTGTTGGATCCTGTAAAGTGGATATTCTGGCATTTTTACATGAAACAATTCTTGGATGCCTTCTGTAAAGATTCATCTTTCTGAGTAAACATTCAGAATTTGAAAGTTTTCACTAAATTTTAAATGTTTTGAATAAATGAAACCCATCCCAAATAAATCAACCTTTTTCATCAAAGCATTTATATTTTAAAGTTGGTTCCAAAATTTCAACTGATATCCAATTTATAATGCTGACAGCAATATTTAAATGTTGAACAATTGAAATGCTGAAGTAAATTTACATACCGATATCTATAAATTAATTTCATTAGACTTTTCCCAAAAGTTCAAGATCACCTCCACCGCATTCTTTTTCCAGAAATCCAGGAACTGTCCTTGAAAGATCCAAATGACTTTTTATCTAAATTGAAACAGTAATTCACTCATTAAATAATGTGGATGACTCACCTTGGTGTTTAATGTTATCATGAGAAATATAGGGCTTAACAAGGTTAGATTGATTAAAAGGAATATATGTGAACACACTACTTTAACTGAGACACCAGACGCAGGATACAACCATCCCTGTCACACAGACGTCACTGCGAGGAAAATGATGTTTTTTAGAAATCCGTGTGATTGAGAAAAAGCGACGTGAATTGTGCTGTGTGTAGAACATCATGTAGCTGATGAAGTGGCACTGCTCCCTTTGTGAGGGGGGGGGACGTCCTGCTGGGATGGAGAGATGGAGAGGGGGGGGACGTCCTGCTGGGATGGAGAGATGGAGAGGGGGGCCAGCTAATGAGGGTGTACAGGAAGACAGCTGGTCAGGAAGGACAAGGCATCAGGGCTTGTGCTTACTAACCTCAACAGGATCTTGCATCATAGCATCAACTCACCATAATACGGTCTAGGACAATTAATTCATACATAGAAATGTCTACATTACTATTTCAATGGAATCATTTTAATATGGTATATTTTGCACCAAAGACATCATAGTATGCACCAACTTCTAATAATGTTGCAAAATTTGTCAAACACAAGTAATTTTGACTTGATTTTGACATAGCTATTATTGCTGAATAATTCTAAGTATTGTTTGCCTTTGACCGTCGTTACTAAGTAAAGATTTCTAAATCAAGTTAGTGACTCTCTCATCTAAGAAATGACAAGGGATTTTAAAACTAGTCTCAGAAACTGGTTTCAATTTGCAAAGCTTTCTGATGCAGTTTTCAGTTGTACTAAACATCCCATGCTAATGGTGATTGCTAAATATATTTGTAATTTCTTATTTAAGAGCCTAATTAATCCCAAATACACCTAATTGCCACAATTTAGGGTTGGCATCTCTGCTGCATTAACACTGGTAGAAGGGATGCTGTTGTTTTCGATGTTAATGCCCCCAGGGAACCCTTGGAGCCGACTAATGAAGATCCGCCGGCTACAATGTGGGGGTAGGAATGTAGTATACCGGTCACCTTCTGCCATTTTGGTAAGGCATGTTGGTCATGGCCAAGTGGTGTGGATCAATGGTGTTAGTACAGTGAGGGGGTTCTCAAATAACAGGACATGTATGGAGTATCCCATGCTTGTCATAAGGGCTGGGTAGAATAGGGATCAGGAATAACCATGAGTGATTTGTGTTTGTTTTGTCTTTTCTAAACATTGCTTGTGTTGTCATCCATTTCTGGTGCCCCCTACCCTCATATGGCTGGAATATTGCTAAAAGTGGCGTTAAATGCTTGCTTGCTTACTCACTCACTCACTCTCTCACTCACTCACTCACTCACCCATCCACCCACTCACTCACTCACTCACTCACTCACTCACTCACTCACTCACTCACTCACTCTTCTCTGACAAGGCCACTGTTGAATTGGCATAAAACAACATTCACTCCTTTGTTTCGAAAGCACACAGTACCATCTGCTTGTTGTTGGAAGTGGGGCTTTGGACGACAGCTTACAATCGACAGGAACACTGAACAGGCCATTTGTTGAGCTGTGCTTTCTTCTCCCCAGATGCTGGCTGCCTACTGTGAACTGAGTCTGCTGTCCCTGGCTGCCGCATATACACACACTGAGCTGGAGAAACAGGTGCTCTGTCCATCCATCTGTCCATCATCCATCCATCTGTCCATCATCCATCCATCCATCATCTATCTACCCAGTCACAAGTCCATCCATCCAGTCATAAGTCCATCCATCTGTCCATCCATTCAACCACACATCTGTTCGTCCATCCATCAGTCCATTTGTCCATCCATCCATCCATCCATCCACACTTTAATTCATGTTTTTCGCTTTATTGCGATTTGCATGCACATGTGTGTGTGGCTGCTTGTACTGGTCTGGACGGATGCTATCCCACTGACATACCATGCTGAGGTTTAACATGGACACACAACTCAAACATGGTATACTGACTCCGAGCCGACCAGTTCTTGTTTTATCCCCTTAATAGGTAGTTTAATCCATATAATAAGCACCAATTATGATTCATCAAGTCTGAGATCAAACAGAATTCTTACTGGCATGTACCCAGGCTAGAATAGGTTCCTGTGTGGACTCAGGTTAGAATAGGTCCCTGTGTGTACCCTGGTTAGAATAGGTCCCTGTGTGTACCCAGGCTAGAATAGGTTCCTGTGTGTACCCAGGTTAGAATAGGTCCCTGTGTGGACCCAGGCTAGAATAGGTTCCTGTGTGTACCCAGGTTAGAATAGGTCCCAGTGTGTACCCAGGTTAGAATAGGTCCCTGTGTGTACCCAGGTTAGAATAGGTCCCTGTGTGTACCCAGGCTAGAATAGGTTCCTGTGTGTACCCTGGGGAACTCAAACATGGTATACTGACTCCGAGCCGACCAGTTCTTGTTTTAGCCCCTTAATAGGTAGTTTAATCCATATAATAAGCACCAATTATGATTCATCAAGTCTGAGATCAAACAGAATTCTTACTGGCATGTACCCAGGCTAGAATAGGTTCCTGTGTGGACTCAGGTTAGAATAGGTCCCTGTGTGTACCCAGGTTAGAATAGGTCCCTGTGTGTACCCAGGCTAGAATAGGTTCCTGTGTGTACCCAGGTTAGAATAGGTCCCTGTGTGGACCCAGGCTAGAATAGGTTCCTGTGTGTACCCAGGTTAGAATAGGTCCCAGTGTGTATCCAGGTTAGAATAGGTCCCTGTGTGTACCCAGGTTAGAATAGGTCCCTGTGTGTACCCAGGCTAGAATAGGTTCCTGTGTGTACCCAGGTTAGAATAGGTCCCTGTGTGGACCCAGGCTAGAATAGGTTCCTGTGTGTACCCAGGTTAGAATAGGTCCCTGTGTGTACCCAGGCTAGAATAGGTCCCTGTGTGTACCCAGGTTAGAATAGGTCCCTGTGTGTACCCAGGCTAGAATAGGTTCCTGTGTGTACCCAGGTTAGAATAGGTCCCTGTGTGTACCCAGGCTAGAATAGGTCCCTGTGTGTACCCAGGCTAGAATAGGTTCCTGTGTGGACTCAGGCTAGAATAGGTCCCTGTGTGTACCCAGGTTAGAATAGGTCCCTGTGTGTACCCAGGTTAGAATAGGTCCCTGTGTGTACCCAGGTTAGAATAGGTCCCTGTGTGTACCCAGGTTAGAATAGGTCCCTGTGTGTACCCAGGTTAGAATAGGTCCCTGTGTGTACCCAGGTTAGAATGGGTCCCTGTGTGTACCCAGGTTAGAATAGGTCCCTGTGTCAACCCAGGTTAGAATAGGTCCCTGTGTGTACCCAGGCTAGAATAGGTTCCTGTGTTCACCCAGGTAAGAATAGGTCCCTGTGTGGACCCAGGTTAGAATGGGTCCCTTTGTGGACCCAGGTTAGAATAGGTCCCTGTGTCAACCCAGATTAGAATAGGACCCTGTGTCGCTCTTAATTGGATGACATTGTAGTAATACACCATTTACAGAGTTCCATTCAGTCCGGTTTATAAATATTTTCTCTTTTGTAATCCACCTATGGTGGTTCATTTAGGATGGGTTGCAGCTCTGTGTTGTAATAGGATAGAAGATATGCCTGGAGAACGGAAGTTTGGTGGTTTAATCCCCAACCGCGCCATATCAAAAGACATTAAAAGATGGAGTCTATTGTTAGACTGGGGCTCGGTTTTAAGGGGGTAAATATGGAATGACTGGCTCCGAGTTTAATCTGTCTTTGTGAGGTAATGACCCTGTTTAACTGCAGCTTGGTATCTGAGTGGGCTTGCACTATATAGTCTGGACTAGTACAAACAGCCAAGCGTACACATTGCTATTGAAGTGAAATATACTTTAACTCGACGTTATACCAACCCCAACACAACCACAACCACAACCACAACCACAGCCACAGCCACAACCACAACCACAACACAACCACACCCACACCCACACCCACACCCACACCCACAACCACAACCACAGCCACAGCCACAGCCACAGCCACAACCACACAGATTAGGGACAGTCAAATCTCCTGTAAGGATCGGTTATGAAAAATATAATCCTGCCAATGAATTGCCGGAACGAAATAATCTTGCTTCACGCATGCCTTAAAAATAAACTGTCCAGTTAATGTCTTGATACATGATTTGGTTTTTTTCGGGAAAAAGATAACTATATCTTTTCAACCTGACAGGATAAAAAATTGCTTGTTTTTAAAGCATGACTGAAAAAATAATGTGGCAAAAACAAATGCCAGCAGTGTGGTGTACGAAGCCAATTAGATCCTGAAGAGGTTTATAAGATTTGTAAAAATTGAGAGAAGATGTCCCTTGGGAGAAATATTAGCCCTTGTACCAAATATCTCCGATCTAAGGTGAGTGTTGGGTTTCGGGATATTAGCATTGTGTCGACAGGAGAAGTGTGAGGGGAGCAAATCTGCCACCAGTGAATGGTTTCCTACACGGAGACACTGGGGAAGGGGTTGTTACTGATCACAGGCAGACAAAACAGAAGGGCTAGTTCACAGGAGGAACTTGTTCTCTGTTACACTGACAGCAGTATGAAGCTTGATGTATTCCTAATGTATCTGCCGTGATGTTTGTACTCAAGTAACACAAGGATTCCACGCCAATCTTGTTGAACCTGCACTCGTTCTATTCTATATTATTAGTTGGTGACTGATTCAAGACATATAATTGATTTCTCAGACAAGAGTCCTATTTCTTCAGGACATTCAGGGGAAAACATTGTCAATACCAGAGGTAAAATTACTGGTTCACAATGTTATCAGAAACGAAATATTTCATTAATAATATCACAGCAACAGCTTAACCTGGAAGAATGAAATGGTCATTCAGATTAGGGGCCATTAAGAGAATGACATACGTTGGTACATGTTCTATGGACACAGTCTCTGAAGTGATCAGGTAATTAAGAGTTTTATAAGCATCTGCTTCAGCAGAGTTAGTGACTGGACATGAGTACTAGGGTGACACCCCCTGCCCATTTTATGTAAAACCCATTTCATGGCACACACACACACGCACACACACACGCACGCACGAACGCAGGCACGCACGCAGGCACGCACGCATGCACGCACGCACGCACCCATGCACCACACCCCTATATTAGTTACCAGTCCCTAAGTAATGGTTGTTAAATTTTGCCGACCCCCCTCTATCTCCTTGTCATTGTTGTAAATAACAAATGACCAGCCCCTACAGGTCACCGGTATTATGAAAAAGAACATCAGAGATGACTTGAGTTCATTCCTTCAATGAGCGTATTTTGAACCATGCAATAAAGATCATGAGATTATTCAGACACCTCCCAAAACAATGAATGATAGACTACCAGACAGTTGACTGGAAGAACTCTGACACCCTTCCTGGTCACTAAGTCAAACTTGGCTACAATGTCCCCTGTTGTGATGCCGAGATAGGACAACTGTCACTCGCGGAGACCAGGTCGGACAAACTACACTCATACCAGATCTATTGTCTGACCTTGATTTGTAAACCAAAGCACAGTTGTTTGTTCAATATATACTTGCTAAGGATCAAAAGAGTCATATTTTGTCAAAGATGTTTTTCTCAGTAAATGTTGATTGATGTATGTACAGCTGACCGTATCTGATGCAAGTTTTTAATGTGGAATTGCAATTATTTTGATGTTGGACACTTGTCAGGCAAGGAAAGTTTATACATGTATGTGGTTTTACAATTAAGACTTGACTTTCACTTTGTGTGAGTTCATTGGAGTATGACCATTCATGGAGTGAGGGCCAAACAGTATGAACGTAGGACCTTCCAACAATGTTCACTCAAATAATTTCTAGATTGCTGTGGACTGTCACTTGTCACCAGACATATGTATTGCGTCAGTAGTTTGGGTGTGCATTTCTTTGATTTATTCAATAGGAAGGGTTGTAGCAAGGATATTCTTGAACGGGTGTTCAGTCAAACTCTTGGATTTATACCAATGTATGCTAAAATGCTAAGTTCAAGAGTCTAAATGATTAGAAACAATGCTTCTGTATTTATTCGTGCTTTGGACTTGCTAGACCCGTTTTATTACAATAAAGATCTTTATTATAGATCAGATTGTCTTTACTGGGTGCCGCCATTTTATTTGAAGCAGTTGCAAGTGATATGAGAGGTGGAATCTGAATGGTCAATATGAGGGACATAGAAGGGACATAACTTGTAATAGCCACTGGTGGCGCTATGGTCGAGCCCAGAAATTACAGCCTACTTCAGCAAGGGTGGACACTGAACTATTACAGTCAGTTAACTCCCTTGCTTCGGGAAGATGTGGGAAAGCAGGATATGATGTTTACTTTACATTGAAAACATTGCTGTTCCCCAATGTTTATAGTATAAACTTTAAACTTTATACCATGCTGTTTGTAACTGTGCAATGCTTGTGGTTTGATTGTGTTACTTCTGCCTGTCAGTACCTCACTGATGCCCGGATGTCACTGACAAGCATCATCGCCACACACCATCATGTCCTGGTTGCTCTTGCTGACAAGGATCTGCTGGAAACAAGAGTTGCCTCCCATAGTGCAAGGACATTCAGGAAGACTGCTTTAGTACAGTAAGTCCAAAACATGTGTTCTTTTTATGGAGACATATTGTCATTTTACGTATTTGTTTGCAATGAATTCATGATTTGTGTCAGGGATGAGCCCCACTTGTGTCATGATTTTCATAGATGTAAATTCCTTGAGCATACCTGGAAGAATATATATGTATTGGAACACCCAAAATGGAACTTGGGAGGTTACAATGGACAGGCAACTGCCCTGTCCATAGATGGGTAGCCATCAAGAAAGACAAACTGTCACCTGTGGCCTAGCCAGGTATGTGTGAATTGTTGCCCAGTGACCTGTCCATAGATGGGTAACCATCAAGAAAGACAAACTGTCACCTGTGGCCTAGCCAGGTATGTGTGAATTGTTGCCCAGTGACCTGTCCATAGATGGGTAACCATCAAGAAAGACAAACTGTCACCTGTGGCCTAGCCAGGTATGTGTGAATTGTTGCCCAGTGACCTGTCCATAGATGGGTAGCCATCAAGAAAGACAAACTGTCACCTGTGGCCTAGCCAGGTATGTGTGAATTGTTGCTCACCCTATCGACCACTGGTTTGTCAGGCCATTCATTTACCCTGTGCAGGCAGGGTCATGTAACTGTTTTACCACTGACTGCAGTTTAAAACTCCAATCCTTCACTAATATTTGTTTTTTACAAATCCAACAAAGAGTTGTATGGGTGGCTTAGTTTGTTCCCTCTATATTTAGATGTGTAGCTGAGATGAAGCTTAGTGATGCGTGTCATACGTTCGGTGCGTCTCCCTCAACTCTGACCAGTGTGATGCACACCTACAGCCAGGTGTGTCGGCAGTTTGAGGATACTGTCAGGAATCAGGTAACATGACAGGCACCTGGATGAGGTCTGATGGAAAGGTTACAGCATCAGGACCAACTATTTGATAATAGCATCTTCCCTAGGCAAGGGAGTTAACTCACCATAGAAGTCCAGTTTATACCCTTGCCAAACCAGGCTGGAAATATGGAGTTCTATTTTGGCTGGACTAATGAGTTTATGCGTAGTCCAATCAAAATCGCATGATGAAATCAACATCTGCCATCAATTGCAGGATTTGCAAAGCATGTGTACCAGAGACCATATACAGTGATCGCTCGCTATAACGCTACCAATGGGGTCCAAATAATTGGTGGGCGTTATAGACGATGAGCCGTTTAACCGAGGCCGAGGCGCGCGCTCGGAAAATCTCAAATCATCAATATGTGTTTATCTCACGTCACATCAAAATAGTATATATTTTTATGGACCTAGATCTACCTGTAATATCATTCATTTATTAAATCTGTCACATTTCACAATGTCTGAAATACGTATTCCATTTCAATTTATCATTTTTAATCGATAAATTAAAAAATTATTCACTATTTCCCGCGATGTTATTGAAAATAAAATTCTCTGACACACATTTCGACAACGGGTCCACATCAAAGAGCAAAATAAAGACGTTTTAAACAAATCTTTAAATATATTATACAAAGTGATAAATAAAATCAACAAAAATATATCTAAAAGTAATCAAACTTACATCTAAGTTATTATTTCCATCGTTTCGTGCGATCGCGTGTAATGTAAGTCAAATGACATCTCGGCTTTCGTCGCCTTGAATTCTCGGCTCGGACACAATGTTTAATGCAAAAATATATGCATGAAAAATCTTTGTCACAGCTCGTAACCTAGCACGATACATTCGCGAAGTTCCATATTTTTAATATATATCGTGATTTCCTGCTTAAAACGTTCAGATTAACACGATTTAACAAAAAATATTTTGCCAACTTCTGAAATTTATCAAACACGAGCGTGGTATCACAGCTATAATTTGATTGGCTGCCTGAGGTCACATGCTCAAAATTGACCAATCACGAAACTTGTAGTAGATTTCGGCAAGAAAGCGTCATTAGAAACAAATTTTAATCCAATGAAATCGCTTGTTATAACTACGAAAAAAACCAGGCGATGTTACGAAAGCGCGATTACGAAATGAATGACCGCCGTGTTGTGACAGCAACTACATGTGTGTGACAGTGTCGCCTCAAATTTGATTGCCTCACTAATTAAGAATATAAACTTCGCTTGTGGTTCTCTTTTATTGCATGCATGCGCTTCTAAGATCAAAGGTCGATAGTGTGAAAAGTTAACTAGTTGAACAATCGTATTTCCGGGACTTGCCGCGGATGTTTTCAAACAGATTATTAGAACTCCATTCAGCGATAAACGGTTGATTATGCAATGAGAAGCGTTATGTGCAAATGAACAACGAACAACAATACAATTATGTCTGTGTAAAACTATCAGTAATAAAAGTGTACATAAATTTTGGGAGCCATGCGTTAACGCGCGTAGTAACCGAAGTAGCGCTTTATCGAAGAGCGCAATAGCGAGCGATCACTGTAATAGATGGTCTCTGATGTGTACCGACAACTTACTGTCAACTGACATTTTCAAAACCTTTTCATGTTTTATATCAAGGCGCTCAAGTGATTTGAAGCACTTTGTGATGTTAATTACAATGTAGATCTTGATTATCGATCAGATCCACTTCACTGGGCGCCGCCATATTATTTGAAGCAGATGTAAGTGATATCTGAGGTGGCATATGATTGGTCAGTGGAAGGGACATAACTCATAATAGCCACTGGTGGCACTAAGATTGAGCCCAGAATTTCCAGCTTAGTTCCTCAAGGGTGGAAACTGGACTTTTACAGTCAGTTAACTCCCTTGCCTCGAGAAGATGGATGATAGGGGATGGGATTATTCTGCACTGAGACAAAGCAAACTTACATAAGTGGTCACGTAGAAAGTGGCCAAAGTAGTACTGGGTACTCAAATTTGATTATGAATCATCATGAGGATAAAGGACTAAATCGCTTTCTTCAGCCAAGGTTAGGCAAGCAGGGATTAAAATCTCAAACCTTACATTGGCCGTCATATGAGTAACTGTATTGTATTAGTTCATCACATTATTTTCTTCACATTGTCTCAAATATAAGTGACCACCTCTGTTGGTGGTACCTGTTGTTACCCTGCCCGGCACTCGGCATTCAGGGGACTGGTCAGCTCGGAGTCTGTATACTGTGTCTGAGTGGGGTATTCATGTTAAACTGCTGGATGGTATATCTGTGGGCTAGCACTATAAAATTGGCATCAGTCCAGACGAGTACAAGCAGCCACACAAACACACATGAATGCTATATATTTGCAATAATCTTTGACATGACATAAAACCCCATTTCAATTCACGTCACACAAATATAAGTAATAATTATGATGGTGAATATTATCATCATCACTCTTGTTAATTTGCCCTTTGGTTTCTCCTGTTATTAATGTTGTGTGAAGTGTTGGCTGTGTTTTTATTTCAGAGCATTTCTCTGCTCCAGCTGTCAAAGTGTGCACAGTTTCTGAAGAATGTGCTCAACAGCGTCAGTCTGGAGAGTCTACAGTCAGTTGATCAGGTAGTTAGATTGACTTTGTAACAACAGGTGCCATCAAACAGGAACTGAGAAAGGTGTGATCAGTGTTTGTTAGGGCTAACACGGGAAGGGTCGACTGTAGTTGTATCCAGTGACAAGATAAATTTTGTTTGTTACTTAACGCTGCACTCAGCAATGTTCCAGCACTATGAGGAGGTCTGTAAATAACCAAGTCTGGACCAGACAATCTAGTGATTGATATCATGAGCACTGATCCACGCAACTGGGATACAATGACATGCATCAAACAAGTCAGCGAGCCTGACCACTTGATCCCATTAGTCGCCTCTTACAACAAGCATAGTCATCTTTTACAGCAAGCCTGGGTTGCCAAGGACCTATTCTAACCCGGATCTTCACCGGTAGACAAGATAAGTGGATCCACTTGACCAGTGAGGCGGCGGCACTGCTGCATGAGAAACGGCAGAGTAACCACTGAAATTTAGCCTGAAACATGTTTTCAAACTGAGTTTAGTCAGAGCACCAGCACTAAGTCTTGACCATGTTAAATGTTACTGGTTGTTCTGAAGTTGATGGGGGCACAGTTGTCTCAGGTGTTGCAATTCCGCGTCCCTTGGGCATGCCAGAAACTTGTGATTGTGAGTTTGAATCCCGGTTCGCCTTGATTTTGTTTCTAGGTTTGTCAGCACCATACCCGCGGCCGTGCTCATGGGTTTCCTCCCACGTTAAGTTTACACACTGTGATATAACTGAAATACTGTTCAAAGCAGCTTTAAACCCAACTCACTCACTCACTCACTCACTCTGAAGTGACTCTACAGCTGCACTACTGAATAGAAAATGGAATAGCACTGAAACAGTTTTAATCTGAAAAATCTGATTTTGTGAAAATTTGTTTATGCACACACACACAATAATAACCATTCTGAGGTGATGTAATTGTTTATTAATGTACAGTAATCCTACTCTTGTTTTCAGAATGAATTGTCATCTGCTGGCCCCGACTTCCAGCATCTTGTCTTGTCTCGACTGGCGGCAGGGAGGTAATGAATAGAAAACACCATGCAAGGAGTTGCCATTGGCATCCAGAGAACTAGGTCTGACTTTCATGGTCTTGTCTTGTCCCAATGGAAGTGTCCATCAGTATCTGGAGAACTAGGTCTGACTTCCACCATCTTGTCTTGTCCTGACCGATGACAGGCAGGTAGTGAATAGATCACACCATGCAGGGAAGTGTCCATCGGTATCTGGAGATCTAGGTCTGACTTCCACCATCTTGTCTTGTCCTGACCGATGACAGGCAGGTAGTGAATAGATCACACCATGCAGGGAAGTGTCCATCGGTATCTGGAGATCTAGGTCTGACTTCCACCATCTTGTCTTGTCCTGACTGATGACAGGCAGGTAGTGAATAGATCACACCATGCAGGGAAGTGTCCATCGGTATCTGGAGATCTAGGTCTGACTTCCACCATCTTGCCTTGTCCTGACTGATGACAGGCAGGTAATGAATAGATCACACCATGCAAAGTGTCCATCAGTATACAACAGCCGATCTGTACAGGTCATGAGTTTGTTCATCTTGTGTGAACGGTAAGTCAAGAACCTTATGAAGAGAAGTGTCCGTTTATTTTAATCAAAATATTCATTAAACACAATTATACTCTTCTGCAAACACAAGATTAATCCTGTTCAATCTTGCAAATACTGGTTGTTAAAATAAGAAAGAGGACTTCCTGATTTCAACATGTTGACTTATGATCTGGTTGGTAATGCTGTTTGTACGTGAATGTAATACCTGAATCCCTGCTTAATCAGGGCTCAACACTTAGGAGATAAAGTTCCCAGTTAACAAACAATGGGAATGGAGTAATGCATTGATATCAACATAGAAGCTCCAATTGTAATCTTCTAATAGCATGGTTTCAAAGAAAAGATTTGATAAATCCTATCTCAATGTTATATCTCCATTTTATCTCCAAAGTTGAAGGCTGAATCTGTCACTCTCTACATCAACAGACCTCCCTTACTGACCTTTTATTTAGGGCTAAAAAAGAGCGAAACTCTTGACAGATGTTAAAGGTGAGGCCACCCACTTACACCCAGTCACTGCCCCAGGTGTAGTATCATTATCATCAGGAATACTTCATGCTATCTCATCCTGCGAGGGTTGTTATTGAATCAGATGTCATGAGTGTATATTCTGTGTAAACAGCTGGCTGCTTCTGGAGCAGAGTGTATTGCTGTCACTTCAAATATACTGATGGAAATAAGAAAGGGAACGGAACAAAGATTGACTTTACTGCTGTGTGCAGTCAAATGCTCCTCATCAAATCACTATGGTTGAGATATTGTTGATGAGATCTTAAACTTTACCTCATTGAAGTCATCCTTAATTTGTTTTTCCCTTATATTTCTCTGTCAGTGTGGGGATTCAGATTAGAGTAGATTGGCAGCAACCTATGCTAGTAGGTCAACAGGAATCTATGCTGGTCATAAGAAGCGATTAATAAATGAGGTGGTCTGACTCTGTGACTTGGTTGATAGTGTTTCCTTGTACTCCAAGATGTTGATCGTTGCTCACAGTATTGATCTCTGAATTGTCTGGTCAAGACTCAATTATCTACAGTTTGCCATCATATAGCTGTAATATTGCTGAGTGCAGTGTTAAACAAAAACCGAGACAAATTTGTATATTCTTTCTTTTCTTTAATATTGGGGCCGTCAGGTAGCCTAGTGGTTAAAGCGTTCCCTCGGCACGCCAAAGACCCGGGTTCGATTACGGACATGGGTGCAATGTGTGAAGCCCATTTCTGGTGTCCCCTGCCGTGATATTGCTGGAATATTGCTAAAAGCCTTGTAAAACCATACTCACGCACTCTTTACTTTATTGGGTATCGGAGATTAATTGTTGAAGCTATTCATTTCATAATGAAATGATGATTTGTTTAAACTGTTACTGTTATATTTTGTACATGTTATGAATAAATATTTTTACTTTTGCGGATTGTTATGTGTTTGTGTTGGCAGATCAAATGAACAAAAGTAACCCATGTTCAGCTCTATTTTTGTTTCTTTGGACGGTTTGGTAGCACCATGGTTAAAGTGTTCGCTTGTCCCTCCTGGGTACAATGTGTTGATCCCTGATATGGCAGGAACATTGCTAATAGAGGTGTATATTCATACCCATGCGCTCTCATTCACTCACTCAACTGGCCACAGGTTACATAATGTGCATGTGTGACTCGACAATGGGGATTGCAACTCTTTGGAAAAGGAAGAGTGCATTTTTTTCTTTGGCAGCTCGTCTGTTATCGTGTCATGTTAAAGATATATCACCAACTGGGTTCTTCATGTGATAAAGAAGAGGGACTGCAGACTTCATCCCCTCAAGATCCGCATTTTCTCTGATATGGATAGGAATTGTCAAGCACTGTCAAGAACTGTCAAGAGCTCTCCCATCAGTCCATGTTATTACCTCCAACGGGATGAATGTGTGACAGTTACTATGATTCACAAGCAGCACATTTCTCGCCCCAGATGCAGTTCTGACATGCTTACAATCCACGCACAGTTTACATTCACCAGGGAGTTACATAAGACCTATATAGATTCTCTACATCAGCAACATCTTTGTGATGGGGATGCTTTGCGTATCTTTCCTAATGATAAGCATGCCTTACAGGGTGTTGACAACATGTATAGGCTGTAACTTCATTGGTGCTACGAACATCAATATAACTCCAGATAATGTAAAATGGGTTATATATGTTTACAAGCAGGTCGTTTAATACCACAGGGAGATAACGCAATGTTAAAGCAGGTTTGACCTGTGGTCGTTCATCGTCAAGGATTCTGTCTTTAAGAGAGCTTATTCCACAAGAAGTCCTAATCTGTGTACAAATACCATGGAGACCCAGCTAAGCCTATCTCATGCCACATGTGTATTGGAGCATATTTCTGCCGGAAAGGGGATCTAGGAGAGCAAGGAGGATTAACGGGTTCTGGAAATGCATCTAATTGGTCATTAATGCGTGGAGCGGTGGTGCGTCATGGTTTGACTGGGGAGTCGGGACAACCTGGGACGGAGGTTTGCTTCTGCCAGATAAAGAATTGGAATGCAAGACTTGTTTGAAAGACAAGCCGTAACCCTACTTAGCACTCGGGTAAACCGAGTATGTGTTTTATAAGGACGGCGAAACTGGAATAGCACAAGTCGGTCGTCTTATTGGAGATCTCGTATGTTTTTACTGATGACAACGTCAGTTGGAGTCGTACTGTAACATTAAACTTATTTTTTCGTTTGTTGTTTAACGCCACATTCATCAATATACCATTTTGTTAGCAGCGTATAAATAATCGAGCCTGGATCAGACAACACAGTGATTAACCTGTGCAATGATATCCACGCCGTCGGGTGACGGTGACACACGTCAGTGACCCTGATCACCCGATCCTTGTGGTCGCCTCGTCCGACCAGCGTTGGCTAAAAGGGTACATTAGCTCAAGTCTTTATGGTAATCATTATTAGTTTAAATAATAATTTCTAGATTATATAAATAATAAGAATAAGTTGTCCATAGAATCGATTGGCGTCGTTAGACCTTTCTGTCCGTTTTTTTCTAGACTTGCCTTTCACAAGGATAGACTTACTATATGGTCTTTATATTCAGTATAGCCGAGCTTATCGGGAACTGTTTTAACCCGGAATCTTCACGGCGGGGAAAGTGTGTTTTGTAGAGCCATTGGGTTGGCATCTTCCTGAGGCAAGGGCTTTAACTGACTATGAAAGTCTCCACTTTCCACCCTTGCCGAACTCGGCTGAAATTTCCAGGCTCGATCGTAGCCCCACCAGTGGCTATTACGAGTTATGTCCCTTTTATGTTCCTCCTATTGACCTATCAGATTCCATCTCTCATATCACTTGCATTTGCTTCAAACGATATGACGGCGCCCAGTCAAGACGCTCAACTCAATAATCAAGATCTGTATTGTTATAAAAGTGAGCGACTTGATTAAAAACATGAAAATCCTGCAGTCGACCGAAATCTTCCCTTGAAATCTATGTTGTTTAGGAACCGGATGTCTTGCTTGTTCAACGATTCTGATTGATCTACGCATAGACTCGTTAGTCCAGCCAAAAGGTCACTCCATAATTGCAGCCTAGTTCGGCAAGGGTGGAAACTGGACTTTTATAGTCTGTTAACTCCCTTGCCTCAGGAAGATGAGCTGGGGGATCAGGGTACCAATGTCCCCAGTTCTTGGGACAGTGCCCACTAAAGAGCTCATTGGGCTCAAATGGTTACAATGTGTGACCTCACTGTCACCAGCACCCGGCGTTGATCGTGCTATCAACCACTAGTTTGACAGGTGAATATTCCACCACAGACCATTGCGGTGCAGCGCGAGGCAACAACCAACCACGCGTATGTCAAGTATAGTACAACTACATTATATGTTACGATGGAAACTACATTATGAAAATACATAATCAGATCTCTAAATGTGGGCAGCGTCACTGAGTGGTTGAGTCACGATTTAGAGTCACATCGGCATTATTTCAGCCATACCGTCACCAAATCAAGTTGTACAGTAATAATACATGAAATAGATAATAAAACCTTTCGAAAAAGGGCAGTTAAAGCACTAAATTATCACACATAAATCTTAAAACAGTATGTTACCTCTTCATGGAGATCCGGGGTAGAATAGGTCTTCAGCAACCCATGCTTGCCGTAAGAGGCGACTAACGGGATCGGTTGGTCATGCTCGCTGACTTGGTTGATGCATGTCATCGTATCCCAGTTGAGTAGGTCGATGCTCATGACGTCAGTCACTGGATTATCTGGTCCGGACTCGATTATTTACAGACCGCCGTCTTATAGCTGGAATATTGCTGAGTGCGGCGTTAAAAAAACACAAACAAACAAACATAGTACGTAACCGTAACAATTTGACTTCATAACGATACATTATTAAAATGGGCTATAGATCACCAGCGACCATAGTTAGGCCACCATACTAGGCAGCATGGGGACTTACGGTCCATCTGCCTCCCGCATGGTTACCCGTCACTTAAAGTGACACAGTCCACTGCAATCAGCAGAAAAGTGCCCTATCTGGAAGGATGTTGTTTTGTAATAAGACTGTCAGCGGGTCAGTCACGTGTGGTCAGCAGCCATTCCAGGGCTCCTCATCCACTGCTGACCTTCACACAATATAACAACTGTTTCTTTCTGTAAACTAGTTTCATTTCAGAGACTAGATGTTGACCTGCTGTCTAATGGACAGGAGTAGACTAACACTTAGTCTATGAAAACATTTCTTTAAAATAATTGTATTTCAAAAGAACCTTTCCTCTTCTGCTGTTTTCATGTGGAATGGAGAAACTAGACTTGGTTTAGTTTGATCTAGATTTGCTTCGGCATTTAGTAAAAATATTTATATACTAGTATATAAATTCCACAGTTGTGGCGCAGGACTAAGGGCAGAGCAGTGCTGTGGGATAGCTTAGGCGGGGGATTTTACACAGCTACATCAGAATGTATTTTGTAAGATAGATGATGCATTCTTAACAAGTACCAATAGACAACAGCATTTGGAACGAATGGAAACACTTAATTTTAAAATGTTTGAAGACGACTGTGATTTACTTAAAACATTGCTTTCTCGAGACATACATCAGCTATTGATGACCACGATCTCTTCCTACAATATGTATGAACGAGAGAAAAAGATCGTAACATATGATCATGTCTACATATATATGATTTATAATTGATAAATGCCATGTACATATACAACGCATGTACGAATTAAGGCAATCGACTTTTCAGTAGAGGAAATGGATTGTTGGATGCTTTTTAATACACGAGTAACAAACAAGCGGATGATTCCTTTGAAGACCACTGCACACATGAGTGTGCGCACGTATAGACGCACTGACCTCACGCACGCAGAACCCTGACGGAAAGACAGTTATTTATTCTAGCTGACATTGCGTCTTTTTTTTTAGAGCAATACTTATTGTAAAGTATTGAACTTTTAACACATCCCAAATAAGGCAAGTCATGTGCTAATGAAATAATTGTGCATTTTATACAGTCACCTAACATAAGACTGCCTTCGTGGTCTATTGGATAGAGCGTTTGCCCGGCTTGCGAAAGGTCGGTAGTTTGATCCCCGGACCGTGTCAATCCAAAACACGTTAAAAGGTGGTACTTGTTGCCCTCAGGATTAAGGGGCTAAAACAAAGACTGGTCGTTCGGAGTCAGTATACTGTGTCTGGGTTAGGTATTCATGGGGGCGGTCGGGTAGCCCAGTGGTTAAAGCGTTCACTCGTCACGCCGAAGACCCGGGTTCAATTCCCGACATGGGTACAATGTGTGACGCCAATGTCTGGTGTCCCCCGCCGTGATATTGCTAATCTAGTGATTAATATCATGAGCATCGATCTACGCAATTGGGATCGATGACATGCATCAACCAAGTCAGCGAGCCTGACCACCCGATCCCGTTAGTCGCCTCCTACGACAAGCATAGTCGCCTGTTACGGCAAGCATGGGTTGCTGAAGATCTATTCCCTCCGGACCTTCATGGGTCTGCCACAAGTGCAAGTATTTGTATGAAAGTATTCATTATTTTTTCAGTGATTTATGACAACAAATTCCAACCCCTGTGTTATCCTGTCTCCCAGACTGAGTGTGGAATTCCACGCACGTTTGGAGTTCACTTCTGCCTAAATGTTATAGATATATTACTTATCTTTCCACTTGACTTTAACAGCTACACATGAAGGTCATTTCCTGATATCTCCGTACCATGAGCCAAATTATTGTGGGACTGAATCACATTCAAGAACAATATTCTTTTGACAGTGACAAAATAAAATTCTACTTAATGCTAATGACAAGTCTATTGAAATTATACATATTGTACTTATATACGTGATTTTCACACACATTCTGACCTTGAGCATCCGAGTTTAAGACCGTCATGTGATGTAACTCGTTCAGCATTGTCACTTGATTCAGTCAGTATAAAAACCATGCACAACTTTTGTCTCCTGCCCATTAAGAATTACATTTCAGGAGTATTTTGTGACATTTCGAGCTTTTACATACATATTAAAGCCCTTATCTGCGAGACATCTACCATTTTAACACAAACCTCCATGTTGATGAGTGACCGTTAGCTGGCATGTGTTCCTCTGAAACGATAACATCTTGTCTAAATTCGGGTAATGATTCATTCAGAAAGAGGCCCGGACGTACACCTAATTGGGTGTTCTGACATTACTGATTATTTTTGCTGGGAAACAAAAAAACAAGCTGGTTTTCCTATAGCAGAGTTTACTGTCGCAGCACGTGACAAGGGCCACCTGTCCCCGCACTGCATACGCCAAGCAAGTTGGGATTATAAAGCTAATATATACAGACAGCTTTGATAAGACCACTGACGGCTTCGAAAAACAGGAACTGGCGACAGGGTTCATACCTTATGCTAAGATGATAGGTTTGATGTGGCAAAAAATACAAAAGATACCTTTATTCATGGTATACATATCTGTCATATTCCGACAGTTACAACGGTCGGTTGTGTATGGTTAAAATGGACCTTTCTTGAGCAGACGGAATCCATGGTATCTTCAGATCGCTTCAGACGACCAACAACAGTATATCTTTGTCAAAGCTGGAACTATATCCACCATGGTATTTGAATGTTCACAGTGACTCCGTTCTGTAGTGGGCTCGCGATAAGCAGGCTTTGGAATGTGGTCATGTGGGTCGTGTTGAGCAATACATGTACTGTTTACCATTAGAATGAAGGTCAAGGGGCCTTGTAATAGTTCTCGTAGATTGAGGGGTCCCAAGATTAAAGAAAAATATTTTTGCAGAAACCTCAAGGGTTTGCGAAGTTGCACTTTTGAATATCTAAAACTGGTGCTAATTTTGGAGGGAAGGATTACATCGTGACAAATTTTTTGATGTTTTTTTTTTCATATGCGAGAGACTGGTACTGGAATTGAAGCAAACGAGGCATCAGAGCAGCTTAGTAGTATTACATTCTATATAATAAACACAGGAAGCATTCATTGTTTTAGCAAAATTAAACCCTAAACTAGATTGAAGTTTGGCAGTTCGATATTAAATAGTCCGGAGACACACGTTCCTAGCTCCAGGGGGTACGGGTGGCCCAGTCGTCTAAGGCGCCGCAAATCGCTGTAAACCTATGATTGTGGGTTCGAATCCCTGTTCGCCCCAATTATGTTTCTAGGTTTGTCAGTACCATACCCGTGCACGTGGGTGTTTTACCGAAGTGGTAAACGTCTGAGACCTGCATCACTTCGGGCTTTCTTCCCCCATTAAGCTGACACACCGTGATATAACTGGAATACTGTTAAAAGAGGTGTTAAACCCAACTCACTCACCCTAGCTCTACCCCGGCCCGTGCCACATGTCCAAGGTCCCGGTAATGTTTGAAGATGGTACTTGGAGCGTGCTAGGCTTCACTGGAAAGTATATCGCTAAAAGGTAGAGACCAGTTGAATATCACGTAAAGAGTCTCCGCCTCTTCACTGGTTTAAGATCTCCGAAGCAGAAAATGCCTTTGAACACAGGACCATTTTTTTGCGAATTTGTTTATTTTTATTATCAGTTACATGGTCCTGTGCTTTGAAGTACAGCCCTATCCATAGTTATTTTACAGTCTCCATTACAAATGCTCAACTGTAATAAGAAGTCACAATCAGTGGAGCCTGGAACTAGCAAGGGACGCAACTCAGCAAAGGAAAATGAACGTGATTACCAATGTGGTTAATGTTTTCATATTTACTCGAAATCACGACAGACGACGTGACGATGGGTGTAACGAGAATCTCATACTAGAGAGTGAGTGAGTTGGGTTTAATGCCACTTTGAACGCTAGTACGAGCACGGGTATATTGACGACAAACTAAGAATCATATTTAGGGCGAATATGAGAATCGAACGCACGACCATAGGATTCTGAAACATATAAGGGGCACAACTCTGCATATCGATTATGCTTCACCTTAGACGACTGGGCTACCTATTTTAATGTGAGTCAACAAGTTAGTCTGACACGGAGCTGACGTGGGGTTCCAGGCAACGAAATGTTCCCAGTCTTCCTTGGAGTCAGTGCCAGCTCGAGGTACACCAATGGACCAAAATGGTTACAATGTGTCACCTGGCTGAATGTGATGCATCGTAATCAGATCGTTAATCATGATATTAATCACTGGTTTGTCTGGTCCAAACTCGATTACATACATGTAGCGTCATGCAGCTAGCACAATGAGTTTTAGCTTCTCAGACTGTCACGCTGGTTCATCAGCCGCGTGTCTACAAAGTATGTGACAATGGACTGTGTGCCAACGTGACAGCTTAGGTCGTTGCTCAGGCTATCGATCACTGGTTCGTCAGGCATTGAGGCGATTACCGACCAATGTGAAATAGCTGATTGCGGCGTAAAACAACATCGTCTCACTCGTTACACAAATATAAAATGTACAAGCATTAATTATATGTTACGATAAAGGTTACATTAAGTTCCTGAAATAAATTATTTTAAAGAAAAACAACATATCTACAAAATAAGTAAAAGCCGAAAGGAACCCAGACCAATACTTGATACCTTGAGTTGAGGTAATCTAGACTTGCCAATCATTCTAGACTTGGGTAGGATTCATTTTTTAATTTACTCTTAAGGGTCGGGGAGACAGGCTAGATAAGACGGGGTGTTACTTATGGGTCTTTTTGAAATGAAATCATTTTAAAAATTGAAACAGTAATGATTGCATAGTAAGATAAGTGGTATATGCACGTAGAGAACTAACAAACTAACATGACAATTTAGAAAATAAGAAATAATAAACAGTTGATTGATGTAACTTCTGTTCCGTACGCCATGTGTTCAAACAGTCATAATGTTTAAAACACAACCCAAATACAACAAGTAATCATTACACCGTATAGATCTAATAGACATCACATAAGCCGCTCGAACTCGCCGCCCCTTCAAGTCATTTGCCATTACTGTCGTTCAAGGTTATCGAGTCTCCAATCGAAAAAACATAACAGGATTGCACCAGAAGTATTATTTGACGTATACTGCATGAATGATAAACTAGAGTTTGATTCACAAATATAACAATCTGCAAAGGTGATTCCATCTAACTGTATGTCTCTGCCCTTCCATCTGGGAAGATGCTACAGAGATCTAACAGTAACGGACGTTTGACGAGAGGTTCCGATATTTGGTAATAGAGTTCCACGGCTGTGAACCCGAGACGAGTGATTATTTAGTCAGGTGACAAGATATGGCGGGCTGGTGTTTATGCTTGGACCATGTACATGCTTCTCTGAGCCTGTATTATTGCTCCAAGAGAAGAGCTAACAACCCGGATGAGAGGCGGGTCATATTGAGCGACCAACTAACACCAGACAGCATACACCTGCTCCATAGAATTCTGAATTTGAAATTTCCCAAAGAGAAAAAAATTAATCCCCCGAGGCAAAAAGCAGTATGGAATGACGTATTAAAACATTATTTCAGCTGCCAATGTGATAAAGTTATGAACGGGTAAAATCAAACATTGACACAGAAGCTCATATTTCATTTTGAAATATATTGAAATCCTTTCAGGACGACTTGCTTGAAGAAACTAGTCACACAAACTAGACTGACATTAGTGTATTTGTCACTGAGTAACACATTCAAACCTGGTTCTTTTAGGATCAAGGGACCAGTCTTTCTGCAACCATATTGAACGTACATCATGTTTTCGTCCAACTGATGTAAAATGAATCAGTGAGCAGGGTTATACGCCACTCTCAGCAATATCCCAACAAGAATGGCTTCACACGTTGGACCCCTAGGTGGAATCGAACCTTAGGACTTCGGCGTGACTAACCAACACAGTGTGTGCCAATATGAAGGAATTGGGGGATTTCTCGGTCTACGAGGAACGTGTCAAGGTCATGTTTGATTAATTTCTCCTTCCCCATCCCTTACAGAAAAAATCCATCACTTTGATTTGTTTGACACCTCTAATCTTTCTGTGACCTCAACTGACATTCCTTCAAGAACTTTACGAAAATATGAAATGCTCCCTGTCTCAGCTTTGAAAAGAAACGTTGATGGTCATATGTTTGTGTTTAGCATTATGTCATTTGTAAAAAAAGTGTATTTATGGATTCAGATTTTTACCTAACTTCTTGCCCGAGGATAGGTGAAAAACATAGTGTGAAATGATGAAATTAATGCGTTACCACGTTAATTATTTCCCAAGCAGGCCTACAGTACGTTGGCAAGTCTCGATTTCTTCAGTTTCTGTTTAGAAAATGGTGATATTCTTTGGACAAGTTAACCAACAATTCTTTAAACATTTTCTTTTCATAGGTTAAATAATGTTCTAAAAAATCTCCAGTTTGAAGATTTATATTTTGTACATATTTTGTCCAAACTTCAAAGTTATCATTTACACTGCTATATTGTTAACTGAATCTGCGGCCATTAGTCAGCTATAGGATTCAGATGGTTCTCCTTATATAATTCCCATCATGAATTCAAAATGGCCGCCGCAGAAGACATATTTAAAACTCAAAAAGCTAAATCTGCCTCGTTTGCAGGAACGTTTGTACCATACACGTTTGTATTGATCTAACATATGTGAATCAGTTTGTACTACAGTGAGTACCTCGATCTGGTCTTTACACGCTACATCGTGATCTCTTATACAAGTAACTGTTAACGGGAATCTGAGTATGAGTGAGTGAGTTATGTGTTGTGCCGCATTAACGCAGATTTTGAGTTATTTAACGGCCAGCTAGAAGGAAACACCAGAGTCGTCGTGGTCGTTGAATATACCACAATATTGAACTCCTTTAGCTCTAGAAGATGCCAAGGATCATAATGGGGAAACACCAGAGTTGTCGTGGTCGTTGAATTTACCACAATATTGAACTCCTTCAGCCCCAGAAGATGCCAAGGATCATAATGGGGAAACTACCAGAGTCGTCGTGGTCGTTGAATATACCACAATATTGAACTCCTTCAGCCCGAGAAGATGCCAAGGATCATAATGGGGAAACACCAGAGTTGTCGTGGTCGTTGAATTTACCACAATATTGAACTCCTTTAGCCCCAGAAGATGCCAAGGATCATACTGGGGAAACACCAGAGTTGTCGTGGTCGTTGAATTTACCACAATATTGAACTCCTTCAGCCCCAGAAGATGCCAAGGATCATAATGGGGAAACACAAGAGTTGTCGTGGTCGTTGAATATACCACAATATTGAACTGCTTCAGCCCAAGAAAATGCCAAGGATCATAATGGGGAAACACCAGAGTCGTCGTGGTCGTTGAATATACCACAATATTGAACTCCTTCAGCCCCAGAAGATGCCAAGGATCATAATGGGGAAACACCTGAGTTGTCGTGGTCGTTGAATATACCACAATATTGAACTCCTTCAGCCCCAGAAAATGCCAAGGATCATAATGGGGAAACACCAGAGTTGTCGTGGTCGTTGAATATACCACAATATTGAACTCCTTCAGCCCGAGAAGATGCCAAGGATCATAATGGGGAAACACCAGAGTTGTCGTGGTCGTTGAATATACCACAATATTGAACTCCTTCAGCCCCAGAAGATGCCAAGGATCATAATGGGGAAACGCCAGAGTTGTCGTGGTCGTTGAATATACCACAATATTGAACTCCTTTAGCTCTAGAAGATGCCAAGTATCATAATGGGGAAACACCAGAGTTGTCGTGGTCGTTGAATATACCACAATATTGAACTGCTTCAGCCCGAGAAGATACCAAGGAACATAATGGGGAAATACAAGAGTTGTCGTGGTTGTTGAATATACCACAATATTGAACTGCTTCAGCCCGAGAAGACAATAATGAGGATCATAATGGGTGTTAATATGGTATTCAAACTCCACGTAGTTAACACTGTCATCAGTTTTGGCGCCTTAGATCGATGGACTAACCGAGTGACGATTTTATATTCCGGAGGGATTTTTGTCTGAGACAGAACCTATTTTCGGTCGGCGCTTCAAGACGTACCATTTCTTTTGTCTCAAAGAAGGAACCAAACAACTCTAGATCCACAACACATTAATGATTTTTCAGAACACCCAGCGTGTCCTACGAACGCTTTTTGTGCGTAAAATCTCATGACAAGTTATTGTTTTCACGTTTTGGGAAATGTTATATTCCCCCACCCCACCCCAAATACACGTGTACCAGCACCCCCACCCCTACCTCACCCCACCCCCGGCCCCACAATATCAAGGGATCGACCCCTTGCTGTGTAAGGACCACGACATTTAGAGAAGTAGACACACACTACAAGCCACAACTTCATCGACTCTATTCGGGAAGCAAACACTGTTGAAGAAGTAATAGAACCCCCTACACATTTCTCTATATATTTCCTTTACAAGAATATCTGATGGTTGCGATAAAGCTACGGTGATAGGCCTATCTTTGAATTTCATCATCCCTCCGTGAGTACCCTTCCGTATTGTGGGATGTTTTTATGCAAATGCCGTTTGTCACAATATTGTTCCACAGATAAGAATCCCTCAGTCACACCAACAACCGTTAAGCTATTTCCACGACATCAGTATCGTTTCGGAACACTGCAACTATTTACACGAGGTGTTCCCATCAGGACGCCATCTTCCTTTCATAAACTACCTATCTGAAAATCACGATGTAGTAGCAAAACACACACAACCGGTTATTCTCTTCAAAAAAAGAGTTATTTTCACTGGTTCTGTTTATAAACCCACCCACTTCGCTAGTGCTTCAAGAAACTGTCACTATACAGATATTTTCACTTTCTTTGTTCAACGAAACATGATTCGTATTTAATATGTACCTCCCATGCAGCGATGTTTGAAGTGATATTACGCCGATAACCATCTGGCTTAGTTTAGCTGCACAAGCGTCTTGCCCCCTGCGTATGACCAGGGCTCTGTGCTTCGGTACTACCTGACCTGGAGAATGTCCACAGATCCAAATGTCACGGCTCAGGTCACTGAGAATTGGCTTGTGCGTATAATTAGTTACAGAGGCAGTGTGTTTGAGCTTTGACGTTTCATCAAGTATTTCCTTGCGGGGACACATCCCTGACCTATACATGATGGCTTCTGGCATCTTCTCAAGTCGCCACCAAGTCACTTCACAACCTCTCTGGGTTAACCATGAACCAACTCTGCTATATAATTAGGGCGTCAGTTGTAAACCAGCACAGTAATTAATATGAAGGCTATATTTAACGTCATTTTCTAGAGTCAACCCAAAAGTATTTCTTACGAGACTAACTAACGGATATAAGTATCTTAACGTGATTCGTCTTTGCTTTGAAAGGAGCTTAAGTTTACCTTCAATGTATGACGCATTGTGTTTACTCTTTTCGCGAACACCAATTGTCATTACCGATTTTCAGTGATCCATTCATATAATTTTCACCGCTATTTCGTTTTTACGCCCAATGGAATCCTTTTTGTGGATAATCTAGACTGGTTATTTTCTGACATTGACGTTTTATATTTATATGTTAGACCATATTTATGGCTAGACCATTGTTAGAGCCCTCATAGACTGGGGGTTCCCTAGATTATATGAAAACGTTTTTTTTCAGAAACCTGATTTTGAAAGGATGTTTAGAATATGTACCCAGCAACAAATGGTGTGTTCGTGGATGGTGAGGGTTGGGGGTAGGGGGTGGGGGTGATTTGATGGATCGGGTGATCAAGCTCGGTGATTTGGTTGATTGCGATCATAGAGCCCGATGACTAAGATCGTTGTTCATTTTATCAACAACTGGGTTGCATGGTCCAGACTCGATTATTTACGGGCTGTAGTCATATAACTATATTATTGTTGAAAGCGGGTTTAAACAACAAACAAACAGAAATCTCATTCTAAATTTCGGATAAACCGAAACAGATAGACAAAGGAATAGTCGCCGTTCAAGAGTTATTGCAACTCGTGGAATAAACTCATGTCCTTATAAAATGAACGTGAATTTACCTTCAATAAAATCCCCCCCAACACACACCAGACACACACACCAGACACACACACACACACACACACACACACACACACACACACACACACACACACACACATGAATGCACGTCACTGTAAAAGTGCAATAATAATATCGAATGCGAACCACCTGTCAAGGGATGACAAACAAAGTGTCTTCAGTAACCCATGCTTGCCGTAAAAGGCGATTATGCTTGTCATAGGAAGCGACTAACGGGATCGGGTGGTCAGGCTCACTGACTTGGTTGATGAATGTCATAGTATCCAAATCGCCTGGATCGATGCGCATGATGTCAATCATTGGATTATCTGGTCCAGGCTTGATTATTTACAGACCGCCTTCATATAGCTTGAATATTGCTGAGTGCAGCATAAAACAACAAACAAACAAACAAACAAACAAAGTTAGTAACCTCAGAACTGACTTCGTTTTACCCGAAGGTTCTCTGTAGCACTTTAAAGAAAAACAGACAAAATATGTATCGTCATTGGTTTTAATCATGCATGTTCCCACAACATTCATACCTCGATAAAGTAAAGGCACATATGTCTACATATAATTCTTTATTACTGGAAATGCATCGTGTTGGAATAAAACAGTTGTTGATGTTACAATGGATGGTCCATGCAGTGATGGTATTGTAATATGTAGCCACAACAGTGTCATACAGGCTGATATATTGGTCCAATAAGTGATGTTTGACGTTATGTGATTGGTCCACAAAGGGATAGTGATGTTATGTTAGTGATACACATATTGATGGTGTTGTTAAATGCTTGGTCCTCATACTGATGGTTAAGTTTGTGGTTTTTCAGTGTTCAGTAATATCACGACGGAGAACATCATTAAAAAGATCACACATGGGTGGAATCGAACCGTGACGGCGAATGCTTAAACCACTAGGCTATCCCACTGATGGTATGTGATATGTCCACATGATGATGATGTGAATGATTTCATCATGTAGTGATGCGGGAATTATATGATGGTCATGATGGTGCTACATGCAGCCAAGAGGGACGAGGCTGCCACACAGGATACACACTGCGTGTGAGGCTTTCTTTATTGCAATTGGTTGACGGATTATTTTCCAAAATAAAATAAAATCTCATGATGTCTTAAAATACTGTCGGGGGATGAATTTAAAAATTGAAATAAAATAAAAATGTGTTCATAAAATTGTTAATACTAGTTAGCAATAAATCTATTTATGGCGAACTTTGGACGTACGGAAGCCTCTTTGCCTTCATACAAATGTTATAGACCTGTCAAAGGTTGACTTTTCTTTTCATTTGAAAATAGTTCATAAAAGTGACAAAACCATTTCCATTAGAAATTGCTACCAAAAGCAGTGTCCATTGTACGATTCTGGCTATATAAGAATGTGTTTATGAATCACTATTAAATAGTGATGATACCAGGTGTTTGCGAAAAGATAAGCGTATCCTAACCCACCAGTGGCATCCGTCACAAAATCATGCAAGGGCAAGTTAATTGTTAAAAAAAACGGAAACACATAGTACAAGTCAAAATAGGAAATAAATTTTGTCACTAGTACGTAAAATTTCGAAGTTTTGAAACCTTTACTGGGGCTTTGAATGTTGGAATATATTCGACGAAATGTTTTGATTTTGGTTCGACGGGTTCGTAATCCAAGTAATAGAAACGCCTCAGTTACAAACAAAAATACAGAAATGGAAGTCTGGTATAAGAAATAAGACGGTATAGCACAAAGTTACAGATCTCACACAGTATACACAAACACGTACACACCACATTAAGTCCTAGCACATCCATGACTATTTACATCTATGTACAGATATTGCACATAACGTGTCCGAGTTTACATTCTGGGGTAAGACTTTCAATCGTCTCACTCTTTTACTGTTTGGGATATTCCTAGACAATTCATCTATCGACCACTATAGATCTGTCACCACGTTAGATGTTGGTCTGCACTGTTGATGTTAATGACTCTTCCCAACATGGCTGCTGTGATGAGGTAGTGGGCAGCGCCTGTTTGGATGGTTCAAAGGTCACCGTTGGGTGTTGACCATTCCAATTGGCTCAACGGTCTCTGTCCTTTTATAGAAAGACATCCTTTCCATATGATATCACCTCTGCTATCAATAAATAACAGGAGTGTCCTGTCTTAAACAGCATCCGAATGCTCCCACCTGTCTTCCGTTTTACAGCAACAGCAGCAACAGCAGACTCGGACCACCTTCCTCAGTAGGTGCTTGGCATCCCTCCTGAAACTGGCGTTCAGGAAGCTGTAGATGACGGGGTTTATTGCATTGTTAATGAAGAAGGATTTTACACAGAACTTGTACGCTACCTCGCCGGTTGGGGACAGCCTCCCCTCGAAGTCTTTGATGATGCTTCTGAGAACCATGACGATGAGGAACGGGAGGAAGCTGAGGATGTAGGCCAGAGTGACGGCAAACAGAACAGTGGTGGTCTTTCCCACCCTCATCTTCTGGCGCTGCTTCAGCGTGTCCTTTCCCAGCGCCGGCATAGCTTCCTTAGTGTGTTGACCCTTATGACATCCGTGTTCGTCAACTTCCGACGACACCTCGGTCGACGTGGGGTCCGATACTTGGCTGTTGATGCCGGACTTGGACACGGCGATCTTGGCCCCGATGGTGGTCTTCTTCCTCCGCCAGATGACAATTCCGATACGACTGTACAGCACGACGAAGAAGGTGACGGTGATGAAGAAGAGGGTGAAGAGGAAGCCGTAGTAGAGGGTCGGGTAGATGGTTCCTTTCGCCCAGTCTGCCGTGGAACAGTCTACGCCTTCAACACCAGGAATCCCAAGATGGATGGTCTCGCGTCCAAACAGAAGGCAAGATGGCCATGAGGTGAGTATTCCAAGCGAAATGGCCAAAATACAAAGCATCTTTGCCTTGTGGACGCTGTACTGACGGCCGAGTTTGCAGATCCGAAAATATCTGTCAAAGGCCACCTCGATGAGGATGGATGATGAGGCAATGATGGTTGAGGAATGCACGAATCGGAGGAGTTTACACGCTGCGGGGGCATAGAACATGTACGGGTATCGGAGGTCGGCGATCTCGGTGGGGATGCCGATGACGCAGCTGAAGAGGTCGAGGATGGCGAGGGAGAGGATGAAGTAGTGGGAGGACGCCTTGTACGGCTTGTTCCAGTAAACACAGCACACGAGGATGTTGCCAAACGTCCCCACGACGACCAGAATGATGAGGAAGACGATGACGGGGATGTATAGAAACGCCTTGGCGTCGTTGAGACGTTGCAGGATCTCACTGGTGTCGTTCCAGAGGATGAGGTGAGCGATCTCTTCACGAGCTACCAAGTTGGCCATGGTTAGAGGATGGCTGCCGGAGATTCTGTAATGGCCAAAAATATTCAATATAATATCAAGCATGATGATGATGAAAGTTGGTCAATTTGGGCAAACAGAACATTTTGTCGGTTATATCAAGGCGCGTCCGCGCATGCTTACTGTGGGAGGAAAGTATTACTTGTGCTCGCTGTTTACCACTTTGATGTGATGAGCACCGTATGGTGACGACAGCCATTATCAGGGAAATCTGGGATTCGAACCAAGATCAAAATTAAAGAGGTATATAGCGCAAGTCCACTCTATGACTGAGTATGGCCTCACGCCGCTCATTCCAGCAATTTTCTAGCAATTTCCCAGCACTATTACGGCGGAGGGCATCTGCGATGGGCTTCAAACATTGTACCCAGTACACGTAGACTAACTAATTTTTAGAGAAACTCTATTTGAATTGAACAGGAGGCGCAATGAGACGAGAGATCCTAAACCTGAGGAAAATCTAGACTTGCTTCATTTGGTGTTTTGCATTACAGAAAGGGCTGGGCGGAAGGGAAACTAACATGGTTTAAGGACTGTGAGCGAGTGAGTATGGTTTTACGCCGCTTTTAGCAATATTCCAACAATATCACGGCGGGGGGCACCAGAAATGGATATCACATATTGTACCCATGTGGGGAATCGAACATGGGTCTTTTGTGTGACGAGCGAACGCTTTAACCACTAGGCTACCCCGCCGACCCTTTCAAGGACTGTGAAACAGACTACTAGTACACATTGTGAAATACACACAGTGACACTGTAACATATTTGCAAGTCACCACCAAACTAATCACAAATAAAAAGAACCCACATTACCACGCGCAAATGGACAATCTAGGTAAGGATTTACAGGTAAATAAAATGGGTAGTCCTCAAAGAATCCAGTCGATTTAAAGAAGTGATTACATAATCGTTCATTATGATCCGCCTAAATAATGTTCACATAGTTCGAACTTCAAATTTAAAACATAATTAACACTTTACCATAATAAATTATTATGAATTGTATCCGATAATAAATGGAATATCACTCTGGTGTCTTTTCATATCTGATATATATATTATTGAATACTCTAATCTTCGGAGCTTTACAATGTAACCTGACAGATGGTGATTTTCCAACGGGCAAGAGAATGTACGTGTCAATATAAAACATATAACAGTAAATGGACGGTCATCTTACCGAGGCAAGGGTGTTAACCGACTACAATAGTCTAGTTAAAACTGGACTTTAATAGTCAGTTAACTCGCTTTGAGTTGAAACTGGACTTTTACAGTCAGTTGACTCCCTTTGAGTTTAAACTGTACTTTTACAGTCAGTTGACTCCATTTGAGTTGAAACTGGACTTGTACAGTCAGTTGACTCCCTTTGAGTTGAAACTGGACTTGTACAGTCAGTTGACTCCCTTTGAGTTTAAACTGTACTTTTACAGAAAGTGACTCCATTTGAGTTTAAACTGTACTTTTACAGAAAGTTGACTCCATTTGAGTTTAAACTGGACTTTTACAGTCAGTTGACTCTCTTTGAGTTTAAACTTGACTTTTACAGTCAGTTGACTCCATTTGAGTTTAAACTGGACTTTTACAGTCAGTTGACTCCCTTTCAGTTGAAACTGGACTTGTACAGTCAATTGACTCCCTTTGAGTTTAAACTGGACTTTTACAGAAAGTTGACTCCATTTGAGTTTAAACTGGACTTTTACAGTCATTTGACTCTCTTTGAGTTTAAACTTGACTTTTACAGTCAGTTGACTATCTTTGAGTTTAAACTGGACTTGTACAGTCAGTTGACTCTCTTTGAGTTGAAACTGGACTAGTACAGTCAGTTGACTCACCTTGAGTTGAAACTTGACTTTTACAGTCAGTTGACTCTCTTTGAGTTTAAACTTTACTTTTACAGTCAGTTGACTCCATTTGAGTTTAAACTGGACTTGTACAGTCAGTTGACTCTCTTTGAGTTTAAACTGGACTTTTACAGTCAGTTAACTCCCTTTGAGTTTAAACTGGACTTGTACAGTCAGTTGACTCTCTTTGAGTTTAAACTGGACTTTTACAGTCAGTTAACTCCCTTTGCCCCGGAAAGATGATGGATAGTGGCACAAGACCAATTTTATTTAATTATGAAAAAATCGAGGAAACTAAACTCAAGTATTTCATACTGCATCCAAACACTTGAATCGGTTTCCATCACGGACATATGTCATTTCTTAAAAAGAATTACCACAAAAACAAGCCCACATTTTTTATTGCTGTTTTTTTCTTACAGCAAGTCACCCTTCACATGTCATGCGTATAAAACACCCCATGTATATTCCATGGCGCGAAACAGACCCCCCAAATATCTGTGAAGGGGCTACGACCCGGGGTGATGTGATGACTTCCGCAGGCCCAATATCCCCCAAAACGAAGCAGAAACAGAGTGTGTGGCAGCTATCAGAGTACTTGTTAGTTAGTAAACCCCCTGAACCAAAAATGTTTAAATGTCGTTAATAGCATTTACCTCCATCTTTTACTAATTCTATGTTTTCTGCTATGTCGTTTTGTAGGGCCTAGCTGTGTCTGGCACTAGCATGACATCTTAAGTGCCACTTGAATTTTTTTATCGACATCCATTTTCCACAAGACGCTAGTCAATACAACTGCGATTTTCTCAGAGTATCCCTGCAACCTTGTCTCTCCTGGTGTTTACATGCTTGTTTAAGATTAGGTTTTATCGTGTAGTTTAAACAAAGACCTTGTCTCCCGTTCCTGGAAAATGTTCCCGCTATTTTTCCAACCTCTTTGGAGTGTTTTCAAATTGCCTGTATCAGGGGTCAGCGATGTGTGGATGACACGAAAAGATGAAGCTAAAATGGCAGAATAAAGTTAGCAAAACACATTTGAGGTCAACAAGACGGCAAGTGGAAATTCTTATCACCGACAAACTGTTTCAAAACAGATCCTAACATCGCGGTAATTGAAAACAGTCTGCAAAAACAAAGGGTTTGTGAGGTCGTTGAAGGGAGCGACTCTCTCAAACCTGCGTTTTCCTCTCGTCAGTGTTTGGATGTAACCTGTTTTTGTTATTTCAATTGTTTTATTGTGTTCTTGTAAAGTTCGGTAAACAAGAGAACTGTTTTCTCGTCAATAATGATAAACAGTATATCAGTAGAGTGAGTGAGTGAGTCGGGTTCTACGCCGTTTTTAGCAATATGTCTGCAACGTCACGGCGGGGCACACCAAAATATGCTTATGGATTTCAACTCCTTAATTCTTTCAATTTGTTTGTTTGTTGTTTAACACCGCACTCAGCAATATTCAGCATATAATACGATGGCGGTATGTAAATAATCAAATCTGGACCAGACAATCCAGTGATTGATATCATGAGCATCGATCCACGCAGTTGGGATACTATGGCATGTATCAACCAAGTTATCGAGCCTGTTAATTCTTTCAAATCAAATCAGGGAATACCAAAGACAAAATGTCAACTATATTTTCATTCTTCTTGAGCGTTCATTCCGATGGGGCAATTCAAATCAGTGCAAAAATATACAGTCAAGCTTTCAGTCCGCGGCCTTCACCAGGCACACTATGTTGGGTTTGTACAGCATCATTTCGAATGGCCAAAAAGGGATCTCGAATGATGAATAAACGTACTCTGCTGTATAATCCAGTCTCTTTTTACGTCTTAGCGTTCATCTATATTCTTTCATAATTATTAAACTAATTGCTATAAAATGACAAAAATGAATGGTTAACTATGACCGATTGTATATTCCTATATGCTATTGTGTAGGGGTGAATATTGGTCTGGAAATCACTATTGCGATAACTATTGATATTGAAAGAAACTATTGCGATAACTATTGATATTGTAAGCAACTATTGCGATAAATATCGATATTTTTCATTTTCATTTTCATTTAGATGGATTTTAGAGTTGAATTAAACCTTGGAAATGAAGTTTCCTTTGAGTCTGATAAACATAACAACAAATAAAAAGTAAAGTTTGAGAAATGACTGATTTGTTTTTTCTTTACCCTAATAATTTAAAAAAATGAAATTTCCACATTATCATGTGTAATTTTTTTGGTAAATAGAAAAAAATACGACCGAAACTATCGAGATTCCTAAATGAAATCGATACTATTGATCGAAAACCGATTTAACAATCAATTTATTGACTTTAATTGTTTACCAATAGCAATAAATCGATATTTCGATTTATCGTGACACCCATACTATTGTGTTAGCCAAGTAGTCAGTGCGCGTTAAAGAATGGCCCGAGTTCGATTGCCAATATTAGCACAGCCTTTGAAACAAATTCTCCGTTGCCATGGTATCGATGCATTATTCCTAAAAAAACGTATTTTTGGAACAAGCTACTTTGGTTTAAGTGTAACTCAGCCGATCTGACCTGTCATCGTACACTGATGGATCATACAGATTAGCCACAAGATAATATGCCGACAGCTATGTGATTCTTATGTCTTTTGCTTTTAAAAATAGAAATTGAGATAAGACTGCAGACAGAAATTCCCTCAGGGAATATTTCAAAATACGTTTCTTAATTCTATCAAAACTTTTAATGAAGTCTCACGAGTTTTAGTTTGCGAGGCACGATAAGAATGTATTAAATGTACAGTGAGCACCAGATGCCTTGTGCAGCCGACTGTCTATCAGTCGATGGTGCGATCTCATCCTCTGCAGTTCACAAGTTTCGTGCTGATAACAGAGGACTGCAACACGACAAGAATCTTAAAACAGATGGGGCTTGTTCTTGTTCTGAAATCTGCTTGTCGTCTATGTGTTACTACTTGTCGTCTGCTTATAACAGTCTGTCTGGGTAGTGCTGATCTATCCAAGTACTGCCAACTATTATTTCACTACATTTATTACAGGACCGGCTCTGTGGTCTAGTGGTTAGAGCGTCTACCCGGAGAGCGAAAGGTCTGTGGTTCGATCCCCGGCCTGTTTATACCAAAAGATGTTATAAGATGGAACTTGTTGTTACCCTGCCTGACGCCCAGCATTAGGGGCTAAAAAGGACTGGTCGGCTCGGAGTCAGTATACTGTATCTGAGAAGGGTATCCATGTTAAACTGCGGCATGGGCTGTCAGTGGGCTGGTACTATAAAACCGGAATAAACCTGGACTAACACACACACACACACACACACACACACACACACACACACACACACACACACACATTGTCACAACAGTCTACGCCCCACCCCAACAACCTTTCTAACCCCATCTATTTATTTAATGTCCCCTCGCCCGAATCACCAGTCCTGACAGTCCTCGCCCCAGCACTCCCGAATGGTTCCCGTTTTCCCAATAATGCCAACAGCAGACCACCACATGGTTGGAGCGAAATCTTTTTATTCCACAATACATTCCTCTCCACTAATTGTTTTTCCTGATACCGATTCAAAGACTTTTTCATAATCTAGATTTTATTTTGGATTCATAAAATACATAAATTCCACAGTCATGGTGCAGGACTATGCCACCAAGTCATGCCTAATGCTGGTAGTCCCGCCCCTCCACTCCCTCCAACTGTCGTTTGCTCAGCGTGATAATACGATGGCCCAGGGGGGTGATATCCCAACTCATATCACCCAGTGCGCTGGCTCCAACGTAAATAACTCGCATACTCTTGTCGCAGTCGGCAGAGACAAAACCCAAGCTCGCGTTTCAACGGATATTTCGACTGATTACATTAAGATATCATGTTATTAGTTTTGACATGGGCGCTGCCGACACCAGCAGTAGCAACATGACTGAGTGATCGCTTCCTATCAACTGTTGTGCAAGTGGCGGACTGCTGCGGTCTTCTGTCTGCATGTACGAGTGTGATGAATATAAACAATAACCACTCAGAATAGCAATGTTGGAATGGTTCAACCCCACTTGAAAAGTCAAGGACCATTGTTAACCGCTCAGTTGAAAAACTGCTGGGTAATAAGGCCTTTTTTATGATTTGAATATTAAAAAATATTAACAATCATACAGATTAGAGATAAAGGGATAACTTGAATCTGACTTTTTCCTGATTTTGTTAATAATACTTGCATGAGACTGGGACATCGCCTCGATGTCGTTTTGTTGATTAGTTGGTTTATTGGTTGTTTAATGCCTCACTCAGCAATATTCCAGCTATATGACGTCGGTCTGTAAATAATCGAGTCTGGACCAGATTATCCAGTGGTTGACATCATGAGCATCGATGCATCCAATTGGGATACGATGACATGTATCAACCAAGTCAGCGAGCCTGACCACCCGATCCAGTTAGTCGCCTCTTACGACAAACATGGGTTGCTGAAGACCTATTCTCTTCCGGGATCCTCACGGGTTCGGTGTATTTTTTGGAACATATTAATTCCTAAACTCATATGATAATAAATGTTGAACTAACACAGATTGCTGTTTGGGGATTTTTCCTAGGTCTGTCAATCTATCTAACCGTGCCCCTTTTTTATAATAAATAAACGCCCCTTCCACATTAACAGTAAGTTGTCAAAGACCTTTTGAACACAAGTATATTACAATGTAAAATGTACTGAGTGAAACCGTTATTCCAGGCTAAGAAATCCAGGTAAAAAATATATTCATTTTTACCCTGTGTAATTATACATGAAGACATTATCAACAGTAAGCGTCCAGACACTGGGGTTTCCGGACAGACAAGGTTTTACTGTATCATCACACGTCATTGCTATATTTACTGGTTCGTCTGACTTTATTTCCCTTTCTCGTACAGGTGGACTAAAAGCTAGTCTCTCAAATGAAAATGATTTAAGATTTAAAAAAACCCGATTTTTTTTAATTGTCTTTTAATACATTATGGAAAGGAGTTCATGTAATCTGTTAATGCTCAGCCTAAAGCTGAAGAAATCTAGACTTGCCAAAGAATTGTTGACATGTTGAGTTTGGAATGTTTTTGTCTGTATGACAGCATTTCTGGTGTCCCCCGATATTGCTGGAATATTGCTAAAAGCGGCGTAAAATCATACTCACTCACTGTATGACTAAGGTACACGCAGGCATTAATGTAATAATTAACCAGTGCAATATACACAACTAGAATTCAAAGTCAAACTTAACTATCACCTACGTTTATTTCATGCATAGGGAACAGTGTTCAAATCAATGTAGTTTCGTTTGATACACATTTTTAGTTGATTACCGTGAATAAAACTTGCTAGCTTTTGTGTGAGCTCGTGGTCTAACGGTCCGCGACCTAACCTTGCTACATGTCACTATTGAATGATAAGTCCATGGATGTATAATAATTCTATCGTTATTATAGGCAAGTCTAGATAAGCGGACAGTACAAAGACACCACACTTTTATAGAGACAACTTGTTCTTAGTATTTAGATAATCTAAAAAATATGATTTAAACTAATACTCATTGCTTCGGGACTTATGCAAGTCTATACGCGACCCTCCAAGGCATGTCTAAAGGTCACGGGAAACGTTTGGTCCGGATATCTTAACCTGCATCGTTCCGCTCATTGTGCGCTGTGATTTAGCTCGTGACATCTTCAACTTAATGTCACAACGGGATTCTTCACATATCGGTCACAATCCACAGGAAACGGCTGTATCCGATCTTAATAGACGTTACGCATGACCTTGTAAACAGCGACGTCCGATGGCGTACTCCGAACAACGTCTCTGGCAGACCTCGGCTCTCTTGCCCGGATTGAACACAGGAAACGATGAATTAAATGTTTATGTCTAAGGCTATGTCGTGCTCGAATGTATTGCTTAACTTGTAAACAGTTCGGTGAGATTTGTTAACACAGAAAAGCCATTAGAAGATAAATGATATTGTGAAAGATACTGTCTGTCTCAAGAGGACAGCCTGGCGTCGTTTTTATTTGGTTTTATCGAAACGGTTTTCCTTTTCTGCAAAAACGCTACTACGATAGGAAACATATTCTATTTTATCTTTTTATCTTGAAATCTGAAATGTCAGTAAAGCGCGTGGAGCAGTAACCGACATTACCATTTCATTCCTTGGAGCCACATATCTCATTTCTGTGTCTTCAAGACCGCCACTTGGTTTGGTGGATAGAGCATCTCCTCGAAAGGCGGAAGGTCGGTGGTTCGAACCCTTGGCCGCGTTATATACCGAATGACTTTAGATGACTTCTGTTGACCCTGTCGCTTGACATTCAGGGGATAAAACAAGGACTGGCCTGCTCGGAGTATATATATGAAAAGCACAGTAAAGTTCTAACTCTCAGGCACAATATAGTAATAATTAAATAAGTGGAGTACTTACTCAATTATTACTGCAGAACGCATTCACCCGATGGCTTACAATAGGGCCAGAGATGCAAGTGTTTGTTAGGTGACCAGCACCCTACTGGTTATCAAGTTATCAATGGCGGTGACTGCTTTGGAACATGTTCGGTTCGGTGGCGTTGTTGATTACGAGTCATCGTTCCACGATGTTATTTAACCCAGTATTGCTGAAATTGGCCTCAACACAAAATTCATGTATTTACAAGAAGAGCGCCACCAACTGTCTCCCAACAAATCGACACAACAAATTTCGACTTCATGTCGAGTTATCAGGAGTTTCGAGCTATACATGACCCATGACAATAATGATAATAGAGACCTTTAGGGTGTCACCGATATTCAGCATAAATCTAGACGTTGTGATGTCTGCCTTGTTTGAAACAAGGTCTGTGTGTAAGTAAGAACTTTAACTGCCAGATTGGTTTATTGTTTTGATTCATAAAATTTGACTCAGCAGACACCATAAAATTTGACTCAGCAGATAAAGAAAGTGGTTTTGGTACGACTGAAAATGAACTGTCTGGGGTTGCCTCCTTTACTACACCTTCCCGTTTGAGAAAAAAAGAAATAACATGTGTTTCGAGTTCAAGAATAGTTTTATGACCAGAGTTTACGATGCAGTTACGAACTGTGCACAGGTGTTACAGCGTTATGGTTGTTCATTCACGTGCCATGCAGGTTCAGGTAACCTGAAGGTTAATTAAGCTAATAATAATGTTAGTTTCCCACGCGGTGATAAAATTATACAATCTTAATATGCGTCACACCATCTCTCGCTTGCTGTGCGGATACATGCAGTGGATTCCATGCGATAGGGAAGAAGAGTGCGTCAGCTAGTCCTGATAATACAGACTCCTCATGCACAAAACGATCTTAGCTTACGACGATCGTAACGTCCATACTTTCATATAGACTTACCATAGACGTAGCGCTCAGATGGCTTTGTGCAAGAGGGCCCAGGGCCCATTTGCACAAAGCAATCTTAGCTCTAAGGCTATTATAAGTCTATGTTAGAGTATCGGACTTAAGATGGTCTCAGCACTAAAATCGCTTTGTACAAGTGGGCCCAGGTCTCTGGCACTTCCCATTACACTGACTGACAATGAAACGCGATCGGTATCCCGGGAATACTTAAACCGTCCTTGAATAAATGTCTTGAACAAAAGCTGGTGTAACGTTAGATGGACAAAGAGACTTAAAACAAACTAGATGCAAATCCGCTCTGAAAAATTAGTTTTTTAAATCTACGACTGTCCTGAAAAAACGCCTGGAAAAAAAGAAAACAAATTTGATGGAAACGTTTCTCTGAGGAGAAACTGCCTGCTTCGAATTAACGTCGGACCTGAGGACCCTCTAAAATGAATACTTGACGCTTATTTAACGATTTAACCTACATCATATGCGATTATGGGAAGTTGATTATCAGCATGTAATAGTATACTTATAGTGGAGTGTTCACGATTTATCTGCAACTGAACATATACACAGCGCCTGTTTTGAAAAACGTAACGTCATTAAGTGACGTTTGCAGCTGAAAGACTTCACGAGCTCATGCGCAACGTAACGGTTATCGCAATATTTTTCAATAGACATGTCGAACCGCTCTGGTTAGCAAAAATAAAATCAATGACTTTATCACCTGGTTGTCGGCAGATGATATACCAGACCTGATCTATTCACCACGTTCATGGGATACGGCAACTACACCCTTCCATTCATGCTGCCAATCGTCGACAGGGCGGCTACACACAATTCATTCACACTCTCTCGAATAACCGCGATCTCTGACCTACAGCGTTTCCATATGTCGCTACTCAGAACAAACGGTGCATTTCCACACAGTTAATATTGATCATAACTTAAACCATTTTGCGCGTGGTAATGTTTTTTTTTAGTTTCAACGTTCGCCAACAGATGGCGTTGAGAATGACGACTTAAGGGGTGATTAGATGATCACTTGATTCTCCTCGCGCCCACATGTCGGGGTAGAAGATCGCAATATGATAACACGGCTGAAATTATCCTTCGTCCCTTGATGCTTCCAGGCATTTTCTTTATGTAAAGGAAAATATGAAAAAACAAAAGAAAGCTAGAAGCAAGAAGCCCCTAACAGATGCGCGCTCGCTACTCTGGCTCGAGGAAATTGTTGGCATAAATCTTATTTTCTTTCAACCTTATCACCATGTCGCAATAAAAGATAGATTTCTTTCACGCATATTTAATGCTCAGAAAGAATATTGAAGTGTGTATGTTTATGTCTTACAATAACAGCGACTCGTGAACATTATGTTTATCGATTAAATTAAAAGATAAGATTTAGGTTTTGTTAACGATGTTATGAAATGTTAAGTACCACGTTAATTTACTTTAACGAAGCAACGAAGAGGGAATATGTTGCTTTACTATGTTGCTTAAATCTTCATATTAAATTAGTGTCACTAATTTGTCGAAAAATCAACTATTTAGTACCTATTTGCTTGAATATCTCAAAGAGAACGATAAAACCTAAAACATGACATTTTAAAGGAAAATATATTTGCTTGTTATGAAATATTTTTTTTTCGTTGCATGTAGTACTGACATGTTCAATGCATTAATCTGTAGTAAATCCCGCAAATTTAAAACAATCCAGTAAAGACGATTAAATTAAAAGAAATATCTGAAAAATGAATAAGTTCATAACTTACTTGTTGAGATTTGAAAAAAATGGTCCGATGATTTACATCCAACAATTGACAAAGTGGTGGAATATTGTCCCTCCGTTGATCAGTGTTTATGTATCAAGTTGTCAAGGAAGACTGTTTCAAGCCTGTCGAACTCGGCAATAAATAGATCCAAGCTGCAACACTGGCTGGGCGAGTCCACTAATTACAGTTTTTAGCGGCATGCTACTAAACCTCGCGCTGTGAAGGGAGGTGTGTCTTCGATGGATGGACTGTGCGCCTCCGCACGTTACCCTACCAACTGTTCTGAGTCGACGCGCGGTTCTACGCTGACATGCGCACTGCATTGCCTCTTATCTGCGCATCAATTGAAATGAAGTGTTTTAGACTTGTCTATCAGTTTACAAAGTTTAGAGTGCTATGGGTCGATTGTTGGAAGCCAAATCATTTCCTACGGCTAATTAAAGAGCCGCAATTGACGGACCCAGCTCAGTGGGTTTAATTGCCCCTTGCATGATGCACTCCCGGATCGACGAAGGTCGTGCATAGCGCAACGTCTTAGGTTCTATTTCTCAGATGCCCTGAGATAGTTTAACCGCTTTGACCTCAGTAATGAAATGGAGTACGTATCTATAAATCGCGTCACACTTCTGTAGTGGTCTATGTGATTTGTGCACACAGCTACACCCATTCTTTAAGTGGTGACGTAACACGAACACTAGAACGTCTACGTAACAGTGGGGTGAATAGGTGCAAGTCAGGTGGAGGCAGGTTGCATGTACGTGGCATGTACGTGAGAGACTGTACACGTGCACTTGTCACAGACCATATACATGGACTTGTCAGAGACTTTACACGTGCACTTGTCACAGACCATAAACATGAACTTGTCAGAGACTTTACATGAACTTGTCACAGACCATAAACATGAACTTGTCAGAGACTTTACATGAACTTGTCAAAATTATACATGAACTTGTCAGAGACTTTACTCGTTCACTTGTCACAGACCATAGATATGTACTTGTCAGAGACTATACGTGAACTTGTCAGAGACTCTACATGAACTTGTCAGAGACTATACATGAACATGTCAAGGGATATAGAAATGAACTTGTCAGAGACTATATATGAACTGGTCAGAGACTGTACATGAACGTGTCAGAGACTATATACATGAACTTGTCAGAGACTATACATGAACTTGTCAGAGACTATATACATGAACTTGTCAGAGACTATACATGAACTTGCCAGAAACTATATACATGAACGTGTCAGAAACTATACATGAACTTGTCAGAGACTATACATGAACTTGTCAGAGACTATACATGAACGTGTCAGAGACTATACATGAACTTGTCAGTGACTATACATGAACTTGCCAGAAACTATACATGAACTTGCCAGAGACTATACATAAACTTGTCAGAGACTATACATGAACTTGCCAGAGACTATACATAAACTTGTCAGAAATTATACATGAACTTGTCAGAGACTATACACTTGTCAGAAATGAACTTGACAGAGACTATATACATGAACTTGCCAGAGGCTATACATGAACTTGTCAGTGACTATAAACATGAACTTGTCAGAGACTATACATGAACTGAATACTTGCATTTGTCAGAGACTATACATGAAATTGTCAGAGACTATACATGAAATTGTCAAAGACTATACATGAACTTGTCAGAAACTATACATGAAATTGTCAAAGACTATACATGAACTGAATACTTGCATTTCTCAGAGACTATACATGAACTTGTCAGAGACTTTACATGAACTTGTCAGAGACTATACATGAACTTGTCAGAAACTATACATGAACTTGTCAGAGACTTTACATGAACTTGTCAGAGATTATACATGAACTTGTCAGAGACTATATACAGGAACTTGTCAGAAACTATACATGAACTGAATACTTGCAACTGTCAGAGACTGTACATGAACTTGTCACAGACTTTATATGAACTTGTCAGAGACTATATACATGAACTTGTCAGAGACTATACATGAACTTGTCAGAAACTATATACATGAACTTGTCAGAGACTATATACATGGACGTGTCAGAGACTATATACACGAACTTGACAGAGACTATACATGAAATTGTCAAAGACGATTCATGAACTTGTCAGAGACTTTACATGAACTTGTCGAAGACTATATACATGAACTTGTCAGAGACTATAAACATGAACGTGTCAGAGACTATATACATGAACGTGTCAGAGACTATATACATAAACTTGTCAGAGACTATACATGAACTTGTCAGAGACTAAACATGAACTTGTCAGAGACTATACATGAACTTGTCAGAGACTATACATGAACTTGTCAGAGACTATATACATGAACTTGTCAGAGACTATACATGAACTTGTCAGAGACTATATACATGAACGTGTCAGAGACTATACATGAACTTGTCAGAGACTATATACATGAACTTGTCAGAGACTGTATACATGAACTTGTCAGAGATTATACATAAACTTGTCAGAGACTATACATGAACTTTTCAGAGACTATATACTTGAACTTGTCAGAGACTATACATGAACTTGTCGGAGACTATATACATGAACTTGTCAGAGACTATACATGAACGTGTCAGAAACTATACATGAACTTGTCAGAGACTATACACATGAACTAGTCAGAGACTATACATGAACTTGTCAGAGACTATACATGAACTTGTCAGAGACTATATACATGAACTTGTCAGAGACTATACATGAACTTGTCAGAGACTATATACATGAACTTGGCAGAGACTGTACATGAAATTGTCAAAGACGATTCATGAACCTGTCAGAGACTTTACATGAACTTGTCGAAGACTATACATGAACTTGTCAAAGACTATACATGAACTTGTCGAAGAATATACATGAACTTGTCAGACATGAACTTGTCAGAGACTGTACATGAACTTGTCAGACATGATCTTGACAGAGACTATATACACGAACTTGTCAAAGACTATACACGAACTTGTCAAAGACTATACATGAACTTGTCACACACTATATACACGAACTTGTCAAAGACTGTACATGAACTTGTCAGACATGAACTTGACAGAGACTATATACATGAACTTGTCAGACATGAACTTGACAGAGACTATATACATGAAGTTATCAGAGACTTTACACATGAAATAAGGTCCTTGGTCGCAAGTGTCGGATCAGGTGCCGCAAGGCATAACGCTATGATCGTGAGTTGTTTCTTAAATTCGATTAAAATGTAATATCAAAAATTTCTGCAATTTTATTCTATCCCAAGTCCAATTTTCACATAAAGTAAAATTACTGAGATTACGTCTTTAACAATAACCGATTGCTACAGATGCATGTCGAGAGATATATTCGGTTACACAGCGCGTGAACGCACGTGGCTGCAGTACAAAAAGTGCACCTCTAGTGTCGAAGTGTGAGTATTATTTCACGTAGTTAACTAGAAAAAATTCTCTTAACAAATAAGCCCCAGCGTCTTTAATTAACGCTTACATGTTACTTGCTAAACAATACAGGAAATAAGTTGTGAAAAATAGCACCGCAGGCACTTGTAATAAGGCGACCCCTCTGATAGAATTATGGCCATGGCCGAGACCGTGGGAATAGTGTGTGTCATGCTGGGCTGGTAGCAGGCCTTGGCGATGTAACCGTAGTCTCAGGAACAGGGGCAATTGTAACGGGAAGTTATTGCCAACCATCTTATCTGTCTTGTTTCCGAGGTGGTCAAGTGTGTTTAAAGATATGTTTGTCGAGAACCGTGACTTTGGTTTAGGATTCTTGCTGTATGATATTATTTGTTAGTTTGTTTGTTGTTTAACTCCGCATTCAGCACTAATTCAAGCTGTATGATGGCGGTCTGTACTTCATGGAGTCTTGACCCGACAATCCGGTGATTGACATCATGAGCATCGATCTACGCAATTGGGATAAGATGACATGCATCGACCAAGTCATCATATGGTTATGATGTTAATAGCGAAGTTCTGACTTAAAGAGCTGTCTCTGGTTTTAATTGGAAAGTTATGGCTTAACGAAATGGTTCTAGTGTTGATAGCGAAGTAATGACTTCAAGTGCGGGTTGGGTTTAACTTAGGACTTAAAAGAACTGTCTCTGATGTTAATATTGAAGGTCGGACTTAAACAACTGGCTCTGATGCCAAAAGCGGCGTTCGGAACTCAAAAACTGATTCTGATGTTAATAGCGAAGTTAGGACTCAAAGAACTGTCTTTGGTGTTAATAGCGAAGTTCGGACTTAAATAACTGATTCTGGTGTTAACAGCGAAGTTCGGACTTAAATAACTGGCTCTGATGCCAAAAGAGGCGTTCGGACCAGAAGAACTAATTCTGATGTTAATAGCGAAGTTAGCACTTAAAGAACTGTCTTTGGTGTTAATAGCGGAGGTTCGGACTTAAATAACTGATTCTGATTAACGCATTTCGGGTATCACGGGCTGACTTTGATGCTGAATAGAGTTTCTAAATTGAAAATATATTTGAAAATGTTTATGACGGAGTCACAGCGAGTACAGCCGACGAAGTCCGACAACAACCACGCCGGAGCGTGCAGCGCCGGTAATTACCCGTGCACCCTGGAATGGTTCCATTCATATCAGAGGCTGTCAACTGTGCTCAGCTGTTCGTTGATACAGAGCCTGACTGACATGCAGGCTGCCGCTTGCAGTAGTCTAGCCTTGCTCCAAGGCTGTACTGAAAAATAAGTCCATGGATGTTCAGTGATTCTATCCACCAATAGGCAAGTCTAGATATGTGGACAGTCCCTTGTAGAGACAACTTTTTCGTATTACGAGTATGTACATAATCTAGAAATGTCGATTTAAACTAATAAGTATTGCCTTAGAGACTTTTGCAAGTCTAGCAGTAGTCTCTCCTTCCCTCGTGCTTCAATATGCAGTATCAGAGAGTGCCAGCTTATGTGTGTGTGGGAGAAAGAACAAACTACAGCTGGTACAATATTATTGTTAAATTTATTATTTTATTCGTATTTTATAAAAGTGGTGGTCGGGTAGCGTAGTGGTTTAGCGTTCGTTTATGACTTCGGAGGTTCGATGCCCAACGCCGTCATATTGCTGGAATATTACTTAAAGTGACGTAACATCACACTCATTCATTCATGCTATATAAAAGCACACTTACCACCTAGATCTTATTGACATACAGTAAACTACGGTTATAACGAACTCAAAGGGACCACTAATTTTAGTTCATCTTAACCGTAGTTCGTTATAAGCATATATACAGCAAATGGACGGGATCAACACACATTTCGTTATATCCGTCAGTTCGTTATATGTTTTAATTTGTTCTTTTTTATAGTGTTTTCATTTCAAATGACACTTGTAAAAGTGGGCTTAATATATACAAAGGATGGTTGTAAAAATGTCAAAAATGTGTTATCTTTAAATCTTTAAAGGCCTCATGCCAACTAGTTTTGTCAGCGCTGTATACAAGCTGAACGCGTGATTCTCTCATCACACCAATATGTTTAGAAAAACCTAGGTGTACTTTGTTTCTCTGTTTCCTAAAAACCTGGGCTTTCGTTGTGTCAAACGGATGAAAGGGTAACACGAAGCTTAATGCAAAAAGTTTTATTTTTGCAAAGCCTGAAGCAGAACCAACACGCTTCTTCTTCTGAAGAAACTCTATACGTTCACACTGACAAAAGTCCAGATTGCAACGGCCCAGGGGCTGGATGCGTTTTTTAAGTAAACAGAATCTAGTTGCAGTGTTATATTTAAACCTTCATATCACAGAGTTGGTTTACATTATGGAAATATCTATCAAGGCTCGTGAGTTAGATCTGAAGATGTTCCCGTAGATGACGCCGCTACCGCGTGTAGTGTGGTCAAGACCCACCACATGACCGACCCTCCCTTTATCTGTGATCTGGCAGGGGATGTTCGTCTTTGGCCTCCACTGGGAGTGTATACGCTGTCGTTTGACGCGGAAGAGGTATAACATTCAGTGCAGGAGGTTCCCCGTGTGGAGGTCTATACAGCAGATCATATCTCCATCATTGCTCACCAATACTTGATACTCCGAATTGTTACTCAGTTATAGCCTGTCAATAAGACTCTGAAACAAATACTTCCAATACAGCCCATGCAAGTCTATAATGTTTGGCAAGTCTAGATTACTGCAGTATCAGTATCAGTATCAGTATCAGAAAATGAAAGGAGTCGCTGGGCTCCTTTTTATTATATTTTTATTAAGATAATTTAATAGCTGTCGTTGCTTTTAGTAAGATATGCTCATTTCAGAGACAAGATGTTAGTCTAACTCAGTTACTACCCAGTCGGGTAAGGTGCCGCAAATTGCTGTGGGCAGAGTCGTCCGTACGGTGTGCCAAAGACGTATGGTTGCAAGTTCGAATCACGGTTCGCCCTGACGTTATTTTGGGGCTGGTCATTGCCATACCCATGGTCGTGGGTCTCACGAAAGTGGTAGACTTATAATTTCTGCATCACTTTGGCCTTTCCTAAAGCTAACCCGCCGTGACATATATGAAATACTGTTGAAAGCGGGGTGAAACCCAACTCACTCACACAAATTTAAAATAACAAAGCACTTCAAATAACAAGATGACTTATAGTTTAACCAAATATTTATACCTATATTTAGTTTGTTTTCTTTGTTATCGTATCTGTTCTATTTCATTATGTAACATGCTTCAGCAAACCGATTCATCGATAGAGTGAGTGAGTGAGTATGGTTTTATGCCGCTTTTAGCAATATTCCAGCAATATCACGGCGGGGGAAACCAGAAAATGGACTTGTGGGGAATCGAACCGGATCTTCGGCGTGACGAGCGAACGCTTTAACCACTGGGCTACCCCAACGCCCCTTCATCGATAGAAGGCCCGCTCTACGACAGTCATCAACTCAAGTTTTATATGATCTATATTATGTTTTGTGCAATTCAGAAAAAAGTAAACTGTCATCATCTTCATCAACACCACCACCACCACCACCACCATCATCATCATCATCATCATCATCATCATCATCATCATCATCATCAAACATCTCATCAGTGCTCGTGGATTTCTGCATCTATTCAGGCCTCAGATTTAGGTTAGGTTCGGGATATATTTCGGTGGCTTCTTGAAGGGATATATTAATCTTCTGTTGGGGACACACAGAAATAATAACATAATTTGCGTGTGTGCAAAATCTGTGACAAAAGATAATATTTTCGGGTACAAATTACATGTTTTACCCCTAAAAGCCGATTACTTTCCTATTCACATAAGAATGTCAATGTAATCATTTTTTCATTACACCCGTCATAACGTTAAACTCGCAATGATTTCTTTTTTTCATATTGTACATGGGCGGTAGAGTAGCCCAGCGGTTAAAGGGCTCGTCACTCCGAAGACCCGGATTCGATTCCCCACATGTGTACAATGTGTGAAGCCCATTTCTAGTGTCCTCCGCCGTGATATTGCCGGAATATTGCTAAAAGCGGCGTAAAACCATACACACTCATTCACTCACAGTCCTTAAACCATGTTAGAAGCAAGTCTAGATTTTCCACAGGTTTAGGATCTCTCATCTCATTGCGGCTCCTGTTCAATTCAAATAGAGTTTCTCTTAAAAAAACCACTCACTCACACAATACACAACACTATTCTCTATTTCAATATTAGTTCTACGTTCCGGGTCTGCTGTGTTCCATGAGGTCGGGAGTGTACCGCTCAACTCCGTTCATCACCCGCATCTGTGCCCGACCGAGGCCTCTCTTATTTCCCACACCAGCTGATGAGAATCAAAACACATTAGTGTCGTTTTCACACGATGTAATGTCCAGCGAAGCACGCGACGTTGTGTCAAAGGTCGTGACCGTGACCTTCTCATTCACTCTGGTCCAGCCACTCAGTATCTTGAAGAGCAAATATCCCGAATCTCATGTGTCAAGCTACATCAAAGCAAGTACATCTGTGAAACATTCTGCCATTGTAAGTCGCTGAACCGTCAACGTTTTCATTTTATTTTGTAACTCTACGAATTTTATGACAAGGAATATTATGAATTGTTTGATAGGCATTACTTAGAAGTTGACGGATGACAAGGTAGACACAATGTTTATGGATAACAACTGTGAAAAGCGACGTTTCGGTATAGATCCTTATACTGTTGTCAAGCAAGACTGACTATTATGGATAGAAAAGTCTTTATAATGCACACACGTTTAAGAGCTACGTCTTGCCCCTTCATCGGGAGGAGCCCTTTGATACCGACAAAGACTCTCCACGAAGTATATACTTTATTATTCATTAATTGATGATCGGTTTGATTGCATTTATCCAAAAATGTTACATCACAGAATATGAATATGAATATTTGTCTTTATCAACACGCTGACTCTTTAGTAATAGCGACATATTCCTTTCAATAGCAAAAACAAATCTTGATTCCGACTTCATAATGAGCATATGTTTTTGAATCACTTACAAATAGTGATGATACCAGGTGTTCGCAAAAAGGTGAGCGTACATGTGAGAAAGTGGAATCTATATTTGAATAATACTTTCCTCATTCCATTTCCGCACAAACTAAGTTGCGCATTTCAGTTGTTATTGCCTGGCCCAGTTTTGCATAAACACCCATCTCCAAGCGCGCTGCCTAATTTACTTTCCGCCTCAAATATATTCCAAGTTTTCTAGTCAAATGCAGGCTTTATGTACTACCGCCCTTACCTAACCCTGTAATTCACAAATTCTTATTGGTAATTCTACAAATAAACAGACATTAAATTGAAGTGATGCGTGTTCTAACTATAAGGTGGACCTGGCTACATACACAAACACATGCAAAGGCAAAGCAATCGTTTACCTGAAAATCGACACGGGAACATATGGTACAAGTCAAAATAAGGAATTACATCGGAAATAATTTTTGTCACTGATGGGTCAGTTTTTGAAATGTCCTCCACATGTCTGCATGCCAAGAAATTAACACACCACAAAAAGGACTCATTATTCAGTTTCATAGTCATGTCTAGTGATCATAATTTCATTCATGTGCCCTGATCATAATCTGTATTAAGGTTTACTTTCTTTGCAGAAGAACCCACCAAATTAAGAATAAAAGACCACAAACAAACAAACAAACAACAACAATAAAATAAAATAAATACATAAACAAACAAACAAACAAACAAACAAATAAACAAACAAATAAATAAATAAATACATTTGCCAGCTGAGATGTGTGCCTCCTGTACAATGTCGTGTAACAAATCTCAAACAAACCGGAATATACAGGAGTACTGATATTTCTTTTGTTCATTTATTGATATACGATCGCTTAACTGCAGCAAAGATATCCCTTGAACTGGTTGTGAATGACGTAAGGTTCGAAATATACATGTCAGCATCTTGTGAGAAAGGTGACGCAGGGCCAAGTTGAATGGTCGGCTGTTTGATAAACCTGTAACCTAACGGTAATACAATGATCCGGTTATTTAGGTAAGTAAATTAAAAAATGTCTTCATATCAGGGCCAATGTTTACATGTATTATGTGCTAAAACTGGAAAAACATATTCTGATGCTATCATGCTTCCAGATGATAGAGTAGGATGAAAGTGTCAAAGAGGCTGCGCGCAATCGTGAACGTTTTCAATAACCACCACAACGCAACCCTATACTTTAATCATTAAATTCTGTATGTAAATAATCATCCGTCTTTCAACGAAACCATTTTGTTTGCTCAAAAATCACAACTTTTATCAAATGTTAAGAGTTTTTGAGTACAAATTCTCAGGCCCCCGCTAGTTGGGCCATTATTCCTAAAGAGCAGTATTTGAGCGATGAGAGATTAGGCATACGTTTTACAAATTCCCCTTCTTTGCGAGACCCGGGGCACGAATTTCACTCAACGGCAATTTAAACGAGTTTTTTAAGCGACAAAACTATCTGTTGTATAAACCATCAGATATTGGGGAATATTTGATACGGGGTCATGAGGAGCGATATGTCACCCTAGCGATAACCGAGGCAGCGGATTGCAGGGAAAACAAATGTCTCGGGGATAAGACGAAATGCACAGCTTTCTGCCAGGCAGCAAATTGGGCTAATTCTTATATCATTAAGGAGCGATGCCATTCTTGACATTGGTATAGTTTTCATTGTTGCAGTGAACCCAAACCCCCGGTACAAGCCTTACTGCATTGTTTCATCGGAGTTATTCTACACAAGGGGATTGGACTGTCATAGGAGGAAGGTCGAACATATCTTGAGTCTTGTATCAAGCGCTTCTCGCGTTACTTATACCACCCGCCATTTGTAACGCTAGGCAAGGAGACGTGTGTGATTGATGACGACAACGATGAAAGAGCTTGTGTTTCTGACTGTGACATTCGGACCATTATTCATTCGTAAAGTACACTTCTACAGTAAAAGCTTAACGGATGTCAGATGTTATGTATCTAGCATGGTGGCAAAAATAGCTTAACGTTGCTCTGAACTCATTTATTCACTGTCATATGGTATGGATACAGTGGCGAACAACAGCTAAAATAGATGCATATAATTTTTATGTTTTTTTAAACGTGATCTATTTTTTTCTTATTTGTTTTCGAAAAGGGTTTTTTTTCTTCTAAAAGTACCAACGACATTGCATAATCATAATCATACTCAAACGGACCCGTGAAGGTCCGTGTTAGGCTGACTCAGTTGACGCATGTCATCGTATCCCAATTGCGTGGATCGATGATCATGATGTCCATCACTGGATTGTCTGGTCCAGACTCTCTTATTTATAGACCGCCGTCATATAGCTGGAATATTGCTAAGTGCGGCGATAAAGAGCAAAAAGTATATAAGAAAGATAGTTGTTCAACACAGATTTTCACTTTAGGTTGACATCGACAAAAAATCGAGGTTTTATCTCTGGAAGGAAAATCCAAACCAGTTTGGGATCCCAGAGCTCATAGTTTTTCAAAGCCGATTCATGACCGATAAATGTTTTTGGTTCAGTCACATGACAAATTATTTTTTTAAAGAATTTTCGCTAACATCATGATGTTGTTTTTTCAGACGTCTCACTTGAAAATTACACTTGGTCCCTTGAGTATCAGTTTTGTCATTTCAGTAATATGAATTTCAACTGGTTCATAAAGATAATATAAAACAACAAACAAACAAATTAAAAGAATAAAGGAGTTGAAATCCATAAGCATATTTTGGTGTGCGAATAAACAAACGATTCAGTATGATTTATCTCCGTTGTGACCGTCTGTCTCCTAGACCTTAGAGAATAAATTAAATAAACGAATCGTTCTCAAGTCTGGAATGACTTGACAAATCTAGATTACCTCAGACTTGGAATTAAGCATTGTTCTGGACTGCATTTGAATTTTATTTTATTCTTTCTTGTAGATATATATTTTTAAATAAGACTTTATTTCTGGGACTAAATGTTAGTCTAAGGGCCGTACCTCAACGGTATGGAATGAGGGAACTGATACGACGGTTGAAACTTGAAATGCAGCTCTTCATTATCCTTGTCATAGTGTTTAAGTAACCGACAGCTCAAAATCTTCCGGAAAGTTGTTAATATTGAGGACGGGATACGGGTGGCCCATTCGTTTAAGGCGCCGCAAGTCGCTGTGCAGAGTTGCGTCCCTTGTGAACGCCAGAAACCTATGATTGTTGGTTCGAATCCCTGTTCGCCCCGATTATGTTTCTAGGTTTGTCAGCACCATACCCGTGCTCATGGGTTTCACCAAAGTAGTAAACGTCTCAGACCTGCATCACTTCGGGCTTTCCTCACACATTAAGCCGACACGCTGTGATGTAACTGGAATACTGTTAAAATCGGCGTTAAACCCAACTCACTCACTCACTAATGTTGAGGAAGAAGATCAGAAGAGGAGATTTTGCTTTAAGCTAACGTTGTTGTTTTTGTGCTTGGAGATTGACGTCCCTCAATCCATCACGAGGAAGAAGAGCCATTACGTGCAGATAAATAATCACGCTTGGCCAAAAAACCTTTGAACAAGCGATTTTGATCAGAGGCATGTTATTTGGATTTGAAACCTCTGATGGGGCAAGGATGTTTATGCTAGCAATAAACACCCAGAAACATATGTTGATGGATCAGTCACGATTTACTATTTTCCAAATTAACCATATACTTTTGTGACCATGCACTCTAAGACCTCTGTTATAGAATGGTAACGTCAGAAACTGGACTCTAACCCTGTTGAAATGGGAACACACGCAAATGTCCCATATAGCGCGCACGGGTCCAAGGTTCCAGGATTTGACTGACATACTGTGTCAAGAAGTGCATGTTTGTGATAAACACATGATGGTCTTGTGTCCGTTTGTGCGGAAGGTCGCCGGTCCCCCGGAAACATACCCACACGACAGCTACTATGACGTCATCTCGGCATCCGCCATGATTAGCCGTGCAGCACCCGGATGTAAGCTATATCTATTTGCTTATGTCGCGCGTGATCCATTGTTAGCCGACACAATCAAATATTGTTTTCATGAGTACATAGGTCAGCTGCCACTATTAAATCGTACTATAAACATACCTAACCTGGATCTTCTTATTATAGCGGAGGCACGCCCCAGTCGTCTGAGGCGCCGCAATTAGCTGTGCAGAGTTGCTTCCCTTGCGCACGCCTGAAACCTATGATTGGGCGTTCGAGTCCCGGTTTGCCCCGATTATGTTTCTAGTTTCAGGTCTGAGACCTGCATCACTTCTGCTTTTCTCCCGCATTAAGCTGACACGCAGTGATATAACTGAGATAGGTCCACAATACCGTGCACGTAGTTCTCGTGAAATGTAACAGAGCGTCAGGTGGTAGAGCTCGGTCACGTGACTGATTGCGTGTCATCCTGACCTGATAGCATGGATGGAATGGTCATGACTTTAATCACTGGTTTGCCTACTCCAGATTCGATCATTTACAGGACGGCGTTACATTGCTCAGATGTTCCTGACTGGCGTTAGCTCACACATATAATAGATTTGTCTGTAAAAGTAAAGACAAAAACATGAAACTGTTTATCTGGAATCTGTTTAAGGGGCGAGCAGACAACACCTTGTTGATCAGTGCACCCTGCTTTAATGACTTTAATGACTTTAATGACTAGAGGGTTAAGGGCTACAACATAAACGTTACAGCTTCCATGCACTAGCGTTTTGACGCCTAAGTGAATCATTCAAACGTTTTGTAGGAGAGGATTCGGAGGACACTCTAAATTTGGCGGGGCTGTGGGAGAGCCTAGTGGTTAGAGCGTTCGCTCGTCGCGCCGAAGACCCGGGTTCGATTCCTCACATGGGTACAATGTGTGAAGCCAGTTTCTGCTGTTCCCCGCCGTGATATTGCTGGAGTATTGCTAAAAGCGGCGTGACACCATACTCACTCACTCCAAATTTGACGCGTCCGCGACCAAAATGATACACAATGCAATTTCCTATTTTGAATTGCATCACACATGTTCCCGTTTGTTCAGAACACTTGACCTGCCTTTGCGTGTGTTTGTGATGAGTGCTATCGATGGGGAAGAACACGTCTTTACGCAAACAACCTGGTATAATGATAATGATTCATGTACACATACATCATCGGAATCGAATGATGGATTTTAGCTGCGATTTCTAATGATTATGGAAAAGATTTTATTTCTTATATTCACGACACGTGAAGATCCAGGGTAGAATAGGTCTTCAGCAACCCATACTTGCCATCAAACTCGACATTGATTCTCGTAAGAGGCGACTAACGGGATCGATGCTCATGATGTCAATCACTGGATTGTGTGGTCCAGACTCGATTATTTATCATACCGCCTTCATATAGCTGGAATACTGCTGAGTACGGCCTTAAACAACAAACAAACAAATCTTCTCTTCACATCTGGTGTGGGGCACAGTTCACGCATATCCCTGGATCGAGATTAGCACTACTACACCGTCCAATCAGCTAGAAAGACATACATTGTATTAAAATATCATAGTCGAATTAGAGTGTATCAATGTTTGTTTCATTTGTTTGTTTGTTTGTTGTTTAACGCCGCACAGCTATTTGACGGCGGTCTGTAAATAATAGAGTCTGGACCAGACAATCCAGTGACTGACATCATGAGCATCGATCCACGCAATTGGGATACAATGACATGCATCAACCAAGTCAGCGAGCCTGACCACCCGATCCCGTTAGTCGCCAACATGGGTCAAGTGTATCAATGACAATCACGGCATTGCAATGACATTGCATGTGTTCTGATCTGGGCATTTTGTGGCGGGGTTTATAACAAAGTGGATGCCCTTGTTTGCAACCCCATCTCCTGTAAGAGAGGATTTCGCTTTCCCATGTGGGTATGTTCTTGATGTCAACGCCCTGACGTTAACTAGCAACGCGGCAGGAGTTCTAATTTAGATACATATATTACCATGCATTATTCTGTCAACGACAGCAATTCCGTCTGTGATTGCATTGTGTTTAAAAAACGTGCAACACATATTGTGTTCTCGTCAAAAGGAAACTTAATATGTTAGCAATTACAGCTTCATTTCGTGGTGCATTCGCACATTAGGAACAGTCGTATAGCAAGTTGAGACTTATGCGATGTTTGTCAATAAGTCTTATTGATTTTAGTGTATTACAAATGTATATAAACAGTTTCTACACACAATTGTATGATATTATTTAATATACATTTAATTATGTAATATTTATCTTGAAATATGAAACCAATATTTCACTATGGTGAAATAACAATTTATACGGGAATTAGTTTCAGTGGCAACGGGGCTATCCAAATAAAATGATGAAAATTAGAAGATTATACATAGTAAAAAGAACATTGTCTTTACTTGTCAAATGATATTTTATCTCATCGAATAAGCTGATAAAGTGTATAATAATATGCATGACTGGCGAAGTGATATTTAATACCACTCCAGGTAAATTGTTTCATTATATTTTCACCGTCTCTTCATCATTCTCGCTGCACGTGACTAGAATCCTTCCGCTAACTTGGTTCACTGGACCAAGTCATCGCACGGCGTTTACGAGTGGCTATTACGAGTTATGTCCCTTCTATGTTCCCCCTATTGACCAATCAGATTCGACTTCTCATATCACTTGCATTTGCTTCAGACAAAATGGCGGCGCCCAGTCTAGACGATCTGATCGATAATCAAAATCTATATAGTGATAAAATGGGTCTTATTCGCGAAGTGCATCAAATGACGTGAGCGCCTTGATTAAAAAAAACCCATGAAAGGATTTGGGAAATATATGATGACGCCGTGTTGGCGTTACACATGCATTACATCCTGCAGTGGATAGAAATCTACATAGTTTACTAACAGGTTGTCGATTTCGTCACGCAATTTGATTGGACTATGCATAGGCTCGTTAATCCAGCCAAAATATAACAGTACTCCATAATATCAGCCTCGAGAAGATGGGCCTTGTTGCGCGCTTGTGAATGAAGAATCGCACTGTGTAACACGTGCATCGGCCATAAATCGAGCTATCGCTCACCGTGTCTGATAAAGCTTTACGGCATGCAATAATTTCTAGTAAGGAAACAAATCTCAATCAAGATACAGAACTACTTCTGATGGCGCGCTTCGGTCGTAAGGCCGTGGCATGACTCGTCTTTAAACCGGAATCAGATTGGCAGACAAAAAGCCAACACTGATAAGCATCTCCTGAATGAGAGGTTCAGAGAGTAGATAGGCAATGTAAGATCGTGTTGATGTGAGTCATTGTGTACGCCATTCATTCATTTATTGTGTAAGATATACGTCTATGAGATCTCAGCGTCTGATTCTCTTCTAGCAGGAATTATGAGAGCCAGGTGTTTCTGAGCGTAATGTTATACGGGGTGTATGGGTGTAAGTTGCTGTTGAGGAATGTCTCCCCGCATATGGCGCCTACAGACACCGGTACTAGAGTGAGTATGGTTTTACGCCGCTTTTAGCAATATTCCAGCAATATCACGGCGAGGGACACCAGAAATGGTCTTCACACATTGTACCCATGTGGGGAATCGAACCCGGGTCTTCGGTGTGACGAGTGAACGCTTTAACCACTGGGCTACCCGACAGCCCCTACACCGGTACTAACATAAGGTGTTTACGGGAGAGTACCAGTATCCCTGAAATACAGTTATTTCAGTATGTTTTTGCGTTTGTTTGTGTGTTTGTTGTTTAACGCCGCACGTAGCAATATTCCAGCTATATGACGGCGGTCTGAAAATTCTGGTCTGCCGCGACTAGATAATTCGTTTATGAAGATGTCAACACTGTGTAAAAACAGATTTACGCAAACTGTGCACATCGGTTTTTATGTTTATAACTCCACAACCCCACAAAAAATAGTAATACTAATAATAAATGAAAAAAATAATAATAAAGAAAAATAATAATTATGAAAAAAATATAAAAAATAAGGCATTTCTTATAAATACATACAATAATAGCTGTACAGGCGAATTTTTTAATCATTAACACAAAAATAACTATGAAATCACCACAATAACACCAGTCCCGCCCATTCTATCAGCCATTCAGGAAACAGCCTATTTTATTTTATTTCATGCACAAAAAAGCCAAACAACTTGCTCAGTTTGCCAAACACATGCCGTTGATTTATACAGCAGTGTCAGTCACAGTTCACAGTAAGGAGTATGTGAGTTATTTTCAGGCAGCTGTAAACAGTATACACATAGTATCATGTCAGTTTTGAGAGGAGGAAAGACAAATGCCACGAAAGTCGTTGATAAACGTATACGACCACGGTGCATTGTACTCAAATACCATGATAACAATTTTGATGAACTTTGGATTAAAATCCCCGAGTGAACATATCTTTCACGCCTGTGTGATGACACGCATTGTTGCGCCTGTTGCGCATGCGTGGTCTCTTCTCGTCAGACGTGACAGATCATAGAAAAAGGTTTTATTTGAATCATGAAAATACAAGTTGGGGACAAGTGATACTTGTACAAATATTTGCCCCCTTCCCCCAAACCCCCGTTAAAAAAAGTTAAACTACGGCCATGGAGATGTAAAATTCTTGGACACTGAGGAGGACATATGTGATGTTGGGGGGCTTGACCTCTTGCAGGACTAAAAGAACATCGTACCAGATAGCGAATAAAACCATGCATAAAATCATTGGGTCCATGAATATCCGGTTTAGAATAGGTATTCAGCAACCCATGCTTTCCGTTAAAAAAGGCGACCATGCTTGTCGTAAGAGGCGACTAACGGGATCGGGTGGTCAGGCTCACTGATTTGGTTGATGCATGTCATCGTATCCTAATTGAATGGATCGATGCTAATGATGTCAATCATTGGCCGAGACTCGATTATTCACAGACCGCCGTCATATAGCTGGAATAGTGCGGAGTGCGGCGTTAAACAACAAACAAACAAAACAACAACATATCATTGAACTGAAGCAGCGGAGACACCGCCAATAACCAGTCTATGTGCGAAGTAGCAATTACAGGCCTTGATACGTTCGTTCGCTTTCGGTCCATTTTGGAGAGGTAACGGTAAATGAAACCGAAAAGCGTTGTTCCAATGTTCTGGAATTATACACGTCACAAGTGGCAGCACCTGCAGATTGTGCCCCTAACTCTCCTGGGCCCCGTTCCACAAAGCCATCTTAGCGCTAAGGTGATCGTAACCCCCATGCTTTAACACTGGCTTACGATAGTCGTAGCGCTAAGATCGCTTTTTGGAACGGGGCTCTGGCCTTGCAGGGGGCGATGGGGCAGCCTAGTGGTTTAAACCTTTGCTCCCCATGCCGAAATGGGTACAATGTGCGAAGCCCATTTCTGGTGTCCTCCGACATGATATTTCTGGAATATTGCTAAAGCCATACTCACTCACTCACCCAAGCTAACCTAACATCCTCTTACTTTTATCTCTTCCCGAAAATGAAATCACACCTGCTTGGAAGAGTTTTTACCAGTGACGATAAGGTGATTTCGTCGCCATCGAGAAAACAGAACTGGAGCATCGCAGGACCAAGTGTATCGGATTACTTGTCAAGGGTGATTATATTGAAAAATAAATTGCAAACAATTTTGATTCTGAACTATCTTCTATGTGAGGCCACAAACTTTCCGATTTACCCTCGAAATATGAACCTCTTGGCGATATTGACTATATTTATCCCTACTTTAGAAATACGTTTTCAAATTTGTACTTACTGAAAACTGGTTTTCTTCCTCTACCGGGCTGTGATGGCGAACACTTGCTCTCTTTCCCGCCTAAACCGCTATTGTCAAGTGTCGCGAGCGGTGAGTATTCCCATTTGTCCTGTGGTTTGAGCGACGGGAAATGTTTAAATATCTTGTCAATCACACCGACCTTCACTCTCATTGGTTAATCTACTCCGCTCGCACGATGCATGTTTACAATGATCTCAGTAGAATTGCGATGCTTCCTGAAATATTGACACACAACTCACCATCTGGGCCGAAAAGAGATGATAATGATAATGTTGTTTATTTAAAATAATTGAAATGGGGCATAAACTTTCGTTCAAAGGCAATTCGTGTTATCTCTTGATTCTTTTGGAGTGAATATTCAAATAGCATGGGATTCTGTTTAAATAAGAACTATTTCCCCAATTATGAGTTTATAATCGGAATATTAACTTTAACGCAGAGTCCGTGCTGTGACATAATGGCAGTTTGCGCGTGCATGTTTCATATTTAGATGTCACAACAAATAAATAGACAAATTAATAATCGCTTCAAGCTTTATGCATGTGCGTTGCATGTGTTTGTGTAAGATTTTGCAAGCGTTTAAATTGCATGTGTTTGTGAATGGTTGTAGTATGATTGTGTTTGTGATTGTGTATATGCAGTACTGGTCTTAGTCATGTCTCATTACGAATACCTGCCTTAAGGCTTGTACCCGTTAGAACTGGTCTTCAGCAACCCAAGCTGCTGACTTGGTTCATGCATGTCATCGTATCCCAGATGCGTGTATCAATGCTCATAATGTCCATCACTGAATTGTCTGTTCCAGACTCGATAATTAACAGAACCCCGGACCCGTGAAGATCCGGGATAGAATAGGTTTTCAGCAGCCCAGGCTTGCCGTAAAAGGTGACTATGCTTGTCGTAAGAGGCGACTAACGGGATCGGATGGTCAGTCTAGCTCACTTGGTTGATGCATGTCAACACATCCCAATTACGCGGATCGATGCTCATGATATTAATCACTGGATTGTCTGGTCTAGACTCGATTATTTACAGACCGCCTTCATATAGCTAGAGATTTGCTGAGTGCGGCGTTAAACAACAAAGAAACAAAATATTCCCTATTTGTGTAAACGACAGGTTAACAGTTTTAATAGTTCATTTGATATCTGATTATCACAGTGCTCCTTACACAGTTTTGAGCCATTGAGTATTTTCATCATTCACATTGGGTATTTGGTAATATTCTTTGGGTATTGACTATGTTTTACTTCCTTGACTCCAGACTATTGGGTATTCATAAACTTATGTTTAGACAATTTAGAAATAATAATTCTGCTTAAAATGCTGTTTCCGGTAACTTTTAATGTCCTCTGTTAATGTGCTGCCCCAATTCATGTGTCCATGTGTCATAAGCTCACAACAGCGACACACGTGGCGGCTACCATGAGCGAGACGAAGCACGCTTTGTGCAGTATGCACTGCAGTAGAGTTTATGTATAAATGATGCCAGCATTCGATCAGAAAATTGAGATGTTTAAAGATTGTCGGGTAAGCAGGCTGAAAAGGTACGTGGAAAAAACTTAGGACATACTGGATTAGTGGAAAATGAAATAAAACTAGAACCGTATCTCAGCCACTGTCAACTCAGAAAATGACGTGTCCATTTTGCATAACTACGTCTAAGTGACCAAAAACTAAACATAGCATCAGGAAGAGGCTCCCGACCTCCGGTACCTTTAAATCGATGGCTTTGTTCTAATTGTGCCATCATTGAAGATGAAAAACACTATATATTTCACTTACCTAACATAATCCTCAAAGATTTCTTCTATATAAAGCGATAGAGAAAGATTGATGAATGCCAGACAAATTGACGAAAATGATTTTTTTCTTATACATTTTAGCAAATAATGACTTTAACACCATAAATAGTATCTGCCACCGTGTTTACAATTTCAGACAATGATGTGCCAAATTATGTATCTAACAAGAGGCATACATGTATGTATGTATGTACATATCTTATTGTTCGTTCCTTTTACTTCTATAAATACTAGTGAGTGAGTATTGTTTTACGCCGCTTTTAGCATTATTCCAGCAATATCACGATGGGGGACACCAGAAATGGGCTTCACACATTGTACCCATGTCGGGAATCGAACCCGGGTCTTCGGCGTGACGAGCGAACGCTTTAACCACTAGGCTACCCGACCGCCCCTCTATCAATACTACATGTTACATGTATGTTTATGTCAAGTATTATGTGTATATCTACAACATTGCCTCTGTTCCGTAATGGAATGTTTCTTGCAATAAATATATGTCATCAGTGGGTAATTCCGCAGTGCTGTTATACTGTTGCTTTTTTTAAATGTTTCATGCGTGTTTGTACGAAAACAGCTAAAAACTAATTGGGTGATGGAGATATATTTTGTACATTTTGTGCAAACACATTCTGTGGGAGTATCAGCATCGAGATTCTCACTTCCAAAACGGAAAAAACAACATTTGTATTTGTGGTGACCGCATTACAAACATGTCCGGTGATAACGCGTCCGATGAGTCTGTTGTGTAGTTCCTGCCACTTGAAATAGAATCACGAAATATCGCGATGATTAATTGACAAAGATAGCTGTATGAGTGCTTATACTTATGAAGTGAAAACAAGCCATTCCACCGATAAGGAGTGTAACCTATAGTAAAGGCAAAAATTGCAAAGAAAATCGAGAAATGTGACTTTTCTGAGCGTTGAACAGCATTATTGAGTTTTATCACCTGGTTTAAGAATCGACAGTCCTGCGAATGCGAGCGGTTATTCAGCAGTGACCTTGTCAATAGCGTTTTTCTTTTAGTTCGTGCTGGTAATGTTCTAGTCCTGCACTATAACTGTGGACTATATATATTTTATGAAAAAAATAAAAAATCTAGAAATTCATACAAAAGCAAGTCTAGCCAGATCTAGCTAGCTCTATTCCACAGCACAGGGATTTTTTTTAGAGTCAAGGATATTGTGTAATATAAGATGTCATAGACTAAATGTTCGTCTTGTAATGCACACGCTACAAAACATAGTAGCCCGGAGTGACCTGACTGCAGATCCTCTGATTGTAACCACGTGATCAAAACTCAATGACAATGGTTATCGCTAAGAAAATGGACATTTCTTGAAAAGCGCATTTTGCAATTTTGCCATCACTGAAAGATATATTCCATTTCGGCGGAATGGCTTGTTTTCAATTCATAAGAATTAGCACACATGAACATGTAGCTATCTTCGTTGATTAATATTCGCTGTAGTTCGTGATTATATTTCAAGTGTCGAGAACTAAGGTACCTGAGATGAACATGCAACATGCATGCACACTTCCCACCAGTCAACTTAATATTTACTATTATACCTTCAAAACAATCCGTTCCATCTCTTAAAAACAGCTACACAATCATTAATTTGTTGCGGTCTAAGACTACACGGTGTTGACTGTGAATCTCAACACATGTTATGAACATTGACCGGTCGTATAGGTTTGTTTCTGCTAGACGAGCCAATTACCGTTCTAGTGCATGCTGAAGATAAGAGCTAGGGAAATAACACTCAAGATCTTAGTCGTCTACAGAAACATGCTCTGTTTGGATTTCGAACCACGTCGACCCCATGACCGTGCATTAGAGAGGCTGAGAACTTTAAAGAGGAATAGAAAGATCTGAGGTTAAAGATTTCGTTGATACATTTGTTGAATTAAAAAAAAACACATGGGACAAAGAAAAGACATTTATTTATATTTTGGCACGTTGCCAAAGAACGTTACACAAAACACAAGGGATCGTTTCATTCGACTTGATCTGTTTTGGTCTCAGAAAAGTAATATTGCCTATCTTAAATCAGTCTGTGATTGATGTGACGTTTGTGCGAATTACTGAGGATAATTGTCTAGCTGTCAATAACTGCTATATTTGTTTCCCGGTGTGTGTGTGTGTGTGTGTGTGTGTGTGTGTGTGTGTGTGTGTGTGTGTGTGTATCCGCGCCTATCTCTGTGTGGTTTTATAACTAAAATACTGCTCGGAGCGGCAAAATTTATATATTTAAGATTATATCTATATTTGACCTGTACGATCTGACCGTGCTCTGAACGTTCTCAAAACGCTTTCTAGGATCCAGCTGTAAGCATCATTTCCCCAGGAACCACCTTGGCAGACATACTGCAACTTATGGCTAATTTCGTTAATACTTTGTATACGCGTAGTTAGTAGTGGAACACACACGTTCATTTTACGTCATATTGTAAACTCACCTTGTTTTGACCTTTGCGTTTTGAACAAGCTCTTAAATTCACTCAAAATGTATGTTTGTGCTGTGATGAGGAAGCTGCACTTTGGCTTGTTTGTTTTCTTCTTGTGATTTAATTTTTTGTTCAAATGACGAAGTTATTGTCAGTTTTTTCACGAACACCCATTCATCTATGTACGTCTTTGTTTTGTTCTCAACCATGTTCAAATATTGTATTATGAATCATAAGCCTTAGGTATAAGACAATTCAAGTCATCATGAAAGGCGATGTTTCAAAAACAGTTTTCCTGGGATTCTATTGAACCGCATTAAAAAAACCAGCATTAATATTTGCCTCAATAATAACGTGGAAGAGCTATGAATTCAACAACAAAACATGAAATTACTTGTTACAAAAGTAAATTGATAAAAAGTGTACATTTTGCGGCAGATAAATAAAAGAAGCGTTTTTCGATGTAGCTATTTGATTTAATATTTATCATTTAGTCCTCATAATTGTTTAAGAAAATATTTCAAATTGGCACAATGCTACGTAAATGACTTCCCTTACTTTTTAAGCTGTTAAGTCGTTCCAGTGCCGTGGCATTGTTTTAAATTCATACATTGTTACTCATTTTTCATATTTTTTATTTTTCCATTTGCTTGTTTTTTTAGGCGGCAGTGACTGATTTGTATATTTGTATAACACGTATTTCATTTCGCGTGGACTTTGGCATCTCCTCATGGGATCATTCTGGCTGTGGAAGGGTGACACACGCGCTATATCTTTAAGATTAATTTAACAAAGAAGTGAAAGGATCTGCCTGTCCCCTGTTATCGAGACTAAACATAGATCATCCCAGGAAACATTAGAATCATTGTCAGTATGTGTTATCGGTAGCGAATGTAAACACAATAAATCCAGTAGTTAAAACAATACAACCGTCGGCTGGGAATGCCTTTGGAAATCTTATGACAATATATCAGTACTTTTCAAACCATATCGTCGTTTCTTCTAATATTCCCGACCCTGCGTTAATGGTAACCGTTTTGAGACATAGTATACAAGCTATGTAATGTGGTCACCTGGTTAGTCTGCTTGCTCCATATGGAAAACCAAACACGCCCAGCTGGCGTACACGAAACGCGATGCCAGTTACTAAGTCTGTGTCTGAATATAGGGCGTCCCGCCTAAAATGTATATACCATAGTGAATTTAGGAGACTTCTAATACAATGTTATCTGTAAGACACAAAATGTCAGTGTCGTTCTCTCTGCTTGACGTATGATATGATAGGACATATAGACATATATAGCCTGTTTGCCATAGAATCTGAAGAACGCGGTTCCTTAAGCTGTAGTTTGGCGTTTTCTTTTCAAGACATCTCAATCATCCAAACCCCGCAGAGAAGGTAATATGGTACTTGGAAAACAAGTCTTGGAATCCTGGGCAAACTATTTGATAAATAGGCATGACATTGCTTTAGCTGTGACTGGTTTATAGAACGGTTATGACAATGCCACACCAATTATTCTGGAAATGCTATGTTCCTAATGACTGTTGTGGGGTCCTGGTGGGTATATAATTGTTTAGGCTTGTTTTAATGAACTTCTTGTTTATCGTGACCCCAATCGTTGCTTCCGACTCTAATATCTTTTAAAATTCATAAGCACTTGTAAGACACTTTTTCAATTCAGACTTCGTTTTTACATCGGATTCCGTCTTTTTCACCCCGAGCCGCAGAGAACGTGACCAAATGAGTCACTTGGTACATTAGAAATAAATTTAATTCTATAGATTCGCAAGGCACTGAGGAAAAAGAACATGTAAACCCTCTCTATCGCGTAACTATCGAAAAGAAAGTAATGAGAAACGAAAATTATTTTAACTGGCTAAATCGGGAACTGCCGGGCTGGTTAACGGGTTGTAACTAGATATCACATTGTTTAAATACAACATCTGTCAGCATTGTCTGAGACACGAAGCCGCCGTGGCGATTCCTGGTGAGAAGTGGTCCCGCATCCCCAATGCATAGCGGAGAACAATGGGTATCGGGTGGTTACAATGTTTGGATTTTGTGTCAATGATTTCCGATGACGCTGGTCGTCATTTATGCTTTGAGCTTTGAGCTTTTGTCGGGCAAAAGAAAGCATACACTTGAAAACTGGACTTTACCAATAAATTACAGACGTTATCAAAACTACTTGGCTGAAAACAGTCGCCGAAACACTGCAAGCTTAAGGTAAAAAACATAACTATGATACCCTTATCAAATACACCACCATCGAAAAACAATTGATTATTTGTTTCATTTTTAGCCTCAATCAAACATGGGTGTATACTCTCGTTTGTCTGGCAGTGTATAACTACGGAAGCCTTTTAGGGCCATGTGTTTTCTTAAAAGAAATCGATACTATCTTGAAATTTCAAGATACTCAGTTGAAATTTCAAGATACAGAAGTTGAAATTTCAAGAAACTGAGTTGAAATTTCAAGATACTATACTTCTATTTCAAGAAGTTGAAATTTCAAGATACTAAGTTGAAATTTCAACTTAGTTTCTTGAAATTTCAACTTAGGATCTTGAAATTTCAAGATAGTATCGAAAAAAAACCCAAAAAACAAATGGCCCTAAAAGGCTTCCGTAGTATAACTACACAGTATGGTAGAAAATATCTACAACCATATCGCAGATTTATAAACTAACCCGATAATGAATGCTAACACATAAATAGCCAATATGGTAGTGAACATCCAACTCGGGGTATTGGCCATATAAGCATATCACTAGGGATGAAGGGGACCTACATTGCCTGTGTTTCCTGCATGACACCCAGCAGGATTGGCATCATCGTGCAGTCCCGCAGTACACGCATGGAACTCTAGATATACTCTGAGGCAAGAAGTTACTGACAGTGTGATCATCTACTTCACCTTATTGAAATTGAACTAGAATTTTCTGAGCTGACCTCATACAATTTGTTGTTTGACTCATTGTTGTTTAACATCGCACTTAGCAATATTCCACCTATTTGACGGCGGTCTGTACATAATCAAGTCTGGACCAGACAACCCAGTGGTTGACATCATGAGCATCGATCCACGCAATTGGAACACGATGACATGCATCTACCAAGTCAGCGAACCTGACCACCCGATCCGGTTAATCGTTTTACTGCAAGATTAGGTTGTTGAAGACCTATTCTACCCGGATCTTCACGGGTCTGACTTCATACAGACTTGATATTATTATTTAATTATTAGTTTAACAAATAAAACAATCTACGTTGAATTGTTACTCGAGAAATTCTGGCAGACCCCATCAGAGACGAACATCAACTTGAAAGGTGAGGTGAGGTGAATTGGGGTTTGAAGTCACGTACAAGATTATTGTACTTATATAGCGACGTGCATGTACGTGTGTGTGTTTGTGTGGCTGCTTGTACTAGTCCGGACTGATGCCGATTTATAGTGCTAGCTTACTGAGATACCATGCCGCAGTTTTAACATGAATACCCCTCTAAGACACAGTATACTGACTCCGAGCCGACCAGTCCTTGTTTAGCCCCTTAATGCCGAGCGCCAGACAGGGTAACAACAAGTACCATCTTTTAACGTCTTTTGGTATGACGTGGCCGGGTATCGAACCCCGGACCTTCCGCTCTCCGGGCCACTACGCTCTACCACTAGACCACGGAGGCGTCAACTTGAAAGGAAGAGATAATGTGAAGTGTGACTCCCTGTTGGGCTCCACAACATAATGGAATCCCATCCAGGCACCCTGGTCTCTCTTGACGGTTAGAATACTGATCAGCCTGTATAACCCATGCATCGTCATGATTATCGTTCACGTTCAGTAGTAAATAGGTATGAATGATCACTTTGACCTTTTGGTTTAATACACATAAGATATCAGGAAGAATCTTGTCTATGTAGGGTAGAGCGTTCGCCCGGAGCGGAAGGTCATGAGTTCGATCCCGGCCGCGTCTTACCAAATGATGTTAGAATATGATATTTGTTGCGCTCGGCATTAAGGGGCTAAAACAGGGACTGGTCGGCTCGGAGTGAGTATACTGTGTCTAAGTAGGGTATTCATGTCAAACTGCGGTATGGTATTTCAGTGGGCTAGCAGTATAAAATCAGCATAGCATTAGTACAAGCAGACATACACGCACACACACACGCGCACACACACACGCACGCACGCACGTACACACATGCATGCATGCACGTCGCTATATAAGCGCAATAATCTTGAACGCAGCGTTAAACCCCATTTTACGTCACCTCTACGTGAATACAAATAAATGCGAGGTCAAAACCAAATTGGAAGAAGGGTAGATAAAGACACTAGGTGTTATACTAATGATCTAATAGCAGAAAAAGTATACACTTGCCCATAAGGGAAAATATGTTTGTAGCTGAGCTTTCGTTTCTGACATTATACGAGCGCTTCATTCCCTTTGACTGAACGAGTTACAAGTATTTTCATCGGATTACGCTTTATTTCTTAATTGCCCAGTGTGATCTTTTATATACAGCAACAGAAAAGCTGGCTTGTCAAGATAAGACATTTTCTGTTAAACGCTCCGACACTGGTCATACATGAAAAGCAGTAAGCCATCTCACCTTTGTTAATGTACAGTAATACTTTCTATTGCAAGGGTTCTGTTTGTAAACATGTATGAGAGGATTTCTCATCCTGAGGCAGATAAAACATCCCACATATGGAAGCCGATATCTTTGGTTAGGACGGGATGTGGATAAGCAGCTTGGTGGTTTGTGGTGGCGTGATTTATTCAATTAATGACAGGCTCATCTCAAATTATTTAAATGTCGTAGGTGTTGAATATAGCGCGCGCGCGTGTATGTGTGTGTTGTTTAACGCGGCAATATCAGAGCTATATGACGACCGCCTGTAATATATCGAGGATGAACCAGACAATCCAGTAATCTACAGCTCACAAAGTTCAAAAGCTACATTACGATGATTATACAAGAGCTTCTCACCTTCTGTCATGTCGTAAAATGCTTTTCCGATTTCCGACATAATATATTTTTCTGTTGCGAAAGATGATAACTTTACTTTTCTGTTTCCTAGTAAGTTTGGGCCAAATTATACTGTACGCCCCCTTAATCAAAATGGAAGCCTACATTTAGTGTCATACACTTATTATTAGTGGTATGCATTTGCATAATTTTATCTCCCTTGAAACTCTTCAAAGAAGTCACGATTAAGTACTAACTAATATTCGTTTATCCATACACTGTTGGGGCTTGATTCAGATATGCAAAGTCTGTAAATGGTTAAATGAAAGCATAAACAAAATGGTCCTCACGTGGGAAAAATGAAGAGATGAAGTAGTGATTATTGTGGATATATTCCTTCATATTTGACAAAATCTGAACAACATGTTGACAAATAAAGTATTTGTCAAGAAGACGAAGAAAGGTAGTGTGATGAAAATAGTCAGGGAGCACTATCTCCGAGATGACATCACATGTGGATCTGAAATTTGTAAATCTTGTGAACATTCTGATGGCCCCCAAATTCTCGTATCGGAACCATCACGTGACAGCAAACTGTGTCCGACACGCCACTACATTGTACCCGATACAAACGTTGTCTTGCATCAGGTAAGCAGCGCACACGAGCTGTAGAGTTGACGGTGTGAACAGTGTCATATATCCCTGATAAATAATTAAATCACGCTAACCATGCTGGTAATCATGTAATACAAAAACAAATCGGTAATTCTAAGTGAAAAGTAACTTTGAGCCCACTCACCCACCGTTGGTAACATTTCTGTCAAAATCGGTGAAATTTATTCCAATAGACATAATTGAAAATTTCATTTCTACACTGACACTGACATTTGTTAATGAGACATTGATATATATGACTCAATAGATACCTTATGATTATAAACCTGGAAATGTTAAAGGCACAGAATAAAGTAAATCTGAGAAACATATTGATTATCTACTCTGGTATGTCGTTACAATTGTGGGCCTGCACTTTGGAGAATGGCTAGTTACATAATTTACCGTATTCGACGTAATAAGCGCTCAGGGCGCTCTCAAAATTAGAAATAGGGGGCTCTTATTAAAATATTATTTTGGTGAGAAAGAAAACAGAGTTAAAAGATCGTAAATTTCGTGGTTTTTGCTGACAGCCTGAAATGATACAAAAGAAATGTCTCTGCGTATTATACACGACAGATATATTTTCCAAATTTTAATTTCCCATAATTATGGGTGCATGAAACACACGAGTGCGTATTATATTATATTATAAATAAGTGTACATTGATCAATCGGAAGGGGTGCTAATTGGGATTGTTCACTAGCCAATATATAAGCAAATATCGCCGTGGGCGCTTATTACAGCGGGGCGCTTATTACGTCGAATACGGTAGTCACAAGCCTGCCTGTTGTGTTGGGAGTAAACACTTTTCACACACTGACTGACAAAAAATGCATGATTTGCTTCAATTCTGGAAGACAGCTGAGATATTTTCTGTTATTCAAGACAATAACCAGTTACCATGGTATTTTCCTCAAAACTAATCATGCTAATATTGCGTTTGTTTAACAGTTTGACGTTCTGGAAGATAAAAGCATTCAAAATGCTATAATTCTTCAAACAGTCATAGAAGAGGTAAGACATCAAACTGATCATCATAATCACTACAAACTGAGTATTGAATTACTTTGCAATAAACATTGCATTGCATGTTGCTGTGTTTGCCATGATGACTACAACATGTATAAGTTTACATGTAATGATTTATGTGAACGTGATCATGATTATGTCATGTATGTGTAAGGATTATAAATGATTGATGTGATTTACTGCACAATTACTTTTCAGGTCAAACATAAGAGTATTCCTGTCTACAAGAGGTTAAAAGATCAGCTGGGAAACTCTGACAAGCATTTCTACACATTCTCCAATGAATACCACAGGTAGGAGAGGCTGTGACAAGGATAATTCTTACCTTGAACATGTGTCATGGGTCCATCCCTTGAACGTGTGTCATGGGTCCTTCCCTTGAACTTGTGTCATGGCTTCATCCCTTGAACGTGTGTCATGGGTCCATCCCTTGAACGTGTGTCATGGGTCCATCCCTTGAACATGTGTCATGGGTCCATCCCTTGAACTTGTGTCATGGGTCCATCCCTTGGACGTGTGTCATGGGTTCATCCCTTGAACATGTGTCACATGTCCATCCCTTGAACTTGTGTCATGGCTGCATCCCTTGAACATGTGTCACAGGTTCATCCCTTGAATTTATGTCATGGATCCATCCCTTGAACTTGTGTTATGGGTCCGCTCAAAAATCCACTCCAAAATCCAAAAAGTCCTCTCGAAACATTCTGTATATGACCTGGCTACATTATAGGATGGTTTTCATTTCAAATTCAAAATCCCAACATGTGCAAGGCAACACTGCAGTGTTTTCACGGATGCTGAAATAGTGCCTTGAATTCATCTTAATCAGAACTGTTGGACAGAGTCTTCATCTATAATGAACACGATGAAATAACATTTTCATTTTGAAAAATTCAAAACCAAACTTATATTGATAATGTTTCAATGAGCCACTTGAATTAGGAGCTTGTAAAGAAATGTCAAACAGAGTATTTGTCATGTGTTTGAAGCTCCATGTTGTTTGACCTCAGAGACACATTTGTGGAGAGGAAGCCAGGCGAGTCCTCCAATGACCGGAATGACCGCGCTATCCGCACAGCGTGCACCTGGTACCAGAATCATCTGCAGGGGGCGTCCCCCGCCATCAACATCGTGCTACTCACCAACGATGTTGACAACAAGGTCAAGGCCACCAAAGAGGGGATAACCTGCTATGCTTGTAAGTTGTGATGGAACTGTGGGAGTGGATGTTGTTTTTTACGTCAGTCAGCTATGTCATGGGTCCATGCTAAATAATGGGGGCATGGCTGGCCAGTAGTATATGTTACAGCAATTGCATCAGATGTTCAGCTTGCACCATCCATGAACAAATGAACTAGCCACAAACCAAAAAAAAATCATAGATCTTATCACCTGCCATCAGCCTTTGCTGATTGCAAGATGAAGGTGACTATCCAAGAAAGTGACCTGTGTTCCCTTGGTTAAGGTCACAGAAGAAATACTGTACTCTGATTGGCTGAATTGTACGTACTGTCAGGTTTGATTGCCATTTATGGATTAGCACATAAGCCAGGTCATGCATTGTAGCCAGCAATCTTCATGTATGTAGTGTTGCCACCAATCTTCATGTCAGTGGTTTAGTGCTTTGAATGGATGGATTAGAGCACATCACAAGTATCCATTATTGTTGTTGTTGTCTTATGACAAGATTTTGCCACTTAGAGTCTGTTCCAATCAGTGATACTTTATAGATGTCAGACAGAACAAGGACATTAGGGGAGTGAATTATACCTGATTATGACATATTGTTGTTTCAGTTGAAGACTATGTAAAAAGTCTGAAAAATGGATCTGAACTTGTAGACAGACTGGCAAGCTCGGATCGATCCATGGTAGGTAACTTCTTCAAGAGGGAACAAGAGTTATCAGTGAAAATGGTATCTGAAGATACTGCCTTTTATGTATTCAGATGTTGCCATGGTTACTGTATTGTGGGACTACTCTTGTCCTCTTGTACTTGCTCCAGGGTGGCTTGTTTGTCTGTTGTTTATTACTGCACTCAACAATATTCCAGCTGTATGACGTTTGTCTGTAAATAATTGAGTCTGGACCAGACAATCCAGACATTAATATCATGAGCATTGATCCACGCAATTGGGATCAATGACATGCATGAACCAAGTCAGCGAGCCTGACCACCATATCCCGTTAGTAGCCTTTTACGACAAGCATAGTCACCTTTTACGGCAAGCATGGGTTGCTGAAGACCTATTCTACCCCGGAATCTTCACGGGTCTACGATGACATGCAATCTACCAAGTCAGCGAGCCTGACTACCCAATCCATCTAGTCGGCTCTTACAACCAGCATAGGTTGCTGGAGACCTAGATTCTTACCTGGAATCCCTACAGGTGTGTAGGAGGGGTATCCCAGTGGTTAAACATGAAAAGTGTTTAGTCAGCATGTTGACGGGCACAGGTGCCCGGTTCGTTAAAGGTGCTGGACATTGCTGTGCAGAGTTGCATCCCTTAGATGTGGCAGAACCCTATGATTGATGGTTCAAATCCTGGTTTGTCCTGATCGTGTTTCTAGGTTTGTCAGCACCATGCCTGTGTGTGACAACATGAGTAATGATAAAAACTAAATTAAACTTTGTCATAACAGTTTTATTAATGAACACTAATTCACAGGAATATATGTCTTTCTTCTAAGGTTTGTACCAAATTACAGTGTAACATGTAATCTGTCTCTTTGACCTTGGCCTGATTAAACAATAAACATGAATTACTGGATGAGTGTAAGAGATGTAGTGAAGGGGATGTAGAGTGTTGAGATGGTCCCTGTTGCAGGTTGGAGACAGCCGTGTGATGTACCCTGAGCACCTAGGGCTGTCCGAGATCCAGCGCGGGATCAAGTCCGGGAAGTATCATCAGGGCAGCTTCCTGGCAAGCCGGGAAAACTACAAGGAGGCCAATGTCAGCGCCCACGACCAGGACAGGATGGTGGGTACTCTGCATGCACAACACTGAAACACAAGGGGCGATGGGGTGGTTAAGGTGTTCACTTGTTTTGCCAAAGATCTGGGTTTGATTCCCCACATGGGTACAATGTTCTGAAGCCCATTTCTGGTGTACCCTGCCATGGTTTCCTGGTATGTTACTAAATTTGTTGAAAAGCTCACTAAATAACACAAACTCACTCAAACACAAAATCTGCTTCTCAGGACTTTTCTGCATTATTATTATATCTATTTCCTTCTCAACATTTGAACTCTGATCACCTGAATGTTATTAGCTTATATTATTGAACAAAAGAAACTTTATATCTTGTGGCTCTGTGCCATGACCAACTCCGTGCAGATGCACATGCATGCTCATCGCTTTAGAAGTGCAGTAATCTTGAACCTGACCTCATGTACGAAGTACCATTGTTTACTAATAACCATGGTGTGATCTGTCAATGTTTCAGATCTTTGTGCAAGGTCTGCAGAACATGAACCGCGCTGTCCATGACGATATTGTTGCAGTAGAGATGTTGCCAGAAGAGGAGTGGAGTTGTCCATCATCCTTGGTACTGCACGACGAGGCTGACAAGACTTTGGACGAGGAGGACCTAGCAGATGTGAGACACTGACGGGTGAACCATTCATCTCTGAGGGGTGGGGATCAGTGGGTCACTCCCGCAAATATCAAGCTGTGGCCGTTTAGTAGAAAAATGTAGATTTATGTTACAGTACTGAATTGAATTTGAAACCAAAAGTGCAGTGTGATGTCTCAAATTAAGAGTGATGTATCTGCTCAAGAACTAGGAACTGTTCCATTGAGTGATCATAGCACTAAGGTGATCTAACTCCCATACTTTAACATACACAATCTCATTAAAATCAGATCTTAGTTCTCGCTATTGCTAAACAAAGATCTGAGGACATTCCATTACGGGTCACGTCAGAACGACCTTTCATCCAACCAATCAAATCGTCGCTTACCAGGTCATGAAAGTGACAGTTGGAATGTGTTTTTTAATCATGCAACCTCGAAAACAATAACACAGGGCATCTGAACGACAGTTGGGGCCAGTACGACTGATTCCATCGAAATTATAGTCTATCTCTCGCTTCTGTGGCATAAACATTTGAACGGAGGATGCGTTGCACAGTACGTGGGAAGCACTGTTACACTCGCAACCATGTATTAGACATTCCGGACTGTTTGTTCGTTCAGTTTTCAAAATTTTAATCGAGAACTTTGTCAACATATTTTTCAATTGTAGTCTGAAATGGAAGTTGCCAGGTTGAAACGAGTGCCGTAAAGCTTGAGAAAGCTGCTTTCTAATTGGCTGATGTTGACTTCTTGTCAGTAATTCCATTGGTCGGTCAAAGTTCGCAAAAGGTCATTCTGATTGTTACATACATAGACTTTTGACAATCCAAGGGCGACAACCATCTTTTTTAACGAGGACCTTATGCTAAGCATCATTGTTTATATAAGTAAAGGATCTGACTTTATTGTCCCTTTGGGTTTGTAATATCCCGAGTTGATGGATGATAAAAATACAGATATATGTCCTGATGTAATAATGGGTTTTCAAGGAAAAACTGGAGAAGAACAAAGTTCCAAAGGATCTGCGACAGCCGACCGCGAGGATTGTGGGTATTATCCAGAGAAAATGGCGTCAGTACTGTGGGATGCTGAGACCGTCACAGCTCAAGGAGGTAGACATCCATATCAGTTTCATTTTGTCCTGTGTCACTTGTTGCTAAACGTCCTGGGAAGATAGGGATCAAAATGATGAACTACAAAATATAATGGATGCTTACAGTGTATGGGACAACTAAGTGTGTCATGGCTCCCAGAGTGCGGATCATTAGTCGACATTGGCATGTTTAATTATTTACAAGGCTGATAAAGCTGTGTTGTTGCTGAATGCTAACCAGTTTTCGAAATATACATTGGCTCGTAGGCCCGAGGCAGACAGATTTGTTCTCGGGCTGATAGTTTTAAATTGCAGCAGGCCCTTACACCCTGCAGTTTAATTTAGTAATTATTTATTAAGAATTATTTTAGTAATGTGATAAACATAACTTTCATATTTATAAACAGTAGGGTTAGACCTTTCAAATGGTGTATGACATCGCTAAGATGTTGATAATTTCTTGATAAATGTAGGCTTCATCCATCACCACTGCATCTCTGGGAACTCAGTGTGATAGCAATGAAAGCTTCTGGTTAATGTGTGTTTTGTAATTTATATTGCAAGGGTATGTCTCCCTGCTTCAGCTGACATGTTTGGGCCTACAGTTTTTCAACTGGGCCCTACAGTTTTCTAAATATTCTGGCCCTTAAGGCTCTCAGTTTACTCTGCTAAGTTTCAGACACTGTTGCTAACCTTATGTTGATATCCATATCAGGGCCCGATTCCACAAAGCAATCGTAGTGCAAAAATGATTATAACTCCCATGATAGACTTACGGTAATCATAGCGCAAAGATGATCATAACTCCCATGATAGCCTTACGGTAATCATAGTGCAAAGATGATCATAACTCCCATGATAGACTTACGGTAATCATAGCGCAAAGATGATCATAACTCCCATGATAGACTTACGGTAATCATAGCGCAAAGATTGCTTTGTGCAACAGGGCCCAGGGGCATAGCTGAAGGAAGCAATCACGTTACAGAACATTTGTTTCTTTAACCCAAATGGCGCTTATTATCGAACACAAGTAGGCCTGTATAGTACATTTGACACAGAGATATCCCTAGAGACCCGTGAAGATCCGGGATAGAATAGGTCCTCAGCAACCCATGCTTGCTGTAAAAGGCGACTTTGCTTGTCGTAGGAGGCGACTAACGGGATCGGGTGGTCAGACTAGCTAACTTGGTTATGCATGTCAGCGTTTCCCAATTTTGTGGATCGATGCTCATGATGTCAATCACTGGATTGTCTGGTCCAGACTTGATTATTTACAGACCACCGTCATATAGCTGTAATATTTCTGAGTGTGGCGTAAAACAACAAACAAAGATATCACAAGAACTTATGCAACAAGCAAACACAACAATATTTAACCAAATCCTCGATGACAGTTTTCACACTGCTAGCCTGGTCAGTTTGTTAATTAACCAAAGCTTTAGTGACTATAACCATGATAACAAATGACTGAAGGAACCCACTAGGATACATTTTTAAAACTTTATTCTATTTTACTTTTGTAGCGAATTCAAAGTGTTTGCACTTGCTTTTTGTGCTATGTTGTAGCTATAACACTGGTCACTATATGTCAATATTTCAGAGTCGCCGCCACCTGTTTGTCCCTGCGGAGAAGCGTATTCCCAGGATACGTATAGAGACTCGTCAAGCTGAACAGCTAGCAGGTCAACGGATCATTGTTGCCATTGACAACTGGCCCAAGAACTCCCGGTACCCACAGGTAAAATGTGAAAACATCTTTCTGTCTTAACCCTAACAAGCTTGACCATTATAGCTTCAGACCATTCCTGTTTTGATCTTTCATATGTGACAGCTGAATAAGAATATTAGATATAATGTTAATCTATGCTTGAATTTTTATTTTTTTTATCAAAATAGTAATTTGTTTGACAATTTGCACTGAGTGACGAGTGGAGCGGGTGGGGGGGAGGGGTCTGGTGGAAGGGGTGGGGGGTAGCTAGTAAGGGGGTTGATGGAGTTGGTGGAGTGGGGTGAGCTAGTGAGGGGGCTGGTGGATGGGGTGGGGTGAGCTAGTGAGGGGTTGGTGGAGGGGGTGGGGTGAGCTAGTGAAGGGGCTGGGAGAGGGGGATGGGGTGGGAGGAGCTAGTGAGGGGGATGGGTGAGGGGGATGGGGTGGGAGGAGCTAGTGAAGGGGCTGGGTGAGGGGGATGGGGTGGGAGGAGCTAGTGAGGGGGATGGGTGAGGGGGATTGGTGAGGGGGATGGGGTGGGAGGAGCTAGTGAAGGGGCTGGGTGAGGGGGATGGGGTGGGAGGAGCTAGTGAGGGGGATGGGTGAGGGGGATGGGGTGGGAGGAGCTAGTGAAGGGGATGGGTGAGGGGGATGGGGTGGGAGGAGCTAGTGAGGGGGATGGGTGAGGGGGATGGGGTGGGAGGAGCTAGTGAGGGGGATGGGTGAGGGGGATGGGGTGGGAGGAGCTAGTGAAGGGGCTGGGTGAGGGGGATGGGGTGGGAGGAGCTAGTGAGGGGGATGGGGTGGGAGGAGCTAGTGAAGTGGCTGGGTGAGGGGGATTGGGTTGGAGGAGCTAGTGAGGGGGATGGGGTGGGAGGAGCTAGTGAGGGGGATGGGGTGGGAGGAGCTAGTGAAGTGGCTGGGTGAGGGGGATTGGGTGGGAGGAGCTAGTGAGGGGGATGGGGTGGGAGGAGCTAGTGAGGGGGATGGGGTGGGAGGAGCTAGTGAAGGGGCTGGTTGAGGGGAATGGGGTGGAGAGAGCTAGTGAGGGGGCCGGGATTTTATGTATATAAAAAAAAAAAATTATCCCCCATAATTCTTGAAAACAATAAGTTAGCTTGAGACTGTTGAAAATTCAGGCTCATGCTACAGGTGGAAGTTCAATGTGGTATTCCTCTCGTACAGATGTACAGTGTTTGTGATTGTGTGGTGCAAGTGTGTCAACAGTCGAACCAGCCCGGCTCGCTAGATTATGTCGGGCCACTTTTAGACTTGAGTAGCCATGTGTTGTTTTTTAAACTACCAAATACAAGAAGTTTGGTTGAAGAGAGAGAACACTATTTTCAAATTTCAACAAGATTAGAACTTCAATCTGGATCGATATCAAACAGGATTCTGTCCCTTGCTGAACTAGTAACATGGGACCCTAACTAGCTTGACAACAATATAGCTTCTGACCAAAGTTTTGAACTTTCATATGTGACAGTTGAAGAACAATATTACATAGATACAATACTAGACAGAAAATTTAGCTAGCCAGTCAGTCAAGTTTGATTTGATTGTCGCTGGCCAGAAAGAGAACGAAATAGCCATGGGAGTCCGAGCAGGTGCTTAGTTTGCACCCTGTGTGGTTCGGAATACAACACATTTTTTCATTATCTGTGTAGATGTATTGGGGACATTTCAATGTAAAGTAAACATTGTTAATGAAAATAAAGAGCATGAGCTAGTTTGCAATTGTTGCACCCGCTTTAATGTTATTGGGACAGTTAAAGTAGGTTTTCAATACTAGCATGGCTGTTGCAAGAGGTGTACCAAAGTTTAATGTTAACATGAATACATGACTTTTACAAACACACTGCAATTGTTGAACCCATAGGGGTTGAAATCAGTAATTATGTAGCTGCAGGTGAAAACATATCTTTTCTCAAAACAACATCCAAGGTCAAGGTCAAATATAAAATGGTGGTCCCTTAGTTTGGAATCCTAGATAAATCATCATCGTCATTGTCATCATCATCATCATCATCATCATCATCATCATCATGTAAGTAAGTGAAGCCTGTCGACCAATACATGCTTCTCTGTGTGCAGGGCCACTTTGTGAGAAAGCTGGGTGCTGTGGGGGACAAGGAGACGGAGAACGAGGTGCTACTGCTCGAACATGATGTCCCACATTCCAACTTCTCCGAGACTGTGCTCAGCTTCCTGCCCAAGATGCCCTGGAGTATCTCAGAGGATGTGAGTTGATTCACGTGCGCATGTGCAGCTCAAGGGGTGCATTCGAGTCCATTCTATCCTCTGGGGACACAGTTCTAAAATTTTCCCTACCTTATCTACCCCTAAAGCGGGAGATAAGGAATTAGTATAAGTCGGGATAAGTATAAATGATATATTTACTCTAAAAACTACAATTCTGTATCATGGTATATATTGTGTCATGACACCAGTATCATGATAACCCATTATGATCCAGGGTAGAATAGGTCTTTAGCAACCCATGCTTGCGGTAAAAGGCTACTATGCTTGTCGTAAGAGGCAAGTAACGGGATTGGATGGTCAGGCTCGCTGACTTTGTTGATACATGTCATCGTATCCCAATTGTGTGGATTGATGCTCATGATATCAATCACTGGATTGCCTGGTCCAGACTCGATTATTTACAGACCGCCATCATATAAATGGAATATTGCAAGTGCGGCATTAAACAACAAACAAACTAACAAACAAACAAAAGTATCATGATATGCTCTGTGTCAAGACTTGTGTCTTTTCCAGACCCAATGGACCCGTGAAGATTCCGGGGTAGAATAGGTCTTCAGCAACCCATGCTTGCCGTAAAAGGTGACTATGCTTGTCGTAAAAGGCGACTAACGGGATCGGGTGGTCAGGCTCGCTGATTTAATTGATACATGTCGTCGTATCCCAATTGTGTGGATTGATGCTCATGATATCAATCACTGGATTGCCTGGTCAAGACTCGTTTATTTACAGACCGCCATCATATAAATTAAACAACAAACAAACAAACAAAAGTATCAAGATATGCTCTGTGTCAAGACTTGTGTCTTTTCCCAGACCCAATGTCATGTTGCTGTTGTCTTCCATACAGGACATGAAGCATCGCCAGGACCTGCGTCACATCACCGTGTGTAGCGTCGACCCTCCCGGCTGTACCGACATTGACGATGCTCTCCACTGTCGCAACCTGGACAACGGCAACCTGGAGGTATGTTGATCCCTCAGTCATCATCATATGATCGTTGATATCCTGGTTAGTGCGCTAAATTACAATATTTGCATCTTGAAGTCTTTTGCAGTCATCATACTGTCAGCCTATATATGTGTAGAGATCAGAGTTTGCAAGGTTTATGTACTCTGTAGGATAACAAACTTCATTCACCAAATTCAAGGGGAGGTAAATGCTGTTGCACCTTCAATGTTCATTGTGTGGGGTGTGGGAGATCTCATTGCACGGAGCTTGGGGAATTGCATGTGCACAATAAAGTCTTGATTGTTGAAATGCTTGGATGAAATGGGTGCTTGTGTTTGTTATACAAAAAGTATGCGCAGAAAAAGAATCATTCACGATGCAACTTCGAATTTGTTAGAAGGCTAAGGGTCTAGAAGGCTCAATGTTCATATGCCAACTAGTGCTGTATTTTTCATGTATCCCCGGCTACCTTCACATTGGAATATTTGTCCTGTCCTTGGTGGGTAAACAGAAAAACATAGATGTTCAGAAAATTTCATTTATCTGTTTGGTGAGAATTACCATCCGGTGCTAATTGCAGTATTTACTATGAACAAAATATAATGAGATTTGTTTTCTCCATTTCTAGGTTGGAGTACATATTGCGGATGTGTCACATTTTATCCGTCCTGGCAATGCACTGGACAAGGAGGCTGCTAACAGGGGAACCACGGTTTACCTCACTGACCGGGTGAGTAGAACTCAGTAGTTGGTAGGCGGGTGAGTAGAACTCGGTAGAAGTAGATCGGTGAGTAGTACTCAGTAGAAGTAAGACGGGTGAGTAGAACTCCGTAGAAGTAGATTGGGTGAGTAGAACTCGGTAGAAGTAGATCGGGTTAGTAGAACTCAGTAGAAGTAGATTGGGTGAGTAGAACTCGGTAAAAATAGATCGGGTGAGTAGTACTCCGTAGAAGTTAGGCGGGTGAGTAGAACTCCGTAGAAGTAGATCGGTGAGTAGTACTCAGTAGAAGTAGATCCGGTTAGTAGAACTCAGTAGAAGTAGATCGGGTGAGTAGAACTCAGTAGAAGTAGATCGGGTGAGTAGAACTCCGTAGAAGTAGATCGGGTGAGTAGAACTCAGTAGAAGTAGATTGGGTGAGTAGAACTCAGTAGAAGTAGATCGGGTGAGTAGAACTCCGTAGAAGTAGATCCGGTTAGTAGAACTCAGTAGAAGTAGATCAGGTGAGTAGAACTCAGTAGAAGTAGATCGGGTGAGTAGAACTCCGTAGAAGTAGATCGGGTGAGTAGAACTCAGTAGAAGTAGATCGGGTGAGTAGAACTCAGTAGAAGTAGATCGGGTGAGTAGAACTCAGTAGAAGTAGATCGGGTGAGTAGAACTCAGTAGAAGTAGATCGGGTGAGTAGAACTCAGTAGAAGTAGATCGGGTGAGTAGAACTCAGTAGAAGTAGATCAGGTGAGTAGAACTCAGTAGAAGTAGATCAGGTGAGTAGAACTCCGTAGAAGTAGATCAGGTGAGTAGAACTCAGTAGAAGTTAGGCGGGTGAGTAGAACTCAGTAGAAGTTAGGCGGGTGAGTAGAACTCAGTAGAAGTAGATCATGTGAGTAGAACTCAGTAGAAGTAGATCAGGTGAGTAGAACTCAGTAGAAGTAGATCGGGTGAGTAGAACTCAGTAGAAGTTAGGCGGGTGAGTAGAACTCAGTAGAAGTTAGGCGGGTGAGTAGAACTCAGTAGAAGTAGATCAGGTGAGTAGAACTCAGTAGAAGTAGATCAGGTGAGTAGAACTCAGTAGAAGTTAGGCGGGTGAGTAGAACTCAGTAGAAGTTAGGCGGGTGAGTAGAACTCAGTAGAAGTAGATCAGGTGAGTAGAACTCAGTAGAAGTAGATCAGGTGAGTAGAACTCAGTAGAAGTAGATCGGGTGAGTAGAACTCAGTAGAAGTAGATCAGGTGAGTAGAACTAAGTAGAAGTAGATCAGGTGAGTAGAACTCAGTAGAAGTTAGGCGGGTGAGTAGAACTCAGTAGAAGTTAGGCGGGTGAGTAGAACTCAGTAGAAGTAGATCGGGTGAGTAGAACTCAGTAGAAGTAGATCAGGTGAGTAGAACTAAGTAGAAGTAGATCGGGTGGGTAGAACTCAGTAGAAGTAGATCGGGTGAGTAGAACTCAGTAGAAGTAGATCGGGTGAGTAGAACTCAGTAGAAGTTAGGCGGGTGAGTAGAACTCAGTAGAAGTTAGGCGGGTGAGTAGAACTCAGTAGAAGTAGATCGGGTGAGTAGAACTCAGTAGAAGTAGATCAGGTGAGTAGAACTAAGTAGAAGTAGATCGGGTGAGTAGAACTCAGTAGAAGTAGATCGGGTGAGTAGAACTCAGTAGAAGTAGATCGGGTGAGTAGAACTCAGTAGAAGTAGATCGGGTGAGTAGAACTCAGTAGAAGTAGATCGGGTGAGTAGAACTCGGTAAAAATAGATCGGGTGAGTAGAACTCAGTAGAAGTAGATCAGGTGAGTAGAACTCAGTAGAAGTAGATCGGTGAGTAGAACTCAGTAGAAGTAGATCAGGTGAGTAGAACTCAGTAGAAGTAGATCGGTGAGTAGAACTCCGTAGAAGTTAGGCGGGTGAGTAGAACTCCGTAGAAGTAGATCAGGTGAGTAGAACTAAGTAGAAGTAGATCGGGTGAGTAGAACTCAGTAGAAGTAGATCGGGTGAGTAGAACTCAGTAGAAGTAGATCGGGTGAGTAGAACTCAGTAGAAGTAGATCGGGTGAGTAGAACTCAGTAGAAGTAGATCGGGTGAGTAGAACTCGGTAAAAATAGATCGGGTGAGTAGAACTCAGTAGAAGTAGATCAGGTGAGTAGAACTCAGTAGAAGTAGATCGGTGAGTAGAACTCCGTAGAAGTAGATCAGGTGAGTAGAACTCAGTAGAAGTAGATCGGTGAGTAGAACTCCGTAGAAGTTAGGCGGGTGAGTAGAACTCAGTAGAAGTAGATCAGGTGAGTAGTACTCAGTAGAAGTAGATCGGGTGAGTAGAACTCGGTAAAAATAGATCGGGTGAGTAGAACTCAGTAGAAGTAGATCAGGTGAGTAGAACTCAGTAGAAGTAGATCGGTGAGTAGTACTCCGTAGAAGTTAGGCAGGTGAGTAGAACTCAGTAGAAGTAGATCGGATGAGTAGAACTCAGTAGAAGTAGATCGTGCGAGTAGAGCTCAGTATAAGTAGATCGTGTGAGTTGTACTCAGTAGAAGTAGGTCCGCTTAGTAGAACTCAATAGAAGTAGATCCTGTTGATGTGTTTGTCAAATTGGTGGTTTCAATGTGGTAACTGTGATTTGATATAAATCTTCCTTCCAGAGAATCGACATGGTGCCAGAACTACTCAGTTCCAACCTGTGCTCCTTGAGGTGCAATGTAGACAGGTCAGTGAAACCATGGTAACTGATGCCAAAGTTGTTGGCAATGCCTCAGCCAAACATCCCTGAATATCATGATTTAGTTTTAATGGAAAATTTACTCGAGAAATGCTCTTTTTTGGCTCAGACAAGAAAACAGTTTTTCCCTTTTCCGCCTTCAAACACCAATGAAGCAATAATTTAGTTAAAACCTCTTTACATTAGAAAATTATTTTTTGTGATGTTGGCATATAATATACAATATGTAGACTCTTCTCTGAATTGAATTGACCAATGCGAGGCGACATATTATGTGGGAGATATTTCCCTAGTATCCCATGTACCTGTTGATAATGTGAGACTGTTGTTCTCTGGTCAGGCTGGCCTTCTCTGTGCTGTGGGAGATGTTTCCCTTGTAGCCCATGTACCTGTTGATAATGTGAGACTGTTGTTCTCTGGTCAGGCTGGCCTTCTCTGTGCTGTGGGAGATATTTCCCTAGTATTCCATGTATGTGTTGATAACGTGAGACTGTTGTTCTCTGGTCAGGCTGGCCTTCTCTGTGCTGTGGGAGATATTTCCCTAGTATTCCATGTATGTGTTGATAACGTGAGACTGTTGTTCTCTGGTCAGACTGGCCTTCTCTGTGCTGTGGGAGATGTTTCCCTAGTATCCCATGTACCTGTTGATAATGTGAGACTGTTGTTCTCTGCTCAGGCTGGCCTTCTCTGTGCTGTGGGAGATGTTTCCCTAGTATCCCATGTATGTGTTGATAATGTGAGACTGTTGTTCTCTGGTCAGGCTGGCCTTCTCTGTGCTGTGGGAGATGACTCAAGATGGGAACATCCTGAACACCACCTTCACCAAGAGCGTCATTGACTCAAAGGTAGGACTCGATTATTTACAGACCGCCTTCATATAGCTGGAATATTGCTGAGTGCGGCCCACAAAGAAACAAAGAAACAAAGAAACACTCACACTCACTCACTCACTCACTCACTCACTCACTCACTCACTCACTGTCGTTCCTTCCTTCCAGGCTTCTCTGACATATGCCGAGGCCCAGATGAAGATAGATGATCCGACTTTGACGGATGAACTTACAGTCAGTTTACGAGGCTTAAACAGACTTGCTAAAATCTTGAAAAGACGAAGAATTGAAAATGGGTACGACAATCATTTGCTATCAGTACTTATCGCCCATCCAAATAATATCTGACAGCGGATATAGAAGTGAGTTCTGTTTTCCCTTCAGGAAAATATCTGATAAACCATTCAGTATTGTTTTGTCAAAATTTGTACACAAATTAGAGCTGGACAGTGTCTTTTATAGTTAGAGTTTTTTGTCCTACATTTGTTGACTGGTGCTGCTCTTGACTAGTGAGTGAGTGGGGTTTAACGCCGCTTTTAACAGTTTTCCAGTTATATCGCTGCGTGTTGGCTTAATGTGGGAGGAAAGCCCGAAGTGATGCAGGTCTCAGACGTTTACCACTTCAATGAAACCCACAAGCATGAATATGGTGCTGACAAACCTAGAAACATAATCGGGGCGAACCGGGATTTGAACACACAATCCTAAGTTTCTGGCGTGCCCAAGGGACGCAACTCTGCACAGCGAATCGTGGTGCCTTAGACGCCCCCCCCACCCCCGACTAAAATTCTACGCATTGTTTCAAGGTTTGTTATCGAAGCTGTTTTGATGGTTTTGGTGTATATTTTCAGTGCACTGAGTTTAGCCTCCACGGAGATCCGCTTCTATGTAGACAGTGAAACCCACGACCCTATAGAGGTGCAGACTAAGGAGCTCAGGTGAGTCTGGAGAGAAGGTCAGCCACCTCAGATGAGGATTGGGTGGTTATGATGTCAACTGCCAATTATTGATGGCTGTCCCCTATTCTTTTGTCAAACTATGTAATACTGTCTATGTGATCCACTTGTACCAACTGATTTGAATAAATAAAAAAATAAAAAAAAATATTGATGGCTCATTAAATCAACCACTGGTTTGCTTGGCTGAGACATTGCTGGAATATCGCTATTGTGGTGCTGAACAGTGTTGATACTTTCATAGCGATGGGGTAGCCTAGTGGACTATTTACTTGTGTGTCGGCTCAGTGTCCTATGTCAGCTGTAGGAATGCATCCTATCTGTGTACAGCTGTAAGGAATGCATCCTATCTGTGCACTGCTGCTAGGAATGCATCCTCTATGTACAGCTGCTAGGAATGCACCCTCTATGTACAGCTGCTAGGAATGCACCCTCTATGTACAGCTGCTAGGAATGCATCCTCTATGTACAGCTGTTAGGAATGCACCCTCTGTGTACAGCTGTTAGGAATGCATCCTCTATGTACAGCTGCTAGGAATGCACCCTCTATGTACAGCTGCTAGGAATGCACCCTCTATGTACAGCTGCTAGGAATGCACCCTCCATGTACAGCTGCTAGGAATGCATCCTCCATGTACAGCTGTTAGGAATGCACCCCCTGTATACAGCTGCTAGGAATGCATCCTCTATATACAGCTGTTATGAATGCATCCTCTGTGTGTACAGCTGCTAGCAATGCATCCTCTGTATGTACAGCTGCTAGGAATACACCCTATGTACAGCTGCTAGAAATGCATCCTCTATGTACAGCTGCTAGGAATGCATCCTCTATGTACAGCTGCTAGGTATGCATCCTCCGTGTAATGCACCCTCTGTATACAGCTGCTAGGAATGCATCCTCCATGTACAGCTGTTAGGAATGCATCCTCCATGTACAGCTGTTAGGAATGCACCCTCTGTGTACAGCTGTTAGGAATGCATCCTCTATGTACAGCTGTTAGGAATGCATCTTCTGTGTGTACAGCTGCTAGCAATGCATCCTCTGTATGTACAGCTGCTAGGAATACACCCTATGTACAGCTGCTAGAAATGCATCCTCTATGTACAGCTGCTAGGAATGCATCCTCTATGTACAGCTGCTAGGAATGCATCCTCCGTGTAATGCACCCTCTGTATACAGCTGCTAGGAATGCATCCTCCATGTACAGCTGTTAGGAATGCATCCTCTATGTACAGCTGTTAGGAATGCACCCTCTGTGTACAGCTGTTAGGAATGCATCCTCTATGTACAGCTGTTAGGAATGCATCCTCTATGTACAGCTGTTAGGAATGCATCCTCCATGTACAGCTGTTAGGAATGCACCCTCTGTGTACAGCTGTTAGGAATGCATCCTCTATGTACAGCTGTTAGGAATGCATCTTCTGTGTGTACAGCTGTTAGGAATGCATCCTCTGTATGTACAGCTGCTAGGAATAAACCCTATGTACAGCTGCTAGGAATGCATCCTCTTTATGTACAGCTGCTAGGAATGCATCCTCTGTGTGTACAGCTGCTAGGAATGCATCCTCTTTATGTACAGCTGTTAGAAATGCATCCTCTGTGTGTACAGCTGCTAGGAATGCATCCTCTGTATGTACAGCTGCTAGGAATGCATCCTCTGTATGTACAGCTGCTAGGAATGCATCCTATCTGTGCACTGCTGTTAGGAATGCACCCTCTGTATACAGCTGCCAGGAATGCATCCTCTATGTACAGCTGTTAGCAATGCATTCTCTGTGTGTACAGCTTTTAGGAATGCCTCCTCTCCAGTTTAAGCTGTAATTCAGGCACTGTGTACCATGTTCCACAGGGAGACCAACTCCATGGTTGAGGAGTTCATGTTGCTGGCTAACATATCTGTTGCGGAGAAGACCCTCCAGGAATTCCCGGACTGTGCCATGCTCCGACGCCATCCCGCTCCTCCTCCTTCCAACTTCGAACCCGTCATCAGAGCTGCCAAGTCCAAGGTAGGGGAGAAGACACCAGCGACAAAAGTCCAACTTATTTCAGTCTAAACCGACAATGTTTACACCAAGATGTAATCTGTCTTGTTTCTGACCAATCACCTTATGTGCCATTTTAGGTACTGACAAATATTTTTCAATGTTTGTTGTGTGTTTTGTTGCTTTTAGGATCTGGACCTTGTTGTGTCATCGGGGAAGGAACTTGCAGACAGCCTGGACAAAGCTGTGTTCCTCGACCAGCCGTTCTTCAACACCATGCTGCGCATCATGACCACACGCTGCATGATGCAGGCCGTCTACTTCAGCAGCGGGACGCTGCCAGTTGAGGAGTTCCAGCATTACGGCCTGGCTACCCCCATCTACACCCACTTTACGTCTCCCATCAGAAGGTACCCCCATCTACACCCACCTTACGTCTCCCATCAGAAGGTACCCCATCTACACCCACTTTACGTCTCCCATCAGAAGGTACCCCATCTACACCCACTTTACGTCTCCCATCAGAAGGTACCCCCATCTACACCCACTTTACGTCTCCCATCAGAAGGTACCCTCATCCACACCCACTTTACGTCTCCCATCAGAAGGTACCCCCATCTACACCCACTTTACGTCTCCCATCAGAAGGTAACACAAATATAGTGTTCTATTTATTACCGAAAAAGATGTCTACATACAGAGACAAACTTAAGCAAGTAGCAACAGCAGTGAAACCACAATTTGTCAAATGACGTCAACAATCTTCAGCTATAACGTTGTTTTTAGTGGGACGTCATTCCCACCTCACGTCACAATAAGATTCGAATGACGTCAACAATGCCATCCAGATGACGGAAACAATACACTGTTGTAGGTAATAAATGTACATAATGTGACATGCTTTCACCTTTTATAAGTAGTAGGCTATTTGAATTTTGATTTGAATAGCTTGACAGATACCTGATGCTGTTCCTGTCTGCCTGTAATCTATTGAATAACAAGATAACTGGGTGCCTGCAGTGGTATATCTTGACACTCATCCTTGCTTGTGTGCCAGGTATTCGGACATCATCGTGCACCGGCTGTTGGCAGTGTGTATTGGAGCAGATGCTTCGTACCCAGCACTCCTTGAAAAGCACAAAACACAGGTATGGTGTTCCTAGCTCACTATGACAAGGTCATTGCCCTTGGCAGCAACAATGAAACTCGGTCAATGGCATACCTGTTATATTAAATCAAGGGATGTGGAATAGATGTAATATTGCTTATTAAAACTTTATGTAACGTTGAATTACGGGCCATGGCATAGAGGTTTGTTTGTTTTGTTTGTTGTTTAACGTCGCACTCAGCTACATTCCTGCTATATGACGCAGGTCTGTAAATAACCAGTCAATGGACCAGTCAATCCAGTGATTGATATCATGAGCATCGATCCACGCAATAAGGATACGATGACATGCATCAACCAAGTCAGCGAGCCTGACCACCCAATCTCGTTAGTCGCCTTTTGTGGCAAGCATTGGTTGCTGAAGATCTATTCTAACCCAGATTTTCACGGGCCCAAGGCATGTCCTGTGCATAACGATACACGTGAGCAGAAAGGGAATTCCCTCGACTGTAATATTGGGATTCCCCGACATTCTGCAGTAATAAAAGTAGTGCACCGCGGTGGGCGTGGCTCATTGGGAAATGAATGCAATAACACGTGACCAATTCAGCTAATCAGAATACAGGAATTTATATGAACACAACAAAAATTTAATAATGTAACATTGAATCACGGGCCGTAGCATAGATGTAATATTACTGGTCATGACTTAATGTAACATTGAATCACGGGCAGTGGCATAGATGTAATATTACTGGTTGTGACTTATGTTACATCGAATCACGGCCCATGGCATAGATGTAATTCTACTGGTCATGACTTAATGTAACATTGAATCACGGGCAGTGGCATAGATGTAATATTACTGGTCGTGACTTATGTTACATTGAATCACGGCCCATGGCATAGATGTAATATTACTGGTCATGACGTTAAGTAACATTGAATCACGGGACATGGCATAGATATAATTCTACTGGTCATGACTTAATGTAACATTGAATCATTGGCAATGGCATAGAAGTAATATTACTGGTCATTCCCCCCCCCACCCCCCCTGTTACAATGCCACTCAGGGATGTGTTTTTCTTCCAGTCCTTGTGTAACAACTTGAACTTCCGTCACAAGATGGCACAGTATGCTGGCCGGGCTTCCGTCAACCTCCACACACATGTAAGTATTGTCACACTGAAGAATGGACTGTCTACCTCACATACCCAAACAGTCGCATGCCATGGTTACAATAGTCTATCAGTTGTTCTTCATGATCATGACTGTCTTCATGACATACAGTGATCGCTCGCTATTGCGCTCTTCGATAAAGCGCTACTTCGGTTACTACGCGCGGTAACGCATGGCTCCCAAAATTTATGTACACTTTTATTACTGATAGTTTTACACAGACATAATTGTATTGTTGTTCGTTGTTCATTTGCACATAACGCTTCTCATTGCATAATCAACCGTTTATCGCTGAATGGAGTTCTAATAATCTGTTTGAAAACATCCGCGGCAAGTCCCGGAAATACGATTGTTCAACTAGTTAACTTTTCACACTATCGACCTTTGATCTTAGAAGCGCATGCATGCAATAAAAGAGAACCACAAGCGAAGTTTATATTCTTAATTAGTGGGCAATCCAATTTGAGGCGACACTGTCACACACATGTAGTTGCTGTCACAACACGGCGGTCATTCATTTCGTAATCGCGCTTTCGTAACATCGCCTGGTTTTTTCAGTAGTTATAACAAGCGATTTCATTGGATTAAAATTTGTTTCTAATGAAGCTTTCTTGCCGAAATCTACTACAAGTTTCGTGATTGGTCAATTTTGAGCACGTGACCCCAGGCAGCCAATCAAATTATAGCTGTGATACCAAGCTCGTGTTTCATAAATTTCAGAAGTTGGCGAAAGATTTTTTGTTAAATCGTGTTATTCTGAACGTTTTAAGCAGGAAATCACGATATATATTAAAATTATGGAACTTCGCGAATGTATCGTGCTAGGTTACGAGCTGTGACAAAGATTTTTCATGCATATATTTTTGCATTAAACATTGTGTCCGAGCCGAGAATTCAAGGCGACGAAAGCCGAGATGTCATTTGACTTACATTACACGCGATCGCACGAAACGATGGAAATAATAACTTAGATGTAAGTTTGATTACTTTTAGATATATTTTTGTTGATTTTATTTATCACTTTGTATAATATATTTAAAGATTTGTTTAAAACGTCTTTATTTTGGTCTTTTAATGTGGACCCGTTGTCGAAATGTGTGTCCGAGAATTTTATTTTCAATAACATCGCGGGAAATAGTGAATAATTTTTTAATTTATCGATTTAAAATGATAAATTGAAATGGAATACGTATTTCAGACATTGTGAAATGTGACAGATTTAATAAATGAATGATATTACAGGTAGATCTAGGTCCATAAAAATATATACTATTTTGATGTGACGTGAGATAAACACATATTGATGATTTGAGATTTTCCGAGCACGCGCCTCGGCCTCGGTTAAACGGCTCATCGTCTATAACGCCCACCAATTATTTGGACCCCATTGGTAGCGTTATAGCGAGCGATCACTGTACCTCCACACAGCTCTGTAGTGTTACATACTCTACCTCACATACTTCCACACTGCTCACACTGGTCTGTAGTGTTACCATGGTTACAAGTGTCTATCAGTTGTTCTTAATGACTATCTACCTCACATACTTCCACACTGCTCACACTGGTCTGTAGTGTTACCATGGTTACAAGTGTCTATCAGTTGTTCTTAATGACTATCTACTTCACATACTTCCACACTGCTCACACTGGTCTGTAGTGTTACCATGGTTACTATTGTCTTTCAGTTGTTCTTAATGACTATCTACCTCACATACTTCCACACTGCTCACACTGGTCTGTAGTGTTACCATGGTTACAAGTGTCTATCAGTTGTTCTTAATGACTATCTACTTCACATACTTCCACACTGCTCACACTGGTCTGTAGTGTTACCATGGTTACAATTGTCTTTCAGTTGTTCTTCAAAAAGCGAGTTGAAGATGAAGATGGCTATGTGTTATTTGTCAGGAAGAATGCGTTGCAGGTTCTTATCCCAAAATATGGTCTTGAGGGGACGCTCTTCCTCAAATCAGATGACAATGATGTCATGTTTACATTTAATGAGGAGGTAAGTGATGAAGTTCAACAACAGACTGACATAGATGATCTGTGTGTCATGGTGACCCATCAGCATTGGAAATAAAACCAAATGTGCGGAGTATGCCGAGGCAAGAGTGTCCTCTAGCCTGTTTATTATAGTCTTGTTTCCACCCTTGCCGCATCAAGTGCATGTCTACCCCCCCCCCCCCCCCCCACCCTCCTCCTCCCAAACGATCACCTATACTTTAGTGTCAGGGATGAACTTGTGAAAGTTTTCAATATCTGATGGACTAGGTTGTCGCCTATGGTAGTTGCCGTCTTTTTGAAGCTGTATGAGATAAGAACAGCAATCTCATTATAAGGGGCACCACTCGTGATCTACGCGAGGTGGCGCCAGGGTCAAGTTAAGAAAAGTGGCCTTGATGTGGCAAGGGTAGAAACTAGGCTTTGATATAGGCTAATGGATGTGCTTGCCAGGAAGACCATTAATCATTTATCCCTATTGTGTTCAAATCTCAATAAATCTTGTGAAACTACTTCCTCTATTACATCTTTGCCATAATCCCTGTATTTTGGCTTCAGTCTTCACAATAACTAAAATTTTCTGATTTTCAACAGACGTCCTCTTCACTGTCAATTACACAATTAGTTGTTCCCAATTAGCATCGTAACCAATCAAGCTATGACATATGTAAAATGGCGGGAACCTTCACTTTTTCCCAACACCTATATATATATAGTTGCAATGATCTAACACTTGGTAGTTAGTCACATGAAACTAAAATTATTCTAATAGTTTACTATAAAAACAGACACTGTAAGTACATATTAGAAGGCTGTTAATTGAAGTGATGATTGCAGGCACTGTGAGGTTATAATGGAGTCTCCCTCAACTCCCGGTTGCCAGAAGTGTGGTCAGTTCATGATCACAGGAGATCCTCATCTTAACTGTAGGAGGTGCAGAGGAACAACATGGACCTGAGGAAGTTAGGTGTATGCAGTGCGCCAACACTTCAAGGAAGACCTTCCAGAAGATAGCTGAGGCTATAATGAAGGCAAAGAGGCAGGAAGCAGCTAAGAAAAAAAGTAGAGGTCATCACGGCTACTGACCCTGTTCAGGCCCCAGCCGCTTCCCCAGCGCCTCCTTCCTCTACCCCCAGTCGACCAGCAGATCCATCTCCAGCACTCTCTATGAGCTTGATACACGATCTACTAAAACAGCAACAAGATATGATGTAAACTATGTTTGAGGGGAAGTTTTCACAAATCAAATAAGAATTGGAGAAAAAAACCAGCTCTGGCTAAGAAGAGACCCCAGGTCAAGGGACCGCATAGGGGACAGCCATCTGCTACGGCGGTAGGGCCTACCCCAGCCAACCTTACCGACCAGACAATTAGCCAGCTAGTCAACCAGCCAGTACCACCAACCGATCAGCCATATGGCCTATCGACCAATCAGCTGTGCCAGATGTCTGAAAGTCTCAAGCTTAGACATGAGGAATGCCATTAAAATGGAAGTTATATAAGACACACGATGCTCCACTTCCGGATTATCCAAGTTTGGATGAAGATCTCTTTAAGCTAGTATGCAACACTGGTACCAATGTCACGTTATCTGCTTCACAGATTAAGGATCTGTCTTCGGTCTCCAGATATTCTATGGACATTGGCGCTTATATTAACTGGTGTGTCGCCGGAATCAGACACATCATTCCACCATTACAGACATCTTATGAAGGCATAACAGGAGCTACACCTATGACTATTAGAACTGATCAAGTCGGAATCAAGACATTATTGTAAGAATGCAGGAAAACTTACTCTCCACCCAAGTCTTGATGTCTTCACAGTTTTTATGGCTGCAGTGTCAACCACTCCTAGCTCAGGTTCATTCTTAAGCTGTTTCTAACCAAACCAAGAGGTTGATAATATCACAATCCATAACAGCTCCCACAATGGGAAACTGTGACATGTAGTAGACGAAGTCAGACAGGATACAATGTAATGATTCCAAACATCAACTATCAGCCTAGCTGCCAAGGCTTATGATCGTCCAAACCTCAGAAGCATTCCTGGGACCAGAAAGACTCATCTTACAAACAGCATCCTAAGGAGAAGTTTGTCCCCTCTGGGAAGGATTCATTCCAGTGGAGTCTTCACAGGAATCTTGTCGTCAGCCAGACTACAAGAAACGAGGATCCTATCGCCATGGTAGATCTGGAGGCAGATGTGAAGTAGATTCTGACTTCCCTGCCACCAATGCCGACGTAATAGACCCTTTTGACCTGGTTACATCTATGGATTGCGATTTATGCCTACTGTCTTTCAACATGAAACCGACTACGGGACTAGTGCCGAAAATTAGAAGCAAGTTATGCCTGACCGCTGGATTCTAGACGTCGTGGCTCATGGATACAAACTGCACTTCAAGAAACATCCTGTCTTGAAGTCCCAAGCTGTCGGACGCAGATTTCATCTAGTCGAGCCAAGCTAGCGGCAGCAGATTTGGCCGTCAGGAAGCTACCGAAGAAGCGAGCCATTTGGAGACTAGGGGAGACCAACAACACCAAGGGTTTTTATTCCCCGACTTTGCTTTAAAGGTCTATCGCTCGGCTACAGACCCACATAGTTGCCAGCAAAGGAGACTTTTCATATCTTGCAAGACTCGATCCAAGAAAGACATTACCAAAGCTATAATAACGAGATGGCTTCAAACTACTGTGGCACAAGGACAGAACTCCACACCAAGTCTTGGAACCAGCCCAGCTCATAAAATAAGAGCTCTAGCCACGAGTCTCGCTTCATGGACATGTCTCAGTAGAACAAGTGATTTCTAGTTGTCAGTGGGCCTCACAGAACACCTTCACCAGCTTTTACTTGTGTGATGTGCAACCGGACCAAAAAGGGCATATATTCCATTGGGCCCATTGTTGTGGCGCAAACTCATCCACCAATATTTTTTTCCTCTTCTGTCAAAAAAAGAAGCGATGGGGTGAGGATCCGGCACCAGCAGAATCAGAGCGTGCGTACATCCTTGTTTATCCTGTCTATTAGGTGTAGGATGGATTAAGATTAAGATTAATATTACTGCCACCAGTGACCGGAATTGGCATCATAACCGGAAGTGATGTCATAATCGGAGGTGACGTCACCACCGGCAATGGCAGTCCTAGGTTAACTATTCAGGAAATGACGTGTTTGGTAGAATTAGACCTTGTGAGACATCATTATCCAATACAGGAGGTGACAAACCGGAAGTAACGCACAAGCGGAAGTGGCGTAAGCTCCGGATGTGACGTTAGCACCGGTATTAGTGTCACAAATCCAAATTTAACAAGAAAAACATTGTTGGGTAGAAATAGACCAGAAATTACTTTATTATTGCCAACAAGTTCAGCAAATATAACTGTAACTCTTGTGAAGATATCACACATTTGATTTATTCTTGAGACCTTCTGATTTTCCTTTTGGGAGTCTTTTCAGAGGAAAATTATCTCGAGTTAGAGAATAATGGTTTCCAGAAGAGGATTACTGTCAATTACTGTCAGTTATCAGATCCCACCGGATCCCTCTGGTATATTCTGGCAAAGATGTAATAGAGGTAGTAGTTTCGCAAGAAATATTGAACAATAGTTATCATTGTTAATAATTCTTAGAATACTACCTCTATTACATTGGAAGTACTCCCACCTACCTCCCCAATTATTCTACCTCTAGTGGTTAGATATATGAAGAAGTGAAGGTCTAACCATTGCATATGTCATAGCTTGATTGGTTTCGATGCTAATTGTGAACAACTAGTTGTGTAATTGACAGTGAAGAGGACGTCTGTTGAAAATCAGAAAATTTTAGTCATTTTGACTGAAGCCAAAATACAGAGATTATGGCAAAGATGTAATAGAGGTAGTATTCTTAGAATTACTATCAATGATAACTATTGTTCAATGATTCATTCACAACCACATTAAAGTTTTTCTCTGATAGGAAGAGCCAAAGAAAGGTTTTTTTTTAGCAAATTACTTTCTTCTAAGAGATCCCAGGCCTCAGAATAAGTGGTAGGAACCCTCACTCACCCGTTTTGAAATGTTTGAGGCCAGGGCCGGCAAGGATAAGACATTTTCACAAAATCCACCCCTTCTGTTGATTTTAAGCTCTCTCTCCATTATTTTAAGAACATTTGTAATTAAAGCCTCACGGTTTCTGACAGGAGCAGACTCAGACTGGAGGAGGTCACACGTTCCATGTGTTTGACAAGCTGGTGGTACAACTGAGCATCGACCGATCCAACGAACAACACATGAAACTCAGCATCAAGCTGGTTCAGCCTCAGGTGGGTAGCCATAACTTGGTAGTCTAGCAAGCTGGTTCAGCCCCATATGGTTAGCCATGACTGCTTCAGCCTCAGATGGGTAGCCATAACTTGGTAGTCTAGCAAGCTGGTTCAGCCGCATATGGTTAGCCATAACTGGTTCAGCCTCAGATGGGTAGCCATAACTTGGTAGTCTAGCAAGCTGGTTCAGCCTCAGGTGGGTAGTCATAACTGATTCAACCTCAGACGGGTAGCCATAACTGGTTCAGCCTCAGGTAGGTAGCCATAACAGATTCAACCTCAGACGGGTAGCCATAACTGGTTCAACCTCAGGTGGGTAGTCATAACTGATTCAACCTCAGACGGGTAGCCATAACTGGTTCAACCTCAGGTGGGTAGTCATAACTGATTCAACCTCAGACGGGTAGCCATAACTGGTTCAACCTCAGGTGGGTAGCCATAACAGATTCAACCTCAGACGGGTAGCCATAACTGGTTCAACCTCAGGTGGGTAGTCATAACTGATTCAACCTAAGACGGGTAGCCATAACTGGTTCAACCTCAGGTGGGTAGTCATAACTGATTCAACCTCAGACGGGTAGCCATAACTGGTTCAACCTCAGGTGGGTAGTCATAACTGATTCAACCTCAGACGGGTAGCCATAACTGGTTCAACCTCAGGTGGGTAGTCATAACTGATTCAACCTCAGACGGGTAGCCATAACTGGTTCAACCTCAGGTGGGTAGTCATAACTGATTCAACCTCAGACGGGTAGCCATAACTGGTTCAACCTCAGGTAGGTAGCCATAACAGATTCAACCTCAGACGGGTAGCCATAACTGGTTCAACCTCAGGTGGGTAGTCATAACTGATTCAACCTAAGACGGGTAGCCATAACTGGTTCAACCTCAGGTGGGTAGTCATAACTGATTCAACCTCAAGTGGGTAGTCAAAACTGATTCAACCTCAAGTGGGTAGCCATAACTGGTTCAACCTCAGGTGGGTAGTCATAACTGATTCAACCTCAAGTGGGTAGTCATAACTGATTCAACCTCAGGTAGGTAGCCATAACTGATTCAACCTCAAGTGGGTAGTCATAACTGATTCAGCCTCAGGTTGGTAGCCATAACTGGTTCAATCTCAGATGAGTAGCCACAACTGGTTTAGCTTCAGGTGGGTAGCCATAACTGGTTCAATCTCAGATGAGTAGCCATAACTGGTTTAGCCTCAGGTGGGTAGCCATTACTGGTTCAGCCTAAGGTGGCTGGTCATAGCATCAAGCTGGTTCAGTCTCGGGTGGGTACAATAGCACCACAATCTGACTTACTTGAGGAGGATGTGGTGGATACAGTATGTGACTAGCCCATTGAGTCGTACCCCAAAGACATGGATAATTTAAAGTTACCTTCACACAGCAGCATCTAACAGCCATAACTGATTCAACCCCAGGTGGGTAGCCATAACTGTTTCAACCTCAGGTGGGTAGCCATAACTGTTTCAATCTCAGATGAGTATCCACAACTGGTTTAGCTTCAGGTGGGTAGCCATAACTGGTTCAATCCCAGGTGGGTAGCCACAACTGGTTCAGCCTCGGGTGGGTAGCCATAACTGGTTTAGCCTCAGGTGGGTAGCCGTAACTGGTTCAGCCTAAGGTGGCTGGTCATAGCATCAAGCTGGTTCAGTCTCAGGTGGGTACAATAGCACCACAATCTGACTTACTTGAGGAGGATGTGGTGGATACAGTATGTGACTAGCCCATTGAGTCGTACCCCAAAGACATGGATAATTTATGGATAATTTATAGTTACCTTCATACAGCAGCATCTAACAACACTTACTCCCTCACTCCAGATCCAGGGCTTCAGTGTGCCCCCGGCTGCCCCCAAGGGACCTGATGATGCAGAGCCACCCAGCAAGAAACACAAGTCCTAACCCAGGGGTAGGAAGTCCTCCAGTGTTGAAGTGTGATGGAGCCTGCTTGTGGTTGCTGGATACAGAAGGAACCACCTCAGTCATCTTGTTCATGATGGGATGTGGCCAGGGTTCTATTCCTCACAGCAATGTAAGCACTACAACCATCGTAATTCTGTGAGGAAGTATGGGAGATACGACAGTCGTAGTGCTGAGATCGCTCTGTGAGATGGCCCCAGTTCCACTTATAGAGCAACACTTGCTATACAGCGTTGAAATATAAATATAACATACCTGAAGTACAATCAGGTACTTTGTACCATGTGACTTGGCATACTGACTTTGAAAATATTCCTTCATTAAACAAACAAATTAGGCTAAAGAATGACGTGTACTTTGAGCAGTGGCATTAATCATAAGAATGGCATAGACAGTGTAATTGTTTTTAATTTTCAAAATGTTGGCTTCTATGAGGAAGAACTGGGTTTTTATCTTAAGAATTTAAAAGGTTTTGACCCTATGGTAATTTGTCAGCTGTATTGGTGTAATTGTTTAGATAAAGAATATGGTGTATATTACAGAAAGCGCTTGTTACAGAGACAAATTGTTATGTTTTCTTCTTCATCATGCAGTATGTTGGTACACGTGCACTGAGAACAGCAGTGTAAATAAACATTTACAATGTCATACTGGTGTCATACTTATTATTGTCAACTTCATTATTATCCAGCATTTTCAGGAATAATCCACATCCAACAAGTTTCACTTAGTTTCAAAAGTAGGGTTCATTTCTAGAGCAGAAAAACACTCACACCGACACACACAGAGACACCCACACCCACACACAGACAGACGTACACAAACTCACACACACACGCAGAGATACACACACAGACACACAGACAGACGCACACAAACTCACAGACACACATAGAGAGACGCACACAAACTCACAGACACACGCAGAGACACACACCCACACACAGAGAGACGCACACAAACTCACAGACACACGCAGAGACACACACCCACACACAGAGAGACGCACACAAACTCACAGACACACGCAGAGACACACACAGAGGCACACAGAGATACACACACCGACACACACAGAGAGACGCACACAAACAGACACGCGCAGATACACACACCGACACACAGAGAGACGCACACAAACTCACAGACACACGCAGAGACACACACCCACACACAGACAGACGTACACAAACTCACAGACACACGCAGAGACACAGGCACACAGAGATACACACACCGACACACACAGAGAGACGCACACAAACTCACAGACACACGCAGAGACACACTCACCAACACACACAGAGATACACACACCGACACACACAGAGAGACACACACAAACTCACAGACACATGCAGAGACACCCACACCTACACACACAGAGAGACGCACACAAACTCACAGACACACACAGAGACACCCACACCCACAGAGACACACACACAGACACCCACACAAAGAGAGACGCACACAAACTCACACAGAGAGACGCACACAAACTCACAGACACATGCAGAGACACCCACACCGACACACACAGAGAGACGCACACAAACTCACAGACACACACAGAGACACCCACACCCACAGAGACACACACACACACACACAGACACCCACACGCAGAGACACACACAGAGGCACACAGACATTGAAATCCGTAGGTCAGCTGATGTCTACAACTATAATAAAGAACAGATGTAACACTCACATTACAATTTTTCACTGCTCCTCGGGAGATCTTTATTTGAGGAACTATGGTTACCTGACGAAACACTGACATTATGATTCTTAACCTCTTCTTCACTCCTTGTTGGGAGATTTTTATTTGAGGAACTATGGTTACCTGATGAAACACTGACATTATGATTCTTCACTTCTTCTTCACTCCTCGTTGGGAGACCTTTGATTGAGGAACTATGGTTACCTGACGAAACACTGACATTATGATTCTTAACCTCTTCTTCACTCCTTGTTGGGAGATTTTTATTTGAGGAACTATGGTTACCTGATGAATCACTGACATTATGATTCTTCACTTCTTCTTCACTCCTCGTTGGGAGACCTTTGTTTGAGGAACTATGGTTACCTGACGAAACACTGACATTATGATTCTTAACCTCTTCTTCACTCCTTGTTGGGAGATTTTTATTTGAGGAACTATGGTTACCTGATGAAACACGGACATTATAATTCTTCACTTCTTCTTCACTCCTCGTTTGGAGACCTTTGTTTGAGGAACTATGGTTTCCCTGACGAAACACTGACATTATGATTCTTAACCTCTTCTTCACTCCTTGTTGGGAGATTTTTATTTGAGGAACTATGGTTACCTGATGAAACACTGACATTATGATTCTTCACTTCTTCTTCACTCCTCGTTTGGAGACCTTTGTTTGAGGAACTATGGTTACCTGACGAAACACTGACATTATGATTCTTAACCTCTTCTTCACTCCTTGTTGGGAGATTTTTATTTGAGGAACTATGGTTACCTGATGAAACACTGACATTATGATTCTTCACTTCTTCTTCACTCCTTGTTGGGAGACCTTTATTTGAGGAACTATGGTTACCTGACGAAACAGGGACATTATGATTCTTCACCTCTCTTCACTCCTCGTTGGGGGGGGGCACGGGTGGCCCAGTCGTCTAAGGCGCCGCGATTCGCTGTGCAGAGTTGCGTCCCTTGGGCACGCCAGAAACCTATGATTGTGGGTTCGAATCCCGGTTCGCCCCGATTATGTTTCTAGGTTTGTCAGCACCATACCCGTGCTCGTGGGTTTCACCGAAGTGGTAAACGTCTGAGACCTGCATCACTTCGGGCTTTCCTCCCACATTAAGCTGACACGCCGCGATATAACTGGAATACTGTTAAAAGCGGCGTTAAACCAAACTCACTCACTCACTCACTCCTCGTTGGGAGACCTTTATTTGAGGAACTATGGTTACCTGATGAAACACTGACATTATGATTCTTCACTTCTTCTTCACTCCTCATCGGGAGATTTATATTTGAGGAACTATGGTTACCTGACGAAACACGGACATTATGTTTCTTCAGTTCTTCACACCTCGTTGGGAGACCTTTATTTGAGGAACTATGGTTACCTGACGAAACACTGACATTATGATTCTTCACTTCTTCTTCAATACTCATCGGGAGACCTTTATTTGAGGAACTATAGTTACCTGACGAAACACTGACATTATGATTCTTCACTTCTTCTTCAATCCTCATCGTGAGATTATTATAAGAGGAACAAAACTTACGCAGGTAATAAAGTCTAACCTTTAGTTTGCATGCAAGCTCCACAAACACAAATTTTGAGTCAGCAATTTCAATAACTCGTCAAAACAGTTATTCACAGAAAGAGACAACTGCAAACGCTATGACAGCAGATGGGTAGTTAAGTGACTGGAGGTCCGTCACGGTCCAAGAGCCGCCTGGTCATATGACGTCTGCGCGCGTGCGTACATGCGTGCGTGTGTGTGTGCGTGCGTAAGTGCGTGTGTGTGTGGATACCTAAGTGTTTGTTAATAGACATTTCAAGTGTTCTTTATAGACACCTAAATGTTTGTTCACAGACACTTTGTGCCTATGGACACTTTTAGTGTTTATTTATAGGCACATTTTGTGTGTATGTATAGAAACAATAACTGTTTGATTATGGATACAATTAGTGTTTGTTAAGTGACACATTTTGTGTGTTTATAATCACCTTTTGTGTTTTTATAGACCCATTTAGTGTTGTGTTTATGGTGTGTGTACAAACACCTTTAGTGAATGTGTATAAATCACCATTACTGCTAAACAAGCTCATAATGGGTTGTGGGAAGGTATTACCTTAAGTGTGCGAGCACTTGTGTATCGACTGCAGGTCTCAAGAATGTCTATTGCACCTTCCGAGGTTCCATGGATGAAATCAATTCTTCCAATGGTCCCGGCGCCCTGTGTGAGAGCAGCACCACCCGCCGCCACAGAGACCCGCATCCGTCAATAATGAGACTCACTAGCCAGCAGGTAGCGAAACATCTGTCTACATCACACTTACAAGGCTTTGTCAGACATGATGCCAATCGCGAATGTATGGACTCAATCGGACACGCCTTGCACTTTGAGATTGCTGTGTCAAAAGACCATACAAAGGTGAGTCTACTCTACTCCGATGGGGTGGGGGGTGGAGGGTTGTGGAAGCTGGGGTGGGGGGGGGGGGGGGGGGATTTAGAACGTTTGCAGGGATGCGCATTCCACCATTGTTATATTGTTTGCGTGTAATTCTTTTAACTGGAAAGAAATCAGCTCACATATACAAATTTATTCCCCAAATCATTTGTTTTCTTGTTTTCATCTATTTTTATTTATGTTTCTTCTGCAACAACTTCCCCACCGCCAACCCCCATCCAATCCACCAAGACACTCATATGTCAAAGTAGCTGTGTCCCCCAACATACATCTACTCACACCACGTTTTAGAACAAGATTGATGATTAATATTATATATTAAGCAGTCGTGTCGCTACAAAGGGCAAGCATATATGACCAAGATCCTTTTCAATTGCCTACCTAATTTGGGCGGCCGGATAGCCTAGTGGTTAAAGCGTTCGATCGTCACGCCGAAGACCCGGGTTCGATTCCTGACATGGGTACAATGTGTGAAGCCCATTTATGGTGTCCCCCGCCGTGATATTGCTGGAATATTGCTAAAAGCAGCGTAAAACCATACTCACTCACTCACCTACCTAATGACGCGTTTGTACATTATGAAATTTATGAATGACCACACAGGGCCAACGAATAAAGAATCACTTACTATATTTAAATACACAGTTATAGGTTTACGATAAAGAAGGCTATACAACATGTCAACGGACAAACAGCAACACGTAACATACCTGAGAATTGATATGCGCACTCACGAATGTTAGATTATAGTCACTATTGTCACGATCAATGTTGAATCCAGAAAAGCGTTGAAAGCTGGCAGGTGTTTCCAGATAGGTATCCGAACTTGGCAAGTAAAGTAGAAACAGTCCGATCAAAAAGCCTCGTAGGTTTTTATATAGGTACATCCAGCATTCTAGAAACTGTCATTAAGGGTTATAACTAAGAAATAATAGTTCTCGAACATTCATGAAACTTCGCAGATTTAATTGATCGTTACTTTGTCAAGATGTGCAAATGACTAATCATTTTTAGATTCCCTCTCAACAACGACCACTTAGATGCTATATGCAGGTTTTATATAACGGTTTATGACCCCTCATCCTCTTAACCGATTTCTATCAAACTTACTGTTTTACAAAGGTTTTCTTTCGATACTCTGCAAGGTAACCTAATTTCCGTCACTATCCAAATACGATAACGGCGGAAAGGTGGACTCGGACCTAGCAGATAAGACCATGTCGTTGATGGTGGTGGGTCGTTAGAATGGTCTATTAACAGAGTTTTAGGAATTAAATAATGGACATTTTGAAGCAGTATTGCGCATATGACAATTGAGCATATACCAGAACCATATGATATTACAAACGACAGGAATTCCAATGCAATGATGTTTTTGTTAAAAGAAACCACCCCGTCGGTTTCACAAGTACCGCGCGAGTATAGAAAAGTTGTATATTTTTCGGATATGAAGTCTATACCTTTTCTATAGCAGTTTAGCATTCCCTGTAGTAAAACCATTGTTGATTAAAAACAGCGAAAAAAGAACATTCATACTACCTGTAGTGTATTTTATGTCAGTCAGGGACCGACCATTCGATCTTCTGGGGAAGATGGCCTAAGCTCGCCGTGGAATTTCGTACCAGAGTAGCTATAAATGCTGTCTTTCGACATATTTTAAGAATAAATCGTATTGGATTGTGAATAGATTTCGCATGAAGGATGCCGGATGGCAATACGTCACATAAGTCTTTCGGCCATCGTACATGTATGGATACAAATTAGGCTAACTAGAACTGTCCTATGGGGAATCAAATACCTCCCGCAGACGTCTGATAATATTAACATGAGTATCCCAACAACCCTCTGCAATCATCTGTCTTTTTAAGATTATTCGAAATAGGGTAGAGTATTTTAAGGAGCAATTGACATGTTAAAAACAAAACCTATGTGGTTGATTTCTGATAACAAGTCAATATACAAAATGTGAACGAAATAGGACAATTTTTAAATTTCGACCAATCAAATGCCTCCGTTCCGTTGTCAGTGTACCACAATGGTAAAGGATATAAAGGCATGTCGAACAGTGTCCATGGCAACACATTCGTACATATCTGAAGGAATTGATGTAGTTCTTAAGAAGTTGTACAGGCAAACTGAAATGAGGAAGTAGTAAAAGGCAATAACTCCGCCGAAATGAAAACAATTGCAATGTGCAAAACAACATGTTGAAGTGGTCACGTGGGCAAAGTTTAATTGAAATCAGTCTATTAGTTTAGAAGGAATTGTCCGAAAAGTGATTTTCTGCGGGCAGACCGACAGATAGGCTGACACGCTGATTCCATTATACCCCCTAACTTCGTTGCGGGGGAACAATGAACTAATAATCTGATGAAATGATATTCACGAGGTTTTCAAAAGGAATTCATCAATAGATATTTACTCATATAGATGTTTGAGACCTGTAAATTACAAAATGGCAACCGTGAGACCATCTTGGATTTCTAAATGAGGTTATATTACAGGATGTCACTTATTAATATGGGAAAATAGACTTTAAAAGGGTTAACTATCTTAATTTCGACCAATCAGAGGTCTCCATTCCGTTGCTATTATTATAAAATGTGCTCTGTGTGCATAAATATATCTAAATATCTTTCAACGAAATCGAACAACTATATTTCGACCAATCAGATGCCTCTGTTACAATGCCATGATGGTAAGAAAGCCTATTCGGTTGAATCCAGAAATACATTGTTCCTAAATACCAAATTTGAACGAAATCTCTGAATATCGACCAATCAACTCTGCAGATGCCGCGTTCCGTTTCCATGGGAGCAAGGTAGTAACATAAATAACGCCATACTGTATACTGTCCTTAGATACACCTTTGTACTTATATTTAACAAAATCAGCTAAATGACATGTCAGTAATTACCCCAAAAGAAAACCTGTAAATAACGACCAGGTTGTCATTGTTGAGAGGTTGTTGGAATATGAAAGGTGCAGCGCACTTAAACACGTTCCTTGGCTCTACTATATGTTGTTCCTGATAAAACGCGCGAAATTGAAGGAAGAATATATTCTATTACGAATAATTGGTCTACACTTTACTCAGTACTTGTAGGCCACGGGCCTTTTTGTCCCGACGAAACACAATTAAGGCGCAAACAGTATAAAATACAACACATTTCTTTGCTCTTTTTAAAAAAGCTGATTTAAAATAAGTGCATATTATCAAAGTTGGAAGTAGTTGTGTTCTTACAGCATTGGCGTAAACAAGTACTTTACTGTATTCATATTGATAACAGGGTATTGCGATGACAGTAGTGTATTAAACTTCAGAATATTTTGAAAGATGTAAAATTTAGATTTTATGTAACTTTGCCTAAGATGACTATAAACTGGACAAATCAACAAAAAGTGACACTTATTTTCGATATGGTTTAAGCTACAAACTTTACATTTTCTAAATTCACGAGGAATATTGAAATGTCGTCCGAGCCGAAAACGAGTCGATGTTGTCGTGAATTTATTTACAGCTATACTACTCGTTCTCACATGAAATGGATGTTTTAAGCTGTGCTTAATAAGCCATTTTGGGGCTTTCAGATAGATTACTATGCCAAACCTGAAAATGTTGTCTGTTAACCGCTAACATACATCACAGACATGGCCAAATCCTGATCTAAAAGTAACAGTTTTAAGTTTCGTTACCAAGTTTACGTGGCAACATTTACTGCAACATATTATATTATTAACATGTTTTGGGTAAACGGGATTCCTGCATATGGAAAAGAGACATCCAATATCTGACGCATTTCCAATCAGCATGCGACTGAATAGAACATCTACCACACTCGCCTCACACTCCATTATTAAAGACTCTAACAGGCAGACAGTTGAACAATTGAACAATGGTTCTATGTCACTGAACCCCCAATTTCAGCCCCCTATAAAGAGTATTGATGTTGTCTTTGTATCAAATAATTTGAAGTAAAAGTGAGGCGAGTATGGTTTCAAGGAATGTGTACAACTTAACGGGACCATGAACACCTTTCTTGCCTGAATTGCAATATTTGCATAATACCATTTTTCATAATCTGATTAACCTCCCCAATTTTTGAAAAACAATTATTTTTGTTTTCGTTTGATACACTGATATTCCCCCTTTAACACAGTAATCATGCAAGATATTCAACTTCATTTGTAAGTTGTTGACAGTATTGCCAAACACAATAAGGTCATCCGCAAATTAAAGCAGAAAAGTATGAATACATTCCGGATGTTACTGAACACCAAAAGGACAATTTTGTTCCATTTCAGTAACCAGTTTATGAAAAACTGAAACAATAAGGGACTAAGCATACGCCCTTGCCTCACACCCATGAATGAGTGAGTGAGTGAGTATGGCCTTACGTCGCTTTTAGCAATATTCCAGCAATATTACGGCGGGGGACATCAGAAATGGGCTTCACACATTGTACCCATGTCGGGAATCGAACCCGGGTCTTCGGCGTGACGAGCGACCGCTTTAACCACTAGGATACCCGACCGCCCCTCACACCCATGAAGCAATCAAATGTACCAGATACTCTGTTGTTTGAACGGACACAAGCCTTTATATTACTGTAGATGGATTGTAACATTTTACCCATTTTAGCACTCAAACGATGTTTGTACAATTATAGCTTCCATACAAGATGACGATGAATGGAGTCGAATGCTTTAGAGAAATCAATAAATGCTACATAAAATTTACCTCCTTTTCGTGAAAGATAACTCTGAATGACAGAGTTTAAGACAAAACAGTTATCAATAATTGAGTAACCTCTTCGAAACCCTGACTGACATTCAGATATGTACAATATTTACCCTTAATGTAAAAAACAAACATATTTTACTTTAGGGGTTGCGGGTTGTTCCTCTTAATGAAATGTATCTTACATTACACGTAACCCTTAATGTAAACCAAAATGAATTAACAGATTCTCAGTATTTTTTACATTAAGGGTTGTAACCTAGCACTCTCCTCGTTTAAGAGGAGAAAGTTCGAATGCAGTGAAAATTTTCTTTATAATGAACAAAGTTTGCATGACAAGCTCTATTAACAGAACATTATTATCAAAAGTGTATTGATATACTCATCCAATCAACTGACTCTTGAAAAAACATACACATTTATCCATTTGTCATAGATATGCTTGATCTCATGATTAAACTTTACCTCATCAATCTCTGATTATTGATCTTCATCTTTTGAAGAAAGACCAGCTTATAGTAATCAGCGATCAATGACAAAATCAAATAAAGGATTTCTGTCTGGTGCCTCTCAAGTGTCATTGAGAAGTGACAAACAGGGTGATCGATGCCGTTTGGTTCAAACACCATCAGAACCAATGTCACATGCATCGCTTGGTGGTTTTAAAGTTTCCTCAAAGTATGTCTTTTCCTCTTTCCAAAGCTGCCTGGCAGTGGTTATCCGAAAGACAATTTGAGAGAGGTCACTGTCTAGCGATAACCAGAAATCTCAGTTGTTGTTTTTGTGCCTGAGCGAATTTTGCAAGATTTAGAAACCATAAGTCCTCTTTCGGCCCCGCTTAAAATGATCGTCCCATTCCAATGAATGGATGATGCTGTCATTGCTGTAAGTCGCGACAGAAATGACGACATCTCCCTATTCCACTGAATGTCTGATGCTGTCATTGATGTAAGTCGCGACAGAAATGTATTTATTCTCCCCAAATCGGGATACAATGTATTTTATCAAGATCACATGAACTAATCAGATCTCATCACTCTGACATTGAAGAGGGGGGCGCGGGTGGCCCAGTCGTCTAAGGCGCCGCGATTCGTTGTGCAGAGTTGCATCCCTTGGGAACGTCAGAAACCTATGATTGTGGGTTCGAATCCCGGTTCGCCCCGACTATGTTTCTAGGTTTGTCAGCACAATACCCGTGCTCGTGGGTTTCGCCGAAGTGGTAAACGTCTCAGACCTTCGGGCTTTCTTCCAACATTAAGCTGACACGCCGAGATATAACTGGAATACTGTTAAAAGCGGCGTTAAACCAAACTCACTCACTTACTCTGACACCGAAGTATGATAATCAGTTATGAATTCATTCTACCAAAGTAAAAATCACTTTCTTTCTATAATACATATTGTTATCATTATTTTTCAATTGGCCTTATCTCTTTTACTAAAAACAGGAAATAAAATTATGATTTACATAAAAAGATCCTTAATGGATACAACCTGGAAATAGTTGTCCCTTTTGATGGAAAAAATCAATGTCCTCTGTGATTCTTTCATCACAAGGGAGACAGAATAGAGTAGAGGTGAGGTGAGGTGAGGTGAATCGGGGTTATCGTCGCGTCCAATATTATTGCACTTTTATAGCGACGTGCATGCACACGTTTGTGCATATGTCTGTGTCTGTATGGCCTTGTCCGGACTAATGCAGGATTTATAGTGCTAGCCCTTGATACCATGCCGCTGTTTCACATGAATACCCCACTCAGACACAGCTGTATACTGACTCCGAGCCGACCAGTCCATTTTTAGCCCCTAAATGCCGTGCGCCAGACAGGGTAAAACAAAGTACCATCTTTTGGTTATGACGCGGCCGGGGATCGAGGCCCGGACCTTGTTCAACTAGACCACAGAGGTTGTCAGACAGAATAATGACCTCTTCAAACCTGGACTGACGACCCAAGTAGGTGTAACCGATGGTGGGTTTTATTGCAGTAATTTATTCATACCTAATTGTGTGTCTCACTTCTTTTGTATACATGTTTGAAATGTATTGAAATAGATTTGCTATCACATATTTGTTGAGCACTGTTTTAGCAGCTGCAGCAGCCATTGTGTTACCAATTATTCCAACATGGCTGGGTAACCAACAAAAAGTGTTGTTTTGGCCATTAGCAAGATCCTTATTTAATTCAATAATTTCAATTAAGAGTGGATGTTTACTCTTAATAGCCCGAAGACACGAGAGGGCGTCAGAAAATGTACCGAACCGCGAAAAAGAAACGTCACCATGGATAGATATATGAGAAACCTTATTTGTCTGAAACTTGGCAAAACTGATCATCAAGGTTGAAATTAAAGTGTCAAATGTTCTTAAAGTGAAACACAACACTAGTATCTGAGAAAATGGCATCACAAGTCAGTATCTCGTGTGTCCAGCATGTGCATTGATGACTACCGTGCAACGTCGATACATGGAATGGATGAGGCGGTTGATGAAGGCCATAGGCACTTGAACCCACATTCGGAGGAACGCCTGATGCAGATCAGCTGCAGTTGTCGGCCTTGGTCGGGCGTCATTCAGCCGTCTTTGAAACTCGTCCCACAGGTGCTCATTGGGATTTAAATCGGCAGGCCACTGCATGGTTCTGATGCCATTCTGCTGGAGGAAGTCTCTTGCTGCTCTCGCAGTCTGGGCACGGGCGTTATCATGCTGAAACTCGTGGTTGCGGCGACGTGCCAAATGAGGTATGGCGTGTGGTCTCAAGACTTGATTAATGTACCGAGCTGCTGTGTCACCATTGCCTCTCCCTGGACCGATGCTCTGGAAGACAAGGGCCGATCTCTATGCAAGACCAGTTCCACCCCGTACCATGATGCTCGGACCACCCCACGAGTCTCTCTCACCAACACAAGCATCCGAATAACGTTCCCCAGGGCGTCGCCAGACTCTCACTCTGCCATCTGCTGTTGAGATACAGTAACGACTCTCGTCTGAGAAGAGGACTCTTCTCCACTGCTGGTGGCGCCAATGCTGGTGCTGTGTTGCCCACTGAAGACAGTCTCGGCGATGACGTGGTGTCAGAATGGGTCCTCGGTGTGGCCTGTGACAGTGGAGGTGTCTGCTCGTCAATCGTCGACGCACGGTGTCCGCACTAATGTGTCGCTGGTGTGCCCCCATGGTCTGTCGTGAAGTTTCCGCAGCAGTAACAAAGCAGTAACATCTTGAAGATGCTGTCGCACAATCTGACGATCCTGTCGTCGGGTGGTGACCCTTGGTCTTCCACTACGTGGTCTGTCATCTGTAGTGTTAGTGGTCTGGTACCGTTGCTGTAGCCTTATATGGTCCTTACGTGGACTTGAAATACATTTGCTACTTGCCGGGCGGTTTGTACAGCTTGCAATCGTCCAAGGGCTTGGTGTCGCTGATTTCTTGTCAATCTTGGCTTGTGATAGCTATTCAATAACGAATGAATGTTATCCGATCTGGGTGGATTTTTATAGGGCAAGAAATGGGGGAACGCATGTGCATTTCAATTTGCACGAAACTCACGTGCATCGGTTACCATAGCCGTTGCCGTGATGCGTTAAGGTGATCGGTTTTATTGTCATCTGCTTTGTTTTTACCGCCCCCCCCCCCCCCCCCCCCCCCCCCCGCCCCCATCCCCGGCATATAATACGGGGGGATATAGCCATCAGCCAGTCCGTCTGTCCGTCCGTCTGTAATAATTTCCTTTTCCGGGGCAGAATTCGAGAACCATTCAGTGTATTTGATCGAAACTTGGCAAATCTATCAGGCACATACTGAAGTGGATTATTTGCTGTCAGGGTTGAAGGAAAATGGTCGCTTTCACACACACACGTCAACATTAACTGACCATGTATAATCGTTATTAGATTTGAATCTGTTGGTGACAGATCTAAAACGGAATAGGTTCCGACAGCAGGATAGAAACGTGTATTTGATCCATCATTGGAAATGAATGAGTTGTTTTCGGAAATAACATCTTCAGTGACCATGACGTCGACGCTTCATTGAGTATGGACGTTTAAGTCACCAATGGTCATGCATGGCTTAGGGAGCTTGTCATTTAGAGATTACTAAATGTTAGAGTTAGTCGTACTGCAGTATCTTGAAGATTGGTATCAAGCGAAAAGGGGCATTGGCTGTCAACAGACGATAAAGTAGCTTTACCACTCGAGGGAGAAAATGGTTGGAACTGTACCAACGCAAATCAAACATGTCGGTCTGTTTAAGATAAGTCTTCTGCATACAGTTTGCTGATGGCGTAAAATCTTGTATTAATAAATGTATCACTCAAATTGATCCTGAGACCTCTGCAATTCCACTGAATAAATTGATTACTTATGTTAATGTTACAGGGGAACGAACAGGAGAAGGCGTATATGGTATGTATGGCTTTTGTTGAAATGTTTCGTTATTTAAAATTTAACTAATGAATTCCAGGTGCCTAACGACCTTAGAAATGTATCTAAAGTTCGTGTACCTTATTTGCACTCATCATATGCAATCTGACTGAAAAGGAAATAGTTATAACCCTTCTCTTTTTGGCAAACAGATGGCACCAAAATAACCCAAGAAGAATTCATTGCTCACGCAAATCAAATTTCGTTGGCTCAAAAACGAAGATTCTCGCCTACCCAGATTTCCTTGCAGTCAACCTAGTTAATTATTACCCGATTACATTACGTTTCACATTCGGCACAATCATTTCGATCTGAACAGAATAGATGCCATGAACCAAAGCATTTGACGTTTTATATCTAAGATTATTTACATAAAGTTTTCTTCCTGGGTTTATATATTCCTAAATATGGCATGCTCTTTCTACGACGATTTCAAAAAGCGTCACACGACGCTTGCTCCTTAGTTCTTTAGTAACTCGCTGGTTGATGCATGTCATCGATCCCAATTGCTTTGATCGATGCTCGTGATATCAATCACTGGATTGTCTGGTCCAGACTCGATTATTTACAGACCGCCGTCATATAGCTGGAATATTGCTGAGTACGGCCCACAAAGAAACAAAGAAACAAACACTCACTCACTCACTCACTCACTCACTCACTCACTCACTCACGGCGGCGTTAAACAACAAACCAACCAACCATAGTTCTTTGATCAACGTTACAACATTCAAGGCAACGGCCACTTACCTTTTTTATGAGAATTGTTTATGTGGTGGGCGGAACCGGTAGGGCAGGACATACTTACCCCTTTCTCGAACACCTGGTGTCTTTTACTGTTTTTAGTGACCCATTCATATTATTTTCACCACTAACGCCTATCACGCCCAATGAAATCTGCGGATAATCGAAACTGGTTATTCTCTGGCGTTGACGTGTTATATTTATGGAATGATTAGAAACAATACGTTCTGGTATCATATTTAACCCATTTACATTCCAATCTGGGTAAGACCGCCTCCGTGGTCTTGTGGTGGAGCGTCCGCCCGGAGAGCGGAAGGTCCGGGGTTCGATCCCCGACCGCGTCATACCAAAAGACGTTAAAAGATGGCACTTATTGTTACCCTGTCTGGCGCTCGGCATTAAAGGCTAAAACAAGGACTGGTCGGCTTGGAGTCAGTATACTGTGTCTGAGTGGGGTATTCATGTTAAACTGCGGCATGGTATCTCAGTGAGCTAGCACTATAAATCGGCATCAGTCCGGACTAGTACAAGCAGCCACACAAACACACACACGTACATGCACGTCGCTATATAAGTGCAATAATCTTGGACGCGAGGTTAAACCCCAATTCCCCGCACCAATCTGGGTAAAAATCAAACATCAATGACATACAATATTTCTGCCTCGCTGTAAGGTATACGTGTTCAATGGGGAAAGGTCTGGTCGGTCTCATTGCTGGCCATGGCATTATATGGATGTTGTGCTGCTGGAGGTGAGCGTTGACGATTCGTGCACGGTGAGGACGGTCGTTGTCGTCCTGGAAGATAAAACGTCAACCCACACACCTTCCAAGCGGGAGACAAAGGGTGTCAATATGTTGTCCCTACAGTATTGTCCAGTGACCCTTCTGCACATTATGGAGTGGGGTTCGGTCAATCATAGTGATGGCACCCCGCACCATAACCGATCCACCGCGTAGTGTGTCATGAGGTCTCAGGCTGACATTAGCTTGACGCTCATTTCGGCATCAGCAGACTCCATCACGCCTATCAAGGAAGTGCAGAGGAATCGGGACTCATCTGAAAACGTGACACTGGACCATCGACGATTGCCACCGTTTTAACGTCGTGTACACCATTGTTGTGTGTTGGCAATATGACGATGGGTGCTGAGCCATGGCGACGAGCTGCATGTTGACGATTTCTCATAGTCTAAAACCTAACCGGTACTCCAGCAACCTGATGAAAGTTTGCAACTATTTGATTCGCGTTTGAGCTTGATTTCGTAGAGCCTGGTTTCGGATCAATCTACCCTGTACTCCTTTCGTTGACCTGGGACGCCCTGAACGAGGTCGATCGTCAACAGATTGGGTTTGTTGGTACCTGTTCCATGGTCTGCTCATCACAGACTGAAACATTGAACATAATGGCCATCGCATGCTGCCATGTTTTTCCAGCATCTCAATAGCCGCATCGCTACTTCATACCCAGACAATGAATGAAATCAAGTAAATCACAACTATATGAAAGCAGAATCGATAAGATTGACTGAGATTATTCACATACTGTTTGGATAAAGTAATTTCTTCTCAGGATTACAAAGATCTTTTTTTACATAATACTATTCCTTCGATGATTCACATTTTATGTTGTTTTTTATCATGTACTCGCCATTGGAGTGTTTTCCTTGTGTTACAGGTTACTTTTAAGATTGTGTTCATATACACGTTCCTTTAATACACACGTGAAGCGTGTTTGTATTCCCACAAGTAACACATTTTACCAAGAGGTTCTAAATAATCTTTTGAGTAAGTATTGATTGCAAATCGTTGTTCTCGACGTATGTACCAAACAACCCCGATCTCCACTTCAAGGATATGCTAATGTTCACCCGACACATTTTGCTCAGTGCTCCTGATTGATTAGCTCGGATTCTTCCGATATGAGGCAGCGTCCAGCGTGTTGTAGACTTTATGGACATTAATTGCAGTTTTTAGGAGGTAGAGAAAAAATGTTTATGTGTGATGGGCAGTAAAAGCAAGTTCTGTTGGCCAGTGTCAACGAGTGTGTTCGGATATAAAGCGCTTTGAAGTTATTGTTAAAACACTACTCAGAAGGTTTGCTTGACAATGTAAAACCTCGATCGAGGGAAAAGCCAGTGGAAGAGTGGTTTAACTTCCTTGTGAACCATCTAATACCAGAACAAATGCAAGAACTACCAGAAAGGAAATCATCGGAATACCTCATAGTGAAACGATAAAGGTGTCGCGGTATAAAAAAGAAATTCGATGGTAGCGGGTGAGAGGAGGACCACGTGCAGTATGTACACAACTGAAGTCTTGACATGCATGACTGAACACCCTTACATCGTCTGCCCCAGTGGGAAATCAGTGTGTTGCAATGCTAAACATTATATGTACGGTTGCCTTTTCATGTGAAATTAATAGACTTTTAAACAAAAACCTTTTAAAAGGCAACATTAGATGTATATTTAAAGCTCAAGTCTTTGAAAGACATTTAGAAGTGAAACACATAAGGAAGAGAATTTATGGTTGTCAAGTTCTATATTATGATGAACACAACGTTTTGGAGTATATATTTACTCATTCATCAGGTGAGTGAGTGATAATATTCCAGTTATATCTCGGCATGTCAGCTAAATGTGGTAGGAAAGCCCTGAGACGTTACCACTTCGGTGAAACCCACGAGCATGGGTATGGTGCTGACAAACCTAGAAACATTATCGGGGCGAACCGAGATTCAAACCCACAATCATAGGTTTCTGGCGTGCCCAAGGGACGCAACTCTGCAGAGCTCCCAATCATCAGGTGAATAAATGCAATGAGGCAGAGAGCATATATATGTTCATGTAAGAACAACAAAAGTATTAAGATAACAATAGGTTACTTAACAAGGGAAGCCAACAGATAATTGGCGCTGATAGGTGATTAGCGACCAACAATGGAAGCCAACACTCTACAGTTATTATTGCTGATAGTTGAAGCTGGAAGCCAGGACTTTATTATCACTGACTGGTAATTGGTAATTGGTAATGAGCAATGGGCAAACGGGAGGCAGCTGGTAATTAGCACTGATAGTTAAAAGAATGGACATAGCAGAGAATCTAGTTAACCGTGGAAACGGAACCCATCAACACCTTCCATTCCTGGAAGTGTCCCTCCAAACCAGGACATCAGTATACCGCAACCCAACACACACAGACCAGTACATACATTAACTGCAACTCCTGACACCATCCCCAGGTCAGTAAGCATATACTCCGAAACGTTGTGTTCCTCATTATAAAGAAGTTGAAATCCATAAATGTTCCTCCTTATATTGAAAGTTATGAAAACAATCCAACTGTGAAGCCAATTCCAATGTAACACCACATCATCATATCTGAGAAAACAGATGTACTCTCCCAACGCCCCTCCTCTCTCTCCCTCTAGTCAGGATAAGGGGCACGGGTGACCCAGTCGTCTAATGCGCCGCGATTTGCTGTGCAGAGTTGCGTCCTTTGGGCTCGCCAGAAACCTATGATTGTGGGTTCGAATCCCGGTTCGCCCCGATTATGTTTCTAGGTGCTCGTGGGTTCCACCGAAGTGGTAAACGTCTGAGACCTGCATCACTTCGTTCTTTCCTCCAACTTTAAGCTGACGCCTTGATATAACTGAAATACCGTTAAAAGCGGCGTTAATCTCAACTCACTCACACACTCACTAATCAGGGCGAAACTAGTCTTGAAACCCATGAAGAGCTACCTCGTGCTGGCGACGTTTGGAACAAATCGGCTATATGAAGCTGTAATGAAAATCTAGGTCTTTCGAGACGTTGTTCACATACTGATTTTCTTTTCATTTTTAAACAATAAACGTGTACTCTGCAAAAATAGAAACGCAAGAGTGATTTCAGATGTATATATTTTATATCATATAAATAATCAACAAATGGTAATCGATTGTTCCAAGTTGGAACACGTGATTACCATTGACAGAGGTTCCATATGGCACACAAGGTGAAGGTCATCAATATCTTGTGTGGCCACCATTAGAATCGAAAACTGACTGGCATCGTCATCCCATGAAAGCAACCAATCCCGAATTGTGGCCTTGGGAATGTTCACCTACTGCAGTGCTTGTGCCAACTTTCGGTTCTGCGGTTGTTGTTGACGTGCTCGCAGTCGTTGGTCCAGTACATCCCATATATGTTCGATTGGGTTTAAGTTTAGAGACCTGGTGATCCGCTAACTTGCACCAAGTCTGTTCTACCAGTTTGGGAGATTGCTGCAATCATCATCACACTGCCGCCACCAAATTCATTTCCTGTAAACAGTGTCGTGCCTGACGTTCCCCCTGAGGCCTGTAAACACCACGTCTACAATCCGCACGGCGAAGCATGAAAACGTGACTCGTCCCATATCTCCATCGCATCGCATAAGGTTAAAAATGTCTCAGTAAATCATGACTAAATCAACCTTTAAATTGGTGGTTATAACCGCCACTTTAAAGGTTGACTTTGTTATAATTTGCTGAGGTTTTAGGGATGCATATTTTACCTTAGAACATCCGTGACCTTGACACCACTGACGTCGCAGCCGACGACGCATGTCCGTCCAAATGACACTTCGAACTTGTTGTCTAGCGCGAATACCTTCAGCGCGTCAAGGGTTCCTCACTGTTTGGGCTGATAGGCTGCGCAATCCTGATGTTTGTAAAGGGTAACTAACCGTGGTAGGTCTCACGTTTGTTTGTTTGTTTGTTTGTTGTTCAACGCCGCACTCATAACAATCTATCTATATGACGGCGGTCTGTAAATAATCGAATCAGGACCAGACAATCCAGTGATTGATATCATGACCATCGATGCACGCAATTGGGATACGATGACATGCACCAACAAAGTCGGCGAGCCTGACCACCCGATCCCATTAGTCGCCTCTTACGACAAGCATAGTCGCGTTTTACGGCAAGCATGGGTTGCTGAAGACCTATTCTATCCCGGATCTTCACGGGTCTGGTTCTCACCTAAGTGACGTAGTCGTATTAATCTGTTTGTGCTCTAGTAGCGATAGGTTGTCGACCGGCTCTGGGAAGGTCACGTGTGTTGTCGCGTGTGTCTGATAACGGTTCGACAGCCTCGTAATGGTGTTGGGTGTTACGTGGTAAAACTTGGCTACAGCTGAAGATGAATCTCCTGTTTGCAGTTTGTCGGTGGCGTTTTCACTGTTCCCTTGCGGCAACATTGTGATGGAATGCAATTGAAAACCTAAAGTCATGTTTGGGTGTTTCGGCGCCAGGCTTTCACGTGGTTGAGATTTGGAGGATGTCCCTTCTTTTCACCAAGTTTCTGCAGTACCTCATTCGTTCCACACCAACATCAATCCCAATCCATGCAAAAATGACCAATACACTTTTTGTTATTGATTTTATATGGATGTTTGCAACACCTTTTTACGTTATTTACGATTTTACTAAATTTGCGCTTCTTTTTTTACAGAGTATAGTTCAGATTTATTAGCCGAGCTTAATTCAGCCCAATAGGAAAAAAACAACAACTTTAGGAATAAATCGTTGCAGATGTCAGACTAATTACTACAAATGGCAACAGATCTCTCAAAAAAGCTTAAAAGGTAATTAACCTTGTTCAAAAGCCCGTTCATTAATTGTTTCAAGATGACATCATGTTTGAAACACTCGGGATAAAAGAGCGTTTTTTTTATAGCAGTCTTTGATCAACGTTAACAAGCTGAATCCGATAGGGATAACGTTGATTGCCAATTATACTTGCTTGTCAGGAAACGATAATTACTTTTCTTATTTATTTCGTACCTACTGAAACAAAAGTTATAGTTCATCCTCGAGAGCTATTTTAACGAAGGATCAATAATAATATTATCATTGAGAGTGCGTGATTGTTTTTAACACCGCTTTGAACACAATATAACTTAAAGTGGGAGATGCAGTTATTAGCCTTGACCACGTCTGTGAAATCTGCGAGCACGAGTATGGTGTCGTCAAACCAGGGGTCATGATCAGGGCGAATCTACGATTCGAACCAACGATCATTGGATCGTGGCACGCCTAAGGGAAGCAACTCTTTACTCTTTAGAGCTCTGTGACACCTGTGCCCTTGTGGTGGTACTCTTATATACATGAATTCTGGGAATAAACAATTCAAACTTGGACGAGGCCCGTATCATAAGATGATCTTATCCAAAAAACTGTCGAAACGTCAATACTTTAACGGGCGGTAGAATAGCCGTAAGGTTAGGGCGTTCGTTCATCACCCCAAAGGTCCGGGTTCGATTCCCTACATGGGTGAAGCTGGTGTCTTCCCCCGTGATAGTGCTTGAATATTACTAAAGCGACGTAGAACCATACTCACCCACTCACTCACTCACTTTATAAACTTAGCATTAACTAATTACGGTGTCATCCCACTTGATCTAATTTTTAAACCCAAGGTACCAAAATATATTAGGTCATGTGGGAATGCACACATGGTGACTTCTTATTATCAGATCTTGTGGGAATGGGTAGTTAAGTGGGATAAGCATTTTCAATCTCATCTGGGGGGATCAGGTTCAAAATCAATTCAAAGAGCAAACTTACATGTTTGATTGATTGATTGTTGTTTAACGCCGCACTCAGCTATGTGACGGCGGTCTGTAAATAATCGAGTCTGGACCAGACAATCCTGTGATGGACATCATGAGCATTTATCCACCCAATTGGGATACGATGACAGCGAGCCTGACCACCCGATCACGACTTACATGTTTGAAGACAATAGCTAATATACATGTACAACAATAACAATACTGATTCTGGGTTCGAATCCCGGTTCGCCCCGATTATGTTTCTAGATTTGTCAGCACCATAAACGTCTAGGACCTGCATCACTTAGGGCTGTCCTCCCACGTTAAGCTGACACGCCGCGATATAACTGGAATACTGTTAAAAGCGGCGTTCAACCAAACTCACTCACTCGCTCATTTCATCTATAAATCATTCTCAATTAATTTAAGATTTCATATTTTAGGTTTATCTTCAGTTTACAATTTAAGCTGCTTAAGCTGCGTAGAATGAATTAATTAGCATTCTTTAATTACGTCTTTATCCCCTATAGAGCCTCATGTATCCTCTTCCACTGTATCGATACACCTCAGTGAACTCAAGCTTTAGCTCTTCTGGAATCAAATCTACTCATGCGTTTATAGATCATCTGGGAAAAGTTTAGTTTAGAAATTAGATCATATGAGCCTAAACCCTAATTACGCACGAGGGCAGATCAATGGGCGATAAGAGATAAAAGGATTAAGGGCTCACACATCTTTCCAAAATGTATACTGTAAGTAAACTGAACGACATATCAGGAGGGTATTGGGGTCAACTGTAACAAGAGTCCTCATTGGTCGTTTCATAAACACAGAACCTATAGAAATCACGAGATGATTCTACCGACAATGTACGAAGGGTTATTAATTAAACAAATCGATAACTGCTAGCGTCCGCCAGAGCCCTATACTGTGTGGATTTATTTGCCTAAAGATAACATATTTTCTTTCATGATAAACGGAAGCTTTGGGAACCGCTGACTTGATAATTTCATTGAAAAGAAGGTAGGTTTCTCAGTATTGTCATCTCTATATCGAAAGTAGCTTTGAATTACAATATTACATCTTACATTTACACGTTAACCATTCCCTAGCAGCATATATTCATATGTTGATTATATATTTATATGTTAATTATATATTTATATGTTCATTATATATTTATATGTTGATTATATATTTATATGTTGATTATATATTTATATGTTATTTTGCAAAGAGTCGGATGCGTTTTGTGATTTTGCAATTTTAGTTTAATAATCATGTAATTTTGTTGAAATTATATCACCAAATAAGATCATTGCAGTGTTGTACCACGTCCACTATTTGTACACCCGATCATTTCTAAAGCTTCCGAATGTGTGAATGTTTAATGTGTTTTAGTAAATGGGAGGCGAGTATTTCTGCTATTTTTTACGGTTGTACTTTTCTGTTCTCAGCCTATAGTATTTATCATTGTGTTATAGACAAGGCAACATCAACTCAATGTACAGAACATTGAAACTGCAAATAATGTACACAGGCAGACAGGCAGTTTATTAAAGTCTCACTTCAACATATGACACATAAATATACGAGATTAAATATATTTATTATATATGATGTATACAATATATAATTAAAAAAACTAAATTGAAATACTGAAACTATGTTACACTTAAGTGAATACAAGACAATATGTTGTTTTAAAATATCAAAGCAGGTTTGGGCAGATTGACAAAATATAATTATGTTGTTCGACATCATTAATGTAGAACGTGAATGCATTTGTTAAAAAGGCGATTTCTGTATTAAAAGTATAAAGGGCATTGTAGTTAAACCTGATATTCATACTAAATAAAATATTTATAATAAAAACATTTTCTCCTAGGTAAAGGACAGTTATCATATCTTTCAGTTTGTACTCTTAGAGGAGCAACACCGCATCTGAAAAGTACCGTTAACCTATGAGAACGGGGCATGTTTCATTTTACACATTTTTACAAATTTATTACCAAATTCCTTTTTAAAAGTTGAATATGTTTGAAGCCTTTAACCAGTGTGCGAGTTCTAGCATGTTAACCCGTGAAGATCCGGGGTAGAAGAGGTCTTCAGCAACCCATGTTTGCCATAAAAGGGGACTATGTTTGTCGTAAGAGGCGACTAACTGGATCGGGTGGTCAGGCTCGCTGACTTGGTTGATGCATGTCATTGAATCCCAACTGCGTGGATCGATGATCATGATGTCAATCACTGGATTATCTGGTTCAGACTCGATAATTTACATACCGCCGTCATATAGCGGGAATATTGCTGTGTGCGGCGTTAAACAACAAACCATCAAACCATCTGTTGTTGATATTGCTTGTATCCATTGGTGATGACGTGTATTAAATATACGATTTGTTACTTGTGGCACAGCAAAAGAACACATTGTCAGTGGATGCCCCGCTTTGGTACAAACACAGTATCCTTAGCGACATGAAGGAATGGCTCGATCCTTTTATTAACGTCTTCACCATGCTTGTGGTTTTGACACAGAGGTCCATCCATGGTACGACCCGGAATATGTAGAGGGCGTCATGGAAAATGATAAATTTAAAATTCTTTGGAATAGGTCCGTTTACAGCCTCAGACCCTTCCAGGCCAACAAACCTGATATTGTCCTTTTTTATAAATCAGATGAAATAATTATATCATTGAATTTTCTGTCCCTTTTGACTCTACTGTGATTGACAAGATTCAGAAAAAAACCATGGCAAATATGCGGACCTAGCTTTCGAAATTTCATGCTTGCATCCCAAGTACCCCAAGTCTGACTTCTCGGTGCGTTAGGTTTGGTACCTCCCAATCTGTTGACTTACATGTATATAGGACATTGGGAGAGTACCCGGGTTTGGTACAGCCCTTCTGACAATCTTGGTAATGCAGAAGGATGCAGTGTTGGGGAGTCTTCACATTCTCCGAAAAGTTCTGGGTGGGTTCGTCTAGGCAGCGCTTCCTGGGAAAATCTTGGTAATGCAGAAGGATGCAGTGTTGGGGAGTCTTCACATTCTATATCATATTATTTTTGCATATGGGCTACTGGCCTCAGTGAGTGAGTGAGTGAGTGAGTGAGTGAGTTTAACGCCGCTTTTAACAGTATTCCAGTTATATAACGGTGTGTCAGCTTAATGTTGGAGGAAAGCCCGAAGTGATGCAGCTCTCAGACGTTTACCACTTCGGTGAACGGGTATGGTGCTGACAAACATAGAAACATAATTGGGTCGAACAGGGATTCGAACCCACAATCATAGGTTTCTGGCGTGCCCAAGGGACGCAACTCTGCACAGTGAATCGCGGCGCCTTGGACGACTTGCCTCCGCTACTGGCCTCAAGGACAGAAATAAAGAATTGAAATGTAAAGGAATGTGAATGTATTTACATTTTTAAAAGGTATTAAGGCATGAAAGGTATGTTTAAAACAGCGTGTAAACAACTTGGTAGTCTCCATCGTCCACCAACCAGCAGGCCTAACTGTACGGAGTCTGATTCCTAAACAACAGGAGATAGCAAATGGAGGAGCTCCCGTCCTGTCAGTGTACTTAATACCATGAATCAAACGGGCAGGTTTGCTTCCATCAGTGAGATGAAGGTGACAGTTAGGGGATTACCTGTGGATTCAGCCACGTGGTCACTTGTTATAGCTACCTGGTGGCAGGACACCTACGGAGATAATGTCTATTTGTATTTGGTGTAGTCATTAACTGATGTACATCATTATGCAGATGTTTGCCGAGAGCTAGAGCTACAGTAATCATTAAACATTCTTTCAGATTTGTGAAGAAGATTTGCAGAGTTGCGTTAGAACAAATGATTGTGGGTTCGAATTCCGATTCGCCCTGGTTATGTTTCTTGGTTTGTCAGCACCATACCCGTGCTCTTGGGTTCCACCAACGTCTGAGACCTGCATCACTTCGGGCTTTCCTCCCACATTAAGCTGACACACCTGATGTAACTGGAATACTGTTCAAAGCGGCTTTAAAATTAAGTCACTCACTCACTCACTCCTATAAACAAAACATATTTGAAATCATACAAAAAATCTCTCGCTACAAGGCAGGAATTGATCAGCATTAAATACGTGTAATACTTCAAAACAGAAGGGTGAATGAAAAACTTGATCACGAATAAACTTATTCAAAATTCAAAATTCAAAATCTCACTGTGATCTCCGGTGATGTTTCGCCTGACCTTGAACCTTCACCGTTGTTGGTTGTGTAATGTCATAAAAATGAACATTTTTTTCAAAATAAAACAAGGCAATCGATGATGTTGTGCGAATGGCTGATACAGTCCGTGACCTTTCTAAATAGTTTCAAAAACAATTTGTCAAGACGCAGTGTTTCCGTTTTCCGATAATTAACGGTTATTGACCGGTAATGCATTACTTAATTGAACCGGAAGCTTCAAACGTCGTCAGCCCATATGGCCGGTGTGACTCCTGTGAAAGTAGGAAATATGATTACAGATTACTGAGCATTCCGCTAAGTGCTTGCTGCGGAATGTCTTCGAGAAGTCCTTCACGTATCTATTTATAACTTTGTCGTTCCGCACTGAATAGACATTATGCTTGCCATTGGCTTGTATGGAAACTATTAGTGCCACTGTCTAAAAACATATCATCTATGGAGATGATACTTTGATCTATATATATGATATAATAACCTATCTAAAGAAAGAAAACAATTACTCTCTTAATCCTGAACTATCCGCGTTCATCTGTATTTATATACCGCTTTCTGAAAAATAAATAAACTTTCATGATTAAAACGTGTTTTGAAAACCACTGCCGTATATATAAATGAGGATATGTGCCCGTGGAATGGAAGCAGCTCTTTGCTACTTTTATTTCTGTGTTGCCATACAGGATTTGCTTCCACATATTTTCACATATAAAGCAGGGGCTGTCGGGTAGCCTCGTGGTTAAAGCGTTCGCTCGACACGCCGAAGACCCCGGTTTGATTCCCGACAAGGGTTCAATGTGTGAAGCCCATATCTGGTGTCCCCCGCAGTGATATTGCTGGAATATAAAAGCAAACTCACTCACTCACATATAAAGCGGGAAGCTGTGTTGAAAGTACGTGACATGAAAACCTGCGACAATGAATGAATGAATGAATGAATGAATGAATGAATGAATAAATAAATGAATGATCAAACAAACACTTTAACCATTCGGTTACTCAACCGCCATTGAGGGATGAGATAGTTTTCAAACAGTTGTATGTGACAGAGCCAGACTGTTCAGTACTACAAGGTACATGTCAACGTCTGGGTACATGGTTGAGTCTTGAACACTTGCACACTGCACTTGTTGGATTGTTGTCAGTCTTCATCGATTCACAAGAGAATGTCACTTGACTAAAAGTGCAAGGCTCTTATATATAACCCATCTTCTATGTTTTATCGCTCGAAGGACATGTCGTAATGGAACATCCTCTGTATCAACTGTCCAATGCATATTATTGTAATCAGAATCGAACATTGTGACAATGCACAGGTTGAATGTTCGATAAATTGTGTAGAAATAGTTGAAAGGAGGTGTGTTTTGTTGAGACTATTGTGCAGTTGGTGAATGTTGGAGACAGAAAGGAAGGTACACATACCTTATATAGTAGTTCAGTTATATCTAAGCATGTAGGAGGCCCAAGGTGATTCTGGTCGGATGTATTTACCTTGTCAATGAGCAAGGGTGTTGTCCTTATCGTCGAACCTGTGAATCGATCTCTACATCAGAGTTTCTTGGCCCGGTTTAGAGAAACAAGTTGCTGCCGCCTGTGTCCCAAACGACCCACGGCAGTTGATAATAATTGAGAAGTGAACACACTGGCCACCGCCAGAATTACACGACAGCTCATGAATAGGTCATTATGGCGCCAAACGCTTTATCATACCTCCTTGTCAGAATGATGAGATCGGTTTTGTAGAATGTGATCTTGATAAAATACTTTATCATACCTCATTGTCAGAAGAATGAATTCTGATTCGTTCACGTGATCTTGATAAAACACTCCACACCTTCATGTCAGACTGATAAAATCTGATTTGTTCACGTGATCTTGATAAAATAGTTTATCATCCATGTCTGAATGATTAGATCTGATTGGTTCACGTGATCTTAATAAAATACTATGTATCCCGCTTTGGAGGATAAATATATCCCTTACACCCCGCCACGAACAAGACAGGATGTACGTGGATTCCCGAGAGGAAGAATATTTAGACTGTATCATGAGCAGGTGTTTATAACTCTATCAAATAGCGACGGTGGCACGTCACAATGTCAATTCACCTAAAAAACACGAGAACATATGGTTAAAGTCCGAATTGTGTGTCACTGATTCGTCCTTTGCGTCTGCTATACACGTTTTTGAAAGCTGATGCCTTGTAACTTTAATCAAACAAATTTTGAGCAAGCGTCGCAGGACACTCTTTGAAATCTTCGTAGAAAGGGCATGCACGATTGTACCTCAAATGTTGTGACACGAAGACACCAAAGGCTGCAGCTGTTGGAATATTGTTCGACATAAATGGAAAATGAACTTTTTGAAAGTGGAAGTCCTCTCTCTTGTCATACAGTCTTGTGAAGAGAGTTTTGTCACCCTGAATCTATATTCGTCGATCTAAATATGAAACAGATGCAGCGTTTTCACCGGTCACCTTTATTTATTTCTGGTTTAGGCTGGTAAATCAGTGGAAGGGAACTTCATTTGTGACCATTATTGAACAATATCATATCATCAACATACCTGACCATATGCGTAAAGAAACATATCAGCAAGAAGGGGTGCACCATTGGTGCCCTCATTCTAATTACTGCAGCTGACTGATCCGATGTTTTCATGGTTTCAAAGAGACATGTTACCACATTCTTCAACCTAAATATCTCTCTGGTTATAATGCCATCTTTCGTCTAACGAACAGGAAACAATGGTATTATAATCAGGGAAATTACTGACATGATATATGGAAGATTAAATAAAAACCAAGACACATTCATTCATTCCAACCTATTTATTCAAACAGGACTGCATCATATGCGTTGCTAACCCTGGGGTCAAATATGGACAATTTTAATTTGTGGAAACCCTAGGGTCAAATATGGACAATTTTAATTTGTGGAAACCCTGGGGTCAAATATGGACAATTCAAATTTGTGGAAAAAAGTCCTTGACATGAGATCGCCTATGTTTTGTCAACTCCAACAGAAATTCTAAGTATGAGCAAGTCTTTTACCAAAGGTGTGTAAAGTCTCTATCTACATGTCCGCTTAGGTCAAATTCTTGCACATGTTCAAATATTTACAAATTGTTTTAATAAAACGTCTAAGTTTTTTCGAAAACCTGTTTTTGCTCATTTCTTGAATTATGCCGATTCTGAGCGGCATTTCATGCCCTTATCATTCTTTGTCCTGCGGTGTATTTCAGCATTGTCCGATGACGGCAGAATGACAGCCTTGAGTTGCTTACTTCTCGCAATCCTCCTCAGCCGCGCCTATTCCGCCGTCGAGCTGAACGGTGCCGGGGCGTCCTTCCCCGCCGACGTCTACAGAGCATGGCTACCAGCATACAAGTCTTACAGAAGCAGATTCAGCGCGGTGGAGATGAAATACGAGATTATAGGAAGTGGAGGAGGAAAAGAGCGTATCAAGGGAACGACAGGACCGGAAGTCGACTATGCTGGCTCAGATTCTCTGCTGTCGGAAGAAGATTACGCAAACCATCCCGACCTTCAGATGTTTCCGGCAATGGCTGGGTGAGGGTAAAATGGAAATTTGACAGAAGTAATTTCTATAAACCAAGTTTCAACATAGTTTCTTAATTTACTCAACAGGGGATGAGGTTGAATATGCTGCATCAATATGATTCTTGCTAACAGAAAATTCAATTTTGATTATACAATATTAGCCTAAAAAAAGTTCTTTTCCAAGAATCAAGTGGGGCGTTTAGACATTTACACATTCCCGATGAGTGTAAGCAAAGGTTAAAAGTGTGAAAGTATTGAGATACATGTACACAAACACGTGTACAAGTGATCAATCATTTATATCAATTTTTGTTTTCAGGTCGATAGTAATTGGTTTCTACCTTAAGGGAATATCTGAACTAAACCTTAAAATGGAAAATGTGGTGGACGTCTACAGTGGTGCCATTCGATGGTGGAATGATTCCAGAATCGCCGACGTCAACCCTGGTGTAGACTTACCTAACGAACAGATTATTGTGGTGGCACGTAGAGACAAGTCAGGTACAACTGAGATCTTCACGCGGGCCCTTGCCTCAGTCAGCCAACACTGGGCCGATACTTATGGAGTCTTTTCGAAAGGCGTCGATGACAACGAAAAACCCTTCTACTGGAACGCGTCAGTTGTGACTCAATTTGGGCAAACCAATCGCGGTGTGTCTGGAATTATTCTGTCAAACAAATTCTCCATCGGGTACCTTGTTATGTCGGATGCGGTTACTTCAAAAGTCTCATTTGCCAGGCTTCAGAATAAGGCAGGGAACACGGTTGAAGCGTCTGTCAAGTCAGTGCAAAATGCCATGAATGATTTCGCTAGCGCCTTTGACGAACGTATGACCTTGTCGTTAGCGAATCCAACAGGATTTAATTCCTATCCCATCTCTGGCTACACCTACATCATTGTGAAGAAGACATCCATGACCAACTGTCAATCAGCTATAGAACTAGTTCGTTATGTTGAATGGTTTTACACCACAACTATTCCAAGACAGGATTGCGAGGACCTGTATATGGTACCCCTGTCGGAAGAGGTCTACACGATGACAATGGAAAGAATCGTTAAGAAAATCACATGTAACGGCAAGAATGTCTACAGCATGCTCATGGCCATAGTGGAAGAGGAACAACTATCACTGCAGACGTGGCGAGTTCCTGTCTACGTCGGATCTCCCCTTCTAGTCCTAGCTATTATCATCATCATACTGTATCTTGTTAGACATCAGATCCGTCTTCATCAAGCCTTGTTACGAAACGAGTGGCTTATTCGAGCAAGTACAATATCCCTTGGAGTCTCTAATAGAAGTAAATCCTTGGCAGATTCTAGTTCCAGAACAAACAGTAACAAAATTCATCCATCGCTCGGAACATTCAGTGAAGTCTCCTCTGAAGGCATCGCACCAATTGGAACCTTAAAGGTGGGAGAGTGGAAAGGAAAACTTGTCCAATTCCAGCCATTGCCCTTCATGACGAGAACTACCCACCTGTCATCTTCTACCAAACGTGATATTCTGTGGATGAGAGACTTCATTCTCCACGAGAACGTTGTGTCGTTTTATGGATTAACAGATCTTGACGACTGTTTTTCTACAGCAGACGGATATTGCTCGAAACAATCTGTGTACGAACTTCTGCATAATTCTAGATTTAACATGAACAATAGTATGAAGTATGCCCTCTGTTTAAACATATCAAAAGGCATGCAATACCTACATAAGCAAGGAATCTCCCATGGCCTTCTTACCTCTAAATGTTGTTTTCTGGATGACAATTGGACAGTTAAAGTAGGGACATGGTCTTTCGTCAAACTAGCCAATGACGTGAAGGAGCAGGCAGTTCACCGAGACGTCTTCGGTGCCAATGAATGGGAGATGCCAGAATTCTGGACGGCCCCAGAAATCTTACGATTAGATGTTCAGCCAACTGAGGGCAGCGACGTGTACAGCTTCGCCATTGTCATGCAGGAAATATTTACACGAGAGGCACCGTACGTTGAGCACAGAGAAACACAGACGCCCAATGATGTGCTTCAAGCTGTCATATCGACGTCCATGCGTCCTGTGTTCACCCCCGACACCCCAGTAGCCTCGAGGGAGATCATGGAGCGGGCGTGGGAGATGGACCCCATTGGGCGACCTTCGTTCACTGGAATATGCACCATGCTCAAAAACTCCAATCCAAAAAACAAAACGTTTATGGACTGTATGATGAAGGCTCTTGAAGATTATACCAATGAACTTGAAGAAAAGTTACAAGAAACGCAGGTGTGGGATGTAAACTACACAAAGTCCACCGATACTGATAATTACAAAGCTTTACCCGCAGAAATCGCCATGTCGTTCTCAGCTGGAGCTACCCCTTCTCTGGAGAAGTTTGACTCGGCCTCAGTGCTGGTGTCTGTTATACACGACTTTGCAGACATAATAGCAGCCTCGAACGCTCCTGATATTGCTACCATGTTGAAGGATCTGTACATGGCGTTTGATCACGTCTTGGCTGAGGAAAGCGTCCATAAATACGACATTTCTGCTGATTCCTATTTCGTGGTGTCAGGGCTACCGACGAGGCGAAATGGCCACGCCATTGTCCTTTCGCGAATTGCTCTTGCATTTCTTGTGATTACAAAGTCAATTATTGTCAAACATAACGGCTGTCAGCTTAAGATGAAGATAGGCGTCGCCACTGGGCCAGGAATGGCGGGTGTTCTTGACCCTAAGTTTCTCATGAAGTATACAATATTTGGGACAACTTCGGGTTTAGCTCGCACTTTCGCCAATGCAACACCGCCAATGACTATACAGATCTCCGAGGCAACATGTTCCGCCATACAGACAACCAGAGAGTTTACAATAATACCTGCGAAGTCGCCAGATGAAAAGGTAAGCTGGTCTTTACCCGCATGTCATAATATTAAGGGGGCGGTCGGGTAGCCTAGTGGTTTAAGCGTTCGCTCGTCACGCCGAAGACCCGGGTTCGATTCCTCACATGGGTACAATGTGTGAAGCCCATTTCTGGTGGCCCCCGCCGTAATATTGCTGGGATGTTGCTAAAAGCGGCGTAAAACCATACTCACTCACTCATAATATTAGACTTGTGGAAAGGATCTGTTATTTCTTAATCATGTCAATGTAATTCACTCTGATTTTGTTGAAAATAGTGCATGAGGACTTCAACTTTGTAGCATGTTTGATGGTAGGATGTTCTTGATGATTATTTGTTGTAGTTGACTCTTCATGCATCCCGTGGTGATTCGGGTTGACACGTTTCCCCAGCAACCTCAGCTTGTCGTGAGGCGCGAGTGGATCTTGTGGTCAGGCTCGATGTCTTGGTTGATTGCGTAGCATCATACCCCGACGGGGTGGATCGTTGCTTATGATTCTATCACTCGATTGTCAGGTTCAGACTCGATTATTTATTGGCGGGCGTCATATCCCAGAATATTGCTGAGGGTGGCGGTAAACAATAAACATAATCATAATAATAAGATGTCCCTGAATACATTAGTTAAACTTCCGAGAATAAGCAAGCAAAACCATGATAAAGGGATTTTTTTATATGTTCATTCTATATTCCATTCTGTTCTTCAGGTAAAAGAAAGAAGTTACTGGTTGATCGGAAGTCGGCAGATATCCAGCACATTTCCCCCGACCTGACAACTGTCATCATCAACATCATCATCATCATCATCATCATCATCATCATCATCATCATCATCTGTTGCAGAAACAACGAAATACAAACTACATACTGACTTACGATGAGTGGATGCTTGATATTTCCATGAAGAGGTTCCAGGTTTCAGCTTTACTAATGTTATTGAATACTTAGGATTTGTTAAACCATGAATGACGCTATAATTGTCAGCCTCGGTCGTGAACGATTGAGTCCTTCGGTTTTCGCCCACGTTCCTGAAATCGTATTGAATTTTATAACTGTTTGTGATATCATTATCTATTATTACCCATTGTGTTATAAATGACCGAGTTAATAAAAATCATATGTGCACGAGTGCAAATATTACTTCACGCCCACGTCTTGTTTACGTCATCCGGACGGCATTGTTGACGTCATTCGAATCTTGTGAAATATTAAACAGCTACGCGATAAATCTCAAAGAACAATGAAGAACAAAGCATGGTTTAATTCAAGATACAACATTGTCCTGTCATGACGTCACTTCTGGGGATTCGAATATGCGCTTGCACATTGATGACGTCATAAAATGGACGGCGTTATTTTTCAGAGGGAAATGTCAAGTAAGTTGTTCCTCAATTACGTAGCTGGGTTACGCAGATAAACGCAGTGGTCGAACGATCGCATCCAAAAGTGGGACAACTGTGGCAATTGGTATTCGGAGAAAAGGTACATATTATCGAAGTGGTGATTATGAGAATATGCGGGAAATACCAAACTTAATCCACTTGTTCGTAAAATGGATTCATAAAAAAACCCCAAAAAACTTCCACTCTTCGGAATCTTGTCAATAAAAGTTAACCATTCTACATCATCCCAAGGCAAGGGAGTTAATTGACCATAAAAACCCAGCCTTGCCGAATTTAAGTTTGGCTGGATGCCGCCATTTTGTTTGAACGAATGCAAGTGAAATGCGAGGCGAAATCTGATTGGTCAATGGGAGGGACACAGTAGGGACAGAACTCCACTGGTGACGTCACGATCGAGCCTGGAAATTCCTGCCAAGTTCGGCAAGGGTAGAAACTGGACTTTTATAGTCAGTTAACCCCCTTGCCTCGGGAAGATGACCATTCTGTGACACATGTTTATCTAAAAATGTCAAAAATGAACAAGATGAAAAAATATGCAATATCTTGAATGGACTGTGTAAGACGTGACGAATCATTACATAGGCGCTGGCCTGTGACAGGGGTACTATGCTGTCCGCAGTGGTAGGAGATCTAGAGTGGTTAATTCCGACATTTCTTCATGGTTTAAATCCAATAGAGAAAAACTATTTCTTTCAAAGTACTTACGTTAACAGCTTCCTGGACAAGTTAATTTATAGATTAAATCCAAATTACTGTCACTTCCTATATTTGGTGTTTAAACGCATTCTTCGATTCTCGCTCGAACTTTTGGTGTCTTCTGTCGCAGGTATTTCAGGAAGTGACGTCACTTTGTAATTATAATCTTGTTCTAAATCAGGAGCAGAAATATCAGACTCAACGATAATTGCCGATTGTAGTTGCCCAGCAACTATACAGAAATTTTAAAACGATTCCATAGACGACTATTACAGTTTAAATAAATAATAATTACGTTGCACATCTTTGCGCATCATCTCGCAGGTGAAGAAGTTATCGTGATTCATCGCTAAACCACACTCGTCTCCGGTTTCTCAAATTCCAAGGCTGTAAGGTATGGTACCAACTCAAGTGTCGCTGTCGATGGATCTGTTACAAAACAGGGATGATAACTGGTCTACTGGGTCGGATTCCAGCCTCGCGAAGATGCTTCCTGAAGTCTGGTCCGATATCATCCTCAAACCAGGGATATCATGGGCCGATACACACAGAGAGAGAGAGGGGGGGCACCCCCTTTTTATTTCGAAAAATATCTTTATTTCTGTATAAATTACCACCAAAGACAATAAAAGATCTTAATTATGCACACACACCCCCCACACACCCCTTTTTAAAAAAAGCCCATGGATATATATACATGTACGTCCTGCAGTCTTCGCAACTGTGGCACAGTCGAGTGTAGCGATCCTGTGCGGTGGTGGTAACTCTTGGTCGGCCCGTTCACGGACGGTCGGCAGTGGAATTGAATTTTGTGTATCGGTCCCAAAGGCGGCAAATGATGCCGATGTATAGTGCTAGCTCACTGAGATACCATGCCGCAGTTTAACATGAATACCCCACTCAGACACAGAATACTGACTCCGAGCCGACCAGTCCCCTTAGCCCCTTAATGCCGAGCGCCAGACAGGGTAACAACAAGTACCTTCTTTTAAAGTCTTTTGGTATGACGCGGTCGGGGATCGAACCCCGGACCTTCCGCTCTCCGGGCGGACGCTCTACCACAAGACCACGGAGGCGATCCTCATTTTCAAAGACGCAGAAAGAGGTTTGAATTCGTCTAAAGCCTTATTATTGATGCGTTGGGCATGAATGACTCCCAGCAATGTTCTTTATGCACTGGTGAAAACTAAAACGTTTCGTATATGGCATCTCCTGCAAGGGTAACACATTATTTGTTATCAGGCACGAGGTAAAACCTTCACCTGTTGACAATTAGCAATTCAATAACATATCAATGTTGAATACCTTGCATCACCTGAGGTTCTATTTAGACTTTATTCTATGTAATCGAAACATGTCGACATCTTATTTTTTCCCTGTATACTGTACATCAATCAATAAAGCGACAAATCCCTTTCCAATGTCCGATAGAAATCTCTGCATAAAACAGAGTAGGATTTTCGTCGGACATGATTTTTGTCACTGATGCGTCAAATTTGGAAATGTCCACAACATGTCTACCTTAAAACTTCTTGAAAGCTTTACTGAGGCCTTGAATGTTGTAACCTTGATCAAACAACGTCAGAGCAAGAGTAGTATGACGTTCTTTGAAATAAACAAACACAGTGTCGCTTTTTGTGACGAGAGCTGTGATATAAAAACCTCTTGATAGTTGAGAACCTTAATATGAGCTTGTTGTGAAAAGCTAGCAGCCTATGACAACTGTTGACAGCTTTGTATAAGGAAAATGGTAAAGCATGTTTTAACGTGACACAATGTACAGAAATGTTGGCTGGTGCTGATAATCTTTAATACTTCATTGTATGCAAAGGTTCTACATGTGAAATATTAACGTTTGTGAAATTAATCTGGGCGCCATTGGTCTGGATACTGTGTTTCTCTCTCGATGGAACCAAGGCCGCGGTTTGTTTCGCTGACGGACGATATCGACAAAACAGCAAGGCGATGGTATGTATCCTCGGGTAACATAGGAACGTACACAAATGGGTGAATTATTGCCAAAGGCTGCTGATGTGATACTCGTATATATACACCATGAAATATAGCTCCCTTCCTAATTAGCCATTTCGTTTACTCGCGGGGAACAGACCACACAACTTGAAGGGGCACGTCAAACATACAGGAAGGGCTTTCCCAAGAGGCTGAAGAGCCACAGATCTATTAACCATGGATCAATGTTTTTATGCACTAATAAAAGATAGCTACGCGATAAATCGCAAAGAATAATGAAGAACGAAGCGTGGTACATTTTCATTTATTCTGTCATGACGCCATTTCTTGAGATTCGAACGCAACTTGAATACGTCATGTATTGGACGACGTTATTTTTTAGAGGGAAATGTCGAAGTAAGTTGTTTCTCTACAGATGTAGCCAGGCTACGCAGGTAAACGCAGTGGTCGAGCGATCGCACCCAGAAGTGGGAGAAATATGGTATTGTGAGAAACGATACAGATAATCGACGTGAGGATTATGAGAATATGCGGGAAATTCCAAACTTAACCAACCTGTTCGTAAAATGGACTTGTCCGGCATTTACGAGGTCGGATTCTTTTCAGCGAGTCATCAATATTAAAATTTGGGTGACTATTTGATCAACACCCATAAGGAGAGGCTGCGCATAATATTGATACCTCATATAAGAAATAACGACTCATTGTCGTTGTTATGGTTAAAGAAGTGACGATGAATGGAGGCTCATTAGGATACTTCCTTGTAAACGAGAGTGTATCTATAGTCGACGTTCGTATTGACTGGACATCTCGATACAACCACTTCAGGAACATGGTCATAAATATTGAATGGCGATATAATGACATGGATAATCGAAGATGGATAAATCAATCCTTCAGAGAAGTATCATTGCCTCACATGCAGCTATCGATAATCCAACAAATCACTGTGATCCTTTTTTCTAATGATGTGGAAGATAAAACTGTCATTTTCAATCGTGTATTAATGTGGTGTTAATTCAATATTTATGGTTTCGAAAACCCCTTCCATTATACGTAAATTTATGTAATAGCTCACTTACGTTTCATAGGTGAATGAGTGAGTGAGTTGGGTTTAACGCCGCTTTTAACACTATTCCAGTTATATCGCGGAGTGTCAGCTTAATGTGGGAGGAAAGCCCGAAATGATGAAGGTCTCAGACGTTTACCACTTCGGTGAAACCCACGAGCACGGGTATGGTGCTGACAAACCTAGAAACATAATCGGGACGAACCGGGATTCTAACCCACAATCGTAGGTTTCGGGCGTGTCCAAGGGATACAACTCTGCACAGCGAATCGCGGCCCCACCCGTGCCCCCTAAGTTTCATAGGCCCGAGCTAGGGTAAGAGGACCTTGATGATTTAAAATAAAACCCGTTTAAAACTCAACCAGTTTTATATTGATTATGATTTTGTGGACACGTTTCGAAAACAAAATCGGCTAGGTTTCCATCACGAAAAACTAAACATAGGATTACTATGTGCTATGATATTTGAAACAGAAAAGCAAAAACAAATCAGACATACAGATCATGATACTACTCTTTGATTTTGAAAACACATTTTAACACAGTCTTCAAAACGTTTGGTATGAACTTTCTCGAAAAATGCGGTTTTGGTTAAGATTATGTACGAATTTTTATATCTACGTCTGTCTTAATCGTATTATATTTGTTAATGTTATTTACAATATAAAATTGTCAAAATCACCAGCAGCTGAGGGATTGAGTAAATTCTGTTTAGGAGTCGTGTAGCAGAGTCTCTCCCCCCGTAATCCGGGCGAAACAGGAATTCCAACTCATTCCAACAATTCCAGCGTTCATTTACTTTCTGGAAGAGACGCAACTCTTCACAGCGCATTGCGACTCTTAAAATGACGAAGAACCGGGCCCATCCCCATCCACCCTCCCAAAATATAATACATATTTGAAAGCAGACTGCTCGGCTCACTAGAAATAAGCCCAGATGCCAGTAATGGTGAGCGATATTGTGGTATTTAAGCAGCGTGTGGGGTGTGGTTCTGGTCCTGTCGTAGGCGTCGTGCTATGTCTTCAAGACATGCCCGGCTCACTAGAAATAAGCCCAGATGCCAATAATTGTGAGCGATATTGTGGTATTTAAGCAGCGTGTGGGGTGTGGTTCTGGTCCTGTCGTAGGCGTCGTTCTATCTCATTCAAGACATGTTTTATGGCGAAGAGGCCTGGAGAAATAGTTGACCATGGATATCCAGCGATGCTGCCTCAAAATTGTGTTACAACCCGTGCAACATGTGGGCGGGCATTGTCTTGCTGCAATGTGACTTTACGTCCCTGCATTTGCACAAAGGGTACACCATGATCTCGCACGATGTCTCCCCGGTAGCGTATGCCATTCAAACAGCCAATAACACTGGTAAGTTGTGTTCTTCAATCAGTTATGATGCCGCCCATGCTTTTACGCTTCCACCCCGAACTGACAACGTTGAGTAACGCAAGCATCGCTAAAACATTCTCCTAAATGGCTGTAGACCCTAGCATGAGCATCAGAGTGAGTGAGTGAGTGAATGAGTATGGTTTTACGCCGCTTTTGGCAATATTCCAGCAATATCACGGCGGGGGACACCAGAAATGGGCTTCACACATTGTACCCATGTCAGGAATCGAACCCGGGTCTTCGGCGTGACGAGCGAACGCTTTAACCACTAGGCTACCAGACCGCCCCACAAGCATCAAAGCTCATCTTCTCAACTGTATACTGTCCCAGCCTTGTCATCTGAACCTCAGATGCTGTTTAAACCAAGTTAGGCGTGCCTGACGGTGACGTGGAAGCACATTTGGGCGAATCGCTAGACGTCGCGGTTGAATGTTGTGCTCCCACAGCCGGTTGCGTCCGGTTCTGCCACTAATTGGTCTCAACCCAGGAATTGTTTGATATCGTATCAGTCTGTATTTACACTTCGTGAAATTGTTTGTTTGTTGTTTAATGCCGCACTCAGCAATATTCCAGCTATATGACGGCGGTCTGTAAATAATCGAGTCTGGACCAGACAATCCAGTTATTGATATCATGATCATCGAACCTAATTACGTGGATCGATGTTCATGATATCAATCACTGGGTTCACTGGATTCACTGTGATTGATATCATGAGCATCGGTAAACGCAATTTGGATCGATGACATGCATCAACCAAACCAGCGAGCCCGACCACCCGACCCCGTTAGTCGCTGGTCTAGCGATATGTTTACGAAAAGAAAATTGGACTGTGTCAGTATTGAAATAGAAATTTAATGTTTTGGAAAAATCATTACTACTTCTGGTAATGTATGGCAATATACATGTATTTTATACATTTTGTTCTGTAGAACCATGCTGTTTTCAAAGTACACACTAGCTGAGGAATATAGTAGATTGTAAGAAATTTCATGTAGGCTTTCAACGGATCAACTCAAAGTGCGTTGAAACTTGAAACAAAATATAACTTTTCATAACTCTGTCCCTTTCACGTGTGCAGATGTTAGTCCCTGTTGTCATGACAACAAAGATCATTCTCAAACGCGTGAGTGATCCAGTCAACCAAACCGTGTTTGTCGTTCCCAATTACACCCCCCGAAAAGTACGATATGGAAACAAATATTAGTTTTTCTCTTGCTTAAATTTGAATCTACTCTTCAACCTATTGAGCACAAGCTCCATTACTGTGCTTGCCTGAAATATTGCTCCAAATGTTGAGCCGTAAATATTTTGATACGCTCTGAATAATTTTCGAAATAATAATCGTTTTAGTTCAGTGTGCCTCGTGACGACAATTAACATTTTGACCCAGTCGTCGGTAGAGTTTGTTCTTACGTAACTGAAAATTGAAAGAACTTTTCTTAAATTTAACTATCACTCATTCCTGCAGCAGTTTTTCAAAAGTAATCTGTGGCTGGGAACTTTTGTGTAAAAATAAATTGGTTCCAAAAGTGAATTTACAACCCCATGTTCCCTGCCATATTTGAATATTTGTGCCGAAAAAAGCAATAATATTTTATTCTATTTATTTTCAAAGATACGATACAAGTCCCAGTACATTCCATTAAAAAATATAATATATCACTAAATTAAGATATTTTCAATTGAAAATCAAACATGAAAAAATCAAATGAGAAGTATAGTAACTTTTGCTCCTCTGTTTTCAAATATAAAATGGCCGCCGACTCAAACGAACAAAAAAAAATCACCCCAAACAATGGTCGGTTCCGATGTTTCCATCATGTCAAGGTTCCCTGCGCCATGTCCATAATAGATCTCTCTGGATATTTCTTTCTTATAATCTTATATTTTTAGACCGAACAATCTACTCTTTTTAGTACAATGCGAGGCACTAATGCTTCCCTAGCCCATACAAAGATTGAAATCAGCCAATATCAGCTGTGTTCTCACAAAAAGTAGTTGACACATTATGACATGTTATTCACATCGAGGAATAATATTTCATTTCCCGAGCTACAATTTATATTTTCGAATTTTTATCGAAATTGATAATACATCGTATTGTTTCATTACAATTATACCAAAGTTTTGTAATATTTTCAATGCCATTTGTGTTTGTAAAGTCTAAACCAGCTAGAGAACCAGCCATGTTTTATTTCTTTCAAGAAGGATTGTGTTCCAAGGAATTGTTTCCATATCAGTGAGTGAGTGGGTTTGGTTAAGGTCGCTTTGAACAGTATTGCAGTTATATCTCGGCCTCTCATATCAGAATAGGCCTAGACGTGGGAAATAGTATCCACGGAAACACTATACATACAAAATGTAGTAAGACGAGTTCTATGGATGAACAACTTCTTTATTACAATTAGTGCGACGTTTCGGTGTAGATCCTAACACCTTTATCAAGCAATTCAATTCAATCAGAATAGGCCTAGACGTGGGAAATAGTATCCACGGAAATACTATACATACAAAATGTAGTAAGACGTCTTACTTCATCACTCCAACTTCTAAATGCCACTGAAAGAAGTTATACAAAATGTAGTCATTCAATGTCGTACAATAGTTCATCATAACTTTAAAAATAAAAAACAAACGTATTTTTTGAAAGACTCAAATCCAATTTGCTCGGACTGCCAATTAGTCGAGTAATTTAATCAGTTAGCCTTCACAAAATAAATTGGTTCGTCTCTGCCTTCGGTGATGACGTATATTCCGGACATATCAAGCTTAAAAGTTGCCCCCTGTGGCCCTTCTATGGACGTGAGACAGGCCGAAGCAGGTTTTTTTGTTGCCTCCCTGATGCCCCCTTTGCCCACTTCCCAGTAATATACCCAATTTGTTATCATGAGTACAAGTTTCGAACCGTCGGGAGAAATGTCTCCAGCCCAGACGTGACGCCATGGTTCTTGTGGGCCTTTAATAGAATGTAGGGTTTCTGCTTCCTTTAGCACGGAACTGCCCCAGTTGTCTGGCAGATGGTGTAGGACTCTGTCGCTGTCTGTATCGGAGGACACAACGTACAACGCCCCCACTGGGTCCACCAGTAGAGTGTAAGCATCCTCGTAGTCCCCGCTGAAACAGGAACAGAGATCATGAATACGGGTAAGGCGCCGCAATTAGCTGTGGTCCCTAGCCGTGTCGGGTAGCCGGGTGGTAAAGCGTTCACTCGTCACGCTAATCTCATTAAAATCAGATCTTATTTCTAGCTATCGCTAGAGAGAGATCTGAGGACATCCCATTATGGGTCACGTCAGAACGACCTTTCATCCAACCAATCAGAGCGTCGCTTACCAGATCATGAAAGTGACAGTCGGAATGTGTTTTCTAATCATGCAACCTCGAAATGTTTAACACGGGGTATTCCGAACGACAGTTACCTGTTTTATGATTATACAATCTAGGCCATCTATAAGCCATTCCAGAATATTCCTCTTATCAGTTTTAATTATTTTAATCGAGAATACGTCAAAATATGTTTCGAAGCGTAGTCGCCAGTTTGAAACTAGTGTCGCAAAGCTCAAGAAAGCTGCCTTCTGATTGGCTAATGTCGATTTCTTGTCTGTCATTTCATTGGGCGGTCAAAATTCGCGGAAGGTCGTTCTGACGTGACCCGTAATGGGATGTCCTCAGATCTTTGTTTAGCGATAGCGAATACTAACATCTGATTTTAATGAGATTGCTCGTCATGCCGAGGACCTGGTTTGAATTCCATGGGTACAATGTGTGAAGCCCACGTATGGTGTCCCCGCCGTTATATGGCTCGGATATTGCTAAAAGAATTTGGTTCGTTTGGGTGTTGTTTTGCATCACATTCAGAAATATTCAAGCTTTATGTGCGTGGCATGTAAATAAAAAAATCCCGACATTGGACCTGTGAAGATCCGGGGTAGAATAGGTCTTCAGCAACCCATGTTTGACGTAAAAGGCGACTGTGCTTGTCGAAAGAGGCGACTAACGGGATCTGGTGGTCAGGCTCGCTGACTTGGTTGATGCATGTCACCGTATTCCAATTGCGTGGATCGATACTCATGATAATAATCACTGGATTGTCTGGTTCAGACTCGATTATTTATGCTACCATCACACCAAAGTAGTTCTGTCCCGTTCTCCCCCTTTCGAAACAAAATACTAGAACGGACTGTGATCACGGTAGAACGCGTAGTTTGGCGTAAAATACGATGCTAGTTCGTTCATAAGCAGTCCCCAATACGTCTATCTCGTTCTTATCTTGTTCTTAGCCAGTCTGCAGTCCGTTTGTATCCAGTTCAGATCGTGTAAATGTGCCCGTTCACCTCATCCCGACAACGTTTGAAAGCAGTTCGAACACGTCCGTAGCCGTTCTCAACCCGTTCTTAACCAGTTCAACCTCGTTCCACCTCGTTCACAATACGTCCAAGCCAGTTCTAACTAATTCTAAACCCGACCAACTCGTTCGCAGTACGTCCTCATGTCGTCCCAAGTGCGTGTGTATTCGCGTCCTGGCCCGTCCTGGCCCGTCCTGGCCCGACTCCTATGGATACCGAGCGCGTTGTAGCCAGTCTTCATTCAAATTCAGGGCTCCGAGCTGTACACATCATGCCTCCAAAGAGAAGTCGACCCGGTCGGTGTGCACACGTTCTGAAATTTATGTTCGACTGCACTACGTCGAAACACGTCCCTAGTAGGTTCGAAGTACGGCAATTCCGTTCGTAATACGTCTTTCTCGTTTTAAGTAGGTTGTCAATCCGACTAATTGCAGAACGGGATGGACGGGATAAAATTTTGAGCAGACTCAAAGTTCCAGAGCACCCGCCCCGTCCGAGCCCGTCCATGAAGTTCGTAAAAAGACTGTCAATAGTTGCTACTACGTCAACTACGTTCATACACAGTTGGAGCCCGTTCGACGACATTTTCACGAACGTATTGAGAACTAGTTTGGTGTGATGGTATTACAGACCGTCGTCATACAGCTGGAATATTGCTGAATGCGGCGTTAAACAACAAACACACAATCAAACCCGACATGGCATGTGGAGGAGTGATCAGGGTAGCGTGTGTATTGCAGGACACACGATCAATCATACAGTCTAACCACCCGGAACCCATTTTGGGGGGACGGGTGGCCCAGTCGTCAAGGCGCCGCGATTCGCTGTGCAGAGTTGCGTCCCTTAGGCACGCCAGAAACCTATGATTGTGGGTTCGAAACCCGGTTCGCCCCGATTATGTTTGTAGGTTTGTCAGCACCATGCCCGTGCTCGTGGGTTTCACCGAAGTGGTAAACGTCTGAGACCTTCATCACTTCGGGCTTTCCTCCCACATTAAGCTGACACGCCAGGATATAACTGGAATACTGTTAAAAGCGGCGTAAAACCCAACTCACTCACTCACACTCACGATACTTATTTTCGTTTTATTAGGGCCAACACGAAGTTCTCAAGTCTACTCCGACTCCCTACAATGTTAAAGGGTTTTGTTTTAATTGTCTAAATTAGATTCATAACAATTTGTGTAATTTTGTAATTATCTTCCCACAAAAAACAGCTAATATCGGTAGGGATCCAAATTGTCAAAACAGTTGAGAAAAGAGCAAGTCCTTGGTTAATACTGCTTTTTTCGCGTATATGAAACAGGCACAGGCCTCATATCAAGTAACTGTTTGTTTATTTGTTGATAATAAAGAGACAAAAGCAGATTCAACATATAAAACTATGACAAGAAATTCCAACAAAGACATGTGATTGACTTAGGTTTGAGGAATATACCTCCGATTAATTCCCATTCTGTTTTCAATAACTCAAGTCAATACCGCAAATTTTCAGACCTGACTTGGACTCAATATCCATTTCTGTCGAATGACACGTGACCGCTTCTAGACCAATGAATATGGCAGACACTTCGCATTATATAATAATACGACTTCAAGTTCACTGCATCTACTATTCTCCGTTTTAAAATGTATGTCCAGATTTGGTAATAAAGAGGTTTTAACAAAGGAAAGGCGAAAGGTTGAACAATTATTGTGGAGTTTTACTTACTCAAACTCAAGCACATCGGCATGTAGTGCGGCATCCTTCAGATGATCCGGTTCCTTGACTCGGTAGATTTTGTTCACAACATACACATCATCATTGCCGCTTTGATGGCCTCCTATATCCCCGATATAAATACACGTATCTTCCCCACAGGGGCCTACGGCGATATCCTCCCAGTCGTAGTTTTCTGCATTTTTGACCGTGAGAGTGGCCACGAGGTCGGATGAGCTCGCCTCAAGCACGTACACGGCTGCTGCAGAGTGGTAGTCATTGTGCGTGTACAGATAACCCGGATGTTTACGACTGGCCGCCAGACCGGATGCGTCATGAATTCTCTTGTCGCTGACTAGGTTCATCTCCTCGGCCTCTCCAAACATGTCTGTGTCATAAAACATGCATTGCCTATATACTCAACCGCAAAAGAAACGTCACTTCATGAGGTATCTCGTTTTTGACATTAGTATGTATCCAAATTTAACGTTAACGGCCAAAAAGAGACACACATATGGATATAATGGGTCGCTAAAACGCGGCTTAACAAACGTCCTGAATGCTTTCCATGAAAATCAAAATTCGCTTCCGTTTCCATGTGCCTTTTCTGATAAACAGGCGACTAAAGCCGTAAGTCTTGGCGTGGCGCTATTATCGATACAAGAATGTTGAATCCATGTATGTGGGTGCCCTTATTCAGAAAAGACATAAGGAAACGCCATACGACACAGCCTAAAACTCTAACCATATAAGGGACTTGTCATTTATTATAGGGAGGGGGAGGGGAAAATTCGGTCTTAGGTCTTAGTACCATATTTTGCGCCCCTCCCCCAACTCCCCCTACCTCCAATTTAATGTAACATTTTTTTATGACCCACTCCTCCATCCCGATAAAAGATGACCAGTGCCTAAAAAAATGTTCATTTGAAAAAAAATGAACTGTGTCATTTTTGTCTTAGGAAGAAGAGCAGTCTCCTAAGGTGGTCTAGTGGTTAAAACTTTCGCTCGTCACACCGAAGGCCTGGTTCGATTCCCACATGGTATCTTGTAAAGTCCATTTCCGGTGTCCCCCACCGTCAACTACTCACTCATGTCTTGAACACACTTACAACAAGCGGCCGCCGGCTTGATCCACCTCTTCCCGGCACACATGGCGTACATCTTGCCTGACGCCTTGTATCCCGGCTTGCAGTTGTAGTACTGACGAGATGAGCTCGTTCTACCAAGAATGGCATGTTCTACCTCAGGGGGTGGGCCACACTGTCCTGCAAGCATCGAGAAATGTATTGGTTGATAAATGTGTGAAGGTGGAGAAGGTGCACTGGTTGCCCCACAATGGGAAACGCCTGAGAGCTGTTTGCACTCGGCGCTTTCTCCCAGACACAATGTGATTTACCTGAAGTGTTTAAATGTGGACTTAACTTGCACGACTTACAATTGTTCCTGATAATCAGAGTTGCAGTTTCATCCCAGCAATCGAGTTTTTACCCGAATTAAAACAGCCAATTTTAAACAATAACCGAGAGGACTTCCATAAAGTCTAGACCGAGTCCGCAAAATTGACAGCGAATACTTCACATAAATAACTTTGGCTTACAGATGTGACCCACGGGCTACTAGACACAAACAGATCAGGCATTGCAACTTTCGTCTTCATTTTTACACTAATCTTTCTTTAACCAGCAGGTATGATCGTCTCCGCATTGACTCACATCCACGCTAAGATATAAGGCCACAAGGCCGCCGTCACCATACCTGTACACTTCTCAGTGGGCTTTGTCCATTTGCCGTCCACGCAGCTGGAATAGATGGGGCCAGTCTCCCGATAAGCACTGGCACACTTGTAAGCCTGGTAGGTGGAATTCCCCGTCGTCCTGCTGGCGTGGATCACGTAGTGCGGAGCCGTGGTGCAACCCGCCTCTGGAAACAGAACAGCATTGCAGTCAGTGAATGTTGTTTTACGGCACAGTCAGCGATAATCTTGTTTAGTTTGGGACCATGGTGCAGCCCAATTCTGGAAACAACAGAACAGCATTGCAGTAAGTGAATGTTGTTTTGCGGCACAGTCAACAATGTCTCTAGGCGTGATCTCCCAATCCGCAGTCTCGTCTACAAGTATTGTTTTTTTAACGCCGCTCTCATTTCAGCTATATTACAGCCGTCTGAAAATAATCGCGTCTGGATAATACAGTGATTGACATCATGAGCATCGCTTTATGGAACTGGGATACGATGGCATGCATCAACAAAGTAAGCGAGCCGTTCCACCCGATCCCGTTAGTAGCTTCGTTTGACAAGCATCAGTTGCAGAAGACCAATTCTGACCCGGATCTTCACGGGGAAGACAAGGATGAAGCACCTGGGACCTATTGGGACCTGGAGCCCACACATGGTCAACGGAAGTACGCCGTTGACTACTACTGCAATATAGTACACACAGGACAGGCATTGTAACTTTCTTGCCTTCATTTTTTCACTTTCTTTAACCAGCAGGTGTGATAATCCCTGCACTAACGTACAAAAGCGCTCTGCTATGAGGAAAACACACTTAATGGTCCAACATTCAGACAGTATTTGTTTGAGGACAATGCACGAATTGTTAATTTTAAGTTTTTCTAAAGTGCCGTTGATGTAAATACAGATACAGTAAGGCTCATGATAATGTGTCGTTGTCTTTGTGTATGTGTCCATGAGTGAGGACAGTCACATCCATGCACATATGTTCAAATATTCACCGCTCGTATCCCATGAGAAGAACTCGGCCGTATTCGAGAAAACATAACCACAAAACCTTGATGGTCTCAATGTTATTAGTGAAAGATGAATCGTCAGAAACAAGTGCTGATAAAACTAAAACACTGTTCATTTGCGATTTCTATACGTAAAATTTGAAATTTATTTTTGTATAAATACATAATTGACAGAAAATATGAACATTCAGAACAAACAAAAAATTCAACGGTCGTCTTTTCCCGTTGGCAAAACGTTACGTTGAACTTACCGTAACGTGAGTTGTTTGTTGTTTAACACCGCACTCAGCAATATTCCAGCTGTATGACGGTGGTCTGTAAATGATCGTGTGATTATCCAATCCAATGATTGACAACAGGAGCATCGATCCACGCTATTGGGATACGATGACATGCATCAACCAAGTCAGCGAGCCTGACCACCCGATCTCGTTAGTCGCCTGTTACGAAAAGCATAGTCGCCTCTTACGACAAGCATGGGTTGCTGAAGACCTATTCTACCCCGGATCTTCACGTGTCTGCACCTTATGTCGGACACAAGGCCGCCGTCACAATACCTGTACACTTCTCAGTGGGCTTTGTCCATTTGCCGTCCACACAGTTGGAATAGATGGGGCCAGTCTCCCGATAAGCACTGGCACACTTGTAAGCCTGGTAGGTGGAGTTCCCCGTCGTCCTGCTGGCGTGGATCACGTAGTGCGGAGCCGGGGTGCAACCCGCCTCTGGAAACAGAACAGCATTGTAGTCAGTGAATGTTGTTTTACCGCACAGTCAGCGATAATCTAGTTTAGTTTGGGGCCATGGTGCAGCCCAACTCTGGAAACAACAGAACAGCATTGCAGTTAGTGAATGTTGTTTTACGGCACAGTCAGCCATATTCTAGTTTTGTTTCGGGCCATGGTGCATGCAGCCCGCCTCTGGAAACAACAGAACAGCATATAGCAGTAATTGAATATTGTTTTACGGCACAGTCAGCAATAGTCTAGTTTGATCAAAAAAGTTTTTACACACCGTTTCGTAGTCTACTCGCTCGTGCAGCTTCCCACATTTACGTCATAATATGACGGTTTAACTAAAATTCCAACCTGTTTGACAATAGGTAGAATTAATTCCCACGCTTTGCTAACCTCGTCTCCCAGTTCACATCGGAGAGGTGATTGTATAATATATTCTCACTGCTACACATTTTGACCGCTACTACCCAAGAATATATCGTCTTTTCACTTTTCATAGCGTTAATCCAGCAATAGCTGTATGACAGGACTTCAAGGACTAGTTACTCACTGACACAGGTCTCCTTGGGGGTGGTCCAGATGAAACTGGGTAGACACTCCAGCAGGATGGGGGTTGTCGGGATGAAGCCGTCTTTGCATTTTTGGGTGATCTCCCCAGGAGCTCTCGACACCACCACGGCATTTTCCAGGTACGGGGGCTCCCCACAGGTCACTGGGGACAACGATGGACGAGAGAGTAACGATAATTTCATCCATGAGACACCTTTCAAAATTCACCAACACTAAATATGTGTTCACCTTCTGCATTGTCATAGTTATTTTTGATAAATTATTAAAGCTTGATCATAATTTAACTGGCGTTTTTTTGATAAGGCTGTCCTCTTCTGCAATTGGCTATAAATAGAAGCATTGGTGGCATTTCGTCACATATACTCTTGGAAGAAGGTTAAGCCCCTGAATTTAATTTGCCAGTCATTTTGGTAATGGCACGAACAGTTATATACAGCTAAGATGTGGATGTTTGCTAGCGGTTCAAACTCTCAAAATACGCGCATGTTGAACGTGCAACGTGTCGGGAAGCCTCGTGGTTAAATCGTTCGCTCGTCACGCCGAAGACCCGGGTTCGATTCCCGACATTGGTACAATGTGTGAAACCCATTTCTAGTTCCCTCGCCGTGATATTGCTAGAATATTGCTAAAAGCGGCGTAAAACCATAATCACTCACGTGCAACAAGTCACTCGCAATTTGATAAGAACGCACAAGAAGTCGATGCTAAATCCAGGCAAAGTTTAAAATTATTCTGTCGTCTTAATGTTCAACGCGGATCTTAGGAGATTGTCTGAAGGTGAATATTAGGCCTGGTGGCGAATATTAGGCATGATTACTACATGAATGTCCTACAAGACTGTTGGTCCTTCACTTGGTTTTATATCATTCGGTTACAAGGCCTGGACGACCTCGTGTGACGTCAACACGGGAGGAGCGCAAACTGGTCCGCTTTTCCCATCCTACCGCGGCAAAAGTGTCCACTACTGGTTGCTGCATATAACAACGGCTGCAGAGATAAACTTGCTAAACAATTAATGCTTTAAATAAAGAAAACAGGATACTTCACATGCTTAGATTACCTCAATCTTATTAAAATCAGACACAAATGCTCGCTATCGACGAGGGCATCCCATTACAGGTCACGTCAGAACAACCTTTCGCGAACTATGACCTACCAATGAAATCACCAACAGGAAGTCGACGTTAGCCACTTAGAAAGCAGCTTTCTTAAGCTTTGGGTACCAGTTTCAAAGTTGCGACTTCCATTCCAGGCTATGCTTTTTAAAGTATTTTGAATCGGTCATACAGTCCGCAACGGTTGTTTTGTGTTAAACTTTAGAAGTTGCATGATTAGAAAAAATATTCCGCCAACAATGTAATATAACAATATGAATATTTATTTTATATTTTTTATTACGTGTTTGAATCCTTATCTATGGTGTAGTTGTCTGATTTTCGATCACGAACGTTGATGCTACTAAATTTCGTTTATCCGACATACTCGTTAATCCGACATAATCATATGCAGCCATCGATGTCGGTTAACGGGACTTGACTGTATATCATAGCATAGATTCTACCTTTGTATGGTGGTCGAAAGGGGACATAGCTTCATCGCCTTCAATTACGGTCACGAGAAAGCGATTACGCGATAAGAGGAGATGAGAAAGCCATACCTTTGCCATTACAAGCCTATTTTTGTTGGCTCGATCGTGGCTCCATCCGATTCATTCGTGACCATTCGTGTTATTCCGGGACAAGCCGAATAGCAGGTAAAGGAAAGAGGCGAGTGGTGACGAATGCATCCGATTGTGTCACCTGTGATAAAAATGCGATATCCAAACAGATTGCTGTTCGTATTTCGAATGGCTTCACAAAGATGACTACCTGGTCGATCACTACCCGTGTAGGTCCGGGTTAGAATAGGTCTTCAACAACCCATGCTCGTCGACTATGCTTGTCGTGAGAGGCGGCTAGCGGGATCTGGTGGTCAGGCTCGCTGACTTGGTTGATGCATGTCATTGTATCCCAATTGCGTGGATCGATGCCCATTATGTCAATGATTGGATTTTCTGGTCCGGACTCGATTATTTACAGACCGCCGTCATATAGCTGGAATAGTGCGGCGTTAAACAAAAAACACAAAAATACAAACAAACCTGGTCGATCAGATAGCGAAACAAAATGACAGATTGGCAGAAAAGATACCTTTAACTACGCATTTCACTCAAGCATAAACTGTCACCAGCATTCAATCATTTGAGTTAAAAAAAACCAATGCAGTTTGCACTCAAACATTTATAAGTAGATTGAAAGATTAAACCACTTCGAAAGTGGTTGTCTTTGCTAAATATTTTGACTACTTTCAGCGGAAATTCGACAGGTGATGGTTGTGGCCATGGCAGCGACATCGTATGTTGATTTTGTATAACGTTCTCTGATTGGACAATCGATATGAGTGATAGTCCACTCTTATTTCTTTTGCACAGAAATGTAGGCTTGAAGTGGCATATACTTTGATGTAGATCAGCTGACACTCTTGCCTCGGCAAGATGATCTTTGTAAGGCCACAACCCCTTGCAAAAACCACCAGTCTGAAGGAGAATTGGATGCCCCACAGAGAACAATTTTCACGAACATTCAGAAATCGACTCAAATCAGCAGGTTTTACGGCAAGGAAGGTGGCGGAGAGTCCTATGCTGCCAGATCGTCATTGCATGGTGTTTGGAGTGGTGTTTGGCATGGTGTTTGGTGAGACGTGGCTGGGGCATGTGGACATGGAGGTGGATCTGTCATGATGAGAGGTTGCTTGTCCAATGACTGCAAGATGGTCATGGTCAGTGTGCAGAGGAATCCGACGGGTGACATTTCCTGGATCCGATCCGATCATAGTTTGATTACCAGCCTATAGTTTCCTGACCCGACCACATGAAAGATATCGCGAGACCACACAGTTCTCGACAAGTAACGGAGTTCCTGTACCAGAATGCCCTAAGGAACGAACCATTTGATTTCTGGGGGCTGAAAAATGGGAAATTGAGTAGCGCCAGGGCAGCATACCCAGGGAACCAGGATGTGAAATTGCCACAAAAAGTGCCACAAAAAATATTTCCCATAATCCGCCTGGAACACATCTGGGTCATCTTGGGACGCAAGATACAGAAGCTGGAAGACCAGCAACCAAGCTACGGGAACTGACACAAGCATTACAAAGGCTAAACTGCCCTTGGAGGCATGCTGAGGAGGGTTGAGGCGGTCATCCCGGCATATGATGGCTATATACGCAAATAACAATGTCATCACAGGGGTCCTTATGGTCATTTACATTTAACCATTTAACTGTCCATCTACGCCCGTCAGGACACCCTGAAGCCCCATACTTAACTCACCTACCAAGTTTTTCAATAAAACACACAATGAAATGTCCATCGGTATTATGAATATAACTTTGTGGAATTCATGATTGTTGTCCTAATGTATCGACACAGAATTACTCTTTCTGAAAAAGAACCCACATGTTCTGGTATTTATGGCATAGATTTGGGGGCCGCGCACAGGTTTTCAAACCTCATGGTCAAAACAGCAGAGGGCGCATAACATGTGTATAGCGAGTGAGTGAGTATGGTTTTACGCCGCTTTTAGCAATATCACGGCGGGGGACACCAGAAATGGGCTTCACACATTGTACCCATGTCGGGAATCGAACCCGGGTCTTCGGCGTGGCGTGCGAACGCTTGAACCACTGGGCTATCCGACCGTCCCTTGTGTATAGTATATCACTTCCAACATCAGTGGACAGGAAACCGATCGGATGGATTGCAATTCAGTCCGTGACAAATGCACTACGCTGAAACATTGCACATATCATAATTAATAAATAATAATATATTGATACAGTTGCTACCTAAAGCCTATTCTCGATCGACCTCTACTTAGATCCACTGACCCACAAAGGAGATACTGTTGGTCCCGCCCTGCCATCGAAACGCGTCCGTATAAAACAGAACATCGATACACGTCCGTGGTCAGAGGTCACGATATAGTTGTTCAAGTACACAAGTAGTCATACACTGACATTATATTCCTTCATATGAGTTGAATAATAATAATAAGCGAAGTACCATATCTAATCGTCCCAGATTCTTTTCAAGGAGAAACTACCTGAATAACCACTGCATCGAGTACATGTGCACTGTGTTAAGTTGATCAGTCGCTTGGATGAAGTCGACTGGCCTGAAAAGTGAAACAGAAGGCTTTCTGTTTGCTGCTCAGGGCCAGCCTCTTCCCACTCGAAACAGTCAACGTGTGATTTTGCATCAAAATGTTAATATGAAATGTAGATTATGTAATGAATTTAATGAGACTGTCCAACACATTGTCAGTGGATGCCCAGCTTTGGCACAGATACAGTATCTTAAACATCATGATGGAGTGGCTCGATCATTTTATTACCGTCTTCACCATGCTGGTGGTTTTGACACAGAGGTCCATCCATGGTACGACCGAGAATATTTGGAGGGCATCATGGAAAATGTGAAATACAATATTTTTTTTGGAATAGGCCCGTATACAGGCCAAGAAACGTTATCTTGTCCTCTTTCATAAATGCAATGAAATCATTTATATTATTGAACTTTCTGTCCCTTTTGATATCAATGTGATTGACAAGATTCAGGAAAAACGGCAAATATGACCTCGCTTTCGAAATGTCACGCTTGCATCCCAAGTTCCTAGTTGACCGACTCCCCATTGTTCTCGGTGCCTTAGGTTTGGTACCTCCGAATCTGTTGACTGACATTAGGAGAGTATCCGAGTTTGCTACCAGGAATACAGCCCTTCTGACAATCTGGGTAACGCAGAAGGCTGCAGTGTTGGGGAGTCTTCACATTCTCCGAAAAGTTCTCGCTGGGTTCGACTAGGCAGCGCTTTCTGGGAGAAGTCTCAGTCGCTGTCTGGGCTGCGTGTAGTGGGGCATGGGCCCTGAGCTGATGACGAGCCACTTCTGCTTCAGTGTGGGGTGGGACCGAAGTCCTAGAAACTCTAAGGAATCGAGTTTGCGAACACGGTCACCGTTCCAACTTCTCTCCACGACCAGTGTTACTAAACTTCGCGTCATTCTTATTGCGTTGTATATCTCTGTTCCTGGTTCGTGGTTCGTGTTTCATGGTTTTGGATATCCTACATAGTTATTTTGTTAACACAATCAATAAGGACGGTTTACAACAGAAAATATGTACATAACGTAACTGATTAATTCTCGTGTATAAAGTACCTCTACAATTTCCCTTAAAAAGGTGTCTATTTAAATCTCGTTAATTTATTATATATATATTATTCGTGAATAAAGCACCTATATAAGTCTCGTGAATACAGTAACTATACAATTTCTGTTCATAAAGTACCTCTTTTATTCTCGTTAATATGCCAGTGAAACGTCTTAAATTCTCTAGAATGAAGTACCTCCACAATTCTCGTTAATAAAATACCGGTATAATTCTCGTGAATAAAGTACCTCTCTCATTCTCGTCATTTCAGTATACCTGTAAATCTCATGAATAAAGGTCCTCTGTCATTCTCCTACCTATATATTTCTGGTGTATGAAGTATCTCTACACTTCCCGTTAATATTCTAATTGTACGTTTATAATTCTTCTTTACAAAGTACCTCTATAATTGTCAATAATAGCGTACCTATATCATTCTCGTTGATAAAGTACATCCACAAATCCCCTGATAAACCTCCAGTGACGTAATCCTATTGTCATAATGTAAAATAAAATGACAAATGTTTCCTTTTATATTCGCGAGGATCGAACCTTTGTATCTGTAGCCCAATGAGAGTACCACAAGGCAACAGAGGCACTGCTTTTCAGAATGTCATTTTCAAGAACCGTTCGCCAGCTACATATATTTTACGCCCGTCTCCTAAGGTTCATGAAAAGTATGTTGATAAATGTTGTTTTAATTTTCTTTTTTCGATGATATTTATAACACTTATCCTCGGGATAAACCCTAGGGGCTACCGCCCTCTGTTTTATCCTGCGGATGCGGGTCATAATAACCCTCGAACGTGCATTATCCTACACTTAATATACCATCCCGTTAATAAAGCACCTCTACAATTCCCGTTAATAAAGTACCTTTACAATTCCCGTAAAAAAGTATTTTTTATAGTTCTCCTTAATAAAGTACCTTTACATTTCCCGTCAATAAAGTATCTTTATAGTTCTCCTTAATAAAGTACCTTTACCATTTACGTTAATAAAACACCCACAGAGTTCTCCTCAATAATATAGTATCTTTATAGTTCTCCTTAATAAACTACCGTAACAATTCCCATTAATAAGCTTAAGTATCTTTATAGTTTTCCTTAACAGGATACCTTTACAATTCACGTCAATAAAATACCTTTATAGTTCTCCTTGATAAAGTACGTTTACAATTCTCGTTATACAAGTTCTTCTCTCTTACTTATTTAAGTACATCTTTACATTTCATGAATAAAGGACCTATGTCATTTTCGTTTAAAAGGTACCTATATAATTCTCGCTGAAAAAGTATTTCTATAAATCTCCTTAATAAAGTACATTTATAATTTCCGTTGATAAAGTATCTTTATAGTTCTCCTGAACAAAATACCTTTACATTCCGCGTTAATAAAAGATCTTTACAATTCACGTCAATAAAATACCTTTATAGTTCTCCTTGATAAAGTACGTTTACAATTCATGTTAATACAGTAAAGTTTATAATTCTCGTTATACAAGTTCTTCTCTCTTACTTATTTAAGTACACCTTTACATTTCATGAATAAAGGACCTATGTCATTTTCGTTTAAAAGGTACCTATATAATTCTCGCTGAAAAAGTATTTCTATAAATCTCGTGAATAAAGTACGTTTATAATTTTCGTTAACAAAGTACCAATATAAATATCGGTAATAAAGTACCTTCATAATTGAGAAAACACTATTCTTCCCATAGTTATATCTTACATGCCTGTTACAAATATTGGGACCAAACAATAATGAAATATATTAGGATGTGCTTAACTTTTTTCTTTGTGTATAGAAGCCACCCCCCTCAACTCATTTTATCCCCTTCTCAACACTAGCAGCCCATGCTTATCCCCTTTCAAGTTTTTGGGTCCTTAAATACACGTGGCACCCTTTGTAAAATTTCTTTATTCAACCAAATACATAACTTCATTTCGGGGACTATATGTCTTTTAACACCCTTCCAAGTACCTGTACATGCGTATCTGTTGGAGGGCAGCGTCCACTTCCCCGTGTGCAGGCAGGTGGTTTCTATTACCTGGTCGTTGGCCATGGAGAACCCCGGGGCACACTGGTACCGACGGATCGTCCCCGCGATGTTGTCTCCGGGCAACGTCTCGGCACCATACAGCCGAGGCAGCTCACCACAGATTTCTGAAACGTGAGCAAGTATACTACTACTACTACTACTACTACTACTACTACTAATGCTACCACACCTACTTCTGCTGCTGCCATTACTACTACTACTACTACTACTACTACTACTACTACTACTACTACTACTACTACTACTATTACTACTGTTCATGCTAAAACAGGGACTCTATACGAGACAAGTGACCCACTTACTAAGACAGGGCCTCTATTTGAGACCAGTGGCCTACTTACTAACACAGGGGATCTAAACGAGACCAATGACCAACATACCAAGACATGGACTCCATTGAAGACCTGTGACCTACTTACTAAGAAAGGGACTCTATACGAGACCAGTGATCTACTTACTGAGACAGGGACTCTATACGAGACCAGTGATCTACTTACTGAGACAGGGACTCTATACGAGACCAGTGATCTACTTACTAAGACAGGGAATCTATACGAAACCAGTGACCAACATACTAAGACATGGACTCCATTGAAATCAGACGACCTACTTTCTAACACAGGAACCGTTCGGTCTCGTCCATCGACAATCGGCAGAACAAACGACGGTGACTTTGGTCTTGCTGCTGTAGCCAGAGACACAGCGGTAGACCCGAAAACACCCCTCCTCACCCGCCAGTGACCAGTGACCTATTTACTAAAACAGGGACTATACGAGACCAGTGACCCATATACAGAAACCCGGACTCCATTGAAGACCAATGCCTATTTACTAAGACAGGGACTCTATACGAGACCAGTGACCCACACACTAAGACAGGGACTCTATACAAGACAAGTGACCCATATACTGAAACACGGACTCCATTGAAGACCTGTACGAGACCAGTGACCTACTTACTAAGACATGGACTCCATTGAAGACCAGTGACCTACTTACTAAGGCCGGGGCTCTATACGAGACCAGTGACCTACTTACTAAGACAGGGACTCTATACGAGACCAGTGATCTACTTACTAAGACAGGGACTCTATACGAGACTATTGACCTACTTACTAAGTCAGGGACTCTATACGAGACCAGTGACCTACTTACTAAGACAGGGACACTATATACGAGATCAGTGATCCACATACAAAGACATGGACTCTATTGAAATCAGACGACCTACTTACTAACACAGGAACCGTTCGGTCTCGTCCATCGACACTCGGCAGAACAAACGACGGTGACTTTGGTCTTGCTGCTATAGCCAGAGACACAGCGGTAGATCCGAAAACACCCCTCCTCACCCGCCATCACGGCGTTGTCTACTTCCAGATGATCCCCACAACATACTGGATAAAGCAAGCATGTATATAGGAAGATGTCAAGTATAACATGGCGTTATGTGCCGCACGATGACAGTGTAGATTCCCCACAACATACTGGATAAAGCAAGCATGTATATAGGAAGATGTCAAGTATAACATGGCGTTATGTGCCGCGCGATGACAGTGCAGATTCCCACAACATACTGGATAAAGCAAACATGTATATAGGAAGATGTCAAGTATAACATGGCGTTATGTGCAGCGCGATGACAGTGTAGATTCCCCACAACATACTGGATAAAGCAAACATGTATATAGGAAGATGTCAAGTATAACATGGCGTTATGTGCAGCGCGATGACAGTGTAGATTCCCCACAACATACTGGATAAAGCAAGCATGTATATAGGGAGATGTCATGTATAACATGGCGTTATGTGCCGCACGATGACAGAGTTGAGTAAAAATGTAATGGGGAGTGTGATGTTGAGAATATTGTTATGTAGGCAATAATGGTGTGTAGAAAATGATGGTATGAAGAAAATGATGGTATGTAGAAAATGATGGTATGTAGAGAATGGTGGTATGCAGAGAATGGTGGTATGTAGAAAATGATGGTATGTAGAGAATGGTGGTATGCAGAGAATGATGGTATGTAGAGAATGGTGGAATGTAGAACATGATGGTATGTAGAGAATGATGGTATGTAGAGAATGGTGGAATGTAGAAAATGATGGTATGTAGAGAATGGTGGTATGTAGAGAATGGTGGAATGTAGAACATGATGGTATGTAGAGAATGATGGTATGTAGAGAATGGTGGAATGTAGAAAATGATGGTATGTAGAGAATGGTGGTATGCAGAGAATGGTGGTATGTAGAAAATGATGGTATGTAGAAAATGATGGTATGCAGAGAATGATGGTATGTAGAGAATGGTGGAATGTAGAAAATGATGGTATGTAGAGAATGATGGTATGTAGAGAATGGTGGAATGTAGAAAATGATGGTATACAGAGAATGATGGTATGTAGAGAATGGTGGAATGTAGAGAATGATGGTATGTAGAGAATGGTGGTATGTAGAAAATGACGGTATGTAGAAATTGACGGTATGTTGAGAATGATGGTATGTAGAGAATGATGGTATGTAGAAATGATGGTATGTAGAGAATGATGTTATGCAGAGAATGGTGGTATGTAGAAAATGATGGTATGTAGAAAATGATGGTATGTAGAGAATGATTGTATGTAGAGAATGGTGGAATGTAGAAAATGATGGTATGTAGAGAATGATGGTATGTAGGGAATGGTGGAATGTAGAAAATGATGGTATGTAGAGAATGATGGTATGTAGAGAATGGTGGAATGTAGAAAATGATGGTATGTAGAAAATGATGGTATGTAGAAAATGATGGTATGTAGAGAATGGTGGTATGTAGAAAATGACGGTATGTAGAAATTGACGGTATGTTGAGAATGATGGTATGTAGAGAATGATGGTATGTAGAAATGATGGTATGTAGAGAATGATGGTATGCAGAGAATGGTGGTATGTAGAAAATGATGGTATGTAGAAAATGATGGTATGCAGAGAATGGTGGTATGTAGAGAATGGTGGAATGTAGAAAATGATGGTATGTAGAATGATGGTATGTTGAGAATGATGGTATGTAGAGAATGATGGTATGTAGAAATGATGGTATGTAGAGAATGATGGTATGTAGAAAATGATGGTATGCAGAGAATGATGGTATGTAGAGAATGATGGTATGTAGAGAATGATGGTATGTAGAGAATCATGGTATACAGAGAATGATGGTATGTAGAGAATGATGGTATGTAGAAAATGATGGTATGTAGAGAATGATGGTATGTAGAGAATGATGGTATGTAGAGAATGATGGTATGTAGAAATGATGGTATGTAGAGAATGATGGTATGCAGAGAATGGTGGTATGTAGAAAATGATGGTATGTAGAAAATGATGGTATGTAGAGAATGGTGGAATGTAGAAAATGATGGTATGTAGAGAATGGTGGTATGCAGAGAATGGTGGTATGTAGAAAATGATGGTATGTAGAAAATGATGGTATGCAGAGAATGATGGTATGTAGAAAATGATGGTATATAGAGAATGATGGTATGTAGAAAATGATGGTATGTAGAGAATGATGGTATGTAGAAAATGATGGTATTTAGAGAATGATGGTATGTAGAAAATGATGGTATGTAGAATGATGGTATGTAGACAATGATGGTATACAGAGAATGATGGTATGTAGAATGATGGTATGTAGACAATGATGGTATACAGAGAATGGTGGTATGTAGAAAATGATGGTATGTAGAGAATGATGGTATGTAGAGAATGATGGTATATAGAGAATGATGGTATGTAGAAAATGATGGTATGTAGAGAATGATGGTATGTAGACAATGATGGTATTTAGAGAATGATGGTATGTAGAAAATGATGGTATGTAGAATGATGGTATGTAGACAATGATGGTATACAGAGAATGATAGTATGTAGAAAATGATGGTTTGTAGACAATGATGGTGTGCAGAGAATGGTGGTATGTAGAAAATGATGGTATGTAGAGAATGGTGGTATGTAGAGAATGGTGGTATGAAGAAAATGATGGTATGTAGAGAATGGTTGTATGAAGAAAATGATGGTATGTAGTGAATGATGGCATGTAGAGAATGACGGTATGTAAAGAATTGTATTATGTAGAGCGTGATGTTATGTAGAGTGTGTGAGTGAGTCGGGTTTAACGCCGCTTTTAACAGTATTACACTTAGATCACTGCGTGTCAGCTTAATGTGGGAGGAAAGCCCGAAGTGATGCAGGTCTCAGACGTTAACCACTTCGGTTAAACCAACGAGCACGGGTATGGTGCTGAAAAACCTAGAAACACAATTGGGGCAAACCGGGATTCGAACCCACAATCATAGGTTTCTGGTGTGTCCAAAGGGCACAGCCCTACACAGCGAATCGCGGCGCTTTAGACGACTGGGCCACCCGTGCGCCATGTAATTTAGTACATGATGGTAATGGTATTCTGTTGAGAATGGTGTTATGTAGAGCGTGGTTTTATGTAGAAAATCATATCATGTTGAGAATGGTGTTCTGTAGATAATCATGTTATGTAGGGGCGGTGGGGGAGCCTGGTAGTTAAAGAGTTCGCTCGTCACGCCGAAGACGTTCGATTCCCAACATGGGTACAATGTGTGAAGCCCATTTCTGCTGTTCCCCGGCGTGATATGGCTGGAATATTGCTAAATATTGCTAAAAGCAGAGAATCATGTTATGTAGAGAATGGTTATCTGTAGAGAATGACGAGTCTACCCTCTTTTGTTATTTGGTCTCTAAGCACTGAACCCGTGTTGTGTTGACAGCAATGTGGTATACATCTTTGACACACATCCTATTTGGGGTAATAAACCGGAAATACTGATCAAAGCGACACATTCAAACAATTAATAATCATCGAAATGTGACTTACATGTGCATTTAACATGATGAGTAGACTGTTCTACAGATATTGAGTGATCCCTCGAAGCTGCCTGATCTGTGACTGTTTCGTGGATACTCTCTGGAACCTCCACAGTCGAGAATCTTCTGGGTACACTTGGAGCTGTTGATTTTTGTTGTTCTTTACTTGTATCTAAAAGTGATCCGGTCTTTCTAAATGATTGGAGCTGCACGTCACCTCCAGTTGTACGATCTGTTCTCCCTTCCGTACTTGCTGTTGCATCAGAACCATCAAATGTTATATCTAAATATGATCCGGTCTTTCTAAATGATTGGAGCTGCACGTCATCTCGAGTTGTACGATCTGTTCTCCCTTCCCTGCTTTCTGTTGCATCAGAACCATCAAATGCTGTTGCAGTGCCCCCTGAACCACCTCCTCTTGTTGCAATGTCTCTAAAACCACCCTGCGTTGTTGCACCACCTATGGAGCCACCTCCTGTTGTTTGGTGTCCATGCAATGTCTCTGTAACGCGTACAGATGCACTGGATTTCCTGCTGGAGTCAGATGAGCGATTGGTTTTTCCGTCCGATGGTTTGTTGAGTGTTATATGCACGGCTGAAATGGACTTATTTGAGGATGTGGCGTTTTCTACTCCATCAATTGAACCTAGTGTTGGGCTTTTTATTTGAACATTTATGTCTTCCGCTTCTTTCTTGTTGGGGAAATCTACCACACTGTTCGCCATGCACACAATATCATGCATAGCTTGTTGCAGTGCATTTTTTGCGGGAGCACACCACATCTGGAATGTCTCGTTGCCTGTTTTATCTGAAAAGCAAATGGTTGTATCAAAGTGATGGCTTTTTAAAGAAATCATTATGTACTTGTATTTCCTTATCAACCGAAAAGAATTAGTCATCATTGCAATGCGTCAGTGGAACTGTTACCACTTAAGGCGGCTACATTTTCGGGACATCTTTAGTAAGAGAAAACAGTCATAGGGTTATGAGGGCAGCGACTGAAATAATATATAATTATGTTCAAACCACGTGTCCAGGTTTGTCAGAGGTCGTGGCAAATGAAAGTTGAGAGGAAGAAATTATTATAAATCCTGCAAGCTCACTTATCTATCATTGTGTTGGTTCGAATAACCTAACATGAACATCAAAAAGAAAGATATCATAGTCGTAAATAGGTCATGTAGATTTCTATAAAAACGGGTAGCTATCAAATATTAGGGATTTTTGCCATGTATCCTTTGGCTGAAGAACATTCTTGGTGAATCCGATATTGTGATGAGAAAACAAGGTTCACTTTAATTACTCTTTAAAACCACATTAACACTAACTTTGAGGTTAAGAAAGTAAAGACCAATTTTATCCTTTCCATATCATGCATGGTTCGCTGGCACTAACCCGAGGCACCTTCAAGACTCAGACCCCATACGGATGCTGTTGGATAGATTAGCTCATCTTCCTCTGCTGTCTCATGCTGTACCTGACAGGTATTGTGAATGGTGTTATACACAACCGCAGAGCAGGTTCCTTTCTGGAGACACACCTCAACGCAGAAGAGATGACCCCTATGGATGTGCCTGAAAGACAAAATGTTGTTTGTCTTCTAATAAAATCTTACTATATAGGCTATATCTTATATCTTCTAAGACTTGTTTTTTCACTGTGGTTTTGCGTGTCAACACGCGCAGGTTTCGTACATTAAATGACACAGAGACTTTTAAATCCTATCACAATATACTATATATTATCAAGTCCCAAATTTGGCTCTATGTCCCATCCACCCTATTCATTGTAATTGTTAAACCCGTAATTTTTCATATTTATTATTCGGGGCACGGGTGGTCCAGTCGTCTAAGGCGCCGCGATTCGCTGTGCAGAGTTGCGTCCCTTGGGCACGTCAGAAACCTATGATTGTGGGTACGAATCCCGGTTCGCCCCGATTATGATAACATTTTGCAAGATATGAGAGTTACCTCCCTTAGTAGCCAAGCCACTGGACCCCTTTCACCGGATGTAAAACCCCGTGTAATCATGGCAATAAATGAAGACATCACACCGCAAGTCTTAGTATTTCATTTGTCCGAGCAGACAAACGATTCTTTCCAAATGCAACAATCATTCATAGTGCATAAGAACATTACAATAGAATCTTAAAGAACACATGGATCCTCTTCAAAAGATCGTCACACTCGATCAAATTTTTACGTCAGAATATGGGGAGCAAAAGAAACTATTTTAGCTGATTTTGTCGTATGCTTGATTTTCAGTTGAAAATATCTTAAGTTAGCGATATTATATGAACATGAGCTGTATTGGCGCTTACTTCGACATTTTTTCATTTTTTTAAAGTTACACATTAAAACTTGTAAAAAATTTTTTTTAAAAAGCGCAGAGGACATTTTGTGATTAGGTTTTTCTACCCACTGATTGCATAAAAAGTCTTAAAAAACTATGACACCTCTTGACGCAATATAGGCCTGAAGAAATTAGCTAAATCTCATCACAAGTTGTCCTAACAGCCAAAATGACCATCCATAAGAATATCATGGGCCAAACTCATTACTTGTTCATAAAATCTTTGTTGAACCAGAATCTGCTGAAAGACTTTCTACTCTTCTTCAGCAGAAACTTCTGGATGTCTTCATTTTCTTATCAAGACATCATTTTTGTAGTGGAAACAAACAGGTTTGTAATTGACTTTCAGGATCGTCACCCTACGAGGAAATGAGCTGCGTCCAATAGAATACAGGGTCAGCTAACAAAAAAATGTGTATTGCTCAAAATTAATGTACTCTCACTTGAAGAAAAGGTTTCTTGAAGAGAACAATCGAAAGTGAAAGTAGCAGCAAGTGGCATCTTTTTCCTTTGAAATCTCCTGGGACATCTTGTTAGCCATAGAACGAGTCACAGCACATGAAGGAAATATACGTGAAATGTCTTCCTGAAGGGAAACAGTGCTCTCTGGAGAGAATCACCAATACCCAATAATAAAGCATATTAGTTAGCAGAAGATACTTGGAAGAAAAAGGGAGAACAGCCTCAAACAAAGACTGGAGTTTCATCGGAATAGTAAAGTGTTGCAGTATGAGTGATTGAGTGAGTGAGTATGGTTTCACGCCCCTTTTAGAAATATTCCAGCAATATCATGGGGGACACATGAAATGGGCTTCACACATTGTCCCAATGTCAGGAATGGGACCCGGGTCTTCGGCGTGACGAGTGAACGCTTTAACCACTAGGCTACCCGATCGCCCCGGTTGCAGTGTGGATTAAACACCTTTAAGTGTACTCCTCCCTAACAACAGCTCTGGTAGCTCTTCCGCGGCGTGAATGGCATCAGAATAAGGTGGGACTTGACATTCATAAAAGCTTGGGGTGAGGTTTGTGACTTGGGTATATCAACACTCTGACATCAAATAACCTGGCTTGAGACAATATTCACATCTAACACCACATGACAAACCTGAATCCCATTTCAAACCAGCGTAGGTATCTGATTCTTAGAGAATAAACAATTTGACTTGCTTGGATTCAACCTGACTGAAAAGAAGCACCTGACCTTCCTGATCTGAATTACCTGGACAGTCCTACAAACTAGCTGCCTCAACTTATGAAAATCTTGACCAACATCCTTTAATAAACACTATCTATCAAACAAAGTCTCTCTTTCCTAGCAATCTCAACATAGGTATCATCTCCCCTTTCCTTTGACTGACTAAATAACAGCCCCTATCATATATGTCAGTGCACTCACAAATACCCAGAATTTAGTCACTGTGAAATGTCTTGAAATACGCCGGCCTCGGTTATGGAATCCAGAATAGTGTTGGAAGCTGTCCGGAATGTGATGTTGTCAGATAGGTACTAGTATCCCCTTGATTGACTCTTCATTGATGGAAGTTAAGGGACGTCCAGACCTAGGATCATCATCATCATCCAGGCGTGTTCTCCCAGCCTTAAACATAGCTGCCCAACGATTTACAGTCGAATAGCTAGGGCACTTATCCCCATACTCTTATGACATACGGTCATGAATTTCTTGGGGAGTACTCTTCTCAAGTCAAAAACTTGATGACTGCTAGGTACTTGTTCCTTTCCATTTCTGTGTCCATTTGGACCCCTACCACGTTCAACTGGCGCTGTCACTAATACACAAACGGCCTCAACATTGACTAGTTCAGTTTGCTGAAAGTTAGTCAGGCTTAAAACTTTAGGACCAGCCCTCGTATCCAATCCGCACAACAACAATTTCCACTGACACGTAACATTGTACAATGCATGCTGTGTGTGGTCTGACATTAGCATGTTGAAATAGGGTCCTTGTTGCAGGAATTCATCCCTCATCACCTGTCCATTAGCAGCAACCAGTTGGGTCCTCTGATGGCCACACATTCCACCCTGCCCACAATCCCACAAATGGTTCAACTTACAATTAGTGCTCTATGCACTATGCGTTCATAACTACCATGTCTCCCCATTTATTAACAGAATTATTGGCTTTCAAAAGAGCCAAGCCCTCAGTAGTCATACTACTGGGGCCGTCTAAATCTCTGACTTTATCAGTTTGTAGTAACCGTTGATCCCCTGCATGGTATGTAGACGTCGATACCTATCTTACATAGTCTCCTGATTGCTGTTAGTCGGGTCGCCCTACGACTCAAAGTATTGCGCGTTGATGAGGTCACTGTCAAGATGCGATTACTGAGTTTCAGTGTTTACAGATACTGGTCGTAATGGTGACGTGCAATCTGTCCGCTCTTGGTGATGTTTGACGTATCACCTGTCGATCTGACTATTGAATCATGTTTATAAAGACGTTGACAGCGGAAGGTACTCGACACATGGATGTGGCTTGCTCCCATCAATAACAAATGTTTGGCTTTCAGTGTTCTGCTGTGCATGGCGTTCTGGTTGTGTTTTTTCATCAATGTGTTTGTTTAATGACACAAGAGGGTGTGAAATCCCACATTAGGCATCCGGTTTACCATTTCATTTGTCTTGGCATTCAATTACAGATCTTACAGTGTGTGAGTGAATGAGTGGTTTCATCTCGGTAAAGAACAACAACGGTGGACAAAACACATTGAACCCATTTATGGTGAATAGCAACTGGATCTTCACATTAAAACAAGAAAAGGTAAGACTTTATTATCCTGAAGGATTAAGCAGCAAATACGATAACGAATACGAACCTTTAAAGTTACATAGAATTAATAAATACCATAGTCACAAGCCTACCCTGCCGCCTCCATTGCCCGTAAGTATATAAAACATAAGGTGAATATATGCTTGACAATAAAAGCAGCAAAACCCTTTCCACAATCATAAGAAATATCTTTTAAACGCAGAGTCTATTATAAGATTCCAACTATATCATGAGCTTGTGTTGATTAATCTCTATCAAACAGTAATGACACCAGGTGTTCGCTAAAAGGTGAGCGTACTCTGCCCTTCCGGTGGCATACATCACAAAACCATGCAAAGGAAAGTCAATTGTTCACAAAATATATCCGGGAAAACCAGAAACATATGGTATAAATCAAAACGGAATTGCATGGACATCATTTTTATCACCTACGCGTCAAATTTGGAAATGTCATCCACAACTTTACCATAAAACGTTTTGAAACATTTTGTAAGCCCTTCAATGTTGTAATCAAAAACCTTTTCAGCAAGAGTGATATGACGCTATTTGAAATTCTCGTAGAAAGAGATTGTATCTCAAAAGTTGCTAAATGCAGGCACCAAAGGCTGGAGCTGTAGGAATGTTGCTCGACATAAAAGGAACGTTAAAGTTGAAAAGTTGAAGTCTTCCCTCTTGTCATACAGAATTGTGGGAGTGTTTTGTCACTCTGAATCTGTATGCCTATATTTAAATATCAAATATATGAGCCGGTTTCAATAGTCTCTTCAATGTTTAGCTCAGTAGCTCAGGTGGGTGAAACAGTAGAAGGTAATGTCCTCCATAAACACATAAAACGCTTTACAAGTGTTACTAAGGTCGTGCATGTTGTGACCCTGAGCCCCATTCCACAAGGGATCTTAAAGCTACGACTGTCGTAAGTCTATGTCAACCTATGGGAGTCTTAGCTTCGATCGCATGTAGGACGGGGCCCAGATGAAACAACTTTTGAAAAATGGCGCATGAAAGTTTAAGTCATCCCTCATAGATCCATAAACTGAAATGTCCTACCTCGATATGGCAAAGGTGTCAATGATGGCAACCAGGAAAACCACAAGCTGATATTTCCCCACCATTCTTTAACTTACAACCACACGATCACACTTTTTTCAGAGTTTGTTCTGTGTAGTACATAGGGTAAAGTGAGCTGTACAATACCTCACACGTCTATGCCTTTGCTTGGTAGCTGCTTGCTACCTTTCTATCCCTAGATAGAATTACAAGTGTAGATAGGCTTCTTGTCGTATCAGGTACAATTTCTGTCATTAATCATTCAGGACAGTCCCACATAAACAGAGAAAAACATTTGGGTCGAATAGTCACGTCGGTAGTATATAATATCCTACTCGCACCAATCTTTATATATTTAGAATGATATTATGTTTAATACTGACATTAACTCGACCATCAAATACAGCAACACACCTACTTTTTGGACTGATCGGTTGGTTAGAGATAATACTTTTTGTTGGAGGCAGAATATCATTTAATTGACTGTTTCAAGGCAAAATTACTATTTCACTTAATTTTTAGGGATTTTTTTATTTCGAAATAAATCTCTTCGATAATTTGTGTAAATTGGATTTGATCGTTGTTTCAGGTCACACTCAGCAATAATCTATCAGGCGGGCTGTAAATAATCAAGTCTGGTGCAGGCAATCAAGTGATTGATAATTTACCAACGATCCACAACTTTTTGTACGATGATCTAACTCACCAATGCTGACCTCCCAACCCATTACGTCGCCTCTTACGACCCTTGCACAAAAGCGTCATTTTTTTGGTGACAGTTCAATTAATTTCAAAAACGATAATCACAAACCTTTCAAAACGGGTGAAGAATAGTTGGTTCAGTTATAACATAGTTTTGTCATTTATACAACAGAGAATCAAGGGGCAAAATTGTTTTACTGCATTAACGTTTGCACAACTCGAGTGTTCATACGAATAAACATATAAATCAGCACTTCGATCTTTAAAATTGGATAACTGAGTCAGTTTCTTACAGTAAACGTTAATTCATTCTGTCACTGGCGGCCATCTTGTAACAATGGCGGCCATTTTGGAGTTCAATTGGCCAACGCGTTTCAAGTAACACGAGGTGATAATTCATGCACATTTTGTTGGTTGCGTCACTATTTGAGTGATTATCATCCCAGCCCTAATCATCTCAGCTATTCGTGTGAGCGTAGTGCAGGGATGAATGTACTTTCTAGGATCTGTTGCATTTGCGATTCATGGCAACAGTCTGTTCACGTCATACATTACTGGCTATTGTTTCAACCTTGGATATGGTGAAAGTTACCCAACACACTTTATTACCCAGACAGAGAACCATAGTAGTTTATTTCTCACACGTTGAAAGTACCAATTTGTATTAGGGAATGCAGTTCCCGGCAGGCTTTGGTTCGTCGAAATGTTGAAAAAAGAGCTTTAAGTATCCTTCTCGGAGACAACGCATAAATTGCATGGCAATACGTTGAAGTTCAAGAAGAAGTTCCAGTTCTGGAATTGAAGAACTTGACTCATGTTGATATTGCACCAAGATAAGAAGTCAATCTTCTCATCATCTTGTGCAAGAGTATCTCTGTAGCCTTGGTGAACGAATATGTGAAGAAGACAAAGGGTTGCTGTTGTTACTTGGTGTACATATCAAGAAATGGCGGCATGAGGTCCTTTCACTACTGCATCAGCTGGGGCAGAGGACCTGTGGTCAACCGGCTACCACTCACTAAATGTCCAAGCAAGTTCACCAGTCATCTCGACGTGGGACCGTCCCATCCCCAAAGGCATCTGTCCTTAGCAATATTGCTCGTTCATACCTATTGGATTGTTTGTTTAGCTGTTTCATGGTCATCATCACGCCATGAAGAAGGAAATTCGGAAATCCAGGTTTCATCAAATATATCAAAAGGGTTTCTAAACATAATTCCGATAAATGCTTTAAGTATTGATACTGTATATTATCAGATCATGTAGCAATATTATGAGCTTGCCTAAAGGAAGTATGAAGCTCATAAAAAAAATATTTCATCTTTCATAATAATCTTTCCCATTATCTGAATTGAAATATATATTTTTCTTCTCTTGCTGCTGTTTGTATTTTTGAAACTGACGTACGTAAAAAAATGATGAAGAATACTTATTCCAATTTTCACAAGTTGTTTATTTACAATACCCATTTTATCAGTTATCAATTGATCCCAAGTTTAAGATGGTGTACCCTTACCTTTGATTTTCTTACTCGTGTTGAATACCTTGGACATGGTGGCACTACGCGAATTTATTTTGGAGACATAATGTTTGCCATCACTGACGTATGTTTTGTCTAGAAGTACGCTGGGTTTCAGAATTGATAATTTTGAATTTAGTTATCATGTACCATGGCGACGGAAATGGTGTTCAGCCTTTTCCCTTGCCTTCCCAGCCTGTTTGCAATCATTCTTAAATCAAGGTTGACATATGTGAGAATTTGTAGAAGACTTTATATTATATTCATCAGCTATTTTATGAAGTTCATTGAAGATTGGGGTTGGGAGCTTCAATAAAAGATCAACCTGTTAGTGCAAAGAAGTTGGTCGAAGTAAAATTCCATTATGATGACGGAACAAGTCATCATGGACTGACCAATCAAATTGATTATGTAAATTGGAATCTACACCTGACAAGTCCACACAAGAATAAATACCCGTTGCAGGATGTGATTAAAATGCATACATCGTTATTTAAGTATAAAATCCTCTAGTAAGATAATCCGGACGAATCGGGAATTCGAACACACGCTCATAGGGTTCTGGCACCCCAAGGGGGGCGCAACTCTTCACACCGAATTCATCGATTTGAGAGGGTGAGCGAGTTTATTTATAATAATAATAATAATAATAATAATAATAATAATAATAATAATAATAATAATTGTCCAATTGTATGCCGAATATCATGCTCAAAGCACATTATTACATTATTGTGTTAATTTGTAAAAGGTTATGATAAAAGTAAGTGAAATATCAAAATATTGAAAAACAGACTCCATGTCCAGTGCCCCCGCGCCCTTCTTAGATGGAGGAGAGTTATTTAGGTCAGATGGAGTCCGTTGCTTGTAAACAATTTTGTTTCGCTTTGTCACTATAGCTACAGTTATTAATTATTTAGGAAGGACAGAAACAAAACTGATGCACTGAAATGAACTTCTCGTGGCCATGTTGCACTCTTGTTATTTGAAAAACAATGCTGGAATGTACTTGTAGAGCGACTACAATTGTGTTTCACATAATATTAAACCATTGTGGTGAGATCACGCTAATGTTGATGCGGTTGATTCTGAGCCAGGAATGTACTGACGATTCATTCCGCCCAATTAAAACTGATGCAACTGTAGGTCATTATGCAAAATTATAGAGAAACCATACGTTAACTCTAACATGGTTTTAGACAGATGAAATACTCGAATGTCGGTGCTCGTCCATTCTACTTCCGGAATCAAGAGATACTCATGATTTTCCCATTACAGAGGGGCGATGGGGTAGCCCAGTGGTTAAAGCGTGCGCTCTTCACGCCGAAGACCCGGGTTCGATTCCCCATGCCAGCATCCCATTTCAGAACGCCGTAGGGATTCCGGATTGGAATAGGTCTTCAGAAACCTAGTCGTGTCGTAATTAGTGACAAAATGGATCGGGTGGTCTGTGACTTGGCTGACAGCTCTTTATCGTAACCCGACGTGGATTGTTGCTTACAATATCAATAACTGGATTGTCTGGTCGATACTCCATTATTTACAGGGCCTGCTTTATATTTTGAATATTGGTAAGTGTGTGTAAGACTGAATCACTTGTAGGCTGCAATATTCAAGCTATATAACGGCGGTCTGAACCAGTCAAGCCAATGATTGATATCATGAGCATCGATCCACGCAGTTGGGGTACGATGACATGCATCAGTCAAGTCAGCGAGCCTGATCACCCGATCCCGTTAGTCGCCTGTTACGGCAAGCATAGTCGCCTCTTACGGCAAGTATGGGTTGGTGAAGACCTATTCTAACCCGGATCTTGACGGGTCATAGCTCAGTGATCACAGTATCCTTCATGACATTTGTTATCCATTTAGCTACCGTTGCTGTGGATACAGGCCTATGAAGTTTTACATAATAGCCTACCTCTGTTGAAAGATAACTGTATCCCACTCGTCCGAAATCTAGAACTTAGATGTCCAATACTCACGAATTGAGAAGTATAAGCCGCCGGATGACTTCCCAGAGATATCTCCTCTATCGCCCCTTTCAACAACAGTCTCTGAATCTCCTCGTCAAGGACTGCCAGGTTCTCATGATTCATTGTTCGAGGGTTTTGATCTGAGGTGGGTCTTGCATAAATTATATCTGAATACCGTTCATGGTCTGAAGAATCCCAGGATCCTGTGTTATACGAGTTCCATTCAATATATAACCAGCCTAAGCTATTAATCAGATCTTAACGGTTGCATGCTTGTCACGTGCTGTGCACCAATGCATAGACAAAGTTTCTCTGAGGAAATTGTATTTGAAGTCACACACGTGATCTATAAAGATGGCAAGGGTAGATTCTGCCAAATTTTCGTCAAAGGTTGAATACAGGGCTGTTATTAGGTACCTCTACTTAAAAGGGAAACCGGGAAAGGAGATACATGATGAATTGTCAGATGTTTATGATGATAGTGCACCTTCGTATGCACAGGTCAAATTCTGGGTTGCAGAATTTAAGAGGGGTCGGGTGAACCTGGAAGATGAGCCACGCCCTGGCAGGCCTGTAGAGGTGACCAATGACCAAACCAGTGAAGCTGTGAGACAACTGGTTGTCAAAGACAGGCGAATGAAGGTGTCAGAAATGGCCAAGGCCTTGGCCATTTCGGAGGGAAGTGTCCATACCATTTTTTCATGATCGTCTGGGCATGAGGAAGCTGTCTGCCCGAAATGTCTGAGTGATGATCAGAAGGCTGTACGTTCGTCAATGTGTCAGGCAATTTTGACGCAATACAGTCGGGATGCAGACAACTTTATGTAGAGAATTGTTACTGGTGATGAAACCTGGGTACACCACTATGATCCAGAAACCAAAGAACAGAGTAAGCAGTGAACTGGCTTCGCTTTACCCCGTCCCAAAAAGTTTAAGACTCTTATCTTTTGGGATACCAAAGGGGTCTTGCTCATTGACTACTTGCCACGTGGCGAGACTATTACTGGAGAGTACTACTCCGATCTCCTGGACCGTTTGTGGACTGCTATTCTTGCCAAACGTCGTGGAAAGATCACAAAAGGTGTGCTGCTCCAACATGATAATGTCAGAGTGCACACCTGTCGACTGGCGGTTGCCGCACCTTACTCACCAGACCTGGCACCAAGCGACTACTTTCTCTTCCCAAACTTGAAGAAAGAACTGCGTGGACGTCATTTCCGGTCCGACGATGAACTCACGACAGCAGTGGAGGCGTGGTTACACGAACAACCCCATGGTTTCTATCACAGCGGGCTTTTAGCTCTCACACATCGCTGGACAAAGTGCATAGACCTCAATGGTGGTTATGTGGAAAAAGAAGAAGTGAGGAGCAGTAGCAAATAGGTTAGGCTGGTTATATATTGAATGGCCCTCGTATTTACTATGTTTGGTTTACCCCACAACAATGCTCGAATTGAACGCGAGTAACATCTTGTTCAAAGGCAAAGACATGTTCCAAATGGGACTGAGTTTGGGAGTGGATAGTGGATGCTGTGTCCCTTTTTAAAGCTTCGAGCTAGTTATAAGAACTGGTACTCCCACAAAATAAGGTTTCCGGCCAGATTATGCATGTTAAGAGGTAATAATCTTACGTCCAACCAAATAAATGGTATCATGTTACTGGTAATAATGGAATCAAAATGTGCCTCAGAATTGTATCAGCTAATTAGTTATAGTCAGATTACGCGGGCAAACGCCAGAATGCTCTCGTGGCTTAAAACGTTGTGCTTTATGTATGACCTGCGGCTATTCATGGTAAGAATATATGTTCCCAGCAACCTGTGTAGATGGTAAGAAACGAATAAATAGATCGAGAGGTCGGGGGTACGAGTGATTGCATGTCATCGTATCTTAATTGCGTTGCACGATGGTCATGACGTCAGTCAGTGGATTGTCTGGGCAAGACTCGATTTTTTACAGACCGTCGTTATATCACTGGAATAATGCTGTGTGCTCAATCATACAAAGCATAAATTGGTGGCGTTTTGATAATGGTTGCTATCAACGACAACGAGGTCATCTGTCACAAAGCCATATTGTACACCCATTCGTGACCAACTCGTGTTATTCCGGGACAAGCCGAATAGCGACTCGTGCCCCTCTCATAGCCGTTTTTGCGACCGGGTTCCGTCTTAGCGCAAACGGACATACCTAAAACAATTGTCAACTCGTTGCGTAATGGTTCACATATATTTCCCCATATATTATATATATTTCAAATGCAATTTAAAGCACATCGGGACATGCGGAATTATACAGTATGATTGAACACATTTACTGTGTCTTGGGTATATTTTTAGATGCAAGACATATGTAAAATCAAAAATTATTTCTGAGGGATTCTTTGACGAAGAACGTGAAATCATACGCACATTCTGATTGGTTTGTCGTATTTTCGCGCATAACATTCATCGATAGTGGGACGAGTCTTCTTGCAGGTTACGGAAAGGGGCGAGCGGTGACGAATGACTGTACACCTTGAGTATCCCGAGTGACGTCAAAGTTATTGGTATTTAGTTTTCACTCAGGTGAGGTGAGGTGAAATGGGGTTTAACGTCGAATCCAAGATTATTGCGCTTATATAGCGACGTGCATGTACGTGTGTGTGTGTTTGTGTGGCTGCTTGTACTAGTTCGGACTAATGCCGATTAATAGTGCTAGCTCACTGAGATACCATGCCGCAGTTTAACATGAATACCCCACTCAGACACAGTATACTGACTCAGCCGACCAGTCCTTGTTTTAGCCCCTTAATGCCGAGCGCCAGACAGGGTAAAAACAAGTAGCATCTTTTAACGTCTTTGAGTATGACGCGGCTGGGGATCGAACCCCGGACCTTCCGCTCTCCGGGCGGACGCTCTACCACTAGACCACGGAGGCGGTCGTTTTCACTCAGAACCTCAAGACAACAGACGCTGGTTTCACGACACTGTGGGTAAACTATATGTGTGATAGACACAGTATGTTAACATTATTTTATCAACAGCCGACTAGTCCAGGGGTCGACATGGCCGGGAATGTATTTTACAGCTGGCAATACCACTGGCGACTGACATTGTTTCCCATAATGCAACAAACACTTCATCCGGAAAGGACAAGGAACAACGCCCTCATACTAGATTCTCTGTTTGTGGTTGGGTATGAGCCAAGTGGTAGAGGTATTAGCCTACCAGACCAAAAGCCCGGGTTCAAATCTAAATTCTGGTGAATTTCTATTCAGTTGTAAAACTGTCACTCAGTCGTTCGCTCACTTGAAACGTCATTAAACAGAACTCAATCTGTGGACGTATGTAGCGACCAGAACTGGGAGACGACCAGAACTGGGATAAACAGTCCACAATTTCATAAACCCCATTTACTGCGGCAATGCTTTCGGTTAGCTCTAAAAGGAATGGCGATATATATGCGGAACATGATTTTGTTTATATTATTTTGTGGAACCATACTGAATACGATCTTTTGTATATTTCCGTGTTCCATTCCAAATAAATTCTTCACTATAAATTGGGAACATCTTCATTGTTTTGTTATTTTGAACTTGTCAAATATTCACACGCCTTTATGTGCGGCAAAATTCACATTCATGCACTGTCAAAGAGATGAAATATGAATACAGGTCAGTTGTTTTGCATGTCACCAATTCAAGTCATACCATTGAAGATTATTCGTTTTGTCACCCAAACGTAACCACGCTATATCTCATATGTTCACTGTATTATAGAATAAATATGACAATGGTGATGACAATCTTTCATTGTTCTAATGACAACCTATACAACACAAGCATTTCCTTATATAATATAAGTATTGTTTCTTATCATTTGATAAAAGAATGGATCTTATGGATCTTATGTCATGGCAATTAATAATATTAGAGGGAAAACATGAATAGACTAAATATAACAAGTTCCAAAGAGTTATGGATGTGTTATGGATGTGATACGAATGTGGTACGGGTGATACGGGTGTTGTACGAGTGTGTTATGGTCGGTACGGATGCGTTACGGATGGTACGGATGTGTTACGGATGTGGTATGAATGTGTTACTGATGGTACGGATGTGTTACTGATGACACGTATGTATTACGGATGTGGTATGAAGGTGTTACTGATGGTACGTATATATTACTGATGATACGTATGTGTTACGGATGTGGTATGAATGTGTTACTGATGGTACGGATGTGTTACTGATGATCCGTATGTGTTGCGGATGTGGTACGGATGGTACGGTGTGTTACGCCTTGAATAAAGCACACACAATACGTGTGACGTGAACAAGTATTTAAACCTCAAACATATGTAAGATAGTGTTTATTACTCAAAATAAAATATACAGCTCGAAATTCTGTTGTACAAAACCTTTATACATAAACGTTCTTTTGTATTGTCTTTGTCAAGTATTCACTAAAGAGAATCTCATCAATATCCATGTCTGCATACTTCAGACACACCAACTGATATAATACAAAGCGGACATGACAGGAAACCCGAATTGTATCACAGACTTGTCGGCAAGAGTTGCGTCCCTTCCATCACAACTCATGTGTAGATATTTACAGTAATCAACGGAACACCCCGCTTCACACGAGACTGTTGCAGGAGATATGTTTTGACTTGTGCCGGTGATTCAGAAATATTGAAATATTGAGCATGATATCACAATCTATTTACCTATTATATATACAGTATACAGAACATGAATATAAAAGCATTGAGCTTAAACAGGATTTGAATAGCGCAGTAAACATTATTCAAATCTAATTTCAAATGAAAATTAATATAATACATATCACGTTCTGTAACAAGACAGAAGAACAAATATAAAATAATATCATAGCAATAAATGCTTTTGACCTCCCACTCCTGGCAAAGCAAAACGGGGCAAAAGAAACTCACTGGCTATAAAAACAATGCTTTTTGTGTTGAGAAAACAATGTCATCAAAGACACATATATACACACGCACGCATGCACGCATGCACACACACACACACATAACACTTCCACTTCATCGATTTGGCAAAAGGTACTTTCAATATGTGAAAATTTGAAAATCATTCAAATTTGCTAGAACTCGATGTCACTCTTACACAACCCTTACCAAACCTCGACATGTTTTTGAACAATTTTCAACATTTGGGTCAACCGAGTCAACTGAGGTTAACATGAGTTGACAGTCTTCATCAAGATAATCTTGGGCAGTACCTGAAATACCACGCATAAAATGCAACCTTGTACCCACGTTTGACTTGAGTGAGTTATGTTTAACGCCGCATTTAACAGTATTCAAGTTATATCACGGCGTGTCAGCGTAATGTGGGAGGAAAGCCCGAAGTGATGTAGGTCTTAGAGGTTTACCACTACGGTGAAACCCACGAGCACGGGTATGGTGCTGACAAACCTAGAAACATAATCGGGACGAACCGGGATTCGAACCAACAATCATAGGTTTCTGGCGTGCCCAAGGGACGCAACTCTGCACAGCGAATCGCGGCGCTTTAGACGACTGGGCCACCCGTGCCCCACGTTTAACTTGAATATTCCAAATGTTAAATCGGAAGGACGATGGGCGCTACTGGCTCAACATTTTCGTTTTAGAAAATGTATAAACAAAATAATTAATCCAAATTGTCCTAGCAATCTGTGTCCTTACACAAGTTATAGAAAAAATGCCTGGTCAATATTAATTATAACTCTTTAGCAATATTAATTATAACCCTTTAGAGAGTTCATGAGTTTGAAGGGGACTATGTGATTGACTGTAGAAAACAGTTGGAATGTTAAAACCCATACATACATGTCTGCAGGTGAGATGTTACGGTGAATATTTGGGTACACCAGAAATTCACACCCAACCTCTTTTGGCACAAACAAAACATATGCCGCCGGATACCGTTATCTCGAATGTACCCCATAAGACGAACCTATTCTTCAGTACCGACCCGACTGACATTTGACAGCTTATCTCGAATTCATATCGCTATCTCGAACATTGGACACGGTCCCAACTTTGACTTCTATAGAATTGTGTACCTTTATCTCGAATTTGTCTTTTGCACATTGAATATGTTTCACAAGCACATGCCGTGCTATCTCGAATGTCAGGACATCTCGAAATTACAACATGGTCCCACTAGGTTCGAGATACCGGTGTCCGACTGTATTGTTAAATATCATCTTTCATGCAGGCATCAAAAGATGCGAAATGAAACACGTCACTAGAAACACACAAAGTCTGTTTCTTATCGTCTCTTAACCGTCTTCATCACTCGGTCACACTCAGACCTTTACATGTTGACAGGGCGCGTCTGCAGGGTCAGCGGGGGGTCAGGGAACATGGTGATGCACTTCTTTCTGCCATAGTCCGTGTCATCCTTCGTAAACTGAAGGTCTCGTAACAACAAGCCCAATGTCACCTTCATCTCCATCATGGCAAACTTGTTGCCGAGGCACATCTTATTTCCGGCGCCAAACGGACGCCATTTTGTGTTTTCTTGCTTTTCCTGGTGCAGGAACCGCTCCGGCTGAAACTCGTCGGGTTCCTCCCAGTAGGCGGGATTCCTGAACATACAAATTCACAAAAAATAAATCCACTTTCTGGTACAATTACAATGGCTGGATATAAACTCTTCAAATGATAAACCACCCCGTGGGGATTCCAAGTTAGATTTGGTCTCTAGCAAGTAATCCTGGTCACAAGATTAATTGATTGATTGATTCGTTTGTTGTCCTACGCCGTACCACGGACCTATACAAGTCCGTGGCCGTACTCAGCAACAGTCCAGCTTTATGACGGCGGTCTGTAAATAATTAAGTCTGGACCAGACAATCCAGTGATTAATTTCATGAGCATCAATCCACGCAATTGGGATCGATGACATGCATCAACCAAGTCAGCGAGCCTGACAACCCGAGCCCGTTAGTCGCCTTTTACGACAAGCATAGTTGCCTTTTACGGCAAGTATGGGTTGCTGAAGACCTATTCTACCCCGGATCTTCACAGGTCGCTGAACACAAGAGGCCATAATGGATCGGTGACTTGGTTGATTGCGTGTCATTGTTCCCGATAGCGTTTGTCGTTGGTCACAATATCGATCACTGGTTTGTCTTGTGCAGACTGAAATATTTACACGCTGGAATATTGCTGAGTGCGGCGTGAAATCAAATAAACAAACAACTGTCAGACAACGTTGTGGGAGAAAGATTTGCAAAATGTGTCGAGATCTGCAGAACATCATCCACCATTATAATTTATGATTTCCTAAACGGTTACTTAAAGGCGGGCGTCGCTATATTATACTGGAGCAGTCTCAGTGTTAACAAACCGTAAACAACGTCTCACATGACCTTAAACAAGAAACAAACTGCATTGCTAAAATAGTGGGTGTTTAGCGGGCTGAACACATCAGGGAAGAGGGGCATATATAAATCGGATTTGGTTCTTTTCGTCACAGTATTAACACGGACTGATCACAGCCTTTTCATATCTACGAGGAACCCCTTTTTCCGTTGACAGTCAAATTGAAATGGGTTATCAAACTGGTTGAGAAGGGTGGTCTGTGGTCAGTCTAAGCCTTCACTGGTCACACCTATACCTTCACGGGAACAACAGTCCATATTATCCACGGATATGGTATATAATGTTCATTATACTCCACTCCCGGTCTCGTCGCTGTAGGCTCTTAAGCTTGTTTTAATTGTACTCTTTCTTGTATTGACTGCTAAATCGATTCATATATCTTATTGTAAGGGGACAAAAGTTCACGCTTGGGATTCGAACTCCGAAACGTTTTATTGTTAAGACACTGACATTACCATTCTGCCACTTGGGAGGCGTGGTGGAATATGTACATGAATGTTGGAAACGCGTTACGATTTGGCATAATATTATTTCATGTCCGTTTCAATTACTTGCCTCAGCTCTGATGCGTTAACATCACATGAAATGGAGAATAAATATTTACTCGCCCAGAGTTGGGGTATCAGTTATACTGTACTTTCATAGGTCTGTGGGTGAATATACCAACAATTTCGAAATTTTAAAATAAAAATTAAATTGGCTGATACCCCTCCTTATTGTACCCCCTCACTCACACACTAAAGAACCCACCTGTGTAGTGCCTCCACACAGAGAGTGACGATGGTGCCGGCAGGAATGTGGAAGCCGTTGATGACGTCGTCCCTGACGGCCTGCTTGTTGTAGTTGGTAATAACGGGGTGGAACCTGGCAACAACAACGTGATTGTTGGACATGGCATACTCGTTATGTAAACAGGGTCAAGTACGGCGGTCGGTGAAGTGTGAAAGGAAATGTAAATAGGTGAGGTGAGGTGAAATGGGGTTTAACGTCGCGTCCAAGATTATTGCACTTATATAGCGACATGCATGTACGTGTGTGTGTTTGTGTGGCTGCTTGTACTAGTTCGGACTAATGCCGATTTATAGTGCTAGCTCACTGAGATACCATGCCGCAGTTTAACATGAATACCCCACTCAGACACAGTATACTGACTCAGTCGACCAGTCCTTGTTTTAGCCCCTTATTGTCGAGCGTCAGACAGGGTTACAACAAATGTTTGATAACAGACCGTTATCAATGTTTCACGGACCCTCTATTAATGTTTGATCACAAACCCTCTATAATTTTTTTATCACAGGCCACTATCAATGTTTGATCACACACCCTCTATAAATGTTTCACCACCGACTCTCTATCAACGTAAGTGCACCGACCCTCTATCAATGTTTGACCACCGACCCTCTATCAATGTTTGACCACCGACCCTCTATCAGTGTTTGACCACAGACACTCTATCAATGTTTGACCACCGACCCTCTATCAATGTTTGACTACCGACCCTCTATCAATGTTTGACTACCGACCCTCTATTAATGTTTGACCACTGACTCTCTATCAATGTTTGTCCACATACCCTCGATCAATGTTTGATCACAGACCCTCTGTCAACGTTGACCACAGACTCTCTTTTAGTGTTTGCACACAGACCCTGTACAAATGTGTGACTACCGACCCTCTATCAATGTTTGCCCACAGACCCTCTATCAATGTTTGACCACCGACTCTCTATCAATGTTTGACCACCGACTCTCTATCAGTGTTTGCCCACCGACCCACTATCAATGTTTGACCACTAACCCTCTATCAATGTTTGACCACTAACCCTCTATCAATGTTTGACCACTAATCCTCTATCAATGTTTGACCACTAACCCTCTATCAATGTTTGACCACTAACCCTCTATCAATGTTTGACCACCGACCCTCTATCAATGTTTGACCACCGACCCTCTATCAGTGTTTGCCCACAGACCCTTTAAAAATGTTTGACTACCGACCCTCTATCAATGTTTGACCACACACCCTGTACAAATGTTTGACTACCGACCCTCTAACAGACACGTGACTGACACACCTGTAATGACTGGAACACCTTCGTACACGCGGGAAATTCGAGATCTGGCAATTTTTGAGTACAAGACATTTCTAGAAATCTCATCCTGCTTCTCAACACAGGGCAACCCAAGAATACTAATATTGAAACCAAAACACACACCATTCTACAAATATTTCAACTTGATTAAGGCATGGACATTGTTGGTTTCTCTTATGTTTTGCCATGAACCATTCATTAGACGCCCAAACAAAGCATAAAGACAAGTCTATAATCCCCACCTTAACGTCTCCTTGATCACACTCTCCAGATACTTCAACTTGTGAAGATGGGCGTCTGTGATTGGTTCTCCCCTCGGAGGCAGGTGCGTGGTGACCTCTGACCTGACTCGTTGCTGTATTTCCGGTCTAGTGGCCAAAGCAAGGAGACACCAGGACATGCAGGTAGCTGTATTCTGCGGAAGAAGTCACAGGTTGTTTTTCTTCAATATTGTGGTAATCTAGGCACAGTATACATGTTATAAGCCCAATAAAACAACATAACAAAGTGTTTTTCTCCGTATGGGAAAGGCCGCCAATGACCACATGCCCTGCCTATAGTATGACCTACATATAGTATTATGAGTGAGTGAGTGAGTTTGGTTTAAAGCCACTTTTAACAGTATTCCAGTTATATCGCGGCGTGTCAGCTTAATGTGGGAGGAAAGCCCGAAGTGATGCAGGTCTCAGACATTTACCACTTCCGTGAAACCCACGAGCACGGGTATGGTGCTGACAAACCTAGAAACATAATCGGGCCGAGCACGGGTATGGTGCTGACAAACATTGAAACATAATTGGGGCGAACCGGGATTCGAACCCACAATCATAGGTTTCTGGCGTGCCTAAGGTACGCAACTCTGCACAGCAAATCGCGGCGCCTTAGACGACTGGGCCACCCGTGCCCCCTATAGTATTATGACCTACATTTCAGGTTGGTTTCTAGTATTTATACTCGTAGCTTGGTCAAGCACCGGAGTCACAAACTCAAACTCATATATTCTTGTAAACTGTCAACCAAGACAGTCTGTTCTCTCACATGATACATTTTGTTCTCAGAATTGAACCTGGAATCGTTTTTTTTTATAAATTTCATTAAAATGATTGAATGCATGTGTAAATGAATATGATTTTGCCAGCATGGTGGGAGGCAACATAAGAATCGGTTCGCCTATTGCTTGCCTGGTGGAAATCCAATCCAGATTGGTTCCTCAACTAACGAACACCTTACCTACTGGGCTAACCCACCGCCCCTCTACAGGACTGGCATACATATTAAACTTTCGAATCGAGCTGCCCCATTCAGTCCATTCAAAGAACATGCTAAGCCTGGATTTATATGTACCAGCAATCTACCTGAATTCCAGCAGCAAAGAAAAACATGGCGTGATCCCGGAGCTGTTTTGGGGAGAGCTGTTTCCCTGTCTCCTCATCCCTGGCAAGCATCAGCACGCTCAAGATATCCTTCAGTCCATCCTCATCCACTGGGGGATAAACCATACACATGAAAACACTGAACTCCACATAGATACTACTCACTACTATATGTACTATATGACACACACCTGGACACTATATTGAGATACACCGCCGGGCAAAAGAAAGTACACACTTAAAACTTGGATTTGACGAAAAAAAGAACAAACGCTTGGTTGAAAATAGTCGCCGGAACACTGCTACCGTAAGGCCCAAAACGCACCTATGATACCTGTATCAAATACCTTACTATGGAAAAACATTTTTGTAACATTTCTTTTTTAACCACCATCACACATGGGTGTATACTTTCCTTTTTTCCGGCAGTTTATATGAGACACGTGTGATCACTATATACGGATCTATGACACACATCGGAATAATGACATGAAACATACATGTATACTCCCCAGGGAGCTGAGAATGAAAATCGAGTGCTCACTGATCCATTGACCGGGGTAATAATAGTGTAGCGCTATGAGCATCCACTTGGTGAATGGAATCTGGCGCATTATAAATGCACTTATTATTATTATATGTTAACGCCGCTTTAAAACAGCATGTCAGTCATATTAACTAAATCTCGGAGTGAGTGAGTGAGTTGGGTTTAACGCCGATTTGAACAGTATTCTGGTTCTATCACGTCGTGTCGCCTAAATGTGTGCGGGAAGCCTAGCTTGATGAAGGTCTTTGACTTTTAATATGAAAGATCATAATCGGATTTGATCAGGGGTTCGGACCCACGATCAGCAGATACTGTCACGACTAAGGGGCACAACTCTGAACAGCGATTTGTGCTTTGAACCAGTGTGACCGCGGACTTCACACGAGTATGACGTCTAATAGTCGACCAGATGTCCACGCTCTTGCGATATACATACCTGTGTCGGTGTTGATGGCGGCCTTTTTCATGCGAATGGCGTCTTCAATTATCTGGTCGCAAACTTTAAGATTTCTTGAATACGTCCTGTTGGCTTTAGTGGGTAGGGCCATGGCTAGTTTAGGCCACAAAAACCTCAGTTTCCTATAACAGATGGTTTCTTTGTGACATCGGGATTAAACTCGGTACTCATTCCTATTCACCAGCATCAACGTTATCCCATAATGTGCTACTTTCATTACAAACTGTCTTAACTTGAACAAGGGGCGGTCGGGTAGCCTAGTGGATAAAGCGTTCGCTCGTCACGCCCGAGACCCGGGTTCGATTCCCGACAAGGGTACAATGTGTGAAGCCCATTTCTGGTGTCCCCAACCGTGATATTGCTGGAATATTGCTCAAAGCAGCGTAAAACTCACTCACTCACTCACTTAACTTGAACGCATGTCGCCCACCTCTGTACTAGGGGACGGATGATACAGTGAGTGGATGATTGGAATTGTTACTGCAGTCAGCAATATGCCACGGTATCACAGCGGCACATAAAGAATCGAACCAGGGCCATAAAAAACAAGCTTCTCGTCGTCAAGGTTTACCCAAATTGACCGACGAAGAGGAGACTGAGACAAGGATATTGTCTTCACTATAGTGTGAAGGTATAGGAGTTTACGAAGAGGTTCCTAAATTACCTTATTTTGGGAAACGAACCCGGACTTAGCGTGACGCGCTAACGCTTTAACCACTGACCTCCCCGTGCTGTTGGATTGAGGCGCTCACCCTGGCTTATACTTGGAAACACCGTTGAAAGCTCTTGCGACGTCTTCGTGAGATGCTGACAGATCACTCATCCTGACCCCGAACCCACACTGGGCAATATTCTCCGTCGTCTGAAAGAGGGACAGATTTATGAATAGTACTGTATTGTCCCTTTCTTACGTTTGGCCCGTAACATACCAATTGATGATAACGTCCAGAGTTCTGAAGTTATGATTAAATAATAACATCGCACTCCCGGCAATATGTATAGATAAGGACAGGGATGTTTGGCATACAATTTTATTATTCTAATTACACCACATTGAGATCAGATACGTGTTATTCGAAGTACAGTTCAAGAGCTCCAGTGAGTGAGTTGTGTTTAACGCCGCTTTGAACAGTATTTCAGTTATATCTCGGCGTGTTAGCTTAATGTGGGAGGAAAGCCCGAAGTGATGCAGGACTCAGACGTTTACCACGTGTGAGAAACCCACGGGCATGGGTATGGTGCTGAAAAGCCTAGAAACATAACCGGTTCGATGTCAGGTTGAAAACATAAATTCTTAACCTTTATGACATACTCGTAGCGACCATTCTAAATCTAAATTGTGTTAATGTTGACATAATCAAAAAGATTTTAAGAAATAAAGGACCCAGCTGTAGTACAGGGCATGAATTTCATCAAACCAAAGCACACCATCAAATCCCAAGGTTTTTTAACTGCACCCACGATAGTAAGGCTGAGTTTATAAAACAAATACATTAAGTTTCGTATTTTTTATATAAATTTAATATTTTATTTTGTTCATTTAACACACATCCAAGCATAACAATAAAAAAATTGCAATAGAAAAAACATAATTATCCGTCATGGAACTTCCGAATAGTGATGCTCATTGGCGAAAGTGGTTTTAGTAGTTGAAAGGTTGGTTGGTTGGTTGGTTTGTTGTTTAACGCCGCACTCAGCAATATTCCAGCTATATGACGGCGGTCTGTTAAATAATCGAAGTTGGACCAGACAGTCCAGTGATTAATATCATGAGCATCGATCCACGCAATTGGGATCGATGACACGCATCAACCAAGTCAGCGAGCCTGACCACCCGATCCCGTTAGTCGCCTTTTACGACAAGCATAGTCACCTTTTACAGCAAGCATGGGTTGCTGAAGACCTATTTTACCCCGGAATCTTCACGGGTCAGTAGTTGACAGGATATGAAGACATACATTGTATATCACTTACCAGTTTGCTCAGATCCTCTGCCACTTCCACCATCCCATCGTTGTTGTCTCTAGCCTCATTTGTCCAAGCGTCAACGAGACCTTCCCCGTGAGTCTGGATAGCTGGGATCATCCCTTTAACACCAAGCAGTAAGTAAGTGAACGACCTAGAGCGTCTCAAATCTGCATTACCTCGTGCATCGACACTATAGGTTCTACTACTCCAAATCAGAACCAGTTGGGACAGTGCAGTTTTCGTAGGGAGCCTTCGAGAGATATCTGCAGGCTGTGATTGGGGGATATTGTGTAAGATTTGTGTCTTTTTAATGTACATCCATCCAGTTATTAAAACTGACCATGGTTTTCTATATTTAGTACGGTCTTTTTCAACATGATGACTTATGCTGAATGTGACCACAGCTTTTTTCAAGTAGGTGACATTTGGTGCGAAACTGGGGGTGGTGTGTTCAGCTTCCTGTACTCGGAAAAGGAGCTGGCTAAGCTAGTCATTTTTTTGTTTTTATTGCTGCTCTAAGGCCAAACTGTGCACACACGTACAGGTAATAGCTGTTGAATGCTTAGTTATTTAAAAAAATATTGTAACGTTACTATAGAAGTCTATGGGAAAACATTTGGTTGTGTGTAAACTGTATGGGGTCTGAGAATCCAGTACTCAAATTTAAATGATTTTTCTATGGTTACCGACATGTTTATGTTATACCGATATATGTTTTCTATGCTTTATTTATATGTAGATGTATATATGGAACGTCTTTGTGTGAGTAATGTATGTCTACACACTGATAACAGTGAAGTGTCCTTTTTTCGTGAAAATAAACTAACTGAGTGAGTGAGTATGGTTTTACGCCGCTTTTAGCAATATTCCAGCAATGTCACGGCGGGGGACACCAGAAATGGGCTTCACACATTGTACCCATGTCGGGAATTGAACCCGGGTCTTCGGTGTGACGAGCGAACGCTTAAACCACTAGGCTACCCGACCGCCCCTATATAAACTAATTGAACAATGGGTACTCGTATCACAAATAACTAGGTAAGTGAATGTTGTTTTACGCCGTGGGCAGTACAATACACGAGGGCTGTAATAGTCGTGTCCAGTGGTTGATGCCATGAGCACCGACACTACGCCGCCAGGGGGACACGTAGGCGCGGTTATATACTGTAAAACACCAAATCCCCATTTGAGTCGGCTGCTAGGACAAGCAGGAGTCATTTAGATCCATTCTGAGAAACTACAAATAATCACACATTTAAATTGAACAGGAGCTCCTGTGAGATTCGAGATTCCTGCACTAGACTTGCTTCAGTTGTGTACAGCTATAGCATTACAGTAAGGGATGGGCGGAAGGAGACTGTGATGCTACACGCGAAGCTTTAAGTGAGATGTTCTCTTGTGGAGAGTCTGTGTACCAGTCTGTGAGACTTACTTTGCAGGACCTGCGTCTTGAACGCCTGGCTACACAGTCGGCGGTGAACCTGATGCTCCTCGCCGTTCATAAACAGTAGGCTCATGCCTATCCCTGGCTCCAACACTCTGGAAATGCATGATAACAATAAAAATCATACAACGGATTATCATGAACCACTGCATCTACTCGAGGCGAGGGAGCTATAAAGGACTATAAAAGTCAACCTTGCTTCGGGAAGATGGTATCAATGTTGTACGATAACCTCCCCGATAATATTCCCCGCCCAGAATAAAACATCAGCATCTTCAAATACCCTCCTCTGGTCAGAATGTCACGAGTATCAGTGCAAATATTTGCTTTTATTGCTACAAATATAGACCACAGGGATTGAAAAGTGGGGGTTGGCTGGGTTGTTATGAAAAAAAATTCACGACATTTCTTGAAATAAATGAAGGATGCTTCATATTGTTGAAAAAACGAACTTGTCTGCCACAAAAGTAATGAAAACCATTATTGCAATGTGGAATAACATGGGCAACACTTTTGGCTCAAAGTTTTAATTAATAAATATATCTGGTTTTGCAGCTGTAACTGAAAACAATATCTCGTCTCAATACAAAATACCAGCCCCATCCTCGACACCAGTCCCCCACGAACCCAAGGATATAAAAAAGTTGGTCCCCAAGACTACCATTAGTATGTGTTACAGAATGAAAGTCGTTAATATCGCACTTTCAAAGGAAGCCCTAATTTTTGCACATAAAACCGAATGAAGTATGTGTAACACATCTGGATTATATGTCCAGAAACAGCAGGTTTTTCCATGGATATTTACTGTCCACGACCCAAGTGAGTGAGTGAGTGAGTGTCTTGGGTTTAACGCCACTTTTAACAGTATTCCAGTTATATCACGGCATGTCAGGTTAATGTGGGAGGAAAGCCCGAAGTGATGCAGGTCTCACACGTTAACCACTTCGGTCAAACCAACAAGCACGGGTATGGGGCTGACAAACCTAAAAACATAATCGGGGCGAACCGGGATTCGAACCCACAACCATTGGTTTCTGGCATGCCCAAGGGACGCAGCTCTGCACAGCTAATCGCGGCGCACGAGACCCGATGGTATGGTTGATAGATACAGTACTACACATCGATAGTAGACTCGATAGACATTAAGAAGGAAGAAAATGTTGAAACTTGTTCAAACATTTGTCAACCAGAAATCTGCTCGAAGATTGATCCACCCGTGACCCATTCAAAAATCTTTAACATGTACTGATCATAGTTGCCTCCCTTATCTCCCAAACAACATCCACAGAACGTGCTGAATCTGTAACTGCAGTAACTATTATTAATGTCCCCTTCACATACACGGATTTTTCTAAAGAGTCCTTACGGATCGCCAACTCGTAGTCAATCGCAAGCATCCGTAAATAACTCGCTGGTATCTGTAAATAACTCGTCACAACTCGCAACAACTCGCAGACACTCTTAAGGATCCGTGGAAGGAGAGGCAATTTTTTTGACATGTCAACAATCATCTTACGATTGTCCACGGATTGATTGTTTTGAAATAACTCGGAACAATCTGTAAGTATCGTAAACCGTTCGCAACAACACGTAACCATCCGTAAACTGCTCGCAAGAATCCGTAAATGACTCGTAACAAGTTTTTTAACGATTTGTTTACGAATTATTTACGGATTATTACGAGTGCTTAGGTGTTGTTTACGATTTCATTGTGGTCGTGTTGCGATGGCTTTACGGATTGTTACGAGTTATTATGAGCACTTTACGTGTAGTTACGAGTACTTTACGAATAGATACGTATACTTTACATATTCTTACGTATTGTTTACGATTTGGGGAAAGGTATAAAAGCTGCAAAATCGAACACTTCATATTCAGTTGTTATTAAGAAGTCATGGAAGTCACATCTCTGCATATCTACTCTACAATATCTACAAGCATGGCTCCAAAGAAGAAGGCAGTCAACATGAAGTCTCCCGTTCTTCGAAAATCTCCACGGAAGAAGAGGAATATCTGGTAGCTTCTGGGCCTTGTCCTCTTCCCTCTGGGCTAGTTGCAGAAGCAATTGTAGAACTGTAACAATCTGTTTCTCTCATATGCCATGTTGTCTCTCTGGATGTCAGTTGTCCAATGATGATACATTGAAATTTGCAGGATTTATATATTTTTTGGTAAAAAATCGTAAGGACTCGTAAATACTCGTAACAACATAATATACTCGTAACAATCCGTGAAAAGCTCGTAAAATGACCGTAAGTTGCTCGTAGTTATCCTTGACAACTCGTAACAAATCGTTGAATTTTGCCGTGAATACATCGTAATAACTCGTAATAATCCGTAATAAACCTTAAATAGCTCGTAATAACTCGTAACAACTCTTAAATCGGTCGTAAAAGTTGCCAAATCGTAAGGATCCGTGAATTTGTGCGATCCGAAAAATCCGTGTATGTGAAGGGGGTATTAGGAAATGCTTCAGTTGTTGTTATTGATAGATATTGATGGTGGGATAGCCAAGAGGTCAACGCGTCCTCAAGGTCCGGGCTCGATTCCCAACATGGGTACAATGTGTAAAGCCAATTTCTGTGTCCCTGGAAATGATATTGCTGCACTATTGCTATAAGCGACATACTCACTCACTCACTCACTTACCAATTTCATTAAAACTCTTTTGCAGGGTTTTCTGTTTTTGTCAAAAATCATCGCTTGGAGTACAAGATTTTATTTTAATCACAGTGAGATTGAGTTCCTTCATTACAGATACCAGGTGCTAAGGCCATCTCCATGAATTACATTTCAACCAGTAAGTATGGGTATCACATGATTTGGTATGTTTCAGAACCCTGGAACTTCATTGACCGGAAGTAAACTCACGTTTTGACATAGTTGGGTCTGACGTAGTTGCTGTTGTTGGCGTGCTGGATGTGGTTCATGGCCTGGGCGTCAGCAATCATCACCCGCTGCTCGCCCATGCAGTGGAAGTAGCGGATGACGCCGGTCCCCATCTCCCGCATCCACCTGAAACAGTTCCATCGCTGTACTGACACCCTCTACTACCAGGTGACACGCAATTCGTGGAGCAGAGTTGTCTCCCTTAGACGTGCCAGAAACCTAGGATCGTGGGTTCGAATCCCAGGTTCGCCCTAGTTATGTCAGCACCATAACCATGGTAAACTTCTGACCTGCATCAGTTCGTGCTTTGCTCCCACCTTAAGCTGACATGACTGAAAACTGTAATCGGCGTTCAACTAAACCAACTCGCACTACAACCACATGGCGACACATCAGGTGAAGCACATTCTCGGTAACCCTCGGAGTTAAACCTCACTCACTCACTCACTCAGAAGGTCGTGGTTCAGAGGAAGCTCACTCACTCACTTACTCACTCACTCACTCAGTAGGTCGTGGTTCAGAAGAAGCTGTCTGAAACCGATCTACCATATGCATGTTTATGCTGATGTCCAGATCCGGGTCTTCAGCAACCCATGCTTGCCGTAAGAGGTGACTAACGGGATCGGGTGGTCAGACTCGCTGACTTGGTTGATGCGTGTCATCATGTCCCCATTGCGTAGATCGATGCTCATGATGTCAATCACTGGATTGTCTGGTCCAAACTCGATTATATATATTGCTTGAATAGTGCTGAGTGATGCGTTAAACAACAAACAAACAAACAAGGCTGGTGGCCAAGGGCAGAATATTCCCAGTACATTAACAAACAAACAAACAAACTTACTCCGTGTGTATATCCATCTTGTCCCCGTTGAAATAGTCCTTCATGTTGCCATACAAGAGACTTCCTTTCGGTCGGCTGGGGATCTGGAGGTAGACGAAGCATATCATGCTCTGAATACAATGAAACCCCGTTAATCCATAGCAATAAAACCTACGAAATAACTCAATTCAAGTTTAACGAATTATTGTTAACCCCCACGTTCTAGAGTACAACAAAACCCCGTTTATCCATACCAATAAAACCTACGAAATAACGCAATTCCGGATTATTGTTATAGCGACAGAGGATCATGCACTTTCTTAAATAACAGACAAATTTGTTTGATGTCACTTTCTGTAATAATATCTTCATCGCCGTTGTTTCAAACATTTAATTACAAACTTTAGGTTGGGAATAGATATACAGTCCTCCCTGGTTATAATGTCATTTTTTCCGCTGGACGAAAGGTGGCATTGAAACCAGGGAGGACTGTACATGTGCATGTGTATCTTCTTAAGGGAACGGTTCACCTGATTATGTTCCTAGGTTTGGCAGCACCATGCCCGTGCTCGTGGGTTTCACCAAAGTGGTGAACACACCTCTAAGACATGCATCACTTCGGGCTTTCCTCCCACATTAAGCTGACACGCCCTGATAGAACTGGAATACTGTTCAAAACAGCGTTAAATCCAACTCACTCACTCAATCATTCATTCTTTGTACCTGACAAGGTGGGACAATATTGGTACGTTATCAGCAGAGCAATGATGTTGTGTATATTCAGATACCGTGTTGATTGAATATTGTTCAAAGCGGCGTTAAACCCAACTCACTCACTCACTCACTCTTAACATACTGGTGCATTAAGGCCTCACCTTGTTCAGTGGAGAAAAGTACCGTTTCTTTACAAATACGCAGAGGCCCCAGATAATAGTTCCCCCACAGACAATGGCAGCAGCAACCTCGCGACGCCACCAGCCTGGCAGCGTGTACACCCCAACCACAGACATCGTGAAATCGTAAGACACTGAAATTTGATGGGGGATAAGTCAAGATGGTTGTGACTATAACGTATCCAGATTACAACACTGTGAATATTACTATAACTAGTACGTATGGCATCCCATCTGAGGCTGGATTTGAAAACATCTAACAACGTATACGTAGTGTGGCTCCAGCATTTCGCGTTGTACTTTGAGAGACTGTATAGGTGGTTGGTTGGTTTGTTGTTTAACGCCGCACTCAGCAATGTTCCAGCTATATGACGGCGGTCTGTAAATAATCGAGTCTGGACCAGACAATCCAGTGATTGATATCAAAAGCATCGATCCACTCAATTGGGATCGATGACATGCATCAACCAAGCCAGCGAGCCTGACCACCCGATCCCGTTAGTCGCCTTTTACGACAAGCAAGCATGGGTTGCTGAAGATCTATTCCACCCCGGAATCTTCACGGGTCGAGAGACTGTATACAAAAGGTTGTATAGATATAAACTTGTATGTGCGACTTCAAGGGTGACAAATCTTGATATCAAATTATTTTTCTGGTAGTTGATATCGATGGCTTCTCTCTCATGTCATCAGTAATTTAAATGCCTCACAGATAATTCATCTTTTTCTTGACATTCATTTTCTTGATTAGCAGCAGGTTATCATATTTAAATACGTTCCACTTGCACGTTCTATTAAATAAAATAGATATATTAAATAGCTGGCACAAAAGGATTTCTGATAAGCATAACCTTAAATAAACTCAGGAGCAAAATAAACTTTACCTCTCAGTTGATTTTGTTTGATTTTCAATGGAAAAATTCTTAAGTTAGCGATAATATATTTAAAAAAATAACTGCAGATGGTTTTATTTTTTAAGTATAATTTAATCTAGACTTAAAACGTATGTGCGTGCGTGCATGCGTGTGTATGTGAATGTATATGTGTGTGTGTCTCTCTCTGTAGGTGTATGTATGTATGTATGTATGTATGTATGTATGTATGTATGGATGTATGGATGTATGTATGTATGGATGGATGGATGGATGGATGTATTCGTGTACATGTATGTATGTATGTGTGTATGTATGTTTGTATGTATGTGTGTGTGTGTGTGTATATATGTATGTATGTATGTATGTATGTATGTATGTATGTATGTATGTATGTATGTATGTATGTATGTATGTATGTATCCGTGTACATGTATGTGTGTATGTGTGTGTGTACATAATTATGCATGTATGTATTAATAGTATTTGGATGGATGTTTGTTGTGTGATACTATAAACATGATGTGACTGAATATCAATAATAAACTTCAATAGCTTGTGCGTTTTGTTGTTTTGTTCAAGCGACGGGAAGTTTTCAGTCAAAGAATTTCTCCGACTGACACTGTAATTTGATTATCTGAGTATCCATATGTTCATGTGTCAATATTGTTGTTTTCAGGTTTGTGTCGACTCTCTGCCCACGACGGCTTTGTGATGTGGGACGTGATCCCGCGTAAAACGCCCACGTAAGCAATGTTGGTCGCGGAGAGAAGTGTGTGAAAATGGACGACCGTGCTCGTCAGCTTGACTCCAGACAGTTTCTCTCTGCTCGGGTGTGGCCCTACATTAAAGCACATGTTACAATTGTTTTCTTGGGCAACGATCTTGTCCCAAATATGCGACTTGTGACTCAGAGGCAGCTTGGGTTATATACTCCCCGGGGAGCTGAGAATGAAAATCGGATGCACACTGATACACTGACCGGGGTAATAATGTAACACTTTGAGCATGCTTTGGATTTGGAGCTTTAACAATACACATTGTAATCATGCCAGACCTCTGTCCCATGACCAGAGTACACTTCAGGTCTAAGTCCTGGGTGATGTTCCCGATCATGCCTCTGCCCCTCCCCCCGGGATGTCCTAGTAGATGATGCAGACGTACACGTAGTGTTTGTCGGTCAACGATACCCAGAGACTGAAAAGCCAAATACAGGTCCTTCTCCGTTTTGGTTATCAAAGCAGTGCCAGATATTGCAACCGGACATTGTTGTGTGTACTTCCGGTGCAATGACATCACTTCCGGTCGTTAATTTAATGCAGCACAACTTTAAACATGAAACCCCATGTTCTAAATGCAGGTTATAGATATCAAACATACAGGGAATATTCATAATGCGGGATATGTAACCATAGGTGTGGTGACATGAGAGCCTCAGATGCAGTGAACAGCCAAAGGTGCAGAATTTTCTGAGATCAACTCTTCAAGACATACAATTCCTTTGTCTGAATAAATATAAGCGACAAAACCTTTCCATATTCAATAGAAATCGAAGAGCGGAAGGTCCGGGGTTCGATCCCCGGCCGCGTAATATCAAAAGACGTTAAAAGATGGTACTTGGTGTTGCCCTGTCTGGCGCTCGGCATTAAGGGTCTAAAACAAGGAGTGGTCGGCTCGGAGTCAGTATACTGTGTCTGAGTGGGGTATTCATGTTAAACTGCGGCATGGTATCTCAGTGTGCTAACACTATAAATCGGCATCAGTCCGGACTAGTACAAGCAACCACACAAACACACACATATGTACATGCACGTCGCTATATAAGTGCAATAATCTTGGATTCGACGTTAAACCCCATTTCACCTCACCTTATTCAATAGAAATCGATATAGTCGATTTATGATTCCGACTATAATGAGCATGTGTTTATAAATTTAGTATGAAATAAGGATGATGCCGGGTTTCGCGAAAAGGGGTGCGTCACAAACACATGCAAAGGCAACTCAATTGTTCACCTAAAAAACACGGGAACATATGGTACAAGTCAAAATAGGGAATTGCATCGGACATCATTTTTGTCAGTGATGCGTCAAATTTTGAAATGTCCTTCCCATGTCTACCATGCAAGCTTTACTGGGGCCTTCAATGTTGTAACCTTGAGCACACAACCTCTGAGTAAGAATCGTATGACGCTCTTTGAAATCTTCATAGAAAGGGAATGCTCGATTGAATCTCAAAAGATGTAAATTGTAAACACCAAAGGCTGGATGTAACAATTGGTGCATGGGGATGCCTGCTTCTTGCCTACAGGTCTGACCCCAAAATTGTACGTAGATGTTATCAATGAGGAAGTCAAGCATTTCACATATTGTTTTCTCAGTAAACTTCAGATGGCGTTTGCTTTGATTTTTGAAAGGACGAAACTGTTTTGACCACAACCATTATTCATCAGGACATGATGTGAACTATTTGCGACATCCTTTATTCTAACTTTTGTCAGGTAATTCGATATTTTAGGTAATTCGTTTCGATCCAGTTATCGGTACACCTGAAACGTGACAAGGGTTTGTGGATCCTCTTCCTCCTCGCCACCTTCCCTGAATGACTACACTACAAGGTTGATATCGTCCTGATTAACAGCGGGTTGCTGTATTCCCCTGGAATGTCGTGTTGCTTTTTTAACATGTAACTCGACACTAAGCACTTATCACAAATCATTACGTGTGCATCTTCCCGAGGCAAGGGCGTTAACTGACTATAAAAGTCCAGTTTCTACCCTTACCGAAATAGGATGGAATTACCAGGTTCGATCGTAGCGCCACCAGTGGCTATATCGAGTTATGTGTCTTCCACATCCCTCGCTATGTTGACCAATCAGATTCCATCGCTCATCTCACATGCAGTCGCTTTCAACAAAATGGCGGCGCCCAGTCAAGATGATCTGATCGATAAGCAAGATCTATATTGTAATAAAACGGGTCTTACCCCGCGAAGTTCTTCAAATCACTTGAGCACCTTGATTAAAAATATGGAAAGATTTCCAAAATATCTGTCGACGGCATGTTGACGGTACACATGTTTTGCAAGTCCCTCAATCGACGGACATCTGTACGCGAAATTCATGTTGTCTAGTTCGTTACGCGATTTTAATTGACCTATGCATAGACTCGTTAGTCAAGCCAAAATGTAACTCCGGAATTCCAGTCTAGTTCGGCAAGGGTGGAAACTAGTCTTTTATAGTCGGTTAACTCACGTGCCTCGGGAAGATGTACGTATGCTGACATATTAATGTCGGGCGCGTTTATTGTCATGTGCTTGGTATGGAATACCTGACACTCCTGTGCTACAGTGGGATCAGCCGGAACGTTCGCTGGAAACTGCACCAGATTATACACCTTAAATGTTGTTCGGTGATTTTAAGGAAGATTTGGTCAAGAGCCACCTTAATCATTTACACGCTATTTTAGTTAGGAATAGTTTGCTTAATGTAAGTTTAATTAAAGAGCCGACACGCGTCATTCAGCATTCATAAACCCTGTCTGCCATACAGACCCTGAAACAAATCTATCTAATACAGCCCGTGCAAGTCTATAATATTTGGTAAGTCTAGATTACTGCAGAAGAGTCTCTGGACTGGTTTGTATTTTCTTTCATAACTATTCTTACCAACTCTTTTTATCTTTCAAATATATTCATTTCAGAGGCTAAATGTTAATCTAGTGTCTGCTTGACCCTATTGTTATCACTGACGATTGTATTTGTATAGAGTCGAGTGTTGTCGACTTCAGCACGGATATCAGCGACCGCAGGGTTGTTGTTGCGTCACTAACGAACTGCATTTATATGAAAAAATCCTATCTAAGAGGGGTTTCTTTTAAAAAAGGTGACTACCGATCAAATAAACTGATTAGACGTGCTTGTATTATACCTGCTAGTCAGCTGATGCAATATCTGGTATTTTTCTGTCCACAGTTAACTGCGGCATAAGCTTATGCGTACCAAGTCGTGCTGTTACAAAAATATCAAAAGATAAACCATGGTTTGATAGTTAACTATTTAGAGAAATAAGAACAAGAGAACGACTGTGAAAAAGAGCTAGACGAAAGCGATTTATCTAAAAATAGAAATCAAAGAAATACGTAAATAATTTGAAGAAAGCTGCCAAGGAAAATGTTTACGTACTATTGCTACCACCATTTGTTAAACTATGTGATCATGAATTGGATTATATCGTTATGAAAAAAGAAAACTGTGTATTCTATTAGCGAAGCATTGTGTTTACTGTTCAATATGTCACTACAATCAATTATATTTCAATCAGTATGGAAAAAATCAAAAGTTATGCCATTATTTAAGAAAGGTGATCACACTATCGTTATAGACTGATACAACTCATTAGCTGTTTAGGAAAATTGTTTGAGAGAGTTGTGTTCAAACATTTATATGATTACTTTCATGAGAACAGGTTGTTGTATAAGTACCAATCTGGGTTTCAGGCTGGTCACTCAACTGTCCATCAACTAATAGAACTTTATCATCAAATTTGTCTAGCGTGAGATAACAAAGAAAAATATTGTATTGTATTTTGTGATGTATCAAAAGCCTTAAAATGGCTAACCGGTTACATGAGTAATCGTAGCCAAAGCGTATTTGTGAATGGGGAAATATCCAAACCAAGATACATGGAGGCTGGCGTGCCACAGGGGTCCGTGCTAGGTCCTTTACTCTTTATTGTTTATGTAAATGACATTGCTGATAAATTTGACTGTATGACAAGACTGTTTGAAGACGATATATCGATTGGCATGTCATCAATGATAACAGTGTACTGGAACGTACCTTAAGCACAAATTTAGCAATCTTAAGCGAATGGGCGAAACTTTGGTTGAAAACTTACGATCCCGAAAAGACTAAATCTGGAGGTCTAAAACTATATTTCAACGGAAAAGAAATCAGCTCTGTAAATAATCATAAGCACTTGAGTGCTATGCTTGAAGCCAGTGGCAAATGGTCTGGTCACAGAGATACCATAATTAAAACAACTTCTAAGATGATTTACTCAATGAGAAAACTCAAACATATTGCAAAAGCTTCAACGATAGGGTATTACTGGTAAACTATCAGCGTGATGTCGTAGTTATCTGTCAGATCGTTGCCAAAAAGTAATATATTGATGGTAGTTTATCAAGGAATCAATTCATCAAAGAAGGTGTCCCCTATGGTTCTGTTCTGGGACCGTTATGGATATAACTGACCAGCTTCAAAATATTACTAGGTTATTCGCCGATGATACATGTATAGGAACTTCATCTACCAATATGGTTTTCATTGAACAAAGACTAAATCAAGAACGACTCTTCATCAGGGGGCTTGTGCATTTTAATCGAACTAAGACAAAACATATGCTTTATAGTCACAAACAGGTACGGGATTATCCAATTAATTTCTCTGCTAACAGTGCCATTGAATATATAGAAACTATCAAACACCTAGATGTCACTTTATCTCAAAATACTAAATGGACTGCACGTATTTCAATTATTGCTAGGTCAACAGCGAACATTGTTTTAGCTATGCGTAAATAGATACAATGTGTCAAACATCTATCTAACATTCATAAGACCTATTACTGAATACTCATCTGAGGTTTGGAACAACTGCTAAATAAACTTGAATTATTACAGCTTGACGCTGCTACAGGTTTGACAAAATTTGCCCCAAGAGAAAGTTTATATTTCGAAACGAGTTGGCTTCCATTAAAAGAGAGGCGAAAAACTCACGACAGTACACAAAATAATAGTGTACGAATGTCACTCGTGTTTAAATGATTTGTAACCCCACAATAGATCAGCTGCTTCAAATTATAACCAACGTAACAAACAGAACATGTACGTTCCAAAAGCCGTGTATTATAGATTCATGGAAATCACTTAAATGAAAATGAAAAAAACAAACAATACTTCTATAGCTGAATTTAAAACAAAAACATATCCAAATGTTATTTAGATCTCCATATTATTTCAGTTATGGAAAGCAATCTCAATGATGATTTATTTACCCTTAATTTTTCGGACACTTTCTTGGTCTTGCAGTTCCCAATACGAAAATGCTTTTCACTGTTATCTCGAACGTAAGAAATATACTTTAATAAGACAATGTTTGTTTATCAGCATTATCAATATAGAGGCTGGGTCTAATTCGGATACAATTCTATGTGGTTACAAAAATCTATCAGAAGAACAACATTATTCAATTCTTAAATATGTTCATCAATTTATAGTAAAAACAAACAGATTATAAATTGTATTTTATTTTATTTAACAAGAACTGAATCACTAGCTACTTCTCTATTGTAACAAGTACATTCAATACATATTGGTATGGCATAACAAGTCATAGTTATATTTTCTATTGGTTTTACTATTCGTTATGACTATGATTTTGAAGTAAAACAATAGTATTCCATGTAATTAGCACTGTTTAGAAAGATTCTATAGTTCCCAGCCTTAACTTAAATCCAAAATGTCCATCATTGACAGCGTTCATTAACTACTGGCAATGCATTAAATATTTTTAACCAATGTACCAAAAATAGATAAACTTGAAAGAAAATGTATATAAATGTATCACATGTATAATAATGCATATGCATGTTTGTGTGTGCATATGTATGTCTATGTATATATGCATGTATATATAAGTGTATCTGTGTATATACGTACGTCTCTACCTATGTATACGAGTATGTGTGTGTATGTATATGTGAGTGTTTGTGTGTATATATGTACATGTGTACGAATGTTTATGTGTAATTACTAACTATGTGTGTGTATATAAGTGCATGTGTGTATATATATGTACGTGTGTACCTATATCTATGTGTATGTATATATAAGTGCATATGTGTATATATGTACGTGTGTGCCTATGTATATGAATATCTGTGTGTATGTATATACAAGTGTCTGTGTGTATATATGTACGTGTGTACGTATGAATTTATGTATGTGTGTGTGCATGTATATATAAATGCATGTGTGTATATATATGTACGTGTGTACCTATATCTATGTGTATGTATATATAAGTGCATATGTGTATATATGTACGTGTGTGCATATGTATATGAATATCTGTGTGTATGTATATACAAGTGTCTGTGTGTATATATGTACGTGTGTACGTATGAATTTATGTATGTGTGTGTGCATGTATATATAAATGCATGTGTGTATATATGTACGTATGTATGTATGTTTATGTGTATGTATGTGTGTATGTATATATAAATGCATGTGTGTATATATGTACGTATGTTTATGTGTATATAATTAAACTTTCGTTGTGTTCATTGAAATTCCTGTATTCTGATTAGCTGAACTGATCACGTGTTATTGCATTCATTTCCCAGTGAATGTAAAACATTAAGCCACGCCCACCGAGGCGCAATACTTATATTACTTCGGAATGTCGGGGAATCCCAATATCACCTTTCTGCTCACGTGTATCGTCATGCACAGGACGTTTAGCGACTTTCATGCATATTCATTGTCCAAACAACCCTTTGAAACCGAATGCCGGGAATGAATGAAACAGCAAACGTGCAGACTCGCTCGCCTGTTTTTTTCGCGCTCGCCTCGGTTCAACTTTCATGGCTTCGGGTTTCATTTCTAATCAGCATTTTCCCAAGTGTGTTTTACCGTAATCAGAGAAGTAATGTCTGAATCTGGCGGTAACTGACCATGTAATTTGAAACAGCCGCCTTCTCCCTGACTTTTTTCCGATTCTTTACAGTCTGACTGTTGCAGTTCTTTTCACCTCTTGCCTTAATTGACAGGTCCAATGAACATTATTTAGATCCTGCTCTCCGGTGATTATCTACTGACTGTGTAGGCGTGTCAAGTTATGTGCATAAATTAAACGATCATCTGATTCATGTCACGCCACAGTATGTATTCCTACATCAATCCTTATCAATCTCGTCATTTTTGTCTACTTTGACTGTTTTGGGTTAAACTATTGTAGATAAAACATGTTTTACTTTGTCGAATTTAATTATAAGCATTGACTGTGTATTTTCTTCGGTTCATTGAGGTATGAATCGAAAAACCGATGTGCAAACTTTTGTAAGAATCCGCTATGTGTGTATGTGTAAATAAGTGCATGTGTGTATATATGTACGTGTGTATATGTATACAAATGCATGTGTGAACATGTGTACGTATCTATTGTGTGTATATATGAATGAGTGCATGTCTGTACACATGTACGAGTGTACGTATCTATTGTGTGTATATATGAATAAGTGCATGTCTGTACACATGTACGTGTGTACGTATCTATTGTGTGTATATATGAATAAGTGCATGTCTGTACACATGTACATGTGTACGTATCTATTGTGTGTATATGTGAATAAGTGCATGTCTGTACACATGTACGTGTGTACGTATCTATTGTGTGTATATATGAATAAGTGCATGTCTGTACACATGCACGTGTGTACGTATCTATTGTGTGTATATATGAATAAGTGCATGTCTGTACACATGCACGTGTGTACGTATCTATTGTGTGTATATATGAATAAGTGCATGTCTGTACACATGCACGTGTGTACGTATCTAGTGTGTATATATATGAATAAGTGCATGTCTGTACACATGTACGTGTGAACGTATCTATTGTGTGTATATATGAATAAGTGCATGTCTGTACACATGTACGTTAGTACGTATCTATTGTGTGTATATATGAATAAGTGCATGTCTGTACACATGTACGTTAGTACGTATCTACTGTGTGTGTATATGAATAAGTGCATGTCTGTACACATGTACGTTAGTACGTATCTATTGTGTGTATATATGAATAAGTGCATGTCTGTACACATGTACGTGTGTATGTATGTATTGTGTGTGTGTGTGTGTGTATGTATACATCAGAGCATGTGTGTACATATGTACGTGTGTACGTATGTATTGTGTGTGTTTGTGTGTGTATGTATACATAAGAGCATGTCTGTAAACATGTACGTGTGTACGTATCTATTGTGTGTTTGTGTGTGTGTATGTATACATCAGAGCATGTGTGTACATATGTACGTGTGTACGTATGTATTGTGTGTTTGTGTGTGTATGTATACATAAGAGCATGTCTGTACACATGTACGTATGTACGTATCTTCTGTGTGTTTGTGTGTGTGTATATATACATAAGAGCATGTCTGTACACATGTACGTATGTACCTATCTTCTGTGTGTTTGTGTGTGTGTATATATACATCAGAGCATGTGTGTAGATATGTACGTGTGTATGTATGTATTGAGTGTTTGTGTGTGTGTATGTATACATCAGAGCATGTGTGTACATACGTACGTGTGTATGTATGTATTGTGTGTTTGTGTGTGTGTATGTATACATAAGAGCATGTGTGTAGATATGTAAGTGTGTACAAAACAAAACAAAAATCAACGTAGCAATTTAGTTAATTATTACAAAAAAGATGTGGTGAAAGGTCATATTTTTTCTTGCCAAACAAAAACCAAGCTGACATTCGCCTAACACTAAATGTATTCGAACTCGCACTAGGTGCGAGTGCATGGTGCATGTTACGCAGCTGATTGACGACAGATAAATTCATTGAATATACTGTCACACTGTTTAACCATAACCCTGCGGCATATGCACAATCTATTTCGAAACTTCGTATCTGGAACACCTTTGACATTACCAATAACTTAACATTTGTGCGCTGTCGTGTTCACTCACCTGCTCGTCTTTAACCTTTAGCCTGCTGAATTATTTTCACACTTCTTACCCCTGCCTGCTGGATTAATTTCAGCATAAGGCGCTCTAAAGAGGATGGGTGATTTCAATGAGTCGGTGCCTCATCAAACAAGGGCAAATTAAAGAAATATTTTGCACATTTATTCATAATAGAAAACTACACAGTACCATATAAAAATATCCCGAGGTTTTCAATCATACCAAGGTTAAGACCAAAGCGAACACAAAATTTTTAAATTTTCTTAAACTTTCCTGAATTGCGTTATTGAAGGTGGTTTGCGTTTCATGCTAGAAACCTTTTAATATGGTAACATTTGTGAAAATTGATTTCAATAATCTCCGATATCTTAATGTTAATTGTGTTAAAATTCGGGGGTTTTTTATCGGCAAATAACAGCGCGATGGTAAATTATGAACCATTTCAGTAAATTTATTATCTAAATGTTAAACAGAAAAATAACTTAATTTTCGAGGTCATCATGTCGGTTAGAGAAATACGAACATTCGGGTTAATCTGATGTGTCATGTTATAAAACTTGCAGGAAACAATTAATGACTTATAAATATTCACTAATCCTAATTTCAAGCGTTTAGGTTGAATATTTACGATATACAAAAATAAACAACCCGTGTCATGATGCTAGCAGACATCCTAAAATCTAACATGGCGCGCTTCGCCCGACCTCTGAATAACTCTTTGCTATTTCAATATGAACAAAGTTTACATTGCCTTTATAAGTATGCCTTGGCGAAAGATGACGATCTTCTCAATCGAAGGATGTTTTTTTTGTCATTTTCCAATTATTATGACGAGAGAAAAACGAAAATAAAGATCGTGAATTCTGATAGCAATAATTCAGTAAGTGCAAAGGTCACCGGATGTGATGTTCACAGACAGGGGTTGTCTCCTGATAATGTTTAGTACCAAAACAGTTACAGTAAATTTTGAAATATTTCTCCTATCACATACAGCTAAAACATAAGTCAATACATAGTATCAGTAATCACCACTAATATGAAATAAAAATGTGACTTTGACGATATAATTGGCGTATTATTTAATCCGTTTGACCCAGAAACGGTAGACGATAAATCAGCATGCTACATGCAAGTTTCTCGGTATCTTTTGAACTTTTGTTGATATTCAAGAATCCCCATTCAATGTTACGGTGAATATAAATGAGCGTGTTTCATATTTCTGCGATGTACTCGCTGATAAATTTCACTATTATAAGTGTATCCCACGCAATACGTCTATGGATATCGTCGATCATCAATTTAATATCACCCTCTACAACAGGTGAGCGAAAATGGTTTTGACAAACGAAACGTGTTTCAAAATAACATTCCTGCGTTGTTGAATATGATAGGCTATATATAAGCAATAAAATGCTACATACATATTTTCGGTGATAGTTCCACATTACATTTGGGACAGTTTTCCTTTCATAATACATTCATAGATTCTAGCATGATTTTAGAACAATTTCACGAAGCATTTCTAAATTTATTCCAAAAATATGAAGAACGCCATGATTGCGTATTGATTATAGATTTGTAATTGTTAAATTATTTACAGCTGTTTACAGGTTTTAAAATTTTATGTTCTATTTTTATATTTATATCTATTAGTTATTGTTTTCCACAATGATTGTGTGTATGGACACTAAATATTGGTCACTGCATCAGCACAGTGTTACTGATCAAACTTCAATTATTTTCTTGAGATTAAAGATATTTTATTCTACAATTATTATCTTTCACTCTGAACATCAATTATGTGAATAAGTAACTATGTCATTTAAGTTTAGTATTCCAGAAATAATTAATAAATTGATCAGATCCTTAACATATACATACTAAACTCATATGGACATTCATCTTGTGCATTACGTTGTTTGTTTCCAAATAAAACAATTCTAAAATATATTTGTAATATGAATATGATATATTACTTACTTGTAACAGTGCATGAAATTTTTGTTTGTTTAATCACAAGAACCATGGTGGCACATAAGCTGGTGAGTTAGCCATATGTTTCTAAGAAAATGCTATCTCAGTCTTCTGGTGGGAGTAAAAAGAAATGTGCCTGTATACATGTTTACCCTTGCCAGATGTATTTTATTCTGCTCAGCCACGCACCATGACTTTAGTTCACCTTATGTGGTCTATTTTGCATATATAGGTACTGCTGCAAACCTGTTTTTCTTTTGTATGCAATCACAGTCCCACAACTACCTCAGCTGGAGTGTGTAAAAGTTCCCCTGTCATCATGAAACAAGAGTTATAAAGGAAAGTCATAGATCATCGTCAAAATATCAGAACGTAAAAGTAACATATTCCCTTCTCAAACAACAACTTCCATGTCATTATTATTATGTACACAAACATAGCTGTTTTTTAATTCTTGTTTCGATAAAAGCCTGTTTCTGCCATGTCAATTTGGACTTAGTTTCATTTTTGAATGTTGAAAGTGCCTACAAATTACCTCCTGTAAATTACATTTTGTATTGAGCACTGAGATAAAACTAGCAAATCCAGACTAGTATTTTTCCAGTTGTTTTGTTATTTCGTATTTACATCTACGTAATGCTTTGTGTCGATTATTAAATCCAGCAAAACAGTTTTTTTAGTAGTGTTTGTAGCGCAAAAAAGCAATATACAACACCATCTTTCGATGAGAATAGCTACTTACACTGTGTTGATGCTATAACAGTAAACTACGGTTATAACGAACACGCTTATAACGAACTGACAGATATAACGAACTTACTTTTTGTAACTACTTGCTGTAGTTATGCTGTATAAACGAACTACGGTTATAACGAACTAAAATTAGTAGTCCCTTTGAGTTCGTTATAACCATACTTTACTGTACATGCAAGTACATATTCACGCTACACTACATTGTCAGTAAATAAAAGCGACAAAACCCTTTCCATAGGCAATAGAAATCTCTACCAAAAACAGAAACATTAAAACGGTTTCTGAATGTTAACAAAATGCATAATATTCGATCTCAAACAAAGACACAAAAATATGGATTTCTGGGGAGCCAACGAGGTGCTGCTCCCACCCTAATAACCATGAATAACGACACGAATGAGCATGATTAACGACACGAATAACCATGAATAACGACACGAATAACCATGAATAACGACACGAATGAGCATGATTAACGAAACGAATAACCATGAATAACGACACGAATGAGCATGAATAACGACACGAATGAGCATGATTAATGACACGAATGAGCATGAATAACGACAGGAATGACCATGATTAACGAAACGAATGACCATGAATAACGACGGGAATGACCATGATTAACGACACGAATGATTATGTCATGCAATGAGGAAAAGGTCACACCAAAGTTACATTCGGTCTTTTGGTCTTTTTGTCCTGTTTAGTGATTGTGTCCCATGATATCTATCACCTAAAGGTTAAATGTGAATGTTTTGTTGGAACGTTTATTTTCACGTTGCGAACATATCAGTTATTGTGATAACATTTTCAAAATTTCCATCAACGACAATTTCACAAAAAAGCTTATTATTCGTTTCAAATACAAATTACATAGTTATTCTAATAAAATGCATTTTATACGAGGAAATGGATCTAAACAAAATAAACGCTACACCAGGCTAGCACCTGCGGACACCAACACCTGTCTAAACCAAACACCTGTGCGCGTTTCGTTTGTTGTTAAACACAATTACGTTTACTTATTATATGACATAATATTTCGTATTTGTGTGAAATACAATATATTTAATGAAATAATTTCGAAAATTGTTTTGTCAGTGGACTTAGAGCGTATGACAGCTAAGGTACGATGACCTGAGCGCCTTGTCAAGAGCACAACGGCACATTACGACCACGCCATCGATCGTATCTTTACTGCACAACCTGAGCCGCCACTCACCTTATACAACACAGCAGCTTCTCTAACTTCTACGCATTCGTCCAAATCGCAGTCCGACTGTACGAGCTGTCAAACCACAGGGGCTTTTAACGCTTTGATCAACATTTGAATGAATCGACTTTATTCTTGGAACCGTAACAGTTCGTGGAAACATGTTTATTTTTAGAACCTCTCGACTGATAACTGCAATGCATCAGTTCTACTTTCCTTTTCACAGTACGGGGTTTACCTGTGGTTTCGAAGGTCACCACACAGTAGTTTCGTGTTTGATGGTTTCGGGAGTCAAGGATTTACTTTCTTTCAATATCATTGGAACTGATTTGACTACTTGAGGTTCATATCTTTATAGACGCTGCGAATAGGCTTCACGATGAATGTCAGTGGTAGGGTCATACTATGACTCATAGTCGATATTGTTTCGCGCAGCAATAATCCCGCATGACAATGCGGGGGAATCGAGTTGTAATAATAATAATAATAATAATAATAATAATAATACAGTGAACTACGGTTATAACGAACTCAGATGGACCACTAATTTTAGTTCGTTATAACCGTAGTTCGTTATAAGCATATATACAACATCTATACAGCAAATGGCCGGGACCAAAAAAGTTCGTTATATCCGTCAGTTCGTTAGAAGCGTGTTCGTTATAAACGTATTTTACTGTAATAATAATATTGATAATAAACGTGCCAAGGATGTGGGACATAATCTCAATGTCGATGTTGATTATGTTGATGGTTCTGTACTGCTGGACGGTACAAAAATGAGTGTCAACCAAGCGAAGTGCCATATCAAGTCGGCCAAGACTCAGGTTGGCCCAGGAGAGGCTTTCTGAACGACCACTGCATCGAGTTTATGTGCAGTGTGTTGAGAAGATCAGCAATCCTGCAGAGTCCTTTGCGTGAAAAGTGAAACAGAAGGCTTTCTGTTCGCTGCTCAGGACCATTCACTTCCCACTCGAAACAGTCAATGTGTGATTTTGCATCAAAATGTAAATATGAAATAAAGATTATGCAATGAATTTAATGAGACTGTCCAACACATTGTCAGTGGATTTGGCACAAACACAGTATCTTAAGCGACATGATGGGGTGGCTCGATCATTTTATTACCGTCTTCGCCATGCTTGTGGTTTCGACACAAGGGTCCATCCATGGTACAACCCGAAATATATCGAGGGCGTCATGGAAAATGATAAATACAAAATTCTTTGGAATAGGTCCGTTTACAGCCTCTGACATATCCAAGCCAACAAACCTGATCTTGTCCTTTTTGATAAACCCAATGAAATCATATATATTATTGAATTTTCTGTCCCTTTTGACACGAATGTGATTGATAAGATTGAGGAAAACCCCGGCAAATATGCAGACCTCGCCGTCGAAATGTCACGCTTGCATCCCAAGTACAAAGTTGTCCGTCCTCCCATTGTTCACGGTACCTTAGGTTTGGTACCTCCCAATCTGTTGACTGACATTGGGAGTGTGTCCGGGTCTACTACCAGGAATACAGCCCTTCTGACAATCTGGGTAATGCAGAAGGCTGCAGTGTTGAGAGTCTTCACATTCTGTGGGTGGGTGAGAGAGTATAGTTTTACTCGCTTTTAGCAATGTCACTAACATTTGAAGGGTACTCACGTGGGGAATCGAACCCGTGCGAACACTTTAACCTCTTGGCTACTCCACATGTGACGGAGTATGTTGAGAAAACTAAGTTCTCATGTGTTTACAGTGCGTCATATGAAACACAAACGAAATGATTGATGTGTTCGCTTGGCGATGCAAGCCATGGAAACAGATATAATGTTGTGTGATCTATTTTTAAAATTTCAATGTTTGATAAAGCTGAAATGATGGCACGCTCTATTGTAGGTATTTCAATTCCAATTTGCCCAAGGACAAGTGCACCATCCAGATACATATCAGTACATATTGTCACATACATATAACATATTGCGTTGTGCCTGTGTACTGAATTTCCCCAAATACTCACCTTCAAGTTTACGTTCTTCAGAATAAGATGGCATTAGCCGCTCTTCTCAACCCTTTGGCCAGATATAATGAAGACATCCTTCACTCTCTCAAGACATTCCTAGTTATGACGAAGAGAACGTGTTCATTGAAGCTTGAATTGTTTGATAAACATTACTGAGAGGTTGATGGATGTCACAATAGAAACAATTTATGAACAAACGTCTTTATTATACTGTAATAGCTACTGTTCGGTCCAGATCCTTATTCCGCTGTCAAGCAAGACCGTATGTACTTTGCGTTGACGCTGGTCGTTCACACGTAGATCTATGTTGACACGCCTGTTCTTTCCCTCCGTGAAGATCCGGGGTGGAATAGGTCTTCAGCAACCCATGCTTGCTGTAAAAGGCGACTGTGCTTGTTGCAAGGGGCGACTAACGGGATCGGGTGATCAGGCTCGCTGACTTGGTTGATGCATGTCATCGATCCCAATTGCGTGGATCGATGCTCATGATATTAATCACTGGATTGTCTGGTCCAGACTCGATTATTTACAGACCGCCGTCATATAGTTGGAATATTGCTGTGTGCGGCGTTAAACAACAAACCAATCAACCAACCTCCTAAGGAATTTACAAACGTTAACATTATGTTTTACAGCACGACTGACTGTCCTGTATTCTATATCTGGGGGTGCCTTTTTATAGCTGACCTCAATTGTATCAAACATTCCAGTTGACTGCATTGCTGCTGACATGGCTGACGTCAGTGTGTTTTTGCGTGTGAAACGCCCTACATTCATGCGGGCATGACATATGCACAATCTGTGACCACTGAACTAGGTCAGATAAAGAGGGCTTAAGCGCAGTTGGTCTTCGTTCGTCGTAGTTAATGTACGTTTGCTAAACGCTTTGTAACTAATGCAGCTCTATTTACATAAATGTTAACGCCATTCCTCTCTAGGCCATTTTAGACGCGCCAGGATCTCTCCAGTCGTACGGGGCGCACGGGTGGCCCAGTCGTCTGAGGCGCCGCGATTTGCTGTGCAGAGTTGCGTCCCTTGGGCACGCCAGAAACCCATGATTGTGGGTTCGAATCACCCCGGTTCGCCCAAATTATGTTTCTAGGTTTGTCAGCACCATACCCGTGCTCGTGGGTTTCACCGTAGTGGTAAACGTCTAAGACCTCCATCACTTTGGGCTTTCCTCCCACATTAAGCTGACACGCCGCGATGTAACTGGAATACTGTTAAAAGCGGCGTTAAACCGAACTCCCTCCCTCACTCACTCACTCTGCAGTCGTGCATGGAGGAAAGGGCAAGAGTGTCATTCACATTTACAGACTCCGGGGAGGTCGCGGTGATATGTGACAACGCCAGTAACAAAGAGCTATACAGCAAATGCATTTGTATTGTACACTGCAGCTGTTGGGGGTGTTCCGGGAAATGTGCAGGTCTTTGGCTGTATATAGTACTATATATGTTACATACAGATAAGCGTGAACCCCATATAGTTAAATCCTACAATGGCACATGGGAACGTGGCAACACTACGTGACAATATGACGTGACGTTCCACATTATCCCATGCTTAATATATACCACCAAGGTGCAATAGTTTCACATTATCCCAAGCTTAATATATACCACCAAGGTACAATAGTTTCACATTATATATTAAGCATGGGATAATGTGGAACTATTGCACCCTGGTAGTATATATTAAGCATGGGATAATATGGAACTATTGCACAAGCCGCGATTTTGAAGCTCTCATATTGATTATTTCGGCGTAAATGAGAATTCACAGTCTCACTTCAACAGGGCAAAAGAACCTTTATTTGCATATTTGCATATGTATTCAAATTATGTATTGTCACACGGAAAAACATTGTCACCTTGCTAAGTGTATTTAATACTCCACTTTAGATACGGATATGTTTATATTTCTATGCTACATAAACAGATTCTCATAATATGTAAATAAAATGACGTAATTAAATTGGTGCCTCTGTAGAAAGCGATCTTAGCGATCGTAACTCCCATACCTAAACTTAGATTTACGACAGTTGTTTTGTACAGCGGCACCCTGATCATCAAAAGTTGAGTGGTAGGTTAAAGTGTTCCAGTTAGTTCATGGAATCTCTAACAAGCTAATTCCTCGAATGGATCCAGCGTTTCGTGGAATCATTACCATTCGTTGTTTGGGTCAGTGCCAAACATAACTAGAAATGACAGTGCCAAACATACCTAGAAGTGACAGTGTTTTGAGTCAAAGGCTCGCTCGCCACGCTAAGAGACCGTGTTCGTTTCAACATAGTGCAATATGCAAAACATGCTCTCTCTCTCTCTCTCTCTCTCTCTCTCTCTCCCCTTCCTCCTCTCTCTCTCTCTGTCTCCCCTCTTCCTCCTCTCTCTCTTAACCCCCCTCCCCCTTCCTTCTCTAAGTGGGGCGGTCGGGTAGCCTAGTGGTTAAAGCGTTCGCTCGTCACGCCGAAGCCCCGGCTTCGAATCCCGACATGGGTACAATGTGTGAAGCCAATTTCTGGTGTCCCCCGCCGTGATATTGCTGGAATATTGCTAAAAGCGGCGTAAAACCAAACTCACTCACTCCTTCTCTCAGTGGGTTCAATGCATACTGAACAAAGACCGCGTGATCTAAACTATCTCACCTGTGTAAACATGCGTGTGACGTCATACTTCAGCGACACGTGATGTTTTGTGCACATGCAGCCGTATTACCAACTGCCACATATATACTTATATTCATACCCTAACCAGGCCTTTTACATACAAAGCAGTGTCCTACCATGAAGGCATTTGGTGTGTGCAATTTACGTGGAAAGCGAAACAGAAATTGCAATATGCCCCTTATATAGCGACCTCAACTGATATGGGTGTATGTGTACATGTGTGATATGGGACTCCATGTATGCGGTCTGGATGACACCTTTATGGTATCGACGTTGAAGGTTAAACCGAACTGGGAGATTTCCAGGTACTACTCGACGTTTATCTAGACTATTGGGAGCTGTGATATCCTGTGTGCCGTTAGTTAGCTCAGTTGGACAACAGATATTGTCCTGGCCACCCTTACAGATCTCGGATGCTAGTAACCTCGTCGCTCTCGGATAGTAGTACCCTCGCAGCTCTCGGATAGTAGTACCCTCGCAGCTCTCGGATAGTAGTATCCTCACAGCTCTCAGATAGTAGTACCCTCGCAGCTCTCGGATAGTAGTACCCTCACAGCTCTCAGATAGTAGTACCCTCGCAGCTCTCGGATAGTAGTATCCTCACAGCTCTCAGATAGTAGTACCCCCACAGCTCTGGGATAGTAGTACCCTCACAGCTCTCGGATAGTAGTACCCTCGCAGCTCTCGAATAGTAGTACCCTCGCAGCTCTCGGATAGTAGTACCCTCGCAGCTCTCGGATAGTAGTACCCTCGCAGCTCTCAAATAGCAGTACCCCCACAGCTCTCAAATAGCAGTACCCCCCACAGCTCTCGGATAGTAGTACCCTCACAGCTCCCGGATAGTAGTACCCTCACAGCTCCCGGATAGTAGTACCCTCACAGCTCCCGGATAGTAGTACCCTCACAGCTCCCGGATAGTAGTACTCTCACAGCTCTCGGATAGTAGTACCCTCGCAGCTCTCGGATAGTAGTACCCTCACAGCTCTCGGATAGTAGTACCCTCACAGCTCCCGGATAGTAGTACCCTCACAGCTCTTGGATAGTAGTACCCTCGCAGCTCTCAGATAGTAGTACCCTCACAGCTCTCAGATAGTAGTACCCTCACAGCTCTCGAATAGTAGTACCCTCGCAGCTCTGGGATAGTAGTACCCTCACAGCTCTGGGTTAGTAGGACCCTCGCAGCTCTGGGATAGTAGTACCCTCACAGCTCTGGGATAGTAGTACCCTCTCAGCTCTGGGATAGTAGTACCCTCACAGCTCTGGGATAGTAGTACCCTCGCAGCTCTCGGATAGTAGTACCCTCGCAGCTCTCGGATAGTAGTACCCTCACAGCTCTCGACTAGTAGTACCCTCGCAGCTCTCGGATAGTAGTACCCTCGCAGCTCTCGGATAGTAGTACCCTCGCAGCTCTCAAATAGCAGTACCCCCCACAGCTCTCGGATAGTAGTACCCTCACAGCTCCCGGATAGTAGTACCCTCACAGCTCTCGGATAGTAGTACCCTCACAGCTCCCGGATAGTAGTACCCTCACAGCTCTGGGATAGTAGTACCCTCACAGCTCTCGGATAGTAGTACCCTCACAGCTCTGGGATAGTATTACCCTCACAGCTCTCGGATAGTAGTACCCTCACAGCTCCCGGATAGTAGTACCCTCACAGCTCTCGGATAGTAGTACCCTCGCAGCTCTCAGATAGTAGTACCCTCACAGCTCTCGGATAGTAGTACCCTCACAGCTCTCAGATAGTAGTACCCCCACAGCTCCCGGATAGTAGTACCCTCACAGCTCCCGGATAGTAGTACCCTCACAGCTCTCGACTAGTAGTACCCTCGCAGCTCTTGAATAGTAGTACCCTCGCAGCTCTCGGATAGTAGTACCCTCGCAGCTCTCGGATAGTAGTACCCTCACAGCTCTCGACTAGTAGTACCCTCGCAGCTCTCGGATTGTAGTACCCTCACAGCTCTCGACTAGTAGTACCCTCGCAGCTCTCAAATAGTAGTACCCTCGCAGCTCTCAAATAGCAGTACCCTCACAGCTCTCGGATAGTAGTACCCCCACAGCTCTCGGATAGTAGTACCCTCGCAGCTCTCGGATAGTAGTACCCCCACAGCTCCCGGATAGTAGTACCCTCACAGCTCTCAGATAGTAGTACCCTCACAGCTCTCGACTAGTAGTACCCTCGCAGCTCTCGATAGTAGTACCCTCGCAGCTCTCGGATAGTAGTACCCTCGCAGCTCTCGGATAGTAGTACCCTCACAGCTCTCGACTAGTAGTACCCTCGCAGCTCTCGAATAGTAGTACCCTCGCAGCTCTCGGATAGTAGTACCCTCACAGCGGTCGAATAGTAGTACCCTGACAGCTGTCGAATAGTAGTACCCTCGCAGCTCTCGGATAGTAGTACACAGCTGACAGGGTGTACTTTCTGTCGCATTTTCCCGAGTTATTTGGGAATATGATTACCCGTGATCATAATCAGAGTTGCGTCCCTGTAGACGAACAAGGATCCGGTGATCGTTGGTTTGCATTTCATTATAACCGTGATAAGGATCGTAGGCTTGTCAGCCCTTAAGTGGCGGATCCAGGGGAGGGGTGAGGTGGCGGGGGGTTGTGTCGGTCTGAGGGTGCCCCCCCCCCCCCCCCCCCCCCCACACACACACACACTGATGACATTTTGTATGGGCATTACATACCATGATAACATGATAGACACAATTTTATGGATAACAACTTCTTTAATACTGGGAAGTTAAGTTGTTATCCATATATTTGTGTCTATCTTGTCATCCGTCAACTTCTAAGTAATGCCTATCAAACAGTCCATGATAACATGTTGATTTGGATCTTAAAATACAATTAATAATGGGTTAAATATCGCGTTTATGATATTTGGGTAGACCTTTGAGTGACCCCCTGAGAACGCGCGCACGCACACACACACACACACACACACACACACACACACATACACACACTTCCTTTAACTTATCAATTCATTAGTAAAAATGGCATACATTTCATGCCAATAATATCTCAAATACGGGTCATGTATTTATAGAATAAAGCTGGTCGTATATCAGAAAAGATGTGAAAACGCGGAAAATCCTGTCTACTATACAATCCGAAATGCGGTATTGCATTGGATATGTGACATGCACAAGGCTACTGCGTAGCTTCGGGTTTTCCCGGAGATTCCAGTTGGCCAATCAGAGAGCTAGTTTTCGAGGAAACGAACTGCCGCGGACGTATTGGCGCTACACATTGAACCAAACTGAACTCATTGCGATTGATTGAATCAACACTCGCTACAGCACTCTCCTACCCAGAGTTCCATGCGGCAAGCAGCAAGCTAGAGTACCTCTGCCACAGGCCAGCGCCATGTGACGATTCGTCACATCTTTCACAGTCCATTCAAGATATTGCATATGCTTTTCATCCGTTTCATGTTTGACAAGTCTACACATTTTCATAAACAAATGTCAAAGAATGGTTAACTTTCATTGAGGAAGTATGCAAATACGTAAAAATCTACTTGTTTTTTAGTAGTTATCCTATGTTTACATTGGTTGTACGGCTCCACGTGCTCAACGGAGAGCTAGCGACACGGTCGTTTTGATGCATAAATATATATTGTCACTGTCGCAGTTGTAGTAGCATATCTATAAAGTTATGCAAAACAATATGTAAAGCGCCCCCAAATACTTGCATTAGTCCGTTCTATACTGATTTCTGAAAAAGCGCGTTTGTTTACAAACAAGAGAAAAGTCCGGTCACGTGATATGCAAATTAGCCTGTGGCAGTGGTGTTATGCTGAGTCACCACTGCGACGGAGTGTGTCGCTACTGTAGCAGTAGCACAATCAGGGCGTGAATAACAACTGCACAGCCGGGACTGCCAAACAGATTTTTTCACATATCCACACATGAAGAATAACTGACACTTCGAGTTTAAGGGTTAATCTGCTTGAGAACTCAGTAGGTTATGTTCCTGCGTGCACAGCTAGAGCACCAAATACACTGCGCATTTGCGTAAAAATACGTAAAATAGTTCACAAAAACCAAATTAATTTGAGTCACTTCTGTAATGTTACAAACCCAATAGCTTGCGTACTCGAATATCTTGACACATCTTTATTCACTGATCGAATGCAGACATCGCCTGTACATAAACTCTACTGCAGTGAATGCTGCACAAAGCGACGTCCCGCTTATTGCAACTGACGCATGTATCGCTGTTGTGAGCTTTGGCGGCAATCTGACACATGTGGGCAACACGTTAACAGAGGAAAATTAGTTACAGGAAACACCAGATGAGGTAGAGTTATTTTTAAAATGTCAACTTGTTGGTTTGAGAATACCAAATAGACTGTATGTGGTTTTGACACAGAGGTTAATCCATGGTACGACCCAGAATATGTAGAGAGCGCCATGGAAAATGATAATTACACAATTCTTTGGAATAGGCCCGTATACAGCCTCAGATCTTTCCAGGCCAACAAACCTGATCTTGTCCTTTTTGATAAATCCAATGAAATAATTCATAATATTGAATTTTCTGTCCTGTTTTACACTAACATGACCTAGTTTTCGAAATGTCACGCTTGCATCCCAAAGTACCAAGTTGTCCGACTCCCCATTGTTCTCGGTGCCATAGGTTTGGTACCTCCCTATCTGTTGACTGACATTAGGAGAGTACCCGGGTGTGCTACCAGGAATACAGCCCTTCTGACAATCTGGATAATGCAGAACGCTGTAGTGTTGGGGCGTCTTCAAATTCTCCGAACAGTTCTGGATGGGTTCGACAAGACAGCGCTTCCTGGGAGAAGTCCCATTCGCTGTTTTGGCTGCGTGTAGAGGGGGCAAGGGCCCTGAGCTGATAATGAGCCTAACCAGCCTGACTGTGCCAGGATCACCCAAGCCCCCTTTGCTTCATTTTTAAAAAAATCTGTAAACAACATCAACAACAACAACAACAACAACAACAACAACAACAATAATAATAATAATAATAATAATAATAATAATAATAATAATAATAATAATGTTTTTTAAAAAGAACCTCCCATCCCAACACTAAGGGGGTTCTTTTTCCATTTTGAGAATGTCAGATTATCAACCTTTCGTTTACATAATGCAAATTAATTAATGTTGCTAAGAAACACAATGAGGGATAAACACTTTGTTGTTCATTCAATAGCGAACATAATACGGTTAATTGGTCTCGTCAAAGTACACTTACTCTCTTTCACTGGTTCTAACAAACCAGCTAATTAGTATCAGACTAACAGGTGTCAAACACAGGTGAAGAAACGGGTGAACGCATTGGATCACGGTTAACAAGATGAACCACAATCAATACTAACGAGTCATTTACAAGTAATTAAGTCTTTGTCTGCTGCAGGCACTGTTACCCGCCCTTGTCATAGTAATACTCTCAGAGCAACTGAAACAGTCAATTGGTTTTATCGACATTGTGTCATGTGAATGAATAGTGTTGCCTTTTCATAACTTGACAGCATTTTCATGTCATGGCCTCCAACAAAACTAGCTGTGAGTTGCAGAGGTTATAATACCACCCACATTTGCTGCGTCGTTTCCTGCATGCGCAGGTCGTGTGAAGCGTCTGTAAAAGCAATTGTCGGAGATTACCGAAGTCTCCCGAAAGAGAAATTACCTTGGATTCAAGATGGCGGAATAATGTTGTTTATCTGTCGTGGACAAAATATTACCCTATCTGACGGGTGACATGTTCGAGATCTGACATCGGCACTAAGGTAAGTCTGTCATTATTGCTGTAAAATTGTAGGATTGTTTATCAGCGGGCAATGGACATGTGTTTGAATACTCTGCGATGTGTTTTCCGAAAATAGAGAGTCGGTGTCAGTGTCACTAGGCCCGTATGTTTTATATCTACCTCGATATCTACATTGGCCTAATCATTTTCACTTTGAAAGTTTGACTATTTTCAAACTATTTAATACATTATGTTAGTGTTTTGGTATTTTTCAGTGATTGTGCATGCCTGTTATTCTCGTTATATTCTTTTATTCAAATTCCTTTCCGTCTTGTCGCAGGTGCCCGCTTACCATAAGGTCCGCGGGTGCAGGCTTACGTAGTATTGACTATACCAGAGTAAATAAAACTAGTATAACACTCTCATGGATGTGTACTGGGGCCTTGTAGTGAAACGAATATTGATAGCTTGCACAGTATGTTCCTAGCTTGTATTTTGACATTGTTTTCATTATTGATAATGATAACATTGATATTGATAACTTCTCCCCGATCATCATCATCATCATCATCATCATCCTAAACAATCTCAGCTATACATGTAAAACAAGTGGTGAAAAAGCGCTCAGTACTCAAGGCTTGTCAGAAATAACCAACGAGGATCCCTTAGTTGCAGTGTGTGACCTGATTGTTGGTCATTGCATCCTATTGGCATAATGTGCATGGTTCATTACACGTTGCCTATTGGTTTGTCTGGACTATTACCTGCAGCCCCATGGTCTAGTGGATAGTTTGATGACTGCCTGTGTCATACCTAAAGACGTTTAGAGATTAAAACCTCTTTCTGTGTCTTTGAAAATGAGGACCGTCTCCGTGGTCTAGTGGTAGAGCGTCCGCCCGGAGAGTGGAAGGTCCGGGGTTCGATCCCCGACCGCGTCATACCAAAAGACGTTAAAAGATGGTACTTGTTGTTACCCTGTCTGGCGCTCTGCATAAGGTGATAAAACAAGGACTGGTCGACTCAGAGTCAATATACTGTGTCTGAGTTGGGTATTCATGTTAACAGTGGTGTGGCATAGCACTGTAAAACTGGTATTATTCTGGACTTCTAAAAGCAGCCACACACATGCATGCGACTCAGCCTAGTTACTTGCAGTTTGAGACCTGTGAAGATCCGGGATAGAATAGGTCTTCAGCAACCCATGCTTGCCGTAAAAGGCCACTATGCTTGTCGTTAAAAGGCGACTAACGGGATCGGGTGGTCAGGCTCGCTGACTTTGTTGATGCATGTCATCATTTCCAACTACGTGGATCGATGTTCATAATGTCAATCACTGGATTGTCTGGTTCTGACTCGATTATTTACAGACCCCTGTCACACAGCTGGAGTATTGCTGAATGCGGTGTAAAACAACCAACCAACAACTTGCAGTTTGGTGTGATTCTGGCTGAGGTGTTGCATTCCTCAATCCTGTCAAGATTACATAGAATATTCAGAGGAAGTGCGCACAGCACTAATTGCGTCTTAACAAGCTCTGAAAAATGAATGCTTGACAGTAGGGCTGTAATGATTCACTGATACCTACGACATCATTGATACTAGTTACACATGATATTTGAAATGTCAGTTTGTGAGATCGCGATATGCTATAAATAGAACATGAACTAATAGAGTTACCTCCCATAATGGCAGAAGTGGCATAGAGGCACTATAAGAATGGCAGAACACAAAGATGTGGTAGTTGAGGATGCGCCTGTTACCATGGCTCTACTTGACCCTGGAGCAAGTTTACAACACTAGACTGGCACTGTTGACTGTCATCTGACTAGACCACGATACCTGGGCCAGATGCATGATGTGCATTGGCGTGTTTCACCAGACTTGTAAACACTTACGACTGATGCAGTGTAAGAATTAACCACAAAAATCAAGGGGTCCGTGTCATAACTCCAATTTTTAAATTAAAGATTTACGTAGTCCAAAGACTCATAGTGGAAAACTTTAAAGGCCTGTTTTGAGAGCTGATGATGACATGGATGATTCTAAGCATTACAGACAAAATCAAAATTGCAAATCATTGAACCACATTTTCCTCCTTCATCTTGAAAATGGGGGCACAGGTGGCCCAGTCGTCTAAGGCGCCGCAATTCTCTGTGCAGAGTTGCGTCCCTTGGGCATGCCAGAAACCTATGATTGTGGGTTTGAATCCCGGTTCACCCCAATTATGTTTCTAGGTTTGTCAGCACCATACCCGTGCTTGTGGGTTTCACCGAAGTGGTAAATGTCTGAGACCTGCATCACTTCAGGCTTTCCTCCCACATTAAGCTGACACACCGTGATATAACTGGAATACTGTTAAAAGCGGCGATAAACCCAACTCAATCACTCTCTCACTCATTTTGAAGTCTTATCTCTGTGGTATATCTTATCAACTGAAGACTCAGTATCACCAACAAGATTCAATATTAATACAAAGATGGAACACTAAATTTCAAGGCTTTTCAAGGCTGCCAACTGTCATTTTCAAAGCTTTTTTTGTTGTGTTATTAGCCTTAGTCTGTTATTATTGTATTAAATCCAGCATACTGTATATTAGTCATAAGGTCTCAAAAGCACTATGACCATCAAACATTTTCCAACAAGATTTATTTTGCACCCAACAGAAAAATAAATCATGAATTGTTCAGGGTCTTTGGCACACAAATCTATCACAGTGATAAAGCTCACTTAAACGTCTTTGGTACATATGTGTGTGTGCTTTGACAAGTATATGTGATTAGGTACAAATTCAAGGCTTTTCAAGCTATTTTGGTGATTTTCAAGTATTTTCATGTGGGACCTTCAAATTCAAGGGTTTTTTCAAGCCTATACGAGTCCTGACCAGTGACGCAGTGTAGTAGAATTTCAACTCAATTTTGCCATGCCGCCCCTGGCGGGGAGGGAGGTAAGGGAAGGTTCTGGGGTGAAATAGCTTGCATGTTCATCATGCATATAGTTGTTGTATCTGTGTATTAGCCGATAAAAGAGCGTTTCATGGTCAGTTGATTTAGTTGGTTGGGTGTCCGTCTGAATGTGTGCAACATTACACATATTATCAACCACAGGTTTGTTTACTCATTTTTTCAACCAACGGTTTGTTTACTCATATTATCAACCACATGTTTGTTTAATCATTTTTTTCAACCAAAGGGTTGTTTACTCATTTTATCAACCACAGGTTTGTTTACTCATTTTTTTCAACCAAAGGTTTGTTTACTCATTTTATCAACCACAGGTTTGTTTAGTCATGTTATCAACGAAAGGTTTGTTTACTCATATTATCAACCAAAGGTTTTTTTACTCATTTAATCAACCACATGTTTGTTTAATAATATCATCTACCAAAGTTTGTTTACTCATATTATCAACAACAGGTTTTTTTTACTCATAGTATCAACCACATGTTTGTTTACTCATACTATCAACCAAAGGTTTGTTTACTCATATTATCGACCAAAGGTTTGTTTACTCATATTATCAACCAAAGGTACCATATCTCCTGTTTCAGGTGGAGCGATGGAGCCAGAGTATTACCAGGAGAGCAGTCGCCGGAATGGCTGGTCCCTCCCGCCGCATCCCCTGCAGGGCGTGGCCTGGCTGGTGGTCATCTACTTCATCATCATCTACTTCACCACCCTCGTCCCCGTCCTGCCCACGGAGTGGCAGCCGGCGGGATATATCGTATCTTTTACCCTACAGCAGATTACCACTCTTTTAACATGTTGAACACCTCACTAGATCAGGATGTACTTTGCTTGCTTGTTTTGAATGTTTCCATCAGTGAGTTGGTTGGTTGGTTGCTTTGTTGTTTGACGCCGCAATCAGCAATATTCAAGCTATATGACAGCGGTCTGTAAATAATTGAGTCTGGACCAAACAATCCAGTGATTAATATCATGAGCATCGATCCACGCAATTGGGATCGATGACATGTATCAACCAAGTCACTGAGCCTGACCACCCGATCCCGTTAGTCGCCTTTTACGACAAGCATAGTGGCCTTTTACGGCAAGTATGGGTTGCTGAAGACCTATTCTACCCCGGAATCTTTACGGGTAGACATCAGTGAGAATATGTCATATTTTACTGATTTGGTATTGTGTCTTGACCATGATACAGCATGGCCATTATCAGACTATACCACTGTTTGGAATAATATTAAAACCCAACAAGGCAGTCAGGCAGGTTACCCATAAGTGTTGCCTGCCCATCTTAAAAGTTACTTGCCCGCATTCAGACATTATAAATATTTAATATCGTAAAAACATAGGAGACAAATTGCATCTTGATTCTGTTGAAATAATGCAAACTATGACTTGAGAATCTACAAGGAGTTATAATAAAAGTGAATATGTAAGTATTCTTAAATTATCTGCCAGGCAGTCGGGCAGGTTGAGGAAAATTTCATGCAGCCCGACAGAAAAGTTACCAGCCACAGGCAGGTGGGCTACCAGTTATTTCAGACTTTGGACTATACCAATTTATTACTTTGTATACTGGCAATGACGAGGTGAGCAAGATGAAAGAAGTGGCTAAGTAATTTGGTAACATTGTTGAAAATACAATAGACTTTGTCTTGGAATTAATTACAGAATGTCGGTGTCTTCATGTGCTCACAAGTCCAATCGGGACTGTTGATGAAGTTACCTATGAAGTTAGCCATTTGCAAAGCATTCTGCAATGTTTGGTTATTTTTATTTCGACTTGTAACGCAAACTAATGATTTCTCGTTAACATTGTTATCATATGGTGTGTTTAGACATGTATAAATATTCTGCTGCTCTGTCAATAAAATTATAAAACATAACAGATATAATAGCGCTGATACAGATGACGCAAGTGAAGTATTAGGTGACTTGCTCTGCCAGAAACAGTATGTAGAAGGGCCTTTTCAAAGCTGAATAGGGGCGGTCGGGTAGCCTAGTGGTTAAAGCGTTCGCTCGTCACGCCGAAGACCCGGGTTCGATTCCCGACATGGGTACAATGTGTGAAGCCCATTTCTGGTGTTCCCCGTCGTGATATTGCTGTGATATTGCTGGAATATTGCTAAAAGCGGCGTAAAATCAAACTCACTCACACAAAGCTGAATATGAAAATTTGCTGGTTACCCTGCTTGAATAATGATGCCAAAATAATGAAGCAGTTATGATACAAGATTAAATCCTTTTAGATCAGTTTCACTAAAACGAGGAGCAAAACACTTTCAGATGGAAGATTCTACAGTGGCACGACACGCACGGTGGAATATGGTCACCTGCATGTACAGATTAGTGACAAGATGGATATGTGTGAGGCTTGATATGAACTTGCGATGCTTCAGATTTCCAGGTGGCCTGTGTCACTGACCCCAGAAATAACAAATGACCATCCATTTCTGAGCCGTATACTGAGTGTCCCCTTGGACCTGAACAAGGCAGATCCAGCATTTTAAAAAAGGAGGGGTCCAAAATACTAATATCTAATTACTGCCAAAAAATGCTACATGTTGAATTGGTTTTCAAAAGGGGTTGACCAGACCACACCTATCCGGCGTCTTCCTCCACCCCGACTGCACCCACCCACACCCCCTCTATGGTGGAGAGATACATGACCTATAAGTATTAAATACATCAGTTTGTCATGTGCGGACCTCGGTTAGAAAATGTCCTTTTCATCCCATTTCTTGGTGTAAGAAGAAACTAAATTGGATTTGGTCAGTTCGTCACATAGGGATCTCGTTTAGAAATGATTACTAGCAGCCTATTTCTTGGTGTAAGAGGAACAAAAAATGATTGAGTGGTAAGGCTCAGTGATTTGGACAATTGCACGTCACAGAACCTGAAAATGTTCGAGGTATCTCGTAATATCAACCACTGGCTGAGACTGGAATATTTAAAGGCCAGTGTGAAAAAGCTTGCGTATTACTGACTGCAGTATTAACAACAGTAATCAAACAACATGGTGATGGGTCAGTTTCTAGTGTTGTTGTTGATCTCCCTGTTCTGTTGTTCCTTGACACCCTCAGATTAACGGCCTGGCGTGTCTGGTGCACGTCTTCACACACTTCATCGCCACCCTCATCAACCCAGCGGACGAAGCTGTTCTCCGGGCAAACTTCAACGACAAGATGCCAACATTTGACAGAAAGAAACGAAGACATGTTATTGAGAATCAACACTGTTATTTGTGTCGTGTGAATGTGTAAGTGAATTGGTTGTCATGGCTAATGTAGAGTATCTGAACCAGACTAAATCATACGTTAATGATGAGTAATTAGTTTACTGGGCAAATAGCAACATATTTCATGGTTTCAGCTGTAATATTGATGTGTGATAGGATATTTAATATTACGTTAGGTGTCACAATAACATCTTTAATCTTCTTAATAACTAACACTGTGTGGAGGAGGGAGTGTGTCTTGAGATATATTTTGGTTTTCTCTTAAGGACCCTTCGATATGTTGTGTAATTAATTTTTGACGTATGATTTTGACTAGGACCTCTCAAATTATATCCATAATATTGCTTGGGTTTGGTTTTACGCCGCTGTGAACAGTATTCCAGTTATATCACGGCGTGTTAGCTTAATGTGGGAGGAAAGCCCGAAGTGATGCAGGTCTTGGACATCTATAACTTTGGTGCTGACAAACCTAGAAACATAATTCTGCCAATCAGCATTCAAACCCTCAATCATAGGTTTCTGGCATGTCCAAGGGACGTAACTCTGCACAGTGAATTGCAGCACCTTAGACGACATTGAATGAAATTTGATATTCATCTGTGAAGTGTCATGATTATTTTAATGTTATTATACAGTAAAGTACAGTTATAACGAACTCAAGGGGACTTCTAATTTTGGTTTGTTATAACCGTAGTTCGTTATAAGCATATATACTGCGTTGCTACAGCAAATAGTCAGGACCAAAAAAGTAAGTTCGTTATATCCGTCAGTTCGTTATAAGCGTGTTTGTTATAACCGTAGTTTACTGTATTTAATTTCTGCTCTAATATCAAAATTAACTGAAATGATTAAGACACAGGTTCAGCCTAGACCACATGGGCTGCCACAGAGTGTCAGCATTCGTCAACTCATGTGTTTGTGTTTCAGTGGGTCCAAGTCCAAGCACTGCAGTGCCTGCAACAAGTGTGTGTCAGACTTTGATCACCACTGTAAGTGGCTCAACAACTGTGTCGGCGGCAGGAACTACAGGTCAGTCTCGTTGAGAGTCAGTGAATGAACGTGGCATGATGCAGCAGCTAGCAATATTCCAGCAATATTCCAGCAATATCAGGATGGCTGTAGTGAATGAGTGGGTATGGTTTTGTGCCGTTTTCAGCAATATTCCTTCAACATCACAGCAGGGGACACCAGAATTGGGCTTCACATGTTGTACCCATGTGGGGAATCGAACCCGGGCCTTCAGCATGACGCGAGAACGCTTTGATCACTAGGCTTCCCAACTGCCCTCACGATTGCTGTAAGAAATCGATCAGGCAAACCACAGACTGAGAGCATGAACACCGAGCTACATTGCTGGGGCATGATAACACAGAATCGGCCAAATCACAGCCTAACCAATAGATCCTCTTTAATCGGATCTTAAGACAAGCATGGTTGCTTTGAGAAAATATGCTGGTAGGATTTGACTGCTCATCTGAACTATCATATGTCTGTGTGTTATTGCTTCAGCAAATGAGACAGTAATCTCTATGATACAGCCAAGAATTAAGGCTTTATTGTTTCTAGTCGTTTACGGTGTGTTACTAATGCGATTGAGTTGCATGGCAGTATTTGTTGATCTTCATGATAATTACATCATAGTACAAATATGTCATCATCATCATCATCATCATCATCATCATCATCATCATCATCGTTATGTCATGAATTGGTATCTGTATGTGAAGTAGTTGTCATGAAGTAGTATCAGTAGGTGAAGTGAGTGAGTGAGTTAAAATTTAATGCCGCATCGGCATAATTTCAGCCATATAGCGACCAGTATGTGAAGTAGTTGCCCTGAAAGTAGTACGGTATGTTCATTAGTTGTCATGAAGTGGTGTCTGTATGTTGAGGTCTTCAAGAAGTAGTATGTCATAATCACACGTAAGTAAGTTTCAAATGTTATGTAAATGTGAGGTAATTGTCAAGAAGTGTTACTGTCTGTGAAGTAGTCGTCAAGAAGTAGTATTTTGTGTGCAGATGGTTCCTTGCCACGCTGGTCAGCGGAGGAGTGGGATGTCTGCTGATTCTCTGTGTGTGTCTGGTACAGTTCATCGGATTCTACACAGATGAGAAAGATGGACGTCTCCTGCAGCCATACAGAGGTACACACTGTTATTGGAAACTATACTAAGGATATTAATATTTCCTGGCTAATACCATGTTCATCTCATTGAACGCCTGGTAAAAGTATATTTTCATTAGCTGCACAGCCACAAATGAAAGCATTTTGCACTTTACACATTCATAAGAACAACACCTTTTCTTTTCTTTTGGCCTTGACTATATTGATAGACATTCATGTAAGTATTTACTTTCAAGTTCCCTGTGCTTTGGTTTATGAGCATCATTGAGTTCACTATTAATGCTTTCAAGAGGCCAAACATTTATTTTCTTTTTTTCTCTTGCACTCTTGAATTGATTAATAGGGCTTTCAGGTAAATTGTCCCGGCTGATGCTTGATGATTATACTGGAGCTGGCTATTACTGGGATTTGTTATGTTATGTATTGTACATGCATTAAGTGTTTCCTGTAATCTCCCATTATACGCACTGAGTTACCTCCCTTTGTTTGAGATTCTGTACTTCACATGGCTGCTAGATAAACAATAAATACAGGATGCACACCTGCACAACCTGCACGCAATGATAAACTATTACAGATGTTATTTTTCATGGCAGCAATTGAATGACCATGGCCTATGAAGGTTCTTCTATTGACAAAATTTTGATGTTGTATTCAGTTGTTTGCAGACGTGACATGTAACATTTGTAACCATGGTAACTTTGGATTAAAAAGGTAATAATTTTGTTTGCTTTATTTCCAGGCAACCATTCCATAGCTGGTATGTACACAAACATTTGAACATTATAAAAGAAATCGTTATCATTGGAAACTATAATTACTGTAACTGTATTTCATTAGGCAAGTTGTTATTATTTTGTCCATAGTGACAGGAATACAAGGATTTAAAGAATATATTGTAATTTGAATAAGAATTATATAATTTTGAATAATTGAATTTTATAAAGTAAGGAAAGGGTAAAATAAATTTTTTTTACTTGATAAATACTTCAAAGCACCAAAAACAGGGCTTGTTCGTCGGAATGTCATCACTTGTTTTTTTTCAATATGACTTTCCATAATACAGAGTTTGAGATACTGCACCAGAAAGTGAACAAGGAAGGCTGGCTTGCTCTTGTGGGGATCACAGGCCTGCTGGCTTTCATCGCAGTCGCACTGCTCACACATCTCTTCAGCTTCCATGTCTACCTCAGTAAGTGTCCTACATTTTACCTTGCTCTGACACCCCTAGTACAATAACATGCTTATAGAGGCCATGCTGATCTGCACTTATCTTCACAAGCTCTGTCAGACGGTGATAATGCGACAGAAGATCATGGACCATTTCATGCCTTCTACTATCCAAACAAGTTATCTTTAAGTACCCCAAACATTTCCCTTGACAGGGTGTTGTGTACAAAATCTGTAAGTGGGAGAACTGAATAGTTCATCCTGTCGCTGTTGGAGCACACAGTTGCCTCAATTCGCTGTGCAGAGTTGTGTCCCTTGTGCATGCCAGCAACCTAAGATCGAGGGTTCAAATCCTGGCTATGTCTCTAGGTTTGTCAGCAGTCGTACGGGGGGCACGGGTGGCCCAGTCATCTGAGGCGCCGCGATTCGCTGTGCAGAGTTGCGTCCCTTGGGAACACCAGAAACCTATGATTGTGGGTTCGAATCCCCGTTTGCCCCGATTATGTTTCTAGGTTTGTCAGCACCATACCCGTGCTCATGGGTTTCACCGAAGTGGTAAATGTCTGAGACCTGCATCACTTCAGGCTTTCCTCCCACATTAAGCTGACATGCGGTGTTATAACTGGAATACTGTTAAAAGCGGCGTTAAATCCAACTCACTCACTCACTGTGAACATTTAAGTTATTACAAAAACAGTTGCTTTCCATCTTTGGTAATTGATACGATTGATGATAACAAGTCTGTTTGGGTAAATTTAAACTTTATTTCATCACAGTTGTTCGTGTAAGATGTTTCATGACAATTTTCGTTTTGATAATCGTTAATATTTCTTCCCATCAATGATATTTCTGATTATCAATCTTTTTTACCCAGCCCTAGCCTCCATACTTAATTTCTATGTTGTGATGCACTGACGGCAACATGAATGTGTTCACGGCCTGCCTGTGTTGCAGTGTGTAAGGGCCTGAGTACGTACGACTACATCGTGATGCAGCGGGAGGACCTGAAGGATGCGGAGGAGTACCAGGAGTACACCAGCAACAAGCAGCGGCTGCAGCAGCAGCAGGCCAAGGCCGCCAAGAAGGTAACACCGGCTCTTGAGCCTTGTTTTGTCACCACCATGCCTGTGCTCCTGAGTTTCATCATGATCGTCAACATCTGAGATCTGCATCATTTTGGGCTTTCCTCCCACATCAAGCTGACATGTTTCTGTATGACAGAAATACTGTTCGAAGCGGTGATAAGCCTAAATAACTGATTCACTCGCAATTTACTACAGAAGTTTGACAACTTTTATGCTGCAAATATTCCTCCAACTTCTGTCCTTTCATTCTCATAACCATGTTAACATAGAAGGATTCACATATTGCCTATCTGTCATATTTCCCATCCTGGATAGACTTATAGTAGTTGTAGTTCTGTGATGGTTGTAGCTCTGTGATAGTTGTAGTTCTGTGATGGTTGTAGCTCTGTGATAGTTGTAGTTCTGTGATGGTTGTAGCTCTGTGATAGTTGTAGTTCTGTGATGGATGTAGCTCTGTGATGGTTGTGGCTCTGTGATGGATGTAGCTCTGTGATAGTTGTAGTTCTGTGATGGATGTAGCTCTGTGATAGTTGTAGTTCTGTTGTGGTTGTAGCTCTATGATGGGTATATCTATGTGATGGATGTAGCTCTGTGATGGTTGTGGCTCTGTGATGGATGTAGCTCTGTGATGGTTGTAGCTGGTTGATGGGGGTGGTTCTGTGATGGGTGTAGATCTGTGATGGATGTAGTTCTGTGATGGGTATAGCTCTGTGATGGTTGTAGCTGTGTGATGGTTGTAGCTGTGATGGGTGTAGCTCTGTGATCTAGTTCTGTGATGGGTATAGCTCTGTGATGGTTGTAGTTCTGTGATGTAGCTCTGTGATGGGTATAGCTCTGTGATGGTTCTAGCTATGGTCAGTTGTGGCTGTGATGGTTGTGCCTCCATTAAGTGATGGGTGTAGTTCTGTGATGGGTATAGCTCTGTGATGGTTTTAGCTGTGTGATGGTTGTAGCTGTAATGGGTGTAGCTCTGTGATCTAGTTCTGTGATGGGTATAGCTCTGTGATGGTTGTAGTTCTGTGATGTAGCTCTGTGATGGGTATAGCTCTGTGATGGTTCTAGCTATGGTCAGTTGTGGCTGTGATGGTTGTGCCTCCATTAAGTGATGGGTGTAGTTCTGTGATGGGTATAGCTCTGTGATGGTTTTAGCTGTGTGATGGTTGTAGCTGTGATGGGTGTAGCTCTGTGATCTAGTTCTGTGATGGATATAGCTCTGTGATTGTTCTAGCTATGTGTCAGTTGTGGCTGTGATGGTTGTGGCTCCATTAAAGTTGTAGCTCTGTGATGGTTCTTGCAATGTGTCAGTTGTGGCTGTGATTGTTGTAGCTCTGTCATGGGTGTAGCTCTGTGATGGGTACAGCTCTGTGATGGTTCTAGCTATGTGTCAGTTTGGGCTGTGGTAGTTGTGGCTCTATCATAGTTGTAACTCTGTGGTGGTTGTAGCTTGGATTGTTTTAGCTCTCATAGGGTTGTAGCTCCTAGTTGGTTAAGAAGAACTTTGCCCAGAGATTGATGTTGAGTTGCTTGTGTTATAAGATGCTGCATTTCACAATCATGAGTTGTGTCTCTTATCCACGTTAAGACCTGCTGATAGTGGGTTTCCAAGGCCAAGATGTTCATCGCAATTCAGATCCATTGTAAACAACATGGACTGAACTTAAGCTGAAATACTGTTTACCCTAAAAACATCCAACGCACATACATGTGAGGAGCATTGTGAGAAGGATAGGCACAATTGTGTTTTTTTGTGCTTAGGAAAGGAAGGTAGTACTTGAGATTGGATAGATTGCCAATGATTGTTGTTTGTGTACAGAGTAATCGAGTGACGCCAACAAAGCCAAAGCCAGCAACGACAATAGACACTGTTGATGGCAGCCTTCACAAACAACGCAGGTATGTTCTCAGGGCCCAGTTGTCTGAGGCACCACATTGTTTGTAATGTGTGGAGTTGCCTCCCTTAGTCGTGCCAAGATCCTATGATCTTGATGATGGTGTGAATGAATCCCAGAATTGTCTTGATTTTCATCTCTGAGGCAGGGTTTTCACCAGACTCAAAATATTGCTCCCTATACACATGCAAACTTAGAATGGATTCAAATACTTCACAAAAAATATGTCTGCAAAGCTACAGATAACTTTTCGAGCAATTGAGTTTTTACTCCAGAGTTTCGATTTTGATTTGGTCATTACGTTCTTCATTGGGTAACCAATATTTTTTCACTCATCTATTTATCACTCTATTGTTTTTTTCCCAAAATTAGTGAACATTTAAGGATTTACAAAAAATGAAATAATGTTTTTGATGTATATAACTGTTCTAAATATATAGGCTTGACTCGGAAAGTAAATAAGCTCATCATTGTGTTTTGGAAATTAGCTTCTTTGTACGCATACTGAAAAAGCTTCATTTGGTATTTACGCAAGCTGTTTTCATACATTTGAGGTGTTTTTTTTAAGCATGTGTTTCTGTATGCAACTTAATTGATAGTAATTGGATTTTGAATATTTGGGGGGGTATTTTATGCAAATACGCTGCTTATCTGTAGCTCTGTGTCTGTTTGATTCAATAAACCTGATCAAAGTGAAAGTTTGCAAATTCCATATCACTGGCATTTGTGTTCCACTAAGAGGCACACTCAAAGTTCAGAGTGTCACATCTTGAAGGCTGCATGAACATGATGAAGACGGTAGATGCTTATGACCTGCATCGCTTGGGGCTCTCCTCCCACATTAAGAAGATGTAACTGAAATAATGTTCACTAACTCTTGTCCCAAACAGTTCTAAGCATAACAAAAAAAAATTGTTTTGTTTGGCCCAGAGAAACCTTTATTCATTTGGATCAATGCTTCAGAAGTTAACAAAGAAAAAAAGTTACTTTCGAATTTTCAGAATGGTTCAGATTCCTTATTCATGTACATGCTGTCACGGGTTCTGTGCACAGCACACAGGTCACAAATCAGGTGAAGTTAAGCAACGTCGGTCGCAGAGTCCTCTGATGGATGACCGCGTTTCGGCAGCTTGGCTCCTGGGAGTTTCTAGGACTTCTGTTCTGCCCCGCACTGAAGCACATGTAACAAACTTGGCATCTCCTAGGGCAAGTGACTGTTTTTGAAATGTGCCACTGTTCACCCAGCAGTGAATGGGTACCCGGTAGGATGCGATGGCAATGTGGTTGTTAACCTTCTAACGCAGCTTGAGTTGTATACTCCCAAGGGAGCTGAGAATAATTCTAGAGTGCACAGTGATCCAGGGACCAGGGTAATAATAGCGCTTTGAGCATGCCTCTGTGTGGTGTGGAATATCTGCACCTATTAGCCTATTAGTAGTACAAAATGTAGTAGTATTGCGTATGAGCTGGATGTGTGTAGTGTTGGCCTGTTTTCGCTACAGGAAATTGTCGTATGACAAGGCATTCAGGAACCACTGTGATGAGGAGGGAGAGACTCCACCCCCTACAGCCAGCCCAATACACAAGCATGATGACTCTCGTACTAAAGTATGTACTCTTCTCTTTGTGGAGCACCTGTCTCCCCCAGTTCCCCTTACTTAAGTAAGGCCTGAGGATTGTGGGTAACGATGTGATACTGTGTTGATTGTGTGCTAGTGTATCCCAGTGATGTGGATCACACCATCAAACACTGGTTATTCTGTTCCAAGGTGAGATAACTGAATGTGGTGAGGTAACTGAATGTGTGAGATAACTGAATGCAGTGAGATAACTGAATATTGTGAGATAACTGAATGTGGTGAGATAACTGAATGTGGTGAGATAACTGAATTAGATGAGGTTACTGAATGCAGTGAGATAACAGAATGTGATGAGATAACTGAATGTGGTGAGATTACTGAATGCAGCGAGATAACTGAATTAGATGAGGTTACTGAATGCAGTGAGATAACAGAATGTGATGAGATAACTGAATGTTTTGAGATAACTGAATGCAGTGAGATAACTGAATGTGGTGAAATAACTGAATGTGGTGAGATAACTGAATGTGGTGAGATAACTGAATGTGGTGAGGTAACTGAATGTAGTGAGATAACAAAATGTGATGAGATAACTGAATGTGGTGAGATTACTGAATGCAGTGAGATAACTGAATATGGTGTATATTCGCAGCATTCACTCACTTTTTGTGATTTCTTCCATCTAAAGTTGGAATTCCACCTTTTTGTTTTTGGTAAATCGCACCCAGGTCACTAATTCAGTGGAGTATTTGGTAACATCATGAACAATCACAATGAATCAAAGATTGGTTGAAGGAAGATTCAAGATAACTGCAGTTCAGAATATAAGCTTGAATATCCATTCCGGATTCAAAATTATATTATTCAGATAAATAAATATGGTTGAATATCATATCTTTTAGAAAAGTGTTGGGGTCAGGAAACTTCTTTTGTGTTTGTGAAAAGTGGGGTACTGGATTGGTACTCAATATAACATGACTGTCATTCATTCGTAGTAAAAATAAAAAGGCTGTCATGTGGCGTTTTTAGTCTTACTGTTGGTGACTTCACTCAAGATTTCATTGATTTATGTCAAGAATGCCTAACATTAATATTTGCCCATCATTGTTTTGACTACAAGTGTTTCTTTACTCATGTTACCATGGCAACATGTCTATTTCTGTGCTACTTCTTTCAGAAAAGCATCCGACCAGATGACAGCATGACAGCCGTTAAAAAGATGAAAAAGAAGAAAAAGAAAGTTGTTAAGCCGGGTATAAGCACTGTTGGTATGTTACCATGGTTACTTGTTTAACAATAGCTGGGTATAAGCACTGTTGGTATGTTACCATGGTTACTGGTTAAACAACAGCTGGGTATAAGCACTGCTGGTATGTTACCAAGGTTACTGGTTAAACAACAGCTGTTTATAAGCACTGCTGGTATGTTACCAAGGTTACTTGTTAAACAATAGCTGGGTATAAGCATTGCTGGTATGTTACCAAGGTTACTGGTTAAACAACAGCTGGGTATAAGCACAGCTGGTATGTTACCGTTGTTACTTGTTTAACAATATGGTCATTTGGGCCAACAGCAGGTATTTCTCTAGACCTGCTCAGAGGCCAATATTTGGCCCCAAAGTCTGCAGCAAATTACAGTAAAAATGCCAACTGTAAATCGTCAGTGTGCCAAGTATTTGGCCATCCTGTCTATGACAAAGATGGCTTACGCACCACAGATAAGAGCACATGCAAGTATTGTGATACATATCGGATCGTGAGTAAGGTATCGTGATACATATTGTATCGCACAGTTGGATTATCATCCCAGCCCTAGTGAGTAGTCTTAACATTATCTGCCACACAGCCGGACAGGTCGAGGAAAATTTCAGTCATCCCGACAGAAAAGCTACCAGACACAGGCAGGTTGGCAGGCAGTTATTTTGGACACTGATCCAACATCACCCCATGTAGGGATTCCAGTAAGAATATTTCCCCAGCCTTCTGAGCTGGTTGAATGAGGTGACAAAACAACTCAGGTGGTCATGCAATCTCATTAAAATCAGATCTTAGTTCTCACTACCGCTAAACAAAGATTTGAGGACATCCCATTACAGGTCACGGCAGACCGACCTTGCGCGAACTTTGACTGACCAAGGGAATGACCAATCAGAAGGCAGCTTTCTCGCGCTTTACGGCACCAATTTCAAATTGGCGACCACACTTCGAAACATACTTTGACAAATTCTTGATTACAAATTTGTTGTCGTTAAACCCGTAACTATTGTTCGGAATGCACCGCGTTAAAATTTCGAGGTTGCATGATTAGAAATCACATTCCGACTGTCACTTTCATAATCTGGTAAGCGACACTCTGATTGGTCGGATGAAAGGTTGTTCTGACGTGACCCCTAATGGGATGTCTTCAGATCTTTGTTTAGCGATAGCGAGAACTAAGGTCTGATTTGAATGATATTGGTGGTCATGTTCTGTGACATTGTTGTTAGCATTCATTGTTACTCATATCATTCACTGGTTTGTTAATTACTGACCCCTGTCATTATAACTGCAATATTGATGAGAGCAGAGTTCAAGTAACAAGCATCTCCTGTTTCAGACAACCCCGACTTATATAGTTCGAGTCGTACACGGCACTCTGATTACCACTCGGATTCTGGAGAGTCCTTAAAAGAAGTCCAACACAGGCACCCAGACACCGAGTCTTATGACAGCGCCGTGCTTATGAACTTTGACCAACACTCCTCGCAGGCGAGCCTGTTGTCAGGGAACTCCCACCGGCGCCAGGAAAACAGGAAACGCAGAACGAAAGTCATTGGCGTTGACGTCAACACGGAAGAGGACAATGATGACCTCAATGCAACACACATGTTTTCTATCAACGAAAATGCCAAGTACAGAAAGGATGGTAGCTTAGATTATTCCAATGGCGGTGCCTCTCTGCCCCTCACTCCTGTGATGTTGCGGAAGAAGCAGGATGTGCCCCCGCTTGACTTGACCGCGCTGAGGTCAAGCACTGAAAGCACAGCGTCCGCTACATTCAGGCCATATAGCGGAACTGTCCGTTCCACGGACACATATGGTCTGACGGACAGACCTCTGCCCAGGTTGAAGGCTGTTCCGGAAGGAGGGTTAGATACTGAAGTTTGATCATCTGTTTGGGTCAGGAAGACAGAAGGGAATAGATACATGAGATGACATCAATTGTTAAATATACATGTAGTCTACAAAACATACTTCCTTTAATTATGAAGCAGATAAGTTACATTTGTGGTGTGTGGGGAAGGATATAATTGGTTCTACATCTGTCCAGGAAGTTGAAAATTGCTCAGTAAACAATGTTTAACATTGTTCCAAATTTTGTAATATACTTCTCTGTGCCAGTAACTGATGTTAAAACTATAAATTTGCTTTCAGTATTTACTCAGGAACATATTTGTAGCATCCGTTATCAACATATCGGTGTCATCACACTAGAAAAGAGAGTATAAAGTAAACATTAATTGTTCCTGTGGATTCTAATTACAGTACAGGAGTGATAAGTATAGACATGTCTTTGTTTTCTGAAAAATGGTGGATATACGCCTAACTTGTAGTCATTTTCTGTGTGTATAATATTTATTGACATATTTATCAGAGCGACAGTCATTGACATATTGTGTCATGTTAATTTAGTATTGTTTGTTTTCTGTTTTTCTGTTTTTATTTATGATATTTTATTTCACTTGTCCAATCCGATCCAGCGCTGTTTTAATTGTTACTTGCTGCGAGACTGTGATCGTACAAACACAGGACCCTGCTACTCATTGTATCTCCCTTCGATCCACATACACTGAAACCTTGTTAATCCAAACAGTAACATCCCAGCATCATCATCTTAACTATCACATTTCAGAATCATCCTCATCTATCCAGGGTATTATATCTCCATTCTATTGTAATAACAACCATGGATGGACCCATTTGCCAACATAGCCAGCGTCCCGTTGAACGTACACAATTTTAAGAGATGTGTGAGAGAGGGAGGATGGGGAGAGGGAGGATGGGGCAAGGGAGGGAGAGGGAAACATGGATGACGCCATAGAATGAATCTATGGCGGCGAACGGGTCCAGGTAATAGATCATAATAGAATGGAGATATTATATACTGGATAATCGAGAATGCTGTTTATGTGTAGATGTTCCTAAGTGTCGAGAAGGAAATTATCAGAACTAGAAGGGCTTCACTACGCACAGATAACAAGGGTTTCACTACACACACATAATAAGGGTTTCACTATTCACAGATAGCAAGGGTTTCACTATGTACATCATGAAAGTCACTACACAGATGACGAGGGTTTCACTATGCACAGATAACAAGGGTTTCACAACACACAGATAACAAGGGTTTCACTATACACACATAATAAGGGTTTCTTCACTATGCACAGATGAAAAGGGTTTCACTACACACACATAATAACAAGGGTTTCACTACACACACATAGTAAGGGTTTCACTATGCACAGATAAAAAAGGGTTTCACTACACACACATAATAACAAGGGTTTCACTACACACACATAGTAAGGGTTTCACTATGCACAGATAAGGGTTTCACAACACACAGATAACAAGGGTTTAACTATTATTCAGTATTAAAGAAGTTGTTATCCATAAATTGTGTCTACATTGTTAAACACGCTCTTCTTGGAATACATGTATACATTTGAATTTTTTTATGACAACCTGTTTGGAATATATTGAAGTTGTTAATCATGTTAATATTAATATTATTATTTAATACATGTTTGAAACAATAATGAATAGATTTACAGATTTGATAATCTGCTACGTTCTGTAATGTTTATGAGTGTGGAATGATATTTAGGATTTATTAGGCATGAAACTACTGGCTCTCAGGCCATTTGTTGGTGTGAAGGGGCAGCCTTGTCTGGTGGGCAGTGGGTGATTAGAGTCTTTATTTCTTTGTCCAAAAGATGAGATGTATTACTGCTGCTGATGCTGATGACAAGGCCCAAGAACCAAGTATAATTCATGAAGCCTGACTGTGTGCATAGGCCTGTAGTTGAGTATGATCATCCCTGACTCTTCGTCATGTGCTGCTGTTGTGTACATACTTGCATCCCTGTCTCCGTACCTTGCGTGTTTCTATTGGTGGTACATCATAGTTGCTGTACAGAAAACTTGTGATACCAAAAACACTGTGACCTACTGGACAGATTCACAGTCACAATATGCACTTGTTACCATGGTTACCTGTATATATCTGGCTCAGGCGTGTATCTGTGATAGGCATGTTATTTACAGGAACTGCCTCAAAGATGTCTCCATGTTTCTCATATGTTCCAATGGCTAGGTGGCCCATGCACTGGGTTTAGCTGTTCAGAGTTGCCTCAAAGATGTCTCCGTGTTTCTCATATGTTCCAATGGCTAGGTGGCCCATGCACTGGGTTTAGCTGTTCACAGTTGCCTCAAAGATGTCTCCATGTTTCTCATATGTTCCGATGGCTAGGTGGCCCAAGGCACTGGGTTTAGCTGTTCAGAGTTGCCTCAAAGATGTCTCCATGTTTCTCATATGTTCCGATGGCTAGGTGGCCCAAGGCACTGGGTTTAGCTGTTCAGAGTTGCCTCAAAGATGTCTCTGTGTTTCTCACATGTTCCGATGGCTAGGTGGCCCAAGGCACTGGGTTTAGCTGTACAGAGTGGCCTCAAAGATGTCTCTGTGTTTCTCACATGTTCCGATGGCTAGGTGGCCCAAGGCACTGGGTTTAGCTGTTCAGAGTTGCCTCAAAGATGTCTCTGTGTTTCTCACATGTTCCGATGGCTAGGTGGCCCAAGGCACTGGGTTAAGCTGTACAGAGTTGCCTCCCCTGGGTGTGCCACAAACTTATGATAGTCGGTTTGAATCCCGGTTTGCCCTGATTATGTTTCTAGGTTTGTCAACACCATACCCGTGCTCGTGGGTTTCACCAAAGTGGTAAACGTCTAAGACCTGCATCACTTCAGGCTTTCCTCCCACATCAAGCTGATATGGTAACTGAAATTCTGTACAAAGCAATGTTATACCAATATCACATCTTTTGAGACATATGGATAAATAATGATCGATCATGAAGGTAAAAAGCAGAATCAACAGTTCAGAGCATTTCCTTTCTTTGTCCTTCATGTACAACTGAAAGTCTGCCCAGAGTGTCTAGAAAGTGAGATTCTGTTCCTGGGTAATAGTGGGGTCGGGTAGCCTAGTGGTTAAAGCGTTCGCCCGTCAAGCCGAAGACCCGGGTTTGATTCCCAACATGGGTACAATGTGTGAAGCCCATTTCCGGTGTCCCCCGCTGTGATATTGCTGGAATATTGCCAAAAGTGGAGTAAAACCATACTCACTCACTCTTAGGTAATAATGTGTAGAGTGCTTGATGTTCCCAGCACTGGGACTACCTACTTACAGAGATAGTCCTACCAATCTCCTGTTCATAATAAAAAAACAAGAAGCTGCTTTAATATTCAGATTTCATGAAAATTAAAAACAATTGATTCAATTTGGGGTTTCTTTTCAATTTTGACCTCCCTTTCTCAAGGTGCTTCCTGAAACACAGTCTGAAAAAATGTGTCCTTTAAATGAGTTCAAAAATCACACCGGTTAAGTGATTAGTGATTCAAATTGGGAAACATCCATAATGTTTCCTTGTTTAACATGAGATCATGTTGCGAAATTAAGTTTTTATTAAATGACAGGTCAAAGAGTTTTTAAATTGACTGTCTCTGAATATTTTGTCCGCATGGGTCGGGAGGAAACAGTTATCTCATTTAGTCATGTCTTGATGCTGACAATGCCAAGCTGACCCTCACTGGCCATTGTCCAGTGTCATGACCTGCATCTTGTCATACAGCCATATATTCACAGAAATCCATCTGGACCCTTGAACATCTGGGGTAGAATAGGGCTTCAGCCACCCATGCTTGCCCTAAAATGTGACTATGCTTGTCGTAAGAGGCAACCAACGGGATGAGGTGGTCAGACTTGCTAACTTGGTTGATGCATGTCATCGTATCCCAATTGCGTAGATCAATGCCCATGACGTCACTCACTGGATTGTTTGGTCCAGACTCGATTACTTACAGACCGCCGTCATATAGCTGTAACATTGCTGAGTGCGGCATTAAGCTACAAACAAATAAAACTTTGAGGAAGCCCAGCATTTCACATTTTGTTTTCTCAAAGGCATATCGCAATTCACGTAAGTGGGAATTGTTCCTTCGTGATATGCCTTTTAAAGCGCATAATTTCAAGCTGGAATATTGCAGAGTGCGGCATTAAACAACAAACAAACAAAAGATACTTAAAGATTTTTCTCAGATGAAGATGTTATGGTTGACCTAACATAGTGGATGATTTAGAGTGAGACTTGCAAAGGAGCCTCCGGTTCGTCAATCGTAGCACTGGTTGCTGTGTGGAATGAGACTGTTATGCAGGATTCAATGACCTTGTAGATGTCAATAGGACATCCCCTCAAGGCTGCTGTGACAATTGTTTGATAATGCCATAACTATGTATTGATTTTAAAGGGTTTATTGATATGCTATTGATTGCCTTGAAAGGTTCTATTGACATTGTTGTGTTGATGATGTATTGGATGCAGGGGTAGGTGCTTCATATGATCAATATACTGGTCCACCATGTACTGGTGAATATATGCATCCTTTAAGTTTGAGGACTTGGGTATTGATTGTATCATTGTAAGGCTTTGTGCTTTAGAAACTATGTTCCATGATACAATCCTATTGCCGTGTTATACAACCTAGCATCCCCCCCGAAACCATGGTACTGTCAGATGGGTGAGTGTGCCAACCCAACCCCCTCCCCCCATCCCCTTAGTCCCGAATACCATCTAATTTTTCACTCTGAATCATTGTTCACCCAAGAATCCCGAAAACTATTTAACACAATTTTCAAAAGCATTGAGAAAAGGGTGCGATTTGAAGTTAAATTTCTGAAAAGATATTGAAGAAATGAAATATACATGTATAAAGGACATTTCTTTGTGCACCAAGCCAATATTCTTTTTTAAAATGGTGAATCTGCATACCCAGTATTTTATTTTTGTCCTGTGTACAACACTGGCGAGTCCTGAATACCGTGTAAATATACCCCGAATCCCATGTACCCAAGGGGGGATGGATGCCTCATTGGCATTACCTGCTTCGCTTTCCTCCCACATAAAGCTGATGCTGTGATATGACTGAAATACTGCACACGGCACTGTTAAACCCAACTCCTGTCCTGTCCTTTCTCAGCCGTCTGAGGTACCGCAATTAGGTTACAGAGTTACATCCCTTGAGCACGACGGAAACATATGATCGTGGGTTCAAATACCAGTTGCCTGATTATGTTTCTAGGTTTGTCAGCACCGTACCCATGCTTATGGATTTCTCCAAAGTGGTAAACGTCTGAGACCTGCATCACTTCAGGCTTTCCTCCCACATTAAGCTGACATGCCGTGATACAACTGGAATACTGTTCAAAACGGCCCTAAACACTCACCCTCCTATCTTTAGTTATCATTGGTGAAGTAATATTCAGTCTTGTAGGGCTGGGATGGGTTCCCACAGGATTCCCCGGACCCGTGGTTAGTCACGGGATATATTCTAATGACTAAAATTATCTGGAACTCTATGGTCACACTACAAGTCATTAATGTTCGTTTTTCTTTCTAATACGTTTTGCCAGGGTTATGCTAAAAAAGTTCTCAATAGGACATTTTGAGACATCTCCTGAGGCCTACAGTGGGTACCCGGGTAGGGTCGGGTAATAGGGAGGTGGGTACCAGGTAGGGTAATAGGGGGGCAGGTAATAAATTTGGACACATCCCAGCCCTACAGCCTTGGTTCACAGAATCACACAGTGGTTGTATCACTAGGAATGTAATAAAACCACATACTTAAACATAACTGTGGTAGGTTATGATCTCTCCATCTGTGCTTGGCTATCGTGTATCTCGGCCTCTGCTGAAGCCTTGATGGTGCAACAGCTGCACACGTATCACTAACCAGGGCATTAGGCATATTTGGAAACAATCTTTGTTTGTGCAATCTGCCGATCCTGCAAAAATCTTTAACTCAAAATGAATTTGGGAAGCTCGAATATTATGTACACCCTCCAGGTCATAATGTCTGTATTCATTCGATAGTCTGGATGACAAGCAAACTCCCTACCCTCCTGACTTCACTTGGGTCTTGCTGCTCAAAACACGGATATTTTTTATGATGGCCTTATTTAGTCAGGGGAAACGTGTGGTTTGATGGAGTCTGCTGGATACGTGGTACACTAACATATTTCACATGTTATCATGGGCATGTATAGAGAGATGTGATCAATGCAGTCAGTCATCTCTGAATTTAGATCTGTTGTCATGCAAACAGTTTCATGATTTTCACTGAATTTATTTTCCGTTCAGTCTAACCCATTGTATATTAATTGTACTTTAACATTCAACATTCAACATTCCACATTCCACATAAGTATGTAATTTTACATGTTTTATAAAGGAGTGTCAGGTTTGTTGGCAGTGAATACAAGGAGGTAGTGTTTTGAATCTTCACGGTTTGGTAATGTCACTGAAGTGATGACAGGCTGATCCTGTCTCGATGGCCACAGGCTCATCACCTGTGTTAGGTCCAAGAGGTGAAGGTCACAGCATCAGGCTAAAGGGGACCTCACTGTTGCTTGTTATACCATTGTGATAAGGTTGTTATTTTATGGCTGAAAAGACCTTTCGCTCCCAACTATCAAATGTTTGTGATCAGATTTCTCTAAAGGTATAAATGGGGTGTGCCATTTGGGACATTTTGGAGATTTGGTTTTGACTTCAGTCCAGCTTGTTGAGCAATACGATGCAACACATTCCAACAGGGTTTTGACCACTGTGCCCCGATGTTGTATACATTCCGCCATTGTTGTATGTACATGTATTATACAACATGTCCACCATATGCAGCGACCAGATTCAGGAAACTCTACCAAAGCGCCATCTGTATGCAGAGCTGTCTGTACAATCCATGTGTATTTATAGGCAGTAGTGTCTGGATGGAACTAGTTGAGGTATATATACCAGGCTCCATCTGTGTATTGATATGCGGTAGTGTCTGGATGGAACTAGTTGAGGTATATATACCAGGCTCCATCTGTGTATTGATATGTGGTAGTGTCTGGATGGAACGTAGCTGAGGTATATATGCCATGCTCCATCTGTGTATTGATATGCAGTAGTGTCTGGATGGAACTAGTTGAGGTATATATGCCAGGCTCCATCTGTGTATTGATATGCGGTAGTGTCTGGATGGAACTAGTTGAGTTATATATACCAGGCTCCATCTGTGTATTGATATGCGGTAGTGTCTGGATGGAACTAGTTGAGGTATATATACCAGGCTCTATCTGTGTATTTATAGGCAGTAGTGTCTGGATGGAACGTAGCTGAGGTATATATACCAGGCTCCATCTATGTATTGATATGCGGTAGTGTCTGGATGGAACTAGTTGAGGTATATATGCCAGGCTCCGTCTGTGTATTGATATGCGGTAGTGTCTGGATGGAACTAGTTGAGATATATATGCCAGGCTCCGTCTGTGTATTGATATGCGGTAGTATCTGGATGGAACTAGTTGAGATATATATGCCAGGCTCTGTCTGTGTATTGATATGCAGTACTGTCTGGACGGAACGTAGCTGAGGTATATATGCCAGGCTCCGTCTATGTATTGATATGCAGTAGTGTCTGGATGGAACTAGTTGAGGTATATATACCAGGCTCCGTCTATGTATTGATATACAGTACTGTCTGGATGGAACGTAGCTGAGGTATATATGCCAGGCTCCGTCTATGTATTGAAAGTCAGTAGTGAGTGGATGGAAACGTAGTTGAGGTATCTATGCCAGGCCTCAAGGAATGAATTTTCTTCTGCTTTCATTAAGCTGAATATGTTGGTTTTACATGCATGGACACATGCAGAATACTGTAAGCCATATATGTAATGTTCAGTATGCTGTGCGTAAACGTTAGACAATTAGAAGGCCAATCATATTGTTCTTGTTGTGGATTTTCCTGGTAAATATATTTCAACATGTATAAGGAAAAACTTAAAAAAAAAATGCCAATTGTCTCAAGATTAATGTGACATAAAAAACTCTTGAATGAAATTCAGAGAAAACAATATACAGTAAACTACGGTTATAACGAACTGACGGATATAACGAACTTACTTTTTTCGTCCCGACTATTTGCTGTAGTCATGCTGTATATATGCTTATATCGAACTACGGTTATAACAAAATATAATTAGTAGTCCCTTTGAGTTCGTTATAACCGTACTTTACTGTACATGTATTAAAACAGGAAAACTATTGGCCTTGCATGAATAATAAATGTCAAGTTTAGCATGAATGTTGCTAGCTGAGAAAGATGTTCCAGGAGGCGGTCAACTTGGAGGAAGGTCATCCTCTGCTGATCGGTGATACTTTTGTTTCAGAGTCAGAATGACCTGTATTACAAAGCGCTGACTACATCTAGTTAGTGAGGACCAATTCTATTATAGTGAGGACTTCTGTTCATATTGTGGAGTAGTTCTCGTTGTTTTTGTTTATAGATAGGGATGTGTATGTTGCCAGTTCGGTTGATGTCTGTGATAGTTGAATAATTGTATCACCCATCTGTGATGAATTTATAAACAACCTATTTTCTACATCTGTTGTCTGTTATCATTTTGAAGGCTGCTATGTCCTATGTACACCATATAAAACTAACGCAGCCTGATCTGGGTGTCGGGGCACGGGTGGAACAGTCACCTAAGGTGCATGAATTCACATTGCAGAGTTGCGTCCCTTGGCACAACAATGATTGAGGGTTCAAATCCGTGTTCGCCCTGATTATATTTCTAGGTTTGTCAGGACCATACCCATGCTCATGGGTTTCATGAAACCTGCATTTCTTCTGGCTTTCGTCCAATATTAACATTAAACACATATACCTGAAAAACTGTTTTAGGTAGTGTTTACCTCAACTCAAGAAAATGTAATCTGGCTGCAGGCAATTGTAAGAGGCAAGTAAAATGAGTGTTTGGTGGACTAGAGATCACTGGTGTGTGTTGTCTAACAGGACCTAAGATCACTGGTGTTTGTTGTCTATTAGGACCTAGGATCACCGGTGTGTGTTGTCTACTCTGAGGACCTAGGTATCACTGGTGTGTGTTGTCTATGAGGACCTAGGATCACTGTTGTTTGTTGTCTATGAGGACCTAGGATCACTGGTGTGTGTTGTCTATGAGGACCTAAGATCACTGGTGTGTGTTGTCTACACTGAGGACCTGGGGATCACTGGTGTGTTGTCTACACTGAAGACCTAAGATCACTGGTGTGTGTTGTCTACACTGAGGACCTAGGGATCACTGTTGTGTGTTGTCTATGAGGACCTAGGATCACTGGTGTGTGTTGTCTACACTGAGGACCTAGGGATCACCGGTGTGTGTTGTCTACACTGAGGACCTAGGGATCACTGGTGTGTGTTGTCTATGAGGACCTAGGATCACTGGTGTGTTGTCTATGAGGACCTAGGATCACTGGTGTGTGTTGTCTATGAGGACCTAGGATCACTGGTGTGTGTTGTCTACACTGAGGACCTAGGGATCACTGGTGTGTGTAGTCTACACTGAGGATCTAGGGATCACTGGTGTGTGTAGTCTACACTGAGGACCTAGGGATCACTGGTGTGTGTTGTCTACACTGAGGATCTAGGGATCACTGGTGTGTGTTGTTTACACTGAGGACCTAGGGATCACTGGTGTGCGTTGTCTACACTGAGGACCTAGGGATCACTGGTGTGCGTTGTCTACACTGAGGATCTAGGGATCACTGGTGTGCGTTGTCTACACTGAGGATCTAGGGATCACTGGTGTGTGTTGTCTACACTGAGGACCTAGGGATCACTGGTGTGTGTTGTCTACACTGAGGATCTAGGGATCACTGGTGTGCGTTGTCTACACTGAGGATCTAGGGATCACTGGTGTGCGTTGTCTACACTGAGGATCTAGGGATCACTGGTGTGTGTTGTCTACACTGAGGACCTAGGGATCACTGGTGTGTGTTGTCTACACTGAGGACCTAGGGATCACTGGTGTGCGTTGTCTACACTGAGGACCTAGGGATCACTGGTGTGTGTTGTCTACACTGAGGATCTAGGGATCACTGGTGTGCGTTGTCTACACTGAGGATCTAGGGATCACTGGTGTGTGTTGTCTACACTGAGGACCTAGGGATCACTGGTGTGTGTTGTCTACACTGAGGATCTAGGGATCACTGGTGTGCGTTGTCTACACTGAAGATCTAGGGATCACTGGTGTGCGTTGTCTACACTGAGGATCTAGGGATCACTGGTGTTTTACGGCTTGACGAGGTGTTGCTGTAATTATGGAGAGCCTTTGGAAACCTTCTAGAACATTGCTGACAGAGACTGGCTGACACAGATGGAAAGAGTTAGAGTAACCCGTATACCAAGCACCGAAGGTATCCAGGCACATGTCTGTTAAGTATTGAGAGTCGTGAAAGGGCCTCCAACATGGTATACTAAAAGTTCAGCCAAAATGCTGCTGATCTGGTCAATATACGCCGATGACGCGCTATACCCATAGATCGATCATTAGTTTTCCTGTTCAAGTCTGTTGTTTCTCTGGGATATGATACTTCTGAAAACTCACCCATATATTCCCATGCTTATTATTCCTTTCACAAAAGGACACACATATTTTTCACCAGGAACATATTTATTCTGGCATTTAGGAATAGTCGTCTTGACAAGTACATAAATTAACAGCTACGTGTCAATGGTAATAAATAAATGGCAGTGTGAAAAAGTGAAACAATTAAAAAAATGCAAAGCGAGATTATACATTTTAAAAGTACTTAGAACGAGTCGCAATATATACAGACACATACATGTCGAAATTCAACAAAACAATTTACACATCTACCACTAATGATATCATTAACTGATTTGCCATATGATAAGCTATTCTTGACCCTTTATGAAGTTAATTCCAAAACAATCCACGTACATTTTGCCAAAGGCTGTCAAATATTTGTGCGTTTCAGTATCTCATCAAATAATGTAGTTAACAACACACTTCAGTTTTATTCATGATCATATCATTTTTTAACACCCGCCTGCCATGTGCGCAAAGCATGTACATTCAAACATCCCCGGTTTAATGATAAAAAGCAAACGCAAAAAAAATATCTGAAGCCCATAGGAGAAATATTCTAAAATGCCATTTTTCTACTGGGTACCCATCTTACAACTAACTAATGCAACGCAGCAATGTATTATTACAATAACAATTTTCACACTCTGGTAAGCCAGGAAAGATGGTCACTGATAACAGGAATATAGATTTGATGACGAACCAAATATGCATGTTATCATATCTTTTGAAAAAGATAATGTTTTTATATAAAATAAATACCTAAACGAAAACATGCCTATATTTTAACCATAATTTGTGAAAATAAACACTACCAGCAGTGATACTGTATATCAACAATCAGACCCCATACAAAATATATTTGTTATTAATTATTTGAAATAAGTCACAGATTTCTATTGACGGATCAATTCTCAATGGATGCTGCGGTGGACTCCCTTCGAAAGCTCCTTCCGCACGCGTCACAACGTCGTCGTACAGAGCTCCGCTAACGGGCTGTCGCTGTGAAGAGATTGCAGGCGATGTACGTGTCACACGACAACAAGCGCCTGAAACCCCATTCGCTGAGCTCGCACTCTACATCGGGGTGTCGTTGAGAGAATTCTGGCTGCCAGTATCGTCATTGTCGTCGTCATCCTCGCTCTTACTTTCTTCATCCTTTTCTTCCTTCATACAGGCAATGAATTCTGTTGGGGGAAAAACAATACCGTTTGAATATCAGAACAATATCCAACATTTATCAGCGATATTTTACAGAAGGTATTGCCACAAATAACGGTTTCTTTAAGATATCGCCATATGATCATATCGATGTTTGTCTTGTACTAATTAATTCTCACCTTCAAAATCGATCCTGCCATCACCATCGATGTCGACCTCGGCAATCATCTCGTCAACTGAAATAAGGGTAAATACGGTAATAGCCAGTGTAAAAAATGCACGGGGGTTTAGTGTATGAGAGTGATAATTTTGCCGTGTACATGTAGAGTGAGTGAGGTTTTACGCCGCTTTCAGCCATATTCCAGCAATATCACGGCGGGGACACCAGAAATGGGCTTCACACATTGTACCCATGTCGGGAATCGAACCCGGGTCTTCGGCGTGACAAGCGAATGCTTTAACCACTAGGCTACCCGACCGCTACCCTACCCGAAGTCCCAATGATCTCCAGCGAGTTGGCCTTGCTTTGGTTACTGATGGCCTATAGCCCGTGTTCTAAACAGTATTAATAATATTGTCATGCCCAAATATGTTTGAAAACCATAATTTGTGAAAATAAACACTGCCAGCAGTGATACTGTATATCAACACTGTGGTATCACAATGACTGGCCAGACTGCGCTCAATGTTGTCCATGACCTAGTCACAGGTCAGTACTATCGGGACAACAGCATTGCACCACTCGTGCTGCGATTTGCACAACGTGTTGGGCAACGTTTCGTATTTCAAGATATAATGCACGTGTTCATCGTGTCCTGATTGTGCCCGAATTCCCCGAGCCGCAAAACAGCCATGCCATCCATCCTCACTGTTCCCCTGTTAAACACGCCTGGGACACGATGAGTGGAACAACTCTGGAGTCAAGCTGATATTGGTCGACTCATCAGAAGCATGCCTCGAAGAACATTGGTGGTTTTACCCGATGTTAGTTGGTTTTGTTGTTGTTGTTTTACGCCGCACATATTCCAGCTTTATGACGGTGGTCTGTAAATAATCGAGTCTGGACCAGACAATCCAGTGATTAATATCATGAGCATCGAACCAAGCAATTGGGATCGATGACATGCATCAACCAAGTCAGCGAGCCTGACCACCCGATCCCGTTAGTCGCCTTTTACGACAAGCATAGTCGCCTCCGATATTAGTGACATTGGCTGCAAAATGCAATGCAAATTTCGAATTTGACCCCGGCCTCTTTAACGACCTTATGCGGCACCATCTCATCACACCAACCATGAGAACCCATTAGATCCGATCGCCTACTCCCTAGCAGATATGAGCGCCAGGCAGGGTAAGGACAAGTACCATCAACAAGTACCATCTTTTAATGTCCTTTTGGTATGACGCGGCCGGGGATCGACCTTCCGCCCTCCGAGCTGACGCTCTACCACTAGACCAGGAGGCGGTCCCAGCATGATCTGACAAATGTGTTTTGTTTAACGTCTGTTCATCAACAAGTGTACGTACTTTCCTCCTCAGTGAGGTCTTCTCCCATACATTGTAGCACTGCCCTCAAGTCAGACGCCGTGATGTACCCACACCCAGACTTGTCAAACACCTGCAACAAACACCAAGACACATACAGAAGAGTGGGTGAGTGAGTATGCTTTTTTGCCGCTCTTGGTAATATTCATCCCTATCACGAGGTGATACCAGAAATAGGTTTCACTGATTGTACTCATGTTGGGAATTGAACCCCGGACCTCATCGCTCACTTAGAGGCAAACAAGTAATGTATGATGCTATGATCTTAATCGGTCAAAATGAATACTTGATCAATAAAGGCACTTTAAAATGAATAAGAAATGACGTGATTGCAAGGGAACGATGTTCTATGTGCGGCCATATTCGGTAATTAGAATCATATATGAAGATGGGACGTCAGATCTGTGTAATTAGGGCAAACATTCCCTGTTATTTTCCCTTCACATTATAAAGTTGCGTTAGTTGGATAAACAATGTAGTGTTTGAACGACTTGAATCAAACTTGCTGGACTGCCATATGCCTCAACCGTAGTCCGCCTTTAACATATGTAGTGTTTCCAAAGAAATCTTGTAATCTGTGTATATAAGACATCAGCCTCAACTCATAAGAAGTTAAAGAATTCCCATTATGGCTATTGTTGATCATTGAGATAAAATATTAACTATAGTAATAGGGGGAAAATCGGTTGTTCCTTTAATGTCTTTTGAATATTTTTTGGACCGAAATCTGGAACAAACCGCCTCACGATCCTATAAATAGACAGGTTGTCTCAAAGCTCCTTACAGTGAAGGCTTGCCGGAGTTCCTCCTCCTCGTCCTCCTCCGACTGCTCGCTGCTGATGCCGCCCATGTTCGCCATTACCTGTACGAACTCCTCGAACGTGAACGTGCCGTCACCTGCCACACGGGAGAGAGAGAGAGAGCGCCTTAAAATACCCATACAGTAAAACTTAATCGTGTAAATGGTCTTTACTGTGGAACCCTGGCTCGGTAATACACACAATGCACACACACACACACACACACACACACACACACACACACACACACACACACACACACACACACACACACACACACACACACACACAGACATACGCGGACACTGACACACACACAGACATACACACAGAGACACACACACGCACACATGTACACACACACAGACACACACTCAGACACACACACACGCACACATGTACACACACTCAGACACACACACACACACATACACAAACACACAGACACAATGCACACACACAGACAAACACACGCACACACACACACAGACACGCACACACATACCCACACAGACACAAACACACGCACACACACACACACACACACATGCACACAAACACAGAGCATACATACACATACAGCTTGCGTTATACACAACACACACATACACACAACATACATACACTTACAATCAAACACACAGAGCATACATACTCACACAGCTTACATACCAGAAGAGCCACGTCCATCCGATTTCAGATTTTAAAACTGTTCTGGTAACTAACTCCCGAACAACAACATACTAGGTCTGAATTAAGAAGGTTCGTTATCTCGGATAAACCATTACAAAGATGTAAAAAGTTGATCCGCAAGTGCTTGATTTCATTATCAATTAATATCCTGTTATTAGCAAGATCCTCAAGAAATTAATTTACAAAATACTTTACAAAATCTGTTTTAACAGGAAGCAGAGTGAAAAGCGGCCATAACCGATATAGATGTGCTCAAGACAGTGGTCAGTAAATGAATCGTTCCAGTGACTAGCGATACTATTCAACGATTAACCTCATAGGTTTCTGCAGCTCGTTATACCCATTATACGTCACTGGTACGCGTGGCGATTGCATATGGAACATGACACACACAAATCCATCAAACGGTTATATTAACTCAGCTCCTTGTGACGGCGCGGCTGCTTCTAGAACTTGACACAGACATCCCCCATATTGTATTTCTCTACCCCGCCACATTGATGTATAGCCAGGTAATCATGTCGCCTATAGTAGCATAGAAATGTATTATCATTAAAACACGACATATACAAGCTCGTAACATATAACATACTACTGGTTAGTTGTTAAGTGTCAGCTCCATGAAACAGCGTTTGGTTATAAATTAGAGATACTGTCTTCATCAGCTTTATGTCTCGGGAAACTTATTTGAGATCAAAGGCGTTATATAAATAAATCATCAAAGAAATGTTCCGATCTCGGCATCAGGTGTTGGTTGCGAGAAGCCTGGTGAGGACTGTAAATATGTCTCCGATTCTAGGTATGTTCGCTACGGGTCCCTAATATAGTGTTGCCATGGTGATTCATTCTCATACTTTCCTATGTTGCCATAGTGATTCATTATTACACCTTCCTATGTTGCCATAGTGATTCATTATTACACCTTCCTATGTTGCCATAGTGATTCATTCTCATACTTTCCTATGTTGCCACAGTGATTCATTCTTATACCTTCCTATGTTGCCATAGTGATTCATTCTGACACCTTCCAATGTTGCCAAAGTGATTCATTCTGACACCTTCCAATGTTGCCATAGTGATTCATTCTTATATCTTCCTATATTCCCATAGTGATTCATTCTTATACCTTCAAATATTGCCATAGTGATTCATTCTTATATCTTCCTATATTGCCATAGTGATTCATTCTTAAACCTTCTAATGTTGCCATAGTGATTCATTCTTATTCCTTCCTATGTTGCCATAGTGATTCATTATTACACCTTCCTATGTTGCCATAGTGATTCATTTTGACACCCTCAAAAGTTGCCATAGTAATTCATTCTTACACATTCCTATGTTGCCATAGTGATTCATTCTTATATCTTCCTATGTTGCCATAGTGATTCATTATTACACCCTTCCTATGTTGCCATAAAGATTCATTCTGATATCTTCCAATGTTGCCATAGTGATTCATTCTGACACCTTCCAATGTTGACATAGTGATTCATTCTTACACCTTCCAATGTTGCCATAGTGATTCATTTTTATACCACCCTATGTTGCCATACTGATTCATTCTTATACCTTCCTATGTTGCCATAATGATTCATTTTCATACCTTCTTATGTTGCCATAATGATTCATTCTTACACCTTCCAATGTTGCCATAGTGATTCATTCTTACACCTTCCTATATTGCCATAGTGATTCACTGTTACACCTCATATGTTGCCATAGAGATTCATTCTTATATCTTCCTATGTTGACATAGTGATTCATTCTTCCACTTTCCTTTGTTGCCATTGCGATTCATTCTCACGCTTACCATGGTTTAAAGGATATTTAAAGAGAAATTCCTCCTCAGTTTGGTTAAAATTGTAAAACCGAGGGCTCATGAACCGTCTAAATGCAAGAAATAATAAAAGAAAATTAAGAAAACATCGGAATACCTTACAGTGAAACAAAACAATGTATCGCGGCATAAAAGGAATTCGATCAAAGCGTGTGAGAGAAAGATCACGTGCAGCATGCACGCGACAAAGTCATGACATGTAAAATTAGACATCCTTTCATCAACTACCCCCGTGACTTAGTGGGAAGACAGTGGGTTACAAAACTTAACGCGATGCGTGCGGTTACAGGTTCGATTCACGTCATGGAGTTTTCACGTGAAAAAAAGTTGTTACTTTTAACAAATAAAAATCAACATTATATTCACATCAAAAGGCCACTTTGTGTCAATAGTCATTTGTAAAACCCCTAAACAGGTCTCACGTGAAAGTAGTACCTCTCACAAGGTTACCGTGAGATAGGAAGATACCTACAATACAATAGGTAAAAGTGTCAGTAGGTTTATAAAACTCCTGATACAAGACGTTCGGCTGTCAGTACTGCTTTGAGTTTCTGAACCTTATCAAGTTCTATAAGGGCTGACGGAGGTAGGCATTTTAGAAACATGAGAATGGATGAGAATGCAACCGTTGTATAAATTGTTCTTGACCTCATCATTAACACATGTTTGGGAAGCATATGTGTAAAAGGCATCGTTTTTGTGTGCTATAATCAGTTGCTGTATCGCTTTTAATAGCTTTAAGATGGGCACAATGAAACATCTTCGAATATCTTCTATATGAAACAGGAAATGTTTCGTTCATTGCTTTCAAACCGGGCATGATGCATACACGTCCATAAAATAAGATGGGCGAACTGGTGAGTAACAAAGAACGGTTCATCTGGGTGCAGGTACTCACGGTGTGTATGAACTAGCTGATCGCGCTGATGCTTCCCTTAAGTGTCAGAGGGTTTTTGCCAACGTTTAATACATAGAAAGTTTTTCGAATTCCTTGCAAGGAGCGGCGGAACAGTTTTTTGAGGACCCATAACTCGTTTCGGTTCAAAACATTCAGTGATGTACTTTATGCTTGTCAATCCTGACGACAAATTAGTTTGGATGACCTCTATCAGTGTCAGTATCAACACACAACAACATCCCTCCACAACAACAACAATCCACTCACCATTCTAGCAACAGACGCCCTGATCTATTCTGACACGCTCAACTCACCAACCCGTAGGTCAACTCACCAACACGTAGGTCAACTCACCAACACGTAGGTCAACTCACCAACACGTGGATCAACTCACCAACACGTAACTCAACTCACCAACACGTGGCTCAACTCACCAACACGTAGCTCAACTCACCCACACGTGGCTCAACTCACCAACACGTGGCTCAATTCACCAACACGTAACTCAACTCACCAACACGTGGCTCAACCCACCAACACGTAGTTAACGCCACCAACACGAAACTTACATAGCTCAAGTCACCAACACGAAACTCAACTCACCAACACAACACGTAGCCTAACTCACCGTCACGTAGCTCAAGTCACCAACACAAACTCAACTCACCAACACATAGTTCTACTCACCATCGATGTCTATCTCCTTGATCATATCCTTGAGTTCATCCCCTGACGGGAACTGTCCCAGGTTCCTCATGACGGTGCCCAACTCATCCGTGGAGATAGACCCGTCTCCATCCTTGTCGAACAGTCGGAAGGCCTCTCTCAACTCTGAATAAAACATAGGTGAGTATGGTCGTGACATACAGCCTTCAGCAGACAACTGCCTATCACCACGGTCGAGATATGCTTGCCGTAACCTGTATATCTACAAGAGACTGATTTCCAACTGGCGTTATACTTAGCTAAACATATATATACAGAATAGATATACAGTCCACAGCTGCAGGAATCAAGTATCTAAGATAATTAATCTGCTCCAGAAAATCCAGCGAAGTTGTCCAAGAAACGTGTCACAGACAGCTATTACAGAATGTCAGGGTCGGTCACGGAGAAGAGTTGAACCGTCTCTAAGACACTAATACAATGTCATCACGATACATTGAGAACTATTATTCTCGTTTTCTCTTCAACTTTCCACGACGTCAGACTCTGTGTATAATTATTTGGATGAAAGAAAGAATGTTGGCTATGCAACTCTTCCAGATATTGCTGATGAAAGTGGTGAAAATAGCGGTGGGGTTTCAGACAGCTGCTGCTGGAGAAGAGATGCTCTGTCTTCTAGAACCCAGCTAGCACTGCTTCAGTTCCCGGTCTCTGCCAGCCAGCAAGAAGGACAGTCCTTGTCACGTTGCTCGCGGAAATGTCATGGCTAGCATAAACATGTTATTATTACAATGTGCAGATGACGAGGAATACTGTCATTGACGTAGTCACTCCACGCCTCGAGGCGAGTCACTACAACAGATTAGCGTACCTGTTTTTCCCAAAGAGGGTAATGTGACAGATAATATCACGAATGAGAAAGAAAGTGAAATCGTATATACTAGTAGTGTTTCATCTGACCTATTAGGATCATTTGAGAAATAAGATAAAATAAAACCAATCGCACACTGTCTCCCTGATAATTAGTGCATGCGTGTATCCTCCGTGTCTGAACACTTTAAGTTTTAGGGGTTCAAAACTTTGGAGGAAACCACAAATATGGTGTGGACAAACCAAGGATGAAGTTCACTGCGAATCTGGAATTCGAACCCACGATCACAGGATCGCGGCTCTCCCAAGGGACGCGACTCTGTAGAGCGGCGACTGAGACGATTGGCCTCCGTGTCCCCGTATTAATTAAAGCCGAATAGTTGTGAAGTGAATGATGGTATTTGAGACTTTAAACAAAAGCCAGGTAGTAAACTGGTTTGCGTGCTCCAGGTTCGACCACATTGTATAGGTCATCCGTCTTCAGCTGCGATCTGTATTGCTGCTGATGGACCAGGCGTACCTTTAACAGAAGGAGGTGAGGTGAAATTGGGTTTAACGTCGCGTCCAATATTATTGCACTTACATAGCGACGTGCATGTACGTGTGTGTGTTTGTGTGGCTGCTTGTACTAGTCTGGACTGATGCCGATTTATAGTGCTAGCTCACTGAGACAAACACAAATATCCCACTCAGACACAGTATACTGACTCCGAGCCGACCACTCCTTGTTTTAGTCCCTTAATGCTGAGCGCCAGACAGGGTAACAACAGGTACCATCTTTTAACGTCTTTTGGTATGACGCGGCCGGGGATCGAACCCCGAACCCCGGGCAGACGCTCTACCACTAGACCACGGAGGCGGTATTAAACAGAGGAATGCTTTAATTGACCCCCAATCTCTGTACATGTATCTGTCTACCGAGTATAACCTCCTCCGTGGCCCGGTGGGTATAGCGGAAGGTCGGTGGTTCGGTACCCTGGCCACGTCATATCAAATGACGTTAAAAGATGCTATTTGACAATACCACCCGTGAAGATTCGGGTCAGAATAGCTCTCCGGCAACCCATGCTTGTCGTTAGAGGCGACTGTCGGGGTCAAGTGGTCAGGATCGGTGACATGGTTGATGCATGTCATTGTTTTTCAATTGCGTAGATCAATGATCATGATTTCAATCATAGTTTGGTTAGTCCAGCTTGGGTTATTTCCAGGCCGCCCGTATACATCTGGACTAATACGTGGCGTTTAACAACATCACTCATGTCAACTGTTGGATGACTCACAGGTTTGTGTAACTATTTAAATGTCAGTTGAGGTATGACGTATCTGGATGGCTTTCAGGCAGTGTGTAATCACCATTTCGCTTCAGTTATTCCCTTCATGCGTAAACATGTAGACTGGCAGTACAGGATAACAGGACATATACAAATAGCGCGATCTCGAAGGCGGATTCACATGTTGCAGGACTACCGTAAATACCAAGTGACTGTCCATACATACATGCTGCTTTATAACTCAGACACATATGGCTTCCCGTTGACACTCAGACACATATGGCTTCCTGTTGAAACTCAGACACATATGACTTCCTGTTGAAACTCAGATGAATGGTTTCCAGTTCAAATAAGATGTATGGCTTCCAGTTGAAACTCAAATATATGGCCTCCTGTTGAAGTCAGATGTATGGATGACGAGCTGACGTTTGTCACCAGACCGCAAGTTCCTAGATAACGGGTACACATGAACAAGGTTGTTTAGACAAAATGGAGCTGTTCCAATCACACACTTGTACGTAAAGGTAAACAACACGAAGTCAACTCTTATTGCAATGGGCAGCCAATGAAGGGATCGTAACACTTAAGATATGTGTGTTCTAAGGGTGACTTTGTTACCATTCTTGCCGGAGTGTTTTGAATCTTCTAGATCCTGTTGATGTTTTCCTTGGCTATTCTTACCACCAGACTGTGACAAGAGTCTAACCTGGATAAGAATAGTGATCTTTATAGGGCAGCTGTGGCATCCACTGTCAGAAGGTGACGTATGGTACCGATGTTCTTCAAATGGTAGTAGCAACTACGACATAAGTACAGTAAACTACGTTTATTACGAAAGGTGCTTATAACGGATATAACGAATTTATTTTAAGTCCCGTGCTGTATATATGCTTATAACGAACTACGGTTATAACGACCTAAAATTAGTGGTCCCTTTGAGTTCGTTATAACCGTAGTTTACTGTAGTTAACATTGTGAGTCATAGACAGGCTGGAATCAAGTTGAACTCCCAAGTTTCTGCCTACAGGTGAAAATTGAATGTCTGATTTGCCCACAGAAAGATGTTATGTTGGCTGAACTTGGCCAGGCGCTGCAAGATGAGTGGGACAGACACCCTCAAATCGCCATTGAGAGACTCATACGCAGTAAACCCCGTTGGGTGAATGAATGTCTGGTAAGTCGTGGCGGTATTACGCACTACTGATAAAAAAACGCCAACTGTTAATTTCCCATCTTACCCTATCGTCCTTAAAGATCGTTGGCGGTCATAACATCTACCGTCATACTTAACTACTGGGTGTATGAGGTCCCTATTCGTTCGTTATTATCATGCATCTATAACTGGGAACTAACATCTCTAACAATTTTGGTAACGTTGATTTATTTCCGAGTATCCTCTAATGTGCAAATAAAGTAGGGTGGTGATTAACTTTGTTCCTGGGGAATAGTTTGGTATTATTGCATCCAGTATGTGGAATACAACGGTAGCCTTTATGGAGTTGTTGAGCATTTGTTAATGACAGAATATCCATACATTACCTCGTATCTGGGACTCCGAGTACTTCTGAAGGATGCTTTCCTGGAACACCAGAGCAAAATGGTACAGACACGTGGAACAACTACATGCAGTCTACTTACAGAACATCAAATACTCTGGGAAATTATATATATACCAGCCAGCGCACTATCACACACTGGTTAATGTAGATTACTGGTATGCAGTCTACTTACAGAACATCAAATACTCTGGGAAATTATATATATACCAGCCAGCGCACTATCACATACTGGTTAATGTAGATTACTGGTTAACTACTACATGCAGTCTACTTACAGAATACCAAATACTCAAGGCATTTTATATACCAGCCAGCGCACTATCACATACTGGTTAATGTAGATTACTGGTTAACTACTACAAGCAGTCTACTTACAGAACACCAAATACTCTGGGAAATTATATATATACCAGCCAACGCACTATCACATACTGGTTAATGCAGATTACTGGTATGCAGTCTACTTACAGAACACCAAATACTCAAGGCATTTTATATACCAGCCAGCGCACTTTCACATACTGGTTAATGCAGATTACTGGTATGCAGTCTACTTACAGAACACCAAATACTCAAGGCATTTTATATACCAGCCAGCGCACTTTCACATACTGGTTAATGCAGATTACTGGTATGCAGTCTACTTACAGAACACCAAATACTCAAGGCATTTTATATATCAGCCAGCGCACTTTCACATACTGGTTAATGCAGATTACTGGTATGCAGTCTACTTACAGAACACCAAATACTCAAGGCATTTTATATACCAGCCAGCGCACTTTCACATACTGGTTAATGCAGATTACTGGTATGCAGTCTACTTACAGAACACCAAATACTCAAGGCATTTTATATACCAGCCAGCGCACTTTCACATACTGGTTAATGTAGATTACTGGTTACGCTACATCGCTGAATATAGAAGACCTACAGCCGTATTATTTGATATTAAACTGCATTGTAACACCGTGGGTATTATTAGACTAATTAAACGTGTATCCTGCCAAACATAGCCCGGAGTGGACGAGGCGTCAATCAATGTCAATCAATATCTTTGTCCCACTTGCTGCAGATATTTATTCGGGCCGCCGGATCCATTGAACGACAACGTGGCTTATCGCTGTTTATCACGGGGGGATTGTATCTTTATTTGTTCCTGTAGCTGGCAATTGAATCACTCTGATCTGGCTCTACAATCGATACCCTCAGCTCCAAGACGCACGCTCTCCACACAACGACCTCATCACATGAGGAGATTGCAGCTTGAGGTTTACACGTGGGAGCCCCCCGACTGGGGTGTGGTGATGGTGATGTATGTTAACCTATAGGCTACATACCCGACTGGAGTGTGGTGATGGTGATGTATGTTAAACTATAGGCTACATACCCGCCTGGAGTGTGGTGACGGTGATGTATATTAACGTATAGGCTACATACCCGACTGGGGTGTGGTGATGGTGATGTATGTTAACCTATAGGGTACATACCCGACTTGGGTGTGGTGATGGTGATGTATGTTAACCTATAGGCTACATACCCGACTGGAGTGTGGTGATGGTGATGTATGTTAACCTATAGGCTACACACCCGACTTGGGTGTGGTGATGGTGATGTATGTTAACCTATAGGCTACATACCCGACTGGGGTGTGGTGATGGTGATGTATGTTAACCTATAGGCTACACACCCGACTTGGGTGTGGTGATGGTGATGTATGTTAACCTATAGGCTACATACCCGACTGGAGTGTGGTGATGGTGATGTATGTTAACCTATAGGCTACATACCCGACTGGGGTGTGGTGATGGTGATGTATGTTAACCTATAGGCTACATACACGACTTTGGTGTGGTGATGGTGATGTATGTTAACCTATAGGCTACATACCCGACTGGAGTGTGGTGATGGTGATGTATGTTAACCTATAGGCTACATACCCGACTTGAGTGTGCTGATGGTGACGTATGTTAACCTATAGGCTACATACCCGACTGGGGTGTGGTGATGGTGATGTATGTTAACCTATAGGCTACATAACCGACTGGGGTGTGGTGATGGTGATGTATGTTAACCTATAGGCTACATACCCGACTGGGGTGTGGTGATGGTGATGTATGTTAACCTACAGGCTACATACCCGACTGGAGTGTGGTGATGGTGATGTATGTTAACCTACAGGCTACATACCCGACTGGGGTGTGCTGATGGTGACGTATGTTAACCTATCGGCTACATACCCGACTGGGGTGTGCTGATGGTGATGGTGATGTATGTTAACCTATAGGCTACATACCCGACTAGTGTGAACTGATGACGTATGTTAACCTATAGGCTACAAACCCGACTAGTGTGAGCTGATGACGTATGTAAACCTATAGGCTACAAACCCGACTAGAGTGTGCTGATGACGTATGTAAAATATGGTCCAGCAATAGACAACGAGCATTCTGTGACATGCAAGGAGGGGATGGGTCAAGTATTTTGAAAAAAGGGCGGGGTATGTGCACATAATACCCAAGGCTGGAGATGCAGTTAACATGATAGGTGTCAAATAAAGGTTGTGGGTGCGCATCCCCTGCATCACCACCCTACCCCAACCCCAACCCCAACCCCACCCGTGGGTAGGTATGGAATCCTAGAAGGTACATTGTCGGCATTGGAAAAAGTAGACTGTGACATTTAATGACAGCGCCGCAACGCGAAAATGTCCCTTTTATGATTTCGTACGAAACGTACGTTGATATTTATTAAGTGAGTGTGTGAGTTGGGTTTAACGCCGCTTTTAACAGTATTCCAGTTATATCGCGGCGTGTCAGCTTAATGTGGAAGGAAAGCCCGAAGTGATGCATGTATCAAACGTTTACCATTTCGGTGAAACCCGCGAGCACGGGTATGGTGCTGACAAATCTAGAAACATAATCGGGGCGAACTGGGATTCGAACCCACAATCATAGGTTTCTTGCATGCCCAAGGGACGCAACTCTGCACAGCGAATGGCGGCGCCTTAGACGACTGGGCCACCGACGCAACTCTGCACAGCGAATCGCGGCGCCTTAAGACGACTCGGCCACCCGTGCCCCGGATATTTATTAAGGCAATAACTTCCGTGTACTGTTATTGGTCATGCTGTCACTTTGATCCGAAAGTCGTGTTGGCTATATTCAAGTACATGATGCATTCTCACAATATTTATCATGTCACAGTTTATTCTGCTATTTCGTTTTTGCTCTTAGTCATTGTCTATTTAGTAAATTAACCATCCCATTCATAATATAATTCTAAGATGTCAAATTACCCGAATTTGTATCAGAGGTTGACATTTGTTATCATTTCACGTTCTTCTATGACAATAGCAATTCATTTTAACACAACCCCATGGACTGGGACACAAAAGACCCTCACAGCGGTCTTTAGACGCGAGGGGGCCTGGGTGGCCCGGTCGTCTAATGTTTCAAAGTTTGCTGTGCAGAATTGCGCCTCATGGACGTGCCAGAATGACAAGGTCGTGGTTTCAAAACAGAGATTCGCCTTGATTAGGGTTCTTGGTTCGTGAGCACCATATCTCTGTTCGAGGGTTTCGCCATTTGATATACCTCAAATGTAACATCATTTCATATATTCAACCTTGATATCCTAACACTGTTCAGATCGCTGTTGAGGGTCTGTAGGGTAGCGTAGTGGTTAAAGCGTTCGCCCGTTACGCCGAAGACCCGGGTTCGATTCCCGACATGGGTACAATGTGTGAAGCCCATTTCTGGTGTCCCCGGACGTGATGTTGCTGGAATATTGCTAAAAGCGGCGTAAAGCCATTTACAAAAGCGCCATACACTTATGATGTTAAGAATTCTTTATAGTATCCAGTTTTCCCTTCCGGTGAGGGAAACTGGGGATGATACAGTTTCAGAGGGACAGGAATAGCAGGATGATGGTTAGATTCTGTTCGAGGGCTGACAAATTGTAAGATTTCACTAAACAGGTGGTAATAACTCATTTACTGTCTGAATACTATTTATTTCATATCATCTTGTTTTGATGTTTACTCTCGTTATATATACTTTTGGGCCAGCTGTTTTATAGTTTGGAAGGTATTCAAATATAATAACCTGTTGCTAATCAAGAATAGGAATTTCCATGACAAAAATGAATTATTTGCGAGGCCTTTTAATTATTGATGACGACATGAGAGAGAAGCCATCGATATCAACTACTGATAATTTAATACCAAAGTTTTTCATCCTTGAAGCCGCACATCCAAATATACTCCAAGTTCAAACATGATCATTTATTGAATTCTGATCAGATTATGAAAGGATCTATAGTTCACCTATTATTCAATCAGAACTGATGTCAGCAGCCGTTTAAACCTCGACCTTCGATACTCCTATCGCCATGACAGTAGCCGCGCACTCAATGGTCTCGATGCAAGCAACATTAACACAAAATACTCAGTTACGGGGTTTTGTTTGGGAGTATTAATCAAACAAATTGATGTCGATCAGACTCAAGTGAGCGTGGAAGATGGAGCTGTTCCCCTGTGAGACATTTGCATCCTTCTGTTGTACAGAGTTAATCAATCGCCTGCATACTGGGGGCTGCTAGGTATTGAGTAGACTTGCACAAGTCTCTAAGGCAATAATTATTAGTTTAATCATAATTTCAAGATTATGTATTAATAAGAACACGTTGTCCCCATAAGAGACTGGAGTCCGTGTACTGTCCACATATCTTGACTTGCCTATTAGGAGGATAGAATTACTACTCATACATGGGCTTTTCTTTCAGTACAGCCTTGGAGCAAGGCTAGGTATTGAGAAACTTACAACGGGGCGAGTATTTAACACGTCACCGATATAGGCAGCTTATTCACAATAATGTTCAAAGCTTTTTTTAAAACCTGATGTGAATGGGTGAGTGAGTGGGTGTCTGGGTGGGTGTCCAATCAATGAATATGCATTAGATATATTACTGTATCAGTGGTGGAGATATGGTAGATTAGCTATGGGTATTTTCTGTCGTCTTCTTTGTATGTTAGACTAACGCTTGGTCTCTGAAAATATATTATTTTGATAGAAACATATAACTCTATTTAAATTGAAAAGGAGCCCCAGTGAAATGGGAGATTCAGAAACTGAACCCGAGGAAAATCTAGACTTGTTTCTTTTAGAGCTTTTGCAGGGCTGGGCGAAACGGGAAATAATATGATTCAGGGACTGTGAGACAGTCTACTTTATGTGTATGTGTGGGATTTGGGGTGTGGGGCGGGAATTGCTGGTGGGGGAGTGGGGGGGGGGGGGGGGGGGAGGTTATAAAGTTCCGGTACGGTGTTATCCGTATTGAAAATAAGTTCTTTGAATCTATAACCTTATTCAGCTGCCACTGAAAAAGGGGCACATATAAATGTCTTTATTCGTTTACCGTTATGTCGAGCGTCAACTGGTACATTCCAATTCTTGTCTTATATTTAACTGTCATTCGTGTCTGATGTCAGATATTTGTCATACCAGTAATAAATAAATTATTTGAATGTTAAATGTTTTACCAACATCTGACTCATGTAAGTATAAATGCCATATACAATGTCATATGAAACAGTCCAGGAAATATATTAATCCAAGTATGTCGAGACAGTAGTAACAACGTGATTTACTCCACATGGCACACAGCCGGATAAGATTATACAAGGCAATTAAAAAAGTCGAAAATTGATATAACATTACGAACACTCTCTATATGTTAGTAAAAAGTACACGCTTTAAAAATATATACCCGTATTTAAATAATGATGACTCCCTGAGTCCGACTGCGGCAATGTCGGACAAGTCCATTTTATGAACAGGGGGGTTAAATTTTGGCGATTACTGTATCTTCTCTCCCAATACCGATTGTCATTCCTCTCTCCCTTTTGGAAGCGATCGTTTGACCATTGCGTTTATATACACTGCCCAGCTATTATTATCTATGGGGAACAACTCACCAGACACTTCCCTCTAAAAAATAACGTCGTCCAGTTAACGACGTCAAGTTGCGAGCGCATGTTCGAATCTCCAGAAATAACGTCACAATAGAACAACGTCACGAGAGAAGAATGTTTTATCGTAAATTAAACCACGCTTTGTTTTTCATTGTTCTTTGCGATTTATCGTGTATCTATCTTATATATATATATATAAACATATGTCGTCTAACGGTCTACGAAGGAGCTCGAGTAAGCTCGGTTCGTGTTCCACTTTGCAGAACCATCAGTCTAACATTTCCTTGAAGACTCACACTAGCCTGATTCATCCAGAAAATCTACATTAACAGCAATATTACAGAATATGATATATTATCGAATAGCGTGCTATCAAGGACCGGTAACCGAATATCAACCACCATTAATGTTTGTGTTGTCTCCAAGCAGAGTCAATACCACAGCTGCTGGTTCCCCAGCTAACGACCATGAAGAGCTTGTTGAGCTCCGTACACTGGCATACCTCACGACGCTGTGGGGAGCGTGGTAACCTGCCCGCTCTGGTGGTCGACAGATTGCACTGAAGATAAACCTAATTAATTGCCCGGAAACATTAATTCTCGTTTCACAAAGCTCTGGTGAAATGCAGTAGCTAACAATGAGTATTCGAAGCTAAATAACAATACATGAATTTGAGTTAAACCTCGAGTTATTTATCGCTCTGTACTGAGGACATTCCAACAATGACGGATCAGTTTCGAGAGTCGTTGGCTCAAACTAGTCTCTAAAGTCTTAATATAAACTCCCTGCTCAAACACAAAAGAATTTAAAACTTGAATGGAACTACACACGGTAAGGTGCATGGTTAGGGGCCCACCAATTAGAGGATCGTACAGTTAATGTTATCTACAGGCTGGATCAAATTAGTGTTTAACGACGAAACAAATGAAATGTTGAATATTATGAAATATAATGTGCAGTGGTCAAACAAACACACACACACACGCACGCGCGCACATACACACACAACGCACAAACACACCACGCGCACGAACACACACACACGCACAAAGACATGCACACACCACGCGCACGAACACACACACACACAACGCACAAACATACCGCGCACGCACACACCACGCGCGCGAACACACACACACACACACACACACAAGCCACACATACCAACGCACATCCACTCTCACTCCATCCCACTCCCCTGGAATAATAATGTCGGTACCCTAGCAAGTTGGAATCGGATCATCTAAACATCGCTCCACTCGTCCGAGTACTCAAGTGCTATAGTACAGTTCAATCTCGCTAACCTAATTACATACAGACAGAACTGTACAGCGTCTGCACCTAGAGACGGTATACGACCGTGAAACCACTAGCTCCCCTTCACGCTATAACATGAGTGAGTGACTGAGTTGGGATAACGCGGCTCTGAACAGCATTTAAGTATTGTCCGACCTCTCAGCTTAACTAGGGAGGTAAGCCTAAAGTGATGCAGGTTTTAGGCTAACAAACCAAGAATCATAATCAGAGCGAATTTGGGATTCGAACCCAATATCATAGGATACTGGCAAACTTAAGGGACGAAACTCTGCACAGCCAATTCCGGCGCTTTAGACGACTGGTAACCGGTGCTTTCTGTCATAGGATGAGCCCAACCCGCCAACACACGCACATATACACGCAGACACACTCGCGCGCACATACACATACTCAAGAATGTCCAGCCATTATAATACATAGCTTGCATCGTTATAAATTTGGAATCCCTTTCCTAATCCCCTCTCCCGGTATCCCTACATTCGTTTTTTCATAGGGGCGGTCGGGTAGCCTAGTGGTTAAAGCGTTCGCTCGTCACGCCGAAGACCCGGGTTCGATTCCCGACATGGGTACAATGTGTGAAGCCCATTTCTGGTGTCCCCCGCCGTGATATTGCTGGAATATTGCTAAAAGCGGCGTAAAACCATACTCACTGACTCACTCGTTTTATCATGCAAGGACCGTCGGGTAGTCTAATGGTTCAGTGTTCAATCATCACGCCGATGTGTAGGGTGTCACTCCGTGGTATTTTTGGAATATTACTAACAGCGGCGTGAAGCTCAACTTACTCCTTGTATATTGTTGCATGCCAACATTTGTGAAGTCCCATATACACGATAGTGCAAAGTCGTGCTTCTTAAACAGTGCAGAAAAACATCACGTGGTGAGAGGAGCCTTATTTATGAAAGCGAAGAGACATTTTGTAAACAATCGTGTTATAAATAATACGTGCTAAACACTCTCCATACTACATTATTATACGCCACATGTGGCAATTGTTACCGAGCTATTTGTGAAACTACTTCACACACATATTTAATCTTGTCAAACCCAACCCCCAAGACACTGTGCTGATCTGAGAGCTGACGGTTTCCTAGTGTGAAAACTACAAAACATACTAAATTATGTCATCGAGATGAGCTGCAGTATTGCTGGACATAAAACCCATTATTAGACTAACTTGAAATGAGATTACTTTCCACAATCGCCCTAGTACTAGAACTTCACTGGCCGGTCCCATATCCGTGCACATTCCCGGGGCAAGGGCGTTAACTGACTATAAAAATCCACTTTCAACCTTTGCCGAACTAGGCTGGTTTGTTTGTTTGTTGTTTAACGCCGCACTCAGCAATATTCCAGCTATATGACGGCGATCTGTAAATAATCGAAGCTCAACCAGACAATCCAGTGCTTGACACCATGGGCATTGTTCCACGCAATTGGGATACGATGACATGCATCAACCAAGTCAGCGAGCCTGACCACCCGATCCCGTTAGTCGCTTCTGACGACAAGCATAGTCGCCTTTTACACCAGCATGGGTTGCTGAAGACCTATTCTACCCCGGATCTTCAAGGGGCCCGAACTAGCCTGGAATTATGGAGTTATATTTTGGCTGGACTAACGCGTTTATGCATAGTCCAATCAAAATCGCGAAACGAAATCAACACCCGGTTCGTAAACTGCCGTAAAGATTCGGTCGATTGCAGGATTTGCAAAGCATGTGTACCATCAAGTCAACAGATATTTTCCAAATCTTTTCATGCTTTTATCAAGGTGCTCACGTGATTTAATGCACTTAGCGAAGTAAGACCCGTTTTTTGTTGTTAAGACCACGTAGTGTACACCATATACTAGTATACTTGTGGAGGTCTAACCATCGACTATAGTGAATTCACCACGAATATCCATCTATCACGGCATCGTGGGTTCGAATCCAAGATTCGACCGATTGGTTTGTCAGCGCGATACCTTCGTGGTTTTCACAAAAGTTTAAATATCTAGGCCCTGCGCAGCTTTCAGGTTTCCCCAGCATTCAGCTGACGTGGACATAAAACCCTCCGCCCCTACCCGTTTTTATAGATCTTGATTATCGATCAGATCGTCTTCACTGGGCGCCGCCATTTTGTTTGAAGCAAATGTAAGTCATATAGAGGTGGAATCTGATTGGTCAATAGGAGGGAGGTAGAAGGGACATAATTCGTAAAAGCCACAAATAGCGACAACCTTTGTGTTAATGTCTACAATCCACCCCTACCCACCCCCATCCTACCCCGCCCCCATCGTTTGGGGGGCGGTCGGATAGCCTAGTGGTTAAAGCGTTCGCTCGTCACGCCGAAGACCCGGGTTCGATTCCCGGTATGGGTACAATATGTGAAGCCTATTCCAGGTGTCCCCCGCCGTGATATTGCTGGAATATTGCTAAAAGCGGCGTAAAACCATACTCACTGACACTGACAACCCATCGTTTGGCATATGTTTTCGTCGTCGTCAACCGTATATTGTTTCTAAAACAAACTCTCTATACTCACTCATTGACCATACCAAGTAAACTGCCGAGCAAAAGAAAGTACACACTTGAAAAATGGATCTGACGTTTACCACTTTGGTAAAACCCACGATCACTGTTTCGGTGCTGACAAACCTAGAAACATATTCAGGGCGAACCGGGAGTCGAACCCATGATCAAAGATTTCTAGAATGCCCAAGGGACGCAACTCTGTTCAGCGAATTGCGACGTCTTGTATGACACGGCCACCAGTGGCCCCCGAGGTACAAAGAAATAAAAAAGCTATGCTAATACTAAAAACATATTACCAGAATGCTTAAGAAATCGTTATGAACATAACCATCTGGTCCCCATGTGTGTGTACATACGTGTAACGGCAGAACAAATGGCTGTTGTATGTGTAATCACCGCAAACGGAAAACGCGGTGGTTAATACATTAAGTTTTCCCGTAACCCAAAGCCACGGGTTCGGGGTGTATACGGTAGGCAGGCAAGACAAATAAATACATGTTCTGTAGCTCACCTGCACAAAGCACAAAGTATATCACCCATGACCAACATGCAATTGTTTCTTAATATATTTCTTAATATATTATAAGCATATAATGAGCATGCTTAAACAAACAACTGCAGTCTCACAGCCAATCTCATTAAAATCAGATCTAAGTTCTCGCGGCCGCTAAACAAAGATCTGAGGACATCCCATTGCGGGTCACGTCAGAACGACCTTTCTCAGATCTTGGTTAAGCGTTAGCGAGATTGCCTCACAGAAACTACTTTTCTTAGAGACACGAAGAGTACCCAACACCTCTCATTACACAGGTAGATATAATATATCTATTGTCAGGGGTGTGGTTGGATGGAGATGGGAATCATCCTACGCGATGGGAAGAATCGGTGAAATGTACATTTTCTAATTGACACCAATAAGAACCAGTCTCTGAAAGATTAAATTACCATAGTTACAAACGCATTTATCTTATCACGTGTTTGTTTGTTGTTTAACGCAGCACTCAGCAATATTCCAGCTATATGACGGCGTTCTGAAAATAATCCCTTGTGGACCAGACAATCCAGTGAATAATATCATGATCTACACAATTGGGATACGATGACATGCATGAACCAAGTCACCGAGCATGACCACCGACCGCGTTAGTCGCCTCTAACGACAAACATTGGTTGGTGAAGGCCAATTCTAACCCGGATCTTCTCGGGTATTCCATTATCTGTGTTCCTGTGTCCAAGTTTTCAAAAATCCTTTATAGTTACTAATTATCATTCCAACTTATAAAAAAAGAAATATTAAAAACAGCCATTTAAAATCGATTAAATCATTTTTGTATTTCTGTCGATATTACCTAAAATAGAAACCATTGTAATCTAGAATCAAATAAATCATTTCTCCTGAAGGGTTATATTTTTCAGATATACTTTTTATGTTGATGCTAGCCAAAATTTTGAAAATGTTTTACTTACTGCATAGGGTATAGATGCGGACTATGAGAGTGCTGATGGTGCTGTGAGGGATGGTCATGAGTCACGTAGTGTACACCATATACTAGTATACTTGTGGAGGTCTAACCATCGACTATAGTGAATTCACAATGAATATCCCTCTATCTCCGCATCAAGGGTTCGAATCCAAGATTCGACCGATTGGTATGTGAGCGCCATACTTTCGCTCGTCACGCCGTAGGGTTCGATTCCCCACATGGATACAATGTGTGAAGCCCATTTCTGGTGTCCCCCGCCGTGATATTGCTGGAATATTGCTAAGAGCAGTGTAAAATCATACTCACTCACTGTTATCATGGGCCAGTACACCAAGTAACAGGGGATGTATCCCACACACACACCCAGTTTCCAGTTTATTCTACCTCCATTATTTTATGACAAACACCCTGGACCCATTTGCTTCGTGTCGGAAGTGACGTCATCGCCTCCATTGCTCTTATCATTAACGTACCACCGAATTTCTCTCGCTCATAAAAGTAATTTCACGGACGACATTTAGTGTCGTGTCAATCAACTAGGGTTCAAAACGAATCTATGGTAGCGAGCGGACCCGGGGTGTATAATAAAATGGAGATATAATACCCTGGATTCTCGAGGATGGCAACCCGATGGTGGATTCTGTTATCATGCAAGACAAGGTGAAACACAACAATACTTCACCTTTGACGACTTTTTAGATTTTTTCGTAGACGCCTGTGGAAACAACATATCCTTGAGACATATCACATTAATGTTCACGGGCTCAGAAGCCATTTTTGTCTGTATCGCCTGACCAATTAACTACACAAATATATATATGTCTACTGACTCTTCTGGAATCCTTGGTTTCGTGCTCAAAGGGGAATCGAAGACTGAGAATTGAGTCAGAAGAAATATATTAACTATGAAACGAAATACAAACTCACACATATATGCGTTGTTTCTGAGATCGTCTGAAATTACATACCGGGTTCTGCCCTTTGGAATTAAACACTCCTCCTTCAGAAGAGACTGCAATTCTTTGTTGGTAACAACATATAGCAAAATCTCCTTATCTCGAAATCCGCAGCACGGACGATATATGGAAATATCAGTAGTTCGAGATAGAAGACCATAATGGCGACGAGGATTCTTTTGGGATGAGGACATTCATCGTGGTAAACGACATCTCGAGTTACAGATGTTCGAGTGAACAATGTTTAAAGGAAGCCATCGATCGACACTCGAAAGGTGTAAGACCTAAAGTAACACGTGACCTAAATACGTCACAGTGGAATTCCCTTTCTGCACACGGTACCATACCAGAGTTGTAGCTACCAGTTATGTGTGGAATAACTCCATGACGCTGGAAAGAAAACTAGCAGGATAATGTAAGCCTCGTTGTAATATAAGCAGCGCTTGCATTGATCGGTTGATGATTACCTTCAGGTTCAAAGTGTTTCTTATCCTACAACGAGACTTACTATACATGTCTCAAAAACGCCCTTTCGGTATATCGGTGTAAATATGATACCAAAAACTGCATTGAACGTAACATGCTATCATAATAACATTAAAAATGATACATATTCTAAATGTTTATGATCTATGGTTATTTAGGACTACCGACGTCTATGCTTTCTAGATATAACCCTCCTTATCCTCAAATGCACGTGCACTGATTGAATTCATCATAAATATTGCATGTTTATGTGAAAGGTTCATGGTGTTCATGGTATTGTTGACTGTTTACATACCGCACGAGTGTAGAAGTGATGGGATAGAATAATCGTTTCTTATTGTTGTTCGGGTAATATACAAGCATGTAACTCTCGTTAATTATGATTATTTTCGTGTTTGAATAATTAGCTGCCATGTATGACAAACACGTCCCGGCCTAAATCGATATCTGGTTGTTATGCGTTATATCCACCATCCTTGCCTATCACATGGAAATATGACGACAGGTGAAACTATATGTTTTATTCGTTCACGTTAACAGATGGTGGACTGTTTGGCTACCAACTGGGAGCCGATAAGTAGAACTCACCACACAATGACTAGTGAATACGAGAATACCGCTCGTGACTTATTGATACGATTATTCCAGTATTCTTCAGACACACTGTAGGTTCTAGCGACGTGCTGCTTGCTAATTACAATACATAGTGTCATCACTTATTTTCAATCATCCATTCACATAATTTTCACAGCTTTTAGCCTTTTGCGTCTAATGGAATATGTTTAACTGGATAATCGAGGCTTGACGTTTTATATATACATGCATTTGACGGATATTTTTGTTATATTCAAAATGATGGCGTATTGGAGATTTTGCAGCAGACTAATTTTGCAGTTGGTTTTGCAGCGTTAGAAATTGGCACTAGTCCTGTAGTCCTTGCAAAACTGCCTAATAGTTAAGGTATCATAAGGACTAGTAGAATTTTATATTTTAAAAGGATATGTTATCATGAATAATGGACTAAAAATGTTTCTACCACTGACTCATGTTTCTGTTTCTTGGTCTTCAATACAACACAATACTACTTATAATTCAAATTATCAATACATGTTGAATGGTATATGCAACTAAAGCAGTAGTGATTTCAGTGAGTTTCTACCGCCTAGAAATGTATACACTTCCGCAATGCTGAAGTCATATGTACAGTAAACTACGTTTAAGATGAACTACGGTTATTACGAACTAAAATTAGTGGTCCCTTTAAGTTCGTTATAACCGTAGTTTACTTATTTGATCGAGTATGTTCTTGTCCCATGTCGTGGAGGACTCGTGGTGTTTAGTGCTGGGGCGTGCCATACCTAGATTGCTAGGGCAACAATTACCTGGAGCATCTAAGCTGCAGATGCGGTTGTTGTGGTAGCTGTGATGGTAGTCGTCGTTGTAGTGGAGGTACAAAAGTAGCAGGTGCATTAGCAGTAGTGTCGTGGGAGTATCATTATTATTCGTAGTCGTAGTGAGTAAGGTTTAACGCCGCTTTTAACAGTATTCCAGTTATATTACGGCGTGTCAGCTTAATGTGGGAGGACACTGATGCAGGTCTCAGACGTTTACCACTTCGGTGAAACCCACGCGTAGTGTGGTGCTGACAAACCTAGAAATATTCGAAGCGGGATTCGAACCCACAATCATAGGTTTCTGGCGTGCACAGCGAATTGCGACGCCTTGACGACTCGCCCACGTTAGCGGTAGTGGCAGCAGTAGTAGTAGCAGCGACAGTAGTCTAAGTATCAGCAGTAGTAGTAGTAGCACTTGTAGTAGTAGTAGTGGTGGTGGTGGTGGTGATGGTATAGTAATAGTAGTAGTATTCGTTGTTGTACTGGGAGTAGTTGTAGTGGTATAGGTAGAAGTACTGGTAGTAGTAGTAGTAGTAGTAGTAGTAGTAGTAGTAGTTGTAGTAGAAGTGGAAGTGGTAGTAGTTGTAGTGGTTGTAGTTGTAGTGGAGGTGGTAGTGGTAGTAGTTGATGTTGTTGTAGTTTAAGTGGAGGTGGTAGTTGTAGTAGTAGTTGTAGGGGAGGTGGTAGTGGTAGTAGTTGATGTAGTTGTAGTTGAAGTGGGGGTGGTAGTTGTAGTAGTAGTAGTTGTTGTAGTTGTAGTGGAGATGGTAGTCGTGTAGTTAAGTAGCGCTAGTCATTCAGTAGTAGATCTCGGTCTGTAGCAGTGCAAGAATAAAAGGTTGTTGCAGCAAAAACTGACGCGACATTAACCTTTTCCTATCATTTGAAGACTTGCAACCTGATCACATTCGCCGAATTCGCATCAAGACATGATTCATATTTCATTATAAAACCCAGTGCTGACATTAAATGCCCTAGATTTTTATCCCAAGATAACATCACGGAGTGTAAGTGTATGTAACGTAGGAGTTAGAAATACTACACACACAAATGTGGCTTAAACATGATTGATTTCTGTACTAGGATGGGAAGAGACAGATGTTCACTGTCTGTTGTGAGTCTGAGTGATTCGCAAGAAAGCCAATTGTCTACTCCGATACCTCTACTGCAGCAATTCCTTAACATCGTCACAAATAGATCATGAAAGACAGGTGTATAAGAGTAAATCCACTTAACCGCATTACTGGAAAGATTGATACTCTGAAATATTAATAGAGGTGATTCCGGCTCGAAAACAGCTCTACGTGTACACCTGCCGACTGTTGGTACTTACCGACATTTTGCTGGATGGTTATATCAGTGGCTTTATTCCCGCCTCGCTGAGGAATGGATGAATGGAACAATCCTTGCACAACCCTCAGCTCCTGGTGTCCGTCAGTCTATGGTGAAATACTTGTCACGAAGCAGATGTGATGGCGACTCTCGCGAGCAGACGACCTCGCTGAAATGGCGCGAAAGGATCGATACTCGTAAAATTCAATTATCGTGGTAGTGGTTAACGCTATTGGGCAAGGTTTGGAGTAGAACATGGGCTAGCGTGAGTTTGGGCATGGCTGGGAACGTCATCACCATTCGTTGACTGTGTCGAGGCCATTGCTGATTCTAACCACCCTTCACTCCACAAGCTGGTAAACCACTTGATCCGAGCGCCGACTCTTGACACACGGTCTCACACAAGCTCATAAATCATATCGGGGTTTCGTTGTTCAATTTGAGGCGTTCATAGCCTGGAGAGAGGCAGTAATTTGGGTCGTGGTTGTAGATAAATTAACACAGGATACGTAAGAGAAAACTCGAGTACAGAGCTTGGAGGAAAGGGAGTAAGGGTAGCGGTATGAATTACACTGCCAAAACACTCCCCACCTAATGTAGACATACGTAATCAGGGCACGCAACGCCCGGACTTGCACAGAACTTGCTCGCGCATCTTAATTCACAAATTATACCACTTATGGGCGTCATAGGTAATAAGGGCTGGAAATTGCTTCTTGAAGATATGAACCATACGTCAACCGAGCTGAAAGGGAGTCATTAATCGTGTTAAATGTGTTCAGTGAGATTACACGGACAAAGGTTTATTTTGAATGTTTGTGGAAATAGCTTCTTTTGTTCGGCATCTAGAGGAGACAAGACACTTATGGTCCGTTGACTCGGTTGAAATGTCAAAGGTTGTTGGTTGGTTTGTTGTTTAACGCCGCACTCAGCAGTATTCCAGCTATATGGCGGCGGTCTGTAAATAATCGAGTCTGTATACCAGACAATCCAGTGATTGATATCATGAGCATAGATGCACGCAATTGGGATCGATGACATGCATCAACCAAGTCAGCGAGCCTGACCACCCGATCCCGTAAGTCGCCTCTTACAGCAAGCAGGGACACATGTGGGCATAATATGTCGAAATAAATAATTTCGAAAAATAATAAAACGTCGAGATAAACTCGATTGATGCGATAAACAATAGGTTGAGATAAATAACATGCCGAGGGAGGGAGTGAGTATACATTGTTGCTCCATCTGTTGTAGACATCTGGGGAATCGAACCCGGGCCTTTGGCATGACGAGCAAGCAGTAGCCAGACTACCCCGCCTCAAACATGACAAGGGAAACAAATGTGGAAATACACTGGCTCGAGATAACAAGTCAACATGTCGAGATAAACGATGTGTCGAGATAAATGGTATAGTTGGATAACGATTTGTCTAGATATCGAGAAAGTTATCATTCGACATCGGATCTGCAATATTATAGACAGTGACTCGAGATAAAGAACACAAATCAACACTGTGTCGAAACAACTTCGAGATTAACGATGTGTCGAGTTAAAAATAATTACGAGAGTGATAACATGGTGAGAAAGAATATACTTCGAGATAAACAATGAGTCGAGTTAAACAAAAGAAAGAGAAAAAGCGCTATGCAGAGTTGCGTCCCTTAGGCGTGCCAGAATCATGTGCTCTTTATGAATCCATGTTTCGCCCAGATATGGTCCTTGCATGGTTGTCAGTACAACAAGCTTACTCGGGTGTTTAACTCATTTGTTCATAGACCAGCATCCCATTGAGCTTTCCTCCCGCATTAGACCCGTGAAGATCCGGATTAGAAAAGGTCTTCAGCTTGCCGAAAAAGGCGACTATGCTTGTTGTAAGAGGCGACTAACTGGATCGGGTGGTCAGGCTCGCTGACTTGGTTGATACATGTCATCGTATCCCAATTGCATGGATCGATGCTCATGATGTCAATCACTGGAGTGTCTCGTCCAGATTCGATTTTAAACAGACCGCCGTCATTTAAGAAGATAAAGAACACCCAGATTTTCATATTACTAAAGTTTATCTGCCAAGACAAACATTGGGTGTTCTTTAACTTCTCGAGTAGTTTATGTTCCGGTACAAAGATCACATTACTAATGGATGGTGATATATCTTGTACATTGCTTAATGTACGTCAGTTGTATATATCAGCAGTTGTGAGACATGGCGGCGTACCAGCAAATATAATATCACAGCTCGATGTGTCTAGCGGGTCACATCTATGGAATCCTTGACGGGACACCCGTGAAGACCCGAGAATAGGTCTTCAGCAACCATGCTTGCCGTAAAAGGCGACTATGCTTGAAAGAGGCAACTAACGGGATCGGGTGGTCAGGCTCGCTGACTTGGTTGATGCATGTCATCGATCCCAATTGCGTGGATCGATGCTCATGATGTCAATCGCAGGAATGTCTGGTCCAGACTCGATTATTTACAGACCGCCGTCATATAGCTGTATATTACTGAGTGCGGCGTTGAATACCACATAAACAAACAAACGAAATGGAAGGGACATTATCGCGTTGTCCAGGCAAAAAGAGAAAATATATACATGTGAGAATAATCTTGTATAATATTCCTATATCATGTTGGCTGGCAATCTAGTTATACCCCACACAGCATGTCGGTTGTTCTCATGTAGATCCCTGTGTAGTCTTGCTATCGGAGAGTCCAATGTGTTATTAACGCACTGTGAAAATGTCAAGGGCGTCAACCGTTAATCTTTGTCAATATCATTAAGTAAAGCAAACAGATGGCCAAATACCCGTGGTACAGAGATTGGCAAACAAAGCATTTGCAATATCCACTGGTCCTACACTTTTACTGTGGAATATATTACATGTACGTTATAAAACCAAAAACCGTCTTGATTAAGAAAAAACAAATCTAGTCAGTTGTGTTCCACGTGAAAAGAAAATCAGAAATATGAAGTCTTTGAAAGGCATTTAGAAGTGATACACATAAGGAAGAGTGAGTGAGTGGGTTTGGTGGGTGAGTGAGTTGGGTTTAATGCCGCTTTTAACATTATTCCAGTTATATCGCGGCGTGTCGGCTTAATGAGGGAGGAAAGCCCGAAGTGATGCACGTCTCAGACGTTTACCACTTCGGTGAAACCCACGAGCACCGGTATGGTGCTGACAAACCTAGTAACATAATCGGGGCGAACCGGGATTCGAACCCACACACATAAGGAAGAGATTTTATGGTTGTCAACTTCTTTATTAGGAACACTATCAACAACACTATTTTAAGGAAAGAAATGTATTGTGTAGTAAAAACAATTCATGGAAAGACGTAAGTTTAAAATCCATGAGTTTATTCCGTTTCAAAATGTGTAAAAGGAAACTCATTATAAGCGCCAGAGCGGGATGTCGCCCAAGGGTGCTGTATAGCGAGGAATAAAGAGCGAGGCATGTCTACGGGTAGGCTTTTATACCCACGTGGACAGGAGGGTGTTTCCCCGAAACAGATTACGGGAGATGTTGTTATGTCTGAGAGGTGGTGTTGAGAGACGACCCAGTACGCCGCCATCCAGAATCATTATTCACCGTTATTATCAGAATGTACATCGTGAATACTTCACGGTGGAAATATCTCCACCGTTAGACTGAGGATGTGATATGTGCTAGAGATCGAGTTTAGTACGGTTGATTATGTGGAATCCCAGATGTTGCCGGATCTGTAGATTGTGGACAGTTTGGTCACGTGGACCCTTAAGTCGACAGAGCAAAACGAGAATTCACACGGAGGAATGTCTTCATGGGCAAGCAAGCCACGCCAAAAACGAATCACTCGATTGTAGGACAATATGGCCATTTTCATAGCTAGCATTAGACTAACATCTAATCTCTGAAATAAACATATTTTACAGGGGAAAAAGCAGTTGTCAAATTATCTTTAAAAAGGTAATAAAATCTAGACTTGCTAAATATTATAGACTTGCATGGGCTATTGGATATATTTGTTTCGGAGTTGACAGCATCAGAGAAAATACAAAGGACCACGCACCTGACTTTTGTAGCTTTGCCACTCTGACTCACGAGTTCACCGCTGACCTTGGGATGCTTGGTTACGGTGCTCCTGATAAATGCAGTGACATCCCCGAGGTTGTTGCTGTTGGCCTACACCACCTTCTGTAGCAGAGCTGGAGGGGCGCCGACAAAGATAGCAGTCCTCATCTCGGACGCCTCGTCCCATGGACTCGTGGGTGGAGGAGGCGGATTACCCAACGGATGTCTGTCTGGGCTGCATCCAATGGAGATCACAAGGCCGGGGATGGAGGCGATGGCCCCGAGGCTGTTGCTGAAGGCCTACACCAGATCCTGAAGCTGAACTGGAAAGTAGCAGCCACCAAGATGGCTGTTCTCATCTCAGCCGCCACTCGCCATTGACGGAGTCCACGATGTCTGTCCGGCCTGGACCCAATGTAGAAGAAGAAGAAGAAGAAGAAGAGTGAGTGAGTATGTTTTTACGCCGCGCTTAATAATATAACAGCAATATCACGGCGGGGGACACCAGAAATGAGCTTCACACATTGTACCCATGTCAGGAATCGAACCCGGGTCTTCGGCGTCACGAGCGAACGCTTTAACCACAAGGCTACCAGAACGCCCCAGAACAAGAAGAAGAAGAAGAAGATGAATGTTTAACGTCGTCAATATCAAAACGATATCTGTAAGGGCTGTTAACTATATATTGTATCAGAAAACTAGTGGTTGATAGAATGAGCAGCGCCAAGTGCAAATTAGCAGTAACACACAAGACCAAGCATTTAACCATCCAATCCATATTTAGTGGTTTCTTACATCCGAGAAACTGTTGAACTGAAATGCAAGCTTTGTATTGGTGCTTTGTATGCAGTTGCAGCGCTGTTTAAAAAGGCGATTCCAAATGGACTAACAGTAAAGCTTATTTCCCTTTATTTCTCATTGTTCCGTTATTCGTTCCCATCAGTATATTAGAATTTCTGCACTCGTGTCGTATGACACAGACGCTGATATACTATCTCCTATGATGATGATGTATTATACATGTTTATCCCAGCTTCCGCAACATCAATAATTGTCACCAGATGGCGCATGTAACACGAGTGCTCCGATGTATTGCTACATAGTATCATTCTATACGAGCATATTACACTGTATGAGCTTTCCATAAATACGTGTCCGACACACGGGCATTTAACCTGGCATACCTGTCCGCCATGTTTGTTTGAAATCTGGGTAAAGAAAAAGGTCCCCCCCCCCCCCCCCCCCCCCACACACACACACACACACCCCACCCAGTAATAAATGATTGCCGTAAGACGTGAGTAAATCAATCTGATCGCCAGGCTCGCTGACTTTGTTGATGCATGTGATCGTGTCCCAACTGCACATGATGTCAGTCACTGGAGTGTCTGGTCCAGGCTCGTTTATTTCCAGACCGCCGTCGCATAGCTGGAATATTGCTGAGTGCGGCGTTAAACAACAAACAAACTTACATTGCTGATGCGACAGCGTGACTATTTGAAAAATAGGACGATAAAGTTCAGAAATATATTAAGCCAAAAACCCATTGGTTTGATGATCGATTGTATTTGTTATATGTTTTCTCCTTATTTTATGCTATATTTGTGAATACGTTTTCTGTTTTATATGTTTATGATGATGATTATATATGTCTTGTATTCCCGGAGAGTGTCCAGTAAGCAATGTGTGCCTTTTCCCAATCCAGATTGACATGTCAATAAAATCACCAGGAATAACATCAAAGCACAGGAGTCCGTATCTAAAAATAGACGCCCTCATGCATATTCATGACCATCTCCACACGGGCCCGCGTGCATGAGGGCGTCTATTTTTAGATACGGACTCCTGTGATCAAAGTAGGCAAAAAGCCTCACTGAAAAATTGACATTAATAACACTATGTCTATTTAAGAATTGACTACAATAGTTTATGCGTTTATTGACGTTCACACTGTGTAAATCCGCGTAGTCTAACATGAAGTGCATGTAAACAAGCTAGATGATAAAAAAAAAATATCTTGGAATTACCTCCCTTGGACCACAGCACGTTCGTTGAATGTTTTCGATTTCCAGCTGCGCCAACCAGACTAGGTCTTGATAATACTTGATAATAAACTACATTTTCATATATCCTTTTGGTGTATATACGAACATATGTTGCAAATGTAATCGGGCAAATATTTTTATTTGTGAAAAATAAATTTTGCTCTTGTTGTATGTAAACTATATTTTAATATAAATTGCCAATGCAAGAGAATAACCAGCCAATGTCTTCTGCCGAAACAGATTCCACTTGGCGTAAAGGGCAAATAGCTGTGGAAAATATATGAATGAACCACTGAGAATCTGTGATGACACCACGTGTTCGCGAAAAGGGTAAGCATGTCCTGCCCTACCATTCACAAAATTCACAGGGGGCATGGGTGGCCCAGTCGTCTAAGGCGCCGCGATTTGCTGTGCAGAGTTGCGTCCCCTGGACACGCCAGAAACCTATGATTGTGGGTTCCAATCCCGGTTCGCCCCAAATTTGTTTCTAGATTTGTCAGCACCATACCCGTGCTCGTGGGTTTCACCGATGTGGTAAACGTCTGAGACCTGCATCACTTCGGGCTTTCCTCCTACATTAAGCTGAAACGCCGTGATATAACTAGAATAATGTTAAGAGCGGCATTAAACCCAACTCACACACACACAAAATTAACATCATAAAAGACTAGAAATCTATTACCTGACACCGCACAGCAGTACTCTTGCCATGCAACGCCAGCCTGTAAACAAACCAGACAATCAAGTGATTGGTGAACCAGACAATCCAGTGACACGTTATGACCATTCCATATTTCGTTGAAGCTAATAAAAACGATATGGTAATTTTGAATAACTTCTACAGTGGAAATGATTATGTGCGTGACATAAATATATAAGAACGAAAAAATCAATTGAAATTTTTATTGATCGATTATATTTGTACTGGCAGCTATGCATATCACGGGCTACACGCAGGGAATGCAGAGCAGATCTATATAGTACGAAAGTGGGCAGTTTAATTTTTGGTTTATGGAAAAATAAAGAATTTTTTTTTACCTATTAACCAATCAAATGTCACGGAATCACATGCATGTATTTAAGGTATATTTAATAACTGGCATGCAGGAATACAGAATAGCTCAACAGAGTTCAATATTATTTCGGTTCAGCAGATACATGTTGAGTATGGAGGTAATATTTCGTCACATAGATATATATGAGGAATCTCACTCGAGAGTCTTTTGATATCAACCATATTAACACAAGTCGATTCAAGTTTGAAACTCCGAGGCTTGTCAAGGAATTAAACTTTTATCGACGAATGTTGATATGTTTTATATTAAAAGACACTCGCGGGAGATTCTCTTTATCATCCAAAGTCATTCGTCCAACTTTTTCAGTTTGTAATTAAGAAAAAAATGATGATTCGGAGTTGTTTATCGTACATTGAAACAATTAAAAGGGAGAATAGACCATGAGGGGTGCAGTCCCTTGTGGCTTATTCTCCATGCAGCGTTTTATTGTACGATACACAACGACCACGAGTTCATTTCTTATATGGGACCGCCTCCGTGGTCTAGTGGTAGAGCGTCCGCCCGGAGAGCGGAAGGTCTAGGGTTCGATCCGTGACCGCGTCATACCAAAAGACGTTAAAAGATGGTACTTGTTGTTACCCTGTCTGGCGCTCGGCATTAAGGGGCTAAAACAAGGACTGGTCGGCTCGGAGTCAGTATACTGTGTCTGAGTTGGGTATTCATGTTAAACTGCGGCATGGTATCTCAGTGAGCTAGCACTATAAATCGGCATCAGTCCGGACTAGTACAAGCAGCTACACAAACACACACACGCACGTTACATGCACGTCGCTGTATAAGTGCAATAATCTTGGACGCCTCACCTCATTTCTTATATGAGATATCAACATTATGTACGGCCTCTTTGAGGATGATGATGACATGTACAAGCTTTAAACATATTTACCCTATTTTAATAATAATATGATGACACCCTCAATAGAATCCGATCTCGGCAATGTCGGACAAGTCCATTTTATGCACAGGTGGGTATTTCCCGCATATTCTCACATTGATCACGTCGATTACCTGACCTTTTCTCCCAATACCGTTGACATATCTACCCCGCTTTTTGGGATAGATATTTCGGCAATCAGGTTTTTCTGGGGTACCCAGCTACTTTTATTGGGAACAACTCACTAGATACTCCCCTCTCAAATATAACGTCGTCATCAAGTTGCGAGCGTATGTTCGAATCTGCAGAAATGATGTCATGGTAGAACAACGTTATATTGTGAAATAAACCACGCTTCGTTCCTCATTGTTCTTTGTGATTTATCGCGTAGCCATCTTATATACATTAACAACCAGTATCTTTAGTGGAAATAGTACGTCAACTAACCAGCTTCAGTGCAGACAGATTAGTGATGAGTATGGTTATCTCCTAGGATATATCGTTGATCTCAGCCAAGGTATCTCCTGCGGAAGCCAGTTTGGGATTATAAATAGTCGTCCCCTTAAATGTTGCAACTCACGACACCGAGATACGAACACGTCTGAAGCTGGCAGATAAATAAACAGTAATGAAAATATGTATCGTAAGTATTATCTTTCGTTGTTTGTATCCCAAATTAATCTAAACGGTAAAACCCAGAGTTATTTATATTGTCGGAATAAACCACGTAAGAAATGCCTCGGGACGGCCTGTAATCAAAGGGACGCAACTCTTGCCCACTTAATGCTTTTCGCATCCTGCGAACTTTACACAAGAAATTATGAACTGGTCCGGTGAACGTGGACATAAGGTCGCGATCTTGACGTCACATACCACCATTGGATATCTAGATCTAAACGTTCAGCCAGTGAAATATGTTTTAGTATCATGTGGAATAACAATGTTCCCATGCCTGGCGTCAGATTTCTCTCTTGCACTATTGTTGATTTTTTTATGTCTGAAAACATGGACAAGAATATTTTACTGTCAATGGAGTTATGAGATTAAGAAACAAATGAGGTACGCATCACTCTCTTTTGTGAGAATATATCTCGTACACAATTTTACACTTTCTTAAGAAACAAATAAATACTCCGACCTGGATAAACTAAAAAATAATCTGGCTCCGGCTTTGACACAATTTATCAGTTTCCAGATGAGCGGGGATTCTAAATGCATTAGGAATGAATAAAAACAGTCGGTTAGGATGATGAAAAGAGCGGCTGGAAATAGCAAAGATGTTCTTTGTCCTGAATGGATATGACATATCATGTTTATCTTTTCTTCTCTTTTTTGCCCAGGTTGACGATACATAATTAAGATCTACTTGAGATCTACTCACTTACTTACAATTTGACCCTCAGTTTAGGTTGGACTAGCATAACTTTTTCAGCCATTTTTGTGTGTCTCTATCACAGGAACTCGTTATTGGTCAGTAAATAAAAGTATATACCCCCCTATATGTATTCTCTACTTACATATAGGGGGTATATATTTTTATTTACTGATTAATAACAAGTGCCTGTGGTCTCTATTCTTTCATAAAATCTGTCATGGTGATTGTATTCCTCTAGTATATTCCGCTTAATACCTGGTTCGTGTGACGCTGTTTTCTAATATTATATGCTGACACTAACGAAATGAGAATGAGTCAAATACCTGATTGGGATTGCAAGCTCAGCACTATTTCTTCTACCTCGTTCATTTCCGTAAACATTCGGAGCAAAGGAAAGTAGTCCCTAAGTAGAATTCATTCTCAAGTCGGAAAATTATTCAGTAACATACACCAAGATCATAATGCATCTGCAATGATATTATAAACAGTAAACACAAGGTTTAACATAACCAAAAACTCCAAGGTTACGGTAGATACAAACAAAATAACTCCGCGTAGGAATACATATTAGCGATATCTAATTTTAACTTTGGGGAATTCCTACGTCACGTACTATGTTTAGAGAAATACGTCATGTAAACACCTTATTCTTATAAACATCAACGTCGGTGAGGCCAAGCAGTCGGTGTTTCACAACCAGGCACAACAGCTAACGTATATATTTGGTGAGTGTTAAAATTCTAGCATAATATTTTAGTGACCAGAGTTTGCGACAATCGTCCTAAGTTGGATTATCAGGCCTGTATAGAATCACCTGTTTCTTCCGCGTTGCTCATAGATGTGGCGTTGTTCGTTTTGATTCTGTACGATATGTTTGAAGTGTCATTATCAAATTAGCATCAATGCGTTTTTGACTATTGTATTGTGGATAATGGTTTTATTTATTCGTGTGTGTGTATGTATGTGTGTGTGTGTGTGTGTGTGTGTGTGTGTGTGTGTGTGTAAGTGTGTAATACGATCTCTGAGGAATGTCACCCAGAGGAATGTCACCCTAGGCTAATAATAATTGTATGTATATGTACTGCTCCGTTTATACTAATCAATATCTACTGGTCGATAATACATATCGCATCTAACCTAGGCTTAACCTAACCGAGCTTCCGACACCTAGGTTTTATCAATACATAACGCGTTCTTTTCAAACTGACCGGATTTATGAGAGGCATGTGGGCGTTGTCATACGGAAGGTAAACTCTGCAGGGCTTTTGTGACGTACTCCCGTAATATTCTATCGGAACACTACAGGCTATATATTACAAGTGTACACACACTCGCACGTAAACAGCATTCGCTGTAATATAAGGTATGGGTGGCAATATTCTCTTTGTAGTTTCCTCAACATTTCTACCACAAGACTAGAACTATTTTAGTACATGATATTTGGCAAATATGGTGAAGTGTATTTTTCGTTTTCATTTCTGTGTCAGACCATTCGGTAAGTTTACTCCTTGGCCAGGTGTTTGTCGCTAATAAGTACTTTCAGGGACACCTGGGTCCAGATTCGCCCTGATTTCTATGTTTATTCGCACCATATTCGTGTTCGTGGGTTTAACCAAGGTGGTAAATGTCTATAGGGCTTGTTCCGCCCGGGGAGCGGAAGGTCCGGGTTCGATCCCCGGCTGCGCCATATTAAAAAGACGCTAAAAGATGGTACTTGTTGTTGCCCTGTCTGGCGCTCGGCATTAAGGGACTAAAACAAGGACGGGTCGGCTCGGAGTCAGTATACTGTGTCTGAGTGGGGTATGCATGTTAAACTGCGGCATGGTATCTCAGTGGGCTGGCATTATTAATCGGCATCAGTTCGGACTAGTACAAGCAGCCATACACGCGCTCGCACACGCGCACGCACACACACACGTGCATTGCATGCACGTCGCTATATAAGTGCAATAATCTTGGACGCGACTTTAAACCCCATTTCACCTCACCTCTATAGGACCTGTATCACCTCGGGCTTTTCTTCAACATAAAGCTGATACGCCATGATAGAACCGGAATACTGTTCAAAGAGGCGTTACAGCTCAAACTACCACCGTGGGACTGAGACGGAAAGTCGCGCTACTAAGATGGTCACGCTTCACCTCAGATAGTCACTTCGGCTCGGATAGTCACGCTGCAGCGATTGTCACGCTTCATTTCAGATTCGCGCTGCCGAGATAGATCGTCACAGAGCTTCCAAAGAGGTAGTTCCGGTGTCGAGATGTACGCGCTGCAGAAATACTAATTCGGTGATATACATGGTGCAGTGATAGACAAGGCTCTCCACCCCCTGGCAAACATTCCAAATCTCCAAATTTCAAAATTGCTATATAAGCAATCCCTAATAGCCCCCAATCGGATCGCAAAATACTTCCGTCCTTTTCGGCAAATACACGAAATGGCCTGGCGGGCCCATGTGCGACATACGCTGTTTGTCGGAAAGCGCACGTAAAATCTACAACTTAAGTAAGTAAGCATGCTGCAGTGATAGAAACGCTGTACACAGATTAATGTACATGTTATACAGATAGACAGTCTAAGGAAACAGATGCGCTAGAGTGATATTGAGTGAGTATGGTTTTACGCCGCTTTTAGCAATATTCAAGCAATATCACGCGGGGGGGACGCAAAAAATGGGCCTCACACCTTGTATCCATGTCGGGAATCGAACCCGGGTCGTCGGCGTGACGAGCGAACGGCTAGAGCGATAGATGCACTGCAAAGATGTATGCTCTGCAAAGGAAGTCACTATGCAAGGTATAGTTGGGTTGTACAGATAGACGTGCTGCAAATACTTGTTCTGTTAGAATAGTCGTGCTGCAGCGACTGTCACGCTGCAGAGATAGTCGATACAGACAGATAGTGGAGCTACGGTAATATTTGTTGTGAAGAGTCTCGATGCATCAATTTTACCCTTTCCCCTCTCCTATTTTCAGATGTGGTCCTATCTCACAAGTATTTTCTCCTCGACATCAGAACAACCAAGTAAGTCAGTAAAGATGGCGTCTGGAAACATCGAACAGCCAGCCCTGGCTAATCACGATTCCTCCGTCCTTGACCTTGCCTTCGTCATGGATTGTACCGGAAGTATGGGATCTTATATCGAAAATGCCCGGAGTAACATCAGGAAGATTGTGGAGGACATTGTGGCCAAAGAGAAGAGTGACGTATGTATGGCCCTGGTAGAATACAGAGACCACCCTCCACAAGACTCATCGTTTGTTACCCGCCCTCATGATTTCACTCCCAAGGTCGGAAAGATGAAGTCGTGGCTGGAGGAATGTACGGCCAATGGTGGAGGCGATGGCCCCGAGGCTGTTGCTGACGGCCTACACGAGCTCCTGAAGCTGAACTGGAGGGCTGCCGCCACCAAGATAGCTATCCTCATCTCCGACGCCCCTCCCCATGGACTCGGTGATGGAGGGGACGGATTTCCCAACGGATGTCCGTCCGGGCTGGACCCAATGGAGATCACAAGCCAACTGGCAGAGAAGGGCGTCACCCTGTACGTCGTAGGATGTGAGCCCAGCATCTGCCCCCACAAAGACTTCTTCACAGGACTGGCCTATCTGACCGGAGGTCAGTATGTGCCACTAGCAGCGGCCAAGTCTCTGACCACTGTCATCATCGGAGGTGCCCAGGAAGAGTTGTCACTGGAGCAGTGGATGGATGAGGTCAACAGAGAGGTCCAAGCGGAGGTCCAGGCCAAAGGTGCAGACAACTTCGACGAGGAAGTTTTGTCTAAGAGGCTCGCGGAAGGTTGGGCGAGTCGAGGCGCCCAGGCCAAACAACTTCAACGTAACAGTGCAGGGATGGGAGAGGTGTCCTCGCAGGTCAAGGAAATCTCAAAGATGAAGAATCTGTCTGCTTACCGTGCGGCAGCACCTGCTGCACCACAACAAGCACAAGTTCGGGGGTCTTCAGTCCCCATGTTTGCACCGATGGCGTCCTCCATGTCAAGCATGGACGATGTTTATGAATGTAACTCTGGCGCCATACAGATGGAGCAGGCTTCAAGGATGGTCCAGAAAGCAAAGATGCGAAACCAGGCGTTGTTCAAGTGAAGTAAAACAGCTGGACTTTAGAACAACAGCTACGTATTCGTATTGCCTGAGAACGGGGTGTTTTCACCACTGCTCATTGACAAGTATATTTACTCTACGTACATGGCGAAATACAAAATCCCCTTGTGGACAAGCACGTGCAATTACCTTCAAACTGGCGTCGCCATGTGCCTTGACATTTTCAACCCGTCCTGTCGTTCTGGTGGGCGATGTTAAGCACACGATGCTTTGTACATATATACATGTGTAAATACCATGAATCAGTGTTACTTTTGTAATGTCATACATGTTGTAGACACCAATATACAGCTACAACTACAATATCACGTGGTAGTCTTTGTCTGCATTGTGACATATCTCAGGAACAGAAGTAAAGTCGATACTAAATGTATGGTGTGGTCTACTCGCGTGCCCTCTATGGGACATATGTACATCGATATGTCAACACATGTCCGACAATGGCAGCCATATTGAAAATTATATATTTACCCCTACTTCATTTTGGCATTTATCATGATAGACTTGATATGCAGTAAGAATAGGATATGCGAAATAACCATCAAATACATCCATTTACCAAGATTTTTGCATTTCCGATTATTATTGTGAAACCTCTGGATTTATCCAGCTGAATTTTCGTGTATTTGATCCCAGCAATGGTGTATTCGATTTCACAGAATTCCGATCCGATTTTAAACATATTGCATTTGACATCTTTACCATTTCTGGGCCATGTCTTCGTGTATCTTTATGAGGTATTCACACTGTTGTTGTTTTAACTGGAAGCTGTATTCTTTTATAATATTTTGCATACTTTTTATTAACCTTTTTTTATGAATTTTATATATATTTTCAAATGTTGCAAGGAAATCAGAGCTTCGTCCTGTCTGTTTCTTTTACGGTATTTGTTTATATAATATTGATGATACGTTTTACGACAATGTAAATATGATTCCATGTCTAAATAACTGATATATTTCCTCACTTCATTCTTGTTAATACCAACTGGACCACGGTTGACCAACATTACCGTGAGTGCTTGTTTCAGAACTTTGTCTTCTTGTATTAAAACGGGTTTGGGGACGCAAATATTTTTTTCCGCAATAGCTTTCATTATCATATCAAGCCATATTGCGATGCAAATGAAACGATAGAATAAAGGTTTATGACGACGTTGTAAAATATTATGAACTCGGTGACATTGGTCAAGACGCCAGACGCACCTTAAGACCAATCAAATACTCTGGGCAGCTGGATATCGAACATTCAACATTTTAGACAATGAGATGTCTTTTACATGCATAGATGGGGGAAATCATTTTATGTCTTTTATAAACATAACCTGTAACATGTTATGAGTTTTGAAATTTAGAAACAGATTCGTGAGGAGATTGTCATGCACACTGTTTAGCTTTATTTGTTAAACATAATAGACAATCAGAAAAAATCGAAACATATTGACTACTGGATTAAATCAATCATTTTTCAGTTGAAAGCGGGCCAAGGATTCTTGATGTATTTACTAAGCAGTTCGTGTAGGGTGGGATTCCTATGTTAACTCAAATTTTTCCGTCGCAACTAGTTTTCTTAACCTTGTATTTATGACAGCTTTCCTACCTGAAATACCATCTTCCCAAGGCAAGACATTCGTGACCAACTCGTGATATTCCGGGACAAGCCGAAAGCGACTCGTGCCCCTCTCGTGGCCATTTTTGCGACCGGGTTCCGTCTTAGCGCAAACGGGCATACCTAAAACAATCGTCAACTCGTTGCGCAATGGTTCACACATTTTCCCCATATATTATATATATTTCAGATGCAATTTAAAGCACATCGGAACGTGCGGAATTATACAGTAGGATTGAACACATTTAACTGTGTCTTTGGTATATTTTTAGATGCAAGACATATGTAAAATCAAAAATTATTTCTGAGGGATTCTTTGACGAAGAACTTGAAATCATACGCGCATTCTGATTGGTTTGTCGTATTTTCACACAAATCATTCATCGATAGGGGAACGATTCTTCTTGCAGGTTACGGAAAGGGGCGAGTGGTGACGAATGGAGGCAAGAGTGTCCACTAGCCTCATTCGTGACCAACTCGTGATATTCCGGGACAAGCCGAATGGCGACCCGTGCCCGTCTCGTTGCCATTTTGCGACTGGGTTCCGTACGTCTAAGCGCAATCGGGCATAGTCAAAAGAAATGTCAACTCATTGCGTAATGATTCACGTATATTTCCCTAATGTCATATCTACTCCAGATGCTATTTTAAACACATCGGAACTTACGGTATTTATACAATATGGTTGAAAATATTTAACAGTATCTTGGGTATATTTTTAGATGTAAGGCATATGTAAATTCAAAAATTATTCCTGAGTGATTCTTTGACCGAAGTACTTTAAGTCATACGCGCATTCTGATTGGTTTGTCGTATTGTTGCACATAACGTTCATCGACGAGGAGGGGCGAGTCTTCTTGCAGGTTACGGAAAGTAGTGATGAATGCACTAGCCTATCAAAGTCTAGTTTTCAAGAGTCCACCAGCATAGACCCAAATCGGGTACTACAGGGCGTGTGTAACCTGTTGCGCACCGGTATGTGACGATTGACGAGAGGGTGTGCCACGGGTGTAACTCGGGAAGGGGTTTCAGCTGCATTGACAAATAAGTGAATAAATAGTGAGATAAGCATTACGACGTAAATCTTTAATAAATAAAGTGGCGAAGGACGTGTGCACCAGAACATAAACAGAAGGTCGGTCGGTGTCAGCCTGGTTCCTTGGGTATGCTGCGCTGGCGTCGGGAACCAGGCTGGGTCGGTGTCGGACCGGGATATCGAATTAAAAAACAACCCAGTAGTACCGCGACATCGAATAGCTAGAATCACTGAAGCTAGGAGTTAAGAGTTTATTAGATTTTATTGTTTATCTGTTGGTAGTAACACTTGGTGCGTTAACTGGGAAGTTGATGTTAGATGTAAATAAAGAATAAATGGGTAAGAATAGAGCCGGTTTCGATTGCAAACTTTAATCTGCTGTCAGCAGCATGCTTTCCTGGGATCGTTGTTACAAATTAGTAAGGATTATAAATGTGTGAGTTAACTGAGAAGTTGATCACTAGGTTTCGTCAGTCGAATTTAATCTGCTGTGGCTAAAGTGCCGTACCATGAAATTGGGATTATTGTTACACGTGAGTTAATTGCTAAAACTTGAGATCGAGCTTCAAGGTGACTGGGCGTTCACTGAGACTACTACTGGCGACGTGTTCATGCACGACATCGCCAACGACCAGAGATTACATATCTTCACCACTGACAGGAACATGGAGCGTATGTGGATGGTACTTTCTACACATCTCGCTTCTCTAATCAGATTTATACCATCCATGGCGGTCTACGAGGTCAAGTCTTTCCTGTCTGTCTACTACCAAACAGAAACAAGAGACATACATGTGTTTGAAAATATCCATTTGGATGCTCAAAACCCAGATTCGACTTCAACTTTGCTGTGCACACATCTTGTCCAGAAGGAACGCCCTAACATCTATGGGGGCACGGGTGACCCAGTCGTCTAAGGTTTCGCATTTTGCTTGCAGAGTTGAGTCCCTTGGGCTAACCAGAAACCTATGATCTTGGATTCGAATCCCGTTTCGCCCCGATTTTGTTTCTAGGTTTGTCAGCACCATACCGTGCTCGTGGGTTTCACCGAAGTGGTAGACGTCTGAGACCTGCATCACTTCGGGCTTTCCTCCCACATTAAGCTGACACGCCGTGATATAACTGGAATACTGTTCAAAGCGTTGTTACACGGGGGCTGTGACATGAGCGAGTCAAATTGTGATTAAAGTTATTATGAGGCGACCCTTCTTGTGCTGTCATTTCCTGTACCGTTGTGGAGCACGTGCAGACCGTGTTCGCGCTGTTCGTCCTACCGTTGTGCCCCCTCCGTTCAAGATGTCAACTTGTACACATAACAACATGATAGTTTCTTAAACAAACCTAACCAGCGATGGGGATAAAATAAACAAACAGCAGATATTGTTGGGTATTCGATGCCGTGTATCGTGTTGATATTTAATTGACTATTCCCGATTTTGAGTTATTTTGCAATTTATCGTTCTTATTTGGGGCCCAGCGGCCTGTACCCTGCGACGTCAGCTTAACACGGCTGCAAACTTTTTTCCTCTGTGTGTGAAGGGAATGGACCTCTAGGCAGCAGTGTAAGAAACGTATAAAAATATGTGTCATATGTCAAGGTTGTATCAAATGTCAAGGTCAATCAGAAAGTCATTCCACCATAATGTAACTGGCAAAAATACTCTCGAAAAAAAAAGGGGGATCATGAGTGAATGAGTGAGTGAGTATGGTTTTACGCCGCTTTTAGCAATATTCCAGCAATATCACGCCGGGGGACACCAGAAATGGGCTTCACACATTGTACCATTGTCGGGACTCGAACCCGGGTCTTCATGAAATATAACCACTGTCGGACCACTGACTCTGAAAAATGTCTGCCAGAGACAAAACGGTTTCATCAGAACCACAACCTAACGCCCCAACAAACCTCATGCCCGAGAGCGGCAAGAGCGGGTCAATATGTTCAATGACCTTCAGTCTGTGACGGCAAAAACATTGGAACAGTGTCAGTAGCCACATACTGTTAATGATCGGCCCGTCACCGGGCGCCGTAGGTCAACAACATAAGTCCAGAATTGATTAATCAGAAACCACGAAAATCGCTGTCCACTTGCGCCAGGCTTCCGGAGTTCAAGTTAATGTCTAGACGACCTCGAATCGTCTGCATGCTCGACGTTCACACATCCCAGCCAGACGCCAATGGTATTAAGAGCGCAGAAACTGTGGGCATCGTCGATGTTCTCGTGCAATGTTTCACTATGTCACTCTGGACTTTCTGGATAGGCTAGGACGTATCTGGAGGCGCCCCAACGAACGTCAACGTAAGACACGACATATTTTTTTGGGGGGGTAATGCTACGAGTGAGTGAGTGAGTTGGGTTTAACGCAGCTTTGAACAGTATTCCAGTTATATCACGGCGTGTCAGCTTAATGTGGGAGGAAAGCCCGAAGTGATGCAGGTCTCTGACGTTTACCACTTCGGGGAGCACGGGTATGGTGCTGACAAACCTAGGAACATAATCGGGGCGAACCGTCATTCGAACCCACAATCACAGGTTTCTGGCGTGCCCAAGGGACGCAACTCTGCACAGCGAATCGCGGCGCCTTAGACGACTGGGCCACCCGTGCCCCCGTAATGCTACGATGTGGGATTATGACTGCCAGAACGCCATTTCATATTTACGTGCTGGCGGCAATGGTTGCGTCGTATACGCGCTATGCTGGTCAATGTTTTGTCTTTCAAGACGATAACGCTCATGCCTACAGAATAATTCAAACTGTATATGCAGTATGTTACAATAGCCTTTTATGCTGCACAACATACTTACATATTTTTCTGGCAGGTTATGGCGACCATGGAAGGTACGCATTGTCCCTATTGTTTTTCACAAATGGCATAACTGAATTTAGCTTATATAGAATTATGAAAATCCAAGTCAGACCCTGCCCACCTTCACATGTAAACATTCGAATAACCACCACATTCACACCCACACATCAAATAACCGTCCAGTGTCTAACACCATGGGACCGTGAAGATCCGGGGTAGAATAGGTCTTCTGCAACCCATGCTTGCCGCAAAAGGCGACTATGCTTGTCGCAAGAGGCGACTAACTGGATCGGATGGTCAGACTCGCTGACTTGGTTGATGCATGTCATCGCATCCCAATTGCGTGGATAAATGTTCATGATGTCAATCACTGGATTGTCTGGTCCAGACTCAATTATTTATAGACGGACGTCATATAGCTGGAATATTGCTGAGTATATCGTTAAACAACAAACAAATCTAACACCATGTCACCATGTGGCTTGTGTTTGTGTATACAGCGACTGCCTCACAAGTAATGCTGATTCTCATGGGACCCAGTGTGTCTGAGTGTGTGTGTGTGTTTGTGTCTGAGTGTGTGTGTTTGAGTGTGTGTGTATGAGTGTGTGGCTGTGTCTGAGTGTGTGGCTGAATGTGTGTTTGAGAGTGTGTGCATCTGTGTGTGAGTGTGTGTGTGTGAGTGTCTGTGCCTGAGTGTGTGGGCAAACATCCTGACAAACACAAAACTCTGTTCTAGAAAGGAATGTGTTTAATATGTACAACACATTACAGACATATCGTAAATATATGTACAGCTGCACAAATTTGGTATCAAAATATCTTCAACAATTGTTGGGCACTATCTGACATGATGAGGTGTCTGACACTCAGACAGTGTTACACGGTGTTCTAGAACACAAACTCTCTTTACAAACAAGGAGTCTTCATTAAACAAGTCTATAACATGATTCAGCTTCACACTATCTGAATGACTTAACACACTGAGCACTGTAAGCATGAAAGTGTCTACAAATTCTACAAATATGAATTTGAATATCCCATCTTGAACAAAACGACATCGGACTTCATATAACCTCTATGAATGTACAGTATTTCACAAAAGACTATTCATATTGCATTTACTGGCAATGGCTGATTTCAAAATATCTTCAAGATAATCACTAGTCAGGATCTGATTCGAAAGTCTCCTCCTATCAGACTTACCATACCTAACTGGAGTGTGTTTGCTTTAACTCTGCTCTGAAAAGTGTTTATTACATGGCATGCCAACTTGATGTGGGAGGAAAGCCAGAAGAGATGCAGGTCTTAGATGTTTACCACCTTGGTGAAATCCACATGCATGGATATGGTGCTGACAAACCTAGAAACATAATGAGGGCAAATCTGTGATTTGAACCACTGAGCACCGGTTCCTGTCATGCACAAGGGACACAACTCTGTTGTACATTAGATTACTGGACACCCATGGTCATTCTTAACTTGTACAATGATTACTTACATTGTTGAGTGACCCAGAGATAAAGTACATTGTAGCACATTTCAATGTCTGAATGAAACATTAATAAATGCAATGTTTGACATGATTTCTCAGTATGACTGTCACATATTTTGACGAATGTGAACACACTCCAACACAATTATCTCCCTTGGTTTTTGTCCTAAGCGTATTCCCACCTTAACTAAACTGACAACTGTTGTAAAAGGAACAGTTTGACTTCGATTTCAGAATACAAAGAGAGATGAGATCTTGACAACATGGTCGTGTGTAGTTTGCTAAAGCAGTGATCTATTGTAAACCTTCCATACACCATCCTGCCACAGTGAAATTGAAGCTTGCTGCATCTTTTCCACCTTGCTCTGAGCAGCATCATGGAGTGTACAGAATGACGTCAGCATCCTCGAGGATTCAGGAAGCTGTGATGTAGTTTGGGGCTTAGTGAATGAAGCTCTACAGCTTATAGTTCACATACACTTGTGATAGTATACATTATTTTCTTGTTGTTTACTAGGGTCTCAATAAATCTGCAGAAGCAAGGCTAGGACTAGAAATGTCACGTGACTGCGATGACGTCATGAAATGATAGTTAATCTGTATCAAGAATGATAGTCTAGCCTGAACTTGGCTCTTAGTATTATTATCAGTGGATCTTATGATATATGAACTAAAGTAGCAGACTCGCTGACTGGATACTTGATCATCCATGTACAGTCCCTATGTCCTTCAAGGCAGACATCTAAACATTCTAAACATTGTGGCCAATGATAGTATTGACAAACTTCAAACTAATTAAGCAGTCTAAGGGTTAAGGGGGAAATATTAATTTGCGTCCTCCTCCCACAATAAAAAAACAGTCCCTAAACCGCATCATCTTAAATCAAACTCTTTACATTCCAATTCCAACACACAGCCACTTTTGTCCTAGAATCAAATTCATAACTCTTTAAATGGAATGAGGATACACAAATATGTTATGTTGATTGAAATGAAATGTAGGTTAGTGGGCCAGTATGGCTTACCCACTTCACTGTATTGCAAACATGTCCACAGGTCATGGAACTCCATCAATGGTCTTCAAACATCACAACCTGCATGGATTTGAACCCAGGTGGCCCAGGTGACAAGCTGAGCAGCAGCACTGACCATGGGGCCAACCCATCTCTACCTGACCCAACATCCTACAATCAAAAGACTAATTGTGATGTAAGGGTCAGCTAGTACTGGTACGAAGTGAGATGTAGGTACTGTTCTGTCGACCACTCAAATGTCATGTAGGGCTGGAATGGGTAACTCGGGTACCCGGGTCGGGTGGGTACTGAGTAGGACCCGGGTACCCACAGGACTACCCGGACCTGTGGTTAGTCACATGCTATATTGTTTAATGACAAAAATGATCTAGAACTCTATGGTTACACTACAAGTCACTTATGTTCACATTTCTTTCTGACAATGCACACATTCCTTCTGACTTTTCATATAGTTGAATAAAGATATAACATAATTCAACTTCAGTGTATGAATGACCAGATTGTTTATTACGTGTATCTAAATACTATTTGCCAGGGCTATGCTAAAAATGTTCCCAATTGGACATTTTAAGACATCTCCTGAGACCTACAGTGGGTATCCGGGTAGGGTCGGGTAATAGGGGGCTGGGTACCGGGGTAGTAAATTTGGAGTCGTCCCAGCCCTACTGTCATGGGTGCTGGACTTGGGCAGATGTTACAAAGACTTCTACAGGGTTCGAAGCTAAGGATGAAAGCCAAGGGGCCCTTGTCAGTACCCTTGTCAGTACCCTTGTGCTAAACTCAAGATTAAAGGGACCGTCAGTTAACTGATACAGCAGAAGAAAACCTCCACAGCCCCAAGATTGTAGACCCCATTAATTTCTGACACATTCTGAGGTTTAGTTGTATACTCTCCAGGGAGATGAGATTGAAAAGTCCAGTGCACACTGAACCCTTGACCAAGGTCAAAACAGTGCAGCACTTCAATCATACATAGTGTATGGTGCAATGCACTTCACAAATGGTTTATTATTATTATTATCATTATTATTATTATTATATACAGAATAAACTTTTATTGTTTGTATCAGCAGGAACGCAACATGCACATTCATCACAGCAAAGAGGAAGACTGAATGTTAATTTAATATGATACCTAAAAGAACATCCTTGTATTGCAAAAAAATGAAAGGAATAGAACTTAATAACTTTCAAGACATTCTGATTTAAGCTAAATGCCATCAACTACAACCCAGCTTCATCAGCAGTTTTCATCAAAAGTAGCTTCGTCCCTTGAGATCTATTGATGGTAATCTTTTCTTGATAACTCTGACTTTACTTGATATTGTTAAACATAATAGTTTACCCCCAGATCACTTCCAATAATAAGAGCAGCAGTATTTATCATGAGAGATATTGTTTGGCAAGTGAACGGAGAAATCTGGTTTTGCGGACGTGGATGGCTCGCCTCTGAATCTCTTCTGGGTTGCTGCTGTTCAGGTCCATCTGGCTCAGAGCTCTCAGCTGAAACAGAAGCACATATCTCAAGCACTTTATCACTGGGTCCATCTGGCTCAGAGCTCTCAGCTGAAACAGAAGCACATATGTCAAGCACTTTATCACTGGGTCCATCTGGCTCAGGGCTCTCAGCTGAAACAGAAGCACATATATCAAGCACTTAATCACTGGGTCCATCTGTCTCAGTGCCCTCAGCTGAAACAGAAGCACATATCACTGGGTCCATCTGGCATTAATGAAAGAGTCAATTCAATTTCAGTGTACAAACATATATCACTTCATAATGAATGGAGTTTGTTGCAGTTGGCTGCAATTTCCAGCCACATCAGCCATTGTGAAATATGAGTGAGCGAACGCTACCCAGCATCACTGTCAGTTCTAGCAGTTTGATTTTTGGTTTGGCTACTTTTTTACACCTCACTCAGCAATATTCCAGCTATATGACGGCGGTCTGTAAATAATCGAGTCTGGACCAGACAATCCAGTGATTTACATCATGAACATCGATTCATGCAATTGGTATCGATGACATGCATCAACCAAGTCAGCGAGCCTGATCACCCGATCCCGTTAGTCGCCATTTACGACAAGCATAGCCGCCTTTTACAGCAAGCATGGGTTGCTTCCAGTGGTTTGAGACACAGCAATAATAACAGTCAGCAATAATAACATTCAATCTATTTCACCGAACAAATAGATAACCTACTAGACATTATTCTTCAAATGAGTCATTTTATTGGTTAAACATGAGGACAGATATTGTTTCTCCTTCTAAGTTAGCAAAAACACACCAGGGAAGACTAGGAACTGACTTCACACACTGAAGCCATATGTGGAATGAAACCTGGGGTATCGGAATGGTGAGCAAATGTTCTAACCACTTGGCTACCTCAAGGCCTTTAAGTGTATTCAACGAGTGAGTGAGTGAGTGAGTGAGTGAGTGAGTGAGTGAGTGAGTGAGTGAGTGAGTGAGTGAGTGAGTGAGTGAGTGAGATTTGGATGAGCGGGTGGGTGAGATTGGTTGATTGAGTTTGTACGCAGCCGGGGACACCAGAAATGATCTTCACACATTGCACCCATGTGGGGAATCTAAACCTGGGCCTTCAGTGTATAATCAAACACTTTAACCACCAGGCTACCCCACTGCATTTGAATAAAGCCATGACACTATCACATGCTTCTTCTAGAACAGAAAGGAATGATACTTACAGCGGACTGTTTCTTCTCTAATTCTCCTCTCTTGCCATGTAAATCTAGTCGTTAAGAGACAATAACAACTCATTCAGGTCATCAGATTACACTTATATGAATGGCAGAAAGTAAGAGCAAAGTTAGAGATAGGAGTGAGGTGAGGTGAAAATCGGGTTAACGTCGCGTCCAAGATTATTGCACTTATATAGCGACATGCATGTACGTGTGTGTGTTTGTGTGGCTGCTTGTACTAGTCTGGACTATGCCGATTTATAGTGCTAGCTCACTGAGATACCATGCCGCAGTTTAACATGAATACCCCACTCAGACACAGTATACTGACTCTGAGCCGACCAGTCCTTGTTTTAGCCCCTTAATGCCGAGTGCCAGACAGGGTAACAACAAGTACCATCTTTTAACGTCTTTTGGTATTTTTTTTGTTTTCACCAGCAGCATGAGAAGGATACGAGTGAGGTACTCCAGCACGCTGACGTCCCAGATACAAGTGTAGTAGGCGTCCATGGCGTCGTATGTTGTCTTCTCCTGCAGCGCCTTGAAGGCTGCAGCATAGTCTACCTCGTCCAGGAACTGGCACAGAACAGCGACCTGAGAAGACAGGAGAGATCAGTTAGGAGAGATCAGTTAGGAGAGAGCAGTCAGGAGAGTGCAGTCAGGAGAGAGCAGTCAGGAGAGAGCAGTCAGGAGAGAGCAGACAGGAGAGAGCAGTCAGGAGAGAGCAGTTAAGAAAGAGCAGTCAGGAGAGAGCAGTTAGGAAAGAGCAGTCAGGAGAGAGCAGTCAGGAGAGAGAGCAGACAGGAGAGAGCAGTCAGGAGAGAGCAGTTAGCAGAGAGCAGTCAGGAGAGAGTAGTCAGGAGAGAACAGTTAGCTGGCATAACACCCTCATCAACAGCACATCAGGTATTTGTCAGGAAATCTAAAGAGATGAAGGTTGTAGACTTCTGTGGTGGAACCCACCAGAACTGTTGTGTGGCTTACAGACAAATGACCATCAGCAGATCCTGGAACACCTAAAGGACACAACTTTCATGGTGCATTAGAAAATCTTAATACAACTTAATACTTATAATATGAGTAGTTTGGAGAGAAAGAGTGAATATTGTTTTATGGCAATCACCAGTATTTTAGCTAAATCTCTGCAGCATGTACATAAACAAATGAATGAAGCATTTGATCAACACAATGTACATGTATCAGGATAGACTGGGAGACTGCAATCATTTCACAAAACATGAAAGCAATTTCTCTTTGGTTTATTAAAGTCTGGCACTCCCCTAACATACACCTGCATATGACATCTACCCACCTGTGTGTGACATCTACCCACCAGTGTGTGACGTCTACCTACCTGAGTATGACAACTACCCACCTGTGTGTGACATCTACCCACCTCTGTATGACATCTACCCACCTGTGTATGACATCTACCCACCTGTGTATGACATCTACCCACCTGTGTATGACATCTACCCACCTCTGTATGACATCTACCCACCTGTGTATGACATCTACTCAACTGTGAATGACATCTACCCACCTGTGTATGACATCTACCCACCTGTGTATGACATCTACCCACCTGTGTATGACATCTACCCACCTGTGTATGACATCTACCCACCTGTGTATGACATCTACCTACCAGTGTATGACATCTACCCACCTACATATGACATCTACCCACCTGTGTATGACATCTACCCACCTCTGTATGACATCTACCCACCTGTGTATGACATCTATCCACCAGTGTATGACATCTACCCACCTGTGTATGACATCTACCCACCTCTGTATGACATCTACTCACCTGTGTATGACATCTACCTACCTGTGTATGACATCTACCCACCTACATATGACATCTACCCACCTGTGTATGACATCTACCTACCAGTGTATGACATCTACCCACCTACATATGACATCTACCCACCTGTGTATGACATCTACCCACCTCTGTATGACATCTACCCACCTCTGTATGACATCTACCCACCTGTGTATGACATCTACCCACCTCTGTATGACATCTACCCACCTGTGTATGACATCTACCTACCTGTGTATGACATCTACCCACCTACATATGACATCTACCACCTACATATGACATCTACCCACCTGTGTATGACACTGCAAATATGAACAGCATTTCATCATGCGTCGGTAGATCTGAAAACAACAAGGGAACACAATCAGCCTGGCTCTGAACATGTTAAAAGAACTCACAGTATACCAATCAAGTCTTGCTTTTCTATGGTTTTGATAGATGCTGTCACCATCTAATTTTCGATTTCCAATTTATCTAGTTTATTAAAACAAGACCCTCAGTTAATTGACCATGCAAAATATCATGAAACTGACTGTTCTGCACCGACCTGATCATCGAACACACTCTTGGGCACCGGCCGAGAGAAGAAGTCGGTGGAGACTACCGCCACCTCCAGGTAGAGCTTCATTGCAGCAGAGTACTGATTCTGAGCTGCAGGGAACCAAACACAAGTCTCACCAGAGGGAAATATCAAACAGTGTCAATAACAGGTTTAGATGAAAGTTTACCTCGTAACAAAAACATTGTTACCTGACCAAAGTATAAATCAGCCATTGTGTGCAGTCCTGCTAACCTATTGAAGTAGATATCGGCCAGTGTGTGGAGCCGTAAACCTACTGAAGTAGATATCGGCCAGTGTGTGGAGCCTTTAACCTACTGAAGTAGATGTCGGCCAGTGTGTGGAGCCGTAAACCTACTGAAGTAGATATCGGCCAGTGTGTGGAGCCTTTAACCTACTAAAGTAGATGTCGGCCAGTGTGTGGAGCCGTTAACCTACTGAAGTAGATATCGGCCAGTGTGTGGAGCCGTTAACGTACCGAAGTATATGTCAGCCTGTGTGCGGAGCCGTTAACCTACCGAAGTAAAAGTCAGCCTGTGAGTGGAGCCATTAACCTACCGAAGTATATGTCAGCCTGTGTGCGGAGCCAGGACTGCTGGGTGGGCACCACGGTGAGGGAGTGTTTCATCAGGGTGGTCAGCGCATCCTCCATACTCTCCACACTCAGGCCGCCAGCGCTGAGGAGGACACAAGTCATTCATCTCAAATAACATCCACAGTCAACCATTAAACGTCTGGTCCCTGGCAACTCATGTTTGTCACACAGCAGTTGAAATGCTTGCTGTAGTTTTGTACTTTAACAAAATGTTTAAGACATTGTTCCTACACTTAACTAAATGCCCTTCTACAGATCTCCTACATCACAGTTAGATGTGTTCTTATCAATATCATACAGATAAAACTGCTTTCTACATCACTGACACATCAGTCATGAGACATGTAGAGACACATCATAAGATAGTAGTGAGACATCAGTGAGATATGTAGTGAGAGATCAGTGAGATATGTAGTGAGATACTCTGTGAGTAATGAGATATGTAGAGGCGCATCATGAGGAACGAAAAAGTCACATAATTAGATATGTAGTGAGACATCAGTGACATGCGTGGAGACACATCATGAGATATGTAGTTAGACATCAGTGAGATATGTAGAGACACACCATGAGACACGTAGAAACACATCATGAGATACATAGTGAAACATGAGATACATAGAGACACTTCTTGAGACATGTAGTGAGACATCAGTGACATACTCAGTGAGACACATGAGACACGTTGAGACACATTATGAGACACGTAAAGACACTTCATGCGACATGTAGTGATACATCAGTGAGATACCCAGTGAGACACATGTAGAGACACATCATGAGACATGTAGAAACATGTAGCGAGACATCAGTGAGGCACATGAGACATGCAGAGACACAGAGACACATCATAAGACAAGTAGAGACACTTCATGAGACACGTAGTGAGACACATGGGGAAGCAAGGTACTCACTTGGCAATTGCTGTTGGCCACAGAGCTTGATATTCACTGGCTATCTGGCTTGTTATATCATCCTGGGAAAAATCAGCAAAGGTTAAAAACTCAAATCATTTCTAATCTACTAGCTGTGGTTATTACTATCACTGTTCCAGCGAACCAATGAATGACTAAGTTTGGTCTCAGTGCCACTGAACAGTATTCCATCTGATGTCAGTGTTATGCTTAGAGTGATGAATCTCACAGATGTCTGCACAAACATAGATTATAAGGGATCCTGACATTGTCAAGGGACACAACTCTGCCAATTGTTTTGAACTATCTTAGACAACACTAGTGACTCCTTCTAATCAACTGTAGACATCCTAAAGGTCTCTCAGGATTTGAGCAGCTGACCACTCACACAACCAACATTGTTCATGGAGTTTTCTTGATATGAGTTCATGTGGAAAAGGACTTATTCAGTGACCTTATTGTCAGCAACCTATCTAGGAAAGACAATGTCCAATCATAAGGTTTCAAATCTTAATATTTCTCAAAGTTTGATTTGATACTATTTAACATTTAGTTTCTAACTATAGGAGAAACAGACCACTTACCTTGAGTATTGTGAAAAGTTTGGTGAAGGATGCTATAAACAGAGTGAGAACACTTTGGTCCTGGAGAGAAAACACAGGGGTATAAGAAGCCCGCATATCTTTTAAACTAAAATAACATCTACAAACCACACAGCCTACAAAATATCAGAACCAAATGTTGACCCATTACCTTATCAACACAGGCTTCATGGCCGAGGTACATTCATCACAACAGTGAAACACAACGGCTTGGTGACTAAGCTACCATGATACCATGTATTAGTGCCTATGGCGCCAGTGTTTGAGATCTCGGTGATGGTGTCTATTGGCAAAATGATTGTGTTTAAGATATTCAAAGCATGTTTGCCAACATGCTAGTTTTTTTGTTTAACGCAGTTGTCAGCTATATTTCAGCAACATCATGGCAACATTTTTTATCACCCTTAACTGGCTTTTACAGGAGATATTGCTTTGATAAGATAAAGTGTTGGCTCCAAGGAGATATAGCTGCAATGGACCTGCATCACAGTGCTTTGTAGGTCATGTCAGCTACTGAAGCTGGTTAGCAGTACTTTATACACTAAAGACACTGGTTTTTACTGCTCACAAAGTGAAAAATAATGATTTTGGATTATAAATAGAATCTCACCCTTGTGCCTTTTGATATAAAAAATATCAACACTAGTCAATAAAGAGTTTAAAACCTCCTCGGCATTCCTCGGAGATTTGTTTGTTGTTTTTTTACGCCGCACTCAGCAATATTCCAGCTATATGACAGCGGCCTGTAAATAATCGAGTCTGGACCAGACAATCCAGGGACTATCATCATGAGCATCGATCCACACAATTGAGATCGATGACATGCATCAACTAAGTCAGCAAGCCTAACCACCCGATCCTGTTAGTTGATTCTTACGACAAGCATAGTCGGCTCTTACGGCAAGCATTGGTTGCTGAAGACGTATTCTACCCCGGATCTTCATGAGTCACGGAGATATATTTGATATCAAAGATACGTAGGTGCTACATCCCAGGTGTAAGTACCGTAATCTTGAGCAGGAAGCTGATGAAGGAGTCTCGAGGCAGCATCCCTTGCTGTGAGTCTCTGTGCATGGCGCTCTCCCGCCCACTGCTGCTTCGCTTGTGCTGCGTCTTGGTCTGGAAGATCTGCAACACTGGACACCACAGGCGGAGTCAACACCTGGTCATTGGTGGGATCTAATGCCACTTGGAATAGTATTTCAGTGATGTAACAGCATGTCAGCTTTATATGGAAGGCAAGCTCAAGATGGCTCACATTTACATCTCTGGTGAGTGTGTGAGTTAGTGAGTGATATTCCAGGAATTAAACGGCAGGGGACACTCACATTCTATCCATGTCGGGAATCGAACCTGGGTCTTCGGCGTGACGAGCAAACGCTTTAACCACTAGGCTACCCAACCACCCCTCAACTCTGGTGAAAGCCACCCACATGGATATGGTGCTGACAGAGTCGTAATCACAACAATTATAGAATTCGAACCCATGACCAGCAGATCCTGGCAAGGCTAAGTGATGCCACTCTCCATAGTGAATTGCAGCATTGCAGCCAGAATTCTTTTTCTGGTAGAAATATTTTAAAATTATACAAAAGTCACTAATTGTTTCACTTATCACAGGTATTACAGTATGTGACGTTAGGCACTTGTCCGAAGCCCAAGTCTAGTAATAATCTGTTTGGTCTAGTAAGCTCAGATAACAGTAGTCAACATAATAACAGTAAAATTTCGGGGTAACAGACTAAAAGGTTTTTGGCATAGATTGAGAGAGTGAGTGAGTATGTTTTTATGCCGCTTTTAGCAATATTAGCAATATCACGGCGTGTATACTGTAACCATGGCTACTAAATACCTTCATTATTGAAATAACTGTGATATTACTTGTGATATTACAGAATGAGCCATGTGATGGCTACAGTGTATGTCCTGCTCACCTGCATCCCAGAGGTCCCGGGCTGGTTTCCGAGCGGTCCGAATGACTGGCAGCTCCTTGCAGCAACACGCCAACAGCCGACTCAGCTGAAAAGAAATCAGTCACAAAATCTAACACTTTTCACCAAATACAAATTTTAAGACAAAACACATAAAGATGGTGGAATATCCACTAGATTACCAGGTCGCATGTCATGGCAATGCATTATGAAGGGGGAGATAACTCCTGAGACATTGATGTGACAACATTATCTCCCTTTGCTGATCTTCCACTGACCTCAATATATCCGTTAGCGGTGTTCTCCAGGTTACAGAGGTAGTCCCAGTCCTTGATGTTCACCAGGAACGCCGTGCACTCCTCCAACACCTCCTCACTCGGCTGGATTTCTGAAACACACACAAACACCAAATATAACCAATCAAAACACATGTAACCTATACACAGCCATCCAGGGTTAATCTAGAAACTAAAGCTTTTAGGTGAGTGTGTGAGTGAGTGGGTTGGTCGGTGAGTGAGTGAGTGAGTGAGTGAGTGAGTGAGTGAGTGAGTGAGTGAGTGAAAGGGTTGGTTGGTGGGTGTTTGGATGAGTGAGTGAGTGAGAGTGGATGGGTAGGTTGGTGGATATTTGAGTGAGTGAGTGAGTGGGTTGGTTGGTGGGTGTTTGGATGAGTGAGTGAGTGAGTGAGTGAGAGTGGATGAGTAGGTTGGTGGATGTTTGAGTGAGTGAGTGAGTGGGTTGGTCAGTGGATGTTTGGATGAGTGAGTAAGTGAGTGAGTAGGTCGGTGAGTGAGTGAGTGAGTGAGTGAGTGAGTGAGTGAGTGAGTGGGTTGGTCGGTGAGTGAGTGGGTTGGTCGGTGAGTGAGTGAGTGAGTCAGTGGGTTGGTCGGTGAGTGAGTGAGTGAGTGAGTGAGTGAGTACGTACCCTGTCCTAGTCTGATGGTGGTCAGACAGGTCTTGGTCTTCTTGACGAGGTCCTGAAGCGTGCAGCCCTCTCCAAACGTCTGGTTGAGGTCGTACTGACGGAGGTCAGCTAGCAGGGACTGCCAGCGCACGTGTTTTGACAGGACGTAGGACAAATCACTGACCACAGAGTCTGCCACGGCAAACAGCTGGCGTGCTCGGTCAAATATCTGGACAATGAATGATTACTGCCTGAGGTATGGAGTTAAATAGGACATATCTATGTGTTATACATGAATCTTGTATGTAGAGGTGTAACGATACAGGAAGGTCGCGATACGATACGTATCGTGAAACGGGTCGCGATACGATACGTATCACGATACAGTGTTTACTGGTACAAGCTAAGCCAAGTTGATGTCTTTCTGCTCTCTAAAAGATGTGACAAGTACAGTTGAAGAAGATATAAGGTGTTTATTTACTGTTATAGCAAATTGTCAGCAATACAGTATGTTTTACTGAAACAACAAACTGGCTTTGAAACTGTTATACGCATTTCAGTTTTCAAAGTACAGTATTTTCTTGAGTATAGTGCGCACCCATGTATAATGCGCACCCCCCTCTAGCGGGTTCAATATGTTGGAAAAAAAGAAATTTGAATATTATGCGCAGAAAAAAAAAATTACACCGTACCCCTTCAGCGAAGTCTGGCAAACGAACGGGTGACGAGAAACTTTGTCAGTACAAATTCTAAAACCTTTTTTTTATCAGGAATAATATATTCCAACATCTTGTTAATTTAGTGCAGCTTTTACTAAACATATTTAAAATAATTATAACCCTAAGCGAAGCAGCTGATCGCTATTGCTGGGTATTATTTTTTACATGGAACCAGTCTGACCAGTCACCGTCAAGGCTCCCGTGCGCGTGATCGCGTGATCGCGAGAACTACGTGTTGACATAGAATCGTCCAAAAAAACAAATATGACTTTTAACAAATCAAAGTATTGCATTTATGATATATGTATCCATTCTCTGTCAACTAAAGTTCGTTTCAAGGCGTCATAGCGGTAATCTGACCGTGGTTGCTGTAAATAACGGTGAGTTGTGTGATCTTCCAATCTCTTCACACACGATTTCGCCGAAATTAATTAAAACAATATCAAAAGGAATTTTGAATAAAATTAATGAAATAAGTTACAAACATAAGTCCAGATATACAAAGAACACTTTTTATAGCCAGACAGTGTAATTACAAGAATAATTTGCGAACTTCAGTATGGATTTGTTGACATGGTATTTCCGGAGTTACGTGCTCACGGTAATGTCTTTCCATGGGGGAAAAAAACATCAAAGCTCATTAATTCGTGTATAATGCGCACCCCCTTCTACACAGCTGTGTTTTTCGGAAAAAAGTGCGCACTATCCTCAAGAAAATACGTAAGTAAAACTGTGTTATGAAAATATCGTATGTATCGCGATACATGCTTTCCAAATCGATGCATCGTATCGTGGGCTGTGCATCGGGATACAATACTGTATCGCCGTATCGTTACACCACTACTTGTATGTGAAATTGCTTTGCTCCCTTTTCATGTTTAACATTCAAATATATGGCATAATCTACGTTTTACTGTTTGTAAGGCAGGGTTTTACGTGACACACAAACGTGCTTCCAGAAAATCTCATTTTTGACATATTGAAGAAATGATGTCAATTTCAGGTGCTGTGTCAGGCCTTAAGACTGGACGCAGAAAAAGAATAAACTGCGTCCTGAGGGGTGCACACTAATATTCATTGTACCAAAAGTGCATCAAGAGCAGTTATGGATATCTATCATTTCATCCATCAACCATGACCACTGTCCACATGATCACTGATTCATTCCAGGCTCTAAAGTAATTATCACACATACAGTACACAACACCATTTAATTACTTAACAGGGCCCTCATATTGCCTGCAAGGACCCTTAAAATTATTATTGGGTCCCTTTGACCCCCACTTTTGTAAGTCATGGTAAACCCTGATGAGGTAATTAATTTTGAAACAGTGTGGCAATTATTTTAGTTTATTATAAAAATGTAGCTTTTTCAGAAATCAGAAATAGGAGGATATATTTTACATTTCTACTGATATGATACTGGATATTATATGCTAATAACTGGTAATTGATAGGACTGTAAGCCTTTAACAATGAGTTCAAGGGCTTCTATAAACCTTGACCTTGACCCTGTACTCACCTTGACCTCCATACAGTGCCTTGCCTTAGACACAAGCACATAGACAAATGGTTTCTGCATTCCGTGGTGATTCAGGCCATCAATGAGCTGGCGGATCTCACGAGGAACCTTCCACTACAAGTAACCAGAACACCAGGGCTAAACATGATTCTAACTTTTCACAATTGTACATCATTCATGGAGAAGAACAGCGTTTCAGTGATTGTGTTGATTCCTGCTACATAAGTAATACACAGACTGCATATATTGTGCTATTGTCTGGGACAAAATAAATACATTGCCAATAAAGGGACAACCTTTGTAAACACAGTAACTATCTGCCTACCGAACACAGCAATATCCTTATCAGTAGAACATACAAACTGTAGAAAAGGGAAGGTTATTTCCATGACAACATGTTAAGATCGAGGTCAAGGTCATGGTCATCATGGTCATACACACGTCTGAAGGACATTTTGTGTCAGGGCTCTAGCCTACCTTATCGTTGAACTGCAAAAACTGTGGAAAACGCCAGTTTCGGTTCCCATGAAGGTCACTGACAACATCTCGTAGCAGGCCTGGGTCGTACAAGGTCAACAGTTTTCCCTCAAGGTCACTCAAATTGTAGGTTGGTTCTGTATGGGATGAAACTTACAAAATAAAACACTGACATTGTTTTACTGACAAGAACCTGTCAGAATGTCCATACCAGGGGAAATGAGCTGGTCATCATTATCAGCATTATTTATCAAACTTTATCACTGCCTCATTTTCATACTAACTTGTTTAAAGCTTTTGTTAACAGAATTTCATGAAAACCTGGTTCCTTCTCAATATTATCATTTCTGAAGCTTGGGGCTGGCAACTTTTCTGTCAGGCTGCATGAAATTCCCCTCCACCTGCCCGACTGTCTGCCAGATAATTTTAAAATTACTTACATTTTCAATGTTATTATAACTCGTAGATTCTCAAATTTGCATTATTTCAATTTCAAGTTGTGATTTGTCACCTAGTTTTTGCTATTTTTCAATATTTATAGTGCCTGAATGAGGACAGGTAACTTTGAAGATGGGCAGGCAACACTTGTGGGTCACCTGCCTGACTGTCTTGTTGTGTTCTAAAATCATATTAAACACTGTATAAAGACTGGAACCAAAGGAATAAACACATTTCCATCAGTACATAAGGTGCTATTAACAAGAATTGACAACAATTACAAGGCAGTTAGCCTGTTGCCAGGACAACAGGAGCCATGACAAGACCCACCCCGAGATGCTGGGAAACTGGCAGAGGATCCCCCTGGGTCCTCGGAATCGAAGTCCTCCAAGTACATCTGCTCCCCCTCGTCCCCCAACGCCATGTCCATGCACTCCTCCTTGTCGAAGTATGTGGCCAGCTCACTCCCCAACACAGCATTGGTGAACCCAGACTCCGGCTCCGCCAGCTCTATCAGGTGCTGGATGAAACACTTGAGGTTAGCTCTCTGAGAGAAGGAGGCGCCCTTCATCGCCCTGCTAATGGTCATTACTAAGAACATTGTCACACTCTGGTCTGCCTTCTCGAGAGCAAACAACACCGGTGACACCAACGCTTTCCCCTCCATCACACCGCGGACAACGTTACATATGCACACCTTGGTGTACAACACTTCACATCCCTTCCCTGCATGTAGGACGTCATCTTCAAGACTGGTTCGGTACAAAACACTCAGTTCTTGGCTGACATTATCGTCAAGGAGGATGTCAATCAGGCCTGCAAAGTTGTTCTTTCTGGAGTTTTCTGCTCGTTGGAATATGCTGAGTTTGTGTGGGTCTGTAACAATCCCCAGTAGTGAAGAGCAGCTGATGAGGTATCCACGTAGTCTGGCAGTGTCAATACTGATGTAGATATGTTCTTTCAGCTGAAAGAAAACATTGTTACAGTGACTCCATCATCACTGCTTTGTATATACTACATTCCTCCAACACCCAACATGCAGGTACTGAGTGCAAGAGAGAAACCATTGAGCTCTGAGACCACAAACGAAAATATTTCTCTGGGCTACATGTGCCTTGTGGCAGTCTGCTCTACAGATTTCTTTACTATCAAGCAAAGGTGGGGTTCGCACAAAGTACATGCACCAAATCAGGATACTCTTACTTCCATAAGTAATAAACGGCCTCATGTCATTAGACTAAATAGACACACATCACAATACAACAAAGCAGTCGCACGTGGTCTTACATGTGATGGAGGAGGTAATGCTTACAACTTGTATGCATGTCGCTGCTTGTACTTGCCTGGACTTTTAGCAGTTTTATCCAAGCTAGAGACATGATACTGACACCGAGCTGGCACTCAGCAATATTCCAGCTATATGACGGTGGTCTGTAGATAAGCAAGTCTAGACCAGACAATCCAGTGATTGACATCATGAGCATCGATCAACAAAATTGGGATGCGATGACATGCATCAACCAAGTCAGCGAGCCTGACCACCTGATCCCATTAGTCACCTCTTTCTACAAGCATAGTCACCTTTTACGGCAAACATGGGTTGCTGTAGACCCATTCTAACCCGGATCTTCATGGGTACCTTTAGGAATGACGCAGCCAGGGAATAAAAACATCTTACACTCTTCAGGCAGACACTCTACACAACATACACCACGGAACATCCATGAAGTATTTGAAATACAGCGACTCACACACCGACTAATACAGATCTTCCTTCTCATATACACATACATCCTGTGAAACTGATCTCTACAGACAAAGGAGCAGAATACATTTACTTTGACTGCATATTCCCTGACCCAAAATCTAATAAGAGCAAAACATAAATGCATGGCAAAGTTTGTTATTTGATAGCAGTGGAAGGACATGTGTTTGTCACAGATAATATATAACGTCAGGTGTTTCTCCATGTCTGTCCCACCTTGTCATGGATAGTTTGGCACTGTGTAAACAGTTCGTAGGCTCTCTTGTATTCCTCTTGGTGGAACAGAACGCACCCCAGGTCATAGCACACCTGAAACAGTTTCCTCACATGTAGGCTCCCTGATGAACCAGCTGTTTGCTTGTTTGTTGTTTTACGCTGCACTCAGCAATATTTCAGCCATATGACGCAGTCTGTAAATAAACAATTCTGGAGCAGACAATCCAGTGATGGATATCATGGGCATCGATCCACGCATCTGGGATACAATGACATGCATCAACCTAGTCAGCGAGCCTGACCACCCGATCTCGTTAGTCGCCTCTTACGACAAGCATAGTCGCCTTTTACGACTAGCGTAAGAGGCAACTGCTTATAATGGCCAAGGGACACAACTGTTAGCATCACAAAACTACATCTTACATTAGCAAAATCCACAACAAATACTTACTTCAGCACTTAACATGCTTAATGCTTGAAGAAAGACACTGGCTTCCATCTTCTCACATTTCCCTCCCAGTTCTAAGAATGTAGTGAATAACATTTTTTGGGGAAGAAAACTGTCTCGGCCAAAACCATTTGATAATTATGTTTGATTGCTTGGTTGTTTGAACCTCTTGATCCATCTCCAATTAGTTCAGGTAATCGGAATACCATTACAACAAACCTGATATAAGTTTGGGTACATTTAAGTATCAAGCATGCCAGAAGATGTAAAACATTTGAAAGGGTGGAAAACCAAACTAGGACATCAGGGGAGTAGAAAGCTGTCATTCCTCAGTAGTCTGATTAACTGTTACAGACTTTCACCATCTTCACCAAACTCTCACCTGACAGCGGACTTCCTCAGGGGGGATAACTCTGCCCTGGTTCCAGTCATACTCCACTTCGGTACTCTCACTGGGGACGTTGAAGCAGTTCGGGGTCGGCATGGACAGCGTTTTGTTGGTCTGCAGGAACCGCTCCAGCATCTGGATTGAGTTGGACAACTCACCCTTAAGCTGAACAACACAGGAAGAGAGTGAGTGAGTGAGTTGGGTTTAACACCGCTTTTAACAGTATTCCAGTTACATCACGGCATGTCAGCTTAATGTGGGAGGAAAGCCCGAAGTGATGCAGGTCTCAGACGTTTACCACTTTGTGGAAACCCACGAGCACGGGTATGGTGCTGACAAACCGAGAAACATAATTGGGGCGAACTGGGATTCGAACCCACAATCATAGGTTTCTGGCGTGCCCAAGGGACGCCACTAATCACGCGCCTTAGACGACTGGGCCCCCACAGGAAGAGACACTTAGGAACATTCCACATTATCACACATGACAGACACAGGGTCTAATGGGCAGCCGTGGTGGTATTCTCCCCATGGAGCTGAGAAAGCAGTCAGGATGCACAACAATCTGTTGATCATGGTAAAATGTGGCACCATGCAGAGTATAGATGACATCAAATTTAAGTCTTGAATTCAATATGGTGTCAGTCCTGTTTGTGACAGTAGCTTTAAAAAGTTTATCTGAAAATATTTTAATATTTCAATCAAGTAATATTCTTGCTCTATACATAAACTGTTACAACTTGTTAATCAAGACACCAACTGTGCTTTTTGTGGTGATTATCAATGCTGGTTCCTCAACTGTCTAGTCACCAGTGAATCATCAATCAGTGTTATCATGTTAACAGATCAATAGTCTAATACACTAGTTGTACAGCTCACCAGTGAACCAGATGTTATCAAGGAGTCTGACTGACAGTGACCTAGTCCATGGCCACCAAGACTAACACCAAGAGGCTGCCTGCTAACATGGTTATCCGTCCAAATTCTGGAGCTAATTCATCATACTTGTATTTTTTGTCCCTATTTCAATGTGCTTGTGCCCAGACACTGGAGCTGTGAGTCAGTTCATCAAGTTTTAGTTCAATGTTCATGCCCTCCATCGAAGGTGGTGTTTCCTCGTTGTCAGAGTCAACATTCAATCTCTTACTACACTGACATGTCGAAGGCAGAGCAACACATCCCACTTACCCCAGTACAAATGGCCTCCGTGGCAGCAGCACAGGCCTCTGCAGGGTCGATCTGGTCAGCTCTGTAGGGGAATAACATTCAGCATCAGTGTGGATCAGACATACATCAGTGTGGTTCAGACAGACATCAGTGTGGTTCAGACCAACATCAGTGTGGTTCAGACCGACATCAGTGCAGTTCAGACTGACATTAGTGCGGTTCAGACTGACATCAGTGCGGTTCAGACTGACATCTGTGTGGTTCAGACCGACATCAGTGCAGTTCAGACAGACAGTGCGGTTTAGACGGATATCAGTATGGGTCAGACTGACAAGTCTATTATTACCCAACAGTCTATTACATAAAGTGTTTCACACATTCCAGATGAAGATTCCATGGGAATTCTTGGTAACCATAGATGCCATTTAGCCAGTGATTGTAGCATCCGACTGACACGGGGTGGTGCCACATACACATACATAGTTATTCATGCCATTAACTACATGCTTGTCTGGTCCAGAATAAATTACTTTACTTCCAGGCACTACACCTGTGAAGATCCGGGGTAGAAAAGGGCTTCAGCAACTCATGCTTGCCGTAAAAGGCGACTATGCTTGTCATACGAGGCGACTAACTGAATTGGGTGGTCAGGCTCGCTGACTTGGTTGATGCCTGTCATCATATTCCAACTGCGTGGATCGATGCTCACGATGTCAATCACTGGATTGTCTGCTTCAGACTCAGTTATTTACAGACCGCGGTCATATAGCTGGAATATTTCTGAGTGCAGCTTTAAACAACAAACAAACAAAGAAACTTCCAGACACTCACTCACTCATTCACTCACCCATGATCCAGATACAACTCACTCACTTGTACTCCTTCACTCACTCACTCCGGTACTCACATGGTGAAGACGTGCTGTCTCACGGGTCTTGAGGGGAAGCTGTCCTTCACTACAGACTGCACACACCTGAATACAATCAACAACAGTATCAACAACAACAATAACAACAACAGGGTTTCAGATGGCTGTTGGTTATCTGTCATAGACCGATAAAATTTCTATTTGACAGATCGTTTGTTTAAGTTGTCAGACTTTTGACCGATAGAAATGCTAAGCAAGGCGTCACACGTGTAATAATTTCATGATTAAAAAGTAAATAGTAAGGATTATTCTACAAACGGTATCGATTTTAATGACCAAAGAAAACTGAAATGCTCTCATAAAGTTTTGTGTCTGTTGAGAGAATGTACAGTACACATATTGTCCTGTTTTCGATCAAAGCTTTCGGTATCATATATGCCTTTATTATTCATGACACAATACTATTTTCGTCGGATCATACGTTTTCTACAATGACTACTTGCACAATAACGAGGGGTGTGGCGTCACACAGAAATTGTAAATACTCAGAAGATGGCTTGTTTGTTTGATAAAGCGAGAAAACTATGAACGTTTCTTCAGCGTCCGAAAACCCATAACACGGGGATATATGTTGTATTAATGTCTTATGTTTGCAATGTTGTTTTGTTTTTTTTCAAGTACAAGGTAAGTTTTTTTCAATATGCTTCAACATGGGGAAAGGGTCAGACATTGCACGCTTGTGACAGTTGTCCTTGTGTCTGGGGGATGGGGGGGGGGGGGGGAAGTTTATGGCAGTACTGCTCCCAGATCCTGCGAGTAGCCGGGCGTGTGGAAACTATGCCAGATTTTATTACAGTACTGATTTAACCTCGAAATTTTACTGCATCCGCCATCTTTGTTTATTTAACTTATTGACTTTTGCCACTAACTTGTTACATTTCTTGGGTCCAAGTCATCAGTGATAAAGGTGTACTACCACATAAAGGTGTATTCACCATCTGTGATGTATGTTAACCACCACATAAAGGTGTATTCATCATCTGTGATAAATGTTTACCACCACATAAAGGTGTATTCACCATCTGTGATAAATGTTTACCACCACATAAAGGTGTATTCATCATCTGTGATAAATGTTTACCACCACATAAAGGTGTATTCACCATCTGTGATAAATGTTTACCACCACATAAAGGTGTATTCATCATCTGTGATAAATGTTTACCACCACATAAAGGTGTATTCACCATCTGTGATAAAAGTTTACCACCACATTAAGGTGTACTACCATCTGTGACAAAGGAGTACCACCACATAAAGGTGTACTACCATCTGTGACAAAGGAGCACCACCATGTGAAGGTGTACTCACCATCTGTGATAAATGTTTACCACCACATAAAAGTGTACTACCATCTGAGACAAAGGAGTACCACCATGTGAAGGTGTATTCACCATCTGTGATAAAAGTTTACAAACACATAAAGGTGTACTACCATCTGTGACAAAGGAGTACCACCATGTGAAGGTGTACTCACCATCTGTGACAAAGGAGCACCACCATGTGAAGGTGTACTACCATCTGTGACAAAGGAACACCACCATGTGAAGGTGTACTACCATATGTGATAAAGGAGTACCACCATGTGAAGGTGTACTACCATCTGTGACAAAGGAGTACCACCATGTGAAGGTGTACTCACCATCTGTGACAAAGGAGTACCACCATGTGAAGGTGTACTACCATATTTGACAAAGAAGCACCACCATGTGAAGGTGTACTCACCATCTGTGACAAAGGAGCACCACCACGTGAAAGTGTACTCACCATCTGTGACAAAGGAGTACCACCATGTGAAGGTGTACTACCATCTGTGACAAAGGAGTACCACCATGTGAAGGTGTACTCACCATCTGTGATACAGGAGTACCACCACATAAAGGTGTACTCACCATCTGTGATAAAGGAGTACATCCATGTGAAGGTGTACTCACCATCTGTGATACAGGAGTACCATCACATAAAGGTATACTACCATCTGTGACAAAGGAGTACCACCATGTGAAGCTGTACTACCATCTGTGACAAAGGAGTACCACCATGTGAAGCTGTACTACCATCTGTGACAAAGGAGCACCACCATGTGAAGGTGTACTCACCATCTGTGATAAAGGTGTACAGCGAAGGCGGCCGTGTCGGACAGCGATGCAATGTCAGGGTCGTTCATTCCCTCCAGCTTCTCTCCCAGCGTCATCTTCAGCAGGTCCAGCATGAGAGACTTGGACACAGGGAGCGGCACACTGAGTCAGGGGAGATAATCCATTACTACACAGCTCCACAAGGTGACCACAACAAGTGACTTACCGTATTCGACGTAATAAGCACCCCGCTCTAATAAGCGCCCACAGCGATATTTGCTAATATATTGGCTAGTGAACTATCCCAATTAGCATCCCTTCCGATTGATCAATGTACAAAATACTTATTTATTCGCGTGTTATATATACCCTTAATTATGGGCAATTAAATTCTGAAAAAATATATCTGTCGCATATAAACATTTCCGGCTATCAGCATAAACCACGAAATTTATCTTTCAACTCTCTTTTTTTCACCAAAATTATATTCTAATGAGAGCCCCCTTTTTTTATAATTTTGAGAGCGCCCTGGGCGCTTGTTACGTCGAATACGGTATATGCCCTTCAGGTATTCTTTTTCAAAAAGTGAATATACTGATGATAAAGAACCTTTTCAACTGCCACTTATGTTTGGACCATTCCTGGTTCATGTGGATACACAAACCTGTTCAGGACTAGAAACAAATGGGAAAATCAGGGAGAAAAACTAAAATGGAAATAAATATCAGATTCCAAATATCAGGGATTCCAAAGACCAAACAATTAACATGATCTGGCCAAATCACAAGAATAATAAGTGTTTATACATATTACTACATTAACTCAGCATTAAAATGGTATGCATGGAAATATATAATGTTTTGAGTTTGTTGTTTAATGCGGACTCCAATATTCCAGCTATATGACAATGGTCTGTCAATAATCGAATCTAGACCAGACAAGCCAGTGATCGACATCATGAGCATCGATCTACGCAATTGGGATACAATGACATGCATCAACCAAGTCAGCCAGCCTGACCACCTGCCACTGTTATTCGCCTCTAACAACAAGCAAGGGCTGCCTAAGACCTATTCTAACCCTGATCTTAGTGGGGGAGGAGACAGTGGTGTAATAGTAAGTCACGTAACATATTTAACTGAGACATCAAGCAAATCCCTAACTTATGTCCACAAATCAGCTGTTACAGGGTAAAACATTGAATAGTTGCTGCATCTTCTATATAATCAAAACATGAACTGTCAACAATCAAGCATGTCTATCAAAATGTTATTTCTTTACCACTTACCAAAATTATTGCTGACTTGCTTGGTATAGCCAAACAATGATAGAAAACACAAAGAATCAAATATTTCCTCAAATACACATATTGTCTATAGAGTTTGTGTAGAGTTATTGTTTAGCGTGCTTAAAGCACAAATCATTGTGAAGTTACCATGGTTACAGGAGAAAAGTGCAGATCCTGAAGTGCCTTTTCAGAAACATGAGAAACGTAACACGTTGGGTTAATGTGTTGGTTAGTAGTGTTGGTGTGTCAAACTCAAAACCGTGTAATGTTTATTTGGGCAACACAGCACTCAGCAATATTCCAGCTCAAGGTGCCCTTGACTGTAAGTTTGGGCCAGGTAAAGATGACAGACAGTCAGCCTAGCCACATATCCAATATATACTGAACAACAAAAGTTCCTGTGACACTGAATAAGATTTAATACAAAGTTTAGTAAAATCTAAATATTTTTTACATTTGTATACTTATCCTGCATTACTCCGTATTGCATTTACTGCTGTCTTTGACAGAGTGACGAACTGTGTGAGATCCAGCTGCTGAAGAAAGTTGTCCCAACCAGCTCAGGAGGCAGCGCCCTCTCACAGTCGGCACGTGACCCGGAAGTCATGACGTCACACAAAAACACATAACTGCTTTAAACATAACATCTGAAACTTCGTGGGGAGGTAGCGTAGCGAAAGGGAGGGCACTTAGACTTCGTAATGCAGGATAAGTATACAAATGTAAAAAATATTTAGATTTTACTAAATTTTTTAACTTATCCTGCATTACTCCGTATTGCATCTTTATCAGACGGCATGGCCGGTGGGCATACCTGCAGATGTGAACCATATTAAACCCTCGTCTAGGTCCGATGAATCCGCACCGCATACAAGTGATGACCGGAACATCTACGACCATTCCTGTCTTCAGGAAACAAGAGTCGATGCAAAAACGAAACGCCCGAATAGGTAACCGAAATACAATGAGGCGTGTTGCCAAAATATATAACTTACCGAAGAGCGAAAGCGAAACGCAGTAGAGCCCTCTAATCTGAGGCGATAAACACCAGAGAGTTCGACGGGCCCCGCTCGGGGAATCGAAGAATCAGCGGCGTCGGCGGCAAAATTTACGACCAATCCCAAGAGCGAATGCGAAACGCAGGAGAGCCCTCTAGGCTGGAGGCAAGGAACACCGGTGAGGTCGACGGGCACCGCTCAGGTATCAGAGAAGCGTTGGCGTCGGCGCCGGTGTCCACATCTACTACCATTCCTGTCGTCAGGAAACGAGAGTTGATGCAAAAAGTAAAACCCGGATAGGTGACAGCAATAGAATGAGTCGGGTAACCCAAAACTAAAACTGACCTAAGAGCGAATGCGGAACGCAAGAGATCCGTCTCGTCTGGGGTGATAAACACCAGAGAGGTCGACGGGCCCCGCTCAGGGTATCGGAGAATCAGTGGCGTCGGAGATAGATGACCTGTTGGGCTACAACCAGGGACCAAAACTGTGAACGCCGGCGACAACTTTCAAGGCTACATCACGGAAGTAGTGGTTGGTGAAGGCGGTGTCCGATCGCCACGAACAGGCTTCCCTGAACGACTGGATGGAACAGTATACCGTGAAGAACCAGTGTAAATACGATCGCCCTGATCTCATTTTATTTCAGGTGATAGCCTTTGGGGGGAGGGTCCAATCCGGCGGCTCATAAGCTTTAAGGATGACCGTCCGGAGCCACAGGGAAAAGTATTCCGGCTGACCAACGACTGCGACGAAGGGGAGACCGGCAGAAAAAGGTGTTTCCTAGACTTGCGGCAGTCTTTAGATCGTAGAATAACCTTCAGTGCCCTTACTGGGCATAATGACGCTCATCCTCATCCTCGGCACCCACACTGGACGAGGGGGGAGGGGACAAGGAATGATCTATCAGGCTGTCCTGGGAGTTGAGTCTTTACGCTGACGTCCCAGTACGGTCCATGATGAACGGCGCCCTGGGTACCGCATTCGAACCGGGCACGGGAGACGTCGAGGGCGTGCTGTACATGGACTCGAGCGGCAGTAGTCAAAACCAGTAGAAATACCCGTCTTCTACTTAAGGTCGTAGAAGGAAGACGAGGGGAGTGGTACGAAGGGCGTTGAAGACCACATTCAGATCCAACGCAGGCGGTCCGAACTTGGCCTTCAGGTCTTCAAGACTGAACGAGCGCAGCCAGGCCCGTAGGTCGGGAATTTTCGTCTTTCTCCGATCGTCCGAGATGGCCAGAACGGAGTAGATGGCGACCAGGTGTGTGGGGGTGGTAAGCCCTTCAACCGACGGGTGCTACGCAAGTACAGAAGGAACTGATCCAGGATCTGCGGTGACGCTGTCATCGGATCCTGGTGTTTGTCAGAACAAAATGCCTGGAACAAGCATCATTTATCAGCATACAGTCCCCCTGTAGATGGACGGTGGGCTGAAGCAATAGCCTTGGTCGCTATAGCCGAATAGCCCTTGGCTTTCTGCAGGTGTGTCAGGCGTGCAGACGATAACATGCGGGTATGAGGGTGTGGCAACAGACCGTGTGGATGGAGCAGAAGGTTGGACCACACCGGAAGTTCCAGGGGTTGTCTCTGGGTATGTTTCGGAGGTCGATAACCCAACTTCTGGCTGACCAATAAGGCGAGACCAAAGTCAATGGCAGGGGTCGAGTGGCCTGGATCTCTGAAGAACCATGGGAGGGAGAACCGGAGTCGGAAAAGCGTACACGCGTAATCCTTCTCAGGAACGATGGAAGGCTTCGACTGCCACAGCGGTCGTATCCGGCACAGGTGGAATGGAAGACGACAGCTGGCCACATTCAGATATGAGGCAAACAGATCTAGGGTTGGGGTGTCGACCGTTTGACATATTCTGGCCCGAGGCGCCGGAGAGCGTGAGGCGTCGGAGAGCTTGAGGCGCCTGGAACGCCGAAGATGGTGATTCTCGGGGGCGCCGGTCGAGTTTGTAGCGCCGGGAGAGGGGCGAGTACTCTGGGTCCGCAAACACCACACTACGGTGACGTCGTCAGTGGACACGATCAACAGGGCGTGACCGAGAAAGCACTGTCAGCAAGCGACGTCCTGGATAAGCCTTTATCTCGAGGCTGTTGCTGTGCCAATGGTGTTGATCTCTGGATCACAGGTGGTCACAATGTGGGCTGGTGTGGGCCACTAGCCACTGACAAGGTGGCAGGGGAGGTAGTCAGCAACAGGGGTCTGCGATTGCGTACCGTCGGTACGATTCGGAAAAAGGTGTGATAGCCTGCGAGCCAACCTCAAGTAGACGAAGTAAACCAGCTTCACAATCGACCGCCGGGGCATCGACGTAACCGGGTAGTAGGAAGTCGAGGCAATATGGCCATTGCACGAAGTAATGAGATCGTTTTCATCCCTGAAGCGGCGTATAAGTACTCCTGTTCTTATATCGAGGTGACGATGGAGGACGACAACACGATACGAGGCAGGTATGCAACAGGGGTCAGTGGGACGGCCGAGGGACTTTAAGTATCAAATCGACACTGTGTCCGGTAGTCAAGGCGGAAGATAGGAAGGTGTCGTAGTCGAAAAGATCAAACCGGACGAAGGAAGGCGATCTTTTCCATCCCTTGAACGCCTATAGGCGCTATCGTTCTTACAGCGAAGGGTTGATGAAACAAGGTTCCTCGTGACAGCCGTGTTGGTAGAGGAGGTCTATTGTTTCCAACATCCGTACATGGATGGACTGCGACAGGCGCCTGGTTGAGTGGTAGCACCAAGCGTACAGTTAGACATGGAAACCAATCTGTAGAAATACATGGCACCCCTTGCCATGGTAAGTTGACCTAATTCCGGTCGGAGTTGTTGACAGTCCGAGTACTTGACACGTGACATGTAAATCACACTGCGCAGTAGCCGAGAAAACCGCCTTGGAGTCGGAACTGAGGTGCAAACTCCACACACAGACAATCCTCAATGAACTGCGTGAGAGGCGATCAAGTGGTGTACCCGAGTTTTGCGATAAAACACGGAACCCCATGGGCGTCGTGGAAAACCCGGTGAGCGCCGAGGAAGAGTCTCTTTCAGGAGCGCTGGCGCTAGGGTAGGGTAGAACAGCGTTGGTGTCGGCGATGTCGACGAAGTAAACTCTTTGTAAGTGGATGTCGTCGTCGAATCTGATACAGACGCTGTTCACATGACGCTCTGTTTCGATGGAAAACCGCAGGTCATCTCTCCGGAATCATAGCGCTTTAAACGACGGGATTATGGATAACGTCTCAGTGGGCAAGTTGAATCAGACCAACTGTCTATTGGTTGAAAAGATTCCACCCAGGAAGTAGAACGATAGTCACGATCCCGAAGACCGACGGGAGAGTAGCGACAGGAGCGGCGACAGTTGTTTCACCATGCTTCTCCGTGTGACGAGTTATGAGACGGCAGCAAGAGAAGAGGGCAGTGGCGCCGGGGAGGCGATTGCCGATGGTGCCCCTTAAGCCGCAGTAGAAGATCGGATAGTCGGCTCGTTGATCTGAGCTTGATAAAGCTTGTTGATCTGGGCGCCGGAGGTCATCTTAGGCGCCGGATATATCATAGGCGCTTCTTCCGTAACTCTTGAGGCGCCGGAGTAGTCAGAGGCGCCAGAGACATTAGAGGCGTCGAAGATCATGAGATCAAAGACCTTAGAGGCGCCGGGAGCGCCGAAGACATCAGAGGATGCGGAGGCGCCGGAGCGCGGAGACATCAGAGGCGCCGGGAATTCACGAGGCGCCGAGACATCAGAGGCGCCGGGAGCGCACGAGGCGCCGAGACATCTGAGGCGCCGGAGGCGCCGGGAGCGCCGGGAGCTCGGAGGCGCCGGGAGCGCACGAGGCGCCGAGACATCAGAGGCGCCGGGAGCGCCGGGAGCGCACGAGGCGCCGAGACATCTGAGGCGCCGGAGGCGCCGGGAGCGCCGGGACATCAGAGGCGCCGGAGGCGCCGGGAGCGCCCGAGGCGCCGAGACATCTGAGGCGCCGGGAGCGCCGGGACATCAGAGGCGCCGGAGGCGCCGGGAGCGCCGGGAGCGCCGGGAGCGCCGGGAGCGCACGAGGCGCCGAGACATCAGAGGCGCCGGGAGCGCCGGGAGCGCCGAGACATCGGAGGCGCCGGGAGCGCACGAGGCGCCGAGACATCAGAGGCGCCGGAGGCGCCGGGAGCGCTCCCGGCGCTCCCGGCGCCGGAGGCGCCTCTGATGTCTCGGCGCCGGGAGCGCACGAGGCGCCGAGACATCGGAGGCGCCGGGAGCGCCGGGAGCGCCGGGACATCAGAGGCGCCGGAGGCGCCGGGGGCGCCGGAGACATCAGCGTTGATGTGGTGGTGTTGGAGACCGTGAACGGTCGTATGTCGTGCCAGGGGAGGTAGACTCTACGTTGGGAGCGCTGGAGCCGCCGGTGGAGTAGGAGACCGTGAACGGTCGTATGTCGTGCCATGGGAGGCAGACTCTACGTTGGGAGCCGCCGTTGGTGCTGGGAGCACTGCGAAGCTCCGCTGAGCGCTGCTGCCGTCAACGTAGGTGGGGGTCGACGAGCACGTTGAGCGAGGTGTGTCCTGGATACTCGCATGAGCTGAAGGATCACAGCGACGAATGACTGCAACATCGGCACTGCCTTGTGAAAGTACAGGGCGTCGTACAATCACGGCAGAAAGGGGCGGCCCCGACCAGATTTGTTCCCGCGGCAACAAGTGCAGCGAGGCAGAAAATCTGGAATTTAAGCAAAACATAACTATGTGGCAAAGCCACAAAGTGCGGGAAGCATAATGTGATTCAGAAACTTTGTATTTCAATGAAGTTTATGAGATCAAACAATGACGCTAAAAGGTAGCGAAAAAGCATAGCTTTAAGCAAACACATAACCATGTGGCCAATCACAAAGTATGGGAAGCATAATGTGATTCAGAAACTTTGTATTTCAATGAAGTTTATGAGATCAAACAATGACGCTAAAAGGTAGCGAAAAAGCATAGCTTTAAGCAAACACATAACCATGTGCAAACACGTAACCATGTGGCAAAACCACAGAGTACGGGAGACATAATGTAACTCAAAAACTTCGTATTATATTGAAGTTTATGAGAAGAAACAATTACGCTGAGAGGTAGCGAAAAGGCAAGGCTTTAAGCACACCAAAACAACATACATAAATGTAATGTATTACCCAAGCCAAAGAGAGAATTCAAAACGCAGAACACGACATTACGTGGCCACGTGGTGAATGGCCAAAATGGCGGGAAAGAAAACAAAATGGCGGGAACAACATTGCGCCCGTAAATTACTGTGACGTGAGCCACAGACGAGCGATAAACGTTACAATTTACGAATGGGAAGACCCTAAAGTCACGGCCCATAACAGGTAACAATGTAGCAGCATATAATGAATGTAGAAACACGCAAAATATAAAAAACAAATAATAAGCTTTAATTTCCACAAGGGATACACAGTACGTCCGTCCGTGGAGGTGACAAAGCAGTTATGTGTTTTTGTGTGACGTCATGACTTCCGGGTCACGTGCCGACTGTGAGAGGGCGCTGCCTCCTGAGCTGGTTGGGACAACTTTCTTCAGCAGCTGGATCTCACACAGTTCGTCACTCTGTCAAAGACAGCAGTAAATGCAATACGGAGTAATGCAGGATAAGTTAAAAAATTATGTTTTTTACCAAATCTGAAACAATTTCGGTTTGCAACACATAAAAGACTCCTGTAAGTGTTCAAACGGTTTAATTTGCCATACTGACTTCAGAAAATGCGTGATTTCATAAAAAACATGAACATGCCAAAATGTCAAATCAATAGCGTGTGTGTCAACCTCTGGTTGCAATGCAGGCAACACATCTTCGTCTCATGGAATGGACCAGGCGCTGCACAAAGTCCTGTGGGATATCTGTCCACATCTGCTGCAGCATGTTTTGAAGTTCCTGGAGTGTCTGTGGAACACGTTTTTGACGTTGAAGGCGCCGATCCATCTCATGCCACATGTGCTCGATGGTGAGAGATCAGGGAAGCGAGCTGGCCAGGGGATGACATTCACGTTGTTTTGTTGAAGAGAATACTGAACAAGTCGAGCAATATGAGGCCGGGCGTTGTCATGTTGAAAGGTAATGCCTTGGCCATGACGACGCAAAAACGGTAGAACAGGGCCGATGATTTCGTTGCGATACCGCTGTCCATTGAGATTTCCCTCTACCACTATCAAACGGGTCCTCTGTCTTGCTGTAATCCCACCCCATACCATAACGCTGGAATCGATTTTGTATGCGTGTTGTTCGAATCCAGTTGTCTTGTTGATTATTGGTTACTTGTGGCCTACCACTCCGAGGATGGTCTCTGTCTCCTTTCGTCTGTTGCTAACGTTGCAGTTAACACCAAATGGTGTTTCTGTGGACGTTAAATTATCTTGCAACATCACATTGACTCGATCCTGCTTCAAGCATACCAATGGCTCGAAGATGTTTATTTTCGGACAGGCGTGGCATTTCGTAATGTTGAATAATTGCGTAATTTTGTTGTTTTTCAGAGTGGTTGTTGTCAGCATGATGCTAAACAAGGCATATGGAATCCCGTTAACGCACATGTTTTATACCCATTCTTGGGTAGTGAAATAGCATGGGGCTTGCATAAGAGTCAACTTTTGCATGGAACGCATGCTTTTCTGTAGCAGATGCGTTTTTGTGACTTGATTCCATGCATGTACTACGATATTGAAAACCAAACTTTACTTGTTTAAAAAATACACTAAAATATTGGTGTCACAGGAACTTTTGTTGTTGAGTATAATTGCCCCTCATAACAAGCAACAGGACGCTAGGGACATATTCCAACTTCGGTCCCTACAGGGGGTTACATTCTGTACAGCAATAGAATATGTTTGTTGCTTCACATTGTTTGACTCAGCAATATTCCAGCTATGTGACGACGGCCTGTACATAACCCACTCTGGACCAGACAACCAGTGATTGATATCATGAGCTACGGTTTACATCACTTGGGACCTTGTCTAACCCAGAATTCCCATGAGGCAGTATTAGAATAACACCAACAGTGGGAGTGCAGGGGCTTACACTGTAATTCGCAATGCTCCACTACGTCTTTTAGACTGAGAAATGCTGTAGAAATGATAAGATGTCCAATGAGTAAATGCAGTGACAAGGTATTTGGAGTAAAACTACAAAGCAAGGCCACAATATGATACATATTATGATACCTAGGTAACAATATGATACGTATCGCAATACACATATTTACGTCAAATTACGTGGAAACTTCTTGACTATAAATATTTCTGAGCAGGTTCCAAAGAAGAAGCAAGCTGCAGACACATATTCGTGACAGTTATTTTTAACAGTGAACTTGAAAACATTTGGCAATATTTGACTGATAAAAGTGCTTGGGTGGGCATCATTAAATGAAAAGTAGGTAATTTAATTTAGCAATTGTATAGTCTTGTATTGATACCGAAAAAATGTATCTTGTATCGTATCGTCACTTGAAAACTTGAGATGCACCAGTGCACCAATGTATCATTTCACCCCTACAAGTACAAGATATTGCTTGCAGCTCCATCGACAGCACTGCAGCTGTTCATAGCGTAGATGTCCCAGGTAAAGGAAGTAGCGTAAGACATGCACATTTATTGACCACTGAACTCAGACATGAAACGTTGATCATCTAAGCATGATTAGTAAATTGAGTAAATGTTGTTAAACATTGCAGCAAGCAGCATTCAAGCTCTATCATGGCTTGTAGGGGTGAAACGGTACACCGAAATGTAATGATACAATACATATCAAGATACGCAGCTCACGACACGATATGTATCATGATACGTATATTTACATCATATTGCATGGAAACTTCTTGACAATAAATATTTCAGAGCAGATTCAAAAGGAGTGAGTGAGTATTGTTTTACGCCGCTTTAAGCACTATTCCAGTAATATCACGGCAAGGAACACCAGAAATGGACTTCAGACATTGTACCCATGTGGGGAATCGAATCCAAGTCTTCGTCGTGACGAGCAAATGCTTTTACCACTAGGCTACCCCACCGCCCCATGTATATATGGAATATATATATATGTCATACATATAATGAAATGTGTCAAGGCTTCCCTCACTACCATTAGTTACAAACGACAATAATAATCACATTTGGAGGACTCTGGGATGCTTTGTTCACACTCACTTGGGTCGGCCTGTCACAGTGATTAAACACATTAGTGTCAAGCACTTAACTGATTACATTTTACATCTGTGACTGACTAAAGCTGTTGGCTACATCATGTGTACATATCATAGCATCAACATAATGGTGACTGAATGAAAGTGCTAGCCTCGTCCTCACCCCTTCTCCAGGATGCTCATATTCCACTTGAGATGTGCAGCTACTTTGAGAGCCAGTGTTTTCAGAGCCACAACCTTCTTCAGGTGCTTGTGGGGGATCACCCTCATTGCCTCTTCCAGGTTTTCATCTGCAACAAGCAGGGTGGACGTTAACAGGTGGACGTTAACAGGAGCATTGAGAGAGTGTTGTAGTGGGATGGTAATAATTTAAGATGCTACATTGGCAATTTTGTACCTTGCAAAGAATCAAGCCAAATTGACACAGGTCATATCTGCTTAATGACAGGACAAGGGTCATCATGGTCATTATTTGGATGATTCTGTGATGTTAACCCACTTACAGAGGATCCGGATATAGACAAGAGATGCCACTCCAGGGACTTACCTAGATCTTCTCAGAGGCTGACATTTGGCCCTGAATTGAATGTCAGTAATAATTCCCAAATCATCTTCCCAAGGCAAGAGAGTTAACTGACTATAAAAGTCCAGTTTCCACCCTCGCCGAACAAGGCTGGTATTATGGAGTTACATTTTGGCTGGACTAACGAGTCTATGCATAGTCCAATCAAAATTGCACATCAAAATTGCTTTTTTTCAATATTCCAGCAATATCATGGCAGGGGACACCAGAAATAGGCTTCAACTAAAACCAAGGTAGAAAGATATGACAAGGGTTAAAGACTTACATGTGAGAGCTGGCTGATTCTTCCCTGGTTCCGGTTTAACGTCCGACTGAGGTCCATATCCTGGCTTGACATCCACTTGCTGACTTGGCGGACTGGCTTCACGTGTCAACATAACATTCCGGAACTCAATCTTTGCTTGCTGCATGAATGTCACAAGAAGCTGCACTGGGTTTGGTTCTGAAAATATGAATTATTATCAAGTTTACTATGGTCAATATTAATGTGATCGTACTAACAAATGTTACAATGTGGTTACCACCTTTGAAAGTCAAGGCAAAACCCTGGTTTATCCATTGTTACATCCCCACTGAACATTGCTGAAGTGTGTATGGTGTCTTACCAGGCATTTCCTGCTGTAGGTGATCTTCCAGTAGATTTTCATTGAGAACAAACTCATACCACATCACTGCTGGGAGGGCTATAGGCCCCAGGGACCCGCCCCCACGGGAAACTACTTGACTCTCAGTCATCCTTCTCTGGAAAGTGAAAAACAAAAGGAAGTCGTCATGATCATGTCCACTCCTTCAACTAATATATTACATTCTTCATTCAGACAATATATAAATCAAGACCCGTGAAGATCTCTGTAGAGAATATGAGTATGCGAAGATATTTTAGAAATCATAAAATATTGTCATTGACCATGGACAGGACCAATTAACTAATGATAATAACAAACAAATTCACAGACAAGGCCCATTTTTTTGAGAATTTGTTTATTATTATTATCAATTACACGGTCCTGTGTGTTTAGATGACAGGTAAACCTTGTAATGTGTTTTAAATACCACACTATTCAACCACGTGCAACAGGTCATATTGTTAGTAAACAGTGTCAAATTCAAAATCCTGAAAAGGATAACAAGCAACAATGATGTAGTCTTCCAAGTTGTACATTGAGGGGCTATATTTGAGAAGACTTGTGATCACCTGAGCTCGTTTGTTTTGGTATGCAATTTAATTCGCTTTCATTGCGTTAAATACTTTCTTAGATCCGGCACATGTTACATGTTTTCTTATTGACACGAACTTAATATTCACAGCAAAATATTACTTCATTTTGACTCCTTTAGCGTCATTGGTTCACAGGAAGTGAAGAGTCGGTGCGTGAAAGTTATAAAGAGAAAAAGATAGCGAATAACACGAAATTAAGTAAATTATCGTCTACATAATAGCATACATTATGATAAAAAATAAAAATACAATACTGCTAGACCTTTGTCATTAGTTATTGTTATTATATACACAACATTTATCAGAACGTCATTTTCTATGAAAATATAATCTTTTACTGTAGTTCATATTTGGTTCGTTCTTTTACATGCAACCTAAACCGGAAGCACACTAGCAAATTTGTAATGGCGTCGGAAATGTCAAAACAAGATGAGAACACCAGTGTCATAGCAGAGTTTCTAAGCACCGAGGTAACCATTTTTATTGAACTTCGACTGTGACGTAAGGTAGAATATAGTGACTACATGCGGGAAGTTTGTTCGATATGTGCATTTTGAGAAAGGAAGCGTCAGGCGAGATGCGAATGCTGTAAATGGGATATTCATTATCGTACTACGATTCGTAGGCCAAGACATCTAGTCCAGATATGTTTGCAGCAATTTCGTAAATACATCGAGGAGTTAACTTATACTTCTCATAATCATTATTAGACGTTGTTAAAAGAGCACTTTAATACCACACTTACTCGATCGAGCAAATATGCTTCTGATCAATTGAGGAGTAATTATCATGATTAGATGATATTTTTAGTATATTATCATGATTATGGCAATCATCAAAATCAAATTGAGCATTTTGGTTCAAAGAAGTGAAGATTCAGTTTGTTAACCCTTAATCTTTAAACCATTAGTCGATAGATGGGTAGGCATATTGTGTTTCGTATCCTAGCTCAGGTGTAAATTCATAATGAACAAATGATGAATACCTGATATTAACACTTAAATCTTCTGAACGTGAAAAATTATGCAAAAGAAATTTTTTTGGACAGTTTGATTTTTCACTGACTGCAGCATCCTCAAGTATCATGATTGTCATGCATTTGTTATAATATATCCCCATAATGGGATCGGGTGGTCAGGCTCGCTGACTTGGTTGATGCATGTCATCATACTGCTGTCATATAACTGGAATATTGCTGAATGCAGCATTAAGAATCAAACAAAAAAACATTCTGATATCATGATTATGATTGTTATAACCATGATAACGGAATGGTGATAATCAAGGATGAGACTGTTTATCATTCAATATTATTTTTTAATGCTGAACACTGGTATGGGTGTTATGTTTCAGTATGCCAAATGTATGATGTGTGATGGATTCTATGGGTGTAACTTCGGCCAGCCAGTGTGCAGTACCTGTCATCTCTTCCTGTTTTCTGTGGACATAAACAAGGGTGATGGAGAGGCAGAGGTGTACACCGAGGTCAGTAAAACCCACCCTACCCCTGTGGAGAACTAACAAGAATTGGCTTTCAGGCAATGGCTTTTGAAGATATAGTGAGGACGGATGGTGTTTTCTTTTGTTTTTTTTGGAGGGGTTGTTTAGGCTAGAATGTACAGTGATGTTACCAAACTTTGTTTACAAATGTTTCGGTGAAATCATGTTGTTCTTAAGTATTGTGGCATTTCACAGACGCAGAATATTTAAAGTTGTTTTTATTTTTAAAACATGGAAATAAAAAAGAAACGTGCAGCGTACGTTATGATGATGCGGGCGGTTCCTGAGAATCAAGACTAATATTGTTACCCTAATTGGAAGATAGCACAATTATTTTGAAATTCCAGAAGGCAGATTCGGATGATTCTGGCAATGAGGAGCCAGGGGCCGAGGCCGACTTCTACCCTAAACAAGAACCAGTGATGAAAACATACAAGTCATCCTTTAGTTGTAAGATGGACAAGCTTGCCGAGAGGATACAGACTCTAACCCTGCCACGAGAGAGAGACGACAATGTCCCAGATGGACTCGTGGACTCGTTGCCACCGGAGGGTAACTCATGTTAATTTTCTGTTCTCAATCTGAGGTTGTCATGGGCCCTTGTCTGTTGTCGTCCATCTGAGATATGAACCAAATGTGACCTTTTCCTACATTATATATCAGCAGTCAATTGCTTTAGTGGTTAGCACAGTATTATCAGTACAGAAATGAAACAACTTGCATAGAGGTCATTCTGAAAAGGGAATAGGGTCATTGTATCCTAATGATGGGGAGTGTATTTGTTCAAGTCATGATGAGCATCCTCACAACTCTAGTTTTAAACCTCTGATACTCTGGTTTGACAGTTACTGTCAACATGGTCCGACATATTAAGGTTTCAGGATATTGACAAATACAAGGACGCATGATGCAAGAGCAAAAACTGAGGTGTCTTGATCATGTTGATATGGTTGATGAAAGGAATTCTATTCAAAATGCTGAAAGAATTCTTTGAATGTGGTATAACCCATTCTGCATGTTCTGTGGACGTGACTTTACCAACATGGTAGGGTGTGTCTGAATGAACAGACAGCCCAGATAAGCACATCTCTGTATATTACAGGGGTTGATTTAACTGCTGGCCTGTTAGCCTGTAGCCAGTTAAAATCATAAAGGGCTTGCTGATACAAAATTTCACCCCTTATCCGTGTATGTTTAATTTTTTTAATCATGTAATTTTGATGAGAAAATATTGAGGTCTGGCGAATGGTTAACTCAAAGAAAGATAAATACCGATCATCTCGGTAGAAAGACAACCTGTTTGCCATTTTCATTTTTGTAATGTTGTGTACAACAACTTCTTTATTTGCTGATAAATCACGACAAAATGAGGCAAATTGAAGTCAAAATTTAATCTCAGAGTGCAGGAAAAGGTGTTTCAGGGGTGTGGAGTTCTACAGAGCCTTGCTGAGTGGCAACATGACCACAGGTTTGGCCACTCGCGGCCTCCACCATGTCCACCATTTAGTTGTAGGCCAGTAAACCCTGCTGGCTACATGCCAATTTGTTGTTATAACCACACTTGTGTTATACATTTTTCCTGCAGTGTTGCTGGTGGTGTTCAGTCACCTGGATGACATCTCACTGTGGACAGCGGGCAGTGTGTGTTCAAGGTGGAAGGAGATACTGGAAGGGGAGACAACTGAGACCCAATGGCAGACATTCATCCGATTACGATGGCCTCTTTTTCAGCCGCAGTATAAAGTCAATTGCTGGAAAACCATATACACAAAACTGTAAGTATCTCTTGTTATTCCATGAACATGGTGAAGTATTTATGTAAGTGTGATGTAGACAGGGCATCAGTGGACAAGTTCACATCAGAGTTGCATCCCTTAATATCAGGATTCGCTAATTATGAAGCTAGGACTGTTAGAAACTTACCTGTGCTTGTGAGTTTCACCAAAATTATGAAGGTTTTAACAAACATTAAAGGACACAGCATAATATGAAAAAAAGAACATAAGTACTTTTCAAAACATTAAACTCAAATCTTCAGAATTTAAACTGTATCCATTGTTGTTTATTGAAGTGTATTTTGTGTCTCTTTCAGGTTAGAGAGTTCGCCATGTCGATACTGTCTAGAAAGCATGATGTTACAGGTACTTCATCTCCAGAATTTCCATTGTCTGGTCTTCCCAGTATCATCTTCCCGAGGCAAGGGAGTTAACTGACTGTAAAGTCCATTTTCTACCCTTGACGAACTAGGCTGCAATTATGGTGACTGCAGGATTGGTAAAGCATGTGTTTTGCAAACGGGGCATCGGCAGATATTTTGCAAATTCTATCTTGTTGTTATTCAAAGTGCGCACATGATTTGATCCATTTCGCGGGGAAAGACCTGTTTTATTACAATACAGATCTTGACTATCGAACAGATTGTCTTGACTGGGCGCCGCTGTTTTGTGATATGAGAGTTTGAATCTGATTGGTCAATAGGAAGAACATAGAAGGGACATAACTCGTAGTAGCCACTGGTGGCGCTACGATCAAGTCTTGAAGTTCCAGCCTTTGCCTCGAGAAGATGGATAGTATATACAGTGTTACTTATTCTCTTACTTATGCTGGAGAGTTAGCATAAACGATTTGATGAAATTATTTTTGTCATTGTGAATAGTGTGCATCTGTTTGAGGTGGAGCCAGAAGGCAATGTCTTTTTGCAAAACTTATTGAGGTTTGTCAAACCATTTTATGTTTTGAAATCATGCACTTCCATGATGTTCAGAGATCTGATTTCGTGTCGTAAGTTGGAAGTGAGATGCTGTGATTCCTGGCCCGTACTACTGCTGAGAGCAGCAGTAGGGTAGCCTTGTGGTTAGTGGTTTGCTTTGTCACACCAACAACCTGTGTTTGATTCCCTACATGGGTACCCATCCTTGGGTGACTTCAATCCCAACTCCCTTAGTCACTACTAATGCTGAGCAATGTTACCATGGTTACAGAGCACACCACCTATAGAGGAGAATTCATGGCGTCACCGACGACTACGTAGTGAGCTGAAGACACTGAAGACAGACCCCCCTGAGGGAATACAGGCCACCCCCTTAGACCGACATTGTTGCCACTGGCAGGCCTCCATAACCGGCCCCCAGGGCAGTCCATACGAGGGAGGGATCTTTCTCCTGTATCTTCAGATACCTCAGAGGTAGGTCTCCCATCTCATAGAAATGTCTCCATCTACCACAGAGGTAGGTCTCCCATCTCATAAAAATGTCCCAAGATACCACAGAGGTAGGTCTCCCATCTCATAAAAATGTCCCAAGATACCACCACAGAGGTAGGTCTCCCATCTCATAAAAATGTCTCAATATACCACAGAGGTAGGTCTCCCATCTCATAAAAATGTCCCAATATACCACAGAGGTAGGTCTCCCATCTCATAGAAATGTCTCCAGATGCCACAAAGGTAGGTCTCCCATCTCATCAGTATTTGTAGTATACTTTGATACCAATGAAGCTGAATATTTGCATGGAAGGTCCCAGTAATGTTTTCCAAATGCTCACAGAATTCAGATCTGAGCTCAAGCACAGCTGTCAGAATCTAGGTCAGATGACGGAGATTCATCCTTCCAAAATGTTTTATTTTAGCATCTTTTATGTCAAAATTTGTAGTCCATTTGCTTCATGTGCAACAAGCTTTTTCATCAAAACAATTTCCTTGATATCATTTCAACCAGTCAAAACAGAAAGATGAACATAGATACATGGAGCTTTCTACATTTATTGCAGCTATCCCATGCGACCCCCTAAAGTCCGATTCATCACAAAGATATTTCACCCAAACATCAGTCGCCATGGAGACGTAGGTTTAGACTCAATCCATCACAACTGGAGCTTAGCTCTGACAATTTCCAAAGTGCTGATCAGCATCCAGTCCCTGCTGACAGACCCCTACTGTGCAATCTGCATGGAGCCCCGGATCGGCGGACTGTACCAACACAACAGGGCGGAGTTCGACCGGATAGCCAGGCTGTGGACGTGGAAGTATGCCATGCATGACTTCCTCATGCCAATGAACATCAATCTGAAGGGGGTGTGACGCCAGGCAACGTGTGATGTATGTGTTGCCATGGCGATAAGGTGTAGCTAATGAACATCAACGAAAGGGTGTGTGATGCCTGGCAACGTGCGATGTATGTGTTACCATGGCTACTAGGTGTAGCAAATGAACATCAACCTGAAGGGGGTGTGACGCCTTTCAACGTGTTATGTATGTGTTGCCATGCAACAAGGTGTAGCTAATGAACATCAACGAAAGGGTGTGTGATGCCTGGCAACGTGCGATGTATGTGTTACCATGGCTACTAGGTGTAGCAAATGAACATCAACCTGAAGGGGGTGTGACGCCTGGCAACATGTGATGTATGTGTTACCATGGCTACTAGGTGTAGCTAATGAACATTAACGAAAGGGTGTGGGATGCTTGGCAACATGTGATGTATGTGTTACCATGGCTACCAGGTGTAGCCAAAGTACATGAACAGGAGGGCTGTGTGACGAATGGTAACGTGTGATGTATATGTTACTATGGCTACCAGGTGTAGCCAATGAACATCAACCTGAAAAGTGTGTGAAGCCTGTGATGTGTGATGAATCTGTACCCATGGTTACCTTGTATTCTTCATGAACATCAACCTGAAGGTGTGTGACACTGGTGAGGCATAGCAACATGGGATCATCTGAAAATTAATGTAACCATGGATACCTGGGTTAACTCACCGCTACTATTGACTTGAAAACGGGTTGAGGTCCAGTAAAGAGTTTGTGGTTAGCATAGCCCTTCAATCAAAAAGACTACTAAATGTGAAGCGTGGTCATGTTTTTTGTCATTAAAAGTATATATGTTTACAGTAACCATGGTCAATCCACAAGTATTTTTCTGCAAGTGTATATGTACTTTGATGTTTGCCATGGTGACATGGTATATCTCATGTACACAGACTATGTGTATTCATTGTTTGTGTTATCTCCATGGTTACCAGGTATAGCTCATGAACCTCGTCAGTGTGTATTCATAGTTTGTGTTATCACCATGGTTACCTGGTATAGCTCATTGACATTGACAGTGTTTATTCATAGTTTGTGTTTATCACAATGGTTACCATGGTTGCACAGTGACAAATGTTTTTCAGATTTATATAATAAGTACAAACTTTCGGTTGCAAAAAATTGTATTGATTTTTGTACCAGCATGGGACTTGTTAGTGGTGGATTTGTCTCAGCAAGAGTAAGTGGGTTTGTGTTTAACCATGTGAACGCTACTGTGAAAACTATTTTAGTTGTCATGCTAATGTCATGGCATGTCAGCCTGATGTGGGGAAAAACTAAGAAAAACTAGAAAAACCTCCTAGATATTGCTCATTACATACACCACTGGGCTTGCATACCATACAAGTCAGCGGTAGAAACTAACATTATGATCCTTATACTGATAACCAAAACAATACAGTTACTGTTACCATGGTTATGTGGTTTCCTCCAGGGGCTTATTTGTCAGTCTATCAGGATTCATGTTTGTCCTAACCATCAGATCATGGAGTCCTGGATTCAGTTCCTATGGGTGGTGTTGTCTGGATGTTTCTGTTCCAAAAGTGCTCAGTCAGGATTGTAGATTACCATGGTTACAGTGGCTACAATATTTACCATTCTTGTTGTGTCCACACTGCTACACACTTATGTAACATCCTTCTAGTGGGGTGGTGGGTAGCCTAGTGGTTAAAGCATTCACTCATCATGTGAAGGCCCAGACCTGATCCCCACATGGGTACAATGTGTGAAGCCCATTTCTGGTGTCCCCTGCTGTGATATTGCTGGAATATTGGTAAAGACAGAGTAAAATCCGACAAACTCACTCCTACTGGGAGTCAATCTATGGTTAGTTGGAATACTACCAACTGGTAATGATAGTCGAGTTTGCATTCTATCAGGAACAGATTTGGGAGGCCCTGGGTTAGATTCGACATCCCCGGTGACGAGCAAGAGTGTCATAGTAAATAGCAAAAATCTCAGCCCGAGACGTGTCCCCTCGGGTAGTGTTATACCGGGGTGCATACCATTTGGACGAGTGTGGTGAGGATTGAAAGATCCTAATTTAACCCTCCATGCAACAATATCGATACCCATATCCTCTGATACGTTAGAGTGTACAATAAAGGGGTATATTCACCACAAAAACGTGTCCAAAACAGTCCCGAAGTCCGGTATCCAGAAAAAAAATTCTCAGAGCAGATTCACAACAGCCGCCATACACAAGACCACGTGACCAATATGAGTTTATATATTGTTTTAATGACTTGAATAGCACCTGCCAGGACTGTCACTTAAGCGTTGTCCATATTCAACTATAGTTGTAGCAACTGCAAAACGACCTGTTTTCCAGGGGGACCATGTTTCAGGATAATTTGCTATCTGAATCGAGATTTTGAAGTTCTTCCACGACTGATACTGAGTCATTTGTATTTAGGAACAAAGTTATCTATTAGATCGATATTCATCTCAAATTTTGAGATAGACAAAGGGATGTTTGAACAGTTTGAACTAGACAGGATAAGACTCCCTAATTTGCCTGAGCCTTGACTCCCTCCACTATGTTCACATACAAGTGATGCTTGGGTTTATTGGACTAAAATGAGGACTCTTGTGAATTAATCTTCCATGGAGTAATGATATACTACTCAAAGAAAGTAGAAGAACACCTGATTCTTTCTTATTTGGGGTGGTCGGGTAGCCTAGTGGTTAAGGCATTCGCTCGTCACGCCAAAGACCCGGGTTTGATTCCCAACATGGGTACAATGTGTGAAGCCCATTTCTGGTGTCCCACGCAGTGATATTGCTGGAATATTGCTAAAAGCGGCGTAAAACCATACTCACTCACTCTTATTACTATAGTTGCCACTAGCATGCCATGACAGATTACCTATAGTAATATGAAAGCATCAGGTGGTTCTTACCTTCTTTTGAGTAGTACATGTGCAATCAGGTCACAATGCTCACAATGTTTTTTGTTAACTGGAATTTCAAAGCATGCTTTGTTCAGTTATCCGGTTACAATATTCAACATGCTTGTCACTGGCAGAATATGTTTTGTGAACACTGCTTGAAAATAACACTGTCTTGATATGCTTGATGTGAGTATTTTCCTGCAAGACGACCATTCAGTTGATGATGTCTGGGGCATTATGAGACACAGCTGGTTGTCAGGTAATCCTTCTCCAGACGTGTGGGCAGGCAGCCACTCGTATAGATGGGGCAACAAATAAACAAATAAACAATAAACAAATAAAGAACAAATGTGTTCATCCCTCCATGTATCACCTACATGATATATAGAGAATCTCACCCGAGTGTCTTTTGATATCAAATATATCAACACGAGTTGATAAAAGTGGGAAAACTCCGAGGCTTGCCGAGGATTTTTTTCCACTTTTATCAACGAGCGTTGATATATTTGATATCAAAAGACACGAGGGTGAGATTTTATTTATCATCCAACATCATTCTTCCAACTTTTTCAGTTTGTAGAAAGTAATAAGCAGTGTCTTAAGTGTAAAAAGTACTGCTAACAGCTTCAGTAGCAGAGCCATTAGTGATGTCATTTGATTGTGACATCATGGTAACCAATGACGTCACAATGGTCTGCAAAGCATTGTGATGCAATTTCATTGCAGCGATATCTACAGTGTAGATATCGCTTGATCTCACCCAGTTTTGGATAATAAAGGGTGTTGTTTCCCAACAGTGTGGGTCTTTGCTCACGATATCAGTAGCTGGATTGTCTGATCCAGATGCTATCATTTACAAGCTGTCATCGTAAACAACACGACTACTATGATGCTACGCATTCATTATGTACATGTATATGTCATGGGTGTGAGATGCAGCCCGATGGTGCATGACCTATTTTTGCTCTGTTGCAGGTCTTTCTGTAATGTTCCCACAACTGTAATGCATAATGAAGCAGTTCGATTATGTGTGAATATCCCAATCCTAGACCTATAAATATAACTTGACCTGCCTACATTGAGAGGCCAGCAAGCTATTACAGTGAAGTGGGAAATTAACAAAAGAGGCATAAGGACACGAGTTGTATCCCTTTGTTACGTCATAGATGAATGATGTCACTCACGTGATGTCATCACAGGCAGGACGTCAGACCACAATGGGATTGTACATTAATGTTGTAAATAAATCTGCTGAATATTAGACCGGCTGCATATTAGACCGGCTACAGTCACACACACCAGCTACAGTCACACACACAGGGACAAACACACATACACACACATACACACACAGAGTGTACATACGCAGACACACACAGTGGACCCATGAAGATGGGTAGAATAGGTCTTCAGCAACCCATGCTTGTCGTAAGAGGCGACTAACGGGATCGGGTGGTCAGGCTCGCTGGCTTGGTTGATACATGTCATCGTATCCAAATTACGTGGAACGATGCTCATGTTTTCAATCACTGGATTGTCTGGTCCAGGTTATTTACAGACTACCGTCATATAGCTGGAATATTGCTGAGTGCGGCGTTAAACAACAAACGAACAAACACACACACACACACAGTGTCACATACACACACAGATAAACGCATACAGACGTCGATACAGAGTCACTGGTACACACTCGGTCTTACACAACAGACGCGCTGCAGTCCTACATACGAGTGTGCATTCGGAGACAGGGGAACACACAGTGTCATACACAATCACACAGATGTACACACAGCCACACCTTCACTCCCAGTCACACGCATTCACATACCCACATATAGTCACACTGAATATCCGGATCAGAATTGGTCTTCAGCAAGCCGTGCTTGTCATAAGAGGCGACTGACAGGACCAGGTGCTCAGGCTTGCTGACTTGGTTGATGCATGTCATCGTGCATCTTCCCGAGGCAAGAGAGTCAACTGATTTTAAAAGTCAACTAACTCACTTGCCCCGGGAAGATGATCATCGTGTCCCAATTGGTTAATTGGGTGCTTATGATGTCAATCATTAGATTGTCTGGTACAGACTGGATCATTTACAGACCGCTGCCATATAGCTGGAATATTGCTGAGTGCGGTGTCAAACAGCAAGCACACAGTCACACCAAGATCCACCAACCAGATACGAAGGGGCATACTTTGCATTCATTACCCCACATGACTGACGATGAATAACAATCAGCTATTTCAGTAAGTTGTAATGTATGCTTGGTATGGTACAGTGCAGTCGACTTGGTCATGTGTACAGCAATGTTTAAGCAATATATAATATATTTTCCCTTGTTAGTACTGTTGATGGTGTACCCCTTTTGCTAATCATTTGATAGATGTATGGTGTCTACATGTGGTTGTGTACCATATATGTTTTGCGCTCAAATGTCCTGCTGTTTTGAGAAATGTATTTAATTTTGGTATATTAAATATACTGAGAAGATCCCCTTGTTTCTTGTATTTGCGAACACAGTTCTATCCAAATGTTTTGGGTTTTTTTCGCGGATGTGATAACATTGTTTGACTTCCTTCCACATTAGGTTGACAAACCGTGCTATGGCATGGCGGATGAAGTATAGTGAAATGAAAGAATCGTGTGTTTTAACATCTTTTGAGTAGTATATATCATCATTACTTAAAGAGGAATTAGGGGACACGGGTGGCCCAGTCGTCTAAGGCGCCGCGATTCGCTATGCAGATTTGCGTCCCTTGGGCACGCCAGAAACCTATGATTGTGGGTTCGAATCCCGGTTCGCCCCGATTATGTTTCTAGGTTTGTCAGCACCATACCCGTGCTCGTGGGTTTCACCGAAGTGGTAAAGGTCTGAGACCTACATCACTTCGGGCTTTCCTCCCACATTAAGCTGACACACCGCGATATAACTGGAATACTGTACTGTTAAAAGCGGCGTTAAACCCAACTCACTCACTAATTAAAGCAGAATTAAACCCAACTCACTCACTTCAATTTCAAGCAGATGAAGAGATGGAGCAAAGGTAGGAGAGCATCATTCTGTAGATTCTTGATAACCCCAACAGTTACTGTTGGTGTCCCATCAGTCTGACCATAGGGGTAAGTAAAGCAGGACAAATGTATTGCATTCTGTTTCCTTGTAGCGAGAACTAAAACCAGTAGGTGTAACAGATTTAAAGAAAAAACGAGTTGTGAGGAATTATGAATAATCAGTCAAGATTGCTGGGTTGGATTTGGTCCTTGGCAACCCATACATATCATATGAGGCGAATTAGTGGATCGGGTGGTCAGGCTCCGCGAAGGGTTTTGCTGATAATTTACATCACTGGATTGTCTGGCCCAGAATTGACTATACTGGCAACCATCATATTATCAACAAACGAACACAAGACGAATGCGTTATGTAGTCCAAATATTTCACCCACTGTGTTCAGATCCGACCCCGGAGCAGGCTCCTCTATATGTTACTTATTCTCTTTCCAAGAAGTAGATTGAACATGAATATGTGAAATGTCAGCCTCACAGACACTGAAGTCGGACTATTTGCACTCCGAGCAAACATCTTAAAGACAACTACGTAAGTATCCATCTCCATCAAATACATTATAATGTCTGTGTCTAGATGACAACATAGCATTACCGATTCCCGATGCTTTGAGGGGCGGTCGGGTAGCCTAGTGGTTAAAGCGTTCGCTCGTCACGCAGAAGACCCGGGTTCGATTCCCGACATGGGTACAATGTGTGAAGCCCATTTCTGGTGTCCCCCGCCGTGATATTGCTGGCGTAAAACCATACTCACTCACTCCGATGCTTTGAAGAATTTGCGCTGTTTAATTCTTTTGAGAGAATGTAGAGTATGGTCCAAACAAGGTCCAAATTTAACTATTGAAAAGACGACAACCAAATATGTTTGAGTATCAAGTTCATGACATTTTGAGCAACACGGACAGAACTGCTTATAAATAGCTTTTTCAAAATGACTGCCGTGTCGTCATTGGCAGGAACAAGTATGTTAATTTGGAGCTTCACTGGTGCAGTGGTTTCTGCGCAGGCGCACACCGGATGCCGGGCAAACAGGCCTCGACATTATCTCAAAAAAAGGTTGGTTCCCTAGAAACAGTGTTATAGCAGAGTGCGACCATTGGCAAAATGACTTATATTGATTGAAAGATGGAGTGTTTTAAGTTTCCGTAATTACAGATTTTTCATCTGACTAATAAACTTTGAGAATCTCTCACATGCAAATCTTTTGATTACGGAAACTTAGAATACTCCATCTTTCAATCAGTATAAGTCATTCATGCAGAATATATTTAAATATAAACGCTGATAGTAACATTTGTCAAGTGGCTGTCTTTCTTGACATTTTAAATTGTTGACTATACATCCACGTGAGCTACAGTGCAGTGGTACCATGGTGAAATTTGAGAGTATTCGTATCAGAACCAACAGCGGTCGGGGCACGGGTCCCAGACTCATCAATTCACCGTGCAGAGTTGCGTTTCTTAGACGCCCAAGGATCCTATGAACCTGAGGGTCGAATTCTAAAGTTCCACCAAAATGGTAAACGTCTGAGGCATGTATCACTCAGGGGTTTTCCTCACGGAGAAACTGGCTTGGTTTGGTTTGGTTTGTTGTTTAACGTCGCACTAAGCAATATTCCAGCAATATGACGGCGCTCTGTAAATAATCGAGTCTGGATCAGACAATCCAGTGATGGACATCATATGCATCGATCCACACAATTGGGATACAATGACATGCATCAACCAAGTCAGCGAGCCTGACTACCCGATCCCGTTAGTCGCCTCTTACGACAAGCATAGTCGCCTTTTACGGCAAGCATGAGTTGCTGAAGACCTATTTTACCCCGGATCATCACGGGTAGAAATTGGCACGCCCGATATAAACCCAACTTAATCACTCTTTCAGTGAATGAGTTAAAAGTTAACGTCGCATCGGAATTATTTCAGCCATATAGCGACCAATCACTCTTTCAACAAAGTTCATATTGTCTCTCAAAAAAGTCAAGGACATTCGAAAATAACATGATTACAGAAATACAAAGAGATATCGAGTGATGGTAATGGATGGATAATAAGACAGAGGGACTAGGTGTAACCTGACAATCAACATCCCACGTTTGCTGCGTATTGTTAGGGTGCACACAACCAAGAAAGACGCAGGGTGTGTAGTAAAAGCTGAACGTTTTAGATGACTTGATCAATAATGGGTCATGTCCCCACGATTGGCCTAACATTCGTTTATTCGGCGTGGCAAGGTCCAAAATAATCTCCCAGACAATTTGAGAGAGTTTTGCCCACATCTCTTGCAGCGCCTGACCCAGTTCGGCTAACGTAGCGGCTGACCTTTGACGTCGGCGTGCACGTCTCCCGATCATATCCCAGACGTGCTCTATATATGGGGAAAGGTCAAGGCTCATGTCTGGTCATTGCATTCTGGTGAATGTTTTGCTGCTGGAGGTATTCCGTCCGCGTCGTTTGTATTAAGTGGGTGATTGATTATTGTTTTACCCATAGCCTTCCCCCAAATCATTATTAATTTAACTTTAAGCACCAAATGAACATGATATCATGGTAGGCAATGCACATACAAACTGTCATCAGATTGATTGATGTAATAAGGAGGGATGGCCAGTCCCAGAATCCCCACCCCCCACCCCTCCCCTTTCTGGTTCCGCCACTGCCAAGTACTTTGTCATCAGAATGATTGATGTAATAAGGAGGAATGGCCATTCCCAGAATCCCCACCCCCCCACCCCTCCCCTTTCTGGATCCGCCACTGCCAAGTACTTATATGTAAGGCCGTTATTGTTAATGGTTGTACGGATTTGGGGATATTTTTTAGAAACTCTTAAATGATCAATTTTCCAACAATCCTTTTCTTCAATTATGTTTTTATTTAAATCGTGGAAACATTCCGTAAACAAAGTAATTTACAATACAACTACATATACGAGGGGCAGCAGGTTTCCCCCTTTCCTCGACTTTCCGCGGCATTGTTTCTTCTTCGTTTTTATCTGAAGCAGTCCGAGGGGGTGTCAAGTTTCCCGCCATCACTTGCCACTAATTACCTACAGGAAACTGGAGCCTGTCTCCCCATCACCGCAACAGCTGGTCGGGAGGACAACGCGTGCTAGCACGGCTTGACAATGTGTATTGTAGCAATGAATGTCACTGCGTTCTGTACATGGAGTCCAGAGTTGGAAGAAACTTGTTGATAATGAAGTGGCTTTTGTTGGTGATTGTTGGACTAGCGACTTGTAAAACTTCACAGGCGGATTACAGAGACAATGCTGCAGATGTAAGTTGAAATATTCTTGAAAGGTTTATGCAATTAGGAAACCGATCGATTAGTTAATGATGATCTTTTCTGATTAGTCTATATCGCGTTCTGAGTCGCAGGGGACAAGGCATGTTCTCTAGGTCGAATCGCATCATGACTGTTCCCATTATGACTTAAAAGGGGGTAAAAAGAGCATACCTATGGAACAATGGACTACCCCAGTTGTCATCTGTGGCCCGCCCATGTATGCATTATCAAAGAAAGCTCGAAATAGTAACTTGCCTCTTCACTCTGTTATCAGTATTTCACAATGATTGCCCCGATTTTAATGTAACAAACTTTATTGAAATTTCTGAAAATTGCAGCTGGTTTTGTGTCAGAGAGGCGCGCATGTCCTCCACGTGCTGAATGAATAAACACATGAATAAATCAAACGAAGAGAGGAATCTGCTTTGTCTTTTCTCCATTTTGTCTACCCCAAGTCCGTATTTGAATTCACCTAGAAACAGGGGTGATGGGTAGTAATTTATTAGCAGTCTCTCAACCATGAAGTGTGTATAGTGACAGAACATCATAACGGGAAGGCACCGTACTATTAAAGATAGGTATAGTTAATGACCCGTGAAGGCACCGTACTCTTAAAGATAGATGTAGTTAATGACCCGTGCTGAGTACAATTTGTCAGTATTGGAGTTGGTCAGGTTCAGAAAGTTATTCCGTGTGATATATGCTACAAGCAAATAATAAATTGACAAGTGATAATTCTTATCCGCCAGTAAAACCATTTGACTCAAAATATATTCGTGAATATTGCAAATTTAATTAATTGTTTTTGCGATTAGGATTACTATGTACAAACCGCAATGTATAGCAAGAAATTATTAAACAAACATAATTATACAGGTGGGGCGATTTGAATGGGGTTAACGTCGCGTTCAAGACTGTTGCACGCATATAGCAACGTGTTTGCGCATGTACACACTCACGCACGCACGTGCTTCTCGTGCACGTGTGTTTGCGTCTCCTTGTACGAGTTCGGACTATTGACGGTTTTATTGTGCTAGTTTAAAGTGGACACCTCACTCAGACTCCGAGCCGACCAGTCCTTGTTTTATCCCCTAAATGCCGAGCACCAGGCAGGGAAATAGCGAGTACCATATTTTAACGCGTATTAGATGCGGCCGGGAATCGAACCACCGACCTACGGGTCTCCGGGCAGACGCTAGACGGGTATAAGGATACTGGCAACCGGATGCTATTAGGAACACGTTAAGTGGTCGAGGTTGAAGAATGTTGACAAATGTTCTCAAAACTCAACTCTTGGAGTTTCCTTTTTGCGAGGAAAATGGCCTGTCTTCATCTGCACAGTTTCCGTTTCATCACAGTCCCTGCACTGGAAATGTTTATCTTTCGTTCTCCCAGGAAGCCATTACTGGCTCAAGTTACTTTTAAAGAGATGTCGGCCAATTGCGCATTTCAATTCCAACTGTAACTGAGGCTGTAGATGTGTCACGGATGCTGAGCGACAGGGCAGGTTGTGTGGAGATGTTTAGGAACAGTCTTTTGTTTTTTTCAGAAATGATGACGTCACACGCTAACGTGCCATCCACGTGATAGCTGAGAATGATTATTCATTCCTGTGCACGTGACCTTTGTTGGCGTTGTCGTGAAGAAGTATCTGTGTACCAGAATCCTTAAATAGGGTTGAAAGGAAGTGTTTGTGCAGTTAAACTGAAAGACTGGTATGGTGTCAACAAAATCTGGCCAATTTATAGTTTTGGAGAAATGACACTCAGTGTAGTTGAATATTATGTTCTTTAAGAAAAAGAAACGTTTTGTATCTCATCAATGTAGCAGCAATTTATTTCTAATAAGCTGAGGGGCAAAAGAAAAGACAAGTATACCGAGTTTGAAATTGAAAAATGGAAACGGTTGTTCCTATTATTATGTCTATTATTCATCACTCGTTCCAGCAACTGTTTGTTCAAAATAATCGGTGGCGGGGTAATTGTGTGTTAAAACAAATTAGTTCAATGGAGACTGGGGTAAGACATCATGAATTTGCAGCCTCGTGACCCCTACCATGTTTGAAATGTTGTTATTTCGTGCCGAAATCTTTTTTATGTGTTAATTTTCAAAGTTAATAAGGCTATTATGTCCGTCAGTAGTTGTGTATCATGCGATTTTTGATTTTTTAAAAATGTTTTAAATAAAATTATATATTATAAAATATAACCATGTAGAAGTAATGTTTGAGTACTGACTAAGCGCCGGTTCTGTTCATATTTTGGATATAATATCGCTAACGACATAAAACATAAGTTAATATGAACGTTCAAAATAACAGATTTGCATTAACATGTGTTCACTGAAATGACCCATCCTCCTTAGTGCAGGTGTACTTGCAGCCATTGAGGAAGTACACCATCACAGTAAATGACGGAGTCACGTAGAGATTGGCAACCGTCTTCATTCCAGGATGGGACGGCGTTTATGCTTCTATTCCACACAGATCACGAATCCCACGAATCGCTAGGACTTGTAAATTTTAGGATTCGAGAGGATTCGTGGAATTTAGCAAATATTCTGGTTCAATTCTTGACGCTCTACGATCTAGTTACGATACAGGTACGATAGAATTACGAATATTCGTGGGATTCGGCTGGATTCGCATGAACATTGTCAAGAATTCACTACGATTTACAAGAAGCTATTACGAATACTGCACGAAAGTTAGGCATCAGTTAAGAATCAGTTAAGAATTCGTCAAATGCATGTACGAATCAGGTACGAATAACAATGAATTCGTGACTATTCTTGAATATGTTTGTGGTATTCCCTCAAGATAGCTATAAAAAGGCCCCCATCCATGCTTGGGCATCAGCTTCAAAATGGATGTCCAACGTAGAGCATCTTGCTGAATCGTGAATTTCGTGTTATAATGGCACAATCGTCAGCAGCAGCAGCTCAATGTTAATTTCCTTATATACCAAATTTGCCGGCAATCGTAGCTGATTCGTGATTGGATCGTGAGCTTCGTACCTGCTTCGGCGTGTATTCGTGGGATTCGTGACAGATTCGTAGCTGATTCGTCGTAAAGCCACGAGTTCACGAATCCCCGAATAAGTTAGGAATACCTACGAATGCCTACGAATCGATTAGGATTCAGTTACGATGCCTAAGAATGCATTACGAATTTGCTTCGAATTAACTACGATATTTTTGAATCGGGTGTTCGTGGCCAAAACTTTGAACAGCTCAAAACTTTGCCACGAATTCCCGATAGCTCAAGAATTGTAAGAACTAACTACGAATATATGCGAATCAGTTAAGAATTTCACGAACTAATTACGATTCAACTACGAATCCTAAAATTTATCAATTCGTGGGATTCGTGGTCAGTGTGGAATAGTAGCATTACTTCTCACGACAAAGACCAGGGTGCGATTCAACTCATGGGTACAATGTGTGAAGCCCATTTTTGGTGTCACCCATCGTGATATTGCTGGAATATTGCTAAAAGCGGCGTAAAACCATACTCACTCATTCACTCATCATAGGAAGGGTTATTGTTATTCTACAAAAAGTATGAAAGCCAGAGAAAGACCAAGTCGTTCTACACAACTAGATGAATTATACAAACACATGTACAATCGTCTCGGACGAATGTTAAGATATTAGTGTCACTTTCTTTTCTGATGATAGCTCTATTATTTTGGTACAATGTGCACAGTGGTGTGTAGACAGTGTGATCAAGGTCCACCAATGTTACCAGTTAGGATGGTCTCTGAATAACGTGACTGGTTGACCTAGAGCTACATCGCCCGATGATGTATGACTAAGTGGGTGAATGTTGTTTAACGCCGCAGTCAGAACATTCCGACTATATTGCTGTAAACAGTCAAATCTATGCCAACTGGTGACTGAAAGTTTGATTCACAATTTTGGGGCACTGTTGACACACAACAGTCGAATCTGGGCTAGAAGAACGAGTGACTGGATGTACAGATATTTTACAACCACAACATATAAATATTGTACAACCATCACCGTAGCTCCACGAGGCGAACAGGAGCTGTCACTTGACAAGACAATTCCAGGTAGATGATAGGTATTTCCACTTGACTTTGTTATCCCCGTTGTAGGGCAGCGCGACCGGACAACAACAGTTCCAGCTGACCGGGGCAGACAACCTCCCACCCCACACCAACCCCCTCGTCTACTGGCCACACCAGCAGAACACTGAAGGTATGGCATGCTACTATGGACGTTATCAAGTTTGTTATATTTTGGGATTTTTTGTTCTCCACGCGGAATTGTTTTCTACCTTCTTTAGCCAAACCGTCAAAAAAACAGTTACATCCTGCAGTGATGACGTGCTAGCGTCACGTCCTGCAGTGATGACGTGCTAACGTCACGTCCTGCAGTGATGTCGTGCTAGCGTCACGTCCTGCAGTGATGACGTGCTAGCGTCAAGTCCTGCAGTGATGACGTGCTAGCGTCGCCATCGTCATAAAGACGTTTTGCAACGTTTCCATAAAACAATATACTGTTTACTGTTTATATCGACCGTCTTGAGCGGGAACTGAAGCGGAAGATGAGAAGAAATGGGATTTAACGTCGCGTCGAGATTGTTGCACTTATATAATGTGCACGTGTGGGTCACGTCTGATTTGATTTTAGGTGGTTAAAATAAACACATCCCTCATTACTTCTGTGACCATGATGAGCATGGAAAGGTAAGGCACTTAGAGTTCAGAATATTGGCACAGTCGAACACCGTATTGTCGAACTCTGATGTGTCGAACTATCGGTTGTTTGAAAACGCCATGTTCCTTTGGTGTTGTGATTGACATTGGGAATCCTTTTTCTCATGTGTCGAAAACTCAATTAGTCGAACTCTGTCTGAGGTTCCTTCGAGTTTGACACAACGGTTTTCAAGTGTATACATCAATCGCTGTATTGCCTGGTCTAGACTTGATCATTTGCAGGCCGGAGTCAAAGCTGGAATAGTGCGGGAATATTGCAGCGTAAAAAATAACAACAAATAAACAAATCAGGTGTATATAGAGAATCTCACCCGAGTGTCTTTTGATATCAAATATATCAACACGACTTGATAAAAGTGGGAAAACTCCGAGGCTTGCCGAGGATTTTTTTCACTTTTATCAACAAGTGTTGATATATTTGATATCAAAAGACACGAGGGTGAGATTTTATTTATCATCCAACATCATTCTTCTAACTTTTTCATTTTGTAGAAAGTTATAAGCAGTGTTTTAAGTGTAAAAAGTACTACTAACAGCTTCAGTAGCTGAGCCATTAGTGATGTCATTTGATTGTGACGTCATGGTAACCAATGACGTCACAATGGTCTGCAAAGCATTGTGATGCGATTTCATTGCAGCCATATCTACAGTATAGATATTGCTTGATCTCACCCAAGCGATATCTCCCGTGGGAGCCAGTTTTGGATGATAAAAACATATCTTCCACAGATGAAAACAACAACATTCTGGACCCGTTCTTTGACGAGTGTGTTGAGGAGAGTAACGTATGTGACCAGGTGTGCTACAGGGCGGGGCAGGACACACAGATCTGTGACTGCTACCAGGGGTTCTCACTCATGCTGGACGGGGCGTCGTGTAGAGGTGGGTACCAGACAGACTACCAGCAGGTGCGTTTAGGGTGAGCGACGGGTCTTCCTGGCTTTCAGATAAGTCGTATTCCATCATAACGGAACATAAGTGATTAATTCATGGCATTAGTTAATTCGATATTCCAATTTAGCTGTTTTTTTGTTGGTATGTCTGAGGTTTTTCATGCTGCTCTATACACGGCCTGGTACAGCTTACACTAAAGTCCACCATGACAGAGCGTGAACATCCGGGTTCGAATAGGTCTTCAGCAACCAATGTTGCCGTAAAAGGCGACTATGCTTGTCGTAAGAGGCGACTAACGGGGTCGGTGATCAGGTTCGCTGACTTGGTTGATTCATGTCATCGTATCCCATTTGCGTGGATCGATGCTCATGATGTCAATCACTGGATTGTCTGGTCCAGACTAGACTATTTACAGACCGGCGTCATAAAGCTGGCATATAGCTAAGGGAGTTAACTGACTGTAAACCTGGACTTTTATAGTCAGTTAAGTCCCGTCCTTCGGGAAGATAATTGTTAAGTACCAATGACATCAGTTCCGAAAGTACAACTTTAAGTGTCATGTAAAGCGTCATTTCACCGATTGTATCACGTGTCACTTGTTGCACTGTGTCCTGTCTGTGAACAGATGTTGACGAATGTGAGGCCGGCTACTGTGGTCAATACGGTCAGTGTGTCAACACCATGGGCTCCTTCATCTGCACCTGTGAACCCGGCTTCTACCTCAACAACGACAACTTGTGTACAGGTAACGACGACGACAAGGGGATGTCTGATGTTTGACTAACATCTCGTCTCTGAAATGAACATACTTAACCAGAAAAACAGTTGTTAAATTATCTTCATAAAAATATGATGAAAAAGAAACCATAGACTCTCTTCATTTTCAGACACTGCAGACTTGCCAAACATTATAGACTATATCATGCTAACAGTTCTTATCATCCCCCGACCCGTGAAGATCCGGGGTAGAATAGGTCTTCAGCAACCCATGCTTGCTGTGAAAGGCGACTATGCTTTGTCGTAAGAGGCGACTAACGGGATCGATGCTGGATTGTCTGGTCCAGACGCGATTATTTACAGACTGCCGTCATATAGCCGAAATATGGCTGAGTGCGGTGTTAAGCAACAAAGAAACAGAAAAACAACAGCTGACAACCAACATCAGCAGCAAGATGTCAACCTGTTCTTGTTTTGTCTCTGACAGATATAGATGAGTGTATGGACACGGGCATCTGTGCCGGGGGGTCTCTGTGCCGCAACCTCCTGGGGTCATACCAGTGTGCCTGTCCCCCGGGATTCGAGTACACGAGCGATGGATGCGCGGGTAACCTCATCCTCTTCGCCATCACTTCATCACTCCATCATGTTTAACCAGTTCAAGTTCTCCATAGTTTTATAATCCAAATTTCCACATTGAAAGGTTTTAATATAACACCTGTTATAAACGTCCTTGTTTTTTATGTTTCATGTTCAAGTTTTCCAGAATATTGCATTATCATGACATTTAGCTAAAAACAGTTGAAGGAGCTTATCAATTTGTAAACTTTTCGGGACCCGTGAAGATCCGGGTAAGAATAGATCTTCAGCAACCAATGCTTCTTGTAAAAAAAACCAATTTTGTTTGTCGCAAGAAGCGACTAAAGAGATCGGGTGGTCAGGCTCGCTGACTTGGTTGATGCATGTCATCGTATCCCAATTCCGCTGATCGATGCTCATGATGTCAATCACTGGATTGTCTGGTCCAGACTCGATTATTTATAGAACGCCGTCATATAGTTGGAATATTGCTGAGTGCGGCGTTAAACAACGAACAAAGAAATTGTTTGGTTCGGAAATAAGTTCTTGGTTAATAGCGTTCGTTCGTTACACCGAAGAGTGGGTTCGATCCCAAACATAAGTGTAATGTGTAGCCAGTTCCTAGGGTCTCTCGCCCCAACATCGTGGAAGGATAAAAACTAACGACTGTTGTGGATGTTGTAGACGTGGATGAATGTGCAACCTCTCCGTGTGCTATCGACGGCGTCTGTAACAACACGGTTGGCAGCTTCCTCTGCTCCTGTCAACGGGGTTACTACAACAACAGCACACACTGTCTGGGTGAGATGGACTTTTTTAACATCTTGTGTTTTGGTTGTTTTCATTTAAATCATTTATTCCTAGGAATGGTGATCACAGAAGCAAACGACTTGGTTTTCACAGATAAACACGTAGTCACAACTGTGAAAACATATTTTCATGACATGGTAAATAATAAAGACGATATTCATGACACGAAATTAAGCGGAAATACTTAAGTATACTCTCATTGCCATCAGGATGGTTAAGTGGATCACTAAATGAGATGATATTTGCAAAGTATTCATAAATATTTCTTTCATTTAATGATATAATTTTATTTATTTATTTATTTATTTATTTATTTTATTTTTTAAATATTTTTTGGGGGTGTAAATTTGATCTTTCCCCACATACTCTCACAATATTCACGTCGAATATCTGTACCTTCTCTCCCAATACCGACTGTCATACCTCTCCCACTTTTGGATACGATCTATATACGTTGCTCAGCTGCATCAATAGGGAACAACTCACTACCTCTCAAAAATAACGTCGTCCAATTCACGGGGTCAACAAGTTGCCAGTGCTTGTTCGAATCTCCCGAAATGAAGTCATGGTAGAAGAATGTTTTATCATAAAATAAACCACGCTTCGTTCCTTATTGTCCTTTGCCATTGTGATTGTGATCACGTTCATCCCCATTCAGACATCAACGAGTGCAGCACCCCCGTGAGTCCCTGTGAGGGGGAGCTGAGCTGCTACAACACCCTGGGGGACTACTACTGCGGGTGCCGGCCGGGGTACTGGAAGAATGGCACTCTGTGTCTGGGTAAGGCTTCAACACCACCATATAAGTACATCTTGGAGGCCTTGGTCTGAGCTCTGCAGTATAGATAAGACTTTTGGTATGTGTCTTGGCATCTTTGACGAGTTTCGTCATTGAGAGCTTTGTTATAACACAACATATTGTTATACCAAGGACCGAAAATTATATTGCCTGGGATTTAGTGTCGGGATTAGATTTTTTTCAGCTACATATAAAAATATTATATTGTTTGGGTTTAAAACTTTGAGCCTGAAAGGTTTTTTTAAAAGAAAATCACCTTGCAACAATGTAATTTGGAGAAATATGGAGATAGACATTTAGGCAGGGAGTAGGGCACTAATTGCTAATTGCTCATATCGGAATTTCTTTGGCAATGTCAAAACAATTAAATTTGGTCAAGAAGTTTAACTTCCAAAAGTTAAATTTTCCAAAAAGCCCCATACGACATTTTCTAAATCTGACGTATCAGTGACCAAAGTTATGTCTAATGCAGTCCTCTGTTTTGAGTTGTATCATATGTCCACGTTATTCTTAATATCTTTGTTTAGGAATGATTGTAAAGAAATGGCTTGGTGATATTTTTTTAGGAATGGTTGTAAAGGTAAGATTAGAGATTTCTTCTGATGGTTGAAAGGATAAGTCCTGGTGATATTTGTTTAGGAATGGTTGTAAAAGGTAAGATTAGAGATTGTTTCTAATGGTTGAAAAGATAAGGCCTGGTGATATATCTTTAGGAATGGTTGTAAAATTAAGATTAAAGATTGTTTCTAATGGTTAAGAAGACAAGTCCTGGTGATATTTCTTTAGGAATGGTTGTAAAAGGTAAGATAAGAGATTGTTTCTAATGGTCGAAAAGATAAGGCCTGGAGATATTTGTTTAGGAATGGTTGTAAAGGTAAGATTAGAGATTGTTTCTAATGATTGAAAAGATAGGGCCTGGTGATATTTGTTTAGGAATGGTTGTAAAGGTAAGATTAGAGATTGTTTCTAATGGTTGAAAAGATAAGTCCTGGCGATATTTGTGTAGGAATGGTTGTAAAGGTAAGATTAGAGATTGTTTCTAATGGTTGAAAAGATAAGGCCTGGTGATATTTGTTTTGACATCTTTGTCAACACTGGGCACAGTCCCCTGAGAGTTAGGATGAATCACACGTACTCTTGGCGCCACGATGACGTGTGGGTACACAGCAATCACCTGATACGTTAGGTCTGAACTAAAGTCAAGGAATGATCTGTTTCAGATGTCGACGAGTGCCTGTCCGGCAAGGACCGGTGTCATGTGCATGCTCACTGCGGCAACCTGATCGGCTCCTACTTCTGTCAGTGCCGGAAGGGCTACAGCGGCAGCGGCTACATCTGCTACGGTGAGCAGCATGCAGGGGACCCCCTTGATGATGACGTGCACATTTGCACATCGCTATACTCACGCATGTCATTTCAAAATTTACAGTTTTTTTGCAAATTGTTTGAGCGGCGGGTGCTTCCGTTAGGACATGACTCCCATACTTTAACATAGCCTTACGATAGCTGTACATAGCGCTAAGGTCGCTTTGTGCAAGTGCGTCCTGGTCCCACTTGCACAAAGCGATCTTAGCGCTAAGATGATAGTAACTCCCATACTTTAACATAGACTTACAATAGTCGTAGTGCTAAGCGGGCCCTGGTGTCATCAATGATTTTCAATGATCCATTCATATAATTTTCACCGCTATTTTCCTTTTACGTCCAATTCCAATGGAATCTGTTTCGGTGTATAAGATCTGACATTTTATATTGATTATACCCAATCAATCTGTTGCTTGACGACTGGGGTCGGATGGTCAGCGTCGGGGACGTGGTTGGTTGCGTGCCAACGACAGAATGCGACGTCGCTTGTAATACCTGGATTTGTCTGATCCAGATCCTCGTTCCACAAGGCGACCGTAGCGCAACGACTGTCGTACGTCTAATGTATGGGAGTACGATCATCTTAGCGCTACGATAGCTCTGTGGAACGGGCCTTAGAACTGTTGCTGGCCGCCATGGTGTAGCTGGGAAATGGCTGAAGTAAACATTGTGCCACTAGGAGGCAAGGGAATTAACTGACTGTAAAATCCAGTTTCCACCCTTGCCGAACTAGGCTGGAATTTCTGGGCTCGATCGTATCGCAACCAGTGGCTATGACAAGCTTTGTCCCTTCTAAGTATCTCCCATTGATCAATCAGATTCCACTTCTCATATTCTTTCCTTTTGCTTCAAACAAAATGGCGGCGCCCAGTTAATCTGATCGATAATCAAGATCTATATTGTGATAAAACGTTTCTTACTTCGCAAAGTGCATCAAATCACGTGAGCACCTTGATTAAAATCATGAAAAGATTTGGAAAATATCTGTTATTGGCGAGTTGGCGGTACACATGCTTTGCAAATCCTGCAATCGACCGAAATCTGCATGACAGTTTACGAACCGAATGTCGATTTCGTTACGCGATTTTAATTGGACTATGTATAGACTCGTTAGTCCAGACTCTATAATTCCAGCCTAGTCAGGCAAGTGTGGAAACTCGACTTTTTATAGTCAGTTGGGAAGATGGCTGACTTTCAGTCAGAAACCGAGAGGGTTGTGTTGAAGGTTGTGTCGTGACACAGCTAACTGAATATACAGGTTAGTTAGCGAACGTCTAATGATTCTTGGTCGTTTCAGATGTCAACGAGTGCAAGGTTAACAACGGCAGTTGTGACCATAGATGTGACAACATCCCCGGCAGCTTCCGGTGTGGCTGTCACTATGGTTACCGTCTTGGCAGGGATAGGAGAACCTGTGAAGGTGAGACGGATTAAGTGAAGACCTAGGTCACCAAGGGCAATGCGTGTGTGAGTGGGTGTGATGTTTAACAGAGTTTGGACACAATTCCGATTCTATCCCACTGGTTGTGCGTAAAGTGAGGGGAAAGTCCAAGTTATGCGGGCCGTGTTCCACTGAGGCTCTTGGCACACATAACACAGTTGTGGACGCGCTATACACAAAACATGTGAGTGAGTGAGTTGGGTTTAAAGCCGCTTTTAACAGTATTCCAGTTATATCGCGGCGTGTCTGCTTAATGTGGGAGGAAAGCCCGAAGTGATGCAGGTCTCAGACGTTTACCACTTCGGTGAAACCCACGAGCACGGGTATGGTGCTGACAAACCTAGAAACATAACCGGGGCGAACGGGGATTCGAACCCACACTCATAGGTTTCTTTCGTGCCCAAGGGACGCAACTCTGCACATCGAATGGCGGCGCCTTAGACCACAAAAAATGACCACTATGACTTCAGTGAGTTAGATTTAAGGGACCGACCATTTGATATTCCGGGGCAGGGGGAGCTGGGATTTTGTATCGAGATTAGATATCTTTTTTTTCAGCTTCAGCTGCAAAATGACATATTTTTTTATGATATAAAACTATGAGCCTGAATGTTTTAATAAAGAAAACACCTAACACTAATGTCATTCTTTGTTGCAGGCAATTTCTTTTGTTTTCAAAGGACTGAAACATAGCTATATTTTTCAAGAATTTCCGGGGCCAATTTTATTTTTCAGATAAAATACACCCCAGCTTCCCACCCCAGCTCTCCAGAAATTCAAATGATCGGTTCATAACGCCGCTTTGAATAGTATTACAGTTATATCACGGCATGTCAACTTCGTGCGGGGCAAAGCCTGAAGTGATACTGGTGTGGTACGGTTACCACTTCGGTAACACCTACGAGCACAGGTATGCACTGTGACTTCAACGGGGAGCCACATGTACTGGAATGTGCAAAGATACAAGACATTAATAATTATCATCCAAAACAGGCTCCCACAGGAGATGTCGCTTGGGTGAGATCAAGTTTTATTACCCACGTGGTGAAGATACAGGTGGTAAGATACTAAATCCGTACGTCACACGTGTGTCGTACAAGGTTGACCTTGTTTTATTCGTTTTGATTGGATAACCGTGACCTCTGTCACACCGGGACTACTTTTTTCATTCATAAAAAATCGCGAGACGTCATTCATTTTGCGATTACAAGGCAGAACTGAAGAAATTCATGAGAACGAGAGATATTTACAAACACTTTATTAAACCAAACAAGATAGTCACACGCATCAAATTCGGTTTGCATTCAATATAAGTTATGCATAGAGCTCCTACAGACGTATAATCGAGCTAGATCTATAAATCGATTTACAATGTACGACTGCCGATCGAGCGCGTCCCTTGAGCGTGACGCACCCGACCATTTTCGCAACTTTCAATTTGATTTAACGTAAAAGGATAAGCGTGGTGAAATGAAGTCTGTTTAAACTATCTGGACAGATATCTAGACTTACTTGGGATGATCCGGTTGTGCCATCGGTGTCCCCTTTGAAGCGTATTTTGTGGCGCTGTTTCGGTAGGTGTTGTTCATGAATGAACGAACACGACAGCACAACCAGATCACTTAAAGTTCACAGTTCCGATAAAAATCATTCGAAAACTCCGTGGAAGTGTGCCTGACTTCTGATTTTGTGGCCCCAAACATCCCAAATGTGAACAGTAACATTCCCTATCTCTAGCGTAAAACGCTGTGAGTGGATCGCGCTTGTCTTTTCTTATTCCGGTGGCGACCTTGCCCTTCGAAGCTGTCACTACCATGCAAGCAGACTTGAGTTTGTTGATTTTCACGTCTTCAGTAAAGGGTGGTACAGTTAACATGAATGTCTTTGGCGAACAGTCTGATTTCCCTCTTCCAAAATGGTACGAACATGATATAAATTCACCTGATAGATCAAGGAAACCGAACCATTTTGATTGCACAGACAGGACCCCGGCAGTGTGACCGACTGTTGGTCCGATATTCAAAGCGCGGCGCTAATGTGACATTTCAAATTTTCTTATCGGTGTCCTGCGTACTTACAACATGGCGCTTGAATTACCATAAGTTGAAGACTTTCTTCCAAAAGGATCTTGAGCGTCGGTGCTGGTTTGTTTGCAAACAGAACAGCAGGCGCATGTTGTCAATGCTTATGCATAAACATGTCAACAATGCCCATATTTGGTCATATATCAATATTCATGCACAACCAGATTTTGCAACCGGTTTCAGTTTGGTCTGTCAACGAACGAAAGTTGTTATGTATTTACACTTAAATATATATTTAACGTGGGTAATAAATAAAATACCACACTCATTCTCGTTAGATACCATTTTTACGAAACTCGTGAACTTTCTATGGTATCTGACCTCGCTTTCGCTCGGTCAGATACCACAGAAAGTCCACTCGTTTCGTAAAAATGGTATCTAACGAGAATGAGTGTAGTATTCTCTATATATCTATACTGTAGATATCGCTGCAATGAAATTGCATCACAATGCTTTGCAGACCATTGTGACGTCGTTGGTTACCATGACGTCACAATCAAATGACATCACTAATGGCTCTGCTACTGAAGATGTAAGCAGGACTTTTTAAACTTAAGACACTGCTTTTTACTTTCTACAAACTGAAAAAGTTGGAAGAATGATGTTGGATGATAAATAAAATCTCACCCTCGTGTCTTTTGATATCAAATATATCAACACTCGTCGATAAAAGTGGAAACAAATACTCGGCAAGCCTCGGAGTTTTCCCACTTTTATCAACTCGTGTTGAAATATTGATATCAAAAGACACTCTGGTGAGATTCTCTATTTAGCCTGGAAGTTATTCAGTGGTATCTCTGTGTTACAGATGTAGACGAGTGTCAGTACGGGAACGCCGGTTGTGAACACGCCTGCAACAACGTGGTTGGTTCCTACTACTGCACCTGCAGGGCGGGACACAGGGTCCACGTCGACAACAAGAGATGTGTCGGTGAGACTGTAGGCGATCAAATTTGACATGAAGTACCCTCGATTATCCAGTGTATTAAATGCCCATTCTAACCTCGTTATGAGATAGATCCTACAAAAAGAGCCGTCCAATCAAATCACAGGAGAGTAACTAAGCAACGTTACCAATACGAGATATGAAGATGATGACGTCACTTCCGTGTCGAAGTTGTGTCAGTGAATGTGTTTATGGTATTTATAAAAAATGGAGTTATGATATTTAAGATAATCGATAATGGAGATATAAAAACGATCAAGTGATTGTAGATCCGTGCGAAAAAACGATTCATTTAGGATTTTAACAATAAGAAGTGCACGAGTCCAGCTGTAAGGATGTATTGTTGGTGATTTTTAAATGTAAACGCGGGGATTAACCCAAAAATCGGTTCGTACATCACTAAATTGTGCAATCAGATACTGATGCACAAGAAAAATGAATAGTTAACACATGATACAGATAATAAGTGGCAGCAAGCAGCAGCAATAAGAAACAAGTCCTTTAAAACATATAGGTGTACTCACGAATGTACCCGTGAAGATCCGGGGTAGAATAGATCTTCAGCAACCCATGCTTGTCGTAAAAGGCAACTAACGGATTAACGAGCGCCATGCACAGAGACTCACAGCAAGGGATGCTGCCTCGAGACTCCTTCATCAGCTTCCTGCTCAAGATAACGGTACTTACACCTGGGATGTAGCACCCACGTGTCTTTGATATCAAATATATCTCCCTGACTCATGAAGATCTGGGGTAGAATACATCTTCAGCAACCCATGCTTGTCGTAAGAGCCGACTATGCTTGTCGTAAGAATCAACTAACAGGATCAGGTGGTCAGGCTCGCTGACTTGGTTGATGCATGTCATCGATCCCAATTGCGTGGATCGATGCTCATGATATTTATCACTGGATTGTCTGGTCCAGACTCGATTATTTACAGACTGCCGTCATATTGCTCGAATATTGCTGAGTGCGGCGTTAAACAACAAACCAACCAACCAACCAACTCACGAATGTCCACAATTAAGTCTCCGTCGAATGTCTTAAAAGGGGAAGTGCTCCGGAATAGTGTTGGAAGCTGTCAGGATTTTGTCTGGAGAGTAGATATTTTTTTCTTCTATTACAGCTGCAAAACCACATATTTTTTTAAAATAAACTATGAATTTGAACATATTTGTAAGAAAAACACCTGTAACTTACCTGTAACACAATGTAACTTTTGAAGCAGACAAGAGTCTGAAGCATAAATATTTTTGTCACGAATGAAATTCCAGCCCCGATCGTAAAAGGCCGAGAATCTACCTCTTGCCGCTTTTGTGTAGGCACAGACAGCCTTCTCTCCCATACCGAAACTTCTCGAAGGATCAAGCCTATTTTGTCAACAACGAAAGGGAGGTAACAGTTAATTAGCGCGGTGAACCACTAACAATCCCGGCACCACGGCAATCGATATTGTACGAGCGCTTCGTTCCACTGCAACGTGACAGTACGATCTTGTTGATAGTTAAGGATGATATTCGTTATGTTACAGACGTCAACGAGTGTATGACCAACCACGGCGGCTGTCATGGGTTCTGTAACAACACTGTGGGGTCTTTCTACTGTCACTGTCCTGACGCACTAGTCCTGGCAGACGACAGGTTCTCTTGCAGACGTGAGTAGCCTTGACCTGTTTGTAACGTCTGTTACTTTGGACGTGAGAAGCTTTGACCAATCTCATTAAAATTAGATCTTAGTTCTCGCTGCCGCTAAACAAAGATCTGAAGACATCCCATTTCGGGTCACGGCAGACCGACCTTTCGCAAACTCTGACCGACCAATGGAATTACTAACAAGAAGTCGACATTAGCCAATCAGAAGGCAGCTTTCTCGTGCTTTACGGCACTAATTTCATATTGGCGACTACGCTTCGAAACATATTTTGACAAATTCTCGCTTAAAAATTTGAAACCTGAACAAATGAACGTTCTAGAATGGCTAATATATGGTCTGGATTGTGTAGATTCATTCGTTAAGCCCGTAACTATCGTTCGGAATACCCCGTTTTAACGTTTTCGAGGCTGCATGATTAGAAATCACATTCCGACTGTCACTTTCATTATCTGGTAAGCGACGCTCTGATTGGTCGGATGAAAGGTCGTTCTGACGTGACCTCTAATGGGATGTCCTCATATCTTTGTTTAGCGGTAGCGAGAACTAAGATCTGATTTGAATGAGATTGAACTTTGACCGGACTGTAACATCTGCTACTGTAGAAGTGAGTAACCATGTAGACTATGCTATTGTAAAGGTCATTGTAATCTTAACGCGATGCTAACGTTTGTTTTTGCAGACTGACAATTATGTCACTAAATATTTGCTCATGAATTTGAAGACTTCTATAACCCGATTGGTACATCTGAGGTTGCAAATCAGAATAACAACCTCCGAATTGACCATGTACATTGTGTACTACGTTGTAGTGATGCTATACAACATGTATATCCCAAAGTCTGCAGCAAATGTCAGTAAACAAGTTCAAATTGGAATCAAATATTTCATATTAATATGTGATGCCTTAGTCAAGGTGACTTGTAGTTTGCTGACAACAGGATCAATAAAGAGGAAGCGTCCTGAACGCTCAATTTTGCGTTATTGTGTTGAATGCAATGTTAAAATGCAATATCAAAACACCCGGAAATTAACAAAATTGTGACATGAACTTTAAAAAATCCCAATGTTGAACAAAACAGAAACATTATTCAAGGTTGGCCTGGCACGAGCACTTGGTGTGGAATCCTAGACACATCCCCGATATGTATCCCTGTAATCCGGGTTCAATCTGAGGACATCTCATCAGACTAATCACCCTTCAGATCTACCTTTGTTATGGAAGTTTAGGAGCTTGCATGTATGTAAGTCCTTGTGTTCCAGCCATTGTCAGCTGCAGAGACAAGAATGGCGGCTGTGAGCAGCTGTGCGAGGATCTGCCAGACGACAGGTTCAGATGTTCCTGTAGGTCTGGATTCACCCAGAACCCCAATGGCAGATCGTGCAATGGTGAGGTGGACCTCGGTATAGTGAGTGAGTGAGTGAGCGAGTGAGTATGGTTTTACGCCGCAATATTCCAGCAATATCACGGCGGGGGACACCAGAAATAGGCCTCGTATAATGAGGGTTGTGTGGGGAACTATTTGATAAACGACAGAAACGAACTACATTTATAACGAACATGCTTATAACGAACTGACGGATATAACGAACTGTTTTTTTTTGGTCCCGTCCATTTGCTCTATATATGCTGTAAATATGCTTATAACGAACTACGGTTATAACTAACTAAATTTAGTGGTCCCTTTGAGTTCGTTATAACCGCAGTTTACTGTAGATATATAAGTGAGCGTTAAATCGGTTGAGTCCATGGGACAACGAAGATCGAGTAAGTCAGAAAGTAGAGGGTTATACTGCGTTCAGTAGTGCTCTTGCAATATAAAGTTGGGGGTACCGAGAACGCCCGCTCACAAATTTTGGGGGAAATAGCGTAGGACATACAAACAGTTGTGTTCTCTATAGCATGGGGTTTGATTGTTTAACAAACAGGCAGATAGGGTGGTGTAGGGTTGAATGGTAATATGTAGTGAGTCAACGCGCCTGCTTAAATCGAGTTTGCGACTTCGCATTGGTGTTCAAGGTTGTGGTGGTGACACGTTTTATTCCGTGTATCCATCAATGAACATGTACATTCACTTGCCATATCACTCTCTATTCTTGTCACAATACATATCACTTCTTTCAGACATTGACGAGTGTGTGTCCGGCAACGCAGGCTGCGAACAGAAATGTATCAACACGCCTGGAAGTTTTGAATGCGCATGCCGGAAGGGCTATCAGATGCGCAAAAATAGAAATAACCTGAAGAAATGTGAACGTAAATATACACAGTGGTATTCCAATTTCGAAATATATACTCTGCAAAAAAAGAAACGCAAGAGTGATTTTAGATGGGTTTTTTTATATATCATATAAATAATCAACAGATGGTAATCGATTGTTCAAGATTGGCACACATCATTGTCATTGACCCAGGCTCCATAAGGCACACGTGGACTAGTAGATATCAAGCTGATGGTCTTCTGTTCTCAATATCTTGTATGGCCACCAAAACTGACTAGCATCGTGTCCCCATGGAAGCAATCAGATCTCGAATTGTGGCCTGGGGAATGTTCACCCACTCTGCCTGCAGAACTTGTGCTATTGGTCGGAGGTTCTGTGGTTGTTGCAGACGTGCTTGCAGTCGTTGATCCAAAACATCCCATCAATGTTCGATTGGGTTTAAATCTGGAGACCTGGAGGGCCATGGCAGGACCTGGATGTTGTGATTCCTGAAAAAGGCTGTCGGTCTTGCCATGTGAGGTCGGGCGTTGTCGTGTTGGAAAATTATATTCGTTTGTTGCATAATGAAAAGGACGTGTGGCCGAAGAATCTCATCCGTGTAACGTTGTGCCGTCAAATTCCCCAGAACTTGCAGCAAGTCTGTTCTTCGAGTGTAGGAGATGGCTGCCCACATCATCACACTACCAAGGCCAAATCTGTCTACTTCCTGTATGCAGTTTCGTGCATAACCTTCCCCGCAACACCTGTAAACACGACGCCTACCATCCGCCCGACGAAGCATAAAAACGTGACTCGTCACTGAACCAAACTTGTCTCCAAGGCAGTTATGGCCATTTTCTTTGACCTGAACACCGTCGATGTCGTAGCCGACGATGAAGGCCCGTCAAAACGACACCTCGAACTGGTCGTCAAGCGTGAATACCTTCAGCGCGTAAGCGGTTCCTCGCTGCCTGGGCTGATATCCTACGCAATCCTGGTATAGCCGTTGTTGTGGATGTGGCCTTGGTGGCTCTTCGCGTAAGTGACGTATCCGTATGAATCTGTCCTGTGCTCTAGTTATAAAACGTGGCCGACCGGATCTTGGAAGACCACTTGTTGTCCCGTGTGTCTGAGAAACTGCTCCACGGCCCTGTTATGTTGAAAAGCCTGGCTACAGCTGAAGAAGATTCTCCGGTTTGCAGTCTGCCAATGGCTTTGGGTTTCCGTCTGTCGTTGCAAGTTTTCGCTGTTCACTTGCTGTTGGCATGCAAATAATGTCGGCAACACTCTTGCATATGTGACGTCTTGCATAAACTTAGTGTTTGAATTAGTAATCTCGTGCAACGCGATGCCTTTTGACCGAGTATGATATTCACAATTTACAACATTAATGATTTAGTTTCTACAATCGCGTTACCTATTCTATTGACTAGATTTCCATAAAGAAAGTAGATAGACAAGGGTACATACCTGTAAAAATATATAAATCACATCAACATGAATTGATGAGTCGAGGAAGAGAGAATGTCTTCCCTCGACAATGGCGTGACATAAAGTGGCATTTGAAAGTGTCCACGTCACGCCCCAGGTATTAGCACGAGATACTGCTGGTAAGACAACCAGGAGTAAGATTGAGAGATGAAGCGTCCGTAAAATGAAACAGAGATAACTATTGGCAACTAACCCTAAATATATCCGGCGACACATATATTTACGATTTTACTGCTTTTGCGTTTCTTATTTTGCAGAGTATACATTTGTGGGAAGGTTAATGAACCGTACTATGCACTGTCTCAGCAATAAGTCGATTCCTTTGACATGTGTTTGTCACGGATCAGCTATACTATACTCTACTATACTTTTAGCACATGCTTATTTTATTAATTAATCACATTAACAAATAATTTTGAGATTTAAGTTGGCCAAGAGTGAATTGTAACTTGTGACTTAGAAATGCCACTTTTGCATCAAGAATTGACCTTTACCCCTTTTAATTATCTTATTATTTTGTGTTGTGTGTCTCTGGCGACATCTGATTGGATGTCCAAAACAAGGACAAAATGTGTGTCAGTTATGCTGTCTTATATCTTAAAAAGTATTTGATCGTTCGTCGTCTCTTTAATTACGACAAGCACCGTCGCCTCTTATGGCAAGCATGGCTTCTTGAAGACTCTTTCTAACCCGGATCTGTACGGGTCCGCAGCTAATGTGCCATGATCACACATGCAATACGTATTCACCATCAACGTCCATTGTTGCCCACTGATTACCGCCTTAGTCACGTCTCGTTTCACGACGACCTGGGATATTGAAGACAAGAGAACTGTTCCATTCCACCATCATAGTGCATGGCGAATCGTAACTTCCACACGTTTTTGGAACCAGATGGTGTGAGGAGATATATCCTTAAATGTGTATGTTGGGTATCAAGATCCGACTTGTCTTATTGCGTGTGACCATGTCCGACGACGTGGGGCGTGTAAATATCGACTGTGTGTATTGTTGCTCATGCCATCAACCACTGGTTTCCCCTGGTCCAGACTGCATTAACAGAATCGATTATACCGATCAGCATACGAGAGCATGGTCAGGCATGTATTCGCAAGAGTCATACTTGAGGACGATAAGTTTGACAAGTGATAATTTGTTTGATGACTTCAAAAGAATATTTGGTTAAAGTATGTATTCATCTTACGTCTTTCTTGTCACGCAGCAACATGTGACCCTCCATGTTCCAACTACGGACGCTGCTTGGCCCCGAACAAGTGTTTGTGTCCGGCAGGATATCCAGGACCCGGATGTTCGGGTGGGTGTGGCTCTAATAGATCCAGTTGGCGTCGTCATATTAAGTTCTTCAATAGCCATGTACTGTCATGTTATTTTCATCCTATGCTGATGTTACGTGTCGTTTCCTTAATTGGAACAAAGTGTTAAGTTGTTAACCCAGACACATTACGTAACAGAAACCAACAAACAGCCACCAAGTGGTATACAATCAACAAATGCGTTAAACGAATTCACTAGGTTTACAAATCAACACTAGTTACTGCACAGCAATTACATTTGCAGTGCACAATAGAGCGGTAGTACAATATTCAATGGCAGTATAAAATATGATGGCAGTGGTCAGTATCAGATACAAATATACAGTGGTGAAACGTGGTATACTTTACAGTGGTGAATACAAATTATATTCACCCAGCGACGATGGTGGTGAGGCTTCCATATTGGGCTAGGCAGGGAGTCAGGGGTGATCTTCACACGAAAGCTGGTCTTGATTTATTCTCAGATAAAAAATGTGTGATGAAATGTGTGAGAGATACGAGAGACACGCTCTTGTCCCTTATATCAAGTTTCACAAGCTACTGGAAATTTCTACACAGTGCTGTAAGGCTCTATACAAATGCTGGGCGAGACTCGCCGTTTCCGGAAGTTACCACACCACTTTAGCATCTAAATATAGTAACTTCTTGACGACTGCTTATTTTAAATAGTACTACAGTCTCACAAGCTACTGGAAATTTCTACACAGTGCTGTAAGGCTCTATACAATGCTGGGCGAGACTCGCCGTTTCCGGAAGTTACCACACCACTCTAGCATCTAAATATAGTAACTTCTTGACGACTGCTTATTCTAAATAGTACTACATTACTGACGACTAATCATTGTCCAAATACAATTACAGCGAGCTTCTACCGAATCTCAACAGAAACGATGTAACAGTTACAATCATTGTGCAACAATAAAACTCACTGCCATGTTACACTTAGACATGCTAACGTCGACTCATGTCTTGGAAAGTATAACACCAGTGTGAGTGAGTAAGTTAGTGGAACATAAATTCTGGTAAAGAGGCGCCTAACCCACCCACTCAATTTGTGTGTTCTCTTTTCTTCCAGCTATCTGCAGCCCCTCATGTAGTAACGGAGGGACGTGTCTCAGACGGAACCGTTGCGCGTGTCCCGCTGGCTGGGCTGGGAACAGCTGTTTGAGAGGTGGGAGATGTCGAAATTATTTTCTTCGTTTCGTTAAAATGGGATTACTATTTTTGTATAAACCGGAACTGGAACCGATGACTAGCACTGGTCCTGCAGTCCTTACCAAACTGGTAAATAGTTAAGGTATCATAATAAGGACAAGTAGAAACTTGCCATTTTTAATTGTTTTGCTATATGTTTTCATTATAAGGACTAGTGGACTAAAAGTGTTTGTTTCTATCGCTGTGTAGGGGAGACACTCACCCAGCTTAACACACTTCCGGGAACGGAACAGTGACAAGGGACCAGTTTAGTGTGGCGGGTGTTACCAGTAGGGCAGGGCATACTCGGGAACACCTGGTGTCATCGCTGATTTTCAGTTGTCCATTCAAGCGGATGGTCGAGACTAATTGTTCCCTGACGTTTACATTTTATTGTCTGTTTTTGGTTGCAGCTGTTTGTCGGATTCCGTGTCGGAACGGGGGGCGATGTGTGTCGCCCAACACGTGTCAGTGTTCATCAGGCTTCACTGGGGATCAGTGTCAGACACGTACGTATATATACCGATGACATATACTGTTGTCATAGTGCGAACATCATCAAAACAAGATCAATCTACCCAACTCTGTTAATTTGACACCATAACGTAATTTTGCTTGAATTACAGTTATGACTTCCGTTTGTAATATTTGTGATCATATACGACGTGAAGAGGTATATCCGGGTCAGGTTCAGTTTATCGTGGGTTCAAATCTCAGATACGCCCCGTTTTTGAACCATGGCTTGTGAGCACCGTATCTTTGTTGGCAGATTTCACCAAAGTGGTAAATTTTGCGACGGCTACACTTTATTGTGATTTCCTCCTACAGCAAACTGACACATCGTGGTATAACTGAAATACTGTTCAAAACAGCGTTGATTTGTGTCAGCTTTATGGTCAAACGTCCTTTAACCGGAAGTCAACCATTTTGGATTGACCAAAGTAGCCATTGCCCTCGGTCTGCCTGACTTTGCGATTTCTTCTCACAATGAGCGGACACGTCGTGATAGAAATAAAAAGAGTTTTAAGAGGCGTTAAACCCAACTCACTAATGTCACTTTGTGTCAGCTTCATGGTCACACGTCCTTCTACCGGAAGTCGGCCATTTTGGATTGGCCAAAGTAGCCATCGCCCTCGATCTGCCTCACTGTGCGCTTTCTTCTCACAATAAGCGGACACGTCGTGATAGAAATATAAGATTTGCGAGAGGCGTTAAACCCAACTCACTCAATCACCCTTGTATTGTGTGTGATTGCAGCCACCTGCTCTCCTGCCTGCGACAACGACGGGCGATGTATCCGAGTGAACGTGTGTCTGTGTAAGAAGGGATTCTCGGGACCCAGATGTCAAAACTGTAGGTCATGGTGAATAGACTCACTACATGTCAACACTAGGTCATGGTGAATAGTCTCAAAACATGTCAACACTAGGTCATGGTGAATAGTCTTACTTCATGTCAACACTTGGTCATGGTGAATAGTCTCACTACATGTCAACACTAGGTCGTGGTGAATAGACTCACTACATGTCAACACTTGGTCATGGTGAATAGTCTTACTACATGTCAACACTATGTCATGTTGAATAGTCTCACTACATGTCAACACTATGTCATGTTGAATAGTCTCACTACATGTCAACACTAGGTCATGTTGAATAGGCTCACTACATGTCAACACTAGATCATGGTGAATAGTCTCACTACATGTCAACACTAGGTCATGGTGAACAGTCTCACTACATGTCAACACTAGGTCATGGTGAACAGTCTCACTACATGTCAACACTAGGTCATGGTGAATAGCCTCACTACACGTCAACACTATGTCATGGTGAATAGTCTCACTACATGTCAACACTAGGTCATGATGAATAGTTTTCATGCTTACAATGTAAGTCATGGTGAATACACCAGGAAAAGGTCCGGGTAAGAATTTATCTTCAGCAACCAATGCTTGCCGTAAGAGACGATGCAATCGAACGGGTGGTCAGGCTTGCTGACTTGGTTGATTCATTCCCAATTGTGTAGACCGATGCTCATGATGTCAATTACTGGATATTCTGGTCCAGACTCGATTATTTACAGACCGCCGCACTCAGCAATATTCCAGCTATGTGCAGCTGTCTATAAGTAATCGAGTCTGGGCCAGACAATCCAGTGATTGACAACCTGAGCATCGATCTACGCAATTGTGATACGACGCATAGTCGCCTTTTACGGCAAGCATGGGTTGCTGAAGACCCATTCTACCCCGGATCTTGACGGGCCACATTGCTAGTCGTGGTATTAGATCCAGTCTGTGTAATAGTGAATAAGTTAAAATTTAACGTCGTTTTTCAGCCATATAGCGACGAGAACGAGAAGTTGATATATACAATTGAGTCACGAATACAAAGTTATATTTAAAAACAAATTTGTCAAACACATTTGGGCATAATAGGTCCATGTATTAAGATGCCTGCATCCCAAGTATTACATAGGAATGGATGCTCAACTCCATGTCATGTTTACTCTTTCTATATATAGATCCAGCCATGTTGCTTTAACGCCCCTGTATTTCTGAGCTTTGTGTTTTGTAGAACAATAATATGTATGGATTTCAAGTTCTGCATTGTTTATACTGATTCTGCTCCGACCGGTTGAAATCCATATACATTCGGTCTATGAACCACCGACAAATGCCTATCAAAGACCTGATCTCACATTACGTGATGGTTTCTGATTAAAGTCATTGAAACGTCTCAGGAATCCGAAAATATACCTGACGCCATTCAGATGTAAATACGCCAAACAATGGCTGAGCCGCTACGACTGTGGCTGCGTGGCTGCAGGGACATAACTGACCGCTCAATGTACTGGATTAATTACATAGCTTCTATTTGTAGCAACCGCCTGATGAAAAACTGAATTGCCGACCATGGCCTACAGTGAATATAGTTTACGCCGCTTTTAGCAATACAATAAACTACGGTTATAACGAACACGCTTATAACGAACTGACGGATATAACGAACTTACTTTTTAGTCCCGACTATGTGCTGTAGTTAAGCTGTATATGTGCTTATAACGAACTACGGTTATAACGAACTAAAAATAGTAGTCCCTTTGAGTTCGTTATAACCGTAGTTTACTGTATTCCAGCAATATCACGGCGGGGGACACCAGAAATGGGCTTCACACACTACCCGTATCGGGAATCGAACCTAGGTCTTCGGCGTGACGAACGAACGCTTTAACCACCAGGCTAACACACACACACACACACACACACACACACACACACATGGCGTACAGTCTTTGTATGCTTGATAACGGTACAAGAATCTTCATCGAATCGTCGCTATATGCAATAAACCATAAGTTATCCATAAGATTGTACGTTTTCTTACTTACATTTCAAAACATTTAAGGCTTAATCGAACATGCTCTTTCTATCAAGATTTCAAAGACTCATCGCTCAGAATTTGGTCACAATTCAAAAGGTTTTATGGTAGATATATGCAGGACATTTTTAAAATTTGATGTATCAGTGACAAACATTATGTCCAATACAATTCCTATTTTTGACTTACCTTATGTTCCCGTGTTTTTTTCAACACTTGACTTACCTTTGCATGTGTTTGTGACGGATTCCACCGGTAGGGCATCTTCCCGAGGCAAGAGAGTTAACTGACTTAAAAGGTCCAGTTTCCACCCTTGCCGAACTAGGTTGGAATACCTGGTCAAAACCTGCAATCGACCGAAATCTGATTGACAGTTTACGAACCAGATTTCGATTTCGTTGCGGGATTGTGATTGGACTATGCATAGACTCGTTAGTCCAGCCAAAATGTAACTCCATAGTACCAGTCTAGTTCGGCAAGGGTGGAAACTGGACTTTTATAGTCAGTTAACTCCCTTGCCTCGGGAAGATCCCGGTAGGGCAGAATACGCTCACATTTTCGCGAACACCTGGTATCAACATTATTGGACAGCGATTCTTAAACACATGCTCATGATATAGTCGGACTCCTACAACAGACTCTGTTTTTGGCAGATATTTCTTATGAATATGGAAAGGGTTTTTGTAGTTTTTATTTATGATCACAATAAAATAGTAAAGATACCACATGTTCACGTAAAGGTGACACCTGTACACCATGCAGAGTCAAGTCAAGTGTTCACCTGAAAGATTTGTTTGTTTGTTTGTTGTTTAACGCCGCACTCAGCAATATTGCAGCTACCTGACCACATGTCTGTAAATTATCGAGTCTGGACCAGAAAATCAGAGTGATTCTCACCTGAAAGAGTGAGTGAGTATAGTTTTACGCCGCTTTTAGCAATATTCCAGCAATATCACGGCAGGGGACACCAGATATGGGCTTCACACATTGTACCCATGTCAGGAATCGAACCCGGGTCTTTGGCGTGACGAGCGAACGCTTTAACCACTAAGCTACCCGACCGCCCATGTGGAGCAAGACAATGTAGGGACTATCATCGGGCATAAGTTTTGCCCCTAGGCTAAGTCGAACCCTTCTAGTTCGGACCACCTGTTAATCCGGGCACCTGGATGACGTAGTTACAATGTGTGACCTGGCACGGGCAGGTGCTCATGATATCAGCCATTACATGGGTTTATAGTCCAGGAATTGCAACCATGTAGAGCTGGAATATTGTTGACTGCGGCGTAACACAACAACTCACTTCCCAAGACATGTTTGTGACTTTAATATTGCCTTTTATCTTCATGAAGCCCGCCCGCGATGTCGGCCAGGCTGCAGAAATGGTGGGACATGTGTCGGCCTCAACAAGTGCACGTGTCGGCCTGGGTACAGTGGAAACCTATGCCAACGAGGTATGTCCTAACACTGTGGATGTATGCCATCGACGCCTCGTTCAAATACACGAGACATTGTAGGACATATTTACTTGTTGTAATGAGCTGTGCAGAGTTGCGTCCCTAAGAAAACGACCATTGCTACAGGGTCAAGAATAATGATTTTAAAGAATTTATTTTCGGGGACAATCTTTTTCCAAAAAGGCCCCAGGAGACAACACACCCCTCAAAGAATATCAAATGGTCCCCCATTCGCCCTGATTATTTTTCTAGGCTTTTCAGCACCATACCCATGCTCGTGGGTTTCACCGAATAGATTTGCCACCTGCTTCATTTCCTTGTGCTATCCTCCCACATCAAGTTGACAAGCCGTGGTATAACAGAAATGCGTTAAACACCACTCACTCACTCACCCTGATTCTGTTGAGTGTACACAGGGAGAATGTTTGTTTTGGCAACAGGAAGTGTATCTATGACGTTATATGACATTAATATTCGCAAACATCCTACCTTTGTTTGAACTATTCTTTATCAGAAATCTGAAGGGATGTAGCAATAATGCATCATTAAACCCCTATACCAGAATACCTCTGTATTGGACCCCTGAAGATCCGAGGTAGAACAGGTCTTCAGCAACCCATGCTTGCGTTAAAGTCGACTAACGGGATCGGCTTGTCAGGCTCGCTGACTTGGTTGTTGCATGTCATTGTATCCCAATTGCGTGGATCGATGCTGATGATGTTTATCACTGGATCGTCTGGTCCAGACTCGATTATTTACAGACCGCCGTCATATAGCTGGAATATTGCTGTGTGCGGCGTAAACAACAAACAAACAACAGTTTACAATATAAGATAAAGAAACGCACCAGTCAAGATTCGTTAGAATCAACATTTAAAGACCTCTCAGGTCAATGCGTTTATATTCCGATACGACTTTTTTGACTAGCTCTCTCAATAGCTTTATGAGCAACATCTGACCATCACCAGAGCAACACCTTCGAATGTAACATGTTATTGTGAACACAACGAACTACAATACAAGCCTTCGTCAGTAGTGAATTTTCTGTCTACTCAGCGTAACGCGCACTCTGCTTCTTTGTGTAATTTATTTATATGTATTTCAGCTCCCCGGGGAACTTGTCGCCCATCATGTCAAAATGGTGGCGTCTGTCTCCCTGGCAATAGGTGTCGGTGCCCGGATGGAACAAAAGGCTTCCGGTGTCAAGACAGGTACAGCTCGGGCTCTTGTGTTTTTAGCGTGACGATTTCATTGTGGGATAGACACCTCATGACGTCATGACATTACCTCCGACTAAGATCCGAGTAGAGAAAAGGTCTTCGGTTACCCATGCTTCTCGTTAGAGGCAACTATGCTTGTCGTAAGAGGCGACGAACGGGATCGAATGGTCAGGCTCGCTGACTTGGTTGATGCATGTCATCGTATCACATTTGAGTAGATCGAAACTCATGATGTCCATCACTGGATTGTCTGGTCCAGACTCGATTATTTACAGACCGCCATCAATATCTGGAATATTGCTTAGGGCGGCGCAATCGTTAATTTAGCACCGTGACACCCATCTTACGTACCCTTTCATTGTTCTTCCACAGACACTGCCCTATGTGACGTACCCCTTTACTATAATATACACAGACACTGCCCTATTATGACGTACCCCTTTACTATTATATACACGGACACTGCCCTATTGTGACGTACCCCTTTACTATTACATACACGGACACTGCCCTATTGTGACGTCCCCCCTTATTGTTTCCCAATAGACACTGCCCTATTGTGACGTACCCCTTTACTATTACATCAACAGGCACTGCCCTATTGTGACGTACCACTTTATTGTTCCTCCACAGGCACTGCCCTATTGTGACGTACCCCTTTACTATTACATCTACAGGCACTGCCCTATTGTGACGTATATGCAGAGTCTAAAGAGGGGGGTGAGGCAGTCTATGAGGGAGGCCTACACCGTCCCCTGTGGCAGGTTCGACTGGGACACGTGCACGTCATACAGGTAAGACAGCTGGTTCCACGGGTCAAGGTCATTTAAATTGGAGTGGTGTGTAGATGGTTGACCTGGTCAGCGGTATCGAAGGTGGCTTCGTGGTTGGATGCGACCATTGGAGATTGACTTGCCTCGAGATTTCTGAAACACAGTCGGTACAAACCCAAACAGGACAGTCTCATGTCGGGTACTGGTATTCAATTTGCTGTTCAGTGATTTGTGTTTTTTTCTGGTTTTATTTTCATAACAATGTTTTTTAGCATGTACAATGAAACCCCGATTGTCCGGAAACCGTCTCTTCTGGACACGGCTTGGGATTGTCTGTAAAACTGTTCCTTAATACCGAAGTCTGGACTATATAGCTGGGAAGGGCATAGTCTGGATTAACTGGGTTTCACTTACAATATGTTTTTACGTCATATGTTTTGTGTTTTTTTTTTCCTTAGAGACATGTTTTTCTTGTTCAGGATCGTCCAGAGGTTTGTGTACAAGACAACATTCAAGGTTGGATACAGAAGAAAGTGCAGAGAGTGATCACTGGGAACCACAACACACTACATACAGTGGAACCTCAGTAACCCGGACTCCAATACCTCCATATATCTCTATTACGGTGTATATTTTTGGTTCCGACAGAACCTGTTTCGACACTCAATCCTCGCTCGACATTTATATCGTGTACTTATGCTCGTGAAGGCTCAGTGACCGAATCGACTGAATTTGCTGTGCAGAGTTACGTTCCTTAGTCGTCCCAGTATCAGTTGATCGACGGTTCTATTCCCAGAATCGTCATTATAAACCTCGGTTTGTCAGCACAAACCCATGCTAGTTGGTTTCACCAGAGCGACAAACACTTTACACTGCATCCGATGGGGCTTCCTTCCATTACCGAACTACTCTTATAAGGGTCGTTAACCCAACACAAACACACATACTCTGCGGTCCCAAGGTCTCTGCGGTCTCTGCGGTCACACCATCCGCCCTTAACCTTAACCAGACTATGAACACTGCCTGTCAAAGACAAACATTATTACTCTGCAAGAAAAAGTAACACAAAAGTGATTTTAGATGTATATTATATATAATATGAAGAAACAACAGATGGTAATCGAGTGTTCAAAATTGGTACACATCATTGTCATTGACCCAGGTTCCATATGGCGCACTTGGAATAGAAGATTTTCAAAGTGCAAGTCATCTGTTCTCAATATCTTGTAAGGCCACCGTTAGAGTTCAAGACTGACTGGGATCGTGTTCCCATGGAAACATTCAGATCCCCCACCAAATCTGTTCTACCAGTGTAGGAGATGGCTGCCCACATCATTACACTACCACCTCCAAATCTACCACTTTCTGTATGCAGGTTCGTGCATAACGTTCCCTGCGACGCCTGTAAACAAGACGTCTACCACCCGCACGGCGCAGCATAAAAACGTGACTCGTCACTAAACCAAACTCTGACGCAGTTGTGGCCAGACGATGAGGGTCTGTCAAAATGACACCTCGAACTGGTTGTCTAGCGCGAATACCTCAACGTTCCCTCACTGTCTGGGCTGATATCCTACGCAATCCTGGTATTGCCGTGGTGGTCCTTTCACGTAAGTGACTTAGCCGTATGAACCTGTCCTTTTCTCAATTGCTTATACTTGGTCGATCTAGGAAGGTCCCGTGCACTCTCCTACCCAAAGTTCCTTGCGGCCGGCAGCCAGCCAGCATAGTACCTCTGCCACAGGCCATCGCCATGTGACGATTTGTCACATCTTTCACAGTCCATTCAAGAGTTTGCATATGCTGTCCATCCGTTTCATTTTTGACAAGCTTTCACACTGTGATAAACAAATATCTAAGAATGGTTACGGTTCATTTAGAAAGTATCCTAAAACGTGAAAATCTACTTGCTTTTGCGTAATTATCGTTTGTTTACATTGGTTGTACGGCTCCACGTGCTGTCATCGAAGCCCTACGGAGAGCTAGCGATACGGCTAATTTTATGTATAAATACATATTGTCATGCAACTCACTGTCGCAGTTGTGGTAGCATATCTATATAATTATGCAAAACAATATATAAAGCATATACCAAACAAGAGAAAAGTCCGGTCACGTGATATGCAAATTAGCCTGTGGCAGTGGTGTTATGCTGAGTCGCCACTGCGACGGAGTGTGGGTCCCGTGTTGTCCCATGTGTCTGATAACTGTTCCACATCATTGTAATGGTTGCATGGTGCTAGTGGAAAAAAAACTGGCTACAGCTAAACATGATTCTCCTGTTGGCTGTCAGTCGATGGCGTTGTTGCCTCAGGCCTCCGTCAGTATTTTTGTGGCATGTTTTCCCTGTTCTCTTGCTGTAAGATTCTGATGGCATGCTCATGAAAACCCAACGTTTTTTATAGCCCAACAAGTGACGTTGCACCTGCAAGTCATGTTGGTGTGTTTCGGCGCCAGGCTCTCGCGTGAATGTGTTTTTGCGATTTTTCTATCTTTTCACAAAATTTCTTTCCACACAAATCAATCCCAATCCATGCAGAAATGAGCAATTAATTTGTGGTATCAATATGGTATGGTTGTCGGATACACTGTGAGATATCTACTACTTTTGCATTTCTATTTTTTGGTAGAGTATATTATATCGCGTGGTTGATGGCAAAATGTTAATGTTCTGGGTCATATTGTAATTCTTACTGGGTGATTATTTGCTGGTGGCTTTTCATTACCAATACATTTAACCATAACAGCATAGGTTACAGCGCTTACAGCATATATATTTGTAATAAATAAAATATCAAAGCCATTCTGTGTTTGTTGGTGTGTGCATATCAGACTGATTATACGCCAAAACAACCCTCAGTGACCGCCTCCGTGATAGAACGGAAAGTCCAAGGTTCGATCCCTGGCCTTGTCGTACCAAAAGACGTTAAAAGATGGTATTTGTTGTTACCCTGTCTGGGGCTCGGCATTAAGGGGCTAAAACTGGGACTGGAGTATTCATGTCAAACTGGGGCATGGTTTGTCAGTGAGCTACCACTATAAATCGGCATCAGTCCGGACTAGTACAAGCAGCCACACACGCACGCACGCACGCACACACGCACGCACGCACACACACCTGCATGTACGTCGCTATAGAAGTGCAATAATCTTGGACGCGACGTTAGACCCAATTTCACGTCACCTCAGTTCAAACATTGTTAATCCTGAAACCGTACAACCGGACCTTTGCAGTTGGAGCGTCTTTTTTCGTGATTAATGGTTCGTTAATCTGGACATTTGACAAGATATATTGATCTGACATTTTACATGATATATCGATCTGATATTTGACATGATATATCGATCTGACATTTGACAGGATATATCGATCTGATATTTGACATGATATATTGATCTGACATTTGACATGTATATCGATCAGATATTTGACATGATATATCGATCTGATATTTGACATGATATATCGATCTGACATTTGACATGATATATCGATCAGATATTTGACATGATATATCGATCTGATATTTGACATGATATATCGATCAGATATTTGACATGATATATCGATCTGATATTTGACATGATATATCGATCTGATATTTGTGATATATCGATCTGTCATTTGACATGATATACGCCTCTGATATTTGACATGATATATCGATCTGATACATGTGTTTATCCATGTCTCCAGGACATGCCGCGCCCTAACCGGAAGTCCATTCCCTGATGAACCATTTGGCTGTATTTGCAGAGCAGTTGAGCCTCTCCACATCCCCTGCCTCCATCAATAATGTTTAACGTATGTCTGTCCGCCACTTTGTATTTATTACACAGATTTATGACTCATCACACAAAGTTTGTAAATGGCAACACAAATCAATTTATTATATACTCTGTATGACATCAACACATCCTGTGATCCTCTGGTCATTAAGGTCTTGCTCCCACGGTACTCATTGTGGATCTACATGTAGTAATTAATCTCCTGTGTGACACGTCGTAATTAGAGTTGCCAGTTGTTGCTGAGAAGGGGGTGCATGGTGATGTATTTGAAACTGTACACAGAACAATCATAAAAAAGCTGATGGACGTAGACTGTTAACGCCGATCTGCACGGTATATGTTTATTGTTGGGAATCCGCACATTGTTAATAAATACAGACTGAAGCGTTTTATTGAAATTATCACTCGTAATATATAATTATTAAAATGGATTGTGACAATCCCACAGCTATTGCAGACAAATGTAAAGCGTGTACTTGACACCATTAATACACATGACTGAAATTAAACCGTTTTGGAGTGCCCCGTAATTCGCGTGCTGTACACATAAAGACACGAGTTTATCGGCACCAAGAAACAAGACACTCGCGTTTCAGCCTCATCCCCGATTTTCAAGTGTACTAAAGCCTCGTTTCCATTGCCTTAACTCTGAGCAATTCTCTCGCCCATGAGAGCTACTTGACTGAGCGGCTTTTCCATTTGGGCACAAAAGAAGCATTCGGAGCGAATGGCCAAGGGTACTCATCTCAGTAGAATGGAGATAAAATACACTGAATAATCGAGGAGTTTTCATTGAACACAGCGTGAATTTCAATTTATTTATTGTTTCAATGTAATGTCAACTCTGCCTTAACTTACACGACAGTTAAAATGCCCCTTAAAGATAGAGGATGTTTCAGCCTTCAGCTCTTTTGTCGCTTAAGGTAATTACCTCAATATTTCTGCATCTTGACCTTCCCTCAGTGAAGGGTATCCGGATATATGTTCATACAGTGTGTACGACAGAGCCCTCGTCCACTTCCAACATTAACACTAGTTGTCGAAAAGCTTCGCTACCGTCCGATCAAACACCTAGACACGTTCGGTAATGTTCCAGACACGTTTGGTAATGTTCCAGACGCGTTTGGTAATGTTCCAGACACGTTTGGGAATGTTCCAGACGCGTTTGGTAATGTTCCAGACACGTTTGGGAGTGTTTCAGACACGTTTGGTAGTGTTCCAGACACGTTTGGTAGTGTTCCAGACACGTTTGGTAATGTTCCAGACACGTTTGGGAGTGTTCCAGACACGTTTGGTAGTGTTCCAGTCACGTTTGGTAGTGTTCCAGACACGTTTGGTAGTGTTCCAGTCACGTTTGGTAGTGTTCCAGGCACGTTTGGTAATGTTCCAGACACGTTTGGGAGTGTTCCAGACACGTTTGGTAGTGTTCCAGACACGTTTGGTAGTGTTCCAGACACGTTTGGGAGTGTTCCAGACGCGTTTGGGAGTGTTCCAGTCGCGTTTGGTAGTGTTCCAGACACGTTTGGGAGTGTTCCAGTCGCGTTTGGTAGTGTTCCAGACACGTTTGGGAGAGATCCAGACACGTTTGTTAGTGTTCCAGACACGTTTGGGTATGTTCCAGACACGTTTGGGAGAGTTCCAGACACGTTTGGGAGAGATCCAGACACGTTTGGGAGAGATCCAGACACGTTTGGGAGAGCTCCAGACACGTTTGGGAGTGTTCCAGACATGTTTAGGAGAGTTTGAGACACGTTTGGGAGAGATCAAGACACGTTTGGGAGTGTTCCAGACACGTTTGTCAGTGTTCAAACAAGTTTGCAAGTGTTCCAGAGACGTTTGCCTGCGTTCCAGCGCGTTTCCATTTGCTTCCAAATTGTTTCACGTTGACGTAATACAGCCTGACGTTTCCTTGACAACGAATTTTGTACATCAACACCTGGGACATTTCACAAATATCTTCTTCAGCTCGGTCCTGAACTGCCTGTTGTTGAAGACGTAGATGAGGGGGTTGATGACGGTGAGGGAGTACACGAGCCACATGGCGCCCACGTCCACCCACAGCGGCGTGTGCACGTGCATGGGGCAAGCGTGCGTGACGGCGTATGGGCCCCAGCACAAGAAGTAGGCGGTGATCAGCAGTGCACCTGCAATCAGGGAGTCCGTTACCTGCAGTTCCCGTATCATTTAACATACGTTTTTTTGTGACTACATCTTCCCGAGACAAGGGATTTAGCTGACTATAAAAGTCCAGTTGCCACCCTTGCCGAACTAGGCTGGAATTATGAAGTTATATATGTCTGGACTAACGAGGCTGTGCATTGCCCAATCAAAATCAAATTTCGTTCGATTGCAGGATTTGCAAAGCATGTTTACCGCCAATTTAGCGTGAACATATATATTCCAAATTTGTTCATGTTTTTAATGAAGGTGCTAACGTGATTTGATATACTTCGCAAAGTAAGACCCGTTTTGTTTAAAAATAATCTTGATTATTGATCAGATCGTCTTCACTTGGCGCCGCCATTTTGTTTGAAGCAAGTGATATGAGGGCTGGAATCTGAATCGTCAATAGGAGGGACATAGAATGGGCATAACTCGTAACAGCCGCTATGGCGCTACGGTTGAGCCCAGAAATTCCAGCCTTGTTCGTTATAGTCAGTTAACGGGAAGATGATGTGGCTTTTGGGGGCTACGGATCGACCGCTGAAAAAGCCAACGAGCGCTGTAGGATTTACAGCGCACTTCGACATGTCCGATTAGTCAAATCAAATATGTATACAAATATACATACCAATCTACTTACCTCCAAATATATATATATATATATATATATATATATATATATATATATATATATATATATATATATATATATATATATATATACTTTTTTCTTCGAAATAAATTTTGACACAGCCACGTCACAACCATATCACATCCATATCACAGCCTTATCACAGCGATAGCACGGCGCACGGAAGATGATCGAGTTTGGATCTGACTCGTTGATAATACGGGGGATGATTGACAACCTCAGGGTACACTATTTCCGATCCGATCTTACTACAAACATGGCGCACTATAGAAAATCTCCAATAAATTCATGCAAAGACCATCCCGTGAACATCCAGGTTGAAACGAGTCTTTAGCAATTCATGCTTGCCGCAAAAGGCGACTATACTTGTCGTAAAAGGCGACTAAAGGGATCGGGTGGTCAGGCCCACTGACTTGGTTGTTGCATGTCTTCGTATCTCAATTGCGTCATGATGTTAATGACCAATGGTCATGATGTTAATCACTGGGTTGTCTGGTCCAGACGCGATTATTTACAGACCGCTGTCATATAGCTGGAATATTGCTGTTAAACAACAAACAAACAAACAAACAAACAAGTCACATCCTACAACAATTATGGATTGCTGAAGACCTCGATAGTAATGCAATAAGTGCTATCGTCGACAAATATTAGCGTCCCAAAACTTCTAACATCTTGCTACCACATGTTTGTAATTATCTATCGATCACATTTACAGACCTATTACAAATTGTCCATGACGTGATTTCTTAATCAACCAATATCGATCCGATCAGCTCAGTACAAATGAACATACGTAAGAACGCCGCATCAACGTCATAGGGCCTCATTGCTGCTGGAATAGCATCATTTATACGTCTCGGTTATTTCAGTGCTAACAGGTTTTAAGAAACAGTCCTACCAAAACATCGATAATTTGCTTCCAAGGTTTGTTTTTCCAAAGCAAAATAAAGGCTGGCGATGTTATTCGTATGCCAACAAGATTCAGTTAAAGCCAGAAAAGAAATTTGCGAAGCCTCACGTCAACTGAATTGCTATAACGGGATTTTACAGTTTGTTTTCTTTAGAAATTTGGACTAAATATCTTTTCCTCCCTTATTTCCAGGCAACTTTTGTAATGTTGTAGTCGCGTAGAATTATTGTGTTCCACTTCGAATATGTTTGATGAAACATTGAGGGTTGGTGGAGTAGGTTAATGGTAAAGGTGTTGACTCGACGCGCCTGAAGAGCCAGGTTCGATTCCCAATATGAAAACAATGTGTAAAGTTCATTTCTGATGTCCTCCCGACGCGTTGTTGCACTCAGGGAGTAAAACATGGACTTGAGTCGGTATACATCGTCTGAGTGAGCTGTCCATGTTGTATCTCTGTGGGCTAGCACTATAACACACACACACACACACACACACACACACACACACACACACACACACACACACACACACACACACACACACACACACCACATATACACTCAACAAACACACACAAAACACACCCGCACATATAAACACACACACACACACACACAACCACACACACACACACACACACACACACACACACACACACACACACACACACACACACACACACACACACCACATATACACTCAACAAACACACACAAAACACACCCGCACATATAAACACACACACACACACACACAACCACACACACACACACACACACACACACACACACACACACACACACACACACACACACACACACACACACACACACACACACCACATATACACTCAACAAACACACACAAAACACACCCGCACATATAAACACACACACACACACACACAACATGCACACACACACGCGCGCGCCGTTCAAGGAATATTGATAACAGAAAAGAAATGCAAAAATCTTGACCGCGACGTGTATGTTGTCTTGCATGTTTTTCATCTTAAACTGCGGCATGGTATCTCAGTGCTCTATCGCCCTCCCGCACACACGCACGTACGCAAGCACGCACGCACTCACCCATACACAAAACGCTTTTCAGCCTGACTATTGTAGGTGCTATTTTTGGAACAAATATTTTCTGATTTTCTGAATCTGACCTAAAGCAAACACTACCATTTGAACGTTTTACCTCGTTTTGCAATCTGCTTGTCTATGACGCTTATCTGTGCCTTCTTTGCAGGTAACGGCGTGTGTTCATCGTTGTTGTGGTTGTCGCTGTACATCGTGCCGCCATCGTTGACAGTCACAGCATGGGTTATGGCAGTGTTTGGGCACACGGATATCTCCTTAACACCGATGACCTCAGCGCCTCCCTTCACCGACCTCGGGCGGACAACTGACGCTGCAAATATCTTCATCTTGTGAGCACGAAGAGTCCTGGACACTTTGAAATAGCAGAACGCCATTGTAGGTAACGGGATGCCGTATCCCATGACAATGGCGTACCAGAAGTACCAGCAGCTGACTCTGAAGGAAGGCGAACAGTGCTTGGTGCCATCTTCGAAGTAATAGTAGGCAGTTCTGGTCGGCAACAATGGCGGCATGGCGGTCAGGCCCGCCCACAGCCAGCAGATGGTTAAAAGACCTTGTTGGAAGAAATGATCAGTTGTATGATATGTTTGTTTGTTTTTTAACGCCGCGCTCAGCAATATTCCAGCTATATGACGGTGGCCTGTAAATAATCGAGTATGGACCAGACTATCCAGTGACTGACATCATGAGCATCGATCCATGCAAATGGGATACGATGACATGCATCAACCAAGTCTGCGAACCTGACCACCCGATCTCGTTAGTCGCCTCTTTGGCAAGCATGGGTTGCTGAAGACCAATTCTAAGCTTGATGTTCACGGGTCGTTCAGAGGCGTCAGTGGCCTTGGGGAACGTCAGACCTGGGATAAAAAAGACAGTTGGGCTAATGTCATGTTTTCTGAATCGAGGTTCACTCTTGACTTCCATGACCGAAGGAATCGAGTTGTGCCATTTGCACAACGTTTTGGACAACGTTTTGTCCTTTCAGGTGATAATGCTTGTGGTCATCGTGCCAGAAGTGTGACCCAATTCCTCCAACAGCAAAATACCCATACCACGCCATGGCAAGCACTCAGTCCCGACCTATGCACCACCAAACACGTCTGGGACGTCATTGCAGACGTGTACGTCAACGTCAAAATCTACCCACCACTCTCATTGAACTCGGTGATGCTTTCCCTATTGAGTAAAACAACATGAGTCAAGCTGACATTGGTCGACTCATCAGAAGCATGCCTCGAAGAATTCCTGTATGTCTGGCCAACAGAGGTGGTTTTACCCGATTGGTGACGTTGGCTGCAAAATGCCCAGTAGATATGACCATATCATTTCAATTCGCCAATACCATATAGATCACAAGATATGTCTTGATGATACCAACTATTCTCTACTTTTTCGCATCGTATATTTGACATACCAAGTTAGTGAGTGAGGTAATGTTCTTTAACAACCATATTCCAGCTGCTAAGTGCAGTCCAGATTTAAACAAGGCAAACTCGTGGTTGATATGAAGAGCAACGGTGAGGTGAGGTGAAATGGGGTTTAACGTCGTGTCCAAGATTATTGCACTTATATAGCGACGTGCATGCACGTGTATGTATGTGTGTGTGGCTGCTTGTACTAGTCCGGACTGATGCCGATTTATAGTGCTAGCACACTGAGATACCATGCCATAGTTTAACATGAATACCCCACTAAGACACAGTATTCTGACTCCGAGCCGACCAGTCCTTGTTTTAGCCCTTTAATGCCGAGCGCCAGACAGGGTAACAACAAGTACCATCTTTTAACGTCTTTTGGTATGACGCGGCTGGGGATCGAACCCCGGACCTTCCGCTCTCCGGGCGGACGCTCTACCATTAGACCACGGAGGCGGTCTTAAAGAGCAACGAACCACCTCACCGGGCTACGATGACGCAGTCAGCCATGACACTCATTGTGACCATCCAATACTCTCTTGAGCTACATACAACAAGCAATGTGAGCCGCTCAGCTGCTGAACTCGAGTTTAGGTTTACACAGGAGTGTTGACAGTGCATATACCTACCTAAACACTTGTTCTTGGTGAAGTCGGTGATGTAGCCCACGGGGTGGAGAACGGCGACGTAGCGGTCCATGGCAATGGCGGCCAGCGTCAGGCTGGCTAGTGTACATTGGAACACGGACAGGAAGCCCGTCACCTAGCAATAAGAGGGATATTACTGATGTAGTGTACATAACTATATTCGTGAACAAGATGCTACTGTATGCTATGATTACTTTTACTGATGCTAACGTCAGCTGTATGAGCAGATTTTTATATGAACAATTGACTTGTCTTTGCATGTGTGTGTGTGTGATGGGTGCCACAGGTAAGGCAGGATACGCTCACCTTTTCGCGAACACATCACTGGTATAGATACACACATGCTCATGATATAGTCCAAATAGTACAATCGAATCTGCTTTTAGCAGATATGATTGTGGAAAGGGATTCGTCGCTTTTATTTACGTCCGTTGTTTTACTTCGAAAGAGACATCACTTCGCAAATATTTTCAAGATGGCAACCGCTGTGGCCATGTGTAAAATCCGATCGAGTTTCAACACCATTGCAGGGGTTCTCGTTACTGAGTTTCAATAAGACCATTGCAGGGGTTCTCCTTACTGGGTCTCAATAACACCATTGCAAGGGTTCTCCGTACTGGGTCTCAATAACACCATTGCAAGGGTTCTCCGTACTGGGTCTCAATAACACCATTGCAAGGGTTCTCCTTACTGAGTTTCAATAACATCATTGCAAGGGTTCTCCTTACTGAGTTTCAATAACACCATTGCCAGGGTTCTCCTTACTGAGTCTCAATAACACCATTGCAAGGGTTCTTACTGAGTTTCAATAACACCATTGCAAGGGTTCCCCTTACTGAGTTTCAATAACCACATTGCAAGGGTTCCCCTTACTGGGTCTCAATAGCGCCATAGCAAGTGTTATCCTTACTGGGTTTCAATAACACCATTGCAAGGGTTCTCCTTACGAAATGGTTTAAGATCTTAAGGTAGAAATTCTTGAGAAGTTCGTAACCAAACCACACCTTCACTTGCTTGGCTCAAGCACTTAAACACTGAACTCTTAAACACACTTAAATTCTACATTTGAATTGAGTTGCTAAAACCTATCAATGTAAAGCTCTTCCGGTGGTTCAATAGGCTCTTCCATCAGAGATGCCACAAGAAGGAATCTCCATTTCCACAATTAAAATCCAGTAAATTGGTCGTTCTTTTGTAAAATTATGAACGGGTCACCACCAGACAATACAGGGACTCACATCAAGAGCATCGATCAAAGCAATTTGGATACGATGACATGTATCAAGTCAGCAAGCCTGACCACCCGATCCCATTAATAGCCTCTTATGAGAAGCATGGGTTGGTGAAGAACAATTCCAACCCGGATCTTCACGCGGAAACATCCGCTATAAATTGATATTAACGTCAGTGTTACACATATATTATATAGTTACAGTTAGTACTGAATACAACACTCTACATAGAACACGCATGCTTATGATATAGTCGGAATCGTACAACGACTCTACTTTTAGCATAGATTTTTTTTATGCTGATGTGGCTTTGATTTACAGTATAAATCCGCACCCGTGGGATAGCTATGTTTTGAAATAATTTCACATAGTTATGCTTCATACAAATATAACCGTATTTCCCCGATTAGACGCTGGGATTCGATTAAACGCCGTGGTTAAAATGTGTCTGAAAGAAAATTACGTCCTGGCGTTTACTCGAAATGATGTATTCATTGTAGACATACTTAGTGTTTTCAGATTAACCTTGTTTATTTTATCCTAACATTTCTATTGATGTATTTTATTCAGTGTGGAGTTACACTCAAGTAAACACATGTGTAATTAAAATGGATTATTGATTTTATCTTCTTTATAGGTTAGCTACGCGAAAAATCGCAAAGAACAATGAATAACGAAGCGTGGTTTGTTTCGATTAAAACATTTTATTATGTACATATATATACTCACACGCAAAAAAACGTAAGTGGTTTTATGCAAATAGGTAACAAACACGGAACCATAAATTGATACGAGTTTTAGCATGTAGTGAAACCTGATGGTGTTGCATTGGTTTTGGTTGCATTTTGGAAGCCCCGAGTAAAAACGCAACATAAAAAACGAATCGCCAAAACGCACCATTTCAATGAATATGTGGGTATCATGTACCCATTTCTCGCGAAATCGAAAATGCACGTACTGTCACGAACTGTAGTGGGTATAAAACTGTGGCCGATTCTTGGACCTACCACACCTTGGTTAACAATGCCACGCCCAACTCAAATTCAGAGAAACCAGGCTATCGGACGTTTGGAAGCTGGAGAGTCTGTCCAAGATGTAGCCCGTCATTTCAACGTTAACATAACCACAATTTACCGTCTCCTGCATCGATACAATGCTACACAGATCACAGATGACCTTCCTCGGAGCGGTCGTCCTAGGGTCACCACAACTCGACAAGACCGGCAGATTATCCGTCAACACCAGCGACATCCGTTCCTAACTGCAAGTGAAAGTGCTCGACAGACCATAGGAACACATAATCGACACATTAGCCGGGACACTGTGATCCGACGTCTCCGTTCAAACAACCTCAGATGTCGCCGACCAGCACGTCGTCCTGTTCTCCAAGCACGGCATCGACAAGCACGACTTCAGTGGGCACAGGGTCATCGCAATTGGCGTCATCGTGAGTGGAGGCGTGTCATCTTCTCTGATAAAGGTCGCTTTTGTGCTTCCCATGCAGACGGAAGAGTAAAAATTTGGCGGCGTCGAGGTGATCGTTTCGCTGACAGAAACGTTGTGGAAAGGGACCCATAGGGTGGACCTTGCGTCATGATATGGGCAGGGATTGGACTTAATGCGAGACTTGGACCCATGTGCTTTCTGAATGTTGGTCAAGGTCGGGGACACGGCGTCACTGGTTAGTGGTATATCGACCAAGTGATCAGACCCCACGTTGTTCCATTTTTTGCACAATATCAAGAACACATTTTCCAGCAGGACAACGCTCGTCCCCATGTTGCGAGAACTACCATGGCCTTTCTGCAAAAACACAACATCCGTGTTCTACCATGGCCAGCCCTCAGCCCTGATCTGAACCCCATCGAACACTTGTGGGATGAGGTTCAAAGGCGTCTGCACAATGTGCGCCCAGTCCCTACAACTGCCGATGAACTACGCACAGCTGCTCTGTATGTGTGCAGGAGTATCCCAAGGGCCTTCACAAATCGTCTGATCCACTCAATGTACAGGAGATGTGTGGCAGTGATCAATGCTAATGGTGGTCACACCAGGTATTGACTGACATTTTGGGTATTGACCCGAAACTGTGTAAGTCCTTAACATTTGAAAAAGTCAATATGTCATCTGCCTTTTAATCCATTAAACTGTCTTCAGTCACATTTTTGTCAATCTTGCCCTATTAGTATTTCTTGTCTATACTGATATTATAACATGTATACTGCATACTCGACTTGCATTTCTTTTGCGTGTGAGTATATATATATACTTCAGTGTGAAAGATTGAGTTTTGAGAAAAGTAATATTTTCATTGCACAGAACATAACACTTGATATGTCACTGCAGTGAACATTACACTTCTACACTTGGGCGGAACTATTGGCATACAAGAGTTACCTCCCTGCAAATTGTCTCCCTTCATCGTCAATGTCTAGCCCGTACACAAACTGTTGACTTCTTTTTAAAGTTAGTTCCACGTTGACAATGAAAATAATCGCAGATGGTCAATTATGCAGTTAATGTCGCTTCTTGCCGTGTGTCATTTTCTTGAAAATGTTTCGTAATAAACTGTAAATTTCTCATTCAATTCGTCAATCGAGACTGATCGTTTCTTAAAGCCCCATGTTTTGTTACTTGACCAGCGTGTATGCTTTCGCTTCCAACAGCGGTCTTGTGGATTTCAAGAATATTTTTTGTTTGATTTTGTATGTAATCCGTCCAAATGTATGAGAAAGAATTTATAATATGAAAGTGTATAAGTATATAATAAATAGGATATTCCATGTGAAATATCATGTTTCTCACATCGAGTGGCGGGGGAAAGGAGATATTTTCGACACTTGAAATATCCTATATGTTCTATTATGACCTCATTTCTGGAGATTCGCATGCGCTCGTAACTTGATGACATCATATATTGGACGACGTTATTGTTGAAGTGAAATGTCTAGTGAGTTGTTCCCCAGAGAGCACGGGTGGCCCAGTCGTCTAAGGTGCCGCGATTCGCTGTGCAGAGTTGCGTCCCTTGGGAACGCCAGAAACCTATGATTGCGGGTTCGAATCCTGGTTCGCCCCGATTATGTTTCTAGGTTTGTCAGCACCATACCCGTGCTGGTGGGTTTCAACGAAGTGGTAAACGTCCGAGACCTGCATCACTTCGGGCTTTCCTGATATAACTGGAATACCGTTAAAAGCGGCGTTAAACCCAACTCACTCACATGATTTGATGCACTTAGCGAACTAAGATACCTACTATATACACCTCCGACCTGGAGTACTTAAAGTGTGTTGGCAGTTTTATTAGGCTTGCTTATGCTGTAATTGTGACTCGTCATTTATTGATCTAGCATCTGATCAACGTCCTATTACCTGCACCCCTTGAAAAAGGTTTCTCACATTATGACGTTCTGAAGACGACTTCCTTTTTATTTCAGGTGATAAATGCTCACAAACATGCATGTCAGGTATTATTTCATATTTTTGTATTGATGAAGGTCACAGTTACAGATTGAGTACTTGTAACCTGTAACCTGGAACCTGTAACCTGGTAATACAGATTACAAATTCCATCGCTCCAAGGCCAGCTTTACCACTTTATTCAGAGCGGTCGTAACTGGATGCGTACCGGTGAGCATTGCGTTTCACGGTATTTTTATTTTAATTACCAATACCTCATCACAGGCGCAATGCAACACCTGACACAAGAACCGCTCATTCATTCAAAGTTGTTCATACCAGTGTTGTTGTGACGTTTATTAAAGCTGATACAATGTCTGATTGTCCTCCAGTGAATGAGGCTACTACCCGCACAGCGTGGCAAAAATTGATTCCTTCGAAAAAATATCAGTGTCTCTTTGATGATTGATCTCTCTATTCGGATCGATAAATCGATCGAGGCACCCACGCGTGAACCCATGCCTTTTCATGTATATCACCGACCTACATCATGTGCCTGTGTATTGGGTGTGATACATGATATATGTTAGTACCAACTTAATACTCTACAACAACATGCAAGGCATCAGGTGACCCGCAGATATTTATTTAGTTACAATGGCCATTGATCGAATCAGTCGATTTGAACTCCTTGAAATGGATTACCTTCGGGTGATAATAATAATTCCATGCCTTCTTTGAGTGGCATTTAGAAGTTGGAGGACTAAGTAAAGAAAAAAACACAACATGGGGTTTGTTTAATATCAACTCATTTATTTAATTTGTATGAATGACCATTGATCGAAACATTCTGTTATCTCAGTGAAATGGATATCTTCGGATGATGTGTTTAGTTTGAAAAATAACGATTACACAACTTCTCTGAGTGGCATTTAGAAGTTTACAACATCGTTTACTTACTTACTTACTTACTTACTTACTTACTTACTTACTTACTTACTTTGGAGATTTAACGTGCGCTTTCCGACTGATGCGTATTTCGCACACGGGCCCGGCCAGGCCATTTAATGTGTTTCCGAAAGGGGCGAGGGTGGTCTGTGCAACCCAAGAGGGGGCTTTAAGGGTTGCTTATATAGAATTTGGGAATTTTGAGATTTGGAACAGATGCCGATGGGGTTGGGGAGGAGAACTAAGGGAGCTGGGTATGGTGGATGATTGTTTGTTTATGTGATTTTGATTTGGTAGGTTATTATGGTTTTAGATGCGTTTTATTAGTTCCGTTTTTATTAAGAATACGCCTAAGGCCTTGAAGTTTTCTAGTTTATTTTGTGGGTTTAGTATTGCTTCTAGAGTGAGAGCCTTGTTTAGATTGAGGGTGGTTTGTAATGCGGTTCGATGTGTTAGGTAGTGTGTGCAGTGGATGAGTGCGTGTTCTGGGGTTTCTGGTTGTTTGCAGTGTGGGCAGTTACCTGTAGTGTGTTTTTTAATTTTTTTAGGTGGTTATTTAGGTTGGTGTGTCCTGTTTGGAGTTTAGTGAGGTATGAGGCAGTGTTTATACAGTTGAGTAGATTGGAATGTAGTTACACTGGAGTGGAGAAGCCTGTATGTACACAAAAGGGGGGATATACGGTAAACATCTTAACAGGTGAAGCCAGGAATATAAACAAAGGGATTGTGACTGATCGGGGTCTTTGATGGGTTGATGGTACTCCGGGGTATGTAATTGGCTTGATTACCGGTTGATTAACGGTTGGAGTCTTTTGATGTCGATGACTTCTTGTAGTTAAAAAAAAGTCAACAAAAGAGTTTAATCACCGTCTTGTACACTGTGGGCCATGGTAATGGATACACAGTTCTCGGACAGACATCGATGTGGCCTTTATTTAAGAAATAAATCCACGAGTAATAGTTGTAGGCCATGAGGGTTGCAGACCAGAGTGCTTCATTCTCTTCAGTGTTTTATTGTACGATAAACAAAGACAATGAATGGATTAATTCTTATATGATATATCAATATTATGTACAGCATCTTTAAGGATGTTTTTAATGCTAAAATGTACAAGCTTTAAAAAAGGATGACTCCATGAGTAGAATCCGACCTTGGCAATGTCAGACGAGTCCATTTTATAAACAGGTGGGTTAAGTTTGGTATTTCCCTCATATTGTCATTATCCTCACATCGATTATCTGTACCCTTTCTCCTAATACCGATTGTCATATATCTCCAATGTTTGGCTTCGACCGTTTGGCCACTGCGTATATGTCTTCGTAGCCCAGTTACATCTATATGGAACAACTTACCAGACACATCCCTCTAAAAAATAACGTCGTCCAGGATATGACGTCACTGTCTTCATCAGCTGATGAACGTCAACAAATGCACCTTCAATCCTTATACTGACAGAAACTATAGATCATAACAAAGAATCCATTAATCCAAACTTTATTTTTTAAATTTAAATGGAACTATATCAACGCGTAGGGTCGTGACGTCATCCGTCCCAAACTCCATTTGGAGTGACATCCCTTTGTTTAACAAACGGCAGAAAATGGCGGCTACGGCAATGTCATTCACTTGAAATAAAAGTTTCACCCGGTAAAGTTGCCGTTGGAAAGAAATCCAGACCGGCTGATGCCGAAAATGGATTGATATTAACGTTCTGTGACCTTTGGGTGTGTGTTTGAGTCATTCGGATTTCCCGAAGCAATACACGACAGTGTGGAGCTCAGTGATTTCTATTGGTGTGTCGAGTATTCTCTGTTATAAATAAGCTTCGAATCGACGCTTCATTTCGGTGCCCCGACATATACATGATCTGTTTGGCTTCAAAGCCTGCATCATTCATAGCCTGAATCTCAGACTGTGGGCTGTGTACCGTTTTGAACACTTTGAACATTTGGAAACCTCAGCCATGAAACCTTTGGGTGGAATGTGCACAATCTAAAAGATGTTACCCTCCCCATTTGGCGTTATTTTTAGACACTGAATTCCCCTAAAGCAGTTTTGTATGTCTCCGCTCGATTGACAACGTAATCACGTGACATACTGACGTTACTGACGTCCATCGAGAAATGAACGACAGTCAGCTAGTGTTCACCTAGGCGAGGTCAGCTGCTATATAAGTACTGTCAATATTGTTCTTTGCTATTTATCCTATATAGAACAACAATGTGCAGCATTAAGATGCATGCAATCAATAGATATATTTTGACAGCTCCTATAGTCGATGATTTCTCTTAGACAGTGTTAAGTGTATAGTGGTTGAGAGATTAACACGGTTGCGAGTACTTACAATAGGTATATTTCACCGAGGAACATTGCGAGTTATTGGTGCTTGGGTCACTATTACAATTCTATCACAGCGTGTCAGCAGAGGGGACGCTTATCTAAAATGTTTATAACTTGCTGACAATCCAAGGATCATAATCTGGGATTTGGTCATCGGATCCTGGCATATCTGAGGGACGCAACTCAGTACAGCAAACGTAAATGATGGGTTCTCAGATTTATGCCGGTTTTATGGTGCCGATATGCCATAGTATAACTTTGATACCAAATTGCAACTCAGACACAGTATACTAGCTGACACCGTGCTGCTGGCGCCCTATTCACTTGACCAAAAAGGCAGACTTAAACGATGAAGGAGTATTCCAAGAGATCACATTTTCTATTATTCCCAGTGGCGTATGTCCCTTGTACTAAAAGTGCCAAGGTTGCATGTAGCAAAACAATGAATGTACTTTAAGATAAGAGATAGTGCTGTTTTGGCACTTCTTGTGAATGTCATATTTCTCCGATAAGGAACTTTAGTGGATTCATATTAAATATGTATATTTATCCTAAAGAAACCACCTGAAAAGTATGTAAAAATCTAAACAATACAAAATAAATAACAACAACGATTAACTACAAAAAACATCACAAAAATGTTATCAATTTGAAATTGGCTTTACCAACAGCCTCCACAAGGAAAAATGTGTTTTTATCCGAATCCCACATATGGACCATTATCATGAAAGAAAGGCTCAGGGAATATGTTCCCCCTGAACAGATACCTGCATCACAAACAAGTAAAACATGATATTCATCTTCAACATATGCTTTTCTTACATAAAATACATAGTCTATCAGTCTATCAGTCCTGTCTACCAGTCTATCAGTCCTGTCTACCTGTCTACCTGTCTATCAGTCCTGTCTACCAGTCTATCAGTCCTGTCTATCAGTCGATCAGTCCTGTCTATCAGTCCTGTCTACCAGTCTATCAGTCCTGTCTACCAGTCTACCAGTATAACAGTCCTGTTTCCCCAATATATCTGCAGGACTCTATCCTGAGCTTATACGACAATACTACATACTCCTGCATTGAGGTTGGTTGGTTGGTTTGTTGTTTTACGCCGCACTCAGCAATATTCCAGCTGACGGCGGTCTGTAAATAATCGAGTCTGGATCAGACAATCCATTGGGATCGATGACATGCTTCAACCAAGTCAGCGAGCCTGACCACCCGATCCCTTTAGTCGCCTTTTACGACAAGCATAGTCGCCTTTTACGACAAGCATAGTCGCCTTTTACGACAAGCATAGTCGCCTTTTACGGCAAGCATGGGTTGCTTAAGGCCTGCTCTACCCCGGATCTTCACGGTCTCTACATTAAGGAAAAGCCTGTCCATGTCTATTCATTTTACAATGTTGGATTATGGTTCAACTACAAAAATATGTTTGAATATTTTCTAGCAAATTTGCGAAAGACGAATGCCAGTCTTGCTCATATAATTTCAGCCCGCCTACAGTTTCTACAATCTACAATCCCATGTTTTGTGTCACAGTTACCCCATTCAAAGTCAAAAGTGGCGGTTATCTTACCGCCAACCCAACACCTTCAAAGAGCAAGCGCCAGGGATCCATGTTTATGCATGAATACAGTTTTGACTGTTAAAATACAAACGATACAAAATTAAATGCTTACCTCACACAAGAATCCTTGTCTGAGCGCGGGGAAGCAGGCGTCGTGTGGACAGACCACCACCGCCCCCGACACCGGCATCACCCACAGCACGTAGATCATGTCGCACAGCATCAAGTGTATGATGAAGACGTTGTGTTTACTGTGCCGCAGCAGCTTGCTGGAGATGTAGGTGACGATGACGATGAGATTCAAGCCCAGACCAAACAGGATGAGAAGTGCCAGTGTTACCGTCTGAAGGTACTTCTGTGCCGTGCTTTCCCCGTCTGTCGTTACTGTCGTCGTCACGTTAGACATGGTGACTATGTCCTCAGGGGAAAGTCATCCCAAACAGAAACTTCTCATCCTTTATACGTTGGCACACCACGCGTTAAAACAACGATTCTCCACATAACGTTGTCTTGGTATCAGTTTCCATTTCCTCATGCATCACAAGGATACACGTAAAATGCATGTCACTTGACGCCAGTTCTATATGTGCCCTTATTCCGCGTTCTTGTTAGTATCTATCATTGATATATGTCCTTATTCCACACTCGTGTCAGTATCTATCATTGATATATGTCCTTATTCCACACTCGGGTCAGTATAGATAATTGATATATGTCCTTATTCCACGTTCTTGTTAATATCTATCATTTATATGTGTCCTTATTCCACACTCGTGTCAGTATCTATCATTGATATATGTCCTTATTCCACACTCGGGTCAGAATAGATAATTGATATATGTCCTTATTCCACGTTCTTGTTAGTATCTATCATTTATATGTGTCCTTATTCCACACTCGGGTCAGAATAGATAATTGATATATGTCCTTATTACACGTTCTTCTAAGTATCTATCATTGATATATGTCCTTATTCCACACTCGGGTCAGTATCTATTATTTATATATGTCCTTATTCCACACTCGGGTCAGAATAAATAATTAATATATGTCTTATTCCTCACTCGGGTCAGAATAGATAATTGATATATGTCCTTATTCCACATTCTTGGTAATATCTATCATTTATGTGTGTCCTTATTCCACACTCGGGTCAGAATAGATAATTGATATATGTCCTTATTCCATACTCGTGTCAGTATATATCATTAATATATGTCCTTATTCCACGTTCTTGGTAATATCTATCATTTATATATGTCCTTATTCTGCACTCGGGTCAGTATAGATAATAGATATATGTCCTTATTCCAAACTCGTGTCAGTATCTATCATTGGTATATATCTTATTGCACGTTCTTGTTAGTATCTATTTATTTATATATGTCCTTATTCTGCACTCGCGTCAGTATAGATAATAGATATATGTCCTTATTCCATACTCGTGTCAGTATCTATCATTGGTATATATCTTATTGCACGTTCTTGATAGTATCTATCATTTATATATGTCCTTATTCCACACCCGGGTCAGTATAGATAATTGATATATGTCCTTATTCCACATTCGTGTGGGCATATATAACTGATATATGTCCTTATTTTACAACCGTGTCATTATATATAATAGATATATGTCCTCATTCTACACTCGTATCAGTATATATCATTGATGTTCCACATTCGTATTGCTTGATATCAGTTCTATATGTCTTATTCCACATAGACGTCGTCAGACATCCGATATACGTACCGTTCGATATCAGCTGGGAAGGTCCGTATCCCAAATATATTTCCAAGAAAGGACACCGTCGGCCTGGCATCTACACCATAATGCCTCTGCATTAGCTAACTGTTACAGAGCAGCCCAACTGCATGCACCACTGTAACCGACTCCGCCCAGGACGGTCACCTCTGCCTACCTACCCATTACAGACTAGCGCTACTCCATTGGTGCCGTACACACTCCCAGCACGTCACAGCGCTAGTGTCTGGAAGCGAATACCTGTGTCGGACACTGCAGGTGCGCGTTGTTTCATCTCACGAGGCAGTTCCTCGCCGCTGCGATGTTGCAGTTGCCGGCACAGAATGCCGTCCCCGTGGTGAGGGGTAACACTGGAGTTGGGGAAATAGATACAGCATTACTGAATGTGTAGACAGGATATACAAATTGATCTACATGTAATTAACGTCTTCAAGTGAAATCGAACTCATTTCCCTTTAAGTCCGTGGCCACACATTTCATGTCAATAGGTAAAATCATTGTCTCAAAGTGAAAACGAAGCCATTTCCATACAGGTTACATAGTTACACATTCCGTGTCAAATAGTAAAATCATAAATAACAGACAATACACGTTAATATACTATTTTACTACATACGAGGATAAATTGCATTTTTTCATCATTTATATACAATAACTTAATATAATTTTCAACATAATTAACAGGTTTTCCTATTTATTGTCTGTGAGGTGAGGTGAGATGGGGTTTAACGCCGCGTCAAAGATTATTGCACTTTAATAGCGACGTACATGCACGTGTGTGTGTGTGGCTGCTTGTACTAGTCCGAACTGATGCCTATTTATAGTGCTAGCTCACTGAGATACCATGTCGCAGTTTAACATGAATACCCCACTCAGACACAGTATACTGACTCCGAGCCAACAAGTCCTTGTTTAAATTTTAAGCCCATTAATGCCGAGCGCCTGGTAGGGAAACAACAATATTTTAAAGTCTTTTGGTATGACGCGGTCGGGATCGAACGCTTCCGCTGTCCGGGCGGACGCTCTACCATTAGACCACGGTGGCGGTCAAATATTGTCTGTGGGTGGTTGGGTATGCCAGAGGTTAAAGCGTCAACTCATCAAGCCGAGGTCCTGGGTTTGGTTACACGACATAGGTACAATGCTAAACAACGCGTCTTAAAACCATTTATTATGTCTTTAATAATGAAATACCGTATTCATCTGAATAAATACAATGTGAAACTACTTCCGACAGCTATGTGACACTATGGTTTAAAGTGGTTAAAGTCATAGAGTAAAGTGGTTAAAGGCATGGAGTAAAGTGATTAAAGTCATGGAGTAAAGTGGTAAAAGTCATGGTTCAAAGTGGTAAAAGTCATGGTTTACAGTGGTAAAAGTCATGGAGTAAAGTGGTAAAAGTCATGGAGTAAAGTGGTAAAAGTCATGGAGTAAAGTGGGTAAAGTCATGGAGGAAAGTGGTAAAAGTCATGGAGTAAAGTGGTTAAAGTCATGGAGTAAAGTGGTTAAAGTCATGGAGTAAAGTGGTTAAAGTCATGGTTTAAAGTGGTAAAAGTCATGGAGGAAAGTGGTTAAAGTCATGGAGTAAAGTGGTAAAAGTCATGGTTTAAAGTGGGTAAAGTCATGGAGTAAAGTGGTTAAAGTCATGGTTTAAAGTGGGTAAAGTCATGGAGTAAAGTGGTAAAAGTCATGGAGTAAAGTGGGTAAGGACATGGAATACAGTGGTTAAAGTTATGGAGTCATGGAGTAAAGTGGTTAAAGTCAAGGAGTAAAGTGGTAAAAGTCATGGTTTAAAGAGGTTAAAGTCATGGAATAAAGTGGTTAAAGTCATGGATTAAAGTGGTTAAAGCCATGGAGTAAAGTGGTTAAAGTTATGGAGTAAAGTGGTTAAAGTTATGGAGTGATGGAGTAAAGTGGTTAAAGTCATGGATTAAAGTGGTTAAAGTCATGGAGTAAAGTGGTTAAAGTTATGGAGTAAAGTGTTAAAGTTATGGAGTGATGGAGTAAAGTAGTTAAAGTCATGGAGTAAAGTCGTTAAAGTCATGGAGTAAAGTGGTTAAAGTTATGGAGTAAAGTGGTTAAAGTTATGGAGTGATGGATTAAAGTGGTTAAAGTCATGGAGTAAAGTGGTTAAAGTTATGGAGTCATGGAGTAAAGTGGTAAAAGTCATGGTTTAAGAGGTTAAAGTCATGGAATAAAGTGGTTAAAGTCATGGTTTAAAGTGGTTAAAGTCATGGAGTAAAGTGGTTAAAGTTATGGAGTGATGGAGTAAAGTGGTAAAAGTCATGGTTTAAAGTGGGTAAAGTCATGGAGTAAAGTGGTAAAAGTCATGGAGTAAAGTGGGTAAGGACATGGAATAAAGTGGTTAAAGTTATGGAGTCATGGAGTAAAGTGGTTAAAGTCATGGAGTAAAGTGGTAAAAGTCATGGAGTAAAGTGGTTAAAGTCATGGAAAAAAGTGGTTAAAGTCATGGATTAAAGTGGTTAAAGTCATGGAGTAAAGTGTTAAAGTTATGGAGTGATGGAGTAAAGTCGTTAAAGTCATGGATTAAAGTGGTTAAAGTCATGGAGTAAAGTGGTTAAAGTTATGGAGTAAAGTGTTAAAGTTATGGAGTGATGGAGTAAAGTAGTTAAAGTCATGGAGTAAAGTGGTTAAAGTCATGGAGTAAAGTGGTTAAAGTTATGGAGTAAAGTGGTTAAAGTTATGGAGTGATGGATTAAAGTGGTTAAAGTCATGGAGTAAAGTGGTTAAAGTTATGGAGTCATGGAGTAAAGTGGTAAAAGTCATGGTTTAAGAGGTTAAAGTCATGGAATAAAGTGGTTAAAGTCATGGTTTAAAGTGGTTAAAGTCATGGAGTAAAGTGGTTAAAGTTATGGAGTGATGGAGTAAAGTGGTAAAAGTCATGGTTTAAAGTGGGTAAAGTCATGGAGTAAAGTGGTAAAAGTCATGGAGTAAAGTGGGTAAGGACATGGAATAAAGTGGTTAAAGTTATGGAGTCATGGAGTAAAGTGGTTAAAGTCATGGAGTAAAGTGGTAAAAGTCATGGAGTAAAGTGGTTAAAGTCATGGAAAAAAGTGGTTAAAGTCATGGATTAAAGTGGTTAAAGTCATGGAGTAAAGTGTTAAAGTTATGGAGTGATGGAGTAAAGTCGTTAAAGTCATGGTTTAAAGTGGTTAAAGTCATGGAGTAAAGTGGTTAAAGTCATGGAGTAAAGTGGTTAAAGTCATGGAGGAAAGTGGTTAAAGTCATGGAGTAAAGACGTGACGTTTAGTAACAAAAAACATGATAAATGTAACGTATGTTTTCTTTTCAAGTAAAGCTTTTTATATCGGGACCTAACAAATCTGACATTTCACGTATGAAACATCAACTTTCATCAGGTCATTCGATTAGACAAACATGTTATTTGACACGAGAATACAACTCTCGTACATATATTGACTACCACTGTCTATAAACAACACCGGAACACGCTTCAGACCAAGGACTATAAAACGTCAACACCAGAGAATAATCAATCGCGATTATCTGCCGAATGGTCGTAACAGCCAAAATAGTGGTATAAGTTATATATTAATTGATCATTGAAAATCAGTGTTGACACCCGGTGTTCGCGAAGAGGATGTCCTGATCTTGAGGCAACACCCCTCGCTCACACAACTTTCATAAAAAACCGTAAATATTTAACAAATGTGAGACGAGTAATTGGGATAACACTTTCTTATTAAAGTACAGGGACCCCAGTCGTCTAAGGAGCCGCGATTCGCTCTGCAGGGTTGCGTCCCTTGGGCACGCCAGTAACCTATGATTGTGGGTTCGAATCCCGGTTCGCCCCGATTATGTTTCTAGGTTTGTGCTCGTGGGTTTCACCGAAGTGGTAAACGTCTGAGACCTGCATCACTTCGGGCTTTCCTCCCACATTAAGCTGACACGCCGTGATATAACTGGAATACAGTCGTGCCTCGTTTATACGGACACTTGCGTCATTTCACAATTCGTCCGTATAAACGAATTTCCGTATAACTGAAACCAGCTTCTTACTGGAAGAGTTACTTCCCTTCAATTATGCAACTCATGACAGAACAAACAGATACATCCACTCAATCTTTATTCATACACGTTTCAAAAAGTCTGTCATGGAAGTTTGAACTTTAACACATTTTGAGGTTTGAATTTTAAACAATAATACCAAATTGTCCAGATCGCCTGTGTTGTCTTTTAAAATGTCACCCATTGTCGATTTTCCTATGGTATGTCCAAATTCAGTGCCATAATGCTTACTGATGGTTTCTAAACTTGCTGACGGGTGTTTTTCCTTAAACAGACAAATTTCCCTTTTTTCGCGTGCTGTAGCTGCGTGTCGCTTACGTTTCGCTGGTTGACAGGCCATACTTACACAACTTTGACCTCTGACCTCCACTCATTAAAGTACAGATTCTAGTTCTTGTTTTGGGTTGAATCTCATCCGGGATTCGAACCCACACTCCCAGAATAAGGCACTTAATCGCCAGCACACAAAGTCAGCTATCTAACCCACTCAGCAAACGAGGCTTCCACGAAAGTGATTGCCAAGATCACGTACTTTCGAACCCACACTCCCAGAATAAGGCACTTAATCGCCAGCACACAAAGTCAGCTATCTAACCCACTCAGCAAACGAGGCTCCCCCCCCCCCCCCCCATTCGCACGCACACACACACACACACACACACACACACACACACACACACACACACACACCGGCCCAGGCTCCCATGGCCGAAACCTATTAAGTGTTTATTGTCTAAATCCGCACAGGAATACTGCCATACTAAGGCGGCCATTGTTCCACTCCACATCCAGGTTTGATAAAGTCTAGTTAACTTACTCCGTCATCGTGTGACAACTGGCACGTGTGATCTATTCGCGCCGTTGTCCTTCGATCGATAATCAAGATGGATAAGGATTTCCGGTAGGTATACTCAGTCAGGAAGCAATCTGGGAAATGTTTTCAGCGAAAAAACTCGGATATTTGCCATCTATCAAGGTCTTCCTGCGTGAAACAACACTGGGGAAAGTTGTATCAACACAGCCAATTCTCTCCAATGATTAATCTTCTTCGGTATTTAGACCAGTGTTTATATTGTACAGATTGCTAGACATGGATTTATACAGAATTATACAAACCCATCATTTGTTTCTTAATCTATTGAGACCGCCTCCGTGGTCTAGTGGTAGGTCGTCCGCCCTGAGAACGGAAGTATGGCAAGCCGTTTTCACATTTATCATGGAATTACTGATATCTTCAATTGTTTTCAAGATATCTTGAATGGAATTGAAGATATCTTGAATGGAATTGAAGATATCTTGAATGGAATTGAAGAAATCTTAAATACAGATAATAGTAGATATCTGCAATAAAATGTAAGATATTACAAAATGAATTAAGGATATGGTGAAGGTTATTACTGATATTTTAAATTCGATTAATGATATCAAAATATGATTTAAAGATATCAAAAAGTCATGTTTTGTTATGATATCAGTAATTCAGTTCCTGATATTTTGGAAATAAATACAACTGTTGCCATTATTAAAGACTTCCGCTTATTTATAGATATCTTCAAATACTTCCGTCTGTGGGTAATGTTTCTGACCATGGCGGAAAATTTCTTCTTACTTCGGAGACCATGTTTTGAAATTGATCACTGCTGTCATAGGCCATCCCCTCAACTCCTCCGCGAACTGCTTGGCGTGCCGTTGAGACTAGATCCTGCACAAGTGGGGCATGGTTTGCCGCCATTTTGGAACCGGAAGAATTTACGGATATATGTAGCCAGACCGGAAGTATTTGAAGATATCTGTGAATCATTTAGGGGATCGGAATAATTCTTTTGCCGTTCCTTCGTGTGACTTAAATAATATTATAGATATCAACAGTTGATATAAAGATATCTTCAAAATTATTAATGATATCTTGAATTGAATTAAAGATATCTCAAACTGAATTAAAGATATCTGAAACGAATTAATGATATCTGTAATGCATTTGTGGATATGTATAACTTTTTTCAAGACATCTTGAATTTGAATTTAAGATATCTTGAATTTATTTCTAATATGATTATGTATAATAGGGTGGGGTGATGTGCTGCTGCTATGACGGACACCTACCTCATATCTGGACGTCACAGCGTCAAATACAAGCCCTTTCTTCATACCTGGACGTCACACTGTCAAATATAAGCCCTTTCTTCATACCAGGACGTCACTCCGTCAAATACACACCCTTTCTTCATACCTGGACGTCACTCCGTCAAATACACACCCTTTCTTCATACCAGGACGTCACTGCCTCAAATACAAGCCCTTTCTTCATACCTGGACGTCACTCCGTCAAATGCAAGCCCTTTCTTCATATCAGGACGTCACTCCGTCAAATACAAGCCCTTTCTTCATACCAGGACGTCACTGTCTCAAATACAAGCCCTTTCTTCATACCCGGACGTCACTGTCTCAAATACAAACCCTTTCTTCATACCTGGACGTCACTCCGTCAAATACACACCCTTTCCTCATACTTGGACGTCACTCCGTCAAATACAAAGCCTTTCCTCATACCAGGACGTCACTCCGTCAAATACAAGCCCTTTCTTTATACCTGGACGTCACTCCGTCATATACACACCCTTTCTTCATACCCGGACGTCACTTCGTCAAATACAAGCCCTTTCTTCATACCCGGACGTCACTTCGTCAAATACAAGCCCTTTCTTCATATCTGGACGTCACTCCGTCAAATACAAGCCCTTTCTTCATACCAGGACGTCACTCCGTCAAATACAAGCCCTTTCTTCATACCTTGACGTCACTCCGTCAAATACAAGCCCTTTCTTCGTACCAGGACGTCACTCCGTCAAATACAATCCCTTTCTTCATACCCGGACGTCACTCCGTCATATACACACCCTTTCTTCATACCTGGACGTCACTCCGTCAAATACAAACCCTTTCTTCATACCAGGACGTCACTCCGTCAAATACACACCCTTTCTTCATACCAGGACGTCACTCCGTCAAATACAAGCCCTTTCTTCATACCCGGACGTCACTCCGTCATATACACACCCTTTCTTCATACCAGGACGTCACTCCGTCAAATACAAACCCTTTCTTCATACCAGGACGTCACTCCGTCAAATACAAGCCCTTTCTTCATACCAGGACGTCACTCCGTCAAATACACACCCTTTCTTCATACCCGGACGTCACTCCGTCAAATACAAGCCCTTTCTTTATACCTGGACGTCACTGCGTCAAAAACAAGCCCTTTCTTCATACCATGACGTCACTCCGTCAAATCCAAGCCCTTTCTTCATACCCGGACGTCACTCCGTCAAATACAAACCCTTTCTTCATACCAGGACGTCACTCCGTCATATACACACCCCTTCTTTATACCAGGACGTCACACCGTCAAATACAAGCCCTTTCTTCATACCTGGACGTCACTTCGTCAAATACAAACCCTTTCCTCATGCCCGGACATCACTCCGTCAAATACAAGCCCTTTCTTCATACCCGGACGTCACTGCCTCAAATACTAGCCCTTTCTTCATACCAGGACGTCACTCCGTCAAATACAAGCCCTTTCTTCATACCCGGACGTCACTCCGTCAAATGCACACCCTTTCCTCATACCTGGACGTCACTGCCTCAAATACAAGCCCTTCCCTCGTACTCGGACGCCACTGCCTCAAATACAAGCCCTTCCCTCATACCCGGGCGTCACTGCCTCAAATACAAGCCCTTTCCTCATACCCGGGCGTCACTGCCTCAAATACAAGCCCTTCCCTCATACCCGGGCGACACTGCCTCAAATACAAGCCCTTTCCTCATACCCGGGCGTCACTGCCTCAAATAAAAGCCCTTCCCTCATACCCGGGCGTCACTGCCTCAAATACAAGCCCTTTCCTCATACCCGGGCGTCACTGCCTCAAATACAAGCCCTTCCCTCATACCCGGGCGTCACTGCCTCAAATACAAGCCCTTCCCTCGTACTCGGACGCCACTGCCTCAAATACAAGCCCTTTCCTCATACCCGGGCGTCACTGCCTCAAATACAAGCCCTTCCCTCATACCCGGGCGACACTGCCTCAAATACAAGCCCTTTCCTCATACCCGGGCGACACTGCCTCAAATACAAGCCCTTTCCTCGTACTCGGACGTCACTCCGTCAAATACAAACTCTTTCCTCATAACCGCTAGCAATTGAACACACCACTATGGAAGAAACAGGCTTTGAACTTTGGTCGAATTTATCCACCCAATAAAACAACCCTAACTTGATAGACCAGAAAACGGGACCCCAGAAAACTACAGACTACGGCCAGGCTATCACCAGTACGGTGATGAGCAGCGTTAAGTGACACAGTGCAAGCCATTAAGCCTTGTTCATGAGTCGTAATGGCCCGCTTACATCGTCAGTACAATGATTAACGAAACAGTGGCGTATCAATGGAGTGTTGCTGATCATATAGTGCTTTTTGTAATAAACTGTTTATACAGTGGAATTGAACATGCATTAGTGACTAAACTGCACTTCGTTATCTGGCAATGGATGTACGTCATGGTTCTTTGTTTGTCAATATTCATGTTGGTTGAAGTCAATATTTTGCTGTCTACCCCTCAGCTTTAATCAAGCAGGACACAGGAGTGGCTCAGTCGATATGAACCAGCGAGCATTATTGATAAATGATTACCATTTTATATCAACATGTATAAATGATACAATATGTAATCGGAATATACCGAACGTGTGTTTCATTAGCTGATAGTGATGAATATGACGGCCATTATTGGATGACTAAACTGTGCGAAACATCCAGCAGGTGCCATTCACGAACATACAATGCCATTTAGAATATGGTCAAATGTAACAAATGTTATATTTGGGATAATACTTTTTTAGAAAAGTAAGGATTCTCGTACTTTTTTGGGTTGAGTCCCGTCCGGGATTCGAACCCACACTTGCATGATATAAAAAGTGAAGATGAAATAAATGTAAGAATAAATGGCTAAACAAATAACCAAATGCTGTCACTTTACCTTGTACAAGTGTTTTGTGTATGTTAAGTGGAATGGACTATACCCCGCATGCTATTGTTTAGGTGTTATCCCATCTACCCATCATCTAACTAGAGAACAATAGGTACCGGGCAACTCTCAAGTACTTATTCCGTATTCCGTACTTCTTATTCCGTTTTCCGTACTTCTTATTCCGTATTCCGTTCTTCTTATTCCGTATTCCGTTCTTCTTATTCCGTATTCCGTACTTCTTATTTTCCGTATTTCGTACTTCTTATTCCGTACTTCAAATTCCGTATTCCGTTCTTCTTATTCCGTATTCCGTACTTCTTATTTTCCGTATTCCGTTCTTCTTATTCCGTATTTCGTACTTCTTATTCCGTATTCCGTTCTTCTTATTCCGTATTTCGTACTTCTTATTCCGTATTCCGTTCTTCTTATTCCTTATTCCGTTCTTCTTATTCCGTTCTTCTTATTCCGTATTCCGTACTTCTTATTCCGTTCTTCTTATTCCGTATTCCGTACTTCTTATTCCGTATTCCATACTTCTTATTCCGTATTCCGTACTTCTTTTTCAGATGACGTTTTGGGCCTTGTTATTTGCCCTCATGGACGTATGAATAATATGCAATAATTATAATAAGTCAATATCTTTGCATCTTCTAGGTATCTATCATCACGTCTTTTAGTCTGATACGATACCTCTCTGCGGGAGGATCTGACAAACTTCCCGTAAGAGGTCGCGTTGAGAGAACTTTCTCTCAACATCAGCGTCGATGATTCTTTAATCTCAACACGAGAGTGCAGCACATCATATTTTTGTGTTTAGAAAACGTAAACGGGAAGTTCCGAAGGGAAGATAACAAAGGCCGTGCTATAACATTGTTGAGGATATGTTGTCGTTTCTGAGCGCCATGGCATCTACACTGAAAGGGTGTACTATCGAGTTGTGTTCTGTGTGGGCAAAAAGGGAAAAAGAAGGGAAAAAAACCCTGAAAGCTGATTGGTTAAACAAATTTTACGCACTCTTCATAAAGATTGGACTGTCAAAGTTTGCTTTAGGTTCCCCTGACACGACCTCCTCTGAATTGTTTGTCAGATCTTTGCGCAGAGAAGTATGGTATTGGAGGTAACGACCTCATTTTAACGAAAAATTGGAAGGTTGGTATCAATGCCTGACACTGATGTCACGATGCGGTTGATGGATAACAATCTGGTCATGGTGCTGTAAATAGTTAACAGTATGTTTATGATGTGGTAACAAAGTTGTCACGATGCGGTCAACGGTTTACAATAATTTTGAATTGTCTGCTGAAATGTCGCTACTGCAGACATCCCGCTGTCTGATTGTTTTCATGACATGTTTTCATGAATATAAAAAGTGATGCTGGCATCACCGGCCCGTTGATAAAATTTCGTGCTTACCATCGACTGATTGCTCGAATTTAGCATTATTCCAGCAATATCAGGACGGGGGACCCCAGAAACATGCTTCACACATTGTACCCATGTTGGGAATAGAAACCGGGTCTTAGGCGTGACGAGCGAACGCGTTAACCACAAGGCCACCCACCACCCCTCTTAATTGAATAACGTTAACCAACAATCAGTGCTTCTTGTAATTTTCTGATATTTTCTTCTGTAATAGAAGAGCGAAAGGTGCAATGCTTCTCTTTATAAGTACATCTGAGAAGTTCAGTGTTTTTTTAAATAATTATGTACCTACTAGCTTCTTGGCACACAAAGACGTCAAACTCGGCGATGTACGGGTCAGATGTATGACGTAGACACTCTTTGAACTTATTCAATGGGTGTTTCTTTGAAGACTCATTATACTTGTAGCAAGACAACATGTCTTAGATTGCAACACAGGGCACTGTAATTGTCGCCATGTTCATGCAAGTCCGGCGCTGGCTTTGATGCGTTGCAGCGTCATTATGGAAACGTCAAGTTTTCAAGTTTTGTAATTGACGGAAGGCTTTCGCAAAGAGTGTTTGAACAAACGCGCCCGTGCCGTGGTGCAGGTAAATCAGCATTGTTGTATTGTCGGATAAGCCATTAATGTACACAGATGTTACAAACACAAGTCCTTTGCATACGCTCTTAGGTCACATAAACAATCTACCTCAGGATGTAGAAGCCACGCGAAACAAGAGACGTTATTTTACCATGCAGCAGCACCATAATTACAAACTGTTATTTTCGATTAAGTTGTTTGAAGTCATCTGCTAATCAATATCGTGAATTAGAAGGATAAATACGTTTACTGAATAATAAACACCGAGGGTCATCAACGTTTGGCTCTGGTGTAAGATGAGTATCTACCCAATTATATGGAATACTACAAGGGACATTGTCGCATTGTCGCCCTTCCAAAAACAAGCAAAAAGTGTCAAAATTAGCAAAAGCGCGACATTGCGACAATGCCACAACACGACATTTTGGCCATTTGTCGCATTGTCGCGCTTTGAGTAATCTTTTTTATTTTACCAAAGCGCGACAACGCGACATTTGTCAAGGTCAAAATATGTCGCGTTGTCGCATTGTCGCCCCATAAAAAATGTGTAAAAAAGGCATTAAATGCCCTATATATACCCTATATGTAATACTTCTTTACGGAGGTGTATTAAGCTTTGGATAAGGGTTATACATATGCCCAGCAATAGATATACTCACTCACTCTGTCAAGGATGTGTTGTACAGTTTCCGTTTTGTTTGAATCTTCCAGGAAGTGGACAGTGTTCTGATGGATTTTAAACAAAATGAATGAGTGAGTGAGTGAGTTGGGTTTAATGCCGCTTTTAACATTATTCCAGTTATATCACTGCGTGTCAGCTTAATGTGGTAGGAAAGCCCAAAGTGATGCAGTTCTCAGACGTTTACCACTTTGGTGAAACCCACCAGCACGGGTATGGTGCTGACAAACCTAGAAACATAATCGGGTCGAACCGGGATTCGAACCCACAATCATATGTTCTGGCGTGTCCAAGGGACGCAACTCTGCACAGTGAATTGCGGCTCCTTAGACGACCGGGCCACCCGTGTCCCCTTAAAACAAAGAGTTAGCGATATGTTACCTCAAGAGTGGTTATGTTGTCTACAATCTAGTAGTAGCTATGATTTTTACTCGGCATTTAGTTAGAACCTGAGTTCTATGGCATAGATCGTTCATATGAGTTATGTCGTCGCGAGTTGACAAAATTCCGTACAGGTGTGTCCAAATTAAATGTGGAACAAGGAATATATGCCGGTGTAAATAAGATTCAGCGCTTATGTGCCAAATGTAATTTACATTTACTAGAGGATGCGTTTCATCTCTAAGGTATAAAGTATATCGCACAATGTTCTATACAGTCCTTTGTAAAATTCCGCAGACGATTTCGCACCGTCTGGTCATGTACTCTTACACCAGTTGCCTGATGCAATCGTTCTGACTAATCTGTCCTGGGCTGGAGTTGTTGCCCTTGGGCGTCCAGATTAGGGTGACCCGTGAAGATCCGGGGTAGAATAGGTCTTCAGCAACCCATGCCTGCCGTAAACAGCGACTATGCTTGTCGTAAAAGGCGACTAACGGGGTCGAGTGGTCAGGCTCGCTGACTTGGTTGATGCATGTCATCTGTCCCAATTGCGTGGATCGATGCTCACGATGTCAATCACTGGATTGTCTGGTCCAGACTCAATTATTTACAGACCGCTGTCATAAAGGTTGAATATTGCTGAGTGCGGCGTTAAATAACAAACCAACCAACCAAACAGAGTGGGGTCGATCATTTGTCGTGTTTGTTGGCATCATGGATCAGGCCCACAATCTGCTGTTGACAGATTGAGAAATATGCAGTGTTTGGGTAACAATGTTCTGACGTGTGCCCACCTGCAACATGCCCATGTCACGTAAAGGTTCAGCACGTTGTAAACGTCACATGATCGATGCTGTTGCTTAGTTAATGATTAAATGGGTTGAATCAAGTGTCTTAAGCATTTGGTTCCAAGAAAACAATATGCGTAAGCTCACACCCGAGTGAGTATGGTTTTCACATCGCTTTTAGCAATACTCTAGCAATATCACGACTGGGACACCAGAAATGGGCTTCAAACTCAGGTCTTTGGCGTGACAAGCGATAACCACTAGGCTACCCAACCGCCCCCACAACCGAGTGACAATGGTCACTTGCACATGATGTCTGAGGTCATGTGCTTCATCACTGTTGTAAGGTCATGTTTGGGGGCTTTATTTCTTCGGAAATGTTGTTGACAAATAAATCACTTTCATTGACATTGGTGTATCTTCCTGTAGTTTCATCTCAAAACAAAATATCCCGTACATTTTTTGCATAGTTTATTATGGTCTGTCCGTTGCGAATTCAACTCAATGCCTTTTATGGGCGCAAATCACTTTTGGGAGCTGTGACCGATGGCAGGGATTGTACAGAGAGCTCCCCCGAATGACCGTTGCTGTGAGGAGCTTCGGATCTGAGCAACTAAGGGATGCAACTCTGCACATTGTTTCCACCTATTAATCTGTTGGGCCATCTGGACCTGCCCTCCATATGACACTCCAGAGGAACAGCATAATAATATCATGGTGACTTCCAGCTATCACCTGGGGCGGTCGGGTAGCCTAGTGGTTAAAGCGTTCGCTCATCACGCCGAAGACCCGGGTTCGATTCCGACATGGGTACAATGTGTGAAGCCCATTTCTGGTGTCCCCCGCCGTGATATTGCTGGAATATTGGTAAAAGCAGCGTAAAACCATACTCACTCACTCACTCACTCTAGCTATCACAACCCTTTCAAATCACACAGGAGCTGTACAGGCTCAAACCAAACCACCATTTTCCGCATTCAAACACAAAACAACAATATCAACATTTAAGTTTTTATTGTATAGTATATATAATAATGGCAATATCACAGTGCAGATTCACTCACGACAGACCACGGACATCCTAGCATCCGTATGTACATGCATGAGCTATGTCGGACAGCCACCGTCGTCCGCTACAAGGACTAGTCTACCAGACACTGGTACAAGAGCCCAGCACTGTCAGCAGTACGATACATCACAACAGCTGGCTGATATCACATAGAATGGAATGGTAGATGCCAACATAAATACTTTGTACTTGGATCAGGACAAAATCAACACTGAATTCCACTCCCTTCTAAAACTAGTGGCAAAGAAGGCATCAGATCCAGCTTGAGAGCACATCTTAGTTTAATATTCCTTGTCTGACATTATTTCATTACACATTAAGAGCACACTTCCAAAAGGAAAGTCTAAGAAATGACAAGATTAAAGCATGATTGTGTAGAAGTTAAAACCAAAAGTGACTGAGGACATCAACAAACTAACAAATCACAGACGAAGCAGCATTTAATTCATTGTCCTCAGATGATCTAAAATGGCTGTCAGCTGTCCCAAACCTTCAATCAAGTCTCTCCTTGTAAGGTAAAACTGAAAACTTTCTGGATTCTCTGTTATATCACATACTTCCTTCTTACACCAACGAGTTATCCCAACTTGCCACTTCTGAGTCAAAACCTCAACGCATAGCCACCTCACACAGAACAGTATCTCACAAAAGAGACACTGTGTCACATGGCTGCTCTCATGACATGGATATGTTCAAACTTTGCTGAAGGACCATCTTTCAAGGTTTTTGCAATGAAGTAGTGAACTGAGGTACCATCTTTCAAGGTTTTTGCAATGAGGTGGTGAACTGAGGTACCATCTTTCAAGGTTTTTGCAATGAAGTGGTGAACTGAGGTACCATCTTTCAAGGCTTTTGCAATGAAGTAGTGAACTGAGATACCATCTTTCAAGGATTTTGCTATGAAGCGGTGAATTGAGGTTCAATCTTTCAAGGTTTTTCTTTAGAAGTGGTGAGTTGAGATTACTGTTATCAGAGTAAAGTGTACCACTTATTCCCATGGTCAACTGATTACAAGTTATAGTAACACAGTAACATTTCCCAATTACTGACTGGCAGTGAATCAAGTTCTTCTCCTCCAGTGTAGCGTACCTGGCACCAGTCCTGCTAATCCAGCAGCAGCACTGCAGCAGTCATCTCTCCTGCTTCAGCCCTTACTGAACACTTCAGCCCTTACTGAACACTTCAGCAAGAGCTGGTGAAAGAGGACTGCATGGCCCGCTGCTGGGCACTACAATACTGAAGGGTCCTCCAATATAAATAACACAGATGAATATACAGCAGAGTCTCTATACACAACTAGCATACAACATTCTAGTAGAACATCATTCAAGTCCCATATGAACACATACATCTTGCTATCCTAGCACACATCCAGACTTAGCTGGCATAAGGAACTGGGTTTATTATTATTAGTGTTTCTGTTTTTCAACATTTTACTTAATGTAAAATTAAAATAGAAAGTATTTTCATTCCTGCCAACAATGAAAATATTTCTGAGAAAGAAAAGACGACAGTACCAAGATTAAATCCATTTGAAACAATGGAGTGTCTTCTTCATAAATGTTGTTTATTCTGAAAATAGTTAGGGAAAGATGGCTTTCCTAGTTTGGTTCCTCTTCATAACTGTCAGACTTTCCGGAGGACTCTAAGGTTATTCCTCCTCAACAAGCCAAAACAGAAATGTTGCCCCATTTGAATGAATTCAGTTTTCCTTCTAATAGTAATGCGAGTCATCTAAAGCAGTAGATGTACTCATTCAAAAGGAAGAACACTTTGTCTATGTGCATGGATGGTAGACAAGCCTGGAGAACATCCCAGGATCAACTGATACGTGTCTGTGGGCATAGCACTGGATTAAAACAAGATACCTAACTTCTTGAAAATAGTCGAAACTTCGAAAGATGACACAAGATGCATTTGTTCATATGAGACACATGGTCATAACCATACTACAGTCACCAATATGAAAATAAATAAATATACACATTTCTACACTTAGCTAGAGAGGTTTCTACTGACATAGATAATGGCTTTGGTATGGTGCACAATAACACGTGTCATACAACCAATACAAGCCATACATAGCCATAGGAAGTCTCTAAGGCCAAAAAACAGACAGAAAATGGCCCAAATCTTTCCCCTCAAATTTTCAGTCCTTGATTATGGCTGTGCATAGAATGAGGATTCAACTTGAACATCCTTCAAGAATAATAATACTTAGAAACATATTCTATACAATGCTATATACATTGGGTTGAATGAAAATAATACATTTATATGATGATATGCTCCGGTATTACATTATGTAAGCATGTAACCATGACAACTTGGCATGGGTTACCATAGTTACACAGGTCAGCATGAAGTCTTGTAAAACAACACTGGTCCACTGCTTCTGCTTGGACAGGCCAACTGATGGACGGATGGATGGACGGACAGACATGACCAGATGGGTGATGGCTCATCGAGGTTTGGGTGAGCGGGCGAGACTGTGTTTCTCCACCTGGCAGGTGAGGTCGCGGACTTTGTCTGACCAGTACTCGCTGCTCTCCTGGAGCTGGATGGACAACTGGAGTGAAAACAGAGGTCAGTCAGTATAACAGAGGTCAGTATGTATGAAAGAAGTCTCTCAGTAAACAGAGATCAATCAGTACAACAGTGAGTGAGTGTAACAGAGGTCAGTATGTATGAAGGAGGTCTGTCAGTACAGCACAGGTCAGTCAGTACAACGGAGGTCAGTTAGTATAACAGAGGTTAGTCAGTACAACAGAGGTCATCCTGACACTCCTTTCACACAGGCAACATAATAGAGTGTGCTTAATCCCACCTTAAACACTCTCAACCCTCACATGAACTGCAGGTCAGTCAGATTTATTTTGTCATGTTATATATGATCATTTAGAAAATTTGAAAATGAACAACCCATATACTGATGGAACAAATAAGGGAACATAACGATGTAACAAAGGAAGATACTACTACTACTCCACGAACTCGGCCACTCGGTCCCGCAGCTGGTGCTTCTGGCCACGATACAAGTAGTGAGTCACACAGTCCCTTCTATCTGGCAAACATGATACTTTTAATGCAAGTTTATTCAACTATTAAAAGAGAGTGTTTTCCAAGGTAACTAGCACAGTGGTCACACTGATATTTCATTGTATCATTTCCAGTTTCAATCCCAATACAGTAAAGTTACTAATGAACAAAGTCTAAATTAATTCCACTTTTCATATGTCAGTCTCCCAGAATTCTACATATGATTCTACGCTATATTCCAGGTTTCTGTTTGAAATGGAGGTGAAATATATTGAAACGGAGAGGCTGAACTAGTATACACATTGGTTACACTCTGCAAGAAAGCATCAAGCCACAATATTCACCAGCTGATCATGCAAAAACCACCACAGGACAGAAAAGCAGGGAGTGAGAACAGTTGAAGCATTTCCTGTGAGAGGGACAGCTCCAGGATCACAGAAGCCATGACACTACCTACACACATCATACAACTTGATTTCAACCTGTTTTGAAACAAATTGTCTACACACTAGCTTTAGTCTCAATGTTAAAGTTTTAAAAGAAATGACGGGATAGTAGGTTGGTAGGTTGGTTAGTCATGGACAAAAAATTAATTGAAAGACTACAACTAGTCTGTTAGCCTGTGATTACTGAGGGACTAATTGTTTTGGCCTAAATATAATTTTGTTTCATAAACTACTGGTCTGAAATAAGCAGTCAAACTGAAGGCAAATGAAGATCCGGGGTAGAATAAGTCTTCAGCAACCCATGCTTGTCGTAAGAGGCGACTAACGGGATCAGCCAAGTCAACAAGCCTCATCACACAATCAGCCAAGTCAACAAGCCTCATCACACAATCAGCCAAGTCAACAAGCCTCACCACACAATCAGCCAAGTCAACAAGCCTCATCACACAATCAGCCAAGTCAACAAGCCTCATCACACAATCAGCCAAGTCAACAAGCCTCACCACACAATCAGCCAAGTCAACAAGCCTCACCACACAATCAGCCAAGTCAACAAGCCTCATCACACAATCAGCCAAGTCAACAAGCCTCATCACACAATCAGCCAAGTCAACAAGCCTCACCACACAATCAGCCACGTCAACAAGCCTCACCACACAATCAGCCAAGTCAACAAGCCTCACCACACAATCAGCCAAGTCAACAAGCCTCACCACACAATCAGCCAAGTCAACAAGCCTCACCACACTATCAGCCAAGTCAACAAGCCTCACCACACAATCAGCCAAGTCAACAAGCCTCACCACACAATCAGCCAAGTCAACAAGCCTCACCACACAATCAGCCAAGTCACTAAGACTGACCACCAAACATCTAGTCGGCAAGCATCAGTGACCAGAGACGTATTCAGAGCTGGACTCCTCACAAGGTCAAGCACACAGCAATATGCCTGGGCCAAATCTGTTACATGGTTAGACTATACGACAAGATAGAAGTTACACCTTCTAAAACAGATGACAACCTTCCTTCATTCTGGAGAGTACAGCACCAGTGTACTACAGGAGTGGGAGCTTCTATGTAAGTCAAGTCGGCCTTAATAATCAAACATACTGGATGAGCTACATTCAACCAAGAGTGAGTGAGTGAGTTAGGTTTAACGCCGCTTTGAACAGTATTCCAGTTGTATCGAGGCATATCAGCCAAATTTTGGAGGAAAGCCCAAAGTGATCCAGGTCTCAGACGTTTACCACTTCGGTGAAACCCATGAGCACGGGTATGGTGCTGACAAACCTAGAAACATAATCGTGGATGATGATGGGACAAGGGGGAGAAGGTGCTGCAGTCCCATCAACAGAAGACTTGATGCATGCAGTAAAATCTAGGAGACAGCCTTTTTTGCCTTCTTCTTGTATAGAACAATGCAGACATTTTAGTGTAGTTTTTACTTCAGGAGCATGACCTCTTCCATAAACAGTTATATATGATATCAGTCTGTGACTTTAGCCACTAGTCTGTAGCATGGGCCTAGCTTAATTTATTATGGTCAGGTAAGATCTACCAGTTATTGTCCAAATGTTCAGATTACAGCCTACTGACATACCGTATTTGACGTAATGAGCGCCCCGCTCTAATAAGCGCCCATATTTGCTAATATATTGAATAGCTAGTGCACAATCCCAATTAGCACCCCTTCCGATTGATCAATGTACACAAGATTTATCTATTCGTGTATAATACGCACTCGTGTGGTATATGCACCCTTAATTATGGGCAATTAATTTCTGGAAAAAATATCTGTCATGTATAATACGCACAGACTTTTCTTTTGTATCATTTCAGGCTGTTAGCATAAACCATGAAATTTACGATCTTTCAACTCTGTTTTTTTTTCTCTCCTGAAAATTATATTCTAATAAGGGCCCCCTATTTCTAATTTAGAGAGCGCCCTGGGCGCTTATTACGTCAAATACGGTATTCAGGTTCCACTCCACCAAATCAGAATCAGTTGTTCGGCCAGCTGCCTTCGTAGAAAGTGCAGTGAGAAACTGCAGCTGTGATTGGATGATATTGTGTAACATTTATGTTTTTCAAATATACATCCATCCAGTAATTAAAACAGACCATGTTTTTCTGTATTTAGTCTTTGTTTTCTTTAAAATTATTACTTATACTCAGTGTGTCCACAGATAGTTTCAGGTAAGTGGCATTTAAATTGGTACTGGGGTTGGTGTGTTTAGCTTCGAGCTGGTAAACAATACCAATATTTTATTGCAGCTTTAAGGCCAGGCTATGCATACATGGATTGGCTGTTGAATCCCTAAATATATCTTTTTTAAAACATAACATTACCACAGAAGTTTATGGGAAAACATTTGGTGGTGTGTAACCTCCAGGTGAGTTAAAGGCACAGACAGGGAAAGGTCGACATTAGTGCGAGTAGCACATAACATGAGTAATAGCTGTTAGTGAAGTACAGGCGATGTCCGACAGAGGAATGGCGTTTTAGTTGACAGCATTCACACCATGCCACCCCACAACACCACAACACAACAACACAACAGACAACACAACAGACAGACAGACATTGCACTAACCTAGACATTATTTCCCTGATGGGCTATGTTTCTGTGCAGAAAACAAATCAAACAACATGTTAATATCTAGTTGAAAAAATCATGTTAAGTGACAATGTTATTCTTATAACAAAAATTGTACTTATTTCTCTAGAAAACACCAGTGTACAATTAAAAGTGAACAACAAACAACATGACCATAGAAATATAGCCATATTTTACAGGAACATAAATAATTTTTCAAAATAGAAGTATATAATTTAGAAGCATTGGTTACATTACACACCTTTAAGCATACATCTAACATCTGCACTGAGGTAAACAAGAAGCAAGCTGGTTATCACACAGGAGTACTTGGGAGGCCATTAATACAATATGACAGCTTGCAGGCTCAACAAACACGTATATACAATGAAAATAATCATATACTGATTAATAATATTTATAATAATACTGCTACTTCTAAATTTCCAAACTCCAAATTACAAACTAGCAACTTCTCATGAAGCCATCTAGCAATGGACCTGATGGCGATCTATAATAGATGTTAATGTGACAAGGTGTGAACTAGGGAGTTGGACCTACCTCGCCCACTCTCTGTATCCAGTAGGCCTTGTCCAAACTGTGGGGGTCGGCCCCCATCTCGTCTGCTGCACGACTCAGCGCTGCCTGGGTCTGCAAAGGTTTAACAATGTGCTTAATAGGACTGGGACGAGTCCAAATTCAATATCTGGGTACCCATCACCTTATTACCCGACCCTACCCGGTTACCCACGGTAGGTCTCAAGAAATAGGTACAAAATGTCCGATTGGGTATTTTTTTACCATAGCCCTGGCAAAACGTATGTCTCAAATAATCCAGTCATGCAAACACTGAAGTGTCTTTATTCAACCATATGAAAAGTCAGAAGGAATGTGTGCATGATCAGAAAGAAATGCGAACATTAGTGACGTGTAGTGTAACCATTAGAATTCCAGATAATTTTTGTCATTAAACAATATATCACATGACTAATCAGGGATCCGGGTAGTCCTGTGGTAACCCGGGTCCTACTCAGTACCCACCCGACCTGGGTACCCAAGTTACCCGTCCCACCCATAGTGCTTAGTCAGCGATATTACAGTCATACCACAGCAGCTTGAAATTTTTCTAGTCTTGATAAAAGGAATGGTTGACGGTGGGAGCGGATATCTACACTATTAAGTTACCATAACAACCAGACAGGACACATATAGATACCATTCACATGTGATACCATATCTCAGCAGCTGGAAAGTAATCAAGTCTTGATCAAATATAGCAGCATTTGATTCAGGCTAACATAGAACAGACATTATGTCTTATTTAGTACAATGGGCAAGAGGGTAGCCTGGTGGTTAAAGTGTTCGCTTGTCACGTCCAAGTGAGTGAGTTGGGTTTAACGCCGCTTTTAACTGTATTCCAGTTATATCACGGCGTGTCAGCTTAATGTGGGAGGAAAGCCCGAAGCGATGCAGGTCTCAGACGTTTACCACTTCTGTGAAACCCACGTGCACGGGTATGGTGCTGACAAACCTAGAAACATAATTTGGGCGAACCGGGATTCCAAACCACAGTCATAGGTTTCTGGCGTGCCCAAGGGATGCAACTCTGCACAGCAGATCGCGGTGCCTTAGACGACTGGGCCACCTGTGCCCCCCTTGTCACGTCAAAGACCTGGGTTTGATTCCCCACATGGTTACAATGTGTGAAGCCCATTTCTGGTGTCACCCGCCATGATATTGCTGGAATATTGATAAAAGTGGCGTAAAACCATACTCACTCACTTTTTGGTACAACTGTATGTGAAGCAATGACAGAGTGAGACAATGATTCAAATGGTACCATTGTCATGCAACCCATTATACAAAATAATACCATTATTCCTAGCAATCGTTTTTAATGGTTCCACAGTCATGCAAGCCATTTTACAGAAAGGTACCCTTATTCCAGCATATTCCCCCTCATATATGAAGTATTAATGAAAAAACACACAATGAGTTTCAAGTGACAAGTGACAAGCTCTGGTTGAAGGTTAATCAGAGATCAGAGAGTTGGACAGCGTTCACATAGGTTAGGGAGTTCCCTCTAGCAGCCTAGTGTTACCATAGCAACAACTCCCTCTCTACCTGTCTGTCCTCCCAGTCCCGTTCTGCTGGGGACACATGGATTCCGTCTGTGAGTCTCTCCTGAAATACATAGCTGTTACATGTACCCCGGCCCCTCTATTTACTCGCACAGAACTGACATAGGCTTGATGTACACCCGACATTGGCCAGAAATAGGCCTGACACAGACCCAACACAGGACGGACATAGGCCTGACATAAGCCCAACATAAGCCTGACATAGGCCCAACATAAGTCTGACATAGGCTCAACATAAGCCTGACATTGGCCTAACATAAGTCTTGTATAGGCCCAACATAAGCCTGACATAGGCCCAACATGAGCCTGACATAGGCCCAACATGAGCCTGTCAAAGGCCCTCATAAGCCTGTCATAGGCCCATCATAAGCCTGACATAGGCCCATCATAAGCCTGAAATAGGCTCAACATAAGCCTGACATAGGCCCTCATGAGCCTGTCATAGATCAATCATAAGCCTGACATAGGCTCAACATAAGCCTGATATAGACGTAACATTAACCGGACATAGGCCCCAAAATAATGTGACCTAGGTCCAACATTTGAGATTGTTTGGCTACTACTTGAGTTCTGTGATAGTCTGATAATCCATTCTCAAAAAGGTTTGGCTGTCAGTTCATCATGGTCACACTTATCACAAAACCTGTCAGGAAGACGCAGTAGGAACATACATCATGACACAAGCATGACTCCCTGAAATCCTACCCCAACAATTAAAGGTACTTCTTCCCATGTAGCAGTATTCAAGGACTAGCAGCTGATCCCTGTAAGGTACTCACCGCCTTCTCGATGTCGCTGCCGCGGTACAGCAGGCCTTGCTCTCCAATCATCCGCTGATGCATCTTGGTGTCGTTGTGTGACTTGATGCTGCTCAGCATCTGCTCCTTGCTCTCCACCTGCAGCTCCAGGGTCTGCCTCGTCGCCACCTCGCGGTCCAGCTCACCACGCAGTCGCACATTCTCCTTCTGGACCGCACTCAACTGTAGGCAAGGAGGATGTGTTTTCAACAGTTAGTGTGTTTGTTGTTTAACGCTGCTCTTAACAATATTCTAGCTCTCTCACAGCAGCCTGTAAATTATCGAGTCTGGACCAGACAATCCAGAAATCATTATTGTGAACAACAATCATGCGGTCGAGATGAGATGACATACAATCAACCAAGTCACAGAGTCTGCCGCCTCTTGACCAGCATAGGCTGCTGGCAACCAATACCAACCCAGTATCCCCACAGGGTGCTGTGAACGGTATTTCAGTCATACACAGCTAGTCTGCTTCATGTGGGAGGAAAGCCCAAAGTGATGCAGGTCTCGGACGTTTACCACTACGGTGAAACCCACGAGCATGGGTATGGTGCTGACAAACCTCACCACCTAATCAGGGAAAACCTGGGATCCAAACCCCAAATCACAGATTTCTGGCATGCCTAAGGGACGCTGCACCTCAGGCAACTTCACCATGCCCCCTGTAAGCAGGAACACAGATAAAACGTGAGTACAATAGACCTGTCAACTCCTTACAAGACAGGTAATCATGTCCTGTTGCTTGTGCCACCTACCTGCTGACTGAGTTGTTGAATATTTTCTATGTTTGATTTTAATCTTGCATGGAGGTCTTCTATTGTGTATACTTTAGATTTGAGTTCTTGATCTTGTTCAATTCTGCAAGAAAAGAAACAAAGTCACAACTCTATTCATCATGAGATGTGGTTCAGAGATGGGGTCATAAGGCTATTCCATTTTTGGTTTACATCATTATTGGTTTATTAAATGGCTTCTTTGTGTTGAAACCACTTACAGTTGGGTAAAAATGGAAAGGATAGGCAAAGTTACAAATTTGACATAGTTATGTATTTATGGCTGGACAAACGTTTGGAACTGAAAGCTTAAGAAATGTTTGGTTACTGAAAGCTTAAGAAATGTTTGGCTACTGAAAGCTTGACGAATCTTAGTAATGATGGTTTGACAAATCTTTGGTAATTACAGTTTGACAAATGCTTGATACAATGGCTTGACAAACATTTGGAACGGGCAGCTTGACAAACATTTGGAACAGGCAGCTTGACAAACATTTGGAACAGACAGGTTGACAAACATTTGGAATGGACAGCTTGAGAAACATTTGGAACGGGCAGCTTGAGAAACATTTGGAACAGACAGGTTGACAAACATTTGGAACAGGCAGCTTGACAAACATTTGGAACAGACAGGTTGACAAACATTTGGAACGGACAGCTTGAGAAACATTAGGAACGGGCAGCTTGACAAACATTTGGAACAGGCAGCTTGAGAAACATTTGGAACGGACAGCTTGACAAACATTAGATGGTTTGGCAAATGCTTTATCATGTCGGCTTCATGAAAATTAATCCTGTTTGGCTGATGAATGCTTGGTACTGTCAACTTGAGAACTATTTCATACTGGCTGGACGAATTACAACTGTTTGGTACTGCTACTTGACAAGTGCTTGTACTCACTCGTGTTCCTCGAGGCGTGACTTGAGCTGGTTGAGGAGCACCTGTTGGTGGGTGGAGTGACTCTGGAGAGCCTGCAGCACACAAAGGTCAGGGTCACATTAACTGTCAGGTCGGGACACTAGCTATTTAGATACATGCATAAAACGAGCTGATCATGCATACACATACAGATAAACAGCGAAAATATACTTAGGGAAAGAATAAGGAAACACTTAGTTTAGACACAGTAAATTGATATGCTGTCATGTTTGCAGCTGGAAACAATGCACACTATCGCATCTCAACTTTTGATTTTGACATGGTGAATTTGTATGCACGCTATTTCAAATGTACTGACAGTAGAGCTATCCCTATATTTCTCATTGTTCCCTTATTTGTTTCCATCAATATACATTCAAATCTTCCTGCCTGCGTGACACAGAGTGTGGACAAACTTGTGGACAAGAACAGTCAGGCATATCCCTCGATACTCAACAATGATAAGTAGTAGTAAATAACCTACATTATACTTCTGATACTGTATGATTCCAAATTCAGTTTTAAAAGTTTCAATCTATATGTGACCTTGCTCTACATTGAAACACAGTGTGTTTAACATCAATCGTACTTCTGCTCTGTGATCACATGACTGACCTTGAACTTGTCTCCCTCTGCTCGCCTCTCCTCCAGTTCTATCCGGATCTTGTTGTTCTGCTTCTGATACTTCTGTACCTGCTCCAGCAGCTGCCTGTAACACAGAGGGCGCCACATGACACAGAGGGAGCCACATGACACAGAGGGCGCCACATGACACAGAGGGCGCCACATGACACAGGGGGCACCACATGACACAGAGGGCGCCACATGACACAGAGGGGGCGCCACATGACACAGAAGGCACCATATGACACAGAGGGCGCCACATAACACAGAGGGGGCGCCACATGACACAGAAGGCACCACATGACACAGAGGGCACCACATGACACAGAGGGTTGCCATATGACACAGGGGGCACCACATGACACAGGGGGCACCATATGACACAGGGGGCACCACATGACACAGAGGGCACCATATGACACAGGGGGCACCACATGACACAGGGGGCACCACGTGACACAGAGGGTGCTATATGACACAGAGGGCACCATATGACACAGGGGGCACCATATAACATAGGGGGCACCACATGACACAGAGGGTGCTATATGACACAGGGGGCACCACATGACACAGAGGGTGCTATATGACATAGGGGGCACCACATGACACAGAGGGTGCTATATGACACAGAGGGCACCACATGACACAGAGGGTGCTATATGACACAGGGGGCACCACATGACACAGAGGGTGCTATATGACACAGGGGGCACCATATGACACAGGGGGCACCATATGACATAGGGGGCACCACATGACACAGAGGGTGCTATATGACACAGGGGGCACCACATGACACAGAGGGCACCACATGACACAGGGGGCACCATATGACATAGGGGGCACCACATGACACAGAGGGCGCTATATGACACAGGGGGCACCACATGACACAGGGGGCACCACATGACACAGAGGGCACCACATGACACAGAGGGCACCACATGACACAGGGGGCACCACATGACAAAGAGGGCACCACATGACACAGAGGGTGCTATATGACACAGGGGGCACCACATGACACAGAGGGCACCACATGACACAGGGGGCACCACATGACACAGGGGGCACCAACTGACATAGGGGGCACCACATGACACAGAGGGTGCTATATGACACGGGGCACCACATGACACAGAGGGCACCACATGACACAGAGGGCACCACATGACACAGGGGGCACCATATGACACAGGGGGCACCACATGACACAGAGGGCGCTATATGACACAGGGGGCACTACATGACACCACATGACACAGAGGGCACCACATGACACAGGGGGCGCCATATGACACAGGGGGCACCTCATTACAGAGGGAGCCAAATGACACAGAGGGCACAGGGGTCGAGTTAACTGCTGTCCAGTAGGACCGTGGCCAGTTAAAATAACAAAGGGCTTGCTGACACGTAAGGTAGATGGCCTGTGTGGCTAGTCTTCTCCGTGTATGTTTAATTTTTTTTAATGGGATCATCTCAGTAGAATGACAACTGGCTGCCATTTCGTTATGTTGTGTACAACAACTTCTTTATTTGATAAAAAATCGCCATCAAATGAGGCAAATGGAAGCCAAGATTTAATCTCCGTCATGGAGAGTAAGGAGTTCAATTTTCAGAACCCCACTAGATGGAACACGAGCTCAGGTTCGGCCACTTCATGGCCTCCACCATTTTGTTGTAGGCCAGTAGGTTTTGAGAAGGGCCAGTAACTCTTAAAAGGTGCAAGCCTTGCTGGATACACACAAATCTTGACTCATGCCACATGATTCAGAGAGGGTGCCACATGATTCAGTGGGCGCCACATGATTTTGAGAGGGCGCCACATGATTCAGAGAGGGCGCCACATGATTCAGAGAGGGCGCCCATGATTCAGAGAGGGCGCCACATGATTCAGAGAGGGAACCGTATCACTCAGAGAGGGAACCGTATCACTCAGAGAGGGCGCCACTTGACACAATATTCATATATGACAAGTGTTCAAGCATTAGCTATTTTCATGAATAGGCAACAGAAAATGAGCTTGACAAATTCAACCAACATCGCAGGTCAACCTGGAGTCTACTGTGAGATCAGTCAGCACATTAACCATTGACCTACATACAGTTATTTCACAGTGGCACATAACCAAAAGGTAAGAATATATTTAAACTATGACATTAGGTTTGCGGTCTACTGACACTAATTAAGTGATGAGGGTATGAATTGAGGTGATGGAGGTACTTACTCCTTCTCGGCTGTCAGGTTCATGATGGCTTTACTCTGCTCCCTGCAAACACATCACAACATGAGCCACCATCCCACACAGTTCATTTCTTTGTTGTCTAACCAGCACTCAGTAACCTTCCATTTATATGACAATGTCAATCGAGAGGGTCCAGACAAAGCATTTAATGATATTGTGAGCAACGATACACATGCAATCAACAAAGTCACCGAGCCTGACCAAACTGATCCATTCGGTCGCCTTTTACAACAAGCATAGGTTGCTGGGGACCAATTCTAACCCTGAATCCCCATGGGGGAGTGAGTGAGCGAGTATGGCTTTAGGCCGCTTTTAGCAATATTCCAGCAATATCACGGCGGGGGACACCAGAAATGGGCTTCACACATTGAATCCCCATGGGTACACTGACATAATGACAGCTAGCCTGGTACACATGTACTTACTATGAGTTTATATAAATATAACGCACTCCTACAACTATTATTCTGTATACTTTCAAAAAACATCTTATAGAAAAAATAGATGTGTACAGGAAAATATTCTCACAAATGGTTTGTTATTACGATTAAGATAAAGTAGTCCTTTTACAAGTTAGAATTAACACTGCTTTTATAAAATGGCAATATTAAATCAGGTTGATTAAATGGTACAAGTAAAAGAAATGAAAGAATACAATGGAAACAGAAGTTAAGAAAGCATATGCAGTAAATGTGCAGTATTTGTGCAGAGTATGTCTGCAACTGACGTGATGCCAAGGAACATCATCATCTCCTGAAGCTGAAGCTGAAGCTGCTGCTGTAACCTTATCTCAGTTTGATGATGGTGTGGCGATGGTGTGGTGTGGTGTGGCGAGGCTGTGGTGTGGTGTGGTGATGGTGTGGCGATGGTGTGGCGATGGTGTGGTGATGATGTGGCGATGGTGTGGTGATGGTGTGGTGATGGTGTGGCGAGGCTGTGGTGTGGTGTGGTGATGGTGTGGCGATGGTGTGGTGATGGTGTGGTGATGGTGTGGTGATGGTGTAGCAATGGTGTGGTGATGGTGTGGTGATGGTGTGGTGATGGTGTGGCAATGGTGTGGTGATGGTGTAGCAATGGTGTGGTGATGGTGTGGTGATGGTGTGGTGATGGTGTAGCAATGGTGTGGTGAGGGTGTGGTGATGGTGTGGTGATGGTGTGGTGATGGTGTAGCAATGGTGTGGTGATGGTGTGGTGAGGGTGTGGTGATGGTGTGGCAATGGTGTGGTGATGGTGTAGCAATGGTGTGGTGATGGCGTGGTGAGGGTGTGACGATGGTGTGATGATGGTGTGACATTGGTCTGATGATGTGTGATGATGGTATGACGAAAGTGTGATGCAAAGTTAGTGATGATTATGAAATATTGGTGTGACGATGGTCAAATGATGGTGTGACGATGACTTGATGGTGATGTAAATGTGAGACAAGAGTAGGTGCAGAGATGACATACACAACCATGTCATTTCCATATTTCTTTCCATCAAAAAATCTTGGTTCTACTTGGTTCAGAAACATGTTAAATACTTCTAACAATGACATTCAGTGCTTCAGTGAAACTAGAACACAATGACAGGTGAAACACCATTGGATCCACAGCCCCCACAACACAGAAACCCATCAACCCATGTCACTCAGCTAGATGGCACATGTCTATACATCAACCGGGCAGCACTAGCAGAATGACAGACATCAATACAGCCATGCAGGAGACAGTGAAGGAAGTATGGTGACCAGGAGTGACAAGGAGGGTAGTGAGAATGACGAGGAAGGTAGCGAGAATGACGAGGAGGGTAGAGAGTGTAACAAGGGGGGTAGCCAGAGTGACAAGGAGGGTAGCGAGAATGACAAGGAGGGTCGTGAGAGTGCCAAAGAGGTTAGTGAGTGTGACAAGGAGGGTAGGGAGTGTGACAAGGAGGGTAGCGAGTGTGACAAAGAGGGTAGCGAGTGTGACAAGGGGGTAGTGAGAGTGACAAGGGGGTAGTGAGAGTGACAAGGAGTGTAGCGAGGGTGACAAGGGGGTAGCGAGAATGACAAGGAGTGTAGCCAGAGTGACAAGGAGGGTAGCCAGAGTGACAAGGAGTGTAGCCAGAGTGACAAGGAGGGTAGCCAGAGTGACAAGGAGGGTAGCCAGAGTGACAAGGAGGGTAGGGAGAATGACAAGGAGTGTAGCCAGAGTTACAAGGAGGGTAGCCAGAATGACAAGGAGGGTAGCCAGAGTGACAAGGAGGGTAGCCAGAGTAACAGGATGGTAGCCAGAGTGACAGGAGGGGAGCCAGAGTGACAAAGAGGGTAGCCAGAGTGACAAGGAGTGTAGCCAGAGTGACAAGGAGGGTAGCCAGAGTGACAAGGAAGGTAGCCAGAGTGACAAGGAGGGTAGGGAGAATGACAAGGAGTGTAGCCAGAGTTACAAGGAGGGTAGCCAGAATGACAAGGAGGGTAGCCAGAGTGACAAGGAGGGTAGCGAGAATGATAAAGAGGGTAGCCAGAGTGACAAGGAGGGTAGCGAAAATGACAAGGAGGGTAGCAAGAGTGACAAGGAGGGTAGCGAGAGTGACAAGGAGGGTAGAAAGAGTGACAAGGAGGGTAGACAGAGTGACAAGGAGGGTAGCCAGTTTTACAGGAGGGTAGCCAGAGTGACAAAAAGGTTATTGAGAGTGACAAGGAGGGTAGCCAGAGGAACAGGATGGTAGCCAGAGTGACAGGAGGGTAGCCAGAGTGACAAGGAGGGTAGCCAGAGTGACAAGGAGGGTAGCCAGAATGACAAGGAGGGTAGCCAGAGTGACAAGGATGGTAGCGAGAGTTACCTAATCTTGTTGCCCAGTTTCTCATTGGCAGCTCTGCAACACAACACAGGTGAGTCAACACAGGAACAGACCTACACAGTAGGTGAACACAAGGCATGCCTAGTAGGAATGGGTGGGAAACTTCAACCAGCGGCCATTACATGGGTTCAGTATTACACAGAGCTTAACTAGTGATCCACCAGGATTAGTGGGTGTCTGTTAATGTTGTCCTAAACCTTAGCAATATTCCCTTGGGTGAGAGCTGATCTGTGTCACACTGTCAGTCAGTTCACACATTGAAACAAGATGGCCATCTTTGTAGTCCAAGCAGAGGTTCATGAGATATACCCCAGATCCTCTCTGGGAGCCATGTCTGTGTACTAGGGACCTATCACACCCATAAGTAAGTGAGTATGGTTTTATGCCACACTTAGCAATATTCCAGCAATATCAAGGCGGGGACAAAAGAAATGGCTTCACACATTGTACCCACGTGGGGAATCGAACCCGGGTCTTTGGCGTGAAGAGCTAATGGCTTTAACCACTAGGCTACCCCACCGCTCAATCAGACCCACAATCCTCACAGGGAGAATAATAATAATAACATCTATTAATATAATCACAAAGTGATTAAGAATTTGGACTTTACAATTTTCGAGTAGGATAACAAGATTCTGTGCTCCAAGTAAGGCTGTTTGGCAGAGAATGTTAAAGTCAACAAAGCATATGGTTGAAGTTTCACACAAACACCCACTAAGAAATCAACATAAAACATTTCAAGCAAACACCACATAAATAAATGTTTTCAGAACCAGTATCACAAACAGAAGTCTAACATGGCAAATATAAAATATATACACAAATTACAACTGACCTCGCCATCAGTCAGGGACTGACAAACAAAATAAAAACATGAAAATCAGCTTTAAACTGCAACAAACTCTCATTCTTAATAAACAAGGGGAAAAATTCAAACCATTCCATGATGCCAACACATGCTAAATCCATCTCAACATCCGCTTTGTACACCAAACCCTGCCTTCACATAAAATATCAACTACAGACTACATGTACCTAATAAGACAAAAAAAGAAGGAAAGAAGACAGGTTTATTCTTTGTTCCCTGTTAATTTAGAAGGAACCATTTGTATTTACAAACATGTTCCCAAAGGTTTCACCCCTAAACAACACCTTTCAGCTTACACTCTACTATCAACAGCTGAGAATGGAATAAGTCTTGGTTTAGAAATTGTTTTTTAAGCAATAATTTATGAAAGCACAGTGAGAGAAATCAGCATAGTTTTAAACTTTTTATTTACTATTCAAAAGTTCACACCCATTTCTTTCATATGACTAGTTAATATGACATGTTATTTTTTCCAATTTTTTTCATAGGGGTATATAGTTAATCTGTCATGTCATGACAGATTAACTACAGTCATGTGAAGAAATCGGGTGTTCCTTAACTTTTTTTGAGTAGTATATTTTGAATTTTTGTAAAGCCAGACAAAAATGATGACTACTGTAGTGTATTCTGTTCCTACTGGGTTATCAGTAGGTGTAGCATAGTTTGGTTTACAAGTCGTATTCTTACACAATTCAACAAACTGCAGCAGACACTGGTTACTCTGAACCAAACACACCTTCATGGCATGCCTACACTGTGTGTAGGCACATTAACGTTGTTTATTGAAGGACTACAGGGCAATTTGGGAGAAGGAAGGGCAATTTGGAGTTCACTTCTCTGGAAGAAGGAAGGGCAATTTGGAGTTCGCTTCTCTGGAAGAAGGAAGGGCAATTTGACATTCACTTCTCTGGAAGAAGGAAGGGCAATTTGGAGTTCACTTCTCTGGAAGAAGGAAGGGCAATTTGAAATTCACTTCTCTGGAAGAAGGAAGGGCAATTTGAAATTCACTTCTCTGGAAGAAGGAAGGGCAATTTGGAGTTCACTTCTCTGGAAGAAGGAAGGGCAATTTGGAGTTCACTTCTCTGGAAGAAGGAAGGGCAATTTGGAGTTCACTTCTCTGGAAGAAGGAAGGGGAGTTTCCTGCTCTAAAAGGATGGAAGGGGAATTGAGAGGTTTCAGACTAAGAGAATAACAAGAGTCTGATTTCTGACATCCACGGCCGCGCTGCATGACACTCACTTCTGCTCCTGCACCCAGGTGTTGACGTTCTGCACCACCAGCTCACTCTCCCGATGCAGGCGGTCTCCGTTCGACCGTGACTCCTCCAACGCCACACGCAGACCCGTGATCTCCTCATTGGCACTGCGGTAGTTCTGCTTCATCAGCTGCAGCTCGCTCTTCAGCTTGTGTGACTGGAACAGAGGATGTGGGGTTTAGGGGGAGCTGTCATCCTTGCGAATACCTACTGACGTTTGTTGACATTTTGTTCTGCAAAGTCACATCGTAATCTGTAACAGACTGAACAGCACTAAATGGGGAATGGTGCAAAATTGTTTTACATGTCCTGAGGATTAATCCAATCAAGGAACAAGGTCTGATATCCCTGACTAATTTAACCAACCCAGAATCTATAGCTATCAAGATGTAACATACCCACACACAACACCCCTGAAGTGAACCATCCCATCATCTACGGGCCACACTGGCTATCAAGACTTAGTCCACCCCATCATGTACCCAGGAATCACCCACCTCGTCCATCATGTTCTTGTACTTCTGTAGACTGGCCATCAAGGCCTATCTACCCCAGTCCACCCTATCATGTACCCAGGAATCACCCACCTCGTCCATCATGTTCTTGTACTTCTCCTGTAGACTGGCCATCAAGGCCTATCTACCCCAGTCCACCCTATCATGTACCCAGGAATCACCCACCTCGTCCATCATGTTCTTGTACTTCTGTAGACTGGCCATCAAGACCTATCTACCCCAGTCCACCCCATCATGTACCCAGGAATCACCCACCTCGTCCATCATGTTCTTGTACTTCTGTAGACTGGCCATCAAGACCTATCTACCCCAGTCCACCCCATCATGTACCCAGGGATCACCAACCTCGTCCATCATGTTCTTGTACTTCTCCTGTAGACAGGCCATCAAGACCTATCTACCCCAGTCCACCCCATCATGTACCCAGGAATCACCCACCTCGTCCATCATGTTCTTCTACTTCTGTAGACTGGCCATCAAGACCTATCTACCCCAGTCCACCCCATCATGTACCCAGGGATCACCCACCTCGTCCATCATGTTCTTGTACTTCTCCTGTAGACTGGCCATCAAGACCTATCTACCCCAGTCCACCCCATCATGTACCTGGAATCACCCACCTCGTCCATCATGTTCTTGTACTTCTGTAGACTGGCCATCAAGACCTATCTACCCCAGTTCACCCCATCATGTACCCAGGAATCACCCACCTCGTCCATCATGTTCTTGTACTTCTCCTGTAGACAGGCCATCAAGACCTATCTACCCCAGTCCACCCCATAATGTACCCAGGAATCACCCACCTCATCCATCATGTTCTTATACTTCTCCTGTAGACTGGCCATTAAGACCTATCTACCCCAGTCCATCCCATCATGTACCCAGGAATCACCCACCTCGTCCATCATGTTCTTGTACTTCTGTAGACTGGCCATCAAGACCTATCTACCACAGTTCACCCCATCATGTACCCAGGAATCACCCACCTCGTCCATCATGTTCTTGTACTTCTCCTGTAGACTGGCCAGCTCCACCTTGATGACAACGGACTCCTCCTCCTTCGATGAAAGTTCCTGGAGCGACTGCTTCTGCTTTTCCTGACTAGAGTACAGATCCGTCTGCAGACTAGTGTACCGCTCCTCGAAGTGCTGAAGCTGTGAACACCAGTGTGTTAACACACTAGACACTACAATCATTGTCCCTGTGACCTATTCCCACCTCAGCAATAACCAGCCACTTGGCTGACCCCTCTTTACCCCTTCACCCACCTGTTTCCAGGTTCATCAACTCATCTTATACAGAGTCAAGCTGTCCACCAACAGATACACTGTTTGGATGACACAGAGCGGTAGATATTGGCACTAGTCCTGTAGTCCTTGCCATACTGCCCAATAGTTAAGGTATCATAAAGACTAAATTTGCCCTTTTTAAGGGTTTTGCTATACGTTATCATTATAAGGACTAGTGGATTAAACCTGTTAGTTTCTACCGCTGATAGTTGTTGATAGTGTGAGTGCTTTCTGTTGCTAAAATTTATCATCGCATCAGCAGTATTTCAGCAACTTATTGAAGCACACTGGCAGAGAAAGATTGAGACGAAACCTGAAGGCAGTCATCAAGCATTGTACTAGTCAGCCTTGGCAGTCATCCTGACCACCCAATACATCCTTCAGATGCCTTAGAAGTTCTAGGAACTCTGATGCTATTAAGAAATCTCTTCCAGCTCCATTTGAGCTTTTCAAAAGAAATAGATTTTTGAAGTATAACAATGAGGATCTATCATATCTCACAAGCTGAAGAAATCATATCATAACATATCAGCTCTACAATGCGTGACAGCGTAGCGTCAGATACATGTTGTAAATACAGTCTGTGTAGGATGTGGTTCTGTGTCTGAACAAGCCTCAAGTATGGCCAATACTGGATGTGCCTCAGATGTAGGCAGTGCCAGATGTGCGTCAGATACAGGCGGTGCTGGACATGTCTTGGATGTGGCTCGGTGTCTGAACAAGCCTCAAGTACGGCAAATACCGGATGTGCTTCAGATGTAGGCAGTGCCAGACGTGCGTCAGATACAGGTGGAGATGGACTTACCTCATCCTCGGTGGCCTTGTTGAGTTCCTGCATCTTCCTCAGCTCATGCTGAAGCTTCCGCATCCGGTCTTCATAGAAGGCGATCTGAGGAGGAACAGTCTCAGTGAGTTGGCTTTGCAAACATTCAGATATATCACTGAATATCACATCTTTGAACAGCGCATCACACATGACTCCTTGGACCCACGAGCCACCTCTAACCAGGATCACATATGAGCAAGGCAGTGCATCTCATACATACAGTGCCATCAAACTCTGTCAATAAGAAATTCTGCTTGTTGAGCAAACTCTAAGTGTATCAATGTCCCACGAATATAGAGTGACCAGTAAGTGTACCTCCTCTGTCATAGACTGGTTCTGCTGCTGGAGTTTGGCCACCTCCGTCTTAAGCGATGCCACGAGGCGGGACTTCTCCCCCAACTGGTCCATGGACTCCTTGTGGTTGCCCTGAACTGTGGTCAGCTGCACCTTCAGGTCATGCACCCTCTGCTCGTTGTCCATCAGCTGCAACAACACACAATCTAACCTAGACCTTCCTTCCATACAAATCAATCAACATCATACCAACAAAAGCAGGGTTCTCATTATTGTTCACACCTGATGCCTTCAGAGCACATGCACATGTTCATGAAGTCTCAGTCCGACTTAATCTTTATGTATGTAGCTGGTCAAAAAAGGCGCATGATAAGCCGAAACCAGAATATGAAAGCTTACACACTGAAACACCATCAGGTTGGCGGTTCAACCTGTGAGATACTTGTTTGAGGATCTACGTTTGACCTTATCCTCTGGTACAGGTAGATGTGGATGCCTCACCTCTGCATGAGCTCTTCTGTACTGCTCCTGTATCTTCTCCAGGTCCGACTGAAGCTGAGACAGAGTCTCCTCGTACTTCGTCACCTGCACACAATCATGAGTATAACCATAAATAGCCATCCTCTTCACTCAGGCTTCACAAGCCTTTAGTCAGCATTTAATAAAAATATTTTAAGCAAATATCATAACAGAGATGGAAAGCCATATGTATGACACTTTACAACAGAAACAGCTGTGTTGAAAATTAGCAATGCCCACATGCATGAGACAGGCATGAGACCACATGCATGAGACAGGGCCTCTGGCATGGGACAGGGCCCAGATGCAGGAGACAGGGGCCACTTGCCTGAGTGAGTGAGTGAGTGAGTATAGTTTTACACCGCTTTTAGCAATATTACAGCAATATCACGGCGGGGGACACCAGAAACGGGCTTCACACATTGTATCCATGTCGGGAATCGAACCCGGGTATTTGGCGTGACGAGCGAACGCTTTAACCACTAGGCTACCCGATCGCCCCCCACTTGCCTGATACAGGGCCACATGCATGAGACAGGGCCACATGCATGATACAGGGCCACTTCCATGATATAGGGCCAAATGCATGAGACAGGGCCACTTGCCTGATACAGGGCCACATGCATGATACAGGGCCACTTCCATGATATAGGGCCAAATGCATGAGACAGGGCCACTTGCCCGATACAGGGCCACATGCATGAGACAGGGCCACTGGCATGATACAGGGTCCTCTTCTGGCAGACTGACACCTGTTCATGTTACAAGCATTACAGTCAGCACCTTCCCAGCTGTAAGCTGATACCCTTCTAGAAGGACTGAAACCTTTCTGACAGGGTCTGGCTAATGTTGCCAGCCTAGTGGCCTGAGAGATCTGTTCCCATCAGGTACCATGTGGGCTTGCTTTTCTGTCTCTGGCCGGACTACCTACCTCGTGTGAGTGATGGACGCTCTGCTTCTGGGCAGTCTGGAGGTTCATCTTGGCCACACGGAGCTGGCCTTCTCGCTCTGCTAGCTCCTCCTTCAGCCCACGCAACTTCTGCTGGAGGTCGTCTATCTCTGCCCGCAGTCGCAGGTTCATCTCATCTTTCTCCTGGAGCTGTGAGGAGAGATGGGGAAAATAATATTTGAAACCACACTTAGTTGCCTAATGACAGGTACATCGTAGCACAGGGATGTAGTGCCCCAGCATTTACATCTGTAATAGTAATGATAACTTTCATATCACATGTGTAAGACAATGCTCACCCTCTGTACCATAAACAGGCTCCCAACTAACCCTCTGTGCCATGTCATGGCACTCAACCCTGTCTGATGTTGCTGCCCCAATTCATCATCTGCGCCATGTCACGGCCCTCCCACTCATCCTCTGCAACACATTGCCCACTCATGCTCTGTGCTGTGTCACAGCCCCTCAACTCACCCTCTGTGCCATGTCATGGCCCTCCCACTCACCCTCTGTGCCATATCACGGCCCTCCCACTCACCCTCTGTGCCATGTGGCGGCCCCTTCCACTCACCCTCTGTGCCATATCACGGCCCTCCCACTCACCCTCTGTACCATGTCACGCCCCTCCCACTCATCCTCTGTACCATGTCACGGCCCTCCCACTCACCCTCTGTGCCATGTGGCGGCCCCTCCCACTCACCCTCTGTGCCATGTCATGGCCCTCCCACTCACCCTCTGTGCCATGTGGCGGCCCCTCCCACTCACCCTCTGTGCCATGTCATGGCCCTCCCACTCACCCTCTGTGCCATGTGGCGGCCCCTCCCACTCATCCTCTGTACCATGTCACGGCCCTCCCACTCACCCTCTGTGCCATGTGGCGGCCCCTCCCACTCACCCTCTGTGCCATGTCACGGCCCTCCCACTCACCCTCTGTGCCATGTGGCGGCCCTCCCACTCACCCTCTGTGCCATGTGGCGGCCCCTTCCACACACCCTCTGTGCCATGTCACGGCCCTCCCACTCACACTCTGTGCCATGTGGCGGCCCCTCCCACTCACCCTCTGTGCCATGTCACGGCCCTCCCACTCATCCTCTGTACCATGTCACGCCCCTCCCACTCATCCTCTGTGCCATGTGGCGGCCCCTTCTACGCACCCTCTGTGCCATGTCATGGCCCTCCCACTCAACCTGTGCCATGTCACAGCCCCTCCCACTCACCCTCTATGCCATGTCACAGCCCCTCCCACTCATCCTCTGTGCCATGTCACAGCCCCTCCCACTCACCCTCTGTGCCATGTCACAGCCCCTCCCATTCATCCTCTGTGCCATGTCGCGAGCCCCTCCCACTCATCCTCTGTGCCATGTCACCGACCTCCCACTCAACCTCTGTGCCATGTCACAGTCCCTCCCACTCATCCTCTGTGCCAAGTCACAGCCCCTCCCACTCATCCTCTGTGCCATGTCACCGACCTCCCACTCACCCTCTGTGCCATGTCACGAGCCTGCTTCTGGTACTGGTCAATGTCCTCCTGCAGCTCGGCCCCCATCTTCTTGCTCTGCCCCAACTGCCTGCTGGTGTCCTGGTGACGGTCCCTCTCCCCCCGGAGTTCCGTCTGAAGCTGACCCAGGATCACGTCCTGCTGCTCCACCTGGTGGAAGAGTCAACTCAAGATCCAGACAAGGTACACAGAAACATATTTTGAATCATGAGTATTCAAATTCTACTCTAATGAATGACAAGTGACTGCACTAACCATTTTGGGAGCAAATGAAACATACCATAGAAGTTGAAGACTGGGTACTGTTGAGATTATGAGTGAGTGAGTTGGATTTAGCACCGCTTTGAAAGCTGAGATTAAGAAATTATTAGTTTGAAACATACAACATAACACCCTTCTATCTGATCAACTAACTCCTCCATCTTCGACTACAACAGGGTCAAATATCAGTTAGTACTCTGCCATGAAGAGACATATTCTTAAGCACCATATCAAGTATTTAAGAGTTGTTCAGGAGTTCAGGAGACCCAAGTGACCAGTGTATCCAGCTGGTGAAGAGTGAATGCCTGTGATTGAAACTAACAGTCCACTAGCCCAAGTCCACTAGTCATAATGATAACATATAGCAAAACCCTAATTTATAGCAAATTTCTACCAGTTCTCATGATACATCTATAAGGCAATTTGGCAAGGACCATAGGATTAGTGTCAATTTCTAACCCTGAAATGTGGCTCCCCAGTAACGAGTAGCTCACCTGATCGGACAGCATCTTCTCCTGTTCCCGCGACCCCTCTAGCTCCACCTCCACCTTGTGCGCCTGCTGCTTGTACGCCAGCCCTTCCTGCACCGCCGTATGATGCTCCTCCTTCGACACCATCAGGTCCTTCCGCAGCTTGTCGATCACAGACTTCTGCTCCGCGATCTCCTCCTCATAGCTGGCGCAGCGTTCTCGCAGTGTCTTCAGCTCGGCCTGCAGCTTCCTGTTGACCTGCTCGTGTCGGACGACCTCAGTGACGCGCTGACTCAGCTGGTCCTGAGTGGTCTGGAGGCTCTGCTCCATCAGCATCAGCTTCTCCTCGTGATGGGCAAGCTGGGGACAAATACAAGTGAGGGAGTGCATGGTTAATAGTGCATTTCAGCAGCACATCACAGTCTCTCATCAAAATGTGTGAGAAAGCTCAAAGTCATGGGTGAGCTGCAACGCGAAAGACTGAGTGCAGAATATCTTTTATATCACAAAAATTCAGTTTGAGGATAGCCCTACAACATGGGCAAGAGGGGTGAGAGAGTGTTTGAGCAGTACTTCAGTTGCGTCACAGCATGATGTGGCAGGTGGGCCCAACATAATTGACAAACTGGTAAACAGAGGACACTACATCACCAGATCTGCCTCTTGGAACTAAAAATACTGCTACTCTGTGACGATATAATCATCACTGAAATTGTCTCAATAAAACTTCTAGCTTAAACCATTGCTATTGAGTAATTGAGCTGAGCTCCTAAATAAGATGCAACGAAAACCCTGAAACCCTTACGAGACATGATTTAACATTACAGGACATCCTTGATTCATTAATCTGGAAACATGTCTACTTGGAACAGATAAACAGGGTCTAATAAATTTCCATTCTTCTTGTGAAATAATTATGTTGTTCCATGGATTAACTTGACTTCACAGGCTCTGACAAGTACCTGACAAAATGGATGTATGTTAGTTGTGTAAAGACAGTAGAAGAAGTATATCAAAGTTAGTTCTCCAGAATGAGGTCACACAGGTATGTGGACTCTGTAAAGGTCCACGACCTCACCTCTTGAGCACAGTCTCTGTACTGGGACCTGGCCTCCGTCATGTCCGTCTTCAGCCGGTCCACATCACTCTGCAGCTCCTCGATCTGAAGACAAACACAGTTCTCATCATGTCACTGTTACATCACTGTTGCATCCCCACAAGGAGGTCCATGGCAAGAACTACGGCAATGTCAGTATTTGTATGTAGCAGGGTGTGGAGTCATCTGTTTTACAATCTCATTAAAATCAGACCTTAGTTCACTAACGCTAAACAATAATCTGGAGACATCCCATTAGGGGTCCCACAAAGGGTGAGTCACAACGACCTTTCATCCGACCATTCAGACTTACCAGATTATGAAAGTGACAGTCAGAATGTGATTTCTAATCACCTCGAAAACATTAACACCCCCGGGGTATTCCGAACGATAGTTACGGGTTTAACGACCCAATCCATACAATCTAGACTATCTATTAGCCATTGCAGAATGTTCTTTTGTTCAGGTTTCAAATTTGTAATGGAGAATTTGTCAAAATATGTTTTGAAGCGTAGTCGCCAATTTGAAATTAGTGCCGTAAAGCTGGAGAAAGCTGCCTTCTGATTGGTCATTCCATTGGTCGGTCAAAGTTCGCACAAGGTCGGTCTGACGTGACCCATAATGGGATGTCCTCAGATCTTTGTTTAGCGGTAGCGAGAACTAAGATTTGATTTTAATGAGATTGTCTGTTTTAAAGTGAGTGAGTGTGTGTACTGGGCAGTACAGCTACAGAAGGTGTGGTGTAGGCATGTTCATGACACTGGCTGTAGTACCCAGAGCATGATGGAGTGAGTGAGTGAGTAAGTGAGTGAGTGTGTGTACTGGGCAGTACTGCTACAGAAGGTGTGGTGTAGGCATGTTCATGACACTGTCTGTAGTACCCAGAGCATGAGTGAGTGAGTGAGTGAGTGAGTGAGTGAGTGAGTGAGTGAGAGTGTGTGTACTGGGCAGTACTGCTACAGAAGGTGTGGTGTAGGCATGTTCATGACACTGTCTGTAGTACCCAGAGCATGATGGAGTGAGTGTATGAGTGAGTGTGTGTACTGGGCAGTACTGCTACAGAAGGTGTGGTGTAGGCATGTTCATGACACTGTCTGTAGTACCCAGAGCATGATGGAGTGAGTGAGTGAGTGAGTGTGTGTACTGGGCAGTACTGCTACAGAAGGTGTGGTGTAGGCATGTTCCTGACACTGGCTGTAGTACCCAGAGCATGATGGAGTGAGTGAGTGAGTGTGTGTACAGGGCAGTACAGCTACAGAAGGTGTGGTGTAGGCACGTTCCTGACACTGGCTGTAGTACCCAGAGCATGATGGAGTGAGTGAGTGAGTGTGTGTACAGGGCAGTACTGCTACAGAAGGTGTGGTGTAGGCATGTTCATGACACTGGCTGTAGTACCCAGAGCATGATGGAGTGAGTGGGTGAGTGAGTGAGTGAATGTATGTTCCGGGCACTATGCCATATTCGGTAGTGTTACAGCTACAGAAGCTGAGCTGTAGGGGTGTCTTGTACACTGGGTGTGGTACTGTTTGAGTGTGATACTGGATCTGGTACTGACCGTGCTCTCCGCCTGTCTCCGTGCCGTCTTCACCTGGTTCAGGCTGATCTTCAGTTCATGGATGGCCAGCTCCAGCTTCTCAATCTACAACACCATCACTCCGTCAGTCAGCAAGGAGGCAGCAGCACACCGGTAAAATGTATGACTTCCACATCATGCCCATTGCCAGAGCAAGGAATACAATGTGACGAGGATGTTTTTTCACAAAATTACAAAACAAGACTGAACCTCTAATAAGAGGTACTTCAAGGCCATAGTTTCAGATTCAAGTTCATAATGCAAAGCAGATGTGTTCAACATGGATAGCACTACCTCAACCTAAAGCAATCTGATGTCAGTGATTATTGGGCCTCTAAACTGAGTGATGTCCAAAAAACATATCAATACGTTTTCACTGAAGTTAGTATCAACTTATGACAAGTTAGTATGGATGTCTTCATTACTGCAATTAATGTGATATAGATGTAGTTCTCAAACCAAAACAACAAACATGAGCATGAGAGACAAACAACTTCATCGATGTCAAGTGCATATCTAGTGTCCACACTAGGTAGCCATTGTGGCCACCTGATCCCCCCAGTTGACAGCAGCATGTCCTACCTCGTCCACCTTGTTCTTGATGTCATCCCGACATGCCAGGATCTCGCCCTCGTTCCGCTTGATCTGTTCCTCCTTCCTGTTGACTTCATGGTCCAGCGACTCGACACGGCTCTGGGCTTCTGAGAGCTGTCGCTGCAGTGACGTGATGGTGTCCTCTAACCTCTCCGTGTCCGTCTTGTGGCGCTGGTGAGCAGACGCCAAACTCAGCTGCAGCTGCTGGATGTTCTGTTCCAGACGGGTGATCTGTAACCCGGAGCAACGGAACATATACATGACACTTCTGGTGGAAACACAACATGGAACATACTACCATGTCATTCTTGATAGAAACACATCACAGATGACGCTATTACCCTCCTGGAATAGCCAGTAAACACCACACAGACGATGCTAGTACCCTTCTGGAATAGCCAGTAAACATAACACAGACGATGCTAGTACCCTCCTGGAATAGCCAGTAAACACAACGCAGATGACGCTATTACCCTCCTGGAATAGCCAGTAAACACAACGCAGATGACGCTATTACCCTCCTGGAATAGCCAGTAAACACAACGCAGATGACGCTATTACCCTCCTGGAATAGCCAGTAAACACAACACAGTTGACGCTATTACCCTCCTGGAATAGCCAGTAAACACAACACAGATGACGCTATTACCCTCCTGGAATAGCCAGTAAACACAACGCAGATGACGCTATTACCCTCCTGGAATAGCCAGTAAACACAACACAGTTGACGCTATTACCCTCCTGGAATAGCCAGTAAACACAACACAGATGACGCTATTACTCTCCTGGAATAGCCAGTACACATAACACAGATGACGCTATTACCCTCCTGGAATAGCCAGTAAACACAACGCAGATGACGCTATTACCCTCCTGGAATAGCCAGTAAACACAACACAGATGACGCTATTACCCTCCTGGAATAGCCAGTAAACACAACACAGATGACGCTATTACCTTTCTGGAATAGCAAGTAAACACAACACAGATGACGCTATTACCCTCCTGGAATAGCCAGTAAACACAACACAGTTGACGCTATTACCCTCCTGGAATAGCGAGTAAACACAACACAGATGACGCTATTACCCGAGAATAGTCAGTAAACACATCACAGATGACGCTATTACCCGAGAATAGTCAGTAAACACATCACAGATGACGCTATTACCCTCCTGGAAAAGCCAGTAAACACAACACAAAACATACTGTCATACATTTTCTGGGACAATGTACACCGTCAATACTTACAGAATCTCCATAACTAGCAATGACATCCCAAAAGAGTCATGTTGTAATATCAGCATCCACAGACACAATACACTTTCTGCTGTGTGTGACATGTCATTACCATGAAGTAATCCTACATCAGAGGAAACACTGAGAACAACCACGATACCATGCAACCACTACACTTGTTTTCAACAACTCTACATGCCTGAATACACTAACATCTTCAATGCTAACCCCACATACACACTTTGTTTACAAAGTACTCCTTGGAGAGTTGCTTTTCCAAACCAAATGAAGTCTTAAAGTCAACTTCTTCTCACATTAAAGTGTAAATAGAGTGCAGAGGAGGCTCTACCAACCGTTATCAGAGCTTCAGCTTTAAATATTTCCAGTTCCATCTTTCACACATGTTCACCTCGGCAAAAAAATATTTTGGTATCCCAATTGCCCAACAACCAACAATGGACCCAGCCTTCAAACACATTCTCATACTAACTCCTGAATACTAGGGAAAGACCATTTAACACAAGGGGGTGTCAGGTTGTGAGCAAGACCAGACACGTTTGAGCAGCGAGATCGGTGACAGATATGAAGGTGATAACTGTCATAAATCCACACAGTATATCCCCTGTTTAATGTGCTTCAGCCAGTGACTGTTATCTCACTCTTGTCTGCTTGATGACAGACCACAAACACCTGCCTACCCCCCTGTCTTGTCAATGGGAAGGATGTAGGTCAGCCATACAGGCAGTGGCAGTGTTAATGTTCCTCTATTGACACTGCCACAAGGAGTAACTACACTTTCTTATTCATGAGGTGCAGTGGACGCTTCTCAGTCACGGCAGTGCCAGATATAAGTGAGAATGTTAAAGGAATGTTTTCAATGACCAGGGAGTTGTAAGGAAACCTGATCATTGCTTTCCAGACACTGGGTATGACCAGTCAAACATGCCCTCTCCCTCTGGAAGGAAAGGGCCTCATTATGCTGCATGGAGGGCTGTCGAGTGCCACATTATAACACAACAAAGGAAGAAGGCTTGATTAATCTACAGACACTAGTCAGCTTATTTCTACTGAGACTAAGAGTCAGGTGGTGGGTAGGCTTTTGGTTAGCTTGTTACATGAAAGACAAAAAGGCGATTCCATACAGACACCATGAAAAAGTCACAGTGCTATGACTGTTGAAAATATTGAAATATTTGAGATTTCCCTAATACTTGAGATTTCCGTAATACTTGAGATTTCCTTAATATTTGAGATTTCCTTTATACTTGAGATTTCCTTAATATTTGAGATTTCCATAATACTTGAAATTTCCTTAATATTTGTAAATGCCTACAAGACAGTTCTTTTCGAAGAGCTAGAAATCATGCAGTGACAGTGAAAACTCTGGTGAACACGGAGGATGTTCAAAGCCACACTCATGCACTGCAGCCATGGTGACAACAGACATATACACAAGTGCACTGTCCTCGTCAATCAACACATTTTCCATGACATTTGGCCTTGATATTCTCACGCAGTTGCCTGAGCAGTTTAGCACAATATCGGCCATAAATGTTCGGATCTTTCAGGAGGTAGTCCATCAGTAGGATTTCTTTGGAATCCCAGAAAACGAAAGCCATCACCTTGTCAGCTGATGGAACAGACTTTGTCATCTTCAGGGAGACATTGGATTGCTCAGCTTCCACTGATAGTGGTGAACCCAAGACTCATCCATGGTTACAAATCTCTCAGCGATATCAGCTGGGTATTCTTCAAAATAACATGAATTCTCACATGAGATAACGCACTTGGAGTGTTTCTGAATAGGAGTCAGAAGCCCCTAAAACTTTGTCATGCTCAATTCATTCCTCAGAATCTCAACTGTCTCATGAGATTTGCCTAGTATGCCAGCTGTACTGGTTAAGTGACTAGGACACTGTCATGAATTAGGATCCATCCATCCCATATTTACAATCTTCTATTGGAATGCAATATTTCCCAAAACAAATGCATCAGCTAGATCACAGCAACACTCAAAGCTAAAAATAACAAAAAAAACCCAACATTTCAAAATGATGCCTTGTAGCCTCAAGTGTGATTTTTCTGATAAACACATCCATACTTATTACTGACACTGAAACCTCTCTCAACCTCTCTCTGTACAGTGAAACCTTCTTAGTTCGGACCCTGCTACTCTGGTCAACCCCACATTCTTGTCAAACACTGTGATGTTGAAATATCCTTCTACATTCCACTAACCAATTGAAACGTTAATGCATGGTGTTGAATTCCGACATTGAAACATTACGGTTAGCAATATCAGCTATATCACGATGGCCATTAAAGAACAAAGTTGGAAAAAAACAATGGTTGATATTATGAATCACTGCCAGATGGTCCCAAAAGGATATACTGATGGCTGAAAAGGGAGTCCCCACAAGGATATACTGATGGCTGAAAAGGGGGTCCCACAAGGATATACTGATGACTGAAAAGGGAGTCCCCACAAGGATATACTGATGGCTGAAAAGGGGGTCCCCACAAGGATATACTGATGACGGTAAAGAGATTCCCCACAAGGATATACTGATGGCTGAAAAGGGGGTCCCACAAGGATATACTGATGACTGAAAAGGGAGTCCCCACAAGGATATACTGATGGCTGAAAAGGGGGTCCCCACAAGGATATACTGATGACGGTAAAGAGATTCCCCACAAGGATATACTGATGGCTGAAAAGGGGGTCCAAAAAAAGGATATACTGATGTCTGAAAAGGGGGTCCCCACAAGGATATACTGATGACTGAAAAAGAGGGTCAACACAAGGATATACTGATGGCTGAAAAGAGGATCAACACAAGGATATACTGGCACATCTGTGACACAAAACATACTACAGAGACAAAAGTATGTAGGGCCTACCTCCATATTGGCACTAGCCTTCTGGTCCTTCGTGATGGTGAGTTCTGACTGGAGGTCGCTGATCTCATTCTGAAGGTCTGCGATGTGTCGGGCCTTGCTGTCCAGGTTGTTCCTTGTGTCATCCAGGTCGTACTCCAGGCGGGAGATTCGCTCCTCTCGCTCTTGGAACTGAACAACACAGCAGGGGTTGGATATATAGAGGATATATACACTGCAGCGTGAGTTAAATGCATATCTATGCACAACACAGAGATATATAGTCTATACAATATACAGCATGAGTTAGATAGAGTTCTGATATTTATGTTTTCTCATCAAGTAAACTGACAAAGCCATTCCCCCTTTTCATCACCCAAATACAACCTGCACAAGCATGAAATAAACATATCCCCTGCCCATATAAAGTCTGGTTGCTATGGAAACTCAAAAATAATTTTTTCAAAAATCCCAAACTATCAAAAGGCATCAGTTTACGACTAGACCTATCCATGTTCCAAGTTTGGTGAAGAAATATCAGACGTTTTCAAGATCTGCTCCTGAAAGCACAACTGCCATTTTCCGTTTTAGTCCAAGTTGTTGTCATGGAAACTCAAAAATTAAATTTTTCAAAAATCCCAAACTGTCAAAAGGCAGCAGTTCACCACCAGGCTTATTTTGGTTCAGATATCTCTACTGCTTTTTGAGTTCTTCTCCGGAAATGAAACATGACGGACAGATGAATAGCACCCATTCCTACAAGTAATAAGTAACCAAGTATGAAGACAAGGTGCCTGATACCATCAACTGAAAGTAAGGCATTACCTCCTGGTCAGTGTGGCTGTGTTCTCCCTGGTAAGACAGCAGATCATTCTCCAAGTTCCTCGCCTTCTCCTCGTTCTGATGAGCCTGAAATACCACAACACAATCAAATAACTCTCCAGACTCTCTAAGACTTTATCTGGGGGGATCCAGGATTCAAACTCACCTGCTCCTGAGCATACTAAGGGACATAACTCTACACAGAAAACTGCAGCACCTTGGGGACCTTAGCCATCAGAGACCCTGGGTCAGTAAGGGCAGTGCATCAAACCTCAGGGTCAAGGACACACTAAGTATCAAGGCTGTCGAAGGAATCTGTTGACTATCCAGGAATCTCTCTTCAGGAAATTTGGCCATCAGAGTCATTGCAACCATACGCATGAAGGATTTGGACCAAAGATTGTTTGTTTGTTGTTTAGCACCGTGCTCAGCCATATTCCAGCTATATGACGGCCGTCTGTAAATAATCAAATCTGGACCAGACAATCCAGTGATTGGCATCATGAGCATCGATCTATGCAATTGGACATTGATAAAGTGCTCTTTGTGCTGTGACTGTTGTAGTTGTGAGAATGGAAGTTAAAATGGTAGCAAGACATTCACTTTGTGCAGGTGGTCTATGATGCCCAATACTCCATGAGGAATGTATCTACTTCTTGCTGTACACTACTCACCTCATTCTGGGAGTCCTGGAGCCTCTCTCTGAGGTTACGGACGTTCTCCTCGCTCTCCCGGACGCGGTTGTGGGAGACGGAGAGGTCCTCCTGCGTGGCGTTCAGCTCCTGGGTGAGCTGCTCGATGACGTCCTCACACTTCTGCACCTCCCGCTTGGCCTCGCTGTACATCTTGTCCAGGTTGTCCAGATCCGACTTGAGGCGGTCAATGTTCTGCTCCTTCTCCAGTTCCTGCACAAAGATGCAGTTTGTTTGTATGCTAACATATCAGGGTTCACAAAAATCAGTTGTGCCCTAGGGTCACAAAACAACAGAGTATTGTTTCCGTCATCCGGATGGCATTGTTGACGTTATTCGAATCTTATTGTGACGTGAGTTGGAATGACGTCACACTAGAAACAACGTCATAGCTGAAGATTGTTGACATCATGCAACAAATTGACGTCTTTATAATAAACACTATAATCTATGTAGACATCTTTTTCGGTTATAAATTAATTATTCGCGTTCGCGAACATTAATCTTCGCGTTCATGTCATACTATGTTTACGACACTCGTGCCTAAATTCCGGTATTTAGACACTCATGTTGTAACATACCATGACATGAACACGAATATAATATCCTCTTTTTATGTCCTACTTATTCCTGACTATCATCTGTACACTCACCCTGCCCCTGCTGTCCTGTAACTTGTCCTGCAGCCCCTTCATCGATGTCTCCAGATGGTCGATCTGCGTCATGCACTGGTTGTACTTCATCTTGTAGCTCTCCAGACTGAGCAGCAGCTGGTCGCCGTCATGCTTCGCCGTGTCCAGCTGGCTCTCCAGCACCACAAGCTGCTGCCGACTCTCCGACAAACACACATCCTGCTCCGCAATGGAATCGGCCTGACGCCGCAGCTGAGGAGGAAGTGAGAGATGGTTTTACTTCACGTTCTTACAGCAAGATGGCAGACATGGGACAAGAGTTAAGAGTAAACATATTGAGAATCAAACCTACATCTTATGCAGGACTAGTGAACACACACCTCACAGGGCTACAGCAATTCAAAATCCTCATCCTCCAATTCAGATCCTGTACATCTGACACACATACTGGACAAGGCTATCATGGTCATATACACAACAGGTAAGCTGCAAAGCTGACCAAATAACACATCTCAACAATTAAATATTTCAAAGAATCAATTCTGGGAGTAGCTCATAATTTCTTATGGAAGATGTTAGGTAACCCGCTGAGTATGTTGTTCATGGTATAGTTCCAGTTCTATCATTATTCAGGCAGGACCTGTTTCTCATCAATACATTCAATTTCCAGAATGTGTTTCATCCTTGAGAGGTCTCAAACATGCCCTATGATAATCTGATACTAACTTGATACTACACTGCTACAAACTCTCCTCACCTCCATGGACGCTTCCTCCTGCATCTTGCGGAACCTGTCCAGCTCGTCGTTGAGTGTGTCGATGGTGGCCCGGTATTCTGAGTTGTGGTTCTGGCTGGCGGTGAGCTCGCCCCGGGTGACCTCGAGGTCCTCCCTGAGGTGCTCCATGTCCTGGTTCAGGCGCTTCACCTCCTGGGAATGGCCACTGCGGGCCATCTGGAGGTCGGACTTCAGCTGCTCGATGGTCCGCAGATGGTTCTTCACCTGGAGAACACAGTTCTTTGTGATTGACAGAAAACTTCCAATCATACAAACCAATCCAAAACCTGTCTACAAAACTGGTGTATTGACAAGCAGAAACTAATTAAATCATACTTCGTCAACATTTTTTTGACACGGAATTTACATATTGGTTTTTGATTCATAATTTGATAAACAGAAAAAATAATATATCAATTATTACAAGGATCAGGATGGAATATTAATCATGATGCATTACAAATTCTGTATAATTTTTAGCTATCTAGTTTTTATTGTATCCTCCCAGAGGACTGAGAATGCCTTAAAATGGAATGTACAAATATCCACTGACACAATCCATCATGCAAGAGTTGTCTTCCTCTAAATAAGTGGCTTACAGTCATCACCCTCAACGTTACTTCTATGGACAAAAAAATACTGCAGATGTTTCTGTGTGTAATCTGCTGTACTTTAAATCAGATATATAAAGTGCGGATTATGCTGTATAATATATCTGAAGGCATATTTGTATTCAGTAGCTTGTGCTTGATCCGCTTCCTATATCAAGGATTATACCATGATTAGATAAAATGAGTGTTCCTATATCAAGGATTATACCATGATTAGATAAAATGAGTGTTCCTATATCAAGGATTATGCCATGATCAGATAACTTGTGTATATACTGGACATAATGAACAGTTTCCTGTACTTTATCATATACATGGTAAATTATATGGAAAACATTCCCAAACCATGCAAGACTTGCAACCCTAGAAAAAATCATTTCATTCAGACATTTTGGCAGCAATATGAAAAAAATGAATGAAATGAATAGCACCACATGCACGACTACTGTAAAAGATAAAAACCAAAACAAAAGAAAAAAAGGACAAAACTCATAAGCTACAAAAATCCACACACCAACATCGAGTGCTACACATGTGTCTCCTCCTAACACCTCACGTCTCCATACACTGCACCTACAGCATGCATGGCAAAGCTGGACACTCACAGTGACACACCAGTGCTGGACGTACATTAGGCTTGATTCAGCGCTGTGCAGTTCATGACTGGGATCACAAAGGCTGATATATAGTTCAGTAACAACCAGGTCACAATGACCAACGCATATAAGGACATAAGTGACATTCTGCGGAAGATTGTCCTGTCTGACCGTTCATTCTGACCTGCACAATTTATGTGTATAAATAATCACATAATCATCAGGTTAAAGAATATTCCTTTTTCCCGGGGCAAGAGAGTTAACTGACTTTAAAAGTCCAGTTTCCACCCTTGTCGAACTAGGCTGGAATTACTGGGCTCGATCGTAGGCTGTTACCAGTTATGTACCTTCTAAGCCTCTCCTATTGGCCAATCAGATTTCACCTCTCGTATCACTTGCATTTGCTTCAAACAAAATGGCGGCACCAAGTCAGGACGTTCTGATCGATAATCAAGACCTATATTGTGATAAAATGGGTCTTACATCGCATCAAATCACGTGAGCACCTTGACTAAAAACATGAAAAGATTTGGAAAATATCTGCGGTACACATGCTTTGCAAATCCTGCAATCGACCAAAATCTGCATGACAGTTTATGAACCGGATTTCGATTTCGTTGCACGATTTTGATTGGACTGTGCATAGACTCGTTAGTCCAGCCAAAACGTAACTCAATAATACCAGCCTAGTTTGGCAAGGGTGGAAACTGGACTTTTATAGTCAGTTAACTAACCTGCCTCAGAAAGATGAGAATATTCAGTAATACTGCAAAAGCAAAATATTACTACTAATACGTTTCATCCTCCAAAACAAAATATTCCAAACAGTAAAACTAAATGAAAATATATTTCTTTGATTTGTTTGCTTTGGGATTTGTTGTTTAATGCTGCACTCGGCAATATTTCAGCTATATGGAGACAGCTTGTAAAAAAAAGTCTGGACCAGACAATCCAGTGAGTGATATTGTGCACAACGATTGAGGTACAATGACACGCATTGAACCAAGTCACTGTGCCTGACCACCCGATCCATTTGGTCACATCTTACGACCAGCACTGGTTGCTTGGGACCAATCCTAACCTTGAATACCCATGGGTTCCCAAATTAGTCACCTCTGACGACAGGCTATGGGATGCTGGGGACACACTACCCCATTTTCTCACTGGGGCACATTTCTATGAAATTTAGATATATCATTAGTAATATCAAAAGATTCCAAGAATAGCAAGTACGCCAACCAGGTCCATGCAGGTCTTGGACAAACAAGGATGAGGGGAGACAACTCTAACCAGTATCCACATGAACCAAGCCTTTACCATTGCAAGCAGTGAGACAGACATATGGAGGATGCAGTAGACAACGTTACCTGTCAGAGATTCTCAGCACACATTGCCTGTCATGCCCTCTGCTTGTCCTTACCCCTACATTATCAGTCAGTATCTTTCACTGACACGTGACTATTGGTGTAATGATTGACCAAACTATACCAACACATTACAAAAGTCCCCAGGCTCATTGCAATACATCAGTGTTTCTTTGTTGTTTAACACTGCACACAGAACTATTCCTGCTATATGATAGCAGCCTGTAAATAATCAAGTCTTGACCAGACAATCCAGTTGCTGGTATTGTGAGCAATGATCCACTCGATCAGGGTATGATGACACACAGTCAACCAAGTCACCATGCCTGACCACCTGATCCATTTGGTCTCATCTACGACCAGCATTGGTTACTGGGTTTACGCCGCTTTTAGCAATATTCCAGCAATATCATGGCAAGGGACACCAGATATGGGCTTCACTCATTGTACCCATGTCGGGAATCGAACCCGGGCCTTCGGCGTGACGAGCTAACGCTTTAACCACTGGGCTACCCGACCACCCCTAGGTTACTGGGGATCAATTCTCACTGGTTGTCATTATGTTGAATAATGGAGGAACATCTACCCCGTGTTGGAGGTTTTCAAATCTACTGTGATGGTGATTTTCATCATACTGTCTAGTACAATATAATCACTACTACTGCAATAGGCAAACAGCCACAAGTCCCCACAACATCAGTTCCTGTTTATGGTTGTGATTTAAGGTCAGCTTAAGGTAGGGGGAATCCCAAAGTGATGCAGGTACTTAACCTTTAACATTTGGTGAAAAAGTACAGTGAAGAGAAACCCAGAGACATAACAGTGGATTGCTGCACCCCAGTGGACCTGGCCACCCGTGCCCCACCCGTGCCCCACCCCTACATAAAAGTAAGGTTGTTTCGCTTGAAGGTTTCACAGTTAAGGAACACATGAAATTTGGACACAGGTAAAACACAATTACTGCCCAAGAAATCAATTCAGCGTTTTGGTGCAAGTTAATTAAGCAGGTACAAGCACTCACAACAGTTGAAGCAAATCAACAGCTGATGATGATGATGATGATGATGATGATTACTAAATGATACACCACAGTAATGCCATATTTGATTGTATAAATGCCTGTTGAGTAATTTCACACCGACCTTGATGTAAAACAATACTTTCTTAATATGTTGATCAGCCCAAACCAAAGGTGATGAAATATCTTGAAATAGGTATCTATTTGTCTGTATTGGTTAAGAGAAGTTTTGTTTGTTCAGCACTCAGCAATGTTCCTTCCATATTATGGTGGGCTGTACAAAACTGAGTCTGGACCAAACAATCCAGTGATTGATATCATGAGCATCGATCCACACAATAGGGATACGATGACATGCACCAACCAAGACAGCTAGCCTGACCACCCAAACCCATTAGTCGCCTCTTATGACAAGCATGGGTTGCTGAAGACCTATTCTAACCCGAATCTTCACGGGGGACCAGCATGGGTTCCTGAAGACCTATTCTAACCCAAATCTTCATGGGGGACCAGCATGGGTTGCTGAAGACCCAAGTCTAACCCGGTTCTTTGTGGGTTTTCAGAGAAGTAAGGAAGAAAGGAAGGGTGTGTCTGACCTGACATCCAGGTACACCAGGGATAGTCATCAGGTCATTCATATCTCTATTTCACAGACAGAAAGAAATAATATTGCTTGTACTAGTCCGGACTGATACCAGTTTATAGTGCTAGCCCACTCAGATACCATGCTGCAGTTTAACATTATTACTCCCACTCAGACACAGAACAGTGACTCTGAGACGACCAGTTCTTGTTTTAGCCCCTTAATGCCGAGCGCCAGACAGGATAACAATAAGTACCATCTTTTAACGTCGTTTGGTATGATGGGCAGGGGATCATAACCCTTCCGCTCTCTGGGTGAACGCTCTACCACTAGATCACAGAGGTGGTATGGAGTAGGACAAAAGCCCAAGTTGTCAAAATTTACCAATTTACCTATGAGTGCATATCATGATCCAAAATGGAGGTAAATCTGGGATTTGAACCTCTATTTACCAGACTCAGACACAGCAGGGATGCAACTCTGCACGTAAAGGAGCACCCTCTAACCACAAGGGCCACCAGCGCATGGCTATCAAGAGTGAGTGAGTGAGTTGGGTTTCTAATGTCGCTTTGAACAGTATTCCAGTTACATTACAGCTTGTCAGCTAAAAATGGGAGGAAAGCCCTAAGTGATGTAGGCCTCAGACGACTGGGCCACCCGTGTTCCCGGCTAGCCTAGACTGATGGTATGTAGCTTATAGCTGTAGTGTTGTACATGCTCATCTGCAGTTTCCATAACCTTGTGTCAGGGATAGGGCTTTCGGGTAAAAACAATCATACTGCAACTTCTTTAGCCAATAAAGAAACACTTTCATATACAAGAAATAATTTATTAAGAATATATATTTATCTACAAAGTACAAACTGAAGTCAAGAGGGCATGAGGCAAGTGATGCTGAAGTCAGCTCAATTCGCCTCATCTGCCTACAAGGGGAAACAGAAGGTCAAGGTCAGAGTGGCGAAGAGGGTACAATGACACACAATTTCCCATTTAACTCACCTCGTAGCACAAGTTTAGATGCTAGTAACTCAGTCACCCTTGGTAACAAAGTGTGTCCAAAGGTTGAAAGTCTTGTATGACATGTACATATCCTGAGATTGTGCTGCCGTTGACCCTGACCATCCCAACTGAGCACTACCATCTGTACGTACCCATGATTCAACTGAGCACTACCACCTATAGCTACCCCTTATCCAACTAAACACTACCTCCTTGAAGGTACCCATGATTCAACTGAGCACTACCCCCTGTAGGTACCCTCCTTGAGGCAACCCCTGACACAACTAATTGAGCTCGACCTCCTTGAGGTTACCCCAAACCTACTGAGCACAACCTCCTTGAGGAGACCCCGACCCAACCCAACACCTACCTCCTGCAGTGTGATCTCCTGGTCATGCTGGAGTTTCTGCACCTTCTTCTCATCATTAGCAATCTGAAACACACATCAAGTACTTGGATTCTACAAACAAGGTAGGCGAGGCATGACTAGTAATACATAACCCTCCCAAAAAGCAGATCTCATGCTGGGTGCTCCACCAAATTATTTTACCATTTTGACATGATCTTCTCCAGGACACCTTAATGCAAGTAATTGTGTTGTCAATCATACGGTAATCCAACATACAGGACACATAATGTGTGGACAGAGTTGGTCCATACCCGCTGCTCGTTGGCTTCTATGTGAGAGTTAAGTCCCCTGATCTCCTGCTGCAGCTGTTTGATCTTCGCGTTGAGCCGCTGAACCTCGTCCTCCCTGATGTTCAGCTGCGGAAATACAAGAGTGGGTGAGTTATTTACAGCTGTGTGGTGTGTGGGTGAGTTATTTACAGCTGTGAGGTGTATGGGTGAGCTACTTACAGCTGTGTGGTGTGTGGGTGAGTTATTTACAGTTGTGTGGTGTGTGGGTGAGTTACTTACAGCTGTGTAGTGTGTGGGTGAGTTACTTACAGCTGTGTGGGTGAGTTACATCCGTGTGGTGTGTGGGTGAGTTACTTACAGCTGTGTGGTGTGTGGGTGAGTTCCAGCTGTGTGGTGTGTGGGTGAGTTCCAGCTGTGTAGTGTGTGGGTGAGTCACAGCTGTGTGTTGTGTGGGTGAGTCACAGCTGTGTGTTGTGTTGGTGAGTTACAGCTGTATAGTGTGCGGGTGAGTCACAGCTGTGTGGTGTGTGGGTGAGTTACTTGCAGTCGTGTTACACTTAGATTTAGAAGTTCCTTTCTCTTGCGGTTCCGCCTCCTAAATAAGGTAGGTAGTTCATTTCTAATTTTTTGCTGAGATTTCCTATGTCTACATGCACGTAGGTGTTACAGTGTGAGAGAGTGTCTGATATCTCACCTCATCCGTGGTTCCGCTGTATTTTTGTTGTGTGGTGTCCAGATCTGTCTGAAGTCTCAGGATTACCTGGTCACGATTTGCAACCTGTAACAAAATCACAAATCAGAATTCAAAATCCATGACATTATCATGAAATACTAGCTGATCATATCTGATCCCACAATCTTCCAGGGGATGGTAAAAAGTCCAGCTCCATCTGATGCATTTTCTAACTCCCTCCCTCCATCTCCCCCTTCCCTCCCTCCCTCCCTCACTCACTGCCCCTCACCTCCTTCTGGCAGGTCCTGTGTTTCTCCTGGGAGATGGTGAGGTCCAGCTCTATTTGATGCATCTTCTAACTCCCTCCCTCCATTTCCCCCTTCCCTCCCTCCCTCCCTCACTCACTGCCCCTTACCTCTTTCTGGCAGGTCCTGTGTTTCTCCTGGGAGATGGTGAGGTCCAGCTCTATCTGATGCAGCTGTTCCTGCAGCTGGCTGATGTCCTGGCTGCTGCGATGTGTGGTGTCATTCAGCTGGGAGTTCTCCGTCTTCAGTTTCACAATGTCATCCTCCTGCTTCAACATCTGCCACACAGAAAACACAGAGTGAGTGGCGTATACATCTAAGTTGTATCATAGTCATCTACAATGTGCGAGAAGGTTGGAGTGAGTGAGTGAATGTCGTTTTTAACAGTATTCCAGTCATATCGCGGCGTGTCAGCTTGATGTAGGAGGAAAGACCGAAGTGATGCAGGTCTCAGACGTTTATCACTTTGGTGAAACCCACAAACATGATTATGGTGCTGACAAACCCAGAAACATAATCGGGGCAAACCAGGATTCGAACCCATGATTAACTCTGCACAGTGAATTGCTGCACCTTAGACATGTGTGTGCTTGTGCATGTGTATATGTGTGTGCGTATAGAGTGCGTGCATGTATGTGTGTGTAGTGTGTGTATGCGTATGTGCGTGTGTGTATGTATGTGTGTGTGTGTCTGTCTTTGTAGCGTGTGTATGTGTATGTGCGTGTGTGTATGTTCGAGTGTATGTGTGTGCATGTGCGTGTGTGTATGTTCGTGTGTGTGTGTATGTTCATGTGTATGTGTGTGTATGAGTGCATGTGTGCGTGCATGGCCTCACCTCGTTGTAGCAGGAGGAGTACTGTGTCTGGGACTCCATGAGGTCCTCCTGCAGCTGCTTGATGGTCATCTCCCTCCCCCGCACCTGCAGCACACACACAGTACTAGCCACGTGATACACAACAGGGCCACGCGTGGAGCAGCATTTTAAAATATTTGATCCACAGGACCTCGTAAAGAATATGGCTCTCCCAAAAATGTGGAGGATATAATTTTTTAATAGATGAGTTAGTGAGTTTGAAGCCATGAGTGCGGATTCAGCCATATTTCAGCTATATTGTGACATTATTGAATGAGCAAATGCTGTATGACATCATAGTCAGCATTATTCCAGCAATATTCTAACACCCTGGAAGTGAGCAAGGTAACCCAGTGACTGATAGCATGAGCAACCATCCTAACGGCGGTAATATAATGACACAATCAGCCTGGGTACAAACTGCAACTGGGTGTCATCAATCAGCCTTAATGACAAACATGGGTACTGGGGACTCATAATTCCTAGGCATGTGTTTCTCTTTACTCCCTCAAGTAGTATTTATTTTCAAACCCCAGAACTTCTACTTCTACTCACATCATCCTCGGCCCTCTTGCGCGTGTCGTCCAGGTCGATGTGACAGTGGGTCACCGTGTCCTGCAGCTTCTTGATCAGGTCGGAACTCTTCTGAATCTGAAACACAACAAATAATACAGTCTCTCCTCCACACACCTGTCTCCCTGGCAACCAGATGAAGACAGGCGCTTCACATCAAAACACTTATAGGGGACATTTGCCACTGAAACACACATTGCCTTTGGAATCTTCCAAATTTCTGGATTAACAAATAATGCAACAAACAGTAATGTCCTTCCTGAACTAAACATAAAGCCGGTTCATTGAAGAACATTCTGGGTTACCAAAGCCTTAAGGGTTAACTATTCCATTACAGAATTTACACACATGGTATCATTAAATGACTTTTATGACAATGACTTAAAAGTTGTGGCATGAAAGTGCCCTGGTTCTGTAGCTCACCTATATGTATTCAACTGTTTACAATGTTAACAAAGGCAATGAGGTCACTTGACTTTCAGTCAGGTGAATTAATATAACTGAACTAATCTCCAACAGAAAAATACTGAAATGTAGTAGAACATTCACTCCTCAGAAGCTGATTACATGACATTGAGATCAAGGTGGCAGCATGACCATTACCTGTACATACAAGCATTTGCCAATAGTTGTAACACTATACAGTACATACTTCATGGACATATTCAGTTTCATGGACGCCTTCTCAAATGTCTATTCTTACATCCCTGTTACCACACGTATTATGTTCAAGTGGTCACGTCAGTTACACTGGACACCAAACCCTTACACAAGATAATGATGTCAACTAAAACAGCAAGTCCTAGCCAGTTAGTTGCCTCTTAGAAAAAGCATGGAGGATTGTGGAAGACCAATTCTAACCTGGATCATCAAAGGCCCCGTTCCACGAAGCCATTGATAACTAACATTTTTAGTCCACTAGTCCTTATAATGATAACATATAGCAAAACCCTTAAAATGGCAAATGTCTACTACTCCTTATGATACCTTTACTATTGGGCAGTTTGGCAAGGACTACAGGACTAGTGCCAATTTCTAATGCTGCAAAGCTATCTTAGCAGTAAAGTGATCATAACTCCCATACTTAACATAGGCTTACGATAAATATGGTGAAGACAAGGATGAGACTGACACAAGATGACAAAGGCCAAGCAATACTGTGACACGGTTAGTACATGCAGTAATTCCCCCACCACAAGCCTGTCTGTCTACAGGGTATCAACATGGACCAGAACCAAAACAAGTTACCTCAAACACATATATCATTTGTGTTAGAAATTGCATACCAAAAACGTATGTGACAGAGGCTAAATATATCTAGTTGTTAATTAATTCAAAATTAAAGTTTTCACTAAATATGTTTTTAACAAGATACCTTCGAACCAGTGGACTCAAGTTTGTTAAATTTGAATGCAGATAGGACCATCATTTTGTTTGTTTGTTGTACAACAGCGCAATATTCCAGCTATATGACAACGGCCTGTAAATAATAAAGTCTTGACAAGACAAACCAGTGATAAATATTTTGAGCCACGATCCACACAATCGGGAACATTGACACCCTATAAAAGCTGTTGGTTGGTTGGTTGGTTGTTTCACGCCACAATCAGCAATATTCCAGCTATATGATGGCAGTCTGTAAATAATCGAGTCTGGACCAGACAATCCAGTGATTGACATTATGAGCATCGATCCACGCAATTGGGACCGATGACATGCATCAACCAAGTCAGCGAGTCTGACCTTCGATCCCGTTAGTCGCCTTTTACAACAAGCATATTCGCCTTTTCCGACAAGCATGGGTTGCTGAGAACCTATTCTACCCCGGATCTTCGTGATTCTATAAAAGCAGTCAGCGAGTCTGACCGTCGCCTTGTACAACAAGTGTGGGTTGCTGTGGACCAACTCTCTCTAGAATCCCCATGGGGGTCAGTTTGTGTGGAGACAAAATAATAAGTTCGAGACAACTACTTCTGTAATAACAAGAGTCAACTGTTTTAATGATCTAACATACTGCAGCAACCGTTATCATCTAACTACATGCTGTAACCATATATATACTCTCAATCACTACAATACAGGTATAATGAATACATATTGCAAACAAACAATTTGAAATGTCTAACCATCACCATGGGTTCAAGGACTTTGGGAAACACCATTGTGTGGAAACTGGGACCAAGTGACGGACTATGACCAGGGGCCATTCTTGTGTTCATGTGACACACAGATATAGATCCAGAACTACATGATCAAATAGTTCATGTGAGATTTGGTATCTAGTTTTTCCTGTTTGTGTAAGATTATATTTTTTTTTATTGGATTCTCTTAGAAACAGCCAAATCAAAACAGTAATGCTCATGGCCAAAAAAATGAGTACATCTCTGCTGAAGAACATAGATTTTAAAGAATGTTCAAATATTTCTGGTAGATGAGACTGAAATGGGCGTGCTTAAATGAGGGAAAAGCTTTGGGAGTGCTGGAGTTACCATTGACATGGGGTGCGTTAATGAGGGCAAAGCTATGGGAGTGCTTGAGGTACCAATGACATGGGGTGTTTTAATGAGGGCAAAGCTATGGGAGTGTTTGCGATACCATACAGGTGACAATGCTTTGTGGTGGCAAAGCTGTGGGCGTGCTTGAGCTACCAATGTCATGGGGTGTTATAATGAGGGCAAAGCTGTAGGCGTGCTCGAGCTACCAATGTCATGGGGTGTTTTAATATGAGGGCAAAGCTGTAGGCGTGCTCGAGCTACCAATGTCATGGGGTGTTTTAATATGAGGGCAAAGCTGTAGGCATGCTCGAGCTACCAATGTCATGGGGTGTTTTAATATGAGGGCAAAACTGTAGGCATGCTCGAGCTACCAATGTGATAGGGTGTTTTAATATGAGGGCAAAGCTGTAGGCGTGCTCGAGCTACCAATGTGATAGGGTGTTTTAATATGAAGGCAAAGCTATGGGAGTGCTTGAGCTACCAATGTCATGGGGTGTTTTAATATAAGGGCAAAGCTGTAGGCGTGCTCGAGCTACCAATGTCATAGGGTGTTTTAATATGAGGGCAAAGCTGTAGGCGTGCTCGAGCTACCAATGTCATGGGGTGTTTTAATATGAGGGCAAAGCTGTAGGCGTGCTCGAGCTACCAATGTCATTGGGTGTTATAATGAGGGCAAAGCTGTAGGCATGCTTGAGCTACCAATGTCATGGGGTGTTTTAATGAGGGCAAAGCTGTGAGAGTGCTCAAGCTACCAATATCATTCGGTGTTTTAATATGAGGGCAAAGCTTAGGCTGTGTTTTTACTACCATCTGTGTGACATTTTTGTGAAGGCAAAGCTGTGGACGTGCTTGAGTTACCATACATGTGACAATGCTTGGTGAAGGCAAAGTGCTTGAGTTACCATACATGTGACAATGCTTTGTGAAGGCAAAGCTGTGGGAGTGCTTGAGTTACCATACATGTGACAATGCTTTGTGAAGGCAAAGCTGTGGGTGTGCTTGAGTTACCATACATGTGACAATGCTTTGTGAAGGCAAAGCTGTGGGAGTGCTTGTTACCATACATGTGGCATGCTTGGTGAAGGCAAAGTGCTTGAGTTACCATACATGTGACAAAGCTTTGTGAAGGCAAAGCTGTGGGAGTGCTTGAGTTACCATACATGTGACATGCTAGGTGAAGGCAAAGTGCTTGATTACCATACATGTGACAATGCTAGGTGAAGACTAAGTGCTTGAGTTACCATACATGTGACAATGCTTTGTGCAGAGAAGGTGCCACTGTGGCAGCTGGGTGAGTGGTCAGTATTGCATGGTGATTAAACATGGACACACATACATGGCAATCTAAGTAAACCACACGTACCTCCGTCGAGCATGAATGTAACTGGAATCAAGAGTTGACGTTAACCAGGGGAAGCTTCTACATGCACCTACAGGTTTGACTGTCCCATTAAGTGATACACAGTGAGTGACAGTCAATACATCACAGCTACCAGTAACCCAGTCTGGACCAGACAAACCAGTAGCAATGGTCAAGTCCTTCAGGTGGACTGACTGACAGATCAGCAGGTTGAGTGGATCTCAACATAATCGTTACAAAGTCCACACTCAGGAAATGTGTCTATGAAGGATCATCTCTAGGAACTTAGAATTCCCCAAAATCATCATGACAGTGAAGGATAAAGAAACACTTCGCGCAGATGTTATGCAGAATTATTTTTGATTAAACCATCCTATTGAGTCAATTACAACAATCCCATTGATCATATTGATTTGGTAAATTGATCTTTGAAAACATGAACATAAATTTAAAACTAATAACATGAATTTGAAAACAACAACATGAATTGGAAATCAGCAACAAGAATATAAAAACAGCAACATGATTTTGAAAACAGCCAATAATGTTTCATAAAAATTCTCACTGAAAATGGTTCTTCCCTATCTACTCTCTGAAATATTAAATCAAAACTTAAATACAAGTATCTTTTGTCTAAAACCTACGCTTAAAACCCTTCAAAACTTATTTTCAGTAATTCTTGCATTTAATTTGGTAAACCTGCTGTAGGACACTTTGATGCTTGAATGTGATATAGTGTCAAATAGACTCAAATAGTGTCCAATAGACTCATATAGTGTCAAATAGACTCAAATAGTGTCCAATAGACTCATATAGTGTCAAATAGATTTAAATAGTGTCAAATAGACACAAATAGAGTCAAATAGTGTCCATAACACAGCCAGCCATTTCTCTACATTACGGTTAATGACACATACCTCGCTGACTTTCTCCTGGTGTTTTGCCTTCAACTTGCCGATGTCTGCATTCAGTCTCTGGATGTTTTCATCTCGGACCAACACCTGGGATTCAAAGTTGAATTAGTGAACCATAATGAGTTGAATTACTCTCACGGGGGAGGCAAGCTTGAAAGTGAGCCAGGTTGTAGAGGTTTAGTACTTAGGTTAGACCCAGACTGACAGCCGTGATGGTGTCAAACAGAGTGGATATTGGACTCGAACCTATGAATAGCGGATCCTGGCATGAGTACGGGAGACAACTTGGTCACCCTTACACAGAGGAAACTCTTGTAACATGAGGCCTTTTGTTTAATTGGTTTGCGGATCCTCTGACCCAAAATACTGAGAAAATGCAAAAGTAATATAAATATTTTTTCATATTTTTTTTTATCATTGCCAACCAGTTTAATGTTTGTACTAGAATGTAAGAAGTATTTCTGGAACCTTGTAATGCAGTAGCAAGACTACGTTTCCATCAAAAGTTGCTACTTTGCATAAAGAATTGCTTCTGCGATGATTTACGAGACAATGCAACTTTGACATTAAGGGGCAGAAACTCCAGCCACATCGGGGTACCTTCAGGCTTGTCATGTCAGATATTTGGTATTATAGATTTTTCCCTGAGCAGTACTTCATAATGACTTACGGATTATTGGATGTTTCCTACAGGTTGTTCGTTTTGGTCACTGCTTCATGATAGACATTGCTTTTCAGCAAGGAGCTTCCAAAAAAATCTGTTTTTTTACCCACAACACATTTTTTATTAGAACATCCACTGAACTTCTTTTTTGGGTAACACCTGAGCCTTTAATATTTTATTTACTAAAAAAATAATTTGCCGACAAAAAAGCCCAGGCTCCAACACTGAAGGATATCAGATGGTAAGACAGAAACCTAAAGCAAGATGCGTCATCAGGAGACGCTGTGATGCCTACCTTGTTGACCGTCTCCTTCTGCTGCCGCTGCAGCACCTCCACATCCCCGCGCAGCTGCTGGATAACGTTGTCCTTTGTGTCAATCTGATAACACCAACAACACCGGGTCACCACCAACACTAGGACCAACACATCTTCACCACCAACACTAGGACCAACACACATTCACCTCCAACACATGTTCACCTCCAACACTAGGACCAACACATGTTCACCTCCAACACTAGGACCAACACACCTTCACCTCCAACACTAGGACAATCCATATTGACAAGCAAATTGGTCAAAAATTGGTAGCAGGTGAAATGGGTGAGAAAGAGAGAGAAAGTATGGTTTTATTCCACTTTTATCAATATTTCAGCAATATCACGAAGAGGGACACCAGAAATGGGCTTCCCACATTGTACCTATGTGGGTAATCGAACCCGGGCCTTCAGTGTGACAAGCGAACACTTTAACCACTAGGCTAACCCACTGCCCCTGAAATTTGTAAATATTGGTAATTTGTAATATGTTATTATTGGATATATGCTTAGACATACACATGAAAAGCAGAACACAGCTGTCATGTTGCCACTGAATATATTATTTCTTGTGTCTTGTGATGTTTGTATTCATTGTCTAGCCCAAATGTAAAGATGCAACGTAAATCAATACTTTCTACATGGTCAGTGTATCAACAAACACATACTTCACATGCAGAATACATCAGAGGTGCAACTAGGTCACTTTCTTAGTTAGGTAGGATGCGACTGCTGTAGAGCTGAAGCAACTTACTGTATGGCTGAAGTTGTCGACCTGAGCATTGATGGAAGTGAGCTCTATGCTTAGTTCCCGGACCCTGTCCTCCAGGCGAGCCACCTCGTCCAGGTGAGCTACGTTCCGCTTCTTGGCCTCCTCCAGACTCGTTTCCAGGTTCTGCATCGCCGCCTTCTTCGTGTCAATCTGAACACAACAGTAGAGTGAGTGAGTGACGGAATGTTGCTGCGGGCGTCAGTGAGCGATATCACAGAAATCTGACAGACATATATTACAGTAGCCTCATTATTTCTGGTACAGTCAGTGAGGGATGTTGCAGTATGCAAAGACAGGGTTTGGGTGTTAGGAGTGACCCTGACCTTCAACATTCACCAATCAGATGCCAGAACAGTTCCTTAAAGCAAAAATATGAGGTTCTACACATCTGAAGTCTCAATACCATAATGCCAATACTATCTGCTATAAACTGTTTAGAAGTCATTTCATTATAGGGAACGATCTATAGTGTAACCTTGACATTCAACACAACTATGACATATGACAAGCATTGACTTAGCCATTAAAGTTAAATTTTCACTGTAATATTGTCTTATTTACTTGTGATTTAATCTGAATATTCCTGAGGTTTGAGCAAAGTTTTGCGATGGGAACTCTGGTGACCTTGACTTTATATATAGGTATAAAAACTGATGCGACGGAGAGCCCACCCTCGGGATTAGGTTGAAAGTAGCAATCATAAATACCCAAGTCATCATGCATACAAGCTTTGCTGATGCCTGTTTCATTGAGTCACCTTGACCTTCAATGTCACCCAATTACGTGTAAGAAACGTTCCCCAGGGGTATGTATATAAGAGAGGAATAACAGGAATGAAATCTCTTACAAATTTTGCTGCAAAAACTTCAAGCAAATACATCAAGCAGCCTCTTCTTATCATGTCCATAGGGGGTTCTAGGCCTAGAGGTGAGGTGAAATTGGGTTTAACGTCGTGTCCAAGATTATTGCACTTATATAGCGACGTGCATGTGTGTGTGTGTGTTTGTGTGGCTGCTTGTACTAGTCCTGACTGATGCCGATGGCAGCTCACTGAGATACCATGCCACAGTTTAACATGAATACCCCACTCAGACACAGTATACTGACTCCGAGCCGACCAGTCCTTGTCTTAGCCCCTTAATGTCGAGCGCCAGACAGGGTAACAACAAGTACCATCTTTCAACGTCTTTTGGTATGACACGACCGGGGATCAGACCCCGGACCTTCCGCTCTCCGGGCGGACGCTCTACCACTAGACCACGGAGGCGGTCCAGTCAAAGTAAGACTAAATGGAACATGATTCATGGTACATACCTCATTATTTGCTGACCGAAGCTGTACCTTCAGTTGTTCGATCTCTCTGCTCATCTGGGACACCTGATGATGAAAAGGACAGACACATAATGTAAGTGAACAAGTGAATGGTGGATGGCTTCAAATAGTCAGCAATATCCCAATTACATCATAGTGTTGGTTGGTTGGTTGTTTAACGCCGCACTCAGCAATATTCCAGCCATATGACGGCCGTCCCTTAAATAATCGAGTCTGGACCAGACAATCCAGTGATTGACATCATGAGCATCATTCCACGCTATTGGGATACGATGACATGCATCAACCACCTGATCCCGACAGTCACCTCTTACGACACCTTTTACGGCTAGCATGGGTTGCTGAAGACCTTTTCTACCCCGGATCTTTACTGGTCTACATCATAGTGGGATATAAAGACCATAGAGCATTGGCCAGGCAAACCACTGGTTGATAGTGTGAGAACATGCATCATCCATTGTGACCATCTGATCCACTCATGTTCAGTCATGAATAATGTATAGCACCCCCTAGGGATGGGCATTGGAGGTTTGAAGTGTATCCATATTTTGCAATGCACAAGGCTGTATTGCGATATGTATCACGATACATTGTATAATTCTAAATTCTTAATTCAGATCAATCTGATACACTAAGGTGTAAACTGAAGTTCATAAATGGAACAAAACAAGATGCTGGAACAACAGAATGTTTACTCATTCAATAAATACACAGCCATCTTTGGGACCCTGATGTTTGCTCCTGGGCAGTGAAGGCTTTTGGCAAGTATATAACATTAAACACATGATAAAAACCCATATTTGAAATCAGCTGATATATTAAGCATGAAAAAATGATATTGTGATATGTATTGTGGAAAGAATGAATCTCAATTTACCAATATACCGGTAATACCTCGCAACCATAGTACCCCCAATAATCTCCACACGGGGAAACAAGCAATAAGGTCGTTATCAGAATATGAAGTACCATGACTTCTTTCCTCTGTACTTATGTGGTGTTGATTCAAAAGAATTGATTCTGAGGGGGTGAGGTGAGGTGAAATTGGGTTTAACGTCGCGTCCAAGATTATTGCACTTATATAGCGACGTGCATGTACGTGTGTGTGTTTGTGTGGCTGCTTGTACTAGTCCGGACTGATGCCGATTTATAGTGCTAGCTCACTGAGATACCATGCCACAGTTTAACATGAATACCCCACTCAGACACAGTATACTGACTCAGAGCCAACCAGTCCTTGCTTTAGCCCCTTAATGCCAAGCGCCAGACAGGGTAACAACAAGTACCATCTTTTAATGTCTTTTGGTATGAAGCGGCCGGGGATTAAACCCCAGACCTTCCGCTCATCGGGCGGATGATTCTGAGGAAATAACTACCAACACCAAATGTATGGCATATTTCCACTGGGAAGGCACAGAGTTTAACATAGTAGCTGTGTCCAGTCACTGAAGCTCACCTTCTCCTCGTATCTACTGTTGACTTCCTGTAGACTGAGCTGCTCCATCTTCAGCTTCTTGATGGCTTCCTCACGGCGCTTCACCTGCAGGATAATAGTTTGCTTATTTGTTTGTTTGTTGTTTAACGCCACACTCTGCAGTATTCCAGCTATATGATATTGGTCTGTAAGTAATCGAGTCTGGACCAGACAATCCATGTTGTCATCAAGCAAGTCAGCAAGCCTGACCACCAGATCCCATTCATCACCTTTTACGACAAGCATGGGTTGCTGAAGAGCTATTCCAGCCCGGATCTTCACGGGCCAAGGACAATGGGGATATGTGATAACTCTCTACCTGTCTCCACATCTACACAGTGAAGGCCAGCATGCGGGTCAATACAACACATGCCTAATAACAGCCAAAAGGTACAACACTGGTATTTTTCCCACCTCAGTGTTGAGTACATCCTGTTCACTCTGAGCGTTGATGGCGAAGGCCTGTATCCGGGCCTCGAGGCGCCCGTTCTCCTCCACGGCCTCCTTGTACAGCTCCTTGGCGTGGGACAGATCCTGGGACAACTGTTGAAGAGTTATCTCCTTTCTTGACAACTACAACATAGATGGAAGATATGATTACATTTCTTGATGTCAGATTTTGCAGTCATATCATAATCATAAACAAGCATGAAACAATCATAGCCCCTGCCAATATGACATGTCCAGTTGTGTGCAAGGCAATAAATGCTGTCGGGTTTTTTAAGTTCTTTTCTGGCAAGGAGCACTACCGCCACTTTCATGCTAAGTCAAAGTCGTTGAAAAGGAAACTTGAATGAATTTTCAAAAAATCCCAGACTATCAAAAGGCACCAGTTCACAATTAGACCTATCTATATGCCAAGATTGGTTAAGAAATCTCTCACGATTTTTTGGTTCTGCTCTGGAAATGAAACGTGATGGATTGAAGGATGAAAAGACGGAAGGATGGAAGGACGGACCAACAGCACCCATTTCTATATCCCCTTCCATATTGAGGTGGGGGAATAATAATTTTTAAAGATTTCTACAAAGGATTCATAAACTAGTCACTTATCATAGGACCTGTATATTTGACGTTTACTATCTCTGTGAATACACAATACAAGAAACAGCCTTTCTGGGGTCATATTTTTAAGCACTTCTCATGAACATTCAAGTCCTCTAAAATAAATAATTCAGCAGTACAGTGATAGAACAATATTTTCATAGCCCTTCTTCTTCAAAGCATGTCTTCGTGACATGACCACCTGTTTCTATAACGGCCACCCATCCCCACAATAACTGCTAGTAACTTGCAGCCAAGCAGTACAAGACATCATGAATCCAAACGCCGGTTCACTCACATTGTCCTCCAGTTTGCGCCTGTCCTCGGCAACATTCATGAGATCAATGTCAGTCTTCTGCAGCGTCGTCTCCTTGTTGGTGAGCTCATCCTGGATCTCATGTAGCTGGCGATGGACCCGGCTGATCTGCTCGTCTCGCGACATCAGCTGTAGGAAAGAGAGGATTAAAGTCACTTTGTTTCCATCTTACCGAGGCAAGAGAGTTAACTGACTGTAAAAGTTAAGTTTCAACCCTTGCTGAATATGGCCTGAATTTCTGGGTTTGATCATAGTGCCACCAGTGGCTATTACGAATTATGTCCATTCTATGTCCCTCCTATTGACCAATCAGATTCCACCTCTCATATCACTTGAATTAGCTTCATACAAAGTGTCAGCTCAGTGAAGATGATCTGATTGATGATCAAGGTCTTTATTGTAATAAAACGTCTTACTTTGTGAAGTGCATCAAATCATGTGAACACCTTGATAAAAATCATGAAAAGATTTGGAAAATATCTGTGGATGCTGGTACACATGCTTTGCACGGCAGTGTACAAACCGGATGTTGATTTTGGTACGCGATTTTCATTGGACTATGCATAGATTAGTTAGTCCAGCCAAAATATAATTCCATAATTAAATGGATTCCAGATAATCTGAGCTTTCCATACCCTCCTTCGGTGGACCCAACACACTGACAGTGATAGTGCTGTTGTCCACGGTTGTCACTGATCTGACTATGGAAGTTGTTACCCCTGCCTATTAGGGTTGGGACAAGTCCAAATTTACTACCCGGGTACCCACCACGGCATTACCCGACCCTACCCGGATACCCACTATATGTCTCAAGACTTGGGTGTAAAATGTGCGATTGGGAATAATTTGACCGTAGCCCTGGTAAAATGTATTTAGATACACGTATAAAACGATCTGGTCATGCATACACTGAAGTTGACTGAAGTTTTATCTTTATTCAAACCTATAAAGGTCAGAAGGAATGTGTGCATTATCAGAAAGAAATGGGAACATCAGTGACTTGTAGTGTCACCATAGAGTTTTAGATATTTTTTGTCATTAAACAATATATCACGTGACTAACCACAGGTCCGGGTTGTCCTGTGGGTACCCGGGCCCTACTCAGTACCCACCCGACCCGAGTACCCGAGTTACCCGTCCCAGCCCTACTGCCTATAGCAATATTCCAACTCTATCACAATTCAAAGCACCAAGGTGAGGTGAGGTGAAATGGGGTGGCTGGGGCTCGAACCACGGACCTTCGCTCTCCGGGCAGACGCTCTACCACTAGACCACGGAGGCAGGCTCAAAGCACCAAGACTATGCAACGGACTGATGCAAGGGACACATTATGAGTGAATGCTTTCAGCACAAGTGAATGTTTTCACGGGTGCCACCATTGGAGCAGGACAACGAACACCCAGTATCATCATTACTTGATAGTGATTCATCAACCCATTCATGAAAAAGTTGGAATTGTATAATGGCCTTTGCTTTTAGATGAGATTTTTTATGATTATAGTAGTGGTTTGGTTGCTTGTATCTACACTGTATTAGCAACATTAGTTATATCCAGTAAATGGCATCTGAACAGACTCAAACCTATGACCTAGAATCAGACCTAGAGCTATGCACTTTGCAGCTTTGTATTTATTTGTTTGTTTGTTTCTTGTTTATCGACGCACCCGGCAATATTCCACCTATATGACGGCCATCTGTAAATAAATATTTGAGTCTGGACCAGACAATCCAGTGTTTGATATCATGAGCATCGGTCCATGCAATTGGGATACAGTTGTAAGTCTATGATAAAGCATGAGAGTAACTCTCACCTTGGTGCTACAATCGCTTTGTTGAACGGAACCCCTTGCTACCAGCCATCTCCATGACGTCTAATCTATTCCCATCCTTCTCCACCAGCATGTGTACAGCTGCACCTCCTAAAGCTATGTGACAGTGTTTGATTGTTTGTTTGTTTGTTTTTTAACACCACCCTCAGCAATATTCCAGCTATATGACAGCGGTCTGTAAATAATTGAGTGTAGACCAGACAATCCAATGTTTGATATCATGAGCATCGTTGCATGCAATTCAGATACAATGACATGCATCAACCAAGTCAGCGAGCCTGATCACCCAATCCTGTTTGTTCCCTCTTATGATATGCACAGTAGCCTTTTATGGCAAGCATGGGTTGCGGATTTGCAGCTTTGTACTGAAGCCGATTTCCAATGTCATCCCGCCCAGACATACCTGCCCCTCGTTCTGGGAGAACCTCTCGTGAAGCACGTTGAGGTCGGTCTTGAGGCGCATCACCTCCTCATCCTTGTCGGCCATCTCGGACTTGAACATGGTCTCCTGCTGGGAGGCTCCCAGGTCTCGCTCCTGAACCTCCGTCTGGAGGCGGTCAATCTGGAGCAGGACAGAGAGCTTACTGTAACACATTCCTAGAACTACAATATTACCAGAAGGAAACACCATGGTAGTGTCTGTTGTACACATCAGGCAGCAACACTACAGCTATATCATGGCATACTCTGTGACAAGCATGGTGTACTGGGGATGTGACAAGCATGGGGTACTGGAGATGTACTCTGTGACAAGCATGGGATACTGGGGATGTACTCTGTGACAAGCATGGGGTACTGGGGATGTACTCTGTGACGAGCATGGTGTACTGGGGACGTGACAAGCATGGGATACTGGGGATGTACTCTGTGACAAGGATGGGGTACTGGGGATGTACTCTGTGACAAGGATGGGGTACTGGGGATGTACTCTGTGACAAGGATGGGGTACTTGGGATGTACTCAGTGACAAGCATGGGGTACTAGTGACTCACTCTCTGACAAGCATTGGGTACTGGGGATGTGACAAGCATGGGATACTGGGGATGTACTCTGTGACAAGCATGGGGTACTGGTGACGTGACAAGCATGGGGTACTTGGGATGTACGCTGTGACCTACCTCCCTGGCTTGGGCAGCGTATCGACTCTGCATCTGCTGCAACTCCCTCTCCAACTCATCCATCTTCAGCTGGGTGTCCTGGGTCTGGTGGACACATGTAGTGATTACATGCAGTGTTCATTACAACTTCAGGCACGTTTAGCGTAGGGAGTTACTTTCCACATATATTGAATATTTTGCAAGAACCCGTAACCGATTTCCTGCCTGAACACTAACTCCCTACTGTTTAATGAAGGTGCTCCTCCCAGAGGAAAGAAACACTATTTCCAGTACATTAGCAATGGCATCACATACACACAGACACTATATTCTTTCCCACAAACCAGGACCCCTGACTGTCACCAGCCTTGTGCAGTGAGTAAGGCTATGTTCTCAGCCATGACCCACCTCAGCATTTGATGTTTAGATCTCGTCCATGACCTACAATGGCTCTAGATGTTTCAATTTCGTAAATGACCTGCCTCAGCACTAGATGTTTCGATCTCGTCCACGACCCACCTCAGCACTAGATGTATTGATCTCGTCCATGACCCACTTCGCCACTAGATGTTTTGATCTCATAAATGACCTACCTCGGCACTAGATGTTTCGGTCTCGTCCATGACACACCTCCGCATTAGATGTCTTGATGTCACCATGACCCACTTCACTACTACATGTTTTAATCAAGTAAATTACCTACATTGACACTAGATGTTTTGACCTCGTCCACGACCTACCTTGGCACTAGCTATTTTGATCTCGTCCTTGAGTTGCTTGACAACCTCTCCTCTGTGTTGTGCTGTTGAGATAGCCTCTCGGAGTTTGTCATCAATCTCACAGTTTTCATTGCGGAGTTTGACAATTGCATCATGTCTCTCGGACACCTGTTGATCACACGATTAGTTCAAAACATTAAACAAAGTACATATAACACACTTAATGAAAGACCTGTTACACACTTAATGACAGTGCCAGTGCTTTCAATGTCAAACTAAAGAAGCTGTCTTCCCCGACCTACTCTATGACATGATGTACAAGGAGAGGTGATAGGAGTTTAATGCTGCTGTCAAGATTATGGCACTGATGCAGCGACATGCATGCAATGTGTATGAGTGTATGTGTGAGAATGTGTGTGTGGCTGCTTGTACAAGCCAGGACTAATGCTGCTTATATAGTGCTAGCCAACTAAGATACCATGCTGCAGTTTAACATGGATACCCCACTCAGACACAGCATAATGACTCCGAGCCAACAAGTCCTTGTTTTATCCCCTTGATGTCGAATGTCAGGCAGGGTAAAAACAAGCGCCATATTTAAAAGGTTTGACGTGGCCGGGAAAAAAACATGACCTTTCACTCCCCTGGGTGGACGCTCTATTCACTCGACCACTCGATCGATGTACAAATGTTTATCTTTATCTTCATTTTCTGACGACCCAGATCACAATCTGCACTAATTTGTTTTGTTATTTTACAAGGTGCAGTTACCCAATTGTAAAGCTTCAAGGCAAAATAGCAATCAATCATTTTCAGAAATGGGCTACGATCTTTGCTACTTTGCTGTCAATTCTTACAACCAAAATTATTAAGCCTGAAAATGAAAAAAGTCTACAAAAAAATAGTCTATAGAAGAGCTGTTACTAAAGCTAATGCAAGCCGCATCAACGCTATCCCAAGCATTATGAATGCTCTACAACCCTGACCCTGACCCTGTCCTTGACCTTGACCTGTCAAACTCACCTCAGAGGTCAGGGCATCACGAGTATCTTTGGATGAGTTTTGTAGTCGTTGTAGACTGGCGGTCAATTTGTTGACCTGGGGAGTAGAGGGCAGGGAACGGTCAGAGGTGGACTGAACAACTCTAAAACTTGACGCCATGCTTAGTAAATTTGGGCATATTTTTCAAAAAAATATCTTCATAAAGTACCAAACAGACAATACAAACGAATACAGGGTTTGCGCACGAGAGCCAGGGGAAAGAGAGCTACATAAGGGAGGCAACTCAAGAGTCCATATTAACACAAGTGAGTATGACAGGGATTAACATAATGTGGGATGGAAAAATCTAAACGCAAATGCTTTTTTTACTTACAGTTCGTCCATTTTACCATGAAATAGTGTCTCCAGGAATGTTCATAATTTTAATTCAGAGCTACAAATTTAGTTGCATCAAAATATAATTGAAGATAAAATTCCTAAAAGTGTCACATACAACTCAATTTAAAAAAAATAAAAAAATAATGACTTGATACAGTCTAGAAGGGGAGACAGTAACCACTGCAGGGGAACACAGAGAGCAAGGTCATGCAGGATACGGCACAAGGAACAAGGGAGGTGGATACCATTAGCTACTGCACATCTTCACACGGTCAAGGAATGTCAAGGTCAAGCAACACACAGCTACAACACAACAGCCAACCCAGGGGCCTGTTCCACCAAGCGATCATAGGGTTAAGACAACTGTTATTCCCACAGGCTTACTAAAGTCGTAGCGCTATAATTGCTTAGTGGAATGGGACCCTGGGACCCAAAGCGATTGTAGCGCTACGATTGTCGTAAGTCTATGTTAAAGTATGGGAGTTACGGTTATCTAAGTGCTACGTTCGCTTTGTGGAACGGGCCCCAGGTCACAACAAACTTAGGTTCAGGACAACCACTGAGTGCACACTAACATTGTTCTAAATGAATGTCGAAAGTGAAGAGTCCTTGTCACAATGGTTGTGATAACTGTTGCTGTAGTGTTGAATCTAGGGATGCCTTAAATGCAGAACTGTCAGCTATTGGGTTGTGACAAGGATTCCTCTCATGTTTAAAGTCTGAAGAGTCCTAGTGTTACAATTTAAACATATAGTGCTGACTGGATTGAAAATTGTTCAAAAACTATGTCAGATAACTTGACATAGTTAGGACCACGTTTAAGTTCGAACATTGATCATTGATAATCTGTAGCTTCATCAATCAAGTAAACAGAAATTATTTGTTGACATGTAAGGTTTGTTGCGGCCTGGGTTGACTGTACAAGCAGGCTAGAGACTCATCATGGCTTTATGTGTCAAAATACTAGCATACAAAAATATTTAACCTGACGTTTCATAATTCAATAAATGTTACACATAACTTTCCAACATGATACACCGGGTCTCACTTGCACATAGCGATCTTAGCGCTAAGATGATCGTAACTCCCATGCTTTAACATAGGCTTACAATAGTCGTAGCGCTAAGATCCCTTTGTGCAAGTGGACCCAGGACTCAGTTCTAAACACAAATACTGACACTAACTGATATTCAAACTACCCACACATCCAGGATTTGACAAGGGCGTTGAACATATTACTTGAGGGCTTGTGTCCACAGTCTAGACTCTAGTGCTCAACTAGGATCAGAGTTGCCGTCTCTCACTAATCCTTCAGCACGGATGAGTGTCTGTATAGGCACTTTGAAGTTGGACGTACCAACTTCTTTATTATACATACAAAATGTGTGGGGCTACTTCTTGCCAAATCACTTGAAATGTTGTGTACATATAATAAGGTGAGTGAGTGAGTGAGTATGGTTTTACGCCGCTTTTAGCAATATGCCAGCAATATCACAGCAGGGGACACCAGAAATGGGCTTCACACATTGTACCCATGTCGGGAATCGAACCCGGGTCTTCGGCTTAACGAGTGAACGCTTTAACCACTAGGCTACCCGACCGCCCCTCGTATAATAAAGAAGTTGTTATCCATAACAATCCTTATCATAATCCTTCAGCAGCAACTTTTCATAAACTGAACTGGAATTTGTGGCATAGTTTAGCATGTTTAGATAAAGATTTTTGTCTTGAATGTGAGAGTGAGTGAGTTTTTGAATAGTATTCCAGTTATATCACGGAGTGTCATCTTAATGTGGGAGGAAATCCTGAAGTGATGCAGGTCTTAGACATTTACCACTTCGGTGAAACCCACGAGCACGGGTATGGTGCTGACAAACCTAGAATCATAATCGGGGCAAACCGGGATTTGAACCCACGATCAAAACAAGTACTGGCATGCCTAAGGGACAAACCCTGCACAGCGAATTGTGGCGCCTTATACAACTGGGGCACCCGTGCCCCCCTATTGATCTTGAATGGTACAGTAGCAGGTCCCTGATCACTGATCAGCAAGGATACACAGTGGTACATGAGATCGTGTGAAAAATATGTGATAAACACGCCAAAAAATAAAACTTCACACCAAACCTGTGAATCAGAAATCGTTTAAAGTATCTTTACATTTGCATGTGATTTGTGCAAAATAAAATGAAACAGCTCAAAATATGTGTGCCAAATTTGAAAACTTCAACTTACAAGAACTGATTTGGAATTCTGAGGACACAATAACTAACACAAATCACAACCTTATCTGGTTGCACTGACATTACAAATAAATCCCCCTCTACCCTGCTGACAGAACAGTCCAGGGTCCCGTTCCACAAAGTAATCTTAGCGCTAAGATGATCGTAACTCCTATTCTAAAACATAGGCTTACAACAGTCGTAGCTCTACGATCGCTTTGTGGAACGGGATGAAAAGCAAGGTGGAGGATAAGGGGACAATAGGTTGGCCCATATGCTTAGCACTGTGTTGAAGATGTCCTGTTCCATCAATGAGTATTCTACATCCGGGTAAGCTACCTAACTAATAACATAGGGTAAAGCATCATTCAGGCTCTATTCTATAATAGCTACATCACATACTAAAAAGCATTAGGGGAAGTCTTCACAGAGATTCATTACCATGTATTATAGCTAAAATGGATAGAATGATCATTAAACCGCATGCATGTTATCAGAAATGAGCGGGCCACTGTAACTTGATAATGCCCTCATATTGCTTGACGACGGGCCATTATCACACCCATTGTTAGGTGACGTCATAGGATAGGGATAGGTGACGTCATAGGATAGGATAGGATAGGATAGGATAGGTGACATCACGTTCAATAGTGACGTCATCTGGTTTGTTCTATGACGTTTCCATGTTTGTAAAAGTGGGTCAGTGACATTTGTGTTGATTGCAGTAAATGTTTCAAACCTGATATTGTTGTTTCTTTTTATTTGATAGAAAATTCCATCCATTTTAGCTATAATAACGGTAATGCTATTTTTCAGGGCATTATCATTTGCAGAAGCCCGAGGTCTTCCATTAACTGCCTGACGAAGGATGGCAGCCTAAAAGACTGAGCATCTTTCACTCAAGTGACATAAGCAGTATATAGAACTACATAAAATTAACATACAACTGTAGGCATGCATTGTTGGGAAGCTATTCATTCAAACCTAATATAAATATGGCTACAGGCAGTAAGGTAAGCAACTCTGGGTATGGCTAGAAGCATAAGGGTAAGCAGCTCTGAGCGGAGCTCTCCGCTATCAGCTTGGGAGCACAAGAGCATCCATCTGGAACAAAATTCTCCACTAACAGGCATCAGTGAACTCCACAAAGCAATGGGGTAGAGCTACAAGCATTAGGGTAAGCAACACTGAGCAGAGTTCTGACAGACAGGGATCACAGGCATCACTTCACCAAGCATGCTCAGCTCCACATTCACTGGTAAGGAAACAATGGGGTAGGCAACAAGCATTAGGGTAAGCAACACCGAGCAGAGCTCTCTGCTAGCAGACAGGGAGCACTATAGCAAGCATCTAGAACAGAGCATGACAGCACTGTCCCGGTACCTGTGTCTGCGCCTCCGAGCTCTGGCTCCTTAGGGTTTGGATTTCCCCCTCTAACCTGGTCACCTTGTTTCTCAGTCCACTGGCCTACAGCACAACACATTACATGCTATACCACCTTCACAACGGGAGCAAACGTCAAGGTAGAAAAATTACAATCAAATAGCTTTTTCTATATAATAAGTATGTATAGATTTACTCTTCAAAACCACAGGGTGAGTGGTTGGAATAAAACTGAAACAAAAACTACAAAAATATTCAATTTCTTCCAAAGGATGAACAGAACAAAAATAAGAATCCTTGTTGCTTTGAATATTTCTTTAATGAGAGTATGATCCATTCAAATCTAGTTTAGAGTGATTATTTTCACTGACATTTCTCCACAGACTGGACGGAAAGAAAAAAGTCATTTCTTAAATATTTCTCTCCTTTCATATTTTTACAATTATGACAGATCTGCATTCCAAGTACAATAAAATCTTGCCAAGTGATTTGTTTGTTCCAAGCACAGCTAATGTGCTCGGTGAGATTTGTTAAAGCTTTCAATGTTTCTCCTACCTCATTGTCACCATCATCAAGTTGACGTCTCAGATGGCTGATCTCATCTTCCTGAGCCTTCATACGTGTCTCGTAGCGATGCATCTGTAACACAATGACACAATGACACAGTGAGACAATGAACTGACTCCACTCCTAGCTTTCTCCGACCTGTCTCTGTCGGATATGACACAATGAACTGTCTCCTACTGCCCTTGTCAGATGTAACACAATGACAACAGTCACTATGAACTGTCTCAGTCAGATGTAACACAATGACAACAGTCACTATGAACTGTCTCAGTCAGATGTAACACAATGACAACAGTCACTATGAACTGCCTCAGTCAGATGTAACACAATGACAACAGTCACTATGAACTGTCTCAGTCAGATGTAACACAATGACAACAGTCAGTATGAACTGTCTCAGTCAGATGTAACACAATGACAACAGTCACTATGAACTGTTTCAGTCAGATGTAACACAATGGCAACAGTCAGTATGAACTGTCTCAGTCAGATGTAACACAATGACAACAGTCAGTATGAACTGTCTCAGTCAGATGTAACACAATGACAACAGTCAGTATGAACTGTCTCAATCAGATGTAACACAATGACAACCGTCAGTATGAACTGTCTCAGTCAGATGTAACACAATGACAACCGTCAGTATGAACTGTCTCAGTCAGATGTAACACAATGACAACAGTCAGTATGAACTGTCTCAGTCAGATGTAACACAATGACAACCGTCAGTATGAACTGTCTCAGTCAGATGTAACACAATGACAACAGTCAGTATGAACTGTCTCAGTCAGATGTAACACAATGACAACAGTCACTATGAACTGTCTCAGTCAGATGTAACACAATGACAAGTCACTATGAACTGTCTCAGTCAGATGTAACACAATGACAAGTCAGTATGAACTGTCTCAGTCAGATGTAACACAATGACAACAGTCAGTATGAACTGTCTCAGTCAGATGTAACACAATAACGACAGTCAGTATGAATTGTCTCAGTCAGATGTAACACAATGACAACAGTCTGTATGAACTGCCTCAAGCCTGTCCAAATACCAAGTGACAACCTGTACCCATGGTTGGCTAATCAGGGCATTTGTTAGACTAATTATTTCACCAGTGATGGTACTGTCATTATTAACTGACTTTCACTGTACGTATAAAAATATCATAAAAAAATACAGTCTTACAGATCTGTAACCAATGGTAACAAAGCTAACATAATGATGCACCTCACTGAAAACAATGTGACTTGTCCATATATCTGAGGGATGTTTATCAGGAATATTCATAATATACTCAGCGGTGATATAAAGGATACAAGGGGTGTAACGACAGTGCGATATACGTTTATATCATGAGTCCTTCATGAAACTCCCTAACTGAAACTATTCATCAGAAAAGATACATCACTTCTCAAAGATTATTAAACATGTCAGGGTAGAATTTGGCACTTCTACTATAGTCCTTACCAAACTTCCCAATAGTTAAGGTATCCTAAAGACAAGTAGAAATTTGCCCTTTTTTAAGATTTTTCTTTATGTAATCATTATAAGGACTAGTGGACTAAAACGGTTAGTTTCCATCGCTGCATGTGTGAAAAACATTCAATATTTGGTATAATACAGCAGAATACTGACCCAAAACATCAGAATTTTTATAATTTATCATAACTCCTACATCGCAACCTCGTTGCACCCCTTCAGGGCACACACAGAATGTGACACATGCATCGTCACAGACACATCAATGGGGACCAACCAGTGCAGTATACATACATGCAATACAGGTGTGCATGCAATACAGGTGTGCATGCAGTGTGATACACCATACACAACAAACAAAACAATAAACAAAGCAAAATGTAAACAGTAAAAAAACACAACATGGATATAAAATACAATCGTATTAGATATGATTGAAATGCTTGAATGACGATTGAGAAATATGCTAATGTGTTATCTCTAAAAAATATATCTGACAAAAGATAAATTGTCTACACAACATATAAATAAGGTCTCACTCATAGGTTTATCTAGGGAACAGGGGCCATATTCACAAAGTGATCTAAGTGCCATGACTGTCGTAGGCGTGTCATGTTAATGTATATGAGTTATGACAGTCATACTCTACGATCGCTTTGTTAATAGTGATCCTTGATCTAATCTGATGGTCTTCCGAAAATATTTGGTGTGAGTACCCGTAAAGGAGCTCTTATATCTAAGCTACAGATATCTAAAAACTGCGAATACCATATTCAACGTAATGAGCGCCCCGCTCTAAAAAGCGCCCACAGCGATATTTGCTAATATATTAGCTAGTGAACAATCCCAATTAGCACCCCTTCCAATTGATCAATGTACAAAAGACTTTTTTTATTCTCGTATAATACCCACTCGTGTGTTATATGCACCCTTAATTATGGGCAATTAAATTCTGAAAAATATATGTCGTATATAAACATTTCAGGCAGTCAGCATAAACCATATAATTTATCTTTCAACTTATATATATACCAATAAGAGCCCCCTAATTCTAATTTTGAGAGCGCCCTGGGTGCTTATTATGTCGAATACGGCAGGTTACTCAGCTGATCATTTCAACTCAGAAAAATTACAAAATGTTAGGGAATGGACATTAAAGGATGCATGCTAGTCTGTATTTGTTGGTCAACTCTTCTGAGTAAGTGAGTGACTATCGTTTTACACTGCTTTTAGCAATATTCCAGCAATATCATGGCAGGGGACACCAGAAATGGGCTTCACACATTGTACCCATGTCGGGAATCGAACCCGGGTCTTCAGCGTGACAAGAAAAAACTTTAACCCCTGGTCTTCCCGACCACCTGGTCAACTCTCCTGAGTGTAGGTTCAGTCTATAAACTACCCTGAACATCAGTACCTCGCGTACATTTTATGTAGCCAAAAGTCACAGACAAAGGTTAAATGAACAAATAGAGTCTCTTCAGAAACGATCAACCTTTTTCCTGTGTTTTCAACAGAAAAACTATCTTGAAGTGCTAATCTTGCATGATTAACATGTTTCTAAACATTTCTCACTTAGGAAAGTTGAATATTTTCAACAGACAGCAGGCATCCTTAAATCATGTTAGATTTTGTTATCTTCAACAAAACTAAATATTTTCCAAATACAACTTCATCAACACAAATAGTGGCTACATGTCGTAAAGACGTAAGATATGTTATAGATGACATACAACCAAATATTTCAGGAGGATTGAGGGGTTCAAACAGGTTCCATATCCAGTGTATCAATACTATGGTGAAAGCAGATCTGTGGGCAAGGGAGAGGTGGGATCGGGGTGTTGGGTGTTGGTGTTGGGTGTCGTAGGTGGAGGGTATCACATACTTGGCTGCAGGTCTGTGGGCAAGGGAGAGGTGGGATCGGGGTGTTGGGTGTTGGGTGTCATAGGTGGAGGGGATCACATACTCCGCTGAAGCAGATCTGTGGGCAAGGGAGAGGTGGGATCGGGGTGTTGGGTGTTGGGTGTTGGGTGTCATAGGTGGAGGGTATCACATACTTGGCTGAAGCAGATCTGAGGGCAAGGGAGAGGTGGGATCGGGGTGTTGGGTGTTGGGTGTTGGGTGTCATAGGTGGAGGGTATCACATACTTGGCTGCAGGTCTGTGGGCAAGGGAGAGGTGGGATCGGGGTGTTGGGTGTTGGGTGTCATAGGTGGAGGGTATCACATACTTGGCTGAAGCAGGTCTGTGGGCAAGGGAGAGGTGGGATCGGGGTGTTGGGTTTTGGGTGTTGGGTGTTGGGTGTCATAGGTGGAGGGTATCACATACTTGGCTGAAGCAGATCTGTGGGCAAGGGAGAGGTGGGATCGGGGTGTTGGGTGTTGGGTATTGGGTATTGGGTGTTGGGTGTTGGGTGTCATAGGTGGAGGGTATCACATACTTGGCTGAAGCAGGTCTGTGGGCAAGGGAGAGGTGGGATCGGGGTGTTGGGTTTTGGGTTTTGGGTGTCATAGGTGGAGGGTATCACATACTTGGCTGAAGCAGGTCTGTGGGCAAGGGAGAGGTGGGATCAGGGTGTTGGGTTTTGGGTGTCACAGGTGGAGGGGATCACATACTTGGCTGAAGCAGATTTGTGGGCAAGGTAGGGGTGGAATCAGGGTGCTAGGTGTTATCACTTCAGTGGAGGGTATCACATACTTGTTTATGGCTGAAACGGCTTTGAGGGCAAGGTAGAGGCAGGGATAATGGAGAAGACACCTATACCAGGGATTGAACCTCAGGGTTCTGAGACTGTTGCCAGGATTGCGATTGGGTCAACTACCAGGATAAGGGCTGGTGGGATAATGGAGGTTACAGCTGAGATATATCTGCAAGCATTGTCACTCCTGACCGACCACCTTCCAGGGAGATACACTCTTGCTGAGAGATTTACAAATATTAGCCATCATATCAAAGCTTTGCTTTAATCAGCACAAGGATATATGATCCCAATAATCCCATAGATGCAAAGTAGCAAACACTTCTTTATCTTCATCATGAACCAGATTGATTCCTACCAGCGAAATAGTTGACATCAGTATTTGAAACTACTCTACTCATCTGTGTCATTATCCAAATGTTGAAAAAGAATGTACTACACTACTCCAACCCACTATACCCTGAATGTATAAGTTAGGGCCCCATTCCACAAAGTGATCAAGCCACAACAAGTATGGGAGTGATGTACACCTTAGTGCTACCTTCACTTTGTCGAACGGACCCCTTGCTACCAGCCATCATCATGACACCCACCACGACGTCTAATCTATTCCTATCCTCCTCCACCAGCGTGTGTACAACTGCACCTCCTAAAGCTATGTGACAGTGTTTGCTTGTTTGTTGTTTAATGCCACCCTCAGCAATATTCCAGCTATATGACAGCGGTCTGTAAATAATGGAGTCTGGACCAAATAATCCAGTGATTGACATCATGAGCATCGATCTATGCAATTGGGATACGATGGTAAGCATCCACCAAGTCAGCAAGCCTGACCACCCGATCCCGTTAGTCACCTCGACGAGCATACTATGTGACGGTGATAGTGAGGACAACACCTAGTGATGGAACTAGCTGACAACATGCTATCGGTCAACTTGGGTGAATTGTAGTGGCAAGTGGCCTGGGTGTCTATGAGAATAAGGTGCTGGAACTATCTACAAGTGATCCATTCCCGTCTAGTCTGGAAGTAAAATGTTAACACATCGTGGTTTCTGTCCATGCTGAAGGAAACAAATTGAGAATCTCGCGGGATTGGCTCAACAAGCCTTGGAGGTTTAAACTTTTATTGACTCCTATTGATTTGATATCAAAGACACAACAGTGAGATTATATTTAATATCCAAATCATTCTTCCAACTTTTACAGCTTGTAAACATTTGTAACCAGTGTCTGGAGTGAATAAAGTACAAATAACCAGCTTCAATGGCAGGGAAAGTAGAGATGTCATTTGATTGTGACCTAACGAAGGTCGGCAATGCAGTGTGATGCAATTTCATATTTCTCCAAGGATATATCCATTGATATCATCCAAGTGGTATCTCCTGTGGTAGCCAGTTTTTGATTTTTGTTTGTTTGTTTGTTGTTTATAACCGCACTCGGCAACATTCAAGCTGTATGACAGCGGTCTGTAAATAATCAAGTCTGGACCAGACAATCCAGTGATTGACATCATGATCATCGATCAACGCAATTGGGACATGCATCAACCAAGTCAGCGAGCCCGACCACCCGATCCTGTTAGTTGTCCCTTATGACAAAAACTGAAATAATCTTCACAAGATTCATTCCATGTGTAAGAAAACTAACTGAAATACTGCCAATGCCTTCATAGCATCCATAGACATGTGTTACCATGGTGACAGCAACCTAAGAAGCATCTGGACAGAAACCACGAGCACATGCAGTCTGAAACATGAAACAACTAACAATGGACTCCTAAACTGACAAGGTGAAATAAGTAGCTCTCAGCAAGAAAGGGTGAAGTGCGGGTGTTATTAAGGCAAACCGCTTAGAGTTACCTCCTCTTGGTGGCGCTTATGTTGACCTTCAAAGTTGTGGAGTAGATGTACATTGTCGTCAAGCTAGAAATCAAATAGTTGTAAAAGAGGATATCTAGGAGAGACGAGGGAGACCGATGGCAGTCGTCCACTGATCAACCACTCCGTCTTGGAAATAGGCCTTCTAGGATATGCTCTCTACTCATACCATGCAAGGTAAATATTACACGAAGGGGGATAATAGGACATCCATGCATATATATATATATATATATACTTCTACAGACAATGGATAGATTACATGGGTAGTTAGTACACAATCTTGATTTTTTTTCTCCAAAAACCAAGAATTGCATGACAAGGACTATTACTATGGATAACAACTTCTTAATCATACACACAGTTTCAGAGCTAATAAAGAAGTTGTTATCCATAATAACACTCCCTGCCATGTTTAAATCCAACTTTTAAATACCTATAAAACCTCTCAATTACATGTTATATGAAATAAAACAGACTTTCTCAAGTTTTCTTGCACAATTTGTGTGGATCTTGTGGCGACTTGGTCGATTACATATTTTCCACTTGAAGATAATACGAGGATAGATAACTATGCTCCATAAATCTGATTTTGATGTTAGTAAATTGTGGCAAGGATCGTGCAGGGTCATTGTAAAAACAGGGGTAAAAAGAAACTGATTGAACATCTATTTGCAAGCCGTTTTCCTGGGTGCCAATCATCGTCCGTGGTTACAACTATGTATTAATTAAGGATTCAAAATGACACCCAAATGTTTGTTGAATGAATCAAACGTCTATTTTTCTGTTATGAACTTGATTGGCATCTGTTGGAAGTAATGAAAACAGGAGCAGACAACTCTCCTACCTCGGCTACAGCTGCATCCCTCTTCTCTTGTAAAGACAACACGTCCCGACGGAGTTTTTGAATTGTCTCATCTCGTCGAGCCAGCTCAGACTTGAGGATTTCATGGTGGTCTTGGGTTGACACCTGCCCATCTCGCAAACGTTCCTGCAGTGCGCCAATCTGTGCAGTACATGCAGACATTTATAGACTGCATGACATGTATGTGCATCTCATCTATCAGTGTTCAAAGACAATTCAAATATTTATCTAGTTTGTCTGTTGTTTAATGACACACTCAGCAATATCCTAGCTATATGACGGTAGTCTGTAAATAATAAAGTCTGTACCAGACAATCCAGTGATTGACATCATGAGCATCCATCCACACAATTGGGATACGATGACAAGCATCAACCAAGTCAGCAAGCCTGACCACCTGATCCTCTTACGACAAGCACAGTCGCCTCTCGGTGCAAGCATGGGTTGCTGAAGACCTTTTCTAACCTGGATCTTCACAGGTATCAAATATTTCTCTCGACCTGCTCAGAGGCTGATATATTCCATGCTAGATTCAGTCAATTTGGACTTTGCAACAATTTGACCCATTCAATGCACACCTCTCCTGCGTAGGTCAGCATGTCTGCCATTAATAGGGCTGGGACGATACATCGATTATGCGATCTGATACGTATCAATATATTTGCATGTGCTCTCATCTGTGGGATATATGTTTATTTACATTTTCTCCACTAAATTTCACCAATCATTAGGAAAGAATCGATATCTTTTACTTAGAGAAAGACTTGTATCGAGAAGTAAAATATCACGATCCACCAGTGCAGTGTATTGTACCATTACTAGCCATTAATCATATCCAACTCTAAAACGAGTGTTTCTGGAATGCCAGGAAATAATAATAATAATAAAAAAAAAAAAAAAAATAATAATAATGATAATAAAAAAATAAATAAATAAATAAATAACCTCTGCTTGTAAAGCAAATGGTCAAAATGTATTCTTGAAGCGCTGAATTATTATTAGTAATATTACATCTGTGACAGACACAAAATTACCTCATCAAGAGACTTTCTTCTGTATTCTTTACTTTCACGGAGCTCACTTTCTAACGACCTTATTCTTCTTTCAAAATGAGATACCTGAAAACCCAAAATATATTAGTATCCTTAAAACGACTATATGCACATTGGGTGCACAAACAGTTTAACATCATGATGTCATAATGATCGTAGCGGATGGTAGTTTCACACACCGACACACGATTATTCCGTCACAGAACTTGGTCTTTGATGTCACTTCCAGTCTGTGCAGTTGGTTAAGTTTAGATGTTATTTAGTACGCTCAACATTGTTGGGAGTCATATCTGCCTACCTTCTTTTCATTGTGTTGTGGCAACATGTAAAACACTGGGACTATCTAGGTTTAGTGAGTGAGTGAGTTTGGTTTAAATGCCGCTTTTCACAATATTCCAGTTATAACACGGCATGTCAGCTTAATGTTGGAGGAAAGTCCGAAGTGATGCAGGTTTCAGACGTTCACCACTTCCGTGAAACCCACAAGCACGGGTATGGTGCTGATAAACCTAGAAACATAATTGGGGCGAACCGGGATTCAAACCCACAATCACAAGTTTCTGGCGTGCCCAAGGGACGCAACTCTGCATGGCAAATTGTGGTGCCTTAGACGACTGGGACACCCGTGCCCCCTATCTAGGTTTAGAATACATGGTATATAATTATATACATGATCATGCATCTTTTATTTATTTTCTTGGATATACTTGTTTCTGTTTACATGTCAAGGAAGACTCTATGATTGTTCAACAAGATCAGGGGATGAGGTGAATCATGGTACTGCTTACATCTTGGCTGGACTGTGAATGCTGGTCTTTGACTGCCGTCATCTCGCTCCGAAGTTGGCGCACCACGTCTTCATACTTGCCCACCTGCACACAGACATGTTACCATGTTGGGAAACACAGACGCTAGTTGTGTCTAGTGTGTACTGATATCATCGTGCTGATTGTGTTACTGAATCTCTCACGCAACAATCAGATATACCCTAGTTGGATCATGGTGCCTGGCAACATTCAAATTTGGGCCAGGGCCCCGTTCCACAAAGTGATCTTAGAGCTAAGTCGATCGTAGCTCCCATTCTTTGACACTGACTTACGACAATCGTAGCGCTAAGATCGTTGATTACACTTGGTGAGTGTTAAGTGAGTTTGTTTTTAAGGCAGCTTTAAACAGTACTCCAGTGATATCACAGAGTGTCAGCTTACTGTGGGAGGAAAGCACAAAGCGATGCAGGTCTCAGACATTTACCATTTTAGTGAAACCCACAAGCAAGGGATTTGAACACATGATCACAGGTTTCTGGTGCACCCAAGGGATGCAACTCTGCATAAATGACCTGCAGTGCCTTAGACAACTTGGCCACCCGTGGCCTCTACATTAGTTGATAGCAAGGGTGATGATACACTGAGGTACGATGACCACCAAATCCTCAGTGTTGTATATTTGTTTGATTAATGCTGCACTTGGCAATATTCCAGCTACATGATGTCGGTCTTAAATAACTGAGTCTATGTCGTCAGGGTACAATGGCATACAACCAACCAAGTCACAGGGTCTGACCACCTCATCTATCAAGTCACTTCAATAATCAGTATTGGTTGCTGGGGACCAATTCTAACCCGAAATCCTCAAAGGGTAGGTTTTAGCTCACTTCTCATAAGCATGAGGTACTGCCCAGGGATAACCATGGGGCGACAAGGTAAGGGACCAGGCATTCCATATTCTAGGGGGGCCCTGGGATTTTGTAGCGAGATTAGATATTTTTTCAATTACAGTTACAAAATCAGATATTTTTTTCTTAAAACTACAAGCATGACTTTCTTTTATAACAGGAAAACACCTTGCAAGAATGGTATGTTTGTGGCAGGCATTTTTTTTACAACAGCTTGAAGCATAATAACTATTTACAATTTTTTGGGGGGGAAATATATTTTTTGGATAAAATCCCCCAGGTTAAGGAAGCCATGTCTGACCCCCACGATAAGGAAGGTGTGTCTGACCCCCAGGGTAAGGAAGATGTGTCTGACCCCCAGGACAGGGAAGGCATGTCTGACCCCCGTGATAAGGAAGGTGTGTCTGACCTCGCCGGCAGCCATCCTGTGCTTGTCCTGCAGCATCTTGATGGTCTGCACGTGGTTGGTGTTCTCCGCCTCCTTTACGGCCAGCTCGTTGTGCAGGTCTGTCAGTTGGCTCTGGAGGGACAGGATCTTCCGTTCTCGGTTCTGCATCTGAAATTCACCATCAAGAGGTGTAAGCATGGTAAAGCAAACAATTGATATTCAAGTGGGGTGGTTCCTGGGATTGTTCAAGGTTGCAAACAAAAATCACAGTCCCCCTCCGAGGCTTATAAGCCTGATGCACAAGCTTGGATTTCAGCAGCCATCTCCCCTGCAGGAACCTACCTCGTACTGCAAGTCATCTAACTTCTGTTCAGACTTCCTGAGGTCGGCCTTGACCTTGCTCACAGCGTAATCTCGGTCGGACTGACTAGAATACTGGTCCAGACGGGAGTCGGTGGAACGCTGGAAACAAACTCGCCAGGTTACACATCTTGCAAAGCTAGCTTGAAGGTGGCGGAAACTCTACCAGTTTCTACAGGTCCAACTTCTACATGCCATCACAGTATGAGGAACACAAACTGATTGTCAGGGATATGATAAAATGTTGCTGAATAATTGAGTTGTTTTAATTTTGTTACACCAGAATATTTTTGTTATACCTACCTTACTTTTTAGGACAAAAATCAAGTAACAAAAATCTCTGAGGCTTTATGTTTTGTTTTTTAAAAATTGGCCTACCTCACTTTTGAAATGAGTTTGAAATCCCTAAACCAAGAAATAAATAAATGTCGCCTAATGTTAACACAATGGTGCACTTGGGAATTTGTCCTAGCCCCGGGCTAGCATTAACTTCTAACCCTGTTACGACCAGCCTAGGTTGCTAGGAACTAGTTCTATCCGGGATACCAACAGTGACTGGGAAGTATGGCACACGACGTGTAGGGGTTACACATGGAGGGCTAGTCACCTTGTCCTGCAGCTCCAGCTGCATGGCCTGGATGACGTCTTCCTTCCTCCGCAGCTGGTCCTGCAGGTCCTGGACACGCCCCGAGCTGCTGCTGCTGCTGGTGTCCTCCAGATGCCTGCATCAATACACGATCAAGACGTGCCAAAATCTCACCCCTTTCCACAAGTTTCACCTGCCAAAGCTAGGTGATAGTGTTTGTTTGTTACTTTGTTGTTTAACACCGCACTCAGCAACATTCCAGCTATATGACGGTGGTCTGTAAATAATTGAGTTGGGGCCAGACAATCCAGTGATTGACATCATGAGCATCGATCTACGTAATTGGGATAAGATGAAATGCAACAAACTAGGTCAGCAAAGTGACTTTAGGAATACGAATGTCATAATTCAATATTACATGGTTGTTGCAATCATCGTAGCACTAAGATCGCCCAGGGGCCTAGCACAGTTTTGAAATCGCCGAATCTCAAAGAGGATGTTAAATAATGTAGTCTATCAATATCTTAAATTCAAGGGAATTTATGCCATTTCCATCTTGTGATTCTTTCCACTTTTGGTGTTCAAAACACCAGTGGTGGCAGAAACACTGACACTCTCACTCCATCAAAGTTTGATCTGTCCTAATAAAGAGCCTGTACTATTTTCGAATGAGCAAGTGAGCTGAACATTATTTCAGTTTTTTCAGAACATCATTACAATCTGTCATCCTGGTGTGGGAGGAAAGGTCTATAGTCTAGTTGGGTTCGACACAGCCAGGATCGAACCAGCGACCATCCACTCTCCTGTCCGACACTCTGTCCTCTAGGCCACGGAGGTGGATCAAACTAGTGCCTATGGTGTATGTGAAGACAGTGCTAAGAAATAATACCTGCAGTTGCAACTTAGATACATCACACGTGTCTTGTATCAAAACAATGACAATGTTCACTCATGCCAGAAATAATGTAGTACTGTCTCAGTCATAACACACATGCAACATGGCAAGGTATGAGTGGAGAGTGTAACAGTGCACATACATACCTCTTGGTGTAAGTTTCATGCATTGAACCAAAAACTTGATCTACAGTGAGCTCACGAAACCTAACAGTGTCAATCTGAAATAAAACATAGAAAAGGCTTGACAATAGTGAAGACTATAAAATAGGTTCATTGTCACCAGTCATCCTTATGTGGGAGTCAAGGTCTGAAGTCTACCATTTTGGTGAACCAAAGAATTAAAGATGCTGGTCTTTGTGCTCGCCCACTGAGATACCATGCCACTGTTTTAACACTCAGACACAGTGTACTGACACAGGGCAGACCAGTCCTTGCATTAACCCCTTAACGCTGAGCGAGTGAGTGAGTGAGTTTGGTTTTATGCCGCTTTTAGCAATATTCCAGCAATATCACGTGGGGGGCACCAGATATGGGCTTCACACATTGTACCCATGTCGGGATTCGAACCCAGGTCTTCGGCGTGACGAGCGATTGCTTTAACCACTAGGCTACCCAACCGGCCCCCTTAACACCGAGCGCCCTGTAGGGTAAGATCATCTATTGGTATGAAGCAGCCAGGATCGAACCACCAACCTTCCACTCTCCTGTCAGACACTCTGTCCTCTAGGCCACGTAGGTTGTTCGAACTAGTGCCTATGGTGTATGTAAAGACAGTGCTAAGAAATAATACCTACAGTTACAACTTAGATACTTCACACGCGTCTCAACAACCTTGCCTACTAGTGAGAAACAACGTTAACATACCGAAACTTGGACAAAATGTGGTTACTGAAGTGTGGCACATAGTGCTATTCAGACAAATTGTTGGGGTGGAGGATGCATATATTATACTTAGTCCCACAGAATATTCATGCTTCACATGAACCAAACCCATCAAAACTTAAGTTAATGTTCACATAAAAAACAGGTGACTTGAACAAAAAATTTAATAGGTATTTTGTGTCCTAAAGGTAGTTTTCTCAAGAGTGAGTGAGTGAGTATGGTTTTACGCCACTTTTAGCAATATTCCAGCAATACTGCGGCCAGGGACACCAGACATGGACTTCACACATTTTAGCCTTGTTGGGAATCAAACCCAGGTCTTCAGCATTAAGCGAACGCTATAACCAGTAAGCTACACCACCGCAGCTCTTATTCAAGAAATATATCCTATCAGTAAATCTTAAAATATGCTTAAAACAAGATACTACTCAAAACACAGTCCAAAAGACTATCGTTGGACAAAACAGAGCAAGGACTACTGTTCTCAGTAGTATTCCTATCGCAACATAGCAATGTACATGAAGAATTGGCCTCACACATTGTGGCAATGGGTGGAATCAAACCCAGACATATGTGACCAGGCAATACACTACCCGCTGGGCTACAGAGTCAACCATTAAGAACACGAACACTTGTGTACCTCCCATCGCCCTGCTGACCGGGCCACGCTGATGACATGCATGAGCTGGTCCATGTCATGGTTGAGGTTGCTGTTCTCGTCCCGGAGCTGGCCATTGACATCTTCCTGCCGGGACAATCTGGATTTCAGCTCCTGGTGAAAGGAATTGTAAAGCAGTGTGTGATGGGGTTTAATGGTCATATCACATTTCAATTATACCACAGTAAGGCAGCTCAGAACGAGGGATGAAATGCCAAAGTGACGTAGATTTTACTAGCTCAAAAGGAGTAAAAGAATAAAGTTAATCTTTCATGGTTGGTGGGTTTTGGTGGGTTAATTGTTCGAATTTTTTGAGAAAATTAACACTTTTTAAACAAATGTATTATCAAAATTTTAAATGACAGAAAAAATGAGGATAGTTATTTGAACATATCTTATAACACTCATAACGATATTCTAAACTGAAAACTTTTATGTTTCTTGTGGGTCAAAAAGAGCCTTTATCAGACATCCTTTGTTGGCCTTGTAACCTACACCTGTCGTAACGTGTGTCGTCTGTACACTAAGAGTCATACCTCCAACATTGTCTCCGCTCTCGTCTTATCAACCGCCAAGTTCCGCAACTCTCTCTCCAAGTCCCGTGTCTTTGAAACATAGTCCTAAAACAGAGGCAGACATTGAAAAGCAGGTCAGCCTTGTCGATATATCCAAGTGTCAACTTCAAACAAACCAATCTCTTTTTCCTTATGTAAATGACACAGCACTATCATTCAATTCGGTGGTAAGGTAGGTGAGGTGAGGTGAGGTGAGGTGAGGTGAGGTGAGGTGAGGTGAGATGGGGTTTAACGTCGCATCCAAGATTTTTGCACTTATATAGCGACGTGCATGCATGTGTGTGTGTGTGTGTGTGTGTGTGTGTGTGTGTGTGTGTGTGTGTGTGTGTGTGTGTGTGTGTGTGTGTGTGTGTCTGCTTGTACTAGTCCGGACTGATGCTGATTTATAGTGCTAGTCCACTGAGATACCATGCCACAGTTTAACATGAATACCCCACTCAGACACAGTATACTGACTCCGAGGCGACCAGTCCTTGTTTTAGCCCCTCAATGCCGAGCGCCAGACAGGGTAACAACAAGTACCATCTTTTAACGTCTTTTGGTAAGACACGGCCGGGGATCGAACCCCAGACCTTCTGCTCTCCGGGCGGACGCTCTATCAGAAGACCACGGAGGCGGTCTCGGTGGTAAGTACCACAGGCCCAAAACATACATGTATCCTATGTCAACCCTTCCAAACCCAGGTAGGCAGTAGGTTTTATTAGGGCGGTTTCACTCTTTTTACTATCAAAAATTGTTACTTGCAGTACAAATAGGGAGTGTGACAAAAACTTCAAGAAATATGTGAAGGTAAAGGTTAGTGTCATCGGAGCTTGAGTAGGTCCAAGGTCAGTAGGGAAACATGTGAATTACATGTGAATTGATAAACGGTCATATTAAACTACGCAAAAGAAGTTAAACTTAAAGAACACACACTTTTTTCATATGATTATTTTAAATCTGTTATGTGTTGATGGATTAACAATAGTAATAGTAGATAAAATTGAGTGTTCCTTAACTTCTTTTGAGTAGTATATCTAACTTATACATAAAAGGGGCGGTCGGGTAGCCTAGTGGTTAAAGCGTTCGCTTGTCAGCTGAAGACCTGGGTTCGATTCCCGACATGGGTACAATGTGTGAAGCCCATTTCTGGTGTCCCCCGCCGTGATATTGCTGGAATATTGCTAAAAGCGGTGTAAAAACGTACTCACTCACTCACTATACATACAAACAGGACATATTATAGGCATGATCTGAAATCTCAAAAAGTATGAGCAGTTTCATACAACACATAATATTGGATTTATACACAACACTTTTCAAGCAGACTGCACCCACATGCATTTTGTCTATGCATCACATATATTTTTGTTTACAGTCTTTATGATCAGTACTTGAATGAGTATGGTTATACACCGCTTTTAGCAATATTCCAGCAATATCATGGCAGGGCACACCAGAAATGGGCTTCACACATTGTACCCATGTCGGAAATTGAACCCGGGTCTTCGGCGTGACAAGCGAATGCTTTAACCACTAGGCTACATGACCGCCCCGATTAGTACTTGACACATTTGAGGCGGAAAATGTATCATTTAAAAATGAGTTAAAAGCATATACCGTATTCAACATAATAAGCGTCCCGCTCTAATAAACGCCCACAGTGACATTTGCTAATATATTGGCTGGTGAACAATCCCAATTAGCACCCCTTCCGATTGATCAATGTACACAAGACTAAATTATTCGTGTATAATACGCACTCGTGTGTGATATGCACCCTTAATTATGGGCAATTAAATTCTGGAAAAATATATGTCGTATATAAACATTTCAGGCTGTCAGCATAACCATGAAATTTAACTTTCAGCTTTGTTTTTTTTCACCAAAATAATATTCTAATAAGAGCCCCCTATTTCTAATTTGGAGAGCGCCCTGGGAGCTTATTACATCGAATATGGTAATAGTAAATTGAACATTGTCCATGACCATATGATGACATTCACACAATTAGATAACTTTGGCACATCATTTCGGTCAATTTGGCAGTGATATGTCATCAATTTAGTTCATCTCACTGATATGTGGCTTACAGGGTGACTGTTCATATATATGGCATTTTCTTCATGTAAAAACAATTTTATCACACTTCCCTAAATTCCAAATGTAGAATATTACAAAAATTTGAAATCATATTATGTTCGTTTAGAGTTTGTTTTGGTTTTTCTAAAAAACATTTTGTGCTCTTTTGGTTTCCAAAAGATTAGTCTTTTATGAATGTAAAACATATCCCCACAATGAATGTAAAAATGATAACATTTATATCACAGTCTTATTTACAACTTGACAAACTATAATGATATGCATATTAAAATTCATAGTCACATGTGTTCAATGTTAGTTTAGCTTATCTTATCAGTGTCTTTTGTCTAAGGTTCGGTATGTAAAATATTTCTGTAGTGAAAAATTAAGCATGTTTTTGACGGAAATAAAACTAGGGCTTTTCAGATAATATTTTACCATTTGTTATTTTGGAGTAAACAGTATTCATGGTATTGGTAATCCAATTAAATAAAAAAATGGCTTATGAGACAAAGTATTGTGCAAGGCTACCAGTTTGAATGTCCTTAACATGAAGACTTGCATATCCTCATAAACACAAAGTTCATTTCTAACATATCTCTCAACAATCCATTCAAGGGTGATACATATCTTCAACTGTTTGAAAAAGAAATAAGTATTACATTATGAGCTGAAAGTGCTCGCATATCTACATTTTCAAATTTCAAATATTCCTCCACCAAGAAATACCCGTCTTATCAGGGGATCAAGTTTAAACCTGTACGGGAACTAAATGGTAGTGCACACTTCACCGGCAGTAATAAATGACTCACTTTCTTTTTGTAAAGGCTATTCTGAAGCAAACACCGATCACCGATAAAGTAGGGCCACACAAAGCAGTCCAAATGACATAACAGCGTAAGTGCACTGAGCTCCAGTGGACCACTTTGTCTGCATGATCTACACACAATCAGGATGTACAGAATCTAGATTACAATCTCAGCTCCTTACCTGTGCCTGCTGTCAGTTACCTCATGGTAATTGTGGTGATGATTATCATGATAATACCATGGACACTCAATTGAATATTTACTGTGAAGAGCCTACAATCTATCAAGAATCTTTCAGTCTACCATTTCTCTATCACCAAAATACAGAATTATCTCTTCTTAGCCATGTTAACAGCCAATATTAATTATTTGACATGATGCCACAATGTTCAAGCTACGCCTGGAATAAATCAGTCAGGGTATAATGATCAATATCTCACACAGTCAGGACATTATGGGCAATATCTCACACAGTCAGAGTATAATGGACAATATCTCACACAGTCAGGATAAAATGGGCAATATCTCACACAGTCAGAGTATAATGGACAATATCTCACACAGTCAGGATATAATGGACAATATCTCACACAGTGAGGACATAATGGGCAATATCTCACACAGTCAGAGTATAATGGACAATATCTCACACAGTCAGGATATAATGGGCAATATCTCACACAGTCAGGACATAATGGGCAATATCTCACACAGTCAGAGTATAATGGACAATATCTCACACAGTCAGGATAAAATGGGCAATATCTCACACAGTCAGAGTATAATGGGCAATATCTCACATAATCAGGATATAATGGACAATATCTCACACAGTCAGGATATAATGGACAATATCTCACACAGTCAGGACATAATGGGCAATATCTCACACAGTCAGGACATAATGGACAATATCTCACACAGTCAGAGTATAATGGACAATATCTCACACAGTCAGGATAAAATGGGCAATATCTCACACAGTCAGGATAAAATGGGCAAAGCTCACACAGTCAGGGTATAATGGACAATATCTCACACAGACAGGATAAAATGGGCAATATATCACACAGTCTGGATATAATGGGCAATATCTCACACAGTCAGGGTATAATGGACAATATCTCACACAGTCAGGGTATAATGAGCAATATCTCACACAGTCAGGGTATAATGAGCAATATATCTCACACAGTCAGGGTATAATGAACAATATCTCACACAGTCAGGGTATAATGAGCAATATCTCACAGTCAGGGTATAATGAGCAATATATCTCGCACAGTCAGGATATAATAAGCGATATCTCACACAGTCAGGGCATAACAAGCAATAACTCACACAGTTAGGGCATAATGACACAATCATCCAGGTTACCATGCCTGACCACCCAATCCAGTTTGGCTTCCTACCAAGTAATTGAGTGTTGGAGACGTATTCAAATCCACCATAGATTGACATTAATAGCCTTCTGCAAGAATCAGTCTGACACTTGTCATGCTTGTTTCAACTGATTCCAAAGCCATGTGTGTGTTACAAAGAAAATGATGGTTGACGCTGTCGTCAGCTTTTCATCTATAACATTGCAGTCAAACCAATACTTGCAATAATCATGATGATGATCCAGTCATGGACAGAAAATGGCACCAAGACAGTGTATCTAATGTTAAAGATATCTTGAGGACTAGTAGAACTTCAGCATTTGTAGGGGATGTCCTAATATGTTATCACTGCTCTGTATTCGGACTGACACTGTTTTCAGGTGAATTTCTACCTCTGACCCTCTCAGGATATACAATGAGGTTGTGGCAGGATCCCTGAATGTTGTGTTGGAATTCTAGGACAGGCTAGACTGATTGTTGTGTTTGGATTTTAGGACGGGGAAGACTGATTGTTGTGTTGGGATTCTAGGACAGGGTAGAGTGATTGTTGTGATGGGATTCTAGGATAAGGTAGACTGATTGTTGTGTTGGGATTCTGGAACAGAGTGGACTGATTGTTGTGCTGTGATTCTAGGACAGGGCAGACTGATTGTTGTGCTGGGATTCTAGGACAGCATAGACTTAAGGTTGTAATGGGATTCTAGGATAAGGTAGACTGATTGTTGTGCTGTGATTCTAGGACAGGGAAGGCTGATTGATGAGCTGGAATTCTAGGACAGGGTAGGCTGATTGCTGTGTTGGGATTCTAGGACAGGGTAGACTGATTGTTGTGATGGGATTCTGAGATAAGGTAGACAGACTGTTGTGCTGTGATTCTGGGACAGGGTAGACTGAATGTTGTGATGGGATTCTAGGACAGGGTAGACTAAAAGTTGTGAAGGGATTCTAGGACAGGGTAGACTAAAAGTTGTGATGGGAATCTAGGACAGGGTAGACTGAATGTTGTGATGGGATTCTAGGACAGGGTAGACTAAAAGTTCTGATGGGATAGTAGGACGGGGATACAAACATATAATGATCCCCATCTTTTTGTTTTGTATACTGAGTCAGGACCATGGCATATTCAATAAAACTATCTGTGGCTGAGGTTTAGCTGGTCTGACATTTGTTGCACAAAGATCGCTTTGACAAATAGGGCCTATATAACCTAACACTACCCTGTATGTCATAATGAACAGACAAACCTCAGCCTAAATACTTTGATGGCATGCATAATAGCTTCCTAACAAGTAATGATCCCCTTATGATTACAAAGCTGTAATTGTGGTAGACCATTACATGAACAAACAAAGAAAACGCATGTAACTCCAAACCAGGACTGCAGACTATGGTGACTGTATGCTGTGCACATATTGACTGAGTGCACACCATGTACACATGGCCAGATCAAATCTCCAGCCCGAGCTGTGAGTGGTCAATCACACCCCCAGCAACTCACCGCAGTGCTGTTGTCACATGCACCTGATACATCTCATGTTTTAAGCTCCTTACAGGGGTCTTGCTGGAACTCAGGTTCCCCATGACCTGTAACCATGGTTACATCATGGAATATTTATAGGGTATTAATTTCTTATGCTTTATAATGAGTCTTTGTGAAAATGATATATATCATATAGCACAAAATGAAAATTCTTGTTCTGGATTAGCCATGAAATATTTGGTAGTTGAGGGTGTCGGTCACATGCAGCACAATAAATAAAAGAAAAATGAACTTGGCTAAAATTACAAATGCTGTAAAGTAACAATTCTTTTGTTCTTATGCAACTAACTGTTGTTTAACCCCAGCGCCCTCGACGCAATCTAAGATATAGACATGGGGCCTGACAGGCCTGTGATTAACGGTACATGACCTGATTTTCATTTATTGTTTCAATCATGTTAACAGCATTTTAACTTTATAAACTATACTATAATATGTATTTCAGCACTACAATTTCAGTGAGTAAATAAGGGTTAAAATTTGGAACAATGTGCCAGTGTTTAAGGATGGATGTGGATTGAAGATTTTAATCAAACTTTGTGGTTGTAAAATGTAAGATGTAAAATATGAGTAAGTGAGTGAGTGAGTGAGTGAGTGAGTGAGTGAGTGAGTGAGTTTACATTAACATTGCTTTGAACAGTATTTCAGTTATATCACGGCGTGTCATCTTGACCTTAGGGGGGGAAAGCTGAGAGATTTACCACTTTGGTGAGACCCAACGAACATGTATATTGTGCTCACTTTATACTTAGAAACATAATCAGGGTGAACCGGGATCTGAACTCACAATCACAGGTTTTCGACACGTCTACAGCCACCTTAGACATGTTAGACGGCTGTGCCTACACATTTGTAAGTGACACATAACGCCCCTGAATAATACAGGAAGAGGAAGGCAGGGTCAAGTAACCTGAATCATACACACTGTGGGTTGTCCCATCCTGTATAATATCTCACATCTACATGTGGTATATTATATTTACTCAAATTCACCTGCAAAACAAACCCTTAATTTGTCCAAACAGAATGTCTGGATATTTATGGCGGAAGGTTGACCAGTACACGCTACTCCTGTTCTGCCATATATCAAACCTGACATCACAGATATTGACCCATTGTCCTACTGGATTTAAAAGACCCGTGAAGATCCAGGGTAGAATAGGTCTTCAGCAACCCATGCTTGCTGTTAAAGGCGACTATGCTTGTCGTAAAAAGCGACTAACGGGATCGGGTGGTCAGGCTCGCTGACTTGGTTGATGCATGTCATCGATCCCAATTGCGTGGATTGATGTTCGTGATGTAAATCACTGAATTGTCTGGTCCAGACTCGATTATTTACAGACTGCCGTCATATAGCTGGAATATTGCTGAGTGCGGCGTAAAACAACAAACCAAACCAAACCAAAACTGGATTTCAAAATGAGTTGCAGAGTTTGGAGTCTACAATGAATATGTCCACTTTTATAACAAGCTGCAGTGGTGCAGTGGTTCATGTGTTCAGCCATCATGTTGAATGTCCAGGTTTAACTCCATCAATGATACAACATTGTGATTTGTTGAGCCCACTAAACATCATTATTTCCATAAGTCAGTGTGGTACCTTTTCCTTTGGACCAAAAGGACAAAACACGTGTGAAAATATATTTCCTTGAATTGCAAATGAGCAGCAACTTTCCATAAACCAAAAAGTTCAGATTCAGCAAAAATTACCGTGGATTGCTGCATTGCAAAATAATATCAAATGCTTCACCACATTTGTAAAAAAGGTACAAGATGACCTATCTACAAATACCTGTCAGATCTGAAGTTTGTAACAAGTTGACATATGGACTACCATTTTCGACGTAATAAGCACCCTGCTCTAATAAGCGCCCACGGCAATATTTGCTAATATATTGGCTAGTGAACAATCCCAATTAGCACCCTTCCGATTGATCAATGTACACAACACTTATTTATTCGTGTTTAATACGCACTCGTGTGTTATATGCACCCTTAATTATGGGCATTTAAATTCTGGAAAAAATGTATCTCTCCTATATAAACATTTCAAGCTGTCAGCATAAACCACGAAATTTATCTTTCAACTCTGTCTTTTTCACCAAAATAATATTCTTCTGGACCTGACAATCTAATGATTGACATCATGAGCATTGATCCATGCAGTTGGGATACAATGACATGCATCAACCAAGTCAGCAGTCCTGACCACCCGATCCTGTTAGCATGATTAGTCGACTCTTATGACAAGCATAGTCGCCTTTTATGGCAAGAATGGGTTGCTGAAGACCTGTTCTACCACGGATCTTCATGGGTCCAATCCATACAGAGACGGCTGAGAGCACAACTCAGTTGTGCAAGAGATCCAACAACACAGAGCGGAGGATGTCATGTCCTACTATGTCCCACTGTGTAGTGAGTGAGTGAGTGAGTGAGTGAATGAGTGAGTGAGTGAGTGAGAGTGAGTGAGTATTGTTTTACGCCACTTTTAGCAATATTCCAGCAATATCATGGCAGGGCAGACCTGAAATAGGCTTCACACATTGTACCCATATCGGGAATCGAACCCGGGTCTTCGGCGTGACAAGCGAACACTTTAACCACTAGGCTATCCAACCAGCCTCACTGTGTAGAAGTGGGCTGCCACAACACATAACGTGACAGGATGGCAGGTGTCTACTTGTATAGGGTCAGTGTCATTGGGAGTTTGTAAGTGTTGCAACTACTACAGTAATGTCCTATTGACCAGGTTGACATCGCACTGAAGACACCATAAAGGTGAGGATCTGTCAACCAAATACCCCCTGACAGCAATTAATACCTTATTGCCTCTTGTCAGAACAGATTACTTTGACAAATTGGTTTAGGGTCAAGCTTCAGTGAGTCAGGTAGGCAGCACGTCTTACTTAGATATGTAATGATTCAGTTCCAGCTGAGTGAGTAAGTGAGTGAGTGAGTGAGTGACATCATGGTCATTAAATTAGCGTGTGAGGAAAGCCAAAGTGACGCAGTTCAATGCGCTTCCACTTGATGATGAGCATGGGTAGTACCAATAAACCCACAATCATGATCAGGAAAAATCTAGGATACAGAACCACAAGCAATAATAACCAGCTTGAAATACTCATATCCCCCGCCAATATGACACGTCCGGTAGTGTGAAGCACTACCGCCATTTTCAGTCGTTGCCATGGAAACTCGAAAAATATATTTTTTAAAAATCCCAAACTATCAAAAGGCACCAGGTAACCACTAGACCTATCCATGTGCCAAGTTTGGTTAAGATATCTATCATGTTTTTTCAGTTCCAGAAGCGAAATGTGATGGACGGATGAAAAGACGGACCGACAGCACCCATTCCTATATCCCCCTTCCACTTTGAGGTGGGGGATAATAATGATGAGTCATGATATAGTGTTTGCTAAATCATTTATCTCTACCAGAATATCTCATCATTTCAAACATATTGGCAAATATCATAATTATAAGTCCAAAGAAGTGACATGCAAAAGGCAGAAATATTCAGCCATGGTGAGCTCTGTCAGCTCCAGGCTACACAATGTCCAGCAGTTTCAAGTATGCCAAGCACATATCAATACATCCTCTTCAAAAGCCATTACCACCCTGAGCACCCTGCGATGATACCCTGTTCTTGTGTCACTCCCTCTATCCAGACTGACCAGTGTGTACGTACCCTATCTCCGCTGGTCAACACACTGTCAAGTGTACAAACAATGGCTATGCTTATCACCAATTATCAGACCATTCTAACCTCGAAGAATCCTCGGTGCCGACGTTGTCCTGCAGAGCAAGGTGTGAGTGTGATCCTTTGAGGAAGTCAGTAATCCAGGGGCTCGGGGACATTGGCTGGGATCAACAGGGCTAATACCCAGGGTGTGAGAGTGGATTTGAAGTGATTGAGACCACGGTGTGGGATTGTTCAATGGGGGCTTGTCAGATGTGTTTGTTGTACGAGGTTGGAACACAATACTCACAACGCGGACGTGAAATTACCATTTCCAATTTTCAGGGTGGGCCTATACAATAGAGTGTGCAATATCCAGCAATATCCAGCAACAAATGTAGGATCTTCAGGATTATAAGAATCACTTACAATTGTTACTTGGTAGCAGAGGTTCTGAATTACAGCGACCCGGTGTTACAAGGACTGTATAAGCATTGAGCATACAAAGTGAGTTCATGACCGATGTCAAAATGCAGTCTCAAGGCAATATTCCAGCTATATGACGGTGGTCTGTAAATAATCGACTCTGGACCAGACAATCCAGTGATTGACATCATGAGCATCGATCCACGCAATTGGGATATGATGACATGCATCAATCCAGTCATGTGAATCAATGTATTGTTGTCATATGAATCAATGTATTGCTGTCAGTTTAACATGAATACCCCACTCAGACACAGTATATTGACTCCGAGCAGACCAGTCCTTGTTTTAGCCCCTTTATGCCTAGCATCAGACAGGGTAACAACAAGTACATCATTTAACGTCTTTAGGTATGACGCGGCCGGGGATCTAACCCCGAACCTTCCCCTCTCTGGGCAGACACTCTACTACTAGACCATGGAGGCGGTCCTGTTGGCGTGATTCGTGTTGGACCAGTACCAGGTGTTACACAAGTGTTGTATACAGACATAGTGTATCGCTGTCATGTGAACTAGTGTACCACTGTCAGTTATGCCTACTGGCCCACCACCAGCTGTTATTACAGCCTTATATACATACATTTCGCACTCCCCACGACACCTCCTTTCTACACTGTTCAATAACCTAATTCTACTCGCATTCATAAATCATGTCACCTCAATCTTATAGTGTTGTCCTTTCATTTCTTCAAAACACACAGTCTTGTCATAAATCATAGAGTCACTGCAACAGAATGGCCATAAGCCGCTCTAATATGCTTCCAATCTCGCACAGGCTTCTAGTTAACTTTCCACACAATGGCAAGCAAGGTCATTCAAAGGAACAATTTATTGTCAGATTCCTTTTGCGCCCCCTGTGTTTAAGGGTTCGCTCCACAGGCCTGCATTGTGTCCCTGGTTATAAATCGTCTATACACACAATCCCTGGATAACAAACACACAAATGTTTTCTCTTTATAATATCATAAAGCTGTTGTTTGCACAATCCCTCTATGCTCCAAGCAGTGGGCGGGTGCTCTGTACTTATGTATTCTCCTATACAAGTGCCCAGAGACTGATCAGTCAATCAGTATATCATATCACCACTAAGTCACTTTATTGCCCAGTGTTATGAATATGTCCCAGGGATTTACATTCAATGGGTATTCCGAGTACATATTTTCAATATTGCCGTTGTATTTGCATTAGGATTTTAATAATGATACATAAAGCAAATATTTAAGGGCATTTCTTTGCTTACAGATCATGCTAGTTGAATTGTAAATCGACAAAGCTGAAGAAAGTTGTAGACACCATAATCATTATTCATCATGGTGATCATAATATGTAACTTATTATATGTATTCAAAGAAATAATTCATAAAATACACATATTTAACATTCTGCTTTAAATCTCTACATCTTTGTTTGTTTGTTTGTTTGTTTGTTTGTTTGTTGTTTAACGCCACACTCAGTAATATTCCAGCCATATGATGGCGGTCTGTAAATAATCAAGTCTGGACCAGACAATGCAGTGATTGACATCATGAGCATCAATCCACACAATTGGGATACAATGACATGTATCAACCAAGTCAGCGAGCCTGACCACCCGATCCCATTAGGCACCTCTTACAACAAGCATGGGTTGGTGAAGACCTGTTCTAACATGGATCCTCATGGGTCTCTATACCTGTGTACTTGAGTGTCAGTTCACTGTGGCAGTCAGTTGTAATCCTGTTATACCATTCAGTTTCCGTTCGTTCTTTTTGTTTCTGATAAATGATGGTATAGAATATGTAACTGCCTCTCTCACTGTCCAAGATGGACGAGTTTATACACATCCATACTATTCCATGTAATGACTTTACATACTCTACAGCATTGTGGATCATGTCAATAGACGATACACTAAGCCATAATCCAAGTGTAGCCAATTAGTAGAATCACGATAGGTATCATTATCAATGAGCTGATGCCGGAAAGTTGTTTTCAAGGAATTTTTGTTTGTTTGTTTGTTGTTTAACATCTCACTCATGCAATATTCCAGCTATATGATGTCTATCCATAAATAATCTGGTGCAGACAATCTAGTGATTGACACTATGAGCACTGATCTACGCAAATGGGATATGATGATATGCATTAACAAAGGCAGTGAGACTGACCGCCCAATCCCATTAGTCACATCTTACGACAAGCATGGGTTGCTGAAGACCAGTTCTAACCCAGATCTCCACACGTTTTTTAAAGAAGTAGGCTGTCCAACAAAATGTACAAAACTGACATTGGTGTAGGTGCCATAGCATCTTGATGAAAACCAACTCTTCTAGTTATAGAATCAAAAATGTGGTTACCTGGTTACCATTTTGTAATCTCGGTGCACCGAATGTCTGGTGACTATGACACCCCAAATGTTGACATGATGTGATAAAACGTGTGTAATAACCTATCCGTGTTGACATCATGTTGATGCAGTAACAGGTAGATTTAACAACAAATGTGTATGTCGCCAGCAGGGCTTGCTCCTTTTAAAAGTTACTGGCCCTTTTCCAAACTAACTGGCCTACATTTAAGTGGTGGGGCTGCAAAGTGGCTGAACCTGAGGTTGCATTGACACCTAGCAGGGCTCTGAAAATTGTAGACCTCCTTAAAGGTTTTTCCTGCACTCTAAGACTAGATCTTGGCTTCCATTTTCCTTATTCCTTGGTGATTTATGAGCAAATAAACAAGTTGTTGTACATAACATAAACAAAATGGCGGCCAGTTGTCATTCTACCAAGATGATCCAATTAAAGAAATTAAACATACACAGAGAATGATTTTTTGACTAGCCAGACAGGCATTCTACTACACATTTCAGCAAGCCCTTTGTAACTTTAACTGGCCATGGGCCAAAAGGCCAGGAGTTAAATTGGCCCCTGCTGTAATGAACATTGACACTTAAATTACCATTTCCAATTTTCAGGGTTGGGCTACACAACAAAGCATGCAATATCCAGCAATATCCAGCAATATCCTGCAATATCCAGCAACAAACATAGGATCATCCGGATTATAAGAAGCTACTTACAATTGTGGCTTAGTTCCAGAGGCTCTAACTACAGCAACCCAGTACAAGATATACAAATGTCATTATAGCAGATCCAGAACAGGCGGTCTGTTTGTGAAATTTCATGGCTGACATATCCACCTAATGCTCAATTGATATGGATTTCTATGTAACAAGTACTACAACCACACAAGCCCTTGCAAGGGTATCTGTCCCATTACGCTTGCATACTATAACCATATACAACTATATACTTCAGTATCAGGATGTTGCTTACTAAAAGTACAACAATGGCACAATTCTTAAACAAAACAAAAAGTTTTTGCTGTTGATATTTAACTATTAAAGCTTTCAAGGAACAGGAAAACAATAACAAGACCAGACTTGCAGTGTTACATTGGGTCTGGCAGTGGTATCACTGGCCATGCTAGTCAGGCATTGAGACGTAATGGGATGGGCTGGTGATAACAATTAAATTAACATGACCATAACCTGGTCATGAATATAGTGTATTCTCCTCAGGGAGTTCAGATATAAATTTTGGATAAGCGGAGGCACAGTGGATAATTTAAGCATGTTTAGCAATGACATGACGAATGGTCATATATGTTTTAGCGTAGACATAGAGTGTTAGCGCCATGGTAAGTGATACATGGTAATTTATGGCAAGATTGTCACTACAACTTGTGATATCAGTTTGAATAAAGACCAAAGTATGTCCTCAAAGTCAACACACCATTATCATGATTACATTTCCTCACATCTTACAATGCCAACCAAATCTATTTCAGCAACATATTTAAGCATTCACACTTAAAATACAACCACACAGTAAACAGATTGTGTTTTTGTATTTCTGGACACACATATAACATTAATTTTCCCATTATATATGTGCTGATGGAGAAATGTAAGTTATCCAGACCATTCATTCATTTGATGCAAAGTCCAGTCATTGCACACCTAAAGCATATGGATAATCATGTTAATTACAGGTCTAGGGGGTAAGAACATGTCTGATTAGGGCTGGCGTAGTCCACCTGGGCTGCCTTACATCAGCAGTGTTAATGAGTGTAACACTAACAGGTCTGGGTCTACTACGCTAGACTCAGTACTGCTTCATGCATACAAAACAAAGGGAGAGGGAGAGTGGTTGGGTTTAACGCCGCTTTAATAGTATTCCAGTTATATCAAGGCATGTCAGCTTAATGTGGGAGGAAAGCCCGAAACAAAACAAAGGAAAGTCAAAGAGCCCTAGTCAATATTCCTAGTATTACTGCTCAATGATTTAAGAGGCCTTGTATCATAAAACAATTGTAAAAAATATTGATATTTTTTATATTTGTATTGTCATTATTAATATAATTTTATGTCATAAAAACACCCCTTGAAAAACACTGATAAAATATTTATTAAAAATATTGATATTTTTTACAAATATTTTATCAGTGTTTTTCAAGGAGTGTTTTTATGACAGATAATATTTATATTAATAATGACAATACAAATATATAATATTGATAATAAAAAGCTGCCAATAATTTTTGAACCAATATCCTGTTAACTGATAAGGAAATAAATTTGACAGCATAATTCAGATGACAAGCCATTGTGACGATGCAACAACTCACTGCTACATTAGCTTGTTCAATGGGTTCCTTCCAAGTGACTCGCTTGTTTAGTAGAGGACTACCACAGGGGCTCCGTATCGGGCTCCGGCTCGGGCTCCGGCTCGGGCTCCGCAGCCGATACCTATCCTCCCGATCCATTGAGGTAGTTCCTGTTACCTGACCATCACACTCTTGATCACTCCACTGTTAATTAGCACTCCCAACAAAGACCTCCTCTCCCAGTGTCCAGCCACACTCAAGCCATAATGTACGTTGGCTAAGTTGATGTCCCTGGCTTAGCTATGAACCAGTACCCCACACAAGTAAAGCTATTTACTTTACAGTTCTACCCTAGCCTGGCTTCACCGACTCTCCTTCTTACTCCAGCCCGGACCCATTGTTGCTACAGGCGACTCGGAATCGCCTATTCAATGCCCATGATAAATAGGCTAAAAGTTGATTCTCTTATCAGGACTTAGCTGTGGAGCGCGAAAGTTTGACTTGGGGAACAGACAGGTCCCCGCATGTAGTTCTATAACCGCCAGGCTGGTGATTGTCAACATTCTCAGCACTAGCTCTGTGTAATAGACATGTTAACATGGCCCCCAATGTCAGTACTGTGTATTGTATTGTGAAGATCTGTCCTCTGGGTGCCCTAACCTTCAGCTGTCTAATGACCTGTGTGTTATAGGTGTAAATGATGAAGTGTCTTATAGTGTCTTACAGTGTCTTATAGTGCAAACGTTTACAGTCTGATACATTTATATGCAACAGCCACCTGCTGACAACTTGAGTGGAAAAAACTTAAGGAATGTGTAACTTAATGCTTGCATGTCAGATAATATAATCCTCCACATCATTCAAGCAGAAAATCGATGATCAACCAACCCTCTTGTTGAAGCAATTACAGATGACCTGACGTCTTGATGTACTGTGTGACTCTGTTCACATGAGCAGATCTTATTGTCCACTAATTTCACAACTCCAGTTTAAAAACACTTCTTGATGGATACGATCAGGATGATTACCTGGGGTCGGAGTTCAGTTCCTTACAGACAAATTCACTAAGCTACCCATGTTTGACAGCTGTCTTTATTTTTGAGAAATAATTGAGACTTTTCTGCTCTGAAAAAATATTTAGAACTTGAGGATTGAGGATTTTTTTTCAGTAAAATGTGAAAACATCACATAATTAGGATAAACAGAGATAATATTTTAATATATTGTTACTCTATACTGTTCTTGCCAGATCTCATGAACTGATGAATATAATGTTTTACATTAATGTTTTGCCTTCTACACAGTCTTAAAGAGAGTTTGCAAGCCATATTTGGTAAGGTAATATTTTGGTACAGAAAAATGTAAAAATCAGAAAATACACACCGAAGAGTTATAGATAGCATTGTAGGACAAAATATTCAATACCTATATTCTTGGAATTGGTTTCAATTGACTGGCCCAACTAATTATCAATATTGCATTTTGTCAAATTAGCCACTAGTTTTAAATTTTTTAATTATAAACATGATAAACAAATAAAGAGACAACTTGAAATGAGAAAGTAAGAAACATGTCTTTCCTACCAACCTGACAATATCTATGAATATTAAAGTCTAATGAGACAACTGAAAACAGAAAACTTCCATGTCCGCAACGTCTCACTTTCTTGCCATACAGATGTTAAGAAAGGTTTGCAAGTGAATACAAGAAGTATTGATTAGAGCTCCAGATAAGCTCCAGATCTGCGTAAAATACGCATCAGAAATGCAGAAATAAGCAGTAAAATAAAATCCAAGCGTATCAAAAACGCAACGAACATAACAGATACGCTACAAAAAAATAAAACTTGTGCATATCATCAAAATATTGTGAAGTAACCCCGCGTATTTGATTAGCAAATCAGCAACTTATTTTGAAATTATAAACGGGCATTCCATCAACCTTGTCAAACTCCACGATGACAGTTACATCATTATCATTTGCCATCACACTTTCTTGTGGAAGTATCGTGGTATTTTTGAGTCCTATAAACATGATAAAGCTCTCGAAACCCACACGACACCAGTTGGCAGGGACTAGATGATTTTAATTAGAATAGTGTTTTAAAATATTTAACTTAAATACCCACATGTGTAAAAACTTGTGTGTAACAGAAATTTGAATACCCAGATAGAATTACTGATACCCAATGATTTTAAAATGCATGGGTAAAATACCCACAACACCAAAAGCTTATCTGGCGCTCAAGATTCGTTCCCTGTGCTCCAGTTGCAATTAGCAGGATTTCATTTAAAAACCATTTTGTGTCAGTTTCACATTCTCCAACCTGACCATCCCATTGAAATTCTTTTCTGTTAAAAATCAGGATTCAGGATAAGGAATATTTTTAAGAACTAGTTTATAATGAGCGATCACTAGTCCTTGAGCCTCGTGCAAGAAATATCAAGCTGTCTTATGCTATTAAACCACACATTTCATTCATTGATTAATAATTCAGTCATAAAATTAAGTACTTTCATATATCAATATTCATGAAAAAAATCAACAACAAATAAACACCAGTTCATCTCACCATGTTGCATATTTTTCACAATGGATCATGGTGGGACGACAATTTACATTCATTCAACAGTGGACATTACAAGTTGGAAATTTATAACTAACCAAGTTCTATTCCTTGAGGAAGTTGAGTACCAGTGTCAGCGATGAGGGAAATGCTCCGACAAATGCTGAATGTCACCACTAATCATGGTCATACCAAATTTATGTTTACTTCAAACTCGCCACACAACAAATCAACAAGCTGTTTTCTATGTTTTCCAGTTAAATAAAATTCAAATGAATCTCATTTTACCTCAGCACAACAGGCGTAATATACTAATTAAAATACTCAATCAATCAATCAATCAATCAATCAATCAATCAATCAAGAGTGAGTGCGTGCTACGTTAAACAGTATTCCAGTTATATATGGGAGGAAAGTCCGAAGTGATGCAGGTCTCAGATGTTTATTACTTTGGTGAAACCCGAGCACGGCTATGGTGCTGACAGGATTCGAACCCACAATCATAGGTGTCTGGCGTGCCCAAGGGACACAACTCTGCAAAGCGAATTGCAACGCTTCTGGGCCATCTGTGCCCCCTTAATGATAATGAAATCATTTGTTTACACTAAAATCTTACTGAATGCTGAAAGTAATTCTTCAAAAATATAGCAATAAGCTATTGATAAACTGATATACATGTTCTTAAACTCCTAATGAAGCTATTTTTAAAACAATCATCAGGTAATCTAACAGTAATGTTTTTCCACCACAAAAATTACATTAAATTCAATAAAGAAATGATGTAAGCTGTAGCATCTGCACCAAACAATAAGGCACATGTTAATAATTAAAAAAACACTTTTAGCCTAATCTGAACATAAAAGAGATCTCACCTCTTGGGTCATGACCTCGAATTGATCCAAACTCATTGCTAAATATCTCCAATCTGCACAAGGCAAAACATAGCACTACAAAAACGTCTTCACACCAAGCTGTCATTTACTGTAATCCCATTGTTTAGTCTCCAACCATAAAAAGACTCAAGCATAAACTCTTAGCTACAATTCTTGACAGTTTCCTGGCATTGTCCCCGGCTGGGAGAGTTGTGGGGAGACGGGGCTGTTCTGTGTAATCTTTGGGGGTGGTTCTGGGGGAACTCATAAGATGTCAGTGCTCAAACACGAGTTAGACGCACAGGGACTTCACGGTCACTTGGAAGACGGTCCACAGGAGAGGAAGACTCGGGAGTTGTGCGAGACTCATGTCACAATATGTGCATGGAGGTGATGTATGGGGGCAGAGTGGAGGCGAGAGTGGGGATATAGAAGGTTGTTGTGTGAGGATTATTGCAATATTACACAACTGATATCAGGAGAGAGTTCTCTTCTAGGCATGGGGTGTTTGCCCAATGTGTCACAGGTCACTACTTGGACGAACGAACCCAGGAGGACAGGGTCAGACAAGGCTACGAGCCTGTTTGACCAAGACTAGTGGAAATCAAGAGTGACTTGTTCGTTTTATACAAAATCTAATTACTTTACATAACCAACTTCTCCAAAAACAAGCCATGGACCAGTTGGATATGACCAATAGTGTCTCCCCTGGAAGGGTATGTACCACCAAACTACCTTGTCCAGTATTGCCAGGAGATGGTGAAGCACTCTCACTGGATTCATGCTGTGGCACTTGGAGGAGGCTCTCCTATATGGGATCAGTGCTGTATATCGAAACCCCTGGCACACCATACTCCAGTGAAGTAACACATGGTTTAGGGCAGGGCAGCTTGAGTACATAATAGGTTTCTACATGACTTACAACAACATGGGATGAAAGGGAGTTAGAGGTGGTCTGTGTCATTCAGTGGTGTTCGGAACATCAAGTGAGAGACTTGGGATCAACATGTTCAAGATGACATGGTGATGGCCTACCCTCAGTGCACAAGAAGTCAATGCACCAATTACAAGACTTTGGACCAACATGTTCAAGATAACATGGTGATGGCCTACCCTCAGTGCACAGGGAGTCAACGCACCAATTACAAGACTTGGGATGGGACCAACATGTTCAAGATGACACGGTGATGGCCTACCCTCAGTGCAAAGGGAGTCAACGCACCATGGACAAGACTTAGGACCAACATGTTCAAGATGACACGGTGATGGCCTACCCTCAGTGCACAAGGAGTCAATGCACCAATTACAAGACTTAGGACCAACATGTTCAAGATGACATGGTGATGGCCTACCCTCAGTGCACAAGAAGTCAATGCACCAATTACAAGACTTGGGATGGGACCAACATGTTCAAGATGACACGGTGATGGCCTACCCTCAGTGCACAGGGAGTCAACGCACCAATTACAAGACTTTGGACCAACATGTTCAAGATGACACGGTGATGGCCTACCCTCAGTGCACAGGTAGTCAACGCACCATGGACAAGACTTAGGACCAACATGACAAGAAATGGGGTATGTCCTATGTTGCTATCATCTAAAGTTGTATCTCATGTATTGATGATTCAATATCTTATCGAAAAATATTATTTCTAAGAGCACCCTTCAGGCACTATGCAGTGTTGAAATTGGGGGATCCGGGGGTCCTTGAAGTTTGCTGTGTATTGAAATCCTTAAATTTAACATAAGGGTTATGAAAATGGCCCCTTGACTTCTTGCTGATCTTCAACTTTGCCAAGGATTTATTATAATGCAGTCATTTCAGGTTTAATACAAGGAGTTTCGAAACCAAGATAACATTGACAATAAAGCTTACAAGAGAGATTGAAATATACCTTACTTATGATTTAGTTTAGTGGCTCAAGTGTTCACAATATTCCTAACAGAGCTCTAAAACCATAACCATGGTAACACACTGGTGCCTATACATTCTAATGTATAAAATTTAAATTCAAATGTATAAAATTTAAATTTAAAATCAAATTCATAAAATTTTAATTTTCAAAATAAGAGACTCATTGCCTTTCATGCTTAACTTTGAACTACTGCAGGTACAGGTTTTGAAAATGACAGAGTGCAAAAATGGACATTAGTTGGAAGTAGTCATATAAACTCTACAGTTAATGTAGTTCAGTGGGTTGTTTCCCACCTCTCAGTAGGAGAACAAGTGATGACAATGTGCAGCCAGGTTAACAGCTGATGTACAGTGCTGTACATTCCAACAATCAAGCTACAGTTTCATCAATATTATCAAGATCTAATATAAGCTGTGCTCGATAATCTTTTGTTTGAGATTGCATTATATATGTTATATGCACAGGATAAGTTAGTAATCTTCTATATGATTACAAAATATAAAAAAACAATGTCAGATTTTATGTGATATGACATAGTTGCTTTAAATCAAAATAAAGTCTCAAGCATGTTTACTTTTCTCCAAAGAAATCTTGAATGAAAATGTAGATTGAATGTTGATAGAGCCTCTAGGTTAAATGTGAGTGACCAGAAGGTCTTTCTAAAGAACATGTAAGTAACACAATCTACCTGATGTTTTGTCTCTGTAAGCTGAAAACAACAACACAAGACTGCAACACAAGACTCCAAGTCACAACAAGTTCACGTCAACATCAACAATCAAAATGATTTCATTATCTTTCATCTTACAGGTGCAATATCAGACTTGCAAGTTCTGTTTAAGGGGAAAACAATTCCAAAATATCATGACAATATTGTCATACACATGAATGATTCTACGAAGGTGTATTTATGTGTAAATCAATGATCCGTGTCATGACCTTGAACACAATGTGTGTGAAAAACAAAAATAAATTTTGGGGCAAGATGAGGTACATCCTCTTAATGTAGAATACAGCGGTAGAAACTAACACTTTTAATCCACTAGTCCTCGTAGTGATAACATATAGCAGAACCCTTAAAAATTAGAAATTTCTAGTAGTCCTTATGATACCTTAACCATATCATGCATATGGCAGTTTGGCAAGGACTCCAGGACTAGTGCCAATGCCTAGTGCTTGAATATATGAAATAAATATTACACAGAAAAATATTTCATTCTTGATCAAATCTGATTTTGCACCATAGACCCTCTTTGAATGTCATTCTCATTTAAATCAGACCTTAGTTCTTGCTATCGCTAAACAATAGTTACGGGTTCAACGACTGAATCCATACAATCTAGACCATCTATTAGCCTTTCCAGAATGTTCTTATATTCAGGTTTCAAATTTGTAATTGAGAATTTGTCAAAATATGTTTCGAAGCGTAGTCGCCAATTTGAAATTAGTGCCGTAAAGCACAAGAAAGCTGCCTTCTGATTGGTCATTCCATTGGTCGGTCAAAGTTCGTGCAAGGTCGGTCTGACGTGACCAGTAATGGGATGTCCTCAGGCCTTTGTTTAGCGGTAGCAAGAACTAAGATCTGATTTTAATGAGATTGCTTTGAATGTCAGCTTTCTGGCTTCTTGTTATAGCTGAGACAATGTAGACAAGAAAGGCAACTGACCTTCGCAGTGCCGGAGGTCTTGGCCAACTTGGACTCCAGGATGGAGACTCTCTCGTTGGCTTCTCTCTCCAGCTCCTCCACCGTCTGCACCAGCACCTGATTCTGTTCACTCAGGTCATTCACGTACGACTGCAGGATACGCACCCTCGTCTGTCAGGGGAGACAACCAGGTGTCAGCATTATCAGAAACATGACGCAGCAAATAGGGACTCGTCAATAATGGTATATCTACAGCTGGATCTCCTGCACCATGTGAACTCAAAGTTGTAATTCAAGAACAGAATGTGGGACAGGATAAACTATAAGAAATATTCTTTCAATAAGAACATCATCTTCTAAATCCCAGTTTAGGACACAACTAAGAGCCCATCTGTTCCACAAAGCATTTCACAACATACTCTGACTTTAACATGTATTTATTTAGCATGCACAGCACCACTGAACACCTACTGATGGATATCATCATTCATATTCATCATCATCATCAGTAAGTATGCTAAGCATTACCATGATTACTATTATTATTGTATTTTCTGTATTTTGATTTTGGCTAGGGTACCTGGGGTACATGTCTGTATCATCATCATCATCATCATCATCAGTAAGTATGCTTACTATTACCATGATTACTATCATTATTGTATTTTCTGTATTTTGATTTTGGCTAGGGTACCTGGGGTACATGTCTGAAGTACCTGTGCCGACGATGACCCCTTCAGCATCAGCTGAATTGCAAAAAACAACAGATGTATGGGATATTTTTCCTTTATGTTGATATTGACATACAGTCATTGCAACAAGGCTCTTGCCTGTTATTATACATATAACTTTTGTCAGTTGTAATGACGATATTCAAATGTCTTTTTATTCATTTGCTGTACCAAATATGTGTGAGGCCGCAAAGGTGACTGATCAAATTGTTCCATACGTAAAACATATTCAGCAATAGCAAATCATTTTTTCCAGAGTGCTATGCTTATGGTTATTATTATTTTACATATATATAGTAAAAGCTGCATTTTTTGCTATTTCTGGCTTAGTTTACGAGAAATATAAACAATAATCTTTACTTCTGACTATAAAACAATGGGCAGCAGAAGAGAAAATGCAATTTAAATGGAAAATAAACATATCTAGTGACAATTTATCTCAAACTTAACATTCTTATTGACCAGGTTTGTTATCACCTGTTCGTATACCTGAATTCACAGAAGAGATACTATGTACGTTTCTACTGACTGCATAATATGCTGCTGATCGTTAGCTTCACCCTTTCAAGTTGTGTATGCACTAATCAAAAACAACACGTCAGTTTGGCTGTAGCTCGTTATTATAATATCCTTTGTTATGATATACGGCTTTTCATTCTTTGATCATACAATAACTGTTGCTTCACACAAAAGTCAAACCTGTCGAAATCATTGCCCATACTGAGCAAATTCTGAATCTGTGAAGAAAAGCCCATCCCCATTTCAATACTTTTAAAGATGGAGTGTTGTTTCCCTTTAAGATAGAAAAACTCACTTTCTGCACAAGGGACAAAACAAATATTTTTGGTTAGGGTATTCTTATAATTTTCATGGGGGCAGTTGGGTAGCCTAGTGGTTGAAGCGTTCGCTCGTCACGCCGAAGACCCGGGTTCGAATCCCGACATGGGCACAATGTGTGAAGCCCATTTCTGTGGTCCTTCGCCGTGAATATTGCTGGAATATTGCTTAAAGCGGCGTAAAACCAAACTCACTTACTCACTCATTATAATTTTCATGAGTTAATTTCACGGCCTTATCATCATGATCATATACTCAAACTGGTGCCCCTATGTCTACTAATGTTAACCCCGGCCAGTGGCAAGACAGTCTCTTATTGTAAAACTAAGAGTTCATAATTATTCTGTTGGCCTGGTGATCAATGTTCTGATGATCCAGATTCTTATTCTGATATTAAAGACACTTTTCATGTACTGGACGTGTTGGAGGCAAACCTCACTCAGGTATTAGTGCTATGCTGATTAATATGATTCACACTGATCAATACTCCAATCTGGCATTTCACAGATAAACAAAGAGGGAACAGTTTCATATGGTACCAAACTCCGCCAATACCTTATCATGTGTCCTGTTTGTTCAGTGAAAGGTTTGGAATTTTTCACAAAATGTCAAACCGATCTGTGACATGAAAGTGTTTTCTTGCACAAACACAGCATACGGTTTTTGAAAGGCAAATTCTTTTCAACACCAGCTGAAACCACTGGTCAATTGTTAAATGCTGGTTTAATTTGAATTACCATATCTAGGTAACTGATAAAATGTAGTGACATATGAACAATAAAACGTCTCTGATAATTCCATATTCAAGTCATAATTTGTGTGAAAAATCATACACGTTAAACTATCAAATTTATTAGCAATGCGTATAATATATTGTGTCTCCTTACAAACTCCCCTTACAGTGTAATCTTTAATTATCAAGATGGGCCCTAATGACCATGATTACATCGACAGCAGTACACATGGTACAAGTGGGGACAAGTACAAACACAGCTAACAATATATCCTACCATGTAAGTTTCAATAAACACGGACCTGTTGCCCTAAACTTTGCCCAATGTATGTAACATGTGCAGATTTCCACTTTCAGTAACATTTACAAAACATATTTACCAATTACAACCTAGGAAAACAGGTAGAGTAATCTGTCATGTTCAGTGATCAGTATGTTGACAAGCAATGAATGAAAGATGCACCGTGTAAAACTAAAGATTGCCTACCCTTGTGACAAATAAGACCTCAAATGTCAGTACGTATCAGTATAATACTAACCTTTGATGTTTCCTCTCCTGTTTTTTCGGCTTCCTCGAGTCTTCTCAGTTTTCCTTCGTACAGACCTCTGAACTCGCCGAGCAAATTTTGCATTTGGCCACGATTCGTACCTCCGCTTCTTTCATATCTTCTGCTCACCACAGATGTTTCCGAGCTGTATCTTTCTGACATTGTGGTGAAAGTTCAATTCGTTGTACGCATAGAAATTTGTGGAGGGTATTTCAAAGGCTATCAACTACATGCTCAGTTTCAAACATCACCCTGTACCGACTCCATTTGTAAACATTAACGTCGCCATGATAGATTTTCTTGATGATATGTTACGACGATTCCGGTTGGTTCATTCGTCAGACGTACCCTTGTTAAAGAACATTGCGATTGGTCCACCTAATCGGATCTCGCTCTTGGCCTTGCTGCACATTTGATGGAACAGATAATCGCTGTTTTCAACAAGCAGATAGGGGTGTCTAAATCGAATTTCCCTTAAACAATAAACGAGCAGTTAAAAGGACACATACATTTAAACAAATCGTATGGTTTCGAATTAATATTTTACTTCCCTATACAGTTAACCGTTCATTATAGAACACCACCCCAGACCGCGAAACAAGACGCAACATGCTAATCAACGGTTTATCGACAGGTGCTACTGATAATGGAACCCTATTGTCTTTTGACAAAACATATTTTCAGCTGTTGGTATTTAAGTGAAAACGACGTAAAGAGGAAATTTATTATCTATTACAAAAATGAATGTTCTTTTGATAAAAGCTATATAGATAAATATAAATTCCAAATGTAGATCTAGATATTAATAATTAATTTACCGAATAAAACTTTTTAAAAATGATTTCGAATAATAAAACAATCATGTGAATGAATGAATAAAACTATAAATAAATAGGATGTTACAAATAAAATCTAAAATCAAAAGTTCATAAAACGATTTTTTACTAACTTTTATACATTTTGTATATTTTCCTCGGATATAAAGGACTCACTTTAATTAATCATGATAACAATTTAACAATACGTGTTAACAACTGTACATAACTGCAGCAATTATTTTTCCTTAAGGGATTTCTGGCCAGAATATGACCACGGTGACCCATGCTTTTCCACAAGAGGTGACCAAACCGGGCATGGCGTGGTTCCACAATTAATGTGTGACCTAGCTGATTGCGTTCTCGCACCCCGACGTTAAGTTATTAGTCGTTCGCACTATCAATCAATATACTTTGTCTGGTTCACACTCGATTACTTAGAAGCTGTTGCAGTTGGAAATATTCCAACTGCGGCAAAGCGCAACATTCACTCACTCGTTCACTCCTTCATGTAAATAGCGACAAACTAACACAGCTCAAGAGTATATTTTATTACCGCTTCGGTTAATCTTCACGGTGGCGCATAATTTAGAATAAACTGTAGAGCAAAAGAAAGTATACACCCATGTATGATAATAGCTAAAATGAAAGGGTTATTTATTAGTGATGTATTTGATACGGGTATCATAGTTGTATTTTGGACCTTATGTTTGCCACGTAACGTTTCGAATTGAATTCAATTTTCAAGTGTAAACTTATTTTTGCCCGGCAGTTTATTTCATTTTTTGTTTTTGTTTGTTTGTTGTTTAACGCCGCACTCAGCAATGTTCCAGCTATATGACGGCGGTCTGTAAATAATCGAGTCTGGACCAGACAATCCAGTGATTAATATCATGAGCATCGATCAACGCAATTGGGATCGATGACTTGCATCAACCAAGTCAGCGAGCCTGACCACCCGATCCCGTTAGTCGCCTCTTACGACAAGCAAAGTCGCCTTTTACTTCAATTTTGTATTAGTACTATAACGATTAATAGTATTTAACGCAAGCACATCTATTCTAGACTTTTCATAAATGTTTTATCCAAGTTTAAAAAGATATATCAAAATCTGATATATTATTTGCATCCTAAAATATGTTATTTACATTAAACAGCAGGAAACGACAGATGCTCCAATGGGCGGCTGTTAGTCTAGTGGCGAAGGCGTTCGCCCGTTACGCTGATGACCCTGGTTCGATTCCCTACATTGGTGCATAGCAGGAAACCCAGTCTGCTCTGTCCCCGCGGGTTTGAAGGATATTGCTGGAGAGGAGTAAAACACGACCAACTCACCCACTCAACACTATGCTCATGGAATCCGAAGTAGAAAAGAGTGCATGAATGAGTATGGTTTTACTCCGCTTTTACCGATATCCCTGCAATATCACAGCGGGGAACACCAGTAACTGGCTTCATACATTGCAGCCACGAGAGGAATCGAACCCGGGTCTTCGGCGTGACGAGCGAATACTTTAACCACTAGACCAGTAATGCAAAACATGATTTGTAGGGGAAGTAGTTTGTGTTGTATCTCTTCAAAGAATTTAGGTAAATTAACAGGTGATAACAAACCTGGTCAATAAGATGATGCTTGTCATCGTATGCCAATTGCGTAGATCGATGCTCATGATGTCAATCACTGGATTTTCTGGTCCAGACTCGATTATTTACAGACCGCCGTCATATAGCTGGAATATTGCTGCGTGTGGCAAAGAAAAAACAACAAAAGCTACTCTGTTTGTTCATAACGCATACAAAAAACGAAGTGAAATTGATACAGACCAGGAACTGGATATTCCGATGCTGTGGGATGATTATATAATATATAAAATTATATACTGAGGGCAAAAAATGAAGGATACCTAGTTTGTTTTTATGTAATTGAAAGAACTGTTGTTAAATTTGGTTATGTGTATTTAACCATCACCCATTCCTGCAATAATTTGTAAAAAGTAATCTGTGGCTGGGTAAGTTTGTATAAAAATAAATTGGTTCAATGAAGACTTGGGTAAAAAAGTAAGTGTTGTAAATGTGGGCCGAAAATAGCAAATCGAATGATTTTCAAAGATAAGAGGTCTAAGTATCCATCAAATGTTATGTATTTTGCAATTTTTAATTTTTGGGGGTAAAGTTTGAAATTAGATTATATTTTTAATGAAAAACACGAATAAATATTATTTGAGTGCTGACTAAGCGGCAGTAGACTAAATTATTCGGACATAATATCTCTATCTTAAGATGTTTTCAATTGAAAATCAAATATATGCTAAAATCAACCGAGTGGTGTATTAACCGACTACAAGCACATCACACATCATATAGTGACAGGCCGGTTGTAACAGTGGCGAAATAAGGTACTAATAAGGCGTGCATAAAATAAAACGTTCCATTAAACGCACAAAAAAAACGTGTATAGACTGGCTGCGTATCAATCTCATTAAAATCAGATAATAGTTCTCGCTATCGCTAAACAAAGATCTGAGGACATCCCATTACGGGTCACGTCAGAACGACCTTTCATCCAACCAATCAGAGCGTCGCTTACCAGATTATGAAAGTGACAGTCGGAATGTGTTTTCTAATCATGCAACCACGAAGGACAGTAACAGGTTTTATGATTATATCCATTACAATCTAGGCCATCCATTCCAGAATGTTCTTGTTATCAGTTTTAATTTTTTTAATCGAGAATGCGTCAAAATATGTTTCAAAACGTAGTCGCCAATTTGAAACTAGTGTCGTAAAGCTCGAGAAAGCTGCCTTCTGATTGGCTAATGTAGATTTCTTGTCAGTCATTTCATTGGTCAGTCAAAATTTGCGAAAGGTCATTCTGACGTGACCCGTAATGGGATGTCCTCAGATCTTTGTTTAGCAGTAGCGAAAACTAATATCTGATTTTAATGAGATTGATACGCAGCCAGTCTATACACGTTTTTTTATCCACAGTTTACAATGATGGCAGAAACACAATCAGTCGACGAAGATCCTCTCCCAAACTACATGGGGATACGTCTTTAGGGGGTATGTCTGCAGCTGTTACCATGGAGAAGTCCCGGTGTGCTACAGCACAGGAGGCCGGGAGGTATACCTGCAGCTGCACAGGAGGCCGGGAGGTATAGCTGCAGCTGTTATCATGGAGAAGTCCCGGTCTGCTTCAGCACAGAAGGCCGGGAGGTATAGCTGTAGCTGTTGCCATGGATAAGATCCAGTCTGCCGCAGAGCAGGAGCCCGGGGGTATAGCTGCAGCTGTTGCCATGGAGAAGACCCGGTCTGCTTCAGCACAGGAGGCCGTGAGGTACAGCTGCAGCTGTTGTCATTGAGAAGACACAGTCTGCTGCAGCACAGGAGGCCGTGAGGTACAGCTGCAGCTGTTGCCATGAAAAGTCCCGGTCTGCTGCAGCACAGGAGGCCGGGGTGAATATCTGCAGCTGTTGCCGCCGAGAAGACACAGTCTGTTGCAGCACAGGAGGCCGGGGGGTATAGCTGCAGCTTTCGTGATGGAGAAGTCCCGGCCTGCTGCAGCACAGGAGGCCGGGAGGTATAACTGCAGCTGTAACCATGGAAAAGACCAAGTCTGCTGTAGCACAGGAGGCCGGGAGGTATACCTGCAGCTGTTACAATGGAGAAGTCCCGGTCTGCTGCAGCACAGGAAGCGGATGTATATCTGTAGCTGTTACAATGGCGATGTCCCGGTCTGCTGCAGCTCAGGAAGCGGATGTATATCTGTAGCTGTTACAATGGAGAAGACCCGGTCTGCTGCAGCTCAGGAAGCGGATGTATATCTGTAGCTGTTACAATGGAGAAGTCCCGGTCTGCTGCAGCTCAGGAGACCGGGAGGAATGTCTGCAGCTGTTACCATGGAGAAGTCCCGGTCTGTGCAGCACAGGAGGCGGATGTATATCTGTAGCTGTTACCATGGAGAAGTCCCGGTATGCTGCAGCTCAGGAAGCGGATGTATATCTGTAGCTGTTACAATGGAGAAGTCCCGGTCTGCTGCAGCTCAGTAGGCGGATGTATATCTGTAGCTGTTGCCATGGAGAAGTCCCGGTCTGCTGCAGCTCAGGAGGCGGATGTATATCTGTAGCTGTTGCCATGGAGAAGTCCCGGTCTGCCGCAGCACAGGAGGCGGATGTATATCTGTAGCTGTTGCCATGCCTGCAGCACAGGAGGCCGAGAGGCAACTGCAGCTAAGCTGTCCGTTGAAGACGCTGCCGCTAACATGGCTTATGATGAAGGCGTTGCAGCCGTTGCGGTCTCAAATGTTGAATAAACAGTGATGATGCATACGAGTGAGTAGAACTCTTGATCCCAGCAGTGTCAATTCGGAGGATGTCCATTTCTAGTGTTTGAATGACATTGTTATATACTTGTTACAAGTGCTGCTCAATAAACAGTAATGTGGAATATATATAGTTCTTTGTTCTTATGTCCATGTTGTGAGTGTGCTTGAAGTCGGAAAGCGCACGTAAAATCCCCAACTTTCTTTCTCTCATGTCCAAGTTGGTATTTCTGCTATCCAAAATAATCATTGTGAGATATAAATTCGATGTTTAATCAATGCGAGAAAAGACCTCGCGCATGTGAAATTAATTTACGCTCGCATTAATTTCAAGATTCACAGTATACACACGTCAATAGAAACTGGTTCATCCGATGTAAAATATTACAATAAAATGCTTGTGATTATGATATTAACTGCAGATTGACAGTCAACAATGATACGTCATACCAGTTGCTGACATTCGCTCACTCTCTTGCAGTAAAACAAGCCCCAGCAGAAGAAGGGCGTGTACCAATAGCATTAAAATCAGATCTTAGTTCTCGCTACCGCTAAACAAACATCTGAGGACATCCCATTACAGGTCACGTCAGACCGACCTTGCGCGAACTTTGACCGACCAATGGAATGACCAATCAGAAGGCAGCTTTCTCCAGCTTTACGGCACTAATTTCAAATTGGCGACTACGCCTCGAAACATATTTTGACAAATTCTCCAAATTTGAAACCTGAACAAAAGAACATTCTGGAATGACTAATAGATGGTCTAGATTGTATGGATTCGGTCGTTAAACCCGTAACTATCGTTCGGAATACCTCGTGTTAAAGTTTTCGAGGTTGCATGATTAGAAATCACATTCCAACTGTCACTTTCATGATCTGGTAAGTGACGCTCTGATTGGTCGGATGAAAGGTCGTTCTGACGTGACCCCTAATGGCATGTCTTCAGATCTTTGTTCTGAAGGTCTGATTTTAATGAGATTGGGCATGTACGGGGATCTGACTGCCGCAAATACTGCATTCTCATTGGTCCTCGGACGAAAACGTCATTCCCAGATGGCTCCACTAACGACCTTGATAATTGCTTTGTGTATAGAATCGTTCTGATCAATTTAAGATGTGAGGTGAGGTTAGGTGAAAAGGGGTTTAACGTCGCGTTCAAGATTATTGCACTTATATTGCGACGTGCATGTACGTGTGTGTGTGTGTCCGGACTGATGCCGATTTATAGTGCTAGCTCACTGAGATACCATGCCGCAGTTTAACATGAATACCCCACTCAGACACAGTATACTGACTCCAAGCCGACCAGTCCTTGTTTTAGCCCCTTAATGCCGAGCGCCAGACAGGGTAGCAACAAGTACCATCTTTTAACGTCTTTTGGTATGACGCGGCCGGGGATCGAACCCCGGAACTTCCGCTCTCCGGGCGGACGCTCTACCACTAGACCACGGAGGTGGTCGATCAATTTAAGAAGTGATGATGTTCATGCGGGTGTGTCTCTCACGTCACTTCCTGTGAAAGACATCATTTACGAAATGTGATGGACGTTTGCCCAACAATTCAGTAATCATTGAAAAAATTGAACTAAACGACTTACAGAGATAATGTTTCAGATTTTATTTCAAATAATTAGACGGTGAAATATTACACGATGAATACTATTTCAGTCTGAACAGGGAACTAAACAAACAAGTTTTGGTTTAAAACTTTGTTATATAATTTTAAATCTTTAAGTGTCCAGAAAATGGACAATAGACACATCCGAACCGGATGGTTAATTATTTTCACATTAGATAATATGCGTAGCTTATCCTGCCCTGTTTTTGTTTCTTAAAAAAAAACTCGTGTGAAAAGCACATAAAAAACTAAGGTCATACGGAATTTGAAAGTGAAAAATTAGGTGGCAGTCGAAAAAAATTGATTGCCAAAGATTATATTAATCACAAATCATAGATTCATTTGGATCGGTAAGGCCATACAAAATGACGATTTATCGTTGGAAAACAATCTGTTTCATATCATAGTCATCTAAATCTCTTGGATTAATTTATTAGTCAAATCGATTTTCACAGTTGGCGGTGTGAAAATAACATAGTCATTCTGATTTGTTTTGTTCTGAATTTGCGATTGTTAATGTGGGCGGTTTCTTCATCCAAACCCTAAAATATATAAGGCCTGAACACGTTTTTACATCACACTTCCATGTATAGCTCTGCGAAACTGTAATAGTATAAGATTCACTAGGATTACAAAAAATGCCAGAACACCTTCTTCACAAACAGCCCCAAAATTCCCCACACAACACGAGGCGGAGATTCCCTTATGTCAAAACCCCATTAACTCGGGCGATTATTGTTGGCACGGAGGCTGTATAAGAAACTTCCTGCTCGATATGCAATCAAAATGCAAAGTTAGAAACCAAGTTTTCTTTAATCCGGAAATTTGCTTATACGGACAATTTCAGAGAAAGGAACCAGTATATATTGTTTATTTTCTGTAACGTAGACTGAAACAAACACAGCCGAAAATATATGAACTGAAATACTCGAATATAACCTCCTGAAAACACCTACTGATGTTCCAACGTGCACAAGGAAATAATGATGTTATAGAATAAGAACTATATTTTGTGACCACACGCAATTTCAAACGCACGCGTGTGATTAATAACATATTCTTGTGATACAAAAAATAATTAATAAAAGCATAATGAAATTCATATAGTCTTTAAAATAGATTCATATTGTAATACAAGAAAATCGATGGACAAAAAGTGCTCATTTTACACATCTATTGTCAGTGTTGTCTAGCCCGCCAGGTTTGTGATCGCCAAGTACATGTAAGTTGATCCTGGATCGAATCCGATCAAGTTGGATTGCGGGCCCCTCACACGGTGGGAAATGGCGTCAACAGAATGAGAATGAGTCGGCACGTAAATAGATTGGTACAAATACAGAAAAAAACGTTAATATCAGAAACAATACAGAGAATATATCACACAGACATAGTGTCATTACGTTACGTAAAGTCAATACCTTAGAGTCATCACATTATAATAGGTCATTACGTTACATCGAGTCATTACGTTACGTAAATTCATTACGTTAGAGTCATTACATTACATAATGTAAAGTCATTAAGTGTTGGCACGGAGGCTGTATAAGAAACTTCCTGCTCGATATGCAATCAAAATGCAAAGTTAGAAACCAAGTTTTCTTTAATCCGGAAATTTGCTTATACGGACAATTTCAGAGAAAGGAACCAGTATATATTGTTTATTTTCTGTAACGTAGACTGAAACAAACACAGCCGAAAATATATGAACTGAAATACTCGAATATAACCTCCTGAAAACACCTACTGATGTTCCAACGTGCACAAGGAAATAATGATGTTATAGAATAAGAACTATATTTTGTGACCACACGCAATTTCAAACGCACGCGTGTGATTAATAACATATTCTTGTGATACAAAAAATAATTAATAAAAGCATAATGAAATTCATATAGTCTTTAAAATAGATTCATATTGTAATACAAGAAAATCGATGGACAAAAAGTGCTCATTTTACACATCTATTGTCAGTGTTGTCTAGCCCGCCAGGTTTGTGATCGCCAAGTACATGTAAGTTGATCCTGGATCGAATCCGATCAAGTTGGATTGCGGGCCCCTCACACGGTGGGAAATGGCGTCAACAGAATGAGAATGAGTCGACACGTAAATAGATTGGTACAAATACAGAAAAAAACGTTAATATCAGAAACAATACAGAGAATATATCACACAGACATAGTGTCATTACGTTACGTAAAGTCAATACCTTAGAGTCATCACATTATAATAGGTCATTACGTTACATCGAGTCATTACGTTACGTAAATTCATTACGTTAGAGTCATTACATTACATAATGTAAAGTCATTAAGTTACACAGAGTCATTACGTTACATAGAGTCATTACGTTACAAAGAGTCATTACGTTACATGGAGTCATTACGTTACATGGAGTCATTATTACGTTACAAAGAGTCATTACGTTACAAAGGGTCATTACGTTACACAGAGTCATTACGTTACATGGAGTCATTACGTTACATGGAGTCATTACGTTACAAAGAGTCATTACGTTACATGGAGTCATTACGTTACAAAGAGTCATTACGTTACATGGAGTCATTACGTTACAAAGGGTCATTACGTTACATGGAGTCATTACGTTACAAAGAGTCATTACGTTACATGGAGTCATTACGTTACAAAGAGTCATTACGTTACATGGAGTCATTACGTTACAAAGAGTCATTACGTTACATGGAGTCATTACGTTACATGGAGTCATTATTACGTTACAAAGAGTCATTACGTTACATGGAGTCATTACGTTACATTGAGTCATTACGTTACACAGTCATTACGTTACATGGAGTCATTACGTTACAAAGAGTCATTACGTTACATGGAGTCATTACGTTACATGGAGTCATTATTACGTTACAAAGAGTCCTTACGTTACACAGTCATTACGTTACATGGAGTCATTACGTTACAAAGAGTCATTACGTTACATGGAGTCATTATTACGTTACATGGAGTCATTACGTTACAAAGAGTCATTACGTTACATGGAGTCATTACGTTACAAAGAGTCATTACGTTACATGGAGTCATTACGTTACATGGAGTCATTACGTTACATGGAGTCATTACGTTACATGGAGTCATTACGTTACACAGTCATTACGTTACATGGAGTCATTACGTTACAAAGAGTCATTACGTTACATTGAGTCATTACGTTACATGGAGTCATTATTACGTTACATGGAGTCATTACGTTACATGGAGTCATTACGTTACATGGAGTCATTACGTTACAAAGAGTCATTACGTTACATGAAGTCCCTACGTTACATGGAGTCATTACGTTACATTGAGTCATTACGTTACATAGAGTCATTACGTTACACAGTCATTACGTTACATGGAGTCATTACGTTACAAAGGGTCATTACGTTACAAAGTGTCATTACGTTACATGGAGTCATTACGTTACATGGAGTCATTACGTTACAAAGAGTCATTACGTTACATGAAGTCATTACGTTACATAGAGTCATTACGTTACTTAGTCATTGCGTTACATTGAGTCATAACGTTACATAGTGTCATTACATTACGTTACATAGAGTCATTACGTTACATAGTCATTGCGTTACATTGAGTCATTACGTTAACTTGAGACATTACGTTACATAGAGTCATTACGTTACATTACATGGAGTCATTACGTTACATAAACTCATTACATTGCATGGAGTCATTACGTTGCAAAAAAGTCATTACGTTACATTGAGTCATTACGTTACATAGAGTCATTACGTTACATTACATGGAGTCATATATGAAATGCAAATTTACAAGGACATTCAGCGAGTGAAGTACTTGATGTGGACACTGAACGGCGCGATGTCTCCTGGGTCTCGAGTACTTTTGATGGTCTTGGGGCAATAGGGTAGCCTAGTGGTTAAAGTGTTTGCTGGTCAAGCCGAAGGCACGCGTTCGATTCTCAACACGGGTACAATGTGTGAAGCCCATGTCTGGTGACCTCGCCGTGATCTTACCAGAGCGGTGCTGAAAATAGCGTAAAAGCCCAAACCCTTTGATAGAGCTGAAATATTGATTATTGATTATTTTCAATAACCACAGTGATTCTGTCTGGTGTTTCCATGTGGTGTATTCAGCGATTACATTTTAAGTGTATTGTACACACCGGGGTTTTAGCGATTAGACGTAACCTTACAAGTGCATTGTACACACCGGTGTATTCAGCGATTATACGTAGCCTAAGAAGTGTATTGTACATATCAGTGTATTGTACACACCAGTGTATTGTACACACCGGTGTATTCAGCGATTATACGTAGCCTAAGAAGTGTATTGTACACATCAGTGTATTGTACACACCAGTGTATTCAGCGATTATACGTAGCCTAAGAAGTGTATTGTACACATCAATGTATTGTACACACCGGTGTATTCAGCGATTATACGTTGCCTAAGAAGTGTATTGTACACATCAATGTATTGTACACACCGGTGTATTCAGCGATTATACGTTGCCTAAGAAGTGTATTGTACACATCAATGTATTGTACACACCAGTGTATTGTACACACCGGTGTATTCAGCGATTATACGCAGCCTAAGAAGTGTATTGTACATATCAGTGTATTGTACACACCAGTGTATTGTACACACCGGTGTATTCAGCGATTATACGTAGCCTAAGAAGTGTATTGTACACATCAATGTATTGTACACACCGGTGTATTCAGCGATTATACGTTGCCTAAGAAGTGTATTGTACACATCAATGTATTGTACACACCAGTGTATTGTACACACCGGTGTATTCAGCGATTATGCGTAGCCTAAGAAGTGTATTGTACACACAAATGTATTGTACACACAGGTGTATTCAGCGATTATACATTACCTTAGAAGTGTATTGTACACACCGGTGTATTCAGGAATTATACGTAATCTTAGAAGTGTATTGTACACACCGGTGTATTCAGTGATTATACGTAACCTCAGAAGTGTATTGTACACAGCGGTGTATTCAGCGATTATACATAACCTCAGAAGTGTATTGTACACACTGGTGTATTCAGCTATTATACTTAACCTCAGAAGTGTATTGTACACACAAGTGAATTGTACACACCGGTGTATTCAGTGATTATACGTAACCTCAGAAGTGTATTGTACACACTGGTGTATTCAGCTATTATACTTAACCTCAGAAGTGTATTGTACACACAAGTGAATTGTACACACCGGTGTATTCAGTGATTATACGTAACCTCAGAAGTGTATTGTACACACCAGTGTATTCAGCAAACAGGGAACGAACATTTATTTATTAGATATTTTTACGGCTACATTTAAAAAAAACAAAAAAACACCTTGCAACAATGTGATTTTTGTGGCAGGCAATTTCTGTTTTTTTCAACAGTCTAAAGAATAATGATTTTTTTCAAGTATTTTCGGGAACAATTGAACAGGTACAATACCGCGGCATCATATAGTCCGGATGTTTTATATGTCTGGAAGTGATTAGGTACAATACAGCGGTGTCATACACTCCAGATGTTGTGTACATGTCTGAGAGTGATCAGGTACAATACCGCGGTATCATACAGTCCTGATGTTGTGTATATGTCTGAGAGTGATCAGGTACAATACCGCGGTATCATACAGTCCGGATGTTGTGTATATGTCTGAGAGTGATCAGGTACAATACCACGGTATCATACAGTCCTGATGTTGTGTATATGTCTGAGAGTGATCAGGTACAATTCCGCCGTATCATACAGTCCTGATGTTGTGTATATGTCTGAGAGTGATCAGGTACAATACCGCGGTATCATATAGTCCTGATGTTGTGTATATGTCTGAGAGTGATCAGGTACAATACCACGGTATCATATATCCCTGATGTTGTGTATATATCTGAGAGTGATCAGGTACAATACCGCGGTATCATATATCCCTGATGTTGTGTATATGTCTGAGAGTGACCAGGTACAATACCGTGGTATCATACAGTCCTGATGTTGTGTATATGTCTGAGAGTGACCAGGTACAATTCCGCGGTATCATACAGTCCTGATGTTGTGTATATGTCTGAGAGTGATCAGGTACAATACCGCGGTATCATACAGTCCTGATGTTGTGTATATACCTGAGAGTGATCAGGTACAATACCGCGGTATCATATAGTCCTGATGTTGTGTATATGTCTGAGAGTGATCAGGTACAATACCGTGGTATCATACAGTCCTGATGTTGTGTATATGTCTGAGAGTGACCAGGTACAATACCGCGGTATCATACAGTCCTGATGTTGTGTATATGTCTGAGAGTGATCAGGTACAATTCCGCGGTATCATACAGTCCTGATGTTGTGTATATGTCTGAGAGTGATCAGGTACAATACCGCGGTATCATATAGTCCTGATGTTGTGTATATGTCTGAGAGTGATCAGGTACAATACCGTGGTATCATATAGTCCTTATGTTTTATATGTCTGAGAGTGATCAGGTACAATACCGTGGTATCATACAGTCCTGATGTTGTGTATATGTCTGAGAGTGATCAGGTACAAAACCGTGGTATAATACAGTCCGGATGTTGTGTATATACCTGAGAGTGATCAGGTACAATACCACGGTATCATACAGTCCTGATGTTGTGTATATGTCTGAGAGTGATCAGGTACAATACCGTGGTATCATACAGTCCTGATGTTGTGTATATGTCTGAGAGTGATCAGGTACAAAACTGTGGTATCATACAGTCCGGATGTTGTGTATATGTCTGAGAGTGATCAGGTACAATACCGCGGTATCATACAGTCATGTTGTGTATATGTCTGAGAGTGATCAGGTACAATGCCGCGGTATCATACAGTCCTGATGTTGTGTATATGTCTGAGAGTGATCAGGTACAATACCGTGGTATCATACAGTCCTGATGTTGTGTATATGTCTGAGAGTGATCAGGTACAATACCGTGGTATCATACAGTCCTGATGTTGTGTATATGTCTGAGAGTGACCAGGTACAATTACGTGGTATCATACAGTCCGGATGTTGTGTATATGCCTGAGAGTGACCAGGTACAATACCGCGGTATCATACTCCCTTTATCGTGTTGTATACGGCTGTGACCAGACTGGCCACGTCTGGTATGACTACTGCTCCGAACACCACGCACATGAGAGATATGGCCAGAAAGCCCATGTTGGTCGAGGAAGACCGCTTGTCCTTGGAGCTCGTCTTCTTTTGGACAGACTTGCTCAAAGTTTTTGTCTCGACTTTCAGCTCCTTCTGGATCGCCTGCGCTGCTTCCGTCACTTGCTTGGTGTCCGAAGGGAGGGACGTGTCCTTGCATCTACACGTACACATCTCCACAACCTTGCGCTTTGGGAAAGGGTTGTACGAAGTGGTCGTTGGTGTAGTTGTAGTTGTGGTCATGGGAGTGGTTGATGATGTAGATGATGTAGATGATGTTGCCACTGTGGTGGTCGTAGACGTTGCGGGTGTGGTATTAGGAGTTGTCAAACCTGCCGATATGTTGCCAGTTGTGGGTGTTTCGGTTGTGGTCGCGGGTGCAGTTGCTGTCGTTGTGGTTTTACTTGACATTGTTGTTACGGTCATGGTTAGATCTGTGGTTGCCGTTGTTGCAGTTGGAGTTGTTGGTGCTGTCGTGGTTACATCTGTGGCTGCTGTTGTTGCAGTTGACGTTGTTTGTGCTGTCCTGGCTACATCTGTGGCTGCTGTTGTTGCAGTTGGAGTTGTTGGTGCTGTCGTGGTTGCATCTGTGGCTGCTGTTGTTGCAGTTGAAGTTGTTGGTGCTGTCGTGGTTGCATCTGTGGCTGCTGTTGTTGCAGTTGGAGTTTTTGGTGCTGTCGTGGTTGCATCTGTGGTTGCTGTTGTTGCAGCTGAAGTTGTAAGTCCTGTCATGGCGCCATCTGGAGTACCGTTATTAGAGATTAATGTACTTAATATGATATTAATTAACACAAAGTTTTATATATACTCGTGTATGTTGAATGGACGCCATCCAAACATGAATGCCTGTATGAAATTATTAAAGCACAGTGGTTAAAGCGTTCGCTCGTCACTCACTCATATGTGGGTTTCAGGATATTTAATGAAAAGTCAAGAAAACGGGGAAATTGTAACCTCAGTTAACACAGCTCGATCAAAATGTTTGATAATCGGATCGAATTTCTAAAAAACAGCGTTTAGAGCGACCTGGATGGTGGAGGTCTGGCTAAATATCATTTCGCTCTGGAACATGTACCATCACTCCAGTGCATCACTCCAGTATGCACTCACTCAAAGTCTTACCTTGAGCGGGTAGGCCCCTTATGATGACGTCACAGAGTTCCAGGGCATACAGTTCTGATGCCCGAGGGTACTGCGTAATCTTGACATAACGCCCCACTGTCGGCTGGTCACAGGGGAGAGATTTCGTTACTCCATTTCCAAAGAAACCAGGGTGATACAAACACAGGTCATGAGCATCGCTTGTCTCGGGGTCAGCCGTGTGCATTGTAACTGTGAAGTTGCCCAACTTATCTCCTAGAAGAACCATACGAAAAATAACTATAGAAACAGTTTTGTCAAATGAGCTCACTGCTTGAAAATTACGGAAAATTGCACCTGTCCTCGAGTTTTACCAAAGCACACTGTTTCATGTACATGCAGGACATGCAGGATCCACTGAAAAAGATGCTTGTTTTAATTTTATTTTAAAATGTTTGGCTTATTTTATCACCGAAAACTGCGTGTTTTGAAGCAGCGACCAACCAACCCCCACCCCAATCCCCTACACCCACCCACCCCCCCCTGCCAGTACTCACAATGGTAGGTGTATTGAATCTGCCTGCACTCACAATGGTAGGTGTATTGAATCTGCCAGTACTCACAATGGTAGGTGTATTGAATCTGCCTGCACTCACAATGGTAGGTGTATTGAATCTGCCAGTACTCACAATGGTAGGTGTATTGAATCTGCCTACAGTCACAAAAGTAGGTGTATTGAATCTGCCTGCACTCACAATGGTAGGTGTATTGAATCTGCCAGTACTCACAATGGTAGGTGTATTGAATCTGCCTACAGTCACAAAAGTAGGTGTATTGAATCTGCCTGCACTCACAATGGTAGGTGTATTGAATCTGCCAGTACTCACAATGATAGGTGTATTGAATCTGCCTACAGTCACAAAAGTAGGTGTATTGAATCTGCCTGCACTCACAATGGTAGGTGTATTGAATCTGCCAGTACTCACAATGATAGGTGTATTGAATCTGCCTACAGTCACAAAAGTAGGTGTATTGAATCTGCCTGCACTCACAATGGTAGGTGTATTGAATCTGCCAGTACTCACAATGGTAGGTGTATTGAATCTGCCTACAGTCACAAAAGTAGGTGTATTGAATCTGCCTGCACTCACAATGGTAGGTGTATTGAATCTGCCAGTACTCACAATGATAGGTGTATTGAATCTGCCTACAGTCACAAAAGTAGGTGTATTGAATCTGCCTGCACTCACAATGGTAGGTGTATTGAATCTGCCAGTACTCACAATGGTAGGTGTATTGAATCTGCCTCCACTCACAATGGTAGGTATACTGAATCTGCCTGCACTCACAATGGTAGTTGTATTGAATCTGCCTGCACTCACAATGGTAGGTGTATTGAATCTGCCTGCACTCACAATGGTAGGTGTATTGAATCAGGTTGCACTCAAAATGGTAGGTGTATTGAATCAGGTTGCACTCACAATGGTAGGTGTAGTGAATCTGCCTGCACTCACAATGGTAGGTGTATTGAATCTGCCTGCACTCACAATGGTAGGTGTATTGAATCATGTTGCACTCACAATGGTAGGTGTATTGAATCTGCCTGCACTCACAATGGTAGGTGTATTGAATCTGCCTGTACTCAAAATGGTAGGTGTATTGAATCAGGTTGCACTCACAATGGTAGGTGTATTGAATCTGCCTGCACTCACAATGGTAAATGTATAGAATCTAGCTGCACTCACCATAAATAGTGAATTGAATGTTTTGCTCTCACAATAGAAGGTCAATTGAATGCTCTGCAATCACCATAGAAGGTCAATTGAATGTCCTGCACTCACCACGGAAGGTCAATTGAATGTTCTGCACTCACCACGGAAGGTCAATAGAATGTTCTGCACTCACCACGGAAGGTCAATAGAATGTTCTGCACTCACCACGGAAGGTCAATTGAATGTTCTGCACACCCAATAGGTGAATAGAATGTTCTGCACTCACCATAGGTCAATAGAATGTTCTGCACTCACCATAGGTCAATAGAATGTTCTGCACTCACCACGGAAGGTCAATAGAATGTTCTGCAATCACCATAGGTCAATAGAATGTCCTGCACTTATCACGGAAGGTCAATAGAATGTTCTGCACTTACCACGGAAGGTCAATAGAATGTCCTGCACTCACCACGGAAGGTCAATAGAATGTTCTGCACTCACCACAGAAGGTCAATAGAATGTTCTGCACTCACCATAGGTTAATAGAATTTTCTGCACTCAACGCGGAAGGTCAATAGAATGTTCTGCACTCACCACGGAAGGTCAATAGAATGTTCTGCACTCATCACGGAAGGTCAATAGAATGTTTTGCACTCACCACGGAAGGTCAATAGAATGTTCTGTCCTCACCACAGAAGGTCAATAGAATGTTTTGCACTCACCACGGAAGGTCAATAGAATGTTCTGCACTCACCACGGAAGGTCAATAGAATGTTCTGAACTCACCACGGAAGGTCAATAGAATGTTCTGCACTCACCACGGAAGGTCAATAGAATGTTCTGAACTCACCATAGGTTAATAGAATTTTCTGCACTCACGACGGAAGGTCAATAGAATGTTCTGCACTCACCACGGAAGGTCAATAAAATGTTCTGCACTCACCACGGAAGGTCAATAGAATGTTCTGCACTCACCATTTGTTAATAGAATTTCCTGCACTCACTACGGAAGGTCAATAGAATGCTCTGCACTCACCATGGAAGGTCAATAGAATGTTCTGCACTAACCATAGGTCAAAAGAATGTTCTGCACTCACCGCAACAATCCCCTCTGCTGGTGAGCTCTACCGTGGTGATGTTGTAGAGGTCCCCTAAGTCCACTTGCCACCACGTTACGTTGGACAACTGTGAAGGTGAGGTGTGACTACACCCTCCTTTGTCCATGAACACACTAAGATTGTCATCCACAGCTCTGGAAGCTGTGTACGGTTCTTTTGTGCTGTCCTGTTTGGTCGTTTTTGTACGGGCAACATTTCTAGCTGTGGATAACAATAGTATTGTGAATTAAGAATTATGTCACGCTTCAACTAAATCTATATGTACGTCGTGTATGCATTATTTTATTTAAATAAGACATTAATTTATCATGTCTTCACACCTGAAATATGTTCTAGTGCTATGCAAGATGGCCATAACGCAAGTTGTCTCAGCTGAAATGATAAAACGAATTTATTAAACTAAAATGCGTGTTTATTGCATAAGAAAGCCGAGGTGCGGGTGTTATTTAGAAAGTAAAACTACTTTGCTTTGTTAGAAGTTCGAACGTAAACTTGATACCACATAGTAGGTTTATAGTCATTCAAACATGAATTATTTAATTGCATGTGATTTCGTGGCTTTTATTTGGCTATTTTACACAATATGCACACCTTTATACCTCCATAAACGCAAAACAATATTGAAGTGAATTCTTGACAAAACAAATAGGAATTGATTGGCTATATTACAAGTGATGAGTGCTTCGGCATCAGTTGAGTCGAACATTGACGGGAGACGATCTCCATTCCAATCTAAATTCGTAATAATAGCGCCCTGCATGACACTAAGTCACTGTGTCTGTGTCACTGGTTACCTGCTCGGAGGGGTCACGGGTGGCCCAGTCGTCTAAGGCGCCGTGATTCGCTATGCAGAGTTGCGTCCCTTGGGCACGCCAGAAACCTATGGTTGTGCGTTCGAATCCCGGTTCGCCCCGATTATGTTTCTAGGTTTGTCAGCACCATACCCGTGCTCGTGGGTTTCACCGAAGTGGTAAACGTCTGAGACCTGCATCACTTCGGGCTTTCCTCCCACATTATGCTGAGACGCCGCGATGTAACTGGAATACTGTTAAAAACGGCGTTAAACCCAACTCACTCACTCACACTACCTGCTCGGTTGGTATATAAAAAAAAATAGGTAGCTTAGAGGTTAAATTGCCGAAGGCCCGGGTTCGCTTCCCCATATGGTACAATGTGTGAAGTCCATTTCTGGTGTCCTGTGGAGTGATATTGCTGGAATATTGATAAAAGCGGCGTAAAACCATACTCACTCACTCAGTCACTCTATCATAAAATTTGGCTTGAACGACCTGAATCAAATTTGGTAACATTGCCAGTTGACCCAAGCCTATAGTCCTGCCGAAGCTAACCCGGATTGTAACCACGTGACTCAACAATGATGTTTATCGCAAGGAAAATGGATACTTCGTGAAAAGTGCACTTTGCAATTTTTGTCATTAATGTAAGTACTATTCCTTATCGCCGGAATAGCTTGTGTTCAGTTATAAGTATTAGCACACGTGTAGTTGTCTTCGTTAATTGGGGCGGTCGGGTAGCCTAGTGGTTAAAGCGTTCGCTCGTCACGCCGAAAGACCCTGGTTCGATTCCCGACATGGGTACAATGTGTGAAGCCCATTTCTGTTGATATTGCTAGAATATTGTTAAAAACGGCGTTAAACCATACTCACTCACTCACTATCTTGTTAATTAATCATCGCGATATGTCGTGATTCTATTTCAAGTGGCAAAAACTATAGTCCCCTTAACTGTATCCAGGGGCGGTCGGGTAGCCTAGTGGTTAAAGCGTTCGCTTGTCACGCCGAAGACATGGGTACATTGTGTGAATCCCATTTCTGGTGTCCCCCGCCGTGATGTTGCTGGGATATTGCTAAAAGCGGCGTAAAACCATACTCACTCACTAACTGTATCCATGCATTGCATATTATCGATCACTTAACCAAACATGATGTCCGTGAAATAAACGATTTGATCTCCTTAATATGCGTGGAGATGTGTATATCTATGACACAATAACCTTATCCACAGTCGTATGCGACTACACAGCAATCTCGGGGTGGTCACCATTCCGACTGTTCCGAGCATCTTGAAACTTAGACCACCTCCGTGATTGAAATGATAGAGCGCCTTGCCGGAGAGAGGAAGTTTGGTAGTTCAAGCCCCGACCACGCTATGCCAAAAGACTTTAAAACATGGTACTTGTTGTTACCCTGCCTGGCGCTCGGCATTAAGGGACTAAAACAAGGACTGGTCGGCTAGGAGTCAGTATACTGTGTCTGTGTTTGGTATTTATGTTAAACTGCAGTATTAGGTCCCCACTTCGGGGGTTTCCGTAAGGAAAAATGGCGGCCAACAAATCCTCTCGCTTCGACCGTAAATTACGAACTGCGCATGCGTGGAACGTTTTTCATTCGACAACTTCCGTAAACACGTAAAAACGTTCGTTCCGAAGTGGGGACCCAAATACTGCACTGGTAACTCAGTGGGAGAGCACTATACAATCGGCATCAGTCCAGACTAGTTCAAACAAGTATTCACGTGCATGAGCGTCTTAATATAAGTGCAATAATCGTGGACGCGAGGTTTAAATAATTTCACCTCACTTGGCCTACCAATTATACTCTTAGAATATAATTTATTTAACAATCCATCTGCATTAGGTGAAGTGTTCCCTTCTGTGATGAGAGCTATAACAATATATGATGAGGCGTCTGTGTAATATTACTGATGCTTTGGAAACTGCAGATGGTTCAGCGTGGATGTTCTTAGAGTTAGCTTTGAAAAATGGAAAAGTGTCGCACTTCCGAAAGAAGGACTGCATTTGATGGCGTTAGTGATGGATTGTTCTGTCTTGTCACTACGTCAACACACCCTGTTAAATGTTAAATTTGTTTTGTGTAATGTATTGTAAATCTTGGCAGAAGTCAAAAAGGAACCAACACCCATCGGTAGAAGCACACGTGACGAGTGCGCTCACACTCCGTGCGGTCAACCTGGCGACCAATGACGAGTCATTACATCTTACTCAGGGACGGATCCAGGATTTAAAAAAAAGGTGTGTGCGTGCGTGCGAGCGTGCGAGCGTGCGTGCGTGCGTGCGTGCGTGCCTGCGTCCATTGGGCAATTTGTGACTTCTGTAGGGGAGGTATCACCCCGGGGTAAAGGGCCCCAAATCACAAACATTTTTGTAAACCATTATTGATAATTTTACTGTAACAACCAAATCAAAATGTTATCGTGGTAGGTAATGCGCAAACAAAACGTCATCAGATGTAAAAAAAGGGGGTAGGGAACCCCCAGAAACCACAGCTGTCCGTCTGTCCATTCCACTCGACAAATGACGTCATACTTATGCAGGTGGTGGATGGGGACAAAGGGAGGCTCTGTCTTAGGACTGTATCATATTTTGGCATCATTCCATGTAGCATTTGTTCATGCAACACTATCCATCCCCTCCCGTGATAAATGACCAGTCACAGAATAATGTCCAATTCAATAAGGTAATTTCATGCAGAACCCCCTTCCCCCTGACACACACACACACACACACACACACACACACACACACACACAGGGACGTGTGCCTTGTGGCCGTCATTCAACACGAGTGTGTGACATTTATCAGACGTAGCGATGGAATGCTTCCCGAAACGACGTTTTAAGTAATATATAAATGTTTCGGTATTGGACCAATCAGAATCACTAATAATCACTGCTTCTCCGAGTGTACTTCCTGATAGAAAGTCATCGCGTTTGCTGCGCCCTTGAACATGAAATATGGCGGAGTTGATTGTCCTGATGCGACAGCCAATAGACGGACTTATTATCACGGATGGCGGGGCGTGATTTTCTATGAGTCTCTTCTCAGATCGTTGATTGGTTGGTTAGCTACGTTTTAAAACATTATCGTTACACAATCGGCGCAGGGACGTGTATAGTTATCTCTTTGTGTAAAATGTCAAACATCTCGGCCTATATGTCGGATGACAAGGTTATCGATTTGTGACGTCATGATTGACCTACGTTTGCATTCCAGTCTGGGTGGTTCCCACTGCCCGTCGATGCAGTTCACGGTGGCGGACCCTATCATCTCCATGTCAGCAGGATTGTCGCAGGTGTAGGTGGCCACGCCCTTTTCATATGACACGGATGAATTGGCCTGTGAAACTGGAGTCACGGGAACGTGTACACAGTTAACTGAAAAAAGAATTACCTTACAGTTGGAAGGGGGTTAACTTGGGATTTGTACGTTAACATCGCATTTCTAAGCATGAGATTTTCTATAGCATGTCTTACTTTTCAGTTTAATTTGATTAAAGGGTCGATGTATGTTAACCATATTAAAGGTTATTCATAACACATTGCAATTCACAGAGACAATATATATTCACTCCTAAAGCACCTGTTGCAAAGCATAAAACTTCACTTACCACACCCCGTGCTGCCGTACGTCCACTGGACTGACGTGCCGTTATATTCACTTACCACCCCCCGCGCTGCCGTACGTCCACTGGACTGTAGTACCGTTATATTCACTTACCACCCCCCGCGCTGCCATACGTCCACTGGACAGTCGTACCGTTATAGTCATTTACCACACACCGTGCTGCCGTACGTCCACTGGACTGTCGTACCGTTATAGTCATTTACCACACCCCGTGCTGCCGTACGTCCACTGGACTGACGTGCCGTTGTATTCACTTACCACACCCCGTGCTGCCGTACGTCCACTGGACTGTAGTACCGTTATAGTCACTTACCACACCCCGTGCTGCCGTAGGTCCACTGGACTGACGTACTGTAACAGTCACTTACCACACCCCGTGCTGCCGTACGTCCACTGGACTGACGTGCCGTTATATTTACTTACCACACCCCCGCTGCCGTAGGTCCACTGGGTTGTAGTACCGTTATAGTCACTTACCACACCCCTTGCGCCAACAGGACTGATGTACCGTTAAAGTCACTTACCACACCCCGTGCTGCCGTAGGTCCACTGGACTGTAGTGCCGTTATATTCACTTACCTCACCCCGTGCTGCCATACGTCCACTGGACTGTAGTACCGTTATAGTCACTTACCACACCCCGTGCGCCAACAGGACTGACGTACCGTTATAGTCACTACCACACCCCGTGCTGTCGTACGTCCACTGGACTGTATTGCTGTTGTATTCACTTACCACACCCTGTGCTGCCGTACGTCCACTGGACTGTAGTACCGTTATAGTCACTTACCACACCCCGTGCTGCCGTAGGTCCACTGGACTGACGTACTGTAACAGTCACTTACCACACCCCGTGCTGCCGTACGTCCACTGGACTGACGTGCCGTTATATTCACTTACCACACCCCCCGCTGCCGTAGGTCCACTGGGTTGTAGTACCGTTATAGTCACTTACCACACCCCTTGCGCCAACAGGACTGATGTACCGTTAAAGTCACTTACCACACCCCGTGCTGCCGTAGGTCCACTGGACTGTAGTGCCGTTATATTCACTTACCTCACCCCGTGCTGCCGTACGTCCACTGGACTGACGTACCGTTATAGTCACTTACCACACCCCGTGCGCCAACAGGACTGACGTACCGTTATAGTCACTACCACACCCCGTGCTGTCGTACGTCCACTGGACTGTAGTGCCGTTATATTCACTTACCACACCCCGTGCTGCCGTACGTCCACTGGACTGTAGTACCGTTATAGTCACTTACCACACCACGTACGCCAACAGGACTGACGTACCGTTATAGTCACATACCACACCCCATGCTGCCGTACGTCCACTGGACTGTAGTGCCGTTATATTCACTTACCACACCCCGTGCTCCGTACATCCACTGGACTGACGTAGCGTTATAGTCACTTACCACAACCCGTGCTGCCGTACGTCCTCTGGACTGACGTGCCGTTATAGTCACTTACCACACCCCGTGCTGCCGTCCGTCCACTGGACTGTAGTACCGTTATATTCACTTACCACATCCCGTGCTGCCGTAGGACCACTGGACTGTCGTACCGTTAAAGTCACTTACCACACCACGTGCGCCAACAGGACTGACGTACCGTTATAGTCACTTACCACCACCCGTGCTGCCGTACGTCCACTGGACTGTAGTGCCGCTATATTCACTTACCACACCCCGTGTGCCAACAGGACAGTCGTACAGTTATATTCACTTACCTCACACCGCGCTGCCGTACGTCCACTTGACTGTAGTACCGTTATAGTCACTTACCACACCCTGCGCTGCCGTACGTCCACTGGACTGACGTACCGTTATAGTCACTTACCACACCCCGTGCTGCCGTACGTCCACTGGACTGACGTACCGTTATAGTCACTTACCACACCCCGTGCTACCGTACGTCCACTGGACTGTTGCTCCATGTTTCTCAAGGCACATGAACGTCAGCGGTCGCTGTGCTTCACAGAAGTGTGTATACAGAGCCACGACGCCCATGTCCAAAGTCCATCTCTGCGCGTCCCACGGTCTAGCCCCGTCCCCGTTCCAGGAGAAACACTCGAGGATGTTGGCAATGACGGAGCTTGCCCGTTTGAAGTACACCTCCCCTGTCGTCACGGCTGGCAGCGATGTCGCTGTAGTCAGGTTCATGTGAGCTATATATGTACTGTGAACCCCATTAATCCAGACGCTAACGTTACAGAGTTACAGAACAGACAACAGTTACAGGTCTTGTTAGAATGGAAGTTACAAAAGTGTAAAGTCATGTTGGACTGTGTTACTTTGAAAAGATAATATATAATACAACGAACATATCTGTCCCCTCTTTGTCTGTCTGTCTGTCTGTCTGTCTGTCTCTCTCTTTCTGTCTCTCTCTTGGGCGAAAAGATAATATATAATACAACGAACATATCTGTCCCCTCTTTGTCTGTCTTTCTGTCTGTCTGTCTGTCTCTCTCCTTCTCTCTCTCTCTCTCTCTCTCTTTCTGTCTCTCTCTCTTGGGGCGTTGGGGTAGTCTAGTGGTTAAAGCGTTCGGTCGTCACGCTGAAGGCCCGGGTTCGATTCCCCACATGGGCACAATGTGTGAAGCTCTTTTCTGGTGTCCCCCGCCGGAATATTGATAAAAGCGGCGTAAAATCCAACTCACTCACTCGCTCACATTATGTCTGCCTCTCTCTCTCTCTCTCTCTCTCTCTCTCTCTCTCTCTCTCTCTCTCTCTATCTCTACGTCTCTCTGAGTCTCTTATACTGCGAATCAAATCCGGGTCTACGTCGTAACGAGCGATCGGTTGAACAATTGGATTACACCCCCGTTTTAGTAAATCTTTCCACTTACGACATGTGTCGACGTCACATACTTCAGCTGTAGGGGGTCTAAGGCTTGTATAGCACCAGGGCTTCGTCAAGGACTCGCCAGGGTTCCGACAGAACTTGTGATCCGGAGAACCGTCGGGGAATGTGGAGGGTATCTGGAATGGAACTGCTTCCTTTTTCCATGACAGACACTTCTTGTTGGACGTTGTAACACCAAGCATCCCCCTGTAGTTCATGCTCAGAGAGTCCACCACGCAGCCACGATCTAAACAATCCAAGCATGTTTTGCTGGAATAATTCTTTGCCTAAATATTTAAATGTGGCACAGATACATACGCCATGTAACTGAGTCTCTATGGTCAGGCGACAGAATGAACATCGACACACTTAACATGGTTTGTAATTTAGCAATGGATGAACCTTAACGGTTCAGAGGCGACTTAATGGATCGGGTGGTCAGGCTGAGTGACTTGGTTGATAGCGTGTGTGTGTGTGTGTGTGTGTGTGTCTAAGAGGTGGTGTTTGTTGTTTACGCCGCACTCGGCAATATTCCTGCTATATGGTCTGTAAATAATCGAGTCTGGACCAGACAAGTGATTGACATCATGAGCATCGATCCACGCAATTGGGATACAATGACATGCATCAACCAAGTCAGCGATCCTGACCACCCGATCCAGTTAGCCGCCTCTTACGACAAGCATAGTGTGTGTGTATCTGTTTGTGCGTGTGTGTGTGTGTGTGTATCTGTGTGCGTGTGTGTGTATCTGTTTGGGTGCGTGTGTGCGTGCGTGCGTGTGTATGCGTGTGTGTGCGCGTTGGTGTGTATATGTGTGTGTGTGTGTGTATGTATCTCTGTGTGTGTATCTGTGTGCGTGTGTGTGTATCTGTTTGGGTGCGTGTGTGCGTGCGTGCGTGCGTGCGTGCATGTGCGCGTGCGTGTGTGTGTGCGTGTGTTTTTCAAGGACGCAGTTCCTCAAAGTGAGCAAGGCGCTACGACAGTATTAAGTCTGCATTATAGGCAAGCTAGCGTAGGATCTCTGGTCATACCAACAGACGTTAAAAGATAGTACCCTGCCTTGCGCTCGGCATTAAGGGGCGAAAACAAGGACCGGTAGGCTCGGAGTCAGTATACTGTGTCTGAATGGGGGATTCACGTCGCTATAATCTGTACAATACTCTTTGACGCGACGTTTAGCCCCATATCACCTTACCCCATCTGTTTTATATATAGTATGAGAGTTAGGTCGTCTCAGCAGTAGGGTCGTATTGTGGATAGATCATCTGATCCTTCAAGAGCACATATATAAAATCAGAATACACCATTAAAACACCATATCAATGCCATGTTAGAGTCATCTCTGTGACATAAAGCTGCATAGCCTCCAATCACAAATTATTCCCGATGATCAACGAACCCGCCAATCGTCACCACTCGCTCATTTCCGTGACCTATCGATGAATGTTATGTTCGACACTACGACAAACTTAAAGTAGTTCGGTCAAAGAATCCTTCGGGAATAATTTTTGTCTTCCATCTTAAAATAAACCCTAGATACTGTTAAATATTTTCAACTAGACTGTATAAATACCGTAAGTTCCGATGTGTTTTAAATAGCATCTGGAGTAGATATGACATTAGGGAAATATACGTGAATCATTACGCAATGAGTTGACATTTCTTTTAACTATGCCCGATTGCGCGTAGACAGAACCCAGGCAACATTGCCACGAGAGGGGCACGAGTCGCTATTTGGCTTGTCCCGGAATAACACGAGTTGGTCACGAATGCAAACCCGTTAATGAAAATGCCAGTCAAATACAAATATGGACAACACGTGACTCACTGCATTTTCCAATCGGGCAGTATTCCCACGTGACATTGATGATGTTTATGTAACACCAAGGGCGGATAACTGTGCCCGTCACAGATTCGGATCCTGCTGGCGAGCGGCAGTAGTTCTCTGGTGCACCTGCACTGAACAATGCATCAGGGATGGCCAGGGAGGATGGCAGACTGTCCCACCGCTGGCAGGGTGTCCCCGACACTGAAATGTTGACCTTGCCCTTGTAATCCCATCCTTCCTTCGTCTGCGTACACTCCAGGGCTAGGGGAAAATAGTCAGTTACCAGGATATCATCTTGTGTATGCTCCTCAAAAGAAGTCCATCCTATTGTTTCATATTACTATTTCTACCACTCACCCAAACACCCAACCAACCACCCACCCAACTCACTCCCTCACTCACTCACTCATTCAATCACTCACTCATTCACTCACTCACTCACTGACTCACTCACTGCCTCAAACACTCACTCACTCAATCACCCAAACACCCACCCAACTCACTCCCTCACTCGCTCACTCCCTCCCTCGCTCGCTCGCTCACTCACTCAGTCACTCACCCAAACACCCACCCAACTCCCTCCCTCACTCCCTCACTCCCTCCCTCACTCACTCGATAAGTGGTGAATCAGTAGTTTGCACCTACCGTCCGTGTATTGTCGTCCAGTGGCGCGCACCTCCACCAGGGATTGAGGTATGGAGCTGTTGAACTTGAGACTTAGGAACTGACCAACGGGAAATGTTTCACAGTAGAGAGTGATGGGTTTGGGGAGTGAGGCGGTAGACGGTGACGTTCTCAATGTATCGGAGGCACACGCTCTGCTCGATGTCGGGGTCTGCTTGATGTCAACCACTTCGGCCTCGACTGTGAAATCTGACGTCACGGATTCTGTCAAAATACAGGTAATCTTACTTGTGCTTTACGAGCTTGAGGCGGGCTAGACTGATATACAGAGGGCTGCGTATCATACGACCCCTTGGCGGACCTCTATGTCCCCTTATGTCCATTTATGACCCTACGGAATTGTCAAAATTCCAGTAGCGATGAAACAACTGTTTTGAACTGATTATGAAAGTTACCGGAAGTGTGCGTGTTATTGAAGTATTGAACAAGCGGTTTGAACTAGAAACTTGAAATAGAGATACGCTCAAAGTTTAGTCAAACAAAACTCGGGAGCCTTTTTTTCTAATTATTGGAGCCGATTCATGAACATAAGAGATTCTTATCTGTGGTGGAAATGTAGATGATTCGGCAAATAAAAGTGAAAAAACACCTGATTCATAAGAAATATTTGCCAATAGCAGGGTCGACAGTACGATTCCGACTATATCATGAACACGTGTTTATGGATCGTTATCAAATAGTGATGGCACCAAGGTAAAGTAAAACAATGTCATGGATAACAAGGTAAAGGAAAACAATGTCATGGATAACAAGGTAAAGGATAACAATGTCATGGATAACAAGGTAAAGGATAACAACGTGATGGATAACAAAGTAAAGGATAACGACGTCATGGATAACAAAGTAAAGGATAACAACGTGATGGATAACAAGGTAAAGGATAACAACGTGATGGATAACAAAGTAAAGGATAACGACGTCATGGATAACAAAGTAAAGGATAACAACGTGATGGATAACAAGGTAAAGGATAACAAGGTAAAGGATAACAACGTGATGGATAACAAGGTAAAGGATAACGGCGTCATGGATAACAAGGTAAAGGATAACAATGACATGGATAACAAGGTAAAGGATAACGTGATGGATAACAAGGTAATAGGGCCTGCTAGGTAATGCAGCCTTTGGATACAGTTAAGCCAGACCTCCTGACCTGATGCGGTTTATGATGGGCGCTGAGTAACAATACTGAGTAGCAAAAAAAGTTTTACCTCTCGGTTGATTTTATGTTGTTTGATTTCCAATTGAAAATATCCTAAGATAGCGATATAATATCCAACATATGAACTGTATTGGCGCCTAGTCAGCACTCAAAGAATACTTCAACATGGTTTTATTTTTTTATAATTTGATATACAAAAGTGTTTTTTTGTGTGCGTGCTACTGAATTCAAATAAATGTTGTTTTTTCGGCACAAATTAAAATTTTGAACACGTGGTGTCACGAGGCTGCAAATTCATTTTTTACCCCATGCAGTCCTTATTGAACTAATCAATGTTTTTTCACAACAAAATAACTCAGCCACAGATTACGTTTTATAGGCTGTTGCACGAATAAGTGATGCTTAGCAATAGATGCTTGAACAGTTCATTAACCTTCTTAAATCTCCAGCCTATTATGATACATACACTTGACCTATTCATCAGCCGGGAGACCATTATTCACGATCCTTTATATCCAGTCAATTATGATACACACACTGTATTCTATGGGCTTCTTTTCGAAAACAAAACAACTCACTTAGTACAGATGTCCTCATGAAAACAACAACAAATCACGATGACTCTTTTGTGGGTTCTTCATCACAGTCGTACATTCAACACTGCTACGTTCTGGGGTATACTTCATCACAGTCGTACATTCAACACTTCTACATTCTGGGGGCACTTCATCACAGTCGTACATTTAACACTGCTACATTCTGGGGGATACTTCATCACAGTCGTACATTCAACACTGCTACGTTCTGGGGTATACTTCATCACAGTCGTACATTCAACACTTCTACATTCTGTGGGATACTTCATCACAGTCGTACATTCAACACTGCTACGTTCTGTGGGATGCTTCATCACAGCCGTACATTCAACACTGCTACATTCTGGGGGATACTTCATCACTGCCGTACATTCAACACTGCTACGTTTTTGGGGATACTTCATCACAGCCGTACATTCAACACTGCTACATTCTGGGGGATACTTCATCACTGCCGTACATTCAACACTGCTACGTTTTTGGGGATACTTCATCTCAGTCGTACATTCAACACTTCTACATTCTGTGGGATACTTCATCACAGTCGTACATTCAACACTGCTACGTTCTGTGGGATACTTCATCACAGTCGTACATTCAACACTGCTACGTTCTGTGGGATACTTCATCACAGCCATACATTCAACACTGCTACTTTTTTGGGGATACTTCATCTCAGTCGTACATTCAGCACTGCTGCATTCTGGGGGGTACTTCATCACAGTCGTACATTCAACACTGCTACGTTCTGTGGGATACTTCAACACAGCCGTACATTCAACACTGCTACGTTCTGTGGGATACTTCATCACTGTCGTACATTCAACACTGCTACGTTTTTGGGGATACTTCATCACAGTCGTACATTCAACACTGCTATGTTCTGGGGGATACTTCATCACAGCCGTACATTCAACACTGCTACGTTTTTGGGGATACTTCATCTCAGTCGTACATTCAACACTTCTACATTCTGTGGGATACTTCATCACAGTCGTACATTCAACACTGCTACGTTCTGTGGGATACTTCATCACAGCCGTACATTCAACACTGCTAGGTTGTGTGGGATACTTCATCACTGCCGTACATTCAACACTGCTACATTTTTGGGGATACTTCATCTCAGTCGTACATTCAACACTGCTACGTTTTGGGGGATACTTCATCTCAGTCGTACATTCAACACTACTACATTTTTGGGGATACTTCATCACAGCCGTACATTCAACACTGCTACGTTTTGGGGGATACTTCATCACAGCCGTACATTCAACACTGTTACGTTTTGGGGGATACTTCATCACAGCCGTATATTCAACACTGCTACATTCTGGAGGATACTTCACCACAGCCGTACGTTCAACACTGCTACGTTTTGGAGGATACTTCATCACAGTCGTATATTCAACACTGCTACATTCTGGGGGATACTTCACCACAGCCGTACATTCAACACTGCTACGTTTTGGGGGATACTTCATCACTGTCGTACATTCAACACTGCTACGTTTTGGGGGATACTTCATCACTGTCGTACATTCAACACTGCCACGTTTTTGGGGGATACCTCATCACAGCCGTACACTCAACACTGCTACGTTCTAGCAGAAACTGAAGAACATCGTAATGCTGACAGTCCAACATACATCACACTTACCACTGAAGAACATCATAACGCTGACAGTCAAACACTGATCACACTTACCACTGAAGAACATCATAACGCTGACAGTCAAACACTGATCACACTTACCACTGAAGAACATCGGAATGCTGACAGTCAAACATACATCACACTTACCACTGAAGAACATCGTAACGCTGACAGTACAACACACATCACACTTACCACTGAAGAACATCGTAACCCTGACAGTCCAACACACATCACACTTACCACTGAAGAACATCGTAACCCTGACAGTCCAACACACATCACACTTACCACTGAAGAACATCGTAACCCTGACAGTCCAACACACATCACACTTACCACTGAAGAACATCGTAACGCTGACAGTCCAACACACATCACACTTACCACTGAAGAACATCGTAACCCTGACAGTCCAACATACATCATACTTACCACTGAAGAACATCGTAACCCTGACAGTCCAACACACATCACACTTACCACTGAAGAACATCGTAACGCTGACAGTCCAACACACATCACACTTACCACTGAAGAACATCGTAACCCTGACAGTCCAACATACATCATACTTACCACTGAAGAACATCGTAACCCTGACAGTACAACACTGATGACACTTACCACTGAAGAACATCGTAACGCTGACAGTCCAACACTGATCACACCTACCACGTAAGAACAACGTAACGCTGATAGTCCAACACACATCATACTTACCGTTGAAGAAGATCGTAACGCTGGCCACTTCGTAGCTCGTTGTATTGTCAAACTCAAAGATTACTGATTCTTGTGGGCAGGTAGACGAGTTCTTCGCCACATACTGATGAGTGCTGTTGCTGATAATGTTGTCCTCGTCTAGAAATACAAGGTCATGGTAACGTCATTCAATGAATATTCAACAGTAAAAGCATAAAAACGAGTTTGATTTAAACACATCGAACAAAGCCAGCACTTTGTCTCCACTACAGCTGATCTGAATGCGCCACGATGAATATTGCGTCCGTGTGTGCGTCATTGATTAAACGAAATTCACGTTTCCTTCGACGTGGAAACACAGTACTTTAGGATGGCACTCGAGTAACACTCTAAATGTACATTACTTCACTAACTATATTACAATACATGCATCACCTTGCTACAGAATTCCGACTGCAAAAAATATTGTCTTTAACTCACGTATATGTCACAATTATATAATTACATGCTAACATTTACACAATGACTTACTGGAACATTTGATAGAGGGGAGAGACCACGTGCCATTACTCCTGCAGTCGGCGTCACCCGCCCCAGACTGGTGATAAAATCCCTCTTCACAGGTATATACAGCCCCATTGGAGTCCGAATTAAAAGTCTGGGATTCCAAGCGAAGTCCGTAAAGGGTTGGCGGATTTTCACACTGTGCTGTGTCAATACAAGATATGATATTCAAACGTCAGTCTCAAAGATATATCCTCCATCCTCTCTCTACCACACCACGATATGTCTATACAAGTTAAGACATTCAAACGTCAGTCTTGGAGAGATAACCTTCATCCTCTATCTGCCACGCCGTGCTGTGTCTTTACAAGTTAAAACATTCAAACGTCAGTCTCACACAGATATCCTTCATCCAATCTCTGCCACGCCGTGCTGTTTCTTTACAAGTTAAGACATTCAAACGTCAGTCTCACACAGACATCCTTCATCCTCTCTCTGCCACGCCGTGCTGTGTTTTGATAAATCGTGATACATCAAGGACGAAATCTGTGTCCATCACTGGCGTTAAAACTTCAGAACAATGGAAACATTTGTCCTCACAACCACCAAAGAAGTACTAGCGGGTGGCAAAATCGTGGCCTTGGTTTAATTAGGCACAAAAAGTCATAAGTAACTATTTATGAGCGGAGAGAATGTCTTTAAAAGTTTAAGAACTAATTTGAAATCCAAAAATATAAAAAATATAATGATTTACCTGCTGATGGGAGGATCTGTCGGCCATACACCATTATGTCACATACCGTTGCCGTTGGCGCTGTCGGATAAGTAACAGAGATGATGATGAGGTTACCCACGGGGATGATCCCGTTTCCACTGCATCGGATGCTGACCTTTACCAGCGTAGAGGATTCAGTATTACCACACAACGAGATGGTTTCCACTGATGTATCCGCGACAGTCGCATTGACAGCTATTTTCTGGATGTCTAGAAGATCAATGTGGGGCATATTAACGTCGTCGTAGAATGTGTGAGATTGTTGGTGGGTGTGTATGTCGATGAGTGAGCGTAGAGATCATATGGAACCTAGAGAGCATGTAGAACGCAGAAAGGATATAAAAAGAAGAGAGCATGTAGGACAAAGAAAGCATGTAGAACGTAGAGAGCATGTAGAACGTAAAGAACATGTAGAACCTGGCGAGGATGTAGAACCTAGAGTGAGTGAGAGAGTGAGTATGGTTTTGTGTCGCTTTTAGCAATATTCCAGCAATATCACGGCGGGGGACACCCGAAATGGGCCTCACACATTGTACCCATGTCGGGAATCGAACCCGGGTCTTCGGCGTACGAGCGAACGCTTTAAACACCAGGCTACCCGAACCCAGAAAGCATGTAAAACGTAGAGAGCATGTAGAACTTAGTAAGCATGTAGAACGTAGAGAACATGTAGAACCTAGAAAGCATGTAGAATCCAGAAAGCATGTAGAACCTAGAAAGCATGTAGAACGTAGAGAGCATGTAGAACTTAGTAAGCATGTAGAATCCAGAGAGCATGTGGAACCTTGAGGGCATGTATAATCTGGAAAAACATGTAGAATGCAGAGAACATCTAGAACGTAGAAAGCATGTAGAACGTAGAAAGCATGTAAAACCTGGAGAGAATGTACAACCTAGGAAGCATGTAGAACCTAGAGAGTACGCAGAACCTGGAGAACACGTTGAACCTAGAGAACATGTAGAATCTAGACAACATGTACAACCTAAAAAGCATGTAGAACCGAGAGAGCATGTGACCTTGAAAGCATGTTGAACCTAGGATGCATGTCGAAAAAAAAGAGAGCATGTAGAACCTAGAAAGCATGTACAAACGAGAGGGCATGTAGAAGCATGAGTGCACGTGGGACCTAGAGAACATGTAGAACCTACAAAGCATGTAGAACTAGAGAACATGTTAGAACCTAGAGAGCATGGAGAACCTAGAGAGCATGGAGAACCTAGAGAGCATGGAGAACCTAGAAAGCATGTAGAACCTAGAAAACATGGGGAACCTAGAGAACGTGTAGAACCTAAAGATCATGTAGAACATGATCGCATTTAGAAGCTAGAAAGCATGCAAAACCAAGAGAGCATGAAGAACGTAGAAAGCATGTAGAACCTAGAAAGCAAGAAAAACCTAGAGAACGTGAAGAACCTTGAAAGCAAGCAGAACCTAGAGAACATGTAGAATGTAGAGAACATATAGAACCTAGAAAGCATTAGTATGTAGAGAACATGTAGAGCCTAGAAGGCATGGAGAACCTAGAGAACATGAAGAACCTAGAAAGCAAGAAGAACCCGGAAAGCATGTAGAATGTAGAGAACACGTAGAACCTAGAAAACATGTAGCACCTCGAGAGCATGGCAATGAAGAACCTAGAGAGAGTATGGATAACCTAGAAAGCATGTAGAACCTCCAGAACATGTAGAACCTAGAAAGCATGTACAAGCGACAGAGCATGTAGAATCTAGAAAGCATGTTGGACCTGGAAGCATGTAGGACCTAGAAAGCATGTGGAAAACAGAGAGCATGTAGAACCTAGAAAACACGTAGAACGTAGTTAACAAGTAGAACCTACAAAGCATTTTGAACCTAGAAAGCATGTGGAACCTAGAAAGCATTTGGAAAATAGAGAGTCTGTAGAACCTTGGGAGCATGTAGAAACTTGAGAGCATATAAAACCTAGAATACATGTTGTACCTAGAAAGCATGTAGAACGTTATGAAAACGTAAAGTCTAGGACGCATGTAGAACCTAGAAAGCATGTGTAGAACCTTGAGTGCATGTTGAACATAGAAAGTATGTAAAACCTTGAAAACATATAGAGGCTAGAAAACATGTAGAACCTAGAAAGTATGTCGAATCTTGAAACCTTGTAGAACCTAGAAAGGATGTAGAATCTTGAGATCTTGTGGAACCTAGAAAGCATGTAGAACCTAGATAACATGTAGAGCCAAGAAAGCTTGTAGAACCTTGATAACATGTAGAACCTAGATAACATGTAGAACCTAGATAACATGTAGAACCTAGAAACATATAGAACTTAGAAAGCATGTAGAACCTAGAAAGCATGTAGAGCCAAGAAAGCATGTAGAACAAAAAGTCAATGTTGAACCTAGAAATGGTGTAGAAACTAGAGAGCATGTAGAACCTAGAAAGCTGGAGAGCATGTAGAACCCCGAGGCCATGTTGAATCTAGAAAGCATGTGGAAAACAGAGAGCTTGTAGAACCTAAAAAGCATGGAGAACTCAGAGAGCATGTAGTACCTAGGGAGCATGTAGAATCTAGAGAGCATGTTGTGAGTGAGTGAGTGAGTGATTTTGGTTTTACGCCGCTTTTAGCAATATTCCAGCAATATCACGTCGGGGGACACCAGAAATGGGTTTCACACATTGTACCCAGGTCGGGAATCGAACTCGGGTCTTCGGCGAGACGATCGAACACTTTAACTACTAGGCTCTCCGACCGCCCCAGAGAGCATGTAGAAACTGAAGAGCATGTAGAACCTTGAGGACATGTAAAACTTAGATAGCATTTAGAACCTAGAAAACATGTAGAACAAAGAAAGCGTGCAAAATCATACCATGTTATCACGTACAAGGACATGCAAGCAATTTGAAATTTGAAACACCTTTAGCTGGTCAAACTTGTTATTGGTCATTTTAATAATTGATATTTAATAAAAGTGTCAAAACAATTTTCATAATCTTAAGAAATCTCTGAAACTGAAATACTATCAAATAGTGATGTAACTAGCTGTTTATGAATCACTATGAAATGGGGTAAGATGAAATGGGTTTTTTACGTCGCGTCAAAGATTATTGCACTTATATAGCGACGTGCATGCATGTTTGTGTTTGTCGCTGCTTGTACTAGTCCTGACTGATGCCGATTTATAGTGCTAGCCCACTGAGATACCATGCCGCAGTTTACCATTAATACCCCACTCAGACACAGTATACAGACTCTCCGCCGACCAGTACTTGTTTTAGCCCCCTAATGCCTGACCGGTTGACAAGTACCATATTTTAACGTCTTTTGGTATGACGCGGAGGGGATCGAACCCCGGACCTTCCGCTCTCCGGCCGGACGCTCTACCTCAAGACAACAGAGGCGGTCCACTATCACATCGCGATGAGACAAAGTGAACATCAATCTAAATATTTGCCGGATCTCTACCAACATAATCAGAGCGTAAGGGGCGACCAAATAGATCGGTATAATCAGGCTCGGAGACTCCCTTGATTGTGTGTCATCGTACCTTGGAGGACTGGTTCCATGCTCACAATATCAATCACTGGATTGTATGGCCCGGATTTAATTATTTACAGACAGGCACCATATAGCTTGAATATTAAAGAGTGCGGGGTTAAACAAATAAATCCAAATTAATGTAGAACCTAGAAAGTATGTAAAACCTTGAAAACATATAGAGCCTAGAAAGCATGTAGAACCTTGAAAGTATGTAGAATCTAGAAAGCATGTAGAGCCTTGAGAGCATGTAGAACCTAGATGACGTGTAGAACCTAGACAGTATGTAGAACCTAGACAGTATGTAGAACCTAGAGAACATGTTGATCCTAGAGAACATGTAGAACGTAATGATCTTGTAGAAGCTAGAAAGCATGTATAACCTAGATAACATGTATAACCTTGAAAGTATATAGACCCTAGAAAACATTTAGAACCTAGAAAATATGTAGAACCTTGAAAACATGTAGAACCTAGAAAGGATGTAGGATCTTAAGATCTTGAGAGCATGTAGAACCCTAAGAGGATGTAGAACCTAGAGAGCATGTACAACCTAAAAAGTATGTAGAGCGTAGAGGGCATGTAAAACCTGTAGAGAATGTAGACCTAGAAAGTATGTAGAGCCTAGATAACATGTAGAACCTAGATAACATGTAGAACCTAGAAAGCATGTAGACCCTTCAGAGCATGTAGAACCTTGAAAACATGTAGAGCGTAGAGGGCATGTAAAACCTGTAGAGAATGTAGAACCTAGAGAACATGTAGAGCCAAGAAAACATGTAGAACAATGGAGAACCTAGAAAAGGTGTAGAACCTAGAGAGGATGACATTGAATAACCTAGAGAGTATGGAAAACCTAGAAAGCTTGTAGAATCTGTAGAGCATGTAGAACCCCGAGGACATGTTGAATCTAGAAAGCATGCAGAACAAATAAATCCAAATGTTCTTTTCTATTATGATTTTACCTTTTAATTATTGCATTTTCAACTGATTACAACACCCTTTATCTAACAAGTTAACATCTTAACATTTCTGAAAGATAAAATCTTTAAATAAATCAAATTAGTAAAAAGGATCTTACAAAATTTCAAAAACATGTCCAATGGCTTTTGAGAATAGGTTGACGCGAAGGCTTGTTTTCTTTATTATAATAAGCTGCTGCAGCGGCCATTTTGAATTTTTCAAAATGAAAACTTGTCTTTGTTGTAGCTGGGGACTGGTAAGAACGTTTTAAGCTAAGATCGATATGTTCAGTTGATTAGCAAAATGGAGATTTAAGTTTCAGGGCCTGGGAGGGTGGAGGGGAGACACGACGGAGGGAGAGTCTCAAACAACAGAAGACTGTTTTGAATTACCTTGTTTTTCAACATGAAAAATATAAAAAAATGTGAAGACTGGTTCCTCACTATTATAATACTACACTTCTGATAGGGATATGCCTTCTATCTCTATCCTTTACAGAACCGATTCTCATCTTTGGGGTATATTTAAATAGGATAAGATATATGGATGAACAACTTCTTTATTACAATTAGCAGCGACGTTTCGGTGTAGGTTCTAACACCGTTATTAAGCAAGTGATATACAGAGTGTGGTTGGCAAGTATATATATACAGGTAGGAGGCAATGTTTATACAGTAGAGTAGATATGAGATGTAGTTATACTGGATTGGAGAAGACTGTTATGTACACAAACGTGTAGTCATGACATTACCGGTGAAGTCAGTAACATAAACAAACGAGTGAAGCCAGTAATATAAACAACTGAATTATGACTGATTGGGGTCTTTGATGACTTGATGGTAAGCCGGAGGTATTTAATAGCCTTGGTCACGGTTGATCGACGATTGGAGTCTTTTGATGCTGATGGCTTCTTGTAGTTTTCTGACTCTTTGAGGTTGGTGGACAGGGCTTTGACTTTATCCCACTGAATGCTGTGGTATGGGTTGTCACGGATATGCTCTGATAGAGCTGATTTAGAGTCATCTTTAGAGACTGAGCTTTGATGTTCTTTAAATCGGGTTTTGAGGTGCCTAGAGGTTTCTCCAATGTAAGCTTGTCCACAGTTGCACGGGATGTGGTACACTGCTCCTGATGGTTCTAGTTTGTGGCTGGATGGTGGTTTCCCTGTGGCTTTTATTGTTCTGAATGGTGTGACTTCTTTTGAAAACGACATCAATGTTGGCTTATTTCTTTAAGAGTCTCTGGATTTTGTGGCTAACTGTTCCAAAGTAGGGGACGCTGATCACAAAGGGTGCAGACTGTTGACGGGGAGGTTTCTTGGTGATGTTCTGTATCGTCTGTGGTACTAGCTGCTTCAGGTAGAGGTTATACTGTGTAAATACTTGTATGAGGTGGCTTAGTTCAGTGGTAAGATGATGCTTCGTTGAACATTTGTTGTGAGGTCGTCTCGGTAGGGTTGAAATAATTCATTTCTTGACTTGAGGTGGATGGTTGGAGGAATAGTGAATGGTTTGATCTGTGGGGGGTTGTTTCCGGTAAAAAGTGGTATGGAGTTGTTTTCTTTCTGTGCAAGTACATCAAAGAACGGGGCTGACGATTAGTTTATTCCTCAATGTTGAACTGCATTCGTGGGTTTGGGGAATTCAGGTGGTCCAATAGGATTCTGGGGTCATTGTTGGGATGTAGGATAACAAAGGTGTCATCTACTTTGCGTAACCTATGCCTATGCCTATCAAAGAAGTTATATTTAAATAAATGGTGGTTATCACGCGAGTGTGTTTGGGGATCCTAATACAGGATATTTATCATCCCCAAACCCAGAAGCGTGATAATCATATTATCATTTAATGTCATGCTTCAATTCTATGCTTGAAAACCTCTTCCCATCGCTCGCAAACATTACCTAAACATTGTAAGTTTTCCCTGAATGTGCGCATTAATATGTCACGTCAGAAGGTACATGATGTGTCAGTCGGACAGTGACAGTGGCCAATATATACTACTCAAAATTTGATAAGGATCGTAGATATTTGTCTGAATAAAAAAACAAAATAACTGCATAACTGGCAATATTGTGTTCAAGTGAAATCAAAAACGTCTCCAACACACGTGCACGTGCATTTCATGCCATGGGAAATGCGTTTCACATCACAGTTCATGCTTTTGCTACCATTGCACGATTTCCAATCAGGCAACGGTGTCTGATTCATTCTGAAACTGTAAACTCAATTGAGTGTTTACACTACGTTTATCTACACAATGCCCCCTCAACGTGTAAGGCGTCGCCTGACGACAGAACAACTGGGCAGATGTATTGGAATGCTTGATGCTGGCTATTCACAACTTGACGTTGCCAATGCACTAAACGTCAGCCAGAGCGTTGTAAGCAGGGCCTGGTCCCGACAGCAAAATTTTGGTACAGCAGCACACCGACATGGGGGTGGTCGTCAGAGGTCGACAACCCAACGCCAAGATCATTTTATGGCTCTTCAGGCACGACGTCATCCCTTCTGGACAGCAACCAGCCTACGTAACGACCTCCTGAACGCCTCGGGGGTGAATGTGTCCACTCAGACGATACGGAATCGTCTTCACAATGCAGGTCTCTACTCGAGAAGGGCATGTGTCCGAATCCCCCTGACTGTTCGACACCGGCGGGAGCGATTGGAATGGGCTGAAGATCATGTCACTTGGACACGGAACGATTGGGTTCCAGTTCTGTTCACCGATGAGTCCAGGTATTGTTTGGACTTTACAGACAGGAGGCAGCGGGTGTGGCGACGACAACGTGAACGTTTCCATGATGCCAACATCAGTGAACATGACCGTTATGGTGGTGGTTCCATCATGGTCTGGGGTGGAATCAACAGAGATGGAAGGACAGATCTTCATGTCCTGGAGAGAGGAACAATGACGGGGGTGAGGTACCGGGATGAGATCCTCGATGTGTACGTCAGACCCTACGCTGGTGCTGTTGGCCCTGAGTTCATCCTGATGGATGATAACGCCCCTCCTCATCGCGCCAGGGTGGTTGAGCAGTACCTTGAGCAGGAGACAATTGTCCGCATGGATTGGCCAGCGCGCTCGCCGGACTTGAACCCGATTGAGCATGTCTGGAACATGCTGCAGGTTGCCCTTTCACGCCGTAGAGCACAACCCACGACTTTGGCAGAACTCGGACATGCCCTCGTGGAAGAGTGGAACAACCTTCCCATTGGGAACATCCGGGTGCTTATTGACAGCATATCTCGACGTTGTCAGGCCGTCATTGATGCAAGGGGAGGTCATATTCGTTATTGACACTTCATCGACTAAGTGTAATGATGGACTATCCCTCATAACTGTGTAATTCTTTCTCTTGTTTGCTGTTAACATTTTTGAATGAAATGCCTTTTGGTGTTTGCAGATTTCAAACATTCCATATTAATACAAGTTCATGCCGTTCATGAATTTTCATTCATAACATGATTAAACACGTTTCTGAGTCAGAGTCATGACTTTTGTTATGTTTGTGGTAACTTACACACATATCACCTAGTGATCCTTAACGAATTTTGAGTAGTATAGTTCCAACTGAATCTGTTTCATTTACAGTGGCGTAACTACATATATGCGAAACAACAATTGCCTACACAAATTGTTTTACATGCCTTTCGCGACAATCCATCGCTCTGTCCGCTAGAGTAACTGCCCTTTATCAAAATACAACTGTTTTAATTTGTGGAAAAGGTTCTAAGCCACAGAGGTCTACATTACTCTACAAGCACAGATATCGAAACTGATCCTGCTTGGGAGGTGTTCTCGCAAAATTGTTACGCATTTATATTTCCAAAGTTGTCAAAACTGGTAAAATGCCTTTGCTACGTCACCATTAGATTTTCAGACTATTCTTTTGATAATGATAGCAATTATCCAAGCAGCTTCTCCAGATGGTTAACTCTGACTCGATCGCCAAATTTTAGTACCTACGAAGGCAAACATATCGGGATTGCAAAATCATATATGCCCTAGGGTCATAGCACGTCAGAAGACAACTCAGACAACGGTGTATTGTTTCCGACATCCGGCAGCATTGTTGACGACATTCGAATCTTATTGTGACGTGAGGTCAGGATGACGTCACACTCGCTCTTGCTCGGGAAATGCCGGAATTTAGACACTTATATAATATCCTCTACATCCCTATCAAAAGTGAAGTAGCGTTTATAGCATAAAATAGCATATGTATATGAAATCTTTATAAAATCCTTCATACCGTACCGTGTGCTCTAGGGATTAAGAGTTCGAGAAATACATATGTGCTGTACGGGTTAAGAGTTCGAGAAATGCGTACCATGTGCTGTGCGGGTTAAGACTCAGAGAAATAATTACCATGTGGTGTGCGGTTAAGAGTGCAAGAAATGCGTACATATATTGTATTGGTTAAGAGTCAGGGAAATGGGGACTAATTAAGAGTGAGTGAGTGAATGTGATTTTACGCCGCTTTTAGCAATACACCAGCAATATCACGATGGGGGACACCAGAAATGGGCTTCACACATTGTACCCATGTGGGAAATAGAACCCGGGTCTTCGGCGTGACGAGCGAACGTTTTAACCACTGGACTACCCAACGCCCCTACTTTTTAAGAACAGTTAATGCAGACGGGACATTTTAATATTAGAGTTGCGGAGAGAAGACTTCACAGGGAGGAAACAGGTTATTTTGAAGTTTGACTTATTTCAGCGGTGATAGCTTAAAATGCGTTCGGAAAGTCCTTCGTTAGTTGGGTAGAGGTGACGTAATGTAGACCTCACAGCTGAAACCGGTTGGAGGTCATCAAAGAAGTATCAGAATTCTCTTCCAACAATAGGTGACGTCACGGTACGTCTAGGCAGTGGAATGTTACATTTACGCTCAGGTGTGGGTGAAAATATTGTCGTGTCTCATTGGAGTATATTAAGTTGAATTAAATTAAATGTCTTACCAGCAAATTCAATTTTAAAGGTCAAGCCAGAGAATTACTCTTCTCGATTATCCGCCGAAACGGATTCCATAAAAGGCAAAATAGCAATGAAAATTATATATATACCTGAGCTGGCAAAGTTCGTAGTGAAAGACAAGCCATGAATCTCCCAATTCCCGAATCCCAGAGAGACTTGGACAGTCTGGGCGGCATCACACGTTCCATTCTTGTCGTAGATGACAGACTCTGGTTCGTTCAGATTCCGAGATGCGTCTGAAGAGAAGGTGGGATTAATTAAAGATGAACTGAGGAAGATATTAATGTGTGTACACATGTACAAGGCACGAGCACCTGCGCGCGCGCGCGCGCGCGTGCGTGCGTGCGTGCGTGTGTGTGTGTGTGTGTGTGTGTGTGTGTGTGTGTGTATCACATATGCACACACCAAATGCTGAGGGCAGTAAAATTATCAAGTATCTGAGAGGATTTTAATATTTTAGACCCATCCCTTTCAAAATGCTGGATCCGCCCTTACAATGCAAAACATTGCTTATGCGATGCTTCCTGAGACAAGTACATATTACTATTATGGGGCAAAACATCCCAAAACAGATATGTGTGCGCGCGGGCGTGTCTGTCTGCCTGTCTGTCTGTCTGTCTGTCAAATAATCATAATCATCAACGACCTAACTTCGACGTGGCTATTATCATGTTATGTGTTTCCAAGGAATATTTCATAAAACAGGAGGAATGTGTTACGCATGGACCGAGCTTTTACTTCGAGACAACGTGTAAGCTCTTTTGTTGAGCAGCTGAAGAGGAATTAGAGTGAGTGAGTTGGGTTTAACGCCGCTTTTCACAGTATTAAAATTAGGTCACAAAAAGAACAACAAGCTACGAGGAATGGCGGATTATCCATCCATGATGAGAGCCTGATGGGAGCCGTGAGCCTTGCTTATCATTAAGTCACAGGGTCTTCGGCAACCCATGCTTGCCGTAAAAGGCGACTATGCTTGTCGTAAGAGGCGACTAACGGGATCGGGTGGTCAGACTCGCTGACTTTGTTGATGCATGTCATCGGTCCCAATTGCGTGGATCGATGATCATGATGTCAATCACTGGATTGTCTGGTCCAACAAACAACAAACTAAACCTAAAAACATTAATTCACAGGGGAGATAATCCGCAATTCCGGGTTTCAAGCAATGTCATTAAAATCTTGTCTTAGTTTTCGCTACAGCTAAACATAGATCCGAGGACATCCCATTGCAGGTCACGTCATAACGCCCTTTCACGAACTTTGACCGACTAATGAAATTACCAGCAAAAAGTCGACTTTAGCAAATCAGAAAGCGGCTTTTTCGTGCAAAACGGCACTAGTTTAAAACTGGGGACTCCCATTCCAAACGACGCTCTGAAAATACTTTTCACTAATCAAATACTAATCAAAATTTGAAAACTGAACAAATAAAAATTCTGTAATGTCAAATAGGTAACCGAGATTGTACGGCAGTACTTCCCACTGGCTATCAAAGTCTCTCCCGTTCAAATGTTTATCCCACTGAAGCAAGAGATAGTCGATGATTTTGACGGAATCAGACGTACAGCCCGTAACTGACGATCGGAATACCTCGTGTTAACCTTTTCGAGGCTGCATGATTAGAAAACACATTCCGACTGTCACTTTCGCAATTTGGTAAGCGACGCCCTGATTGGTCGGATGAGAGGTCGTTCTGACGTAACCCGTAAGTCGGATGTCCTTTGATCTTTGTTTAGCAGACAGACAGACAGACAGATTGTTTATTAGTCTCACCTCTGTTTACATATTAAGATAACTGACATAGTAAATTATACATCACCGAGCCACCCCGTCTATGGGTTATGAGAGACTTTAAAATACAATTGCATACAATTATTTACTAAAAGGAGCATAAAACATTTACATAAGCAACACATATTGTAAAACAGGCAACAGCAATATACACAAGATGATAACGATAGCGAGAACTAAGATTGTATTTTAATGAGATCAGGTTTGAAAGAGGTTATTCTGCATTGTACTCATTATCTTTTTACAAAGCAGAATGAAGCAAAACATAAAAAGGTCAACGCTTGATTGACGTCGCTGTTCAGATAATGTTATGGTATCAATATGTGACGTCATGCATGGAATTGGATGAACAATCACGTGAATGGAACAATTACTTCCTTTACATATCCTACAGTCAAACGCCGTTACGTTGAACTTTGATGTGTCGAACTTACGGTTGTCTCGAAGTAAAAGTTCGGTACATGCGTATTGCCTCTTTAAAAACCCATTTTTGTGCCCATCCTCGAGTAGTCTTTGCACTACTTTGTCCACCAACAACTATTTATAATTCGGCTTGTATAATCTCCTCGTTTGGTTATATGCACTTGTGATATCCTGGGCTACGTAACTGTACATTATGTTGGTCTGAGATTAATATCGAGTTAACCGAAGGAAACGATGTATGATACTTACTGGAGCAAACAGGCAGCACGTATTCCCAGTCGGAGCCCACTGTCACTGCGGAGCTGCCAGCGGTGTGGACGTAGCCGTCGTAGCACTTGTATGTGACGCTGTTGCCGTCCACTGTTCTGTAGGCGAACGCTACCGGCTGGAGGTCATCAACTGAACAGTCAGGGAGGAGGTGAATGTTGGTCCAGTTGGTGAGTGCGTTGGAATATACTTTTGTGTTCGGTGAGTTGGTGAGTGCGTCGGAACATGCATGTGTGTTAGGTGAGTTGGTGAGTGCGTTGGAATATACTTTTGTGTTCGGTGAGTTGGTGAGTGCGTCGGAACATGCAAGTGTGTTAGGTGAGTTGGTTAGTGCGTCGGAGCATGCTCATGTGATAAGCGAATTGGTGAGTCCGTTGGGGCTTGTTTATGTGTTAGGTGAGTTGGTGAGTCCGTTGGAGCTTGTTTGTGTGTTAGGTGTGTTGGTGAGTGCGTTGCAGCATGCTTATGTTAGGCGAATTGGTGAGTGCGTTGGAATATACTTTTGTGTTCAGTGAGTTGGTGAGTGCGTTGGAATATACTTTTGTGTTCAGTGAGTTGGCGAGTGCGTTGGAATATACTTTTGTGGTCGGAGAGTTGGTGAGTGCGTTTGAATATATTTTTGTGTTCGGTGAGTTGGTGAGTGCATTGGACCATGTTTGTGTGTTAGATGAGTTGGTGAGTGCATCAGAGAATGCTTGTGTGTTAGGCGAATTGGTGAGAGTGTTGGAATATACTTTTGTGTTCGTTGAGTTGGTGAGTGCGTTGTAGCATGCTTGTGTGTTAGGTAAGTTGGTGAGTGCGTTTGAGCATGCTTGTGTGTTAGGTGAGTTGGTGAGTGCGTTGGAACAAGCTTGTGTGTTAGGCGAATTGATGATTGCGTTGGAATATACATTTGTGTTCGGTGAGTCGGCAAGTGCGTCGGAGCATGTTTGTGTGTTAGGTAAGTTGGTGATTGCGTTGGAATTTACATTTGTGTTCGGTGAGTCGGTGAGTGCGTCGGAACATGTTTGTGTGTTAGGTGAGATGGTGAGTGCGTTGGGACATTATTGTGTGTTTGACGAGTTGATGATTGCGTTTTAACAGGCTTGTGTTTGGCAAATTTGTGTGTGATGCTTGCATGTTTGGCAAGAGTTGCTAAGTACGCTCGAATATGCTTGTGTGTTTAGAGAGTTGGTGAATGCTTTGGAACAAGTGTGTGTGTGTGTGTGTGTTTTGTGAGCTAGTGAGTGCTTTCAGTCATGCTTTTGTCTTTGGTGCGTTCGTTGGAACAAGCGTATGTTTCAGGGGAGTGGGTAAGCGTTGGAACAAGTGTGTGTTTGTGTTTGGCGAGTTGGTGAGTGCGATGGAACAAGCGTATGTTTCAGGGGAGTTGGTCAGTGCGTTTGAGGATGCTTGTATGTTTGGCACGAGTTGGTGAGCGCGCTGGAATATGCTTGGGTGTTGGGTTGAGCTAGTGTGTTGTAGTGCTCGTGTGTTTGTCGAGTGAGTGTGTTGGAGCATGTCTGTGTGTTTGGCGAGTATGTGTGTGTGCGTGCGTGCGTGCGTGCGTGCGTGTGTTTGAGTGAATGTGTTGGAGAACGCCTGTGTATTGGGTTGAGTGAGGGAGTGTGTTGTAGCGCCTGTGTGTGGCGTGTGCGTTTGCGTGTGCGTGAGTATGTTGGAGATCCTGTGTGTTTGGCAAGTGGGTATGTTTGAGATCCTGTGTGTTTGGAGAGTGAGTATGTCAGAGGGTATGTGTTTGTCGTGTGAGTATGTTGGAGGGTATGTGTTTGTCGTGTGAGTATGTCGGAGGGTATGTGTTTGTCGTGTGAGTATGTCGGAGGGTATGTGTTTGTCGTGTGAGTATGTCGGAGGGTATGTGTTTGTCGTGTGAGTATGTCGGAGGGTATGTGTTTGTCGTGTGAGTATGTCGGAGGGTATGTGTTTGTTGTGTGAGTATGTCAGAGGGTATGTGTTTGTCGTGTGAGTATGTCGGAGGGTATGTGTTTGCCGTGTGAGTATGTCGGAGGGTATGTGTTTGTTGTGTGAGTATGTCGGAGGGTATGTGTTTGTCGTGTGAGTATGTCGGAGGGTATGTGTTTGTCGTGTGAGTATGTCGGAGGGTATGTGTTTGTCGTGTGAGTATGTCGGAGGGTATGTGTTTGTCGTGTGAGTATGTTGGAGGGTATATGTTTGGCGAGTGAGTATGTCGGAGGGTATGTGTTTGTCGTGTGAGTATGTCGGAGAGTATGTGTTTGTCGTGTGAGTATGTCGGAGGGTATGTGTTTGTCGTGTGAGTATGTCGGAGGGTATGTGTTTGCCGTGTGAGTATGTCGGAGGGTATGTGTTTGTTGTGTGAGTATGTCGGAGGGTATGTGTTTGTCGTGTGAGTATGTCGGAGGGTATGTGTTTGTCGTGTGAGTATGTCGGAGGGTATGTGTTTGTCGTGTGAGTATGTCGGAGGGTATGTGTTTGTCGTGTGAGTATGTCGGAGGGTATGTGTTTGGCGTGTGAGTATGTCGGAGAGTATGTGTTTGTCGAGTGAGTATGTCGGAAGGTATGTGTTTGTCGTGTGAGTATGTCGGAGGGTATGTGTTTGTCGTGTGAGTATGTCGGAGGGTATGTGTTTGTCGTGTGAGTATGTCGGAGGGTATGTGTTTGTCATGTGAGTATGTCGGAGGGTATGTGTTTGTCGTGTGAGTATGTCGGAGGGTATGTGTTTGTCGTGTGAGTATGTCGGAGGGTATGTGTTTGTCGTCTGAGTATGTCGGAGGGTATGTGTTTGTCGTGCGAGTATGTCGGAGGCAATGTGTTTGTCGTGCGAGTGTGTTGGAGATCCGGGATTCTGTGTGTTTGACAAGTGGGTGAGTGTGTTGGAGCGTCTATGTGTGGTTGAATGAGTATACATGTTAGGGTGCCTGTGGATTTGGTCGAGTGAGTGAGTGTAAGTGATTTTAAGTAGGGAACAACAAGAAATGCTTTTCGTCAGATAATCACTTTAATTAATGAATAACAAACGGTTAGCCCTCGCTATCAAACACATGTGAGAGACTAATAAATACAGCATTGATATTCATTGGAAATAAAAACCTCCCCGTTTGGTTTCGATGAATGACTTAATAAGCAAGCTATAGTTTGGTAAATGCTTCAGTAGGAAGTATCTTGCAGGTTACCAGTGTATTATCAGGTTAATATCACCGTGCGTATGCATCTACTACAGTTCAGAACGTCAGTGAGAATGATCAATCTCGATGTCAGCCGAAACAGATTTCATTAGGCGTAAAAGGTGAGGTGAGGTGAAATGGGGTTTAACGTCGCGTCCAAGATTATTGCAGTTACATAGCGACGTGTATGTACGTGTTTGTGTAGCTGCTTGAACTAGTCCGGACTGATGCCGATTCATAGCTCTCTGAGATACCATGCCACTGTTTAACATGAATACCCCACTCAGACACAGTATACTGACTCCGAGCCGACCAGTCCTTGTTTAGCCCCTTAATGCCGAGCGACAGACAGGGTAATAACAAGTACCATCTTTTAACGTCTTTTGGTATGACGCGGCCGGGGATCGAACCCCGGACCTTCCGCTCTCCGGGCGGACGCTCTACCACTAGACCACGGAGGCGGTCAAGGTGTGAAAGGAAAAATGTTGATAAAAATTATGAATGTATCACTGACACAAGATGATCGCGTAAAGTGTGAGCACACACGTCTATCAAATATCCTACCTGTGATAACTGAGGCTCTAGCAAGGACGCCAAGAGTTAGGAGGAAGGCACAAAGAGTCGACATTCTGAAAACGAGAAAGAAGTCTTGAGGTGGAACTCACAGTTTCTAATCTTATCTAGAACCTAAGAACGTGAGTGAGTTAAAACAATTTAACGTCACATCGGCAATATTTAAGCCATATTGTGAATAGAACAAGTTAAATATCAACATTTAGACTGTTTAAAAAACCCGTCGACGATGGACAGTACAATAACATGATAATCACAGTTTTAAAAAAATATTAAAACAGGTGATAGAGCATTACAAAACTATTATTTGACAATCCAATATACAAACGGGCTATAGATCACCAGCAACCAAAGCTAGGCCTCCATATTAGAGACCGTGGGGTACCGCTACACGGCTCCCCAGCAGGATTTACACCATCCCTCTAGCCGATGCCGATTGAAATAAACAATGATTCTTTTATGAAAAACGGTAATCGATAAAACATTCTAGGATGCCTTCTTAAGGAGACCTAGAACCTAGAGAACATGTAGGACCTAGAGAACATGTAGAACCTAGAGCATATGTAGAACCAAGAGAACATATAGAACCTAGAAAGCATGTAGAACCTAGAGAACATGTAGAACCAAGAGAACATATAGAACCTAGAAAGCATGTAGAACCTAGAGAGTACGTAGAACCTAGAAAACATGTAGAACCTAGAGAACATGTAGAACCTAGAGAGCATGTAGAACGTAGAGAGCATGTAGAACCTAGAGAAGATGTTGAACCTAGAAAGCTTGTAGAACCTAGAGAACATGTAGAGCCTAGAAAGCACGTAGAACCTAGAAAACATGTAGAACCTAGAGAACATGTAGAACCTAGAGAGCATGTAGAACGTAGAGAGCATGTAGAACCTAGAGAAGATGTTGAACCTAGAAAGCTTGTAGAACCTAGAGAACATGTAGAGCCTAGAAAGCACGTAGAACGTAGAGAGTATGTAGTACCTAGAAAGCATGTAGAACGTAGAGAGCATGTAAAACCTAGAGAAGATGTAGAACCTAGAGAGCATGTGGAACCTAGAAAGCATGTAGAACCTAGAAAGCATGTACAACCTAGAGATCATGTAGAACCTTGAGTGAGTGAGTGAGTGAGTATGGTTTTACACCCCTTTTAGCAATATTCCAGCAATATCACGGCGGGGGACACCAGAAATGGGCTTCACACATTGTACCCATGTCGGGAATCGAACCCGGGTCTTCGGCATGACGAGCGAACGCTTTAACCACTAGGCTACCCGACCGTCACTGTAGAACCTAGAAAGCATGTGGAATCTAGAGAACATTTACAACCTAGAAAGCATGTAGAACCTAGAGAACATGTAGTACCTAGAAAGCATGTGGAACCTAAAAATCATGTAGAACCTAAAATACTACAGAGCATTAAATCGCAGATGGTGAGGGGAGGTGAAATGGGGTTTAACGTAGCGTTCGAGATTATTGCACTTATACAGCGACGTGCATGCACGTGTGTGTGTTGCTTCAGTCCGGACTTATGCCGATTTATGGTGCTATCCAACTGAGATACCATGCCGCAGTTTAACATGAATACCCCACTCAGACACAGCATACTGACTCCGAGCCAACCATTCCTTGTTTTAGCCCCTTAATGCCGAGCGCCAGAGTAACAAGTATCATCTCGAACCACGGACCTTCCGCTCTCCGGGCGGATGCTCTACCACTAGACCAAGGAGGCGGACTTGCAATCCAAAAGAGCATGTATAACCCAGAGAGCATTAAATCCCAGAGAGCATGTAGAACCTTGAAAGCATGTAGAATTTAGAATGCATGTAGAACCTAGAGAGCATGTAGAACCTAGAGAGTATCAAGAACCTATAGTGCATTACGAACCTACGTAAAAACTTCGAGTAATCCGAAAATGATGAATAAAGAAGGAATACGCATCGACCATGCTTTACTCCGAGACACATCGACACATCAAAGTTCAACTGTGTTCAACAATCTTATCCTGTGGATGAACAACAGACGCCCCTCTGTTCAACAATCTTACCTTGTGGATGAACAACAGACACCCCTGTGTTCAACAATCTTACCCTGTGGATGAACAACAGACACCCCTGTCTTCAACAATCTTACCTTGTGGATAAACAACAGACGCCCCTGTGTTCAGCAATCTTACCTTGTGGTTGATCAAAAGACATCCTTTGTCGCTCAGTCCAGAAGGGCCTGAGTCGTTTGAAGTAAACTTCTAAACGTGGTGTTTGTAAATTATGAATGTGCGTCGACACCACTCAAACAGAAGCACTTAAATCACCTGATCATCAATCAAGCAGTCAATCACCGTGACATTCACAAACAGAGTGGCTAGAACCATCAGAAGATGTTTACCATACTTTGAATAAAAGTCCCTTCGCAACAGCTCCCAATGTTTTCGAGACCAGTAATGATCGTTACAGATCATGACAGACAGACAGACAGACAGACAGATTTATTTGTATAAGGCCATTTGACCCATTGTACAAAATACATTTACATTATATTTATGTAAGGGTTACCTAATTGATACTTTTTTAGTGTGTTACAGATCATGTATCCTCCACAGACTTCTATATGTTACAGGTGATATAGCCTTCATAGACTTCTATACGTTACAGGTGATATGGCCTACACAGACTTCTATATGTTACATGTGATATGGCCTCCACAGACTGCTATATGTTACATGTGATATAGCCTACATAGACTTCTATACGTTACATGTGATATAGCCTACACAGACTTCTATATGTTACATGTGATATAGCCTACACAGACTTCTATATGTTACAGGTGATATAGCCTACACAGACTTCTATTTGTTACAGGTGATATAGCCTACACAGACTTCTATATGTTACATGTGATATAGCCTACACAGACTTCTATATGTTACAGGTGATATAGCCTACACTGACTTCTATTTGTTACATGTGATATAGCCTTCATAGCCTTCTATACGTTACAGGTGATATGGCCTACACAGACTTCTATATTTTACATATGACATAGCCTACACAGACTTCTATACGTTACAGGTGATATGGCCTAAATAGACTTCTATATGTTACATGTGATATAGCCTACACATACTTCTATATGTTACATGTGATATAGCCTACACAGACTTCTATATGTTACATGTGATGTAGCCTACACAGACTTCTATATGTTACATGTGATATAGCCTACACAGACTTCTATATGTTACAGAACATATAGCCTACACAGACTTCTATATGTTACAGGTGATATAGCCTACATAGACTTCTATATTTTACATATGACATAGCCTACACAGACCTCTATACGTTACAGGTGATATGGCCTAAACAGACTTCTATATGTCACATGTGATATAGCCTACACATACTTCTATATGTTACATGTGATATAGCCTACACAGACTTCTATATGTTACAGGTGACATAGCCTACATATACTTCTATATGTTACATGTGATATATCCTTCACGGACTTCTATATGTTACATGTGATAAAGCCTACACAGACTTCTATATGTTACAGAACATATAGCCTATACAGACTTCTATATGTTACAGGTGACATAGCCTACACATACTTCTATATGTTACATGTGATATAGCCTACACAGACTTCTATATGTTACAGAACATATAGCCTACACAGACTTCTATATGTTACATGTGATATAGCTTACACAGACTTCTATATGTTACAGAACATATAGCCTACACAGACTTCTATATGTTACAGGTGATATAGCCTACATAGACTTCTATATTTTACATATGACATAGCCTACACAGACTTCTATACGTTACAGGTGATATGGCCTAAACAGACTTCTATATGTCACATGTGATATAGCCTACACATACTTCTATATGTTACATGTGATATAGCCTACACAGACTTCTATATGTTACATGTGATGTAGCCTACACAGACTTCTATATGTTACATGTGATATAGCCTACACAGACTTCTATACGTTACAGGTGATATGGCCTACACAGACTTCTATATGTTACATGTGATATAGCTTACACAGACTTCTATATGTTACAGAACATATAGCCTACACAGACTTCTATATGTTACATGTGATATAGCCTTCACGGACTTCTATATGTTACATGTGATATAGCCTACACAGACTTCTATATGTTACATGTGACATAGCCTACACATACTTCTATATGTTACATGTGATATAGCCTACACAGACTTCTATATGTTACAGAACATATAGCCTACACAGACTTCTATATGTTACATGTGATATATCCTTCACGGACTTCTATATGTTACATGTGATAAAGCCTACACAGACTTCTATATGTTACAGAACATATAGCCTACACATACTTCTATATGTTACAGGTGACATAGCCTACACAGACTTCTATATGTTACATGTGATATAGCCTACACAGACTTCTATATGTTACAGAACATATAGCCTACACAGACTTCTATATGTTACATGTGATATAGCTTACACAGACTTCTATATGTTACAGAACATATAGCCTACACAGACTTCTATATGTTACATGTGATATAGCCTTCACGGACTTCTATATGTTACATGTGATATAGCCTACACAGACTTCTATATGTTACAGAACATATAGCCTACACAGACTTCTATATGTTACAGGTGACATAGCTTACACATACTTCTATATGTTACATGTGATATCGCCTTCACAGGCTTCTATATATACTGAGTCAAATTAAAAACTTCACATTTTTAAAAGTAAACCCATATATGATATACAACGGACAAATGTATCAGAGAAGGTAATTTTTAATCTTTAATGTCCAAAGAAGGATTTTAATTAACGGTGGTAACCATAATTTGTTCCAAGCACCTACGGTATTCGGTAATAACATCAACAGTTTAAATAACAGGTCCCAAGCACGAGAATCTGATGGCACACAAGTTCAGTAGCGTGTATGGCCACCATGTGCGTTGACAACTGCCACACAACGCCTCCGCATGGACCTTGTGATGCTTGTGAACACATGATTGGGGAGACGACGCCTTTGTTGCTGCAAAATGGTGCCAAGATCTTGCAAATTCTGTGGTTGGTTCTGGAGAGTGCGCAGACTTCTGCCAAGAGCATCCCAGACGTGTTCGATGGGATTGAGGTCGGGAGACCTTGAAAGCCAGTCCATGACGTTGACTCCCGCATTCTGAAGGAAATTCCTTGTCAAAATTGCTGTGTGGTGTCTGGCATTGTCGCGTTGGAAGATCAAACCGGGTCCATTTGCTGCCATAAAAGGCAGAAGTTCTGGTGCCAGTACCTGTTCGCGATAAGCAGCAGCGTTGAGGTTGCCGCGGATGACAAGAAACCTGCAACGTGCATTGCAAAAGAAAGCACCCCACACCATGACACTTCCGCCTCGAAATCTGTCAACTTCCTCTACACAACACTGGGCGTAACGTTAATGACGGCGCCTCCACACCCTCGCCCTACCATCAGCAAATCGAAGATTAAATAGGGATTCATCACTGAAGACGACTTGATTCCAATTCCTCTGAGTCCATCGTAAGTATCGCTGTGCCCACAATTGACGTTGACGTCTGTGTAATTGAGTCAGAATCGGCCCGCAGTATGGCCGTCGTGCTTGAAGGTGAGCAGTTCTCAGACGGTTTCGAACAGTTTGCGCACTCAGTCTACCCCTAAACAGTTAATTTCTGGTTGATGTAGCCGTCAAAAATCGGTTACGGAGGTGACGTAAGACAATCTGACGATCCTCTGCATGTGACGTCACACGTGGTCGACCTGGCCGAGGGCGATCAGCGATGGTACCCGTTTGCTGTAGACGCGTCTGTAAATCATAAATAGTCCGTCGACTACAACCCATCGTCCTTGCGACTTCAGCTACGGACGTTCCCGTCTGCAACGTGCCGATGGCACGTTCACGTTGCACATTTGAAAGGCGTGGCATGACAAATGGCCGTAAAGACTTTTGTTTTCTAGTGTTTTTCTTTTTTTTGTTAATGACTGCTAACAAGTATGGCTGAAAACACGCGCGGTATTATGGTCACGTGACCAGTTGCACGTGAAAAACACTTTTGCCTATATAGTGCCGTGCACATGATTTGGATCGATTCACCTGCACAAAAACGGGTGTTAACTGGAGACAATACGTGGTCATTACTGTTTAAACACACAATAAGGGCCCTCAATGATAACTGGTCAAAATGTTAAAATTTTAGCATTGTGAAGTTTCTAATTTGGTTCAGTATATTACAGATGTTATAGCCTATACAGACTTCTATATGTTACAGATGATATAGCCTACACAGACGTCTATATGTTACAGGTGAAATGGACTACAATTTATATGACTAAATGAACGTAGGGCTTCCAAGGAAGCATAAATCTCTTATGAGAGGAGAGAGTTCCCAACACGGTGGCTGAACCTTGGCATGGTGCTGGTCACCACGACTCATTGTGCTGTCGTTGTGAGTACGTCTCGTTTGTGGAGCGCAGCCAGGGGCTCATACATCATGAACGGGTTCTTTACAACCTCACTTACGTCCTTTTTATCTGAGACAGACTTCTATCTACGGTTATTTAGGTATTTATTGACTGTCTTTTGTATCTGTGCCCACAGTAACAGACATGTTGAGAAGTAATTGCTTTCCTGTCAGGAGCTGCCTGCTGATCCGGATCAACCGGATCAACCGGTTTGTTTGTTTTATCATGTGCATTTGTGCCCACATACTCACAGTGAGTGAGTATTGTTTCAGCAATATTTCAGCAATATCACGGCGGGGGACACCAGATATGTAGGGAATCGAACCCAGGTATACGGCGTGACGAGCAAACGATTTAACTACTAGGCTACCTACCACTCTGTACATTTGGTTTTATCCAGTTATCTGTCTGCTACTTGTTGTCTAATATCGTTGTTTTCTATGTTAATCTGCTGTTCATCACGTCTTGCATATATACCTCTCAGCACTTGGTTGTTGCCAGTCTAGCTTGATAACGGTGTAAGAATCTACATGGAAACGTCGCTATATGCAATCAGCCAGAAGTTGTTATCCATAAAGTTGTACGTTTTCTTAAGATGACACAATATGAAATACCGTATTCGACGTAATAAGCGCGCAGGGCACTTTCAAAATTAGAAATAGGGGGTTCTTATTAGAATATCATTGTGGTGAAAAAGACAGAGTTGAAAGATAAATTTCGTGGTTTATGCTGACAGCCTGAAATCTTTATATACTACAGTTATATTTTTCCAGAATTTAATTGCTCATAATTAAGGGTACATATAACACTCGAGTGCGTATTATACGCGAATAAATAAGTCTTGTGTACATTGATCAATCGGAAGGGGCGCTAATTGGGATTATTCACTAGCTAATATATTAGCAAATATCGCGTGGGAGCTTATTAGAGCGGGGCGCTTATTACGTCGAACACGGTAAATATCGTCGCTGATGCTTATCACTTGTCATAGTTTCAAGTTGAACTATTGGTTCTGAACACTGATGAAAGCATTAATTAAAACGATTAATCTTTTTGCGCAATTTAGGGAAGGGAATATTCTTTTTACAATAGGTTGATTGAATGGTATGAGGTGCTCAGGAGAAACCCACGATGCGTAATCACATCGTTCTAAATGCTGGTTAATACCATCGAGAAAATTGATTGTTAGATCTTATATGCCTCTCTAGGGGCGATTTAGTTCTCGTAATTGCGATACCTCGTTCAACATAATTCCAATGTATGTTCAAGACATGCCCTAGCACTAGATTAACATGCACGAGTGTGTGTGTGTGTGTGTGTGTGTGTGCGTGTGTGCGTTTGTTTGCTTGGACTAGTCCGGACATGCGGATTTTATAGTAAAGCGACTCCCAGACGATCGGTCCTTGTTCTATCCCCTTAACGCTGAGCGCCAGGCAGGATCAGAAGTACCATCAATTAACGTCTTTTGGTATGATGCGGCCGGGGATGGTTAGTAGAATTTCTTTACGAAATGATTTGTGCACCCGAGGTTCATCAGAAATAAATCCTTGGTTTAAGTCCACACATGGCATGTGAAGTCCATTATCGTTGTGCTGCCGCCTTCTCATGGCTGCAACATTTACCAAAAACGGCATTTTTGTTTGATGATCGGGTCAGAATATAGATCCCCCGGCAACCAATGCCCCCCATAATCCTCCCCCGCAACTTAATGGACCTTGTGGTCAGAATAAGTCACATGGTTGATTGCGTGTCATCGTACCCCGACCAAATGCATGACTGCTCAAAATATCAATCACAGGTTTGTCTGGTCACGATTCTATTATTTACAGCCTGCCCTCATAATCCTGGAATATTGTTGAGAGCGACGATAAACAACAAACTAACCTTAACCTGTTGTGACTGCTGTCTGCTGGTGTTTACAGTGATCAGGAAGTTGACCATGGAGCGAACGTCCGGGACTCATTATCCACACTATCCAGCGTTTATACAAAAAGGCCTCACCAGTGGAGATCCGGTGTAGAATAGGTCTTCAGCAACCCATGCTTGCCGTAAGAGCATTTTCATTAAAATCATATCTTAGTTCTCGCTATCCCTAAACAAAGATCTGAGGACATCCCATTATGGGTCACGTCAGACAGATCTTGCGCGAATTTTGACCGACCAATGGAGGGACGGACAAGAAGTCGACATTAGCCAATCAGAAGGCAGCTTTCTCGTGCTTTACAGCACTAAATTCAAATTGGCGACTAAGCTTCGAAACATATTTTGACAAATTCTCGATTAAAAATTTGAAACCTGAACAAAAGAACATTCTGGTATGGCAAATATATGGTCTAGATTGAGTCATTAAACCCGTAACTATCGTTTGGAATACTCAGTGTTTAAGTTTTCGAGGTTGCATGATTAGAAATAACATTCCGACTGTCACTTTCATGATCTGGTAAGCGACGCTCTGATTGGTCGGATGAAAGGTCGTTCTGACGTGACCCCTAATGGAAGTCTTCAGATCCTTGTGAAGCGGTAGCGAGAACTAAGATCTGATTTTAATGAGGTTGGTCGTAAGAGGCAACTAACCGGATTGGGTGGTCAGGCTCGCCGACTTGGTTGATGCATGTCTTCGTATCCCAATTCCGTGGATCGATGCTCATGATATTAATCACTGGATTGTCTGGTCCAGACTCGAATATTTACAGACCGCCGTCAAATAGCCGTAATATTGCCAAGTGCGGCGTTAAACAACAAACCAACCCAAACAAAAACAAAAAGACCACCTTGAAATGTGTCAAACCATACACACTCACTCACTTATACAAAAAGAATCCGCCTCAAAGAACCATAATGCACACAAAGACAACAAACACACACATCTAGCTACTATGGGAGTTGTATTATTAAACAATAAAAGTAATATATAATAATAATAATGATAATAATATAATGGTGTGCATATTAAATACATGCACAAAAGAGAAACTATCTAAGGAGATAAAAATATTTCAAAGCACACAGAAAAATTGCTCCAGTGAAAATAGCTGCTTCATTTTATGTAAACTAGTTTGCCTCCAACACAAACACTGTTGATAAGGGAAATGCAAAAACAAAGAGCTAATGTTAATGCTAATGCCTGGTATAAACTAGTCAACAATCACTCTAGTCCCAAATCCCTGCACTTCGCCCAGTACATGGCTTTGTTTAGTGGTGGTGACCACTAAGATCTGATTTTATTGAGATTTTGATCTTGGGGAAGTAACAGCAAACTTGTTAAATGGGAAAATCCCTACACACGTAACTCATAGAAAAAAATTCTAGTGGATTGCATTTAGTAAAATTTCGATGAACATTCTTTCACCGTTATTAACCTGAAGCTTTATGCAATAAACCAGAAGTTGTTTTCTAGAAAGTTGTATGTTGTCTTATTTACTAACAAACCTCTAGAATGCCAATCAAACAGTTGTCATTTGAAACTGTAAGAAAATTCCTGAACAAAATTTTACTGGCCTCAAAAACATAACTAATATATTCAATGAAATGAACCCTGTATGAACTACGACATTAATAAATTCTCTTAGATTCCATGCTCTCCAACACACAGCAGGACCAGATAGGATCGGGGATACCCGACAACACACAGTCCATTATTTAACACTTTTACAATAGATAGGATCTATACCCATGGGTTTATAACAGCTGAAAGTTCAATTTGTGTCCAACAATTCCAGGATAAGGCGTCATAAGATTGTGTAGAACGTCATAAAAGGCACCAGCGAATATTAAACCCAGTTCATTTAAGATACAATAACTGGTATTTGCTACACACGCTTACCACATAAACTACGCTTACCACATACACTCTTCCAAATAAATAAAAATGATCAGTTGTCTTTTTTTTCAAATCAAAAAAATTTATCAAAATTTTAGAATATATGCTCAAATGGTGATTAATAAAATGGATAGAGTAATAACAGACACGTTTGAGCCCCACACAAGCATATTATACAACACTCATAAAAAACAGCTGACAGGAATGAGATCATGTGCCAGCATGGTGTTATGAACCAACTTTGCAGTGAAACAGTGTGAAATACTGGCTGATATAATAATAATAATAATAATAATAATAATAATAATCTGCTTGTAAAGTGTAAGACTCATATAACAAAATATGCTTAAAACCCCAGTCAAAGGATCAGTGTGCACTCGAGGCTCATTCTCAGCTCCCTGAGCAGTATACAACCCAAGCTGTATTAGAAAGTTAACAGTCACATTACCATCTCATCCTACCAATACACTGGGTGAACAGAGGCCCAAGTCACTTGCCCAAGGAGACAGCACATGTCAGCAACACTGCCTCCAATACACGGCTGTTTGTATTTAGATATGTCTAGACTGATGCAGCGTCCTGACATTTATAATGACACTGACATCAAGAAACATTGCACCTTTGTAAACATCCCCCACCTTGCCTTCCATGATGTGCCGTCATGCATTGAGTTTGTTTAATACACTTGTAGCAATGGTCAGGAAACTCAGAATGGCTTCACGCAATGCACCCATCTGGAGAATCAAACCAAGGTTCAGTGTGATCAGTCACTACAAGACCCATTCGACTACCCCCTGCCAGGCCCCACTAGGCTACCCCCTTGTTGTCATGGAAACCAAACAACATTAATATATTCACCACTAAGTGTTCACTATTTCATACTCCTCCCTAAAATATATCCGTTTATTCACGACCCATACCTTATTCAATTGCTAATCCTTGCCCTACAACAGTGAGTGAGTATTATTTTACGCCGCCTATAGCAACATTCTAGCAATATAACGGCGGACCACATCATAAATGGCCTTCACACATTCTAACCATGAGGGGAATCGAACACGGGGCTATGGTCTACCCCAACAAGAAATGACAGGCTACACACACTATATAAGTGAAATCCATATACATTGGTTTCATGATTTACACTATGCGAACAAATATAAAGACGTGTAAGGAATAAGATAATAACAAGTGAGTGAGTGAGTGACGTGGCATTGCATCACAATGCATCGCCATGTGCAGCTGTTAGTCGCATCACCACAGCTGGACTTGGCAACTCCAAAAGATCATAAGCCATAACAACATAAATATTGATTACATATACCTGCCATAATAACCAAGATATGCATATATTGGACAGAATATCAAAAGAAACATATATTTAAAGAAACATATTGTATATAGTAATTTAACAAATATATTTTTGTAAATATTACCAGCATATTTGGTGCAGCTCTCATATCAGGATAAAAGCAGGCAGAGCAATGTCCTATCTCTGGACATGCTAGATGTACATTGCAGACTGAATGTTATCATATATATAAATCTTGATACACATTGTATTAGCAGTGGTTGTCCAATACAGAGTCAGACATACAATCATCATCATCATCATCATCATCATCATCATCTATACACAACTACTACCACAAAACACAAACAAGCATCAGTTGGCAGTCTGCCTAAGACTCTTTTGATAAAAGTTGAAGCATGTTTGTGAAAAATGGAACAAGATAACAATAACATGGAAACAGTTTACCCAAGCATGTAAATAATTGACAGCACTAGAAGGACATAACTGCTTATTTTATTTGTTTCAGAAAATATCTTTTGCAAGTTGGATATATGATTCAAACTAAAATAAACTGCAGCAGGTTATGGTACTAACCACACTCATTTTATCCTTCACCTCTGCAGCCCTTGCTCTACTATAAAATCACTACATCATAATCTATCATGTCCGGCAACACGAAACAGACTAGACAGTTCCTGTGACGGGATGGGAGACAACTCTGTGTCTTTCCAATCAGGAAGTAGGTGGCGCTGCTGCTGCTGCTGCTGCAGGTCGAGGTCGAGGCTGGATGTTCCTCATCTTGTAGTAATCAGTGACCTGCCGTGGTACTTCGGCTAACACGTTGCGAGCCAGCTCCTCCGCTGAGGCCTGTGAAACAGATCCGTTAGCATACAATAAGTCTAAGCATACTTGCTTTTGGTTGGAATGAATTGGGGTGAGTGAGTATGGTTTTACGCCGCTTTTAGCAATTTTCCAGCAACATCACAGCGGGGGACACCACAAGAAATGGGCTTCACTCATTGTACCCATGGTGGGAATCGAACCCGGGTCTTCGGCATGACGAGCGAATGCTTTAACCACTAGGCTATCCGACCACCATGGTTGGAATGAAAGACAAGGCAAAGTGACTTCTTCAGTTGTTTAAGATTGTAAAGAGCACAAAGTTACAGAGAAGGAACTTGTCAAAGACATGCAGCCATGCCAATTATATTTAAAGTTACCATGGTTTATATGAAATTTTGGATATATGACACCAAAAATACCCAGAGCATCAAGGTGAAGGTCACACCAGGTAAGTACTGGATGGGGTTATTATAAATGGAACAGGTTGAAATGAAATTCTTGTTAAACAAACTTTTATAATTATTATTGAGCAATCATAGCCAGTGTTACATAATGCCATGCATAGGTTAGGTGACATGGAGTTTAACATCGTGTTCAAGACAATTGCACAAACTTAGTGACGTCTGAGTTTGTGTGTGTGGCTGCTTGCACTAGTCTGCAATAAAGCTGGTATTACCCGACCCAGACACAGTATACTGACTCCGCGCTGACCAGTTCTTGTTTTAGCCACTTAATGCTGAGAGCCAGGAAGGGTAATAACAAGTACCATCTTAACGTCTTTTGGTATGACATGTCTTGGGATGATACAACCGACCTTCCGCTCTCCAGCGGAAACTATTCACTAGACCAGGGAGGCAGTTGCCATGCATAGGGCTACATGCCAATACTACCAAAATAAAGGAAAACATTCGATTAGAAACAGGACCATGCCACAAGACATGACAATAACTCAAGAAATGAGAAAGAAAAATATTTAGAACACACCGTTGAACTTACTTTCTGGAAGTCCCTATACGCCACAAACTGAACTATGTCCCTACGTGCTTTCTGACCCGATTTCGTCATCAGTACGCCATCATCGCCATCCAGGAAGTTCATGGCGGCAAAGTTGGCCCCGCCCACGCCGATGATGATGATGGACATAGGCAGGCTGGAGGCCTGGACCACAGCTTCCGTTGTCTTGCCCATGTCTGTGATCTCGCCGTCAGACAGCAGCAGCAGGATGTAGTAAGCCTGACGAAGACATGTATGTTGCATTATGGGAAATATCAACCAAGACGTAGTGGACTGGTATAAAACTGCCCGTTGGGGAGAACAACACAAATTACTAGGAAGAGGGTTTTCATCTCATGACAAGAGTGAGTTCAAGTCTGGAGCAGACGAACCGATGTGAGCACAGATTCAAACCATTTCAGAGATGATTCTCTTATGACTGAGAATAAAACATTCTAGCTATATCTCATACCCTGATGGCCTGAAGTCATACATGGTTCACAGAATACTTGACTCACAATAAGAAAGGCCTTTTTAAGGCCATTACAAGGCAAAGATCACTTTTCAAGGCTAAGAGTCAGAATGGCTCCACGTGTACACCCGCACAAACCATGATAATAGTAAAGTCCACAAATGTTTCATTAGCATTTACCATTGATGTAATTACTCATAATTAGGGAAAACATAACTGTTATTTATTTTGCCTTGGTTAGATGAAATTGGGTTTAACGTCGCGTCTAAGATTAGTGTGTGTGTTAGTGTATGTGTGTTAGTGTGTGTTAGAGTGTGTGTTAGTGTGTGTGTTAGTGTGTGTGTGTGTGGCTGCTTGTACTAGTCTGGACTGATGCCGATTTATAGTGTTAGATACCATGCCGCAGTTTAACATGAATACCCCACTCAGACACAGTATACCAACTCCAAGCCAACCAGTCCTTGTTTTAGCCCCTTAATGCCTAGCGCCAGACAGGGTAACAACAAGTACCATTTTTGTACGAGGCTGGGGATCGAAACCCAGACCTTCTGCTCTCTGGGCGAAGCTCTACCACCAGACCACGGAGATGACAGAGTAGAGCAGTGACTTACAGAGGCTCCCTAGGTGGCCTCCTACGACAGAGTAGAGCAGTGACTTACAGAGGCTCCCTAGATGGCCTCCCATGACAGGGTAGAGCAGTGACTTACAGAGGCTCCCTAGGTGGCCTCCCATGACACGGTAGAGTAGTGACTTACAGTGGCTCCCTAGGTGGCCTCCCATGACAGAGTAGAGCAGTGACTTACAGAGGCTCACTAGCTGGCCTCCCATGACACGGTAGAGTAGTGACTTACAGAGGCTCCCTAGGTGGCCTCCCATGACAGAGTAGAGCGGTGACTTACAGAGGCTCACTAGCTGGCCTCCCATGATACGGTAGAGCAGTGACTTATAGAGGCTCCCTAGGTGGCCTCCTACGACAGAGTAGAGCAGTGACTTACAGAGGCTCCCTAGATGGCCTCCCATGACAGGGTAGAGCAGTGACTTACAGAGGCTCCCTAGGTGGCCTCCCATGACACGGTAGAGTAGTGACTTACAGAGGCTCCCTAGGTGGCCTCCCATGACAGAGTAGAGCGGTGACTTACAGAGGCTCACTAGCTGGCCTCCCATGATACGGTAGAGCAGTGACTTACAGAGGCTCCCTTGGTGGCCTCCTCCTGCTGAGCTGAGGCAGCGAACCGGGCAACATGGTGGATGATGGGAGCAGCGTTCGTGGGGCCGTACAGCCTCACGTTCTGCACACAGTTGTAGTATGCCTGTAGCACCCCAGGGATTCCTGCAACCATGGCAACAGCACAATCATCATACTGTCTATGAAGTCTATAAAGTCTCATGGCAGAAATATTGATTTCCCAAATGTTTAGCATGTGGTATGTTAAGAAAAAGTTTGTGAATAAAAATCAACAATTCCCCACAGTGGCCGACATCACTACTCTCTCACACCTAAAATACATCCCTATTTAGGGGGCATATGTATGCATCTCAGAGCTCCAGATAACCTTTTGGGCAATTGAGTTTTTACTCTCGGATTTCTATTTTATTTGGGTTATTACATTTTTCATTGGGTAACCAATATTTTTTCACTCATCTATTCATCACTCTATTGGGTATTTCCCCAAATTAGTGATCTCAAGATTTAAAATAATGAAATATTGTTTTAGATGTATATAAGTGTTCTTAATATATAGGCTTGACTCGGAGAGTAAATAAGCTCGTAAATGTGTTTCGGAAATTAGCTGCTTTGTACGCATACTGAAAAAGCTTCATTGGGTATTTACGCAAGCTGTTTTCATACATTTGAGTTTTTTATTTGACTTGGCTTGGAAAGTAAATGAGCTTGTAAATGTGCTTCGGAAATTAGCTGCTTTGAACGCATGCTGAAAAAGCTTCATTGGGTATTTACGCAAGCTGTTTGACTTTTTTATTTAATGCATGCATTTCTGTATGCAAGTTAATTGAAAGTAATTGGGTTTTGAATATTTTGGGGGGTATTTTAAGCAAATACGCTGCTTATCTGTAGCTCTGAATCTCCTTGTTTTTATAGTTTATTCATGAAAAGATTGTGCAATTACTTTAATAGAAACATTGTAATACTTCAAATAATGTAACACAACATTATACTTAACGTCTTTTGATATGAAATGCCAGGCGATCAACCATCGACTTTCCGCTCTCCGGGAAATGCTCTATTTACTACACCACAGGGGCGGTCCTATTTATGACATCCTATAACATGTGGGACTTCTGAAGAAAGGATACATCGAAGCTATCACATCCTGTTATCACTGTCTACATATTTACCTTGGGGGAAATATTTGCAACAATTTTGTAGAATTTTCCTATTCGGAATATTCTATAAGTAATACGTTACCACTGTTATACCGAGGCTGTTGTCTCCCACAACTGCTGCTATAGCGAAATCTACCACAGAGATCTCAATTACCTCATGCAGCACGTGCGTAGCCACCTAGCTGCCATGTGACACCCTTCACTCTTGTCTCTTGCGAGAGCAAGTGCTCGGGGGACGGACGGGCGGGCAGCAGCCCAGTGGTAACGTATTACTTATAGAATATTCCGAATAGGAAAATTCTACAAATTACATTAAGTAATACGTTACCACTGTTATACCGAGGCTGACTACCACAGTAGGCGGTGGGGAGCACCTACAACCCGAATCCTGACTGCTAGCGTTCCTTCCGACCAGCGGAAGTAAACACCAAGGCGGAAGCACTCGATGCGCATGCACCTAGCTAGGCGTTACCCTATAGGAATACCAAAGCACTGTCAAGCGCATACCGTAAGGCTCAATCGTCATTGCCAAAACGATTGGTGACTCCAAACGGCCCCACTGTATAGGTATTTCATCGCCGCAGCGGATGAGAACACTGTATCCGCGTGAGCTTAATCTTAGATCAGGTTAAACAGTCGAAAAGAGGGAAATTAATTTCATTCAGACCGTATATCCCAGAGCAAGCCTACTTAAAGTATGCATTAGGCGCGTGACCTAATTCCAGTATTTGTAAGCATGCATCACAAGGTTGGGATACACGACAGACAATTAAATACATAATTGTCAAAATACAAATAAGGACAAAGCACACAAAAAGCCGCCCTCACCTGTGGTGTGAGTGCGCTGGTTTGCGGGACCCCAACTCCTGAACCCACGGCAGAACGAAGCCACAACGCAATCGAGTTGCGAGTTATGTCAACCGTGCGATTAGGGTTACACGATATGAACAGACGGTCACGCCCTTGTCTACGTTCATTCGAAGCCTTAAGATAATACTTAAGGGCCCTAACCGGACACAGCGCTCTGTCCTCAGTATCAGCAGGATGTAAGATTTCTCTGAGCGATCTTACAGTGAATTCTCTCTCCGTTTGCCCGATTCTCGGCGACGAAGCCCATGAGCAGGCCCAGGCGGACCGCTCCTTCGTCACCCTTATCGAATCGTACCTTGGCGACATCGAGTGCATGAATTTCGGATACACGTGCCGCTGTGGCAAAGGAGAGGAGAAATGCTGTTTTCCAAGTCACATGCCGGAACGAAGCACTATGCAAGGGTTCATACGGAGCTTCCGTAAGTGATTGCAACACTAGGGAAAGATCCCAGGCCGGTGCCCGAAGGCGGCCCTTCTTTAGATCGTGCTGTTTGAAACCCTTGATAATACCCCGTATCACCGGCTCTATGGAGAGACTGGTACCCATAGCAACGTCCCGTACCGTAGCAACGGACGACACATAGTTGGCAATGGAACCCCCGGAGAGTTTCCGGGTCTCTCGCAAGTGAGACATGAAACGAGCAATATCCTGCACAGATACTTTATCTGGCGAATGAATGTGATGTTTACAACACCACTTCGTGAAAATAACCCAACGCGCATTATACACCTTCTGGGTAGAATCACGATGCATACTAACGTATGCCCGAGACGCCCGGCGAGAAAAAAACTTTACTCCTCAGACGCTCGGTGACAACATCCACGCGTGCAGATTGAACTGCCCTGCGTTTGGATGAAGCTGACGGGTGTGAGGGTGGATCAAGAGATCCGGTCTCACAGGCAGTGGAAGTGGCGACTGCGTGACCTGGGTCAGCAAGTCGGAGTACCACGATCTGTTCGGCCACATGGGCGCGATCAGTAACATTCGACAGCGAACTCCTCGGAGCCGGCTTAGAATGTGTGGTATCAACGCTGTCGGCGGATAAGCATAAGCGTCCAAGCCCGTCTAACGCGAGAGCATCGTGATCGATGGCCCTCGGGTCCGGGACTGGTGATACAAACAACGGGAGTTGATTGTTGAACCGCGTTGCGAACAGGTCGACCATCGGACGACCCAAACGTTCGCACAGCCACTGAAACACTACTGGGTTCAGCATCCACTCTGTGGGGCTCGGATCCTGAGGCCTCGATAGAGCGTCGGCCAGTACGTTCCGCACACCTGGGATGTGACGGGCGCGTATCTGGCACGGGACACTGTCCACCAGAGCGTAAAACTCGAACGTGAGATCGAGTAGCGAGTGACTGTGGGTTCCCCCCAGTTTGTTCACATAGGACACTACCGTCGTGTTGTCTGTCGCCAGCATGAGCCGGGCGTCGACGAGACGATGCTTCCAGTGATTGACTGCGTTGATCACTGCCTTGAACTCGAGACAATTGATGTGAAGACCTAGTTCGTCTACGCACCACAGCCCCGAGCTCACCTCCCCCTCTAGATGGGCGCCCCAGCCCACTAGAGAGGCGTCTGTATACAGGTTCAACGTGGCCCGGCAGGGCCGCATAGAGACTCCTGATACGACATTGTAAGGGACCGTCCACCACTCCAGATGCGGTCGGAGCCGATCCGGGAGGGCGACGGTCGGACTGTTCACCTCCATAGCTAACAACTGGATTAAAAACCGTTGCAGCGGGCGGAGTTGGAGCCGACCCCGTTCGGTGCAGGCCTGGGCTGATACAAGTAGCCCTAACAGCTGTTCCCAAAAGTGAACAGTCTGTTGCACCGCTAAGACTTTGGCAATCATCGGCTTAAGTTTGTGCCACCGGTCTGGGGGGACAAAGAGGCGATGGGACACCGTGTTGAACCAACCTCCGATGAACTGCAAGTTCTGAGAGGGGGTTAACTCGCTCTTGGGGAGATTGACAATCCACCCCAATTGCTCCAAGAGCCGACGTGCGAAAACGAGATGGCGTGACAGGGTGTCCGTCATTCGATTTGCTACTAGCGAGTCATCCAGGTACGCGAAGTACCGGACACCCCTCCGGTGGAGGAACCCCACTATGGGGGTGGTTAACCGGGTGAACAGCCAGGGAGCGGATGAAAGACCGAATGGGAGTACAACCCATTCGTAGTGCCTGCCTTGAAAGACAAACCTGAGATACTTGTGATGATCCGGGTGAATCGGAACATGCAGATAAGCATCCTTCAGGTCGATCGAAGCGAGCCAGTCGGCCGGCATGATCAGTGCTTTCAGGTCCGCCAAGCTCAACATTCTGAACTTGGGCGGCTTGCGCAGGTAGAACTCGTTGAATGATTTCAAGTTGTGAATCATTCTGAGTTCGGCACTGTCCTTCTTGGGAACTAGAAATATCCTGGAGTAAAACCCCCGTGTTATTTCTGGTAGAGCTAACTCCCGAACTGCCCTCTTCTCCACCAACCTGCCGATGGCATCGGCGAGGAAGGGAAGATCGGTTTCCGAATAGAAACCTGCCGACGGGGCAACTGTGAGCGGCGGATTCGCTTTGAGATCGAGCCGATAGCCGTACCGAATCTTGTTGACCACCCACGGGTCGTCGAACACTTGTTCCCAATTCTCCCAGTAAGTCTGGAGTCTGGCTCCCACTGGGGAAGGAAAGGGGGGCCTGACAGGCTGCGGCAGGCGCAACTGTTCAGGGCCAAGTGACTCGGGTTCGCCTTAGGGCCAACCGAAGTTGGCGCTGTCGGCATACGAACCCCTCCAATGAGAGTCACCTGGAGGGGCCCTTGCCGTCCTTAGACGACTTGGGCTTCCCCCAGTTCCCCGTCTTCCCGCGAAAGGGCAGCTGATTGCCCATACCGGAGCCCTCAGGGCGGGGCTACTTCCCAGAGGAAGAAGAACCCGACCCCTTAGACCTACCGGCCGCAGCAGCCTGGGGCGCGCTCCGGTTAGGAGCGGCACCCAGGCGCCTATGCAGGGACCCAACAAGAGCAAGTGTGTGCCGAGAGTCCTCGGCAACGTACTCCAGGGAAGCATTTAAACTGAGCAGGCAGTTGTAAATGCGCTGGTCACGGTCCGTGGGAGAACCTTCGACCAGACTGGCCGCTGCAGCCAAGTAAGTGTCTCCGTGAGACATGGAGTGCCGAGCGAGGGCGTCCAGCTGGTGCAAGGTAGCTTGCGTTACCGTAGCAGCCGGTGGGGCACGGACACCCAACCGCTCAACATGGGCCTCCGCGGTAGGACCAGCCTCGGGAAAGGCAAGGTCATGTACCGGGAATAAACCCTTTCTCCACGACGTCGGAGGCAACGGGAGACCCCGACCGGAGGCCGCCGCGAAGGCGTTCTCCAAGGAAGGCTTGATACCGCGCAGCAAGGTTGATGCGGGGAAAGCCATGTCGGAAGACTCATCGTATACCTCGGAGGAACCCACAGTCGTGGATTCCCCGCGGTACCGGCCGGGGCATGTCCTCAAAGAGGTCATAAACCATGGCCACGCGGTCCTTAACCGATAGCGGGAGCAACGGTTCGGGGGAAGGACCGGTGACCACGGGAGCCGCCGCCGTACCGGTGGACCCCGCGTCCGATCCCGCGGCCACCAAAGTGGCCGGGGACGGAACAGCCAGCGGCCTATCCTGAGATAAGGCCGCCAGCTTGGAGTCCACAAGTTATGCAAGTAATGCAGCGACGGAATCCCCAGACAGCCCACGGGCCGCCAAGGGATCCGCCGCAGCCGTGGTGGTGGTACCTGCAAGGGGACCCCGACCGGACGAGCCGGCCACCACAGGGGTGGAAACGGACTGCACATACAGCCGGTAGCGCTCGCTTGCGGCACACCCCGCAGCTCCTGGTTGCGGGGGTAGAGGGGGTGGAGGACGGCGAAACATCCATGTCAGACATTTTGTTTGTACTATGAACAAAGAGCAAAACATGGTTACAACACACGCACCACAAATAGTCACAAACGAGTATTTTCACAAGAAAATAAACGCGCAATGGGAATATAGAACATACACATATAACATATAGAGGAATAAGTGATGTAAAAAACCCAAGACATACTAGAACAGGGGAACGTAAGACGCAACGTGCATACGAGACACCCCGCAAGTATATAGAAAAAAAGGGCGGGAAAAATATTTCCTTTTGGCGGGAAAAATATTTCCAAGCGTAGTTACAGCAAACGCCCCGTAAAAGCACAGTTTATTAGAGAGAATAAACAGTAATAAATATCACCGAATGGTCGGAGAAACAGGAACACTTGAGCAGTTTATTGTACGTCTTGCTAGAGCAAGCGAAGATACAAGAGTGAAGGGTGTCACATGGCAGCTAGGTGGCTACGCACGTGCTGCATGAGGTAATTGAGATCTCTGTGGTAGATTTCGCTATAGCAGCAGTTGTGGGAGACAACAGCCTCGGTATAACAGTGGTAACGTATTACTTAATGTAATTATACATGGTCTGTGTACATGGTAAATACTGTCAGCTTACTATAACAATGAAGGAAAACATAAGCCAATTGATTCATTCAAACCTGAACAAAATGGATTTTGGGAGTTGAAGTTCATGGCGAACTCAAAGGACACCTCCATGTTGGGAGGAATCTGGGCTCCAAACCCCAAAGCTGGAAACAGTTTGTCGCTGAAAGAAGAATATCACAGTGTTCCAAAACAACACTCCAGACAAGGAAAAACATGTTCAGGCACTGTTAGACATTGTGAAGGAGTGAGTGAGTTGGGTTTAATGCCGCTTTTAACAGTGTTCCAGTTATATCACGGCATGTCAGCTTAATGTGGGATGAAAGCCCGAAGTGATGCAGGTCTCAAACATTTACTACTTCGGTGAAACCCAGAGCACAGGTATGGTGCTGACAAACCTAGAAACACAATCAGGGCTAACTAGGATTTGAACCCACAATCATAGGTTTCTGGAGTGTCCAAGTAATGCACCTTAGGTGACTGGGCTACCCGTGCCCCTGAAAGAGTCAGTGACTGGTAGTGACATCTGCATACAAGTTTCTATTTCTACTATTGTCATCAAAGTTAACACTAACACAGTGTAGCCTACCACCAGTCACCATCCTGGACGTGACACACCATGAACATGTACATTATACACCCGATTTGCTGCTTTCAGTCAGCTTTATAACCACGATGACAATCATGGGAACTCCACTCTCCTGCCAGGAATCACTATTGGCTGCATAATATCAGGAAACCAAACCAAACAGTTTTCGAGTTTAATCCAGCAACTTCATCACTGCCTGGTAACAGACATCTTCCCGAGGCAAGGGAGTTACCATCTTCCCGAGACAAGGGAGTTACCATCTTCCCGAAGCAAGGGAGTTACCATCTTCCCGAGGCAAGGGAGTTACCATCTTCCCGAGGCAAGGGAGTTACCATCTTCCCGAGGCAAGGGAGTTACCATCTTCCCGAGACAAGGGAGTTACCATCTTCCCGAAGCAAGGGAGTTACCATCTTCCCGAGGCAAGGGAGTTACCATCTTCCCGAGGCAAGGGAGTTACCATCTTCCCGAGGCAAGGGAGTTACCTGACTATGAAAGTCCAGTTTCCACCCTTGCCGAACTAGGCTAGTATTATGGAGTTACATTTTGGCTGGACTAACATGTCTATGCATAGTCCAATCAAAATTGTGCAATGAAATCTAAACATGCTAAATCCAGTTCGTAAACTGTCATGCATATTTTGGTCGATTGCAGGCTTTGCAAAGCATGTGCACCGCCAACTCATTGTCAACAGATATTTTCTAAATCTTTTCATGTTTTTAATCAAGGTGCTCACATGATTTGATGCACTTCGCTATGTAAGACCCGTTTTATCACAAAATAGATCTTGATTATCAGATCATCTTGACTGGGCACCGCCATTTTGTTTGATGCAAATGCAAGTGATACGAGAGGTGGAATCTCATTGGTACATAGGAGAGGCATAATTGGGACATAACTCGTTATTGCCACAGGTTGCGCTACTATCAAGCCCAGAAATTCCAGCCTAGTTTGGCAAGGGTGGAAACTGGACTTTTAAGTCCCGCAGCAGACAAACAAGTGATTGATATTATGAGCAACATCACATACAGTAGTGACATGATGACATATAATCAAAAAGTTACTGAGTCTGTCAATCTGTACAGCAGGCATATTGCTGTATCAGTTCTAATCCAGAATCCTCATGGGCCAATAAAACAGTAAAACAGTCGAACCAATACTCCATACAAGATCAACGTCCCAGGTGTTACCTGTCGTAGTCCTGCACCACGTTGCCCACGGCCTGGATGGCCTGTGCATACTCTGTAGGCTGGTTGGGGTTGAGGTAGTGGAGTGAGTTGGGCTGACGAGGGTCGCCGTTTGATGCTGTGAAGTCCACGCCAACCTACACAGAACACACAGTGAAGGAACACAGACAACATCCACAACAAACTCAGTCCTGTATAAACTCCATGACCTACAAGCTGACCTCATCACTCCACACAACTGTGTGTTTTGTAAGCAATCACTGGCAGGACATGATAGAAAGCTGGCCATATTTTTTGTTTCACAATGTGAATGTTCACAAACACAGCCAATCATCAAAGTTTCAGAGCAAATATAATTTTACTCAGCTCTTTGAATCTCAAATTGAGGTGAGGTGAAATTGGGTTTAACGTCACGTCCAAGATTATTGCACTTATATAGTGACGTGCATGCACATGTATCTGTGTGTGTGTGGCTGCTTGTACTAGTCCGGACTGATGCCAATTTATAGTGCTAGCCCACTGAGATACCATGCCGCAGTTTAACATGAATACCCCACTCAGACACAGTATACTGACTCAGAGCCGACCGGTCCTTGTTTGAGCCCCTTAATGCCGAGCGCCAGACAGGGTAACAACAAGTACCATCTTTTAACTCTTTTGGTATAACGCGGACGGGGATCGAACCCCGGACCTTCCGCGCTCCGGGTGGACTCTCTACCACTAGACCACGGAGGCGGTCATCTCAAATTGAATAATTTTTTATGAGAGTCTCTTGATTCTGCATCATTCTGGATAAGATGCCTGTCTCTGATCCCAAACCCTGTTAATAGCAAGTGTCTCCTGCTCGACAGTCAGAGAGGTGTGACCCACCTATCTCTGATAGTGTTGTCTGAAGACCTACTCACAGTGAGGTTGATCTGTGTGCCACCCATGATGAAGTCGAGGAAGGAGTAATCCGTCAGTATCTGAAACACAAGATAAGTGTCGGACTGAAACATCTTCTCATGGTGGTTCAGCATCATCTACAGTCTCATTTGTTTGTTGTTGGTTGTTTCAGCTATAAGATGGCAACATGTAGGTAATCGAGTCTTAGTGCTACGACTGTCATAAGTCAGTGTATAGAATGGGTGTTACGATCAAGTTAGCACTAAGATCACTCAGTAGAACGAGGTCCAGGGACCACTTGCACAAAGTGATCTTAGCGCTAGGATTGTTGTAAGTCAGTGTATAGAATGGGTGTTACGATCAAGTTAGCACTAAGATCACTCAGTAGAACGAGGTCCAGGGCCCACTTGCACAAAGTGATCTTAGCGCTAGGATTGTTGTAAGTCAGTGTCACAGAATGGGTGTTACGATTAAGTTAGCACTAAGATTGCTTAGCAGAATGAGGTCCAGGGACCACTTGAACAAAGTGATCTTAGCGCTAGGATTGTTGTAAGTCAGTGTATAGAATGGGTGTTACGATCAAGTTAGCACTAAGATCACTCAGTAGAACGAGGAACGATTGATATTATGAATGTCACACACTGTCTGGGATAACACACAATCAACCAAGTCACTGAGTCTGACCACCAGACTGAATAAATCATCAATGACGTCATAGAAATCCGGACTCCTGTGTCTCACCCATATAGATGTTTGTTTGTATGACTCCTGTGTCTCTCCCATATAGATGTTTGTTTGTATGACTCCTGTGTCTCACCCATATAGATGTTTGTTTGTATGACTCCTGTGTCTCACCCATATAGATGTTTGTTTGTATGACTTCTGTGTCTCACCCATATAGATGTTTGTTTGTATGACTCCTGTGTCTCACCCATATAGATGTTTGTTTGTATGACTCCTGTGTCTCACCCATATAGATGTTTGTTAGTATGACTCCTGTGTCTCCTCCATATAGATGTTTGTTAGTATGACTCCTGTGTCTCCTCCATATAGATGTTCGTTTGTATGACTCCTGTGTCTCCTCCATATAGATGTTTGTTTGTATGACTCCTGTGTCTCCTCCATATAGATGTTTGTTAGTATGACTCCTGTGACTCACCCATATAGATGTTTGTTAGTATGACTCCTGTGTCTCCTCCATATTGATGTTTGTTAGTATGACTCATGTGTCTCACCCATATAGATGTTTGTTTGTATGACTCCTGTGTCTCACCCATATAGATGTTTGTTTGTATGACTCCTGTGTCTCACCCATATAGATGTTTGTTAGTATGACTCCTGTGTCTCCTCCATATAGATGTTTGTTAGTATGACTCCTGTGACTCACCCATATAGATGTTTGTTTGTATGACTCCTGTGTCTCACCCATATAGATGTTTGTTTGTATGACTCCTGTGTCTCACCCATATAGATGTTTGTTAGTATGACTCCTGTGTCTCCCCCATATAGATGTTTGTTTGTATGATTCCTGTGTCTCACCCATATAGATGTTTGTTTGTATGACTCCTGTGTCTCACCCATATAGATGTTTGTTAGTATGACTCCTGTGTCTCCTCCATATAGATTTTTGTTAGTATGACTCCTGTGACTCACCCATATAGATGTTTGTTAGTATGACTCCTGTGTCTCACCCATATAGATGTTTGTTAGTATGACTCCTGTGTCTCCCCCATATAGATGTTTGTTTGTATGACTCCTGTGTCTCACCCGTATAGATGTTTGTTTGTATGACTTCTGTGTCTCACCCATATAGATCTTTGTTTGTATGACTCCTGTGTCTCACCCATATAGATGTTTGTTTGTATGACTCCTGTGTCTCACCCATATTGATGTTTGTTTGTATGACTTCTGTGTCTCACCCATATAGATCTTTGTTTGTATGACTCCTGTATCTCACCCATATAGATCTTTGTTTGTATGACTCCTGTGTCTCACCCATATAGATGTTTGTTAGTATGACTCCTGTGTCTCACCCGTATAGATGTTTGTTTGTATGACTCCTGTGTCTCTCCCATATAGATGTTTGTTAGTATGACTCCTGTGTCTCACCCATATAGATGTTTGTTTGTATGACTCCTGTGTCTCACCCATATAGATGTTTGTTTGTATGACTCCTGTGTCTCACCCATATAGATGTTTGTTAGTATGACTCCTGTGTCTCACCCGTATAGATGTTTGTTTGTATGACTCCTGTGTCTCTCCCATATAGATGTTTGTTAGTATGACTCCTGTGTCTCACCCATATAGATGTTTGTTAGTATGACTCCTGTGTCTCACCCATATAGATCTTTTTTTGTATGACTCCTGTGTCTCACCCATATAGATCTTTGTTTGTATGACTCCTGTGTCTCACCCATATAGATGTTTGTTAGTATGACTCCTGTGTCTCACCCATATTGATGTTTGTTTGTATGACTTCTGTGTCTCACCCATATAGATCTTTGTTTGTATGACTCCTGTGTCTCACCCATATAGATGTTTGTTAGTATGACTCCTGTGTCTCACCCGTATAGATGTTTGTTTGTATGACTCCTGTGTCTCACCCGTATAGATGTTTGTTTGTATGACTCCTGTGTCTCTCCCATATAGATGTTTGTTAGTATGACTCCTGTGTCTCACCCATATAGATGTTTGTTTGTATGACTCCTGTGTCTCACCCGTATAGATGTTTGTTTGTATGACTCCTGTGTCTCACCCATATTGATGTTTGTTTGTATGACTCCTGTGTCTCACCCGTATAGATGTTTGTTTGTATGACTCCTGTGTCTCACCCATATAGATGTTTGTTAGTATGACTCCTGTGTCTCACCCGTATAGATGTTTGTTTGTATGACTCCTGTGTCTCTCCCATATAGATGTTTGTTAGTATGACTCCTGTGTCTCACCCATATAGATGTTTGTTAGTATGACTCCTGTGTCTCACCCATATAGATCTTTTTTTGTATGACTCCTGTGTCTCACCCATATAGATCTTTGTTTGTATGACTCCTGTGTCTCACCCATATAGATGTTTGTTAGTATGACTCCTGTGTCTCACCCATATTGATGTTTGTTTGTATGACTTCTGTGTCTCACCCATATAGATCTTTGTTTGTATGACTCCTGTGTCTCACCCATATAGATGTTTGTTAGTATGACTCCTGTGTCTCACCCGTATAGATGTTTGTTTGTATGACTCCTGTGTCTCACCCGTATAGATGTTTGTTTGTATGACTCCTGTGTCTCTCCCATATAGATGTTTGTTAGTATGACTCCTGTGTCTCACCCATATAGATGTTTGTTTGTATGACTCCTGTGTCTCACCCGTATAGATGTTTGTTTGTATGACTCCTGTGTCTCACCCATATTGATGTTTGTTTGTATGACTCCTGTGTCTCACCCGTATAGATGTTTGTTTGTATGACTCCTGTGTCTCACCCATATAGATGCTTGTTTGTTTGACTCACCCGTATCGATGACAGCAGCACGATGCCCGAGTTGGTGTAGTTCTTCTTCTTGGCCTTCTTCTTTGGGTTGATGCACGGCCATGACGTCTGTCAACACACACAAATAACAGTACAAGTACATACTGGCCGGTACTCCTTGAGGTCCCTCAATGAAGGTGTAAGTACATCAGTCAATACACCTTGGGTCCCTCAATGAAGGTGTAGGTACATCAGTCAATACACCTTGAGGCCCCTCAATGAAGGTGTAGGTACATCGGTCAATACACCTTGAGGTCCCTCAATGAAGGTGTAAGTACATCAGTCAATACACCTTGAGGCCCCTCAATGAAGGTGTAGGTACATCAGTCAATACACCTTGAGGTCCCTCAATGAAGGCGTAGGTACATCAGTCAATACACCTTGAGGCCCCTCAATGAAGGTGTACGTACATCAGTCAATACACTTTGAGGTCCCTTAATGAAGGTGTACGTACATCAGTCAATACACTTTGAGGTCCCTCAATGAAGGTGTAAGTACATCAGTCAATACACCTTGAGGCCCCTCTATGAAGGTGTAGGTATATCAGTCAATACACCTTGAGGTCCCTCAATGAAGGTGTAGGTACATCAGTCAATACACCTTGAGGCCCCTCAATGAAGGTGTAAGTACATCAGTCAATACACCTTGGGTCCCTCAATGAAGGTGTACGTACATCAGTCAATACACCTTGAGGTCCCTCAATGAAGGCGTAGGTACATCAGTCAATACACCTTGAGGCCCCTCAATGAAGGTGTACGTACATCAGTCAATACACCTTGAGGCCCCTCAATGAAGGTGTAGGTATATCAGTCAATACACCTTGAGGTCCTTCAATGAAGGTGTAGGTACATCAGTCAATACACCTTGAGGCCCCTCAATGAAGGTGTAAGTACATCAGTCAATACACCTTGAGGTCCCTCAATGAAGGCGTAAGTACATCAGTCAATACACCTTGAGGCCCCTCAATGAAGGTGTACGTACATCAGTCAATACACCTTGATGTCCCTCAATGAAGGTGTAAGTACATCAGTCAATACACCTTGAGGCCCCTCAATGAAGGTGTAAGTACATCAGTCAATATACCTTAAGGCCCCTCAATGAAGGTGTACGTACATCAGTCAATACACCTTGAGGCCCCTCATTGAAGGTGTAAGTACATCAGTCAATACACCTTGAGGCCCCTCAATGAAGGTGTAAGTACATCAGTCAATACACCTTGGGTCCCTCAATGAAGGTGTAGGTACATCAGTCAATACTCCTTGAGGCCCATCAATGAAAGTGTAAGTACATCAGTCAATACACCTTGAGGCCCCTCAATGAAGGTGTAGGTACATCAGTCAATACACCTTGAGGCCCCTCAATGAAGGTGTAGGTACATCAGTCAATACACCTTGAGGCCCCTCAATGAAGGTGTAGGTACATCAGTCAATACGACTTGAGGCCCCTCAATGAAGGTGTAAGTACATCAGTCAATACACCTTGAGGCCCCTCAATGAAGGTGTACGTACATCAGTCAATACACCTTGGGTCCCTCAATGAAGGTGTAAGTACATCAGTCAATACACCTTGAGGCCCCTCATTGAAGGTGTAAGTACATCAGTCAATACACCTTGGGTCCCTCAATGAAGGTGTAGGTACATCAGTCAATACGACTTGAGGTCCCTCATTGAAGGTGTAAGTACATCAGTCAATACACCTTGGGTCCCTCAATGAAGGTGTAAGTACATCAGTCAATACGACTTGAGGTCCCTCATTGAAGGTGTAGGTACATCAGTCAATACGACTTGAGGTCCCTCAATGAAGGTGTAAGTACATCAGTCAATACACCTTGAGGTCCCTCATTAAAGGTGTAAGTACATCAGTCAATACACCTTGGGTCCCTCAATGAAGGTGTAGGTACATCAGTCAATACGACTTGAGGTCCCTCAATGAAGGTGTAAGTACATCAGTCAATACACCTTGGGTCCCTCAATGAAGGTGTAGGTACATCAGTCAATACGACTTGAGGCCCCTCAATGAAGGTGTAGGTACGTCAGTCAATACACCTTGGGTCCCTCATTGAAGGTGTAGGTACGTCAGTCAATACACCTTGGGTCCCTCATTGAAGGTGTAGGTACATCAGTCAATACACCTTGAGGTCCCTCAATGAAGGTGTAAGTACATCAGTCAATACACCTTGAGGCCCCTCAATGAAGGTGTAAGTACATCAGTCAATATACCTTGAGGTCCTTCAATGAAGGTGTAAGTACATCAGTCAATACACCTTGAGGCCCCTCATTGAAGGTGTAAGTACATCAGTCAATAAACCTTGAGGCCCCTCAATGAAGGTGTAAGTACATCAGTCAATATACCTTGAGGCCCCTCATTGAAGGTGTAAGTACATCAGTCAATAAACCTTGAGGCCCCTCATTGAAGGTGTAAGTACATCAGTCAATAAACCTTGAGGCCCCTCATTGAAGGTGTAAGTACATCAGTCAATATACCTTGAGGTCCTTCAATGAAGGTGTAAGTACATCAGTCAATACACCTTGAGGCCCCTCATTGAAGGTGTAAGTACATCAGTCAATAAACCTTGAGGCCCCTCAATGAAGGTGTAAGTACATCAGTCAATATACCTTGAGGTCCTTCAATGAAGGTGTAAGTACATCAGTCAATACACCTTGAGGCCCCTCATTGAAGGTGTAAGTACATCAGTCAATAAACCTTGAGGTCCCTCAATGAAGGTGTAAGTACATCAGTCAATACACCTTGAGGCCCCTCATTGAAGGTGTAAGTACATCAGTCAATAAACCTTGAGGTCCCTCATTGAAGGTGTAAGTACATCAGTCAATACACCTTGGGTCCCTCAATGAAGGTGTAAGTACATCAGTCAATACGACTTGAGGCCCCTCATTGAAGGTGTAAGTACATCAGTCAATACACCTTGAGGCCCCTCATTGAAGGTGTAAGTACATCAGTCAATATACCTTGAGGTCCTTCAATGAAGGTGTAAGTACATCAGTCAATACACCTTGGTTCCCTCAATGAAGGTGTAAGTACATCAGTCAATATACCTTGAGGTCCTTCAATGAAGGTGTAAGTACATCAGTCAATACACCTTGGGTCCCTCAATGAAGGTGTAAGTACATCAGTCAATAAACCTTGAGGCCCCTCAATGAAGGTGTAAGTACATCAGTCAATAAACCTTGGGTCCCTCAATGAAAGTGTAGGTACACATTGTAATACCGCTGAAAACAACAATATATTCTTTAACAAGAGACACGATCGATTGAGATAAATACATCTTCACTCTAAATTACTTTGTTTTCTCCATTAAAGGTTTTGGCAATCATCTTCCCAAGCCTAGGGAGTTAACTGACTGTAAAAGTCCAGTTTCCACCCTTGCTGGCTGAAATTTCTGGGCTCGATCGTAGCGCCACCAGTGACTATTACGAGTTATGTCCCTTCTGTGCCCCTCCTTTTGATCAGATCTATATTGTTATAAAACGGGTCTTACATCGCGAAGTGCATCACATCACGTGAGCATCTTGAATAAAAACATGAAAAGATTTGGATAATATCTGTCGACGCCCAGTTGACAGTACACATCTTAAGCAAATTCTGCAGTCTCACAAAATCTGCACGTTGAAATCCATATTGTTTACGAACCGGTTGTCGATTTTGTTTAGCGATTTTTATAGGACTATGCATAGACTCGATATAGTCCAGCCAAAATATATCTGCATAATTGCAGCCTAATTCTGCAAGGGCATCTTCCCTGGGCAAGTGAGTTAACTGGCTATAAAAGTCCAGTTTCCCTTGCCGAACTAGGCTAGTATTATGGAGTTACATTTTGGCTGGACTAACATGTCTATACATAGTCCAATCAAAATCGAAATCCGGTTCGTTAACTGTTATGTAGATTTCAGTCAATTGCAGGATTTGCAAAGCATTTGCACCACCAACTCGTTGTCAATAGATATTTTTCAAATCTTGCCCGGTTTTTAATAAAGGTCCTCACGTGATTTAACGCACTTCGCGATGTAAGACTCGTTTTATCACAATATAGATCCTGATTTTCGGTCAGATCATCTTGACTGGGCCCCGCCATTTTGCTTGAAGCAAATGCACGTGATATGAGAGGTGGAATCTTATTGATCAATAGGAGGGACATAGAAGGGCTATCACTTGTATTAGCCGCTGGTGGCACTATGATCAAGCCCAGTAATCTGGTAATAGTTCGGCAAAGTATGAGACTTTACTTTAATAGTCAGTTAACTCCCTTGCCTCGTGAAGATGAGTGGCTGCAGGATGATACTTCAATCATCGTTTGTCAAGGGAGATAAGCCTTACCTCTTGTTTCTGAGCTTTCAACAGGTCATTGAGGGAGGTGGTGAATCCCCCGATCAGGTCATGTGATCCATCACTGTCCCAGTCATACACGTCAATCTGCAACATCCCGTGAGAGTATCATACACCAGACGACAGTGAACGTTTAGTCCTGCAGTCAGCCATTTCACAGCTATACCTGGAGATAATCATGTCCGGGTCTGGCATGACCAGGGATGTCCCTGCGGGATGACACACAATCAGCCAGGTGACCACTGCATCCATCACGGACAGCTCTTCCAAGAAGTGCTTCAGACCTATCCAGAGTAAGAATCCCTCTGGGGAGTTTCCACAGAATTCACAATTAAACAAACTAAAGTTGTGATACAAGTTTTTATGTTGTAGATATGTCAAAGGAGTGGCAATAGCAGAGCTCCAGATAAGCTGCGTATCTGCATAAAATATGCATCAGAAATGCAGAAATATGCAGTAAAATAAAATCCAAGCATATCAAATACGCAACGAACATTACAGATACGCTACAAAAATTAAAACTTGTGTGTATCATCAAAATATTGTGAAGTAACCCTGCGTATTCGATTAGCAAATCAGCAGTTTCTTGGTATGTTTGAGTCCTATCAAGCTCTCAAACCCACACACCACCAGTTTGCAGGGACTAGATGAATAGTGTTTTTAAATATTTAACTTAAATACCCACATGTGTAAAAACTAGTGGGTAACAGAAATTTAAATACCCAGATAGAATTACCGATACCCAATGATTTTAAAATGCATGGGTAAAATACCCACAACACCAAAAGCTTATCTGGAGCTCTGAATAGACTACCCTGGCGCCTTATCTTGCCATTACTTCCAACAACCATGCGATCTCAGAATCATGTTACTTCAGCTCTCAGTTCAAATAAGGGAGTATCCATGGTTACCTTGAGTTCCCGGTCTCGGTCTCCGCCACAAAGAGAGTACACCGACACAGTGAACTGCCTCCAGTTGGGGTTCAACGTATTCTTCACGACCTGCAAACGTCAGCTGTATAATATCTGCCACAAAGACATCGAAGAGGGACTACCTTTGCCCAATAACTGTTCACGGGTAATTCAGCCCACCTTTTCACAGATCACGGGTAATTTTTCAAACAATTTCACAATCACATTTATTATCGAGTGAATTAGTTTATATTATATATAGATAAGGAATAATCATTTCTTACCTATCAATCTGATAGTGACTTAACCATAAGATTATCAAGTTTATGTTATTGTATGCATAAACTTGGACTTCATCTCATATCATTGTACCATATAACATTGTGACAACTTGTCAGAAGGATCATCGTGGGTGTTTCTTGATGTTTTTAGACAACCGTCCCCAAAATTTACTACATGGTATAGTACATAGGTATTCCCTACCCGCATGGAAGCAATCAGTGTTAATTCTATTAGGTAAGATTTGACATTCCAGTACTTACCTCTGTTCTGTGAACTACCTGCCATGTGCCATCGGGGACTTTCTTGAGAATCTCCAAATATGGATCCGATTTCCCAAATGTGTCCTAAACAAACAAAAAATCAACACTTTCAAGAACTACAAGTATAGCAACAGTTTCTAACAAGTTGAAAACATATAAACAACAGTTAAAAATAATCTGTTCTTCAATGACTTACTACAAACTGCAGCTCTTTTATTCCAAAATTGATTAAACTAACCTTGTTGTCGAGTTTGGAGGCTTTGAAATCAAAAATGACTGATTCCTTGTCCGAACCAGCCTTCATTTCCTCCGACTTCACCTGGGAACAAACATACAACAACATCATGTCCTGGTAACCATAGCAACACTCAGGCCCTGATAATTAACTAAAAACATGTTTGGAAGTACCCTAACCCTTTCATAGAATTCCCTTAAACTCATTTCCAGTGTTACCTTCAGCTTAATGAAATACATTGAACAAGCCTGCTAGTGGCATCTTCCCGAGGCAAGAGAGTTAACTGACTTTAAAAGTCCAGTTTCCACCCTTGCCGAACGAGACTGGAATTACTGGGCTCGATTGTAGCGCCACTAGTGGCTATTACCAGTTTTGTCCCTTTGTCCCTTTGGACCAATCAAATTCCACCTCTCGTATCACTTGCGTTAGCTTCACACAAAATGGTGGCGCCCGGTCGGTCGATCTGATCGATAATCAAGATATATATTGTAATAAAACGGGTCTTACATCGCGAAATTCATCAAATCACGTGAGCACCTTGATTAAAACCATGAAAAGATTAAGAAAATATCTGCTGACAATGAGCTGGCAGTGCACATGTTTTGCAAATCCTGCAATCGACCGAAATCTGCATTACAGTTGACGAACCGGATTTCGACTTGTTAGTCCATGTAACTCCATAATACCAGCCTAGTTCGGCAAGGGTGGATACAGGACTTTTATTGTCAGTTAACTCCCTTGCCTCGGGAAGATGGCTAGTAGTGCTACAGCCTCACACCAGATAAAAGAGCCTTGTCTACAACTAACATTATAATGAATGCAGGGCTGGGAGGGGTAACTCGGGTACACAGGTTGAGTAGAACCCGGGTACCCACAGGACTACCCAGACCCGTGATTATTCACATGGTATCTTGTTCAATGACAAAAAGTATCTAAAACTCTATGTTTAAACTACAAGCCACTAATGTTTGCAGTTCTTCCTGACTACTACGCCCATTCTTTCTGACTTTTATATGTTTGAATAAAAAAAAAACTTCAGTGTATACATCAGATCGTTTCATACATGTATCTAAACACATTTTACCAGAGCTAAGGTCAAACTTTTCCCCTTCGGCAGTTTGTACCCACCTCTTGAGACCTACAGCGGGTACCCGGGTAGGGTCTGGTAATAGTGGGGTGGGTACCCGGGTAGTAAATTTGGACTTGTCCCTGCCCCTAAATGAATGGCATTTCCTCTGTAATGACAACTCTTAAGACAAACGACATTTGTCTGGTTTGGGAAACTAGGTTTGAAATTCCTTGTTTCAAAGTGCCAATGACATGCTGTAATTCATAATAGTACAGCTAGAATTAGGGTCCGGTGTCCGGTATCACGATACATGTATGTGCTCTTATCTATGGTCTAGGCTACCCCACCGCCCCATGCCTAGGAGGAGACTTACTGTGATGGCACTATTCCCCATCTTGCCCCCCTTTTTGTCCAGCAGCGCCGTGATGTAGGGGGTCTGGGACACAAGCTGAAACAGTGGGTGAGTGAGTTCATAGACTTCAACAATATTCCACCAATACACAACATGGCGGTGGTGACCTCCCCTCTCATTATTTACCAGTGCTCTGTGTATTCATACTGGAGATCAAAAACCGATGTTTGTTTGTCGTTGTTTAAAGCCTCACTGAGCAATATTCCAGCTATATAGTCTGGACCAGACAATACAGTGATTGACATCATGAGCATGGATCTATGCAACTGTGATACGATCACATGCATGAACCAAGTCACGGAGCCTGACCACCCGATCCCATTACTGTCATGACAAACATAGTCGCCTCTTACAGCCAGCATGGGTTTTAAAGACTATTCTAACCCAGATCTTCACAGGTGACTAGCCAAGGGATTAACCTGGCAGAACACACAACTTGCCTTTTGCCTTTTCCATATCTTTCTGTCATCAGAATTAACTGAATTAATCTAACAACTGACAGAAACATAACCCTAGAGTTATTGTTGTTAGAAATATCCAGTTTTTATCATATCTCCTAGCCAGCTTGTGTTCTTATCAGTGTTTCTAGATATCCACTCAAACACGGAGACAAAATTTAACTACATATGTAACTGAAAGTGAATAGCACTCACTGTTACTTCAAGAATCAAGAGTGAGTGAGAGAGTATGTTTTTACGCCGCTTTCAGCAATATTCCAGCAATTTCACGGTAGAGGACATCAGAAATGGGCTTCACACATTGTACCCATGTCGGGAATCGAACCCGGGTCTTCGCCTTGACAAGCAAACGCTTTAACCACTAGGCTACCCCACAGCCCCTTGCTGTTACTTCAAGAATCAAGAAAAAAAGCATTTCAGTTTGAAGGTTAAATGACAGCAATCATTGGCGACTCAGCTTGGTTACATATAAATGATTAATATTCGGACAAATTTTCTAACTCAACTAATGTTGAATAATCTTTACCTGGCCCAGCGTACACTCAATCTGGCCCAAGAAGTCATCATCTTCAAGGGTATGGGACTTGTTGTCAACATCGTACACAGCGACCTTCACCTTCTGTACTTGCTCGAAGTAGTAGTCGACCTTCAAGGGGGTGACAAACACTGGATCCAAGCAGTTCTGCACATTCTCCGTTCTCGCCAGCTGTAAGTAAATACCATTATTGAAGTCTTTAACACTGAAGCTTTTTTTAAGTATTTACTTTTTAATAGTTAGGCAGCTATATCAGTTTTTATCACCTAATACACTGCATCTGGACCCATATGTACTTTTTCTGGCTCTATAGTGAGTGAGTGAGTTAATATTTAACGTCACATCGGCAATATTTCGGCCATATTATGATGATGTTCCCCATAGACGTACCTGGGCAACACAAATAAACGCAATGGCTGAACAATCACATCCAAAAGTGGGAGAGATATGACAGTTAGCATTTGGCAAAAAAGGTACAGGTAATCAAAGAGAGGACTGCGAGAATATGCGGGAAATACCCACCTGTGCACGAAATGGACTTTTCCAACATTGCTGAGGTGGGACTCTACTGAGGGAGTCATAATTATTAAAATACGGGCAAAACATATAAGAAATTAAAAACTCCCACTTGTCGATTATTTCTTAACCAACCAAACAAAGAAGAGTTACCTCCCTCCACTGGCCGCCAACCTGCATGAACATCACAGCACAGGGGTCCGACTTGGACATGACGTCCTTATTCTTCAGGTTCTTACATTCCACTCTCAGCTCCACCTTGGTGACGCACTGAGCTGCGGTGCTGCCACCTACTGGTGGATACTGGCCAGCCATAGTGAAACCTTTGTCTGAAATATAAGTGGGTGTTAGTTGGGTAGGCATAACTCTTCGAAAATGATTTCAGTTTTATAATGACACAGTTAGCAAATTGTGAGAGTAAAACCCAATGTGACACAGGTCATTGTGTAGCCTAGTGGTTAAAGCATTTCCTCGTAATGCCAAAGACCCGGGTTCAATTCCCGATGTGGGTACAATGTGTGAAGCCCATTTTTGGTGTCCCCCGCCGTGATATTGCTAAAAGCGGCGTTAAACCATATTCTCTCTCATTATCGGGGAAATGAATGTACAAAAAGGTCTACTGCTGTACCTTATGTACATTTAGCCTGTTACTATCAATATACTTTTCAAATGAATCATAATGAAGGGCTGACAATTAGGGCGGGGAACTCGGGTACTCGGGTCGGTACTGAGTACGACTCTGGTACCCACAGGACTACCCAGACCCGTGGTTAGTCACGTGATATATTGTTTAATGACAAAAATTATGTAGAACTCTATGGTTACACTAGAAGTCAAACTATTCCTAATCGGACATGTTGTACCGTTCTCTTGTGACCTACAGCTGGTACCCGGTTTGGGGTGGGCAATGGAGGGTTGGGTACCCGGGTAGTAAACTTGGGCTCGTCCCAGCCCTACTAACAATCCATATATCGCTGATTACCATCAGAGTGGTCGCTGGCAAGCCATTGATCTAGAGGCCTACAGTAAAAACTGACAGTGACACTCCCTTACCACTACCAGCTTGTTTACAATCGGTCTTTCCCCAGCCTCAGGGTTTCAGTTGAGCATGTTCCTTGTAATTTCAAAATAGGGCCCCAAATAGTTAGGCCATAGTAGCGATAGTAGAGTCTGATTTCAACATAATAACTGCGCGATTAAAGAAAAATATTCACCTCCGAATTCGTGTCACGTAGGACGACTATGCCGGCACAGGAAAATTTGGGAAAACAAGGAAATTGCACTATTTCCTGTTGGGTGTAGCGCTGTCGCACTTGCACAGACGACGGTATTTAGACTGGGTTCCTAATGCATATGACTGGGCTTCTGTCTACAGAAGAGCTCACCTGATTTCGTGCATCAGTTATGAAACCAGTTCTTGCTCGATATTTTGTACAAGCTCCATATGGCACTTTTGGTGCGCTATCGGATGGCAATCTGGGGGCGAATACGATGTCAGGAGCTTGGACAGAACGGTGAGAGGTAGTCGTAAATTGTTTCTTAGAAAAGTGGTATGAACAAAATGTCTTAACTTAACACTGTCTGCTGCCCGAGGATCGGCCTTGGCCTTCGAGTAATCATTTCAACATTCATCTACTTCATTTTTGAAAGATATGGATATGTGTTGTAATGCCTAAACCACTTGTTGGAATCCGACTGCGTTATCACTTCCGGTTAGACAAAAAACGATTAAGGTGTCGTTTGTGTCTTAAATAATTTGGAAATTGGGTGAGTAGGTTCACATTTTAAGTGAAAGTACTGTTTTTTCATGATATTTATAGCTATCCTTCTTGTACGGATCTTATGTCAAGGCCAAATATGTTCATTTTAACAGTGTATATACCCTGAATATCCACGTAAACCACCAGCTCGAGTCTCGTTACCTGGGTCTGGGGTCGGGGACAATGTTAACCCAGCTGATAGTGTTTCTTTCTTTGTTGTTTAACGCCGCACTTAGCAGTATTCAAGTTATATGACGGCGTTCTGTAAATATTGCCTAATGGATTCTTGACCAGACAATCCAGTGAGCATCAATCGACTCAATTGATAAAAAAGTCAGCGTCCATCACTCACGTTAGTTGCCTCTGGCGACACTAGTGAGACTGAGTAGTGAGTGTGTACAGGTGCATAGGTAAACAACACCACTTAGATTCTTGTAGACAGGAAAGGGTTGAGTTAACAGGAATCAGCCTATAGTTATAGCACCAATTGGTTACGGCTGCAGGCTGTGGCTCTAGCTTCACTGATCTCGCATGCCTTTTCAATCTTTAGGTTGGTTGGTTTGTTGTTTAACGCCGCACTCAGCAATATTCCAGCTATATGACGGCGATCTGTAAATAATCGAGTCTGAACAAGACATCCAGTGATTAATATCATGAGCATCGATCCACACACTTTGGATCGATGACATGCATCAACCAAGTCAGCGAGCCTGACCACCCGATCCCGTTAGTCGCATTTTACGACAAGTGTAGTCACTTTTTACTGAAGACCTATTCTACCCCGGAATCTTCACAGGTCTCAATCTTTAGGGTTAGGGTAGTTCGCTCCAACTCTATCCTTAGTACTTCTATTTCTGATCAAGCACCCATTTCTGATTATTAGGGCTAGGTACCCCTTTACAGTCCTTAGGGTTAGGGACTCCTTTATGATTTCTAGGATTAGTTGAGAGACGCGTATGGGTTATTTTACCTCTTTTCACAAAATTATGCAATGCAACTTGAGGAAAATCTGTTACAAATGTATCAAGTTTACTTTCACAGAGTAAATTGATGTAGACAGTCATGAACCTAGCCAAGCTTTGAGTAGGCAACATGAGTTCGATCCTCAGAGGACCACTATATGAAATCCAAAAGAGAGGGCACAGTTTAGTGCAGGACTCACAAAACCACTTCGATGCTTGTAGACAGGGAAAATCACACTCTCAGGCTCATGGATTCATTCCTGAATATGCAGGGTTTGCGTATAAAGTTTTTTGTCCATGATGAATAGGCCTTCCAGTGGTAGAAACTAACAGTTTTGGTCCACTAGCCCTTATAATGATAACATATAGCAAAACCCATAAAAATGCTAATGTCTGCTGGTCCTTATGATACCTTAACTATTGGGCAATTCGGAATGGACTACAGGACTAGTGCCAATGTCTAACGCTGCCTTCTCACTTGTCATCATTTGACTCGAGTCGCATGCACCAATGTGCACAGATTATTTGTTGTGTTTAACCGGATTAACAGGTCATTTCACACCATTGACAGGATAACGTTCTCTAAGTTGCTCACAGTTTCCTGATTTTGGGCTGAGCTGAACCTGGTCACCATGGCATCAGTTCCATTCTTATACACTACATAGTAAACACTACATGGTAAACACGACATGGTAAACATTTCATGGTTAACACAACATCATACATGGTAAACACTACATGGTAAACACTAAAATGTTTCAGTCAAAATCAAGTGAACATTGAAAACAGGAAGGATATTGTTATCACATCTTTTCAATATAATCAACATTTCTAGTTTCATTCAAGCATTGATACCATACCTATGCCCATGGGTATCACCAAGTGGTTAACGTCTGAGACATGCATTACTTGAGGCTTTCCACGAACAATAAACTGACACACCTTGATGTTATTGGAGTACTGTTAAAAGTAGCGTTTAACCGAACTGACTCACTCAAAATACCAGGGCACACTTGCACAAAGCGATCTTAGTGCTACGACAATTGTAAGCCTATGTTAAAGTATGGGAGTTACAATCATCTTAGCGTTAAGATCGCTTTGTGCAAGTGGGCCCTGGTGTAAGCAAGGAATAACATCCATGCACTTTTTACCATGTTTACTTGTTTTTTTGTGAATAGAATGTCTTGTACTGAACAATGACTTATTACTAGTATTCTAATAGGGCATTTGGAAACTTTGTCTAATATGTTCTTGTCAACAAATCTCTTAATCTGTTCTGTATGTTCTACAGATGCCCTGAGATGACAATACTGTACTGAAGGGCAATGTCTGGTAAGCGCCACAGAATGCCATACGTTGCCAAGGTAACACCACCCAAATTGATGGTGAGTACCTGCCATGCTATGCTGCAGAAGACGGATCAAGCTTCCAACTCAAGTACCAGCAGTTCTGATGGTGTTCTGCCAACCTACACAGCCCTGTCCTCCAAGAACCACTGTTGTAAGTTGCTGCTAGGACTGCAGGACCTCCGAAACAATGAGACTCTGTGTGATTACTCCATCCTGGCTGAAGGGGAGGTGATCCGAGTCCACAAGGCTGTGATGGCAGCCTGCAGTGACTACTTCCGTGTCATGCTCTGTGGGGACATGAAAGAGAGCAGGGAGGGGAGTGTAGACTTGAAGGGCGTCACGTCGAATGGGTTGCGGGTGGTCGTAGAATTTGCGTACACGGGTCAGCTGGGACTGACGACGGAGAATGTAGAGGATGTTTTGTCGGCAGCGACCCACCTCCAGGTTAGTGATGCTGTGGAGCTGTGCAGCAAGTACCTGGAGACAGTCATCACAGTGGAGAACTGTGTCGACATTCTAAACCTGTCCGAACTGTACTCCCTATCCTCTATGCATACAAAAGCACAGCAATATATGCTAGAAAACTTTGAAATTGTGGCAGAGTCGGAACAGTATTTCAAACTTGCCCATCTTCAACTTGCAGCCATGCTGGCTGAGAATTCCCTCCGAGTGGTCTCGGAATACTGTCTGTTTGAGTTGGTGTTGATGTGGATTAAGTACAAACCGGAGGAAAGGGAGAAGTATGTGGCCAACTTGATGCGGAATCTGCGACTGCCGCTGCTCTCAGGGGAAGAGTTGGTTGAAAAAGTGAGTCGAGTGGAGGTGATGAAAAAGAATGCAGAATGCAACGAGCTGCTAACTCAGGCCAAAGACTACCATATTGTTGTCAGCAAACAGCCTCTACTTCAGTCCAGCCGCACACAAGTCAGGTCAGAGCGGAAGAGTTTGGTTATGTGTCATGCTCAGAATCTGGAAAGTTACAATTTCAAGACGAAGCGACAAGGATTTCTCAGAGATGCTACCATACCTCTATATAACCCATGTGTAGTGGTGGTGGACAACTTCATGTATGCATGTGGTGGGAAGTATGACAGCACGGAGAACAATGAGATTGCCACTGCCAGATGCTTCAGATATGATCCTCGTTTTGACTTCTGGTACGAGCTCTCTTCCATGAACGAAGCCAGGAAGGACTTTGTTGTGGTAGCATACAATGGTCAACTGTATGCTATCGCTGGTCAGGATGAGAACATGGTGATGTGCACAGTGGAGTGTTTCTCCATAGCAAACAATGACTGGGAAATGAGGGCACTGCTCAGTCACTCGGTGTATGGCCATGCAGGGACTCTGTGTCAGGACAAACTCTACATCTCAGGGGGGCAGCGTTTCTCTGGCTGCTGTAACAACCTAGCTTGCTACACGCCCGCCAGTGACTCCTGGGAGGAACGGGCGCCGATGATCCACAGCCGTTGCAACCATGTGATGGTGGAGGTGAAGGACAAGCTGTACGTCATTGGGGGAAACATTGAAGACAGTTACGGCTTTCCTGTTCCAATCATTGCCATTGAAAGGTACTGTCCTGTGGCCAATCAGTGGACTCTGTGTGAGAGGACGGTCAACATACGAGAGGCTGGGGCTAGCGTCCTTGACAACAAGGTGTACATTGTTGGTGGCATCAATGGTGAACATTACTATTCAGATCTACTACAGCTGTATGATCCCATCCTAGATGAGATTACATTAGTAGAGAAATTCCCAACCAGGATCTTTGGAAAAGCCTGCTCCATTCTGACTCTGCCTCAGTATATATGAAACATGTACATAAAATAGTCATGGTTAGGTTAGGTCTTCGGGATATATTTAGACCTGTACAGAGACAGATTTTCAGCCCCAAGTATGCAGCGATGACAAAAGAAATTCCTAATTTGAATTAAGAGTATTTCATTTCTGCAGGATCTACAAAAATATTATCAGTATCACAAGTTTTTCCCAATTTACCTGCCAAAGGCACTTCATTTTTGGAATGCTAGGTATATCTCTAGGTTTGCACATGTGCACAATGTGTACCCAACTTCATCAAGTCGACTATGGCGCCGCAATTCATTGTGCAGAGTGGCGTCCCTTGGGAGGCCAGAAACCTATGATTGTGGTTACGAATCTTGATTTGCCCGATTGTGTTTCTAGGTTTGTCAGTACCATACTCACGCTTGTCGGTTTCACCAAAGTGGTAAATGTCTGAGACCTGCATTACTTCGGGCTTTTCTCCCACATCAGGGTTGGTCGGGTAGCCTAGTGGTTAAAGCGTTCGCTCGTCACGCAGAAGACCCGGGTGCGATTCCCGACATGGGTACAATGTGTGAAGCCCCTTTCTGGTGATCCCCGCCGTAAAATTGCTGGAATATTGCTAAAAACGGCTTAAAATCATACTCACTCATTCATTTTCTCCCACATCGAGCTGACACGCCGTGATATAACTTGAATACTGTTCAAAGCGGTGTTACACCTAACTCTGGAATTGAAAAGCCCCATTTAGAAGAGTACACTCTGGTTGTTTATATTACAGTGGCTAAGTCGGGAACAATACACTGATACATCATGATACTTTAGTACACAAGTACAGTTACCATGGTTACAATATGTTTGTGTGTATCATAATCAGTAGGATAAGCATTTTTATTTTACAGATGTCAGCTTTTTTCTGCAACTGTTAATTTTACTGCTGTTTTTATCTGTGATTTGCTACTTCTCAAGTCCAGGGCACATGTTACAGAGAGATCTTGGCGTAGGCTTAGACTGAAGGCAGCTGAGAATGAACATCGAGAGCACACTGATCCATTGATTGGAGTAATAATAATGTAGTGACATGAGCATGAGATTGGTGAACTCTGCCTTCCTCATACATGGCGGACCCTTGGGGATTCCGGGTTAGAATAGGTCCCCAGCAATCTGTGCTGGTTGTAAGAGGCAACGAAATTAATCGGGTGGTCAGGCGCAGTGACTTGGTTGATTACGTGTCATCAGACCCCAACAGCGTGGTCGTTACTCACAATATCAGTCACTGGATTATCTTGTTATTTACACGCTGCTTGAGTGTGGCATTAGACAACAAAGAAAATCATACTTGACATGCATATTTATCTTGATCAAACCACATGAAGCATCATAAAATCTCCATCCTTGCCTCAGACATGCAGGTTATGTTCCGACTTCTTAATGGGATGCATGTAGGAGGTCCTGTGAGTCAACTACATAAGGTTACTGTGGGACGCAGTGGTGATATAGGCCAAACAAAATTGGGCAAGTCTGTCTTATCTTAAGTTAAAGCTTACCAGTTTGTTTGTTGTTTTATGCCACAATATGCCAGGTATATTGCGGCGGCTTGTAAATAATCAAGTCTGGATCAGACAATCCTGTGATTGACATCATGAGCATCGATCCACGCAATTGGGATATGATGACATGCATCAACCAAGTCAGCGAGCCTGATCACCCGATCCTGTTAGTTGCCTCACAACAAGCATGGTCACTTAAAGCTTACCAGTACTATGTTTAAGAAAGTCATGCGAGTCAGGCTTTGTAATCAGATCACAGTGTTTCAATCTCTTGAACCTGTATGTAAACATCTGAAGTGATCAAATCTGCATCTTCCCGAGTCAAGGGAGTTAACTGACTATAAAAGTCCAGTTTCCACCCTTGCCAAAATAGACTGGAATTCAGGAGTTACATTTTGGCTGGACTAACGTTTTCTATGCATAGTCCAGTCAAAATTGCGTAACAAACTAGACATCTGGTGCAGATGTCTGTTGACTGCAGGATTTACAAAGCATGTGTACCGTCAACTTGGTGTCAACAGATGTTTTGCAGATCTTTTCATGTTTTCAATCAAGGTGCTCACTTCGCGAAATAAGAACCATTTTATTACATCATAGATCTTGATTATTGATGAGATCATCTTGACTGGGAGCCGCCATTTTGTTGGGGGCAAATGCAAGCGCCATGATCTGATTGGTCAGTAGGAGGGACATAAAAGAGATTAACTCGAAATGGCCATTGGTGGCTCTATGATTGAGTCTGGAAATTCCATCCTAGTTCGGCAAGGGTGAAAACTGGACTTTAAAAGTCAGTTAACACTCCTGCCTTCGGAAGATGTCAAATCTGCTTTATCTGCAACTTGTCTCCACTCAATTCTGTGTGGCACTGGTCCTGATGTATTCCACGATCTTCATCCTGGAAATATCCAGTTTGATACCTACAAGGGTACAATGTGGGAAGTCCATTTCTGGTGTCGCTAGCTGGGATATAGCTGGAATTTTGTTAACATCTCTTCAATATGAGTAATTCTTCATATATTAACCAACATTATGGTATTTGCGTTTCTTTTGCAGTGAGTATTCAGTTTATATAATCATACTTGCCTTTCTGTCTGAATTGTAAATACTGTATGTACACAGTGAACTCCTGGTAAAACTATCATTCAGGGATCATTTGCATGGTTAAACTCTCCCTGTCTACTGATCAGTTCCACATGTTTAACATGTTCTCATGATGACTGGTTCTGTGTGTTCTGACTGTTGCCTGTGATACCCCGGTATAAACATAGTTTATCATGTGATAAAATCACAATGCAGCTGATACAGTGTTATACATGTTATCCATGATATGCGCTGGTAATTAAGTACTAATTGCTGATGCATTATATTAGCATATTTAGTTTATTGTGTTTATACAGATGACCATTGTTAACATGATTATCATGTAAATGTAATGACAAACCGTTTTGCTTGAGCTTGTTGAGTTACCATGGTAACTGCAAGTCGTAGATGTGTCAAAACATGCAGAAGTGGAAGGAAGAATTTAGGATTCTAATTAATTGTTTTGTGCTGACCAATACATTGAGGCATGTACTATGAAGTGAGTGGGGTGTAACAATTATTCATTAATGAAAGACGGATATCTGAATCATGAATTTTATTCAGGCCTCGCATGATCACACCATCACGTAGCACTTGACCAATATACAGATATATCAAAGTGGCAGGTCCCTGGGCATGTCTCTCCAGACACAGAAATGAAGTATCCACTCAAGGCAATGATGGTATTTGGACAGGAGACGTCCAAGGTCAGATATTGCTTTAAGAAAAAGGGTTGCACGCTTTTGTTTTGAAAGAGAGATGTTCACTTAATATCCAAATATGCCAGCACATAATTTTGGATACAATTTGCGTTTGTTAACTAAAAATAAATTCATGATAAAATGTCACCAAGTGATTTAGCAATATGTTTTTTTAAACAGTAACACGATAAGTGTGCCTCTTATGGTGTGGAATGGTCTGCACACATTTATGATGGTTAATTCATAAACCAAATATAACAGTTATAATAGTCATGATTATGATAATATTACAAATATTAAGTAGTCTTAATTGGGGGCATGGGTGGCCCAGTCGTTTAAGGCTCCGCGATTCTCTGTGCAGAGTTGAGTCCCTAGGGCACGCCAGAAACCTATGATTGTGGGTTCGAATCCCGGTTCGCCCCGATTATGTTTCTAGGTTTGTCTTCACCATACCCATGCTCGTGGGTTTCACCGAAATGGTAAACGTCTGAGACCTGCATCACTTAGAGCTTTCTTCCCACATTAAGCTGACACGTTGCGATATAACTGCAATACTGTTAAAAGCGGCGTTTAACCCAACTCACTCACTACAGTCTTAATTATATGGGGTTGCTTACAAGCCATTGACACTGATATTGGAACACTGAAGGTTAAGGCAATGGCTGTTGAAAGCGAATATCATTAAGTGACAGTGCAGAAGCTGTAATTTTGATAGACAGTTGACTTATAGATTTCAACTTCTTCATTCTTTGAATGCGGCTTGTGCCTTCATCATTCCTTGTCCACATAAGGAGACCATTTCATATTCCATGGAGGCCTGGGATTTGAGTAAGATACTTTTTCAGTCAACGCTTCAAAATATACATTTTTTCTCTGTGAAAGAAGAAGCAAAACAAAACTTGTATATGCAAAGCACATTATTTAACAGGATACCCAGTGAATGTTCATATTTTTATGAAACCAATTATTTGGGAACAGATTCCAGGCTGCCCAAATTGCTAATGGTCAGCGCCAAAATAAAATCTGTCTCTGTTTGGAGCCAGATAAACATGTAGTGATAGAGATGCTGATGATGGTCACACATCTGCCCTGTTGAGACCCATGAAGATCCGGGGTAGAACAGGTCTTCAGAACCCTTGCTTGTCTTAAAAGGCGACTAACGGGATCGGGTGGTCAGGCTCGCTGACTTGGTTGATGCATGTCATCGATCCCAATTGCATGGATCGATGCCTATGATATCAATCATAGGATTATCTGGTCCAGACTCGATTATTTACAGAACGCTGTCAAATAGCTGGAATATTGCTGAGTGTGGCTTTAAGCAACAAACAAACCAACCAACCTTCCCTGTTGTACAGGTCTGGAGGTACATGACTGTCTCTTGGATTCTGAAACTCTCCCTCAAGGCTGGGTCTTGATTTCAACAGGAGTTAGTTTATTATTTGTTTTGAATATGTTGACATTTGTTCCTTTGTCAGTTTGTGAATAAGTTCTGCAAAAAGGTTTCGTTGTGGTGGTTTGTTTGTTTGATTACTTGTGATTATCAAGTGTATTTGTTCCAGTGCAGATATACAGAAAGATCAGTTTGGATGTGTTTTGAACACATGATGTATGAAATGTTTCCAGGATTGTCTGTACATAATGTAATAAACTGTTTCTAACTTATCATGTTCTACACAGGTGTTGCTGTTGTTCATCCACTGTAGGGGGCGGTCGGGTAGCCTAGTGGTTAAAGCTTTCGCTCGTCACGCTGAAGACCCGGGTTCGATTCCTGACATGGGTACAATGTGTGAAGCCCATTACTGGTGGCCCCCATGGTGATATTGCTGGAATATTGCTAAAAGCGGCGTAAAACCATACTCACTCACTCTCACTCACTCGTCCACTGTAGACATACACATGCAGGTTACACTCTATAAACCACAACATGAATGTGCTACAGAGTTGCCATCGACCTAATTGTAAATTGCTGGTCCACAAGAAAATGTCACTGGTCCATCCTGAATTTTACTTGTCTCTGACTATCAGAATTATGTTGATCTCAACCCTGTAAACTTACATCTATCTATAGTGCATCTGAACCCAGGGTATAGTATAGGTCTTCAGCAACCCATGCTTGTCGTAAGAGGCGACTAACAGGATCAGGTGGTCAGGCTTGCTGACTTGGTTGATGCCATTGTATCCTAATAATGTTGATTGATGCTTATGAAGTCAAATCACTGGATTGTCTGCTCCAGACTTGATTATTTACAGACCGCCGTCATATAGCTGGAATATTGCTGAGTGTGGCGTTAAACAACAAACATGGATCCTGTGTGGATGCACAGCTTCATGCAGTCTATGTTCTACCAGACCTATGTGCCTCAACTTCCAGATGCAGTTCCAATTCCTCTCGACCTTTTTGATGGCTGACATTGCTCACTTCTTGGACGAGGACCTTCATGGGATGAAAGGGTTCTTGAAACCTACAACTCTCAAGATCCCTGACACCACAGTGCGTTCATTGCCCATCCCTTAACAGGCATCCTCATTTGCCATCAATCAGGATCTGAGTGGACCAGAGGACGTCTCCAGCAGCGTCCCGTCCATCACATCCTAGCGCCTTTCGTCAGACGTCAGGATCAGTGGGTGTCCATCGTTCTGCCGTCCCACCTCATGGCTCATCTTACGTGACAGACAGTAGAGTCGAACATCTTTGGAGGAGTCTCCTTCACCGCTAACACCAACATCACGCCTGTTTGTAGACCTCTTTATAGGGTTAGGCCGCTCACCTTGGAGGAGCAGACGGCTTCAGGGCTGTGGTCTGACATGCAGTGCACATGGAATACCATCAGCCTGGACCTGGAGGCGCTCATTCTAGCAATATTCCACTGGCAGAATCATCTCCAGAATACCAAGCTAGTCATCTCACCCGACATCACGGTTGTCTGGTGCCTGAGAAACCAGTGGACGAGTCACTCCCACTCTCTGCTGCCACAGACATTCTGGTATTTCATCTGGTGGATCGTCTGGGCCTACAATTTCTGGTCCAACACATCCCTGGGTGTCAGAACATCAGTTTATAGACTCGGGCGCACTTCCACGACAAGAAAGGACTAGTGATTGCCCAGTCTCATTAAGATCAGACCTTCGTTCTCGCTACCGCTAAACAAAGATCTGAAGACATCCCATTAGGGGTCACGTCAGAACGAGCTTTCATCCGACCAATCTAGGCGTCGCTTACCAGTTTATGAAAGTGACAGACGGAATGTGATTTCTAATCATGCCATCTCGAAAAAACTTTCACATGGGGTATTCCGAACGATAGTTATGGGTTTAATGACTGAATCCTTACAATCTAGACCATCTATTAGTCATTCCTGAATGATTTTTTGTTCAGGTTTCAAATTTGTAGAACTAAGATCTGATTTTAATGATATTGGTGATTGCCGTTCTTCGCCGGGGTTCGATCCGTAGCCGCGTCATACCAAAAGACGTTAAAAGACGGTACTTGTTGTTACCCTGTATGGCGCTCGGCATTAAGGGGCTAAAACAAGGACTGGTCTGAGTGGGGTATTCATGTTAAACTGCGGCATGGTATCTCAGTGTGCTAGCACTATAAATCGGTATCAGTCCGGACTAGTACAAGCATTAAACAACAAAGAAACAAGCAGCCACACACACACATACGCACGGGCATGCACGTCGATATATAAGTGTAATTATTTTGAACGGACGTTAAACCCCATTTCACCTCACCTCATCACATGGTAGCTGGACTTTTATAGTCCGATAACTCTCTTGCCTCGGGAAGATGGCCTCAGATGTGGGTTGCCATAACTGTAATCACTCACGTGACCGCCTCCGTGGTCTAGTGGTAGAGCGTCCGCCCGGAGAGTGGAAGGTCCGGGGATCGATCCCCGACCGCGTCATACCAAAAAAAGGTTTAAAGATGGTACTTACCCTGTTGTTACCCTGTCTGGCGTTAGGGGCTAAAACAAGGACTGGTCGGCTCGGAGTCAGTATACTGTGTCTGAGTGGGGTATTCATGCGGCATTGTATCTCATTGAGGTAGCACTATAAATCGGTATCAGTCGGGACTAGTACAAGCAGCAACATGCCCAAGTGCAATAATCTTGGACGCGACGTTAAACCCCATTTCACCTCACCCTCCTGTAATCACCCACACACCCCGTCACATGTGGAGTCACATTAACATCCACGCCGGCACGTGTTACACTCGGGTAAGCCTTTCACCTTGTGTCTGGTAAGCCACAACCACGTGTTACACACGGGTAAGCCTAAAGGATTGTCAAGAAGCTACGGGTGTCCACGAGCCTCTGGCTGCAGCCATGTCTTATCAACATATAAGTTGAACTACATTGTCTACACCAACCAAGCCGTCATCATGGATGCTGGCGAATGGAAGACGAGCAAAGTTGGTCCTCGGACATTTCTTTATGTTGTCTCTCTGGCAGTCATATTGTTCTTTGTATTCATTTCAAACACAAAAGATTGGAGGTTTTCAGAGGAACTAAATGCGAGGTAAGTTTGATAAAATACAGGTATTGTGTTTATTAATTTTTAACAGTTCTAAGACGTGGCGGTTTAGTTTTGCACGGGTTACGTATAATTACAACGAACAGTACAGTGAGAGAGGGTTTTAACGTCGTCTTGAACAGTACTCAGTTATATCAGCGGCGTGGCAGCTTGGAGGAGGAGATCCTGAAGGGATCCAGGTTTTAGACCATTACCACTTTGGGTGACACACAAGAGCACGGATATGCTGCTGACACCTAGAAACAAAATCTGATCGAACAGATTCTGACCCACTCGAGCTCGCCTGAGACCTGTAACTCTACACTGTACAGCGAACTGTACGCCTTGAACGCCTGGACCTGGACCCAAGAACAGTACAGATCCACTGGAAGTACCTTAGAATGATCTCAATAGTATCCTCATCCAGGCGCTTTCGTGCAGGAGTGAGTGTGGAATTTACGCCGCTTTGAACAATGTTCCAGCATTATCCAGCATTATCCACCAAAAATGTTCTCCACAGATTGTACCCATGTGGGAATCGAACCCAAGCCTTCGGTGTGACGGGCAAATGCTTTAGCCCCTGGGCTACCCGACGGCCCTCAAGGGGAGGGCATGCCGGTAGTCCTAAACAGTATAGCAACATCAATTAAATTAATGAACACGAATGTGTCCTACCAGTGTCTTAGTTCCTATTGACGGGGTTTGTGCTCATACCAATTGGCAGTCCGGGCAAGTTCGAGTCTAGTTATCTTTGTCTACAAACTCAAATGTCATGATGTATCAACCCATACTAGTACTCTTCAATGTCTCAGTGTCAAAAGACCCGTGAAGATCCGGGATAGAATAGGTCTTCAGCAACCCATGCTTGCCGTAAAAGGTGACTATGCTTGTCGTAAAAGGCGACTAACGGGATCAGGTGGTCAGGCTCGCTGACTTGGTTGATGCATGTCATCGATTCCAATTGCGTGGATCAATGTTCATGATATCAATCACTGGATTGTCTGGTCCAGACTCGATTATTTACAGACTGCTGTCTTAGAGCTGGAATATTGCTGAGTGCGGCGTAAAACAACAAACCAACCAACCAACTCAGTCTCACAAACTATTCACCACTGAAAGACACAGACTTGAAATGGACACCAGACCCCATCGTATCGCTTGTTTGTCTATCTTTTAGAAAATTCAGACTTATTTTCAACCTTTGCAGTCATTATGTCAAATGGAACTGGATGTTGAGTGAAGCTCCAGAAAAGCAAGCCCCGGATGAAGCGCGAGAGGGTATGATGTATTTGTCGGAGGAGGAACTCCGAACAGACCTGGACAACATCAGTGTTAGGAGTTTCACCGACCCGGTCCATTCTAAGATGTATTTGTCGGAGGAGGAACTCCGAACAGACTGGGACAACATCAGTGTTAGGTGTTTCACTGACCCGGTCCATTCTGAGATGTATTTAATGGACAGGAAAGGTATCGAATTTAGTTTGAATGACATTATCCGTGTGAGAATCGACATGTACGACAGTTACGGCAAGAGAAGAACTGTCGGCGGAGACTTTCTCCGGCTGTGGATGGAAGAACCCGGATTAAAAGCCATCGTTTCTGGTGACGTCATCGACCACAATAACGGAAGTTACACGGGGATATTGAGAGCTTCTTGGACGGGCACGGCATCGATCCTCTGTTTTGTTGACAGGCGTAGAGAGGAGATAGCACTCCTCTACCGAAAATATAACCAATATGACACACTGTGGAATGCGTACGCACAGTTCGCAAGTGGAGCTATGAAAGAAAATACGCTTTGTTTTACGACGCCGCGACCACCACATCGCTACTGCAACTACACCGACCACAACGGCGGCCTACCCTACTACTGCCTGCACCCCAACACCCCCGGCTTCACCTGCGCTATGTGGTGGGGTGTTTGGTCGAGGAGAAGGATAGTACCGATGACGCCTCAAGAGATACTGGTCTTCCAAGGGTAAGCAACAAATTCAAGATAGTCTCGTTATTTTCAACCCAGTGATTATTGTGTTATATAAGGTGATAAACAGTTAAACGCACCAGGGAGTGTGGACGGGGTCGTCCTTCTCCGTCACAGTGGTGAATGAGTATAATTTAATGCCGCTTTTTGCAATATTCTAGCAATATCACGGCGGGGCTTCACACATTGTACCCATGTCGGGAATCAAACCCGGGTCTTCAGCGTGACGAGCGAACGCTTTAACCACTAGTCTTTTTTAACTACGGCCTTGGGTTAGATAATATGTTGAAAGAAGCCGTACATTATGGCTTTGATATTTTTGTTTGAATACTTTGCACAGGACCTTCGACAAAAGGAACGACTTACTCCCTACTCAAGTGAAGATAAGGATAGCCCCAGGTATGATCTGTGTTCTTTCTCTTTGCTTTGTCCAGACGATGACGGGCATGAAAATCTATACATGGCTCCGGACCATGGAGTAGGTTATTTTACTGTAGATGGTGTGAAAAGGATGCTTTGTATCCATAATAAAACATATGACAGATTAAACGTGGCTGTTGACAAATACAAGATATGCGGCTCACAATAAATGGGGAAATGGGAGTTTTTAAGTGAACAGCTTGTTCAGAAATATGCCTAAAATTAATAGTTTGTTGCAGTGGAAACACAATTCATCGTTTGTTTTGTGGAAAATTCTCAAACGTCAAAACTGTTGTGTTAATAGTGTAAATGAATAGATTGTTTGATGGTGATTAGTGAATAGGTTTGTTGTATAAAGCTCTGAAAAATAGATTGTTCTCAAACACCTCACCCCCACACAAATCAAATGGATTCTCCCTATTTGGACTTTTTAATGTTGTTGCATAGGACAAGCGGTCCCGCAGTACAGAAGTACATCACCATTCGTCCTCACTCGCCCCTTTCCGTAACCTGCAAGAAGACTTGTCCCCTATCGATGAATGTTATGTGCGAAAATACGACAATCCAATCAGAATGCGCGTATGACTTAAGTACTTCGGTCAAAGAATCCCTTAGAAATAATTTTGATTTTACATATGTCTTGCATCTAAAAATATACCGAAGACACAGTTAAATGTGTTTAGTCATACTGTATAATTCCGCACGTCACGATGTGCTTTAAATTGCATCTGAAATGTATGTAATATATGGGGAAATATATGTGAACCATTACGCAACGAATTAGTACTAATTGGGCCTTGGCACAAATACAGCGTATCAAAGGTTTTTATGTCTTTTTACACGTCCAGACTAGTACTTTTCCAGTTGTTTTGTTATTTCGTATTTACATCTACGTAATGCTTTTTGTCGATTATTAAATCCAGCAAAACAGTTTTTTTTTATTTCCATGAGTACTTTAGTCGCTATTCGGCTTGTAAGATAGATTGTTCTCAAACACCTCACCCCCACACAAATCTTTTTGATGTTGTTGCATGGGACAATCAGTCCCGCAGTACAGAAGTACATCACATGACAGAATACATGATGATATTATTGTTTTATTTTTTTTTTCTGATCTAAAACATTTCTTGTAAAAACTTTTAAAAATTCATAAATTTATAACTATATTGTAAATTGCGTAGATATTTAACAGGCCCTGAACACAATGTAACTATTTCGATTTGTCGTCATGATATAATGGACATGTACACACTATGTGCGCTTCAGCCTTCATTAATTCACATACTGTACACAGAGAACGCGAATGAGTAAGTGAGTTGGGTTTAACGCCGCTTTGAACATTATTCCAGTTTCACCATGGCGTATCAGCCTATTGTGGGAGAAAACCCGACGTGATGCAGGTCTCAGACGTTTACCACGTTGGTGACAAACCTAGAAACATAATCAGGACGAACCGGGATTCGAACCCACGAAGACAGGTTTCATAGTGAATTGTCACACGTACCGTCATCTTTTCCCCTTCTATAAAGATGAATACCAATGTAAACCCAATCCCACACTTAGTAAACATCTTTTAAATTGTTTACATCACCGTCCTTTAGATACTACTCCAACAAATATTTATTCTAATTTATAATTCTAAAATTGAATGCCCCAATATAGGATACGATGGTCTAAGGCGCCAAAATTCAAAGTTCAGAGTTGAGGCAGCTTGTCCAAGATATAATGGATTTGAATCCAAATATTCTTGGTCTGTCAGGACCATACCCATGCTTGCATCCTACATACCTTCCCGAGGCAAGAGAGTTAACTGACTATAAAAGTTCAGTTTCCACCCTCGCGAACTAGGCTGGTATTATGGAGTTACATTTTGTCTGGACTAACGAGCCTAAGCATAGACCAATCAAAATCGCGCACCGAAATCAAAATCCGGTTCGTAAACTGTCGTGCAGATTTCTATCGATTGCAGGATTTGCAAAGCATGTGCACCGCCAACTCGTTGTCAACAGATATTTTCCAAATCCTTTCATGTTTTTAATCAAGGTGCTCACGTGATTTGATGCATTTCGCGATGTAAGACCCGTTTTATCACAATGTAGACCTTGGTTATCGATCAGATCGTCCTGACTGGGCGCCACCATCTTGTGTGAAGCAAACACAAGTGATGCGAGAGGTGGAATCTGATTGGTCCATAGAAGAGGCATAGAAGGGACATAACTCGTAATTGTCACTAGTGGCGCTACTATCAAGCCCAGGAATTCCAGCCTAGTTCGGCAAGGGTGGAAACTGGACTTTTAAAGGCAGTTAACTCTCTTGCCTCGGGAAGATGGCATCCTACTCCCCATATTAAGCTGAAGGTTGTTATGACTCGATCTTTACGTGTACTCATTTCTGCTTCAGGGACAGACAGCCATCAGGTCAAACTGACCCAACCGTCCATCCTATGTAAAGACGTTCCCCCGGCCGCAACATGGCAGAAATCCACACCCTCTGGGTTCATCTACATGGACACGTGGTACCCCCGACTGTGTTCTCTTGGAATGCCCATCGCTGAGTCGACCTACAGCTCGTGCCTGGCCAACAAGACTCTATGGTTGTCCGGGGATTCCACCAGCATCCAATTTGTGATTCAGCTGAACAACGTCATTGGACTGGCACCATTTATTCCCCGAACACACGAACCGAAACGGATCTACCATCGAACACGGAACTACTCCGTGGCGTGGGCAGCCCACGGGTTCCCGTACTTCCCAGGGGGGAATGTCCAACATCGCTCCTCCCTCATCCCTCCACAAGCCCAGTTTAAATACACAGCTAACAATTCTCGCGATATATTTGTGTTATACGTCAACATTCACCTAATGCTGGTTCATCCCCGTGTCTTTAGGCAGCACGTGCGAATCATGGCCCAGGAGACGTCAACGCTCTTAGCACGTGCTCCGAACGTCACCGTGGCTGTGAGAGGTCCTCATGCCTTTTATCAACATCCGTATAAGGAAATATATTCGTATTGGGGTCTCTTGTTTCGAGACATCATCCACGAAGAGTTCCGTCCCCTTCGTGATAGAGTTATCTTCCTTGACTACTGGGATATGACCGTTGCCCTTGCGCCGATTGACTTTCATCCGAGGCCTCAGATTGTACAGATGATGATTCAGAATATGATGGCGTTTGTATGTAGAGATACATCGTGAGTCTTTTGTAGTGATGACGATTGCTACTTCTCCTTAATTTCTGAAGTGTCACAAATGGTATTTTTCAAAAAGGCCGCGCCCAACTGTCAATCGCTCTGTTGCAGAATACCACGAACATTGATGGATGAAGTCGTTTAACAGACACAGCTTTGTATTGTGAAGCTCAGTATATATGGAGGGCACGAGTGGCCCAGTCGTCTAGGGCGCTGTAATTCGCTTTGCAGAGTTGCGTCCCTTCGGCATTCCAGAAACCTATGATCGTGGGTTCGAATCCCGGTTCACCAGGATTATGTTTCTAGGTTTGTCAGCCCGACACTCGTGGGTTTCACCAACGTGATAGACGTCTAAGACCTGTATTACTAATTAAGCTGACACGCGTGATATAACTGGAATACTGTTTAAAGCGGCGTTAAACCCAGCTCACTCACTCACTCAGCATATATGCGTATGGGTGTATAAATATTTAGTTACATACACTGACACATGGTGTAAATACGTTCTGGTTTCGATGTATTTCTGCATAGTATGAATAAATCGAGTGCTTGAACAGTGCTTAGTGCGGCGTTAAACAACCACCATCAAAAACCACCACCACCACCACCACCAACAACAACAACAACAAATCGAGTAAATTGTTAAATTTGATCACAATAGAAATGTTATCAAAACAAACAATAATAATGACGTGTCATAGTATAATCAGATAATTGAATGAATTCCAGAATTGTACTTTAAGTAAAGCGTGACATGGCTTGAGCTTCTGAATCTAACACGAACCGTTCAATCGCGAGAGAAATTCTGTGTGATGTTATTGAGAGATGGAGACTGTTACGTCACACAAATAAAGCTATGGTAGTAAATTAGTCCAGTGAATATCCATCAGGGTAGAATGGAGACGTAACACACTCGGTGATCAAGGCTGATACGTGATTCATTTTGTATGCAAAAGTGAATTATATAAAAAATATGTCAAGAGGCTGGCTATCCATTTTGTCATCTTGTAGTGTTACTTGGTTCAAAGGAAGTTTTCAAAACAAAACAATCTTGAATTTAAAAATGTGAAATTCATACCTTTACCATCTTAACACGAAACGATGCGTCAAATATTGGAAATGTCCTTGAAAGATGAACGTTGAAAGTTGAAGTCATCCCCCTTGTCATACAGTCTTGTGGAGAGTTGTTTTGTCACTCTAAATCTTCCTGCCTAAATTCCTTATCCCCAGTTTCCACACACATTTTATCAATGAGAAAGGCCAACATTTCACACACCGTTTTCTTATTGCTTTTAATATTGACAAGTTGTCCCTAAACCTTTCAAGATGGAGATGTAACTATATCAGTGGTCACCACGTTTAGTTCACAAACGCCCATGGATCAAGGAACGAAGTTAGGTTTGTCGTTGGGTTAGTGGTGTATAAATTTGAAAAATCAAATGTTTTGACAGAATTGAACTTTATTCATTTCTGAAATTGCAAATATTCAATCAAATCCTTGAAGAAACGTTCACAACACCGACATACAAAGTTCGTTATGACATAGCACGTACATGTACGGCTCCAATTACAACATGTCGATATGCAAGTAACACCATTGTTCCGGCAATTATAATTCGTTGTTTTCTCAAGACAATTACTCGCATCATCTTGATGGCATATAATTGAGATAAGTGACCAAAACCACAAACAAACGTTTAAAAGATATCCCTGCAATGATGAAATTAAGTCATTAAGGCCCCTTTACACAGGGCTGCGGCCTTTGTGCCACCTTTGAGCGATCAAAAACTGCCTAGGACGCTCAATGGTCGCCTAAACCCAGAAAATCATGTTTCTATAAGCCCCCTTTACACAGGGCTGCGACCTTTGTGCCACCTTTGAGCGATCAAAAACTTGCCAGGACGTTCAATGGTCGCCAAAACACAGAAAATTATGTTTCTATGTAACTGCTCCAGCAGTTGTTCAGCGTCTGCAACCACAGTGAAACACTGCAGGTACAAGCCATCTATTTATATGCAGGCTGAGGAGGCACTACATGTAGCTCAAAGGAGGCAGAAAAGAGGCAGAAGCATTGCCATGGTGTCTCAAGGGTTGCCGTGGTCGCCGAATGGAGGCACGGCTGTCGCCACAGTCATCGTTCAATGCAGCTGTTGGTCGCCCAAAGGAGGCACAAGGGAGGCAGAAGCATCATCCAGATTGACGGGAAAAATTACCTGGCGACAATTGGGCGACCACTGTGCCTTCATTCTGCAACAACGGCAATGCTTGTGTCTCCCTTCTGCCTCCAATCTCCTTTGAGCGACTGTTTTGAACATGTTCAAAAATTCACGGCGACCATGGTGTCCATGGCGATGTCTGAAAATCCCGTGTACCACCTTGGAACGACCTAGGTAACCAGTCTGCCTCCTTTGAGCCTCCAACGACGACCTGGCACACGGGAGGCACAAAGGTCGCCATCCTGTGTAAAGGCTCCATTACCCCAAACACATATTAAAGTAGTGGCGTCCAAGTGAGTTTGGTGCCTTTTGGGGCAGTATTTCAGTTGCATGAACGTGTGCGAGCCTGGTGTAGTCGGCCAGCCATAGTAATACATGCCATAGACATGCACCACTACATGAGCACGGTAAGGTACTGACAAACCTAAGATCGTAATCGGGATTCGAATTCTTGGTATCTTGCTCAAAGACAGGCATGTTAAGTTGTTCGAATACTACATTCAACACTGGGAAAATTCTCAACAATCCCAGCTGGTGTCTGTTTTTATATTTTTGATATAAAAGTATTGCCAATTCTAAATTATGGAACAGAGGTTTGGAGATTTCATCCTTCACCCGATATTGAAAAATTTACACGATCGTTTCTGTAAACTTGTTCTGAGCTTGAATAGAAACACCCTAACACAATTGCAAGAAGTATTGTTAATATAACGTCAATAGGTTTTGCATTATATAAAAAGTTATAAAATTCTGGTTAAGGTTATTGTCACAGGTTAATACCATCATAAAAGGTTCTTGTGATTTTCAGTATAGAAGGGCAGAAAATGGTAAAGCTTGTTGGGCTACTAATGTTAAATCTGTGCTGTATACATATGGCTAAGGCGAAGTTTGGTTACAGCAAGCTGTTGGAAATATAAATGTATTTATATTGTGTTTTAAGCAAAGATGTAAAGATATCTGCCAACAAACATGGAATAATAATCTAGAATGTTATTCTAAGCTGAAATATTTGGCTCTGTCAAGGAAAATTTTAAATATGAACATCTGACCAATTGTATTGATATAGCCATCTATCAAACAGCCCTTGTCAGGTTTAGCTGTTCTAGTCATAATCTATTGGTAGAGGCAGGTAGGCATTATAAAACAACAAGGCCAGAACGCCATATTGTATTGTGCCATATATAGAAACTGAATTCCACTTTTGTATGTCTATTCTTCTCGAATATGAGGGAATAGGTACTTCCTAAATACTATTGCATATGTCCAACTCTTGATGAACTAATCTAATTTGTGAAAGCCAGTATGAAACAAATTTGTTTAAGTGGGAGGTTAGGCACCCTACCACCGTTCAGTGGATTTGCCTCCCTTACACCAGTGTGTTGGTAATTGTAAACCGATCACGTGACGCACGTGACTGCCTCGAACCTCTTTCCGCGTACACCAGCAAGCAGCCAAACGCGAATCTCATAGGCAACACATTATTTATCCCTTCCCTCGCAGCCCAATTTTGCCTTCTTTTTCCATCGGTTTGCATGTTAATATTGTAATTTAAACATGTTTTTTATCAGGACCAAGTTTGGTAAATCAATACTTCTTGCATCATACTTCTCGCATAATGAGTATGCATATCTGTTCATTAGCAATATAAATCAATGGTTCAATGAATGCATGAGGACGTTTCTTGCTCTAATTTTCTTGGTGTTTCAGTGCCTCTCACCAGCATACTATATAACCTGGTGCAGCAATAGTCGGCGGAGGTCGTGGCAGGCAACTCAATTTTCTCATTAACACTCATTAACTGTAAGTAAGTTCAGCCTCAACATGGTAACTGCACCTCATGTAGTGTACCCAAACCACAGAGGATGACGGTGTATGTAATGACACAGGATGGACTGCAGCTCATGTAGTGAACCCAAACCACAGAGGATGACGGTGTATGTAATGACACAGGATGGACTGCAGCTCATGTAGTGAACCCAAACCACAGAGGATGACGGTGTATGTAATGACACAGGATGGACTGCAGCTCATGCCTCACGTTGTGTTTAGCCACGGAGGATGAACTGAACTGTCATCTCTATTCCGGCCCATTTGGTCGTGATGTGTATGTTCCGGCCCATTTGGTCATGTGTATATTCCGGCCCATTTGGTCATGTGTATATTCCGGCCCATTTGGTCATGATGTGTATATGCCGGCCCATTTGGTCATGTGTATGTTCCGGCCCATTTGGTCATGTGTATATTCCGGCCCATTTGGTCATGTGTATGTTCCGGCCCATTTGGTCATGATGTGTATATTCCGGCCCATTTGGTCATGTGTATATTCCGGCCCATTTGGTCATGATGTGTATATTCCGGCCCATTTGGTCATGATGTGTATATGCCGGCCCATTTGGTCATGTGTATATTCCGGCCCATTTGGTCATGATGTGTATATGCCGGCCCATTTGGTCATGTGTATATTCCGGCCCATTTGGTCATGATGTGTATATTCCGGCCCATTTGGTCATGTGTATATTCCGGCCCATTTGGTCGTGATGTGTATATTCCGGCCCATTTGGTCATGTGTATATTCCGGCCCATTTGGTCATGATGTGTATATTCCGGCCCATCTGGTCATAATGTGTATATTCCGGCCCATTTGGTCATGATGTGTATATTCCGGCCCATTTGGTCATGATGTGTATGTTCCGGTCCATTTGGTCATGTGTATATTCCGGCCCATTTGTTAATGATGTGTATGTTCCGGCCCATTCGGTCATGTGTATGTTCCGGCCCATTTGGTCATGATGTGTATATTCCGGCCCATTTGTTAATGATGTGTATGTTCCGGCCCATTCGGTCATGTGTATTTTCTGGCCCATTTGGTCATGTGTATATTCCGGCCAATTTAGGCATGTGTATATTCCGGCCCATTTGGTCATGATGTGTTTATTCCGGCCCATTTGGTCATGATGTGTATGTTCCGGCCCATTTGGTCATAATGTGTATATTCCGGCCGATTTGGTCATAATGTGATTATTCCGTCCCATTTAGGCATGTGTATGTTCCGTCCTCATTTGGTCATGTGTATATTCCGTCCCATTTGGTCATGATGTGTATATTCCGTCCCATTTAGGCATGTGTATATTCCGGCCCATTTGGTCATGTGTATGTTCCGTCCCATTTGGTCATGATGTGTATATTCCGGCCCATTTGGTCATGATGTGTATGTTCCGTCCCATTTGGTCATGATGTGTATGTTCCGGCCCATTTGGTCATGTGTATATTCCGGCCCATTTGGTCATGTGTATATTCCGGCCCATTTGGTCATGATGTGTATATTCCGTCCCATTTGGTCATGATGTGTATGTTCCGGCCCATTTGGTCATGTGTATATTCCGGCCCATTTGGTCATGTGTATATTCCGGCCCATTTGGTCATGATGTGTATGTTCCGTCCCATTTGGTCATGATGTGTATGTTCCGGCCCATTTGGTCATGTGTATATTCCGGCCCATTTGGTCATGTGTATGTTCCGGCCCATTTGGTCATGATGTGTATGTTCCGTCCCATTTGGTCATGATGTGTATATTCCGTCCCATTTGGTCATGTGTATATTCCGGCCCATTTGGTCATGTGTATGTTCCGTCCAATTTGGTCATGATGTGTATATTCCGGCCCATTTGGTCATGATGTGTATGTTCCGGCCCATTTGGTCATGATGTGTATATTCCGTCCCATTTGGTCATGATGTGTATGTTCCGGCCCATTTGGTCATGTGTATATTCCGTCCCATTTGGTCATGTGTATGTTCCGTCCCATTTGGTCATGATGTGTATGTTCCGTCCCATTTGGTCATGATGTGTATATTCCGTCCCATTTGGTCATGTGTATATTCCGTCTCATTTGGTCATAATGTGTATGTTCCGGCCCATTTGGTCATGATGTGTATGTTCCGGCCCATTTGGTCATGATGTGTATATTCCGGCCCATTTGGTCATGTGTATATTCCGGCCCATTTGGTCGTGATGTGTATATTCCGGCCCATTTGGTCATGATGAGTATGTTCCGGCCCATTTGGTCATGATTTGGTAGTTACTCCATTGCGTCACAATGTGTACCCAGCTTAACCTCGGACGCAAGCAATGTAACTGCATTTCTGTGTACTGTGTAACACTGCTTGTCGCTACATCCGCGTGTTTTGTTAAGTAATAAAGCTGCGCCCGATTTTTTCCACTGAAGCATCGTGTTATCTTTGGTATTCTTTCATTCACAATTATATAGCTGCAACCTCTATGCTGTAAGAAGATTTGCAAAGTACATGTTATGTATTTCTCGCCCTCAAGAAGAGGAACACTCTTCTCAAAGATCTGCCAGATTTGTAGTACTATGCCATTGTAACAATGTGAGACTGATTGTTTCCAGTGTGTGTAACATGTGTTGGGACCCGATCCACGGGGTGTTCGTAGGTTTTGATCGGCCTCAGTAACCGTTTGTGCATCCTTCTCAGTACTCCGATGAGTGTTGACCACTTGTTCGTGGCTTGCGGGCACTTTGTGAATCGGCCCCTTGATGTAATAGTCAGCGCTCTGTACAAGTGAACTAATCAATCCAATCTACCTTGTATAATGGGCCGGTGGACCCTTTACGGAATGAACTCATTCACCACAGCAGCACCGTAAGGTAATGACAAACCCAAGATCATAATCGGTATTCGAACATACGTAGAGTGGATTCTATTGGTCTAACATATCAAATTGCGGGCTTTTGACAAGGTCGGGCTTGCTGTCGGCGAAAATGATTCTGTTGTGAGATCTATAAATTATCAGCATATTTGGATTACCAAACCTAACAGCGAAGCACACGACACATACGACATGCCACAAGTAAATGCTCATGGCCCTACGTACTGTAACCCCGGGCAACAGATCATTGTGCAATCGATTTTCAATTATCAGCTCCCTGGGGAGGCGCTAGAAGGTAAACAGTCACATTACAATCTCATCCTACCGGGTACACATTAGCTGCATGGTCGTCACCGCCGGTTATCTTTTCGATCTGGAATCATTATTCAAAGTTCACTTCGAGGCTAATATTATAAGTATTTGAGGGTATTTGAGGGTAAATGATGAAGTGAGAGATTTATTATCGAGTCAGTCGGAGATGTAGCAGCCGTAAGTCCTATAACATACATTGGCAGACATTCTAACGGGACTTATATTAAAATTAGAAACGGGTGAAGGGATACATGAAGAACGGATGAAGGGATGCTCGTACTCTTACATATTTCAGGACCTTCAGCAGACCATGCTTGCCGTAAAAAGGCGACTGTGTTTGTCTTAAGAGGTGACTAACGGGATTGGGTGGTCAGGCTCGCTGACTTGGTTGATGCATGTCATCGTATCCAAATTGCGGGGATCGATGCTCATGATATGAATCACCGAATTGTCTGGTCCAAAGTGCGGCGTTAAAAAACAAACAAACAAAAATATATTTCAGTTTATTGTTCCATGAATTTGAGAGTTTTTGTTGCCTAAATTCTTTTAGAGGAGTATACTTCACATGCCCAGTGCCTTGAACCAGGATCTGCTTCACTATTTTATGTGGTCTATCCTAGATGCCCCCGTAACGTAGAATATCAAGAATTTGCAATTTGCGTTTGAGAGAACCCAATGACTAGACTTACTCAATCTCATTAAAATCAGACCTCAGTTCTCACTACCGCTAAACAAAGATCTGAGGACATTCCATTAGGGGTCACGTCAGAACGACCTTTCATCTGACCAATCAGAGCATCGCTTACCAGATTATAAAAGTGACAGTCGGAATGTTATTTCTAGTCATGCAACCTCAAAATCTTTAACTCCGGACGTTAGTTACGGGTTTAACGGCTGAATCCATACAATCTAGGCCATCTATTAGCCATTCCAGGATGTTCATTTGTTGTTGTTTTGTTGTTTTGATGTTCTTTCAAATTTTTAATCGAGAATTTGTCAAAATATGTTTCTTACTTGGGGGCAGTGTCACTTACAGATCCATCACATAATATATGTAATTATTGCAATATTCCCGGAGATTAGTTACATGATAGTTAAATGACCGCAATGACACCGCAGATGCTCTCTGAGGGGTAGAAGATCCACAGCAAAGACTATATCAGCCACGACATATGTATCCCATCATGCTCTGCGTCATGGTCCGTACAATCGCAGGCGAGGGGTGGAAGTCGGGCAGGCCGAGCGCTACTGACATATCCCAAAAGTCAAGGAAGATAACTCTGTCATACAAGGGACGGAACTCTTCGTGGAGTATATCTCGGAATACAAGACCCCAGTAGGAATACATTTCTTGATACATTTGTTTGAAATAGGCATGGGGTCCTCTTACTGCGATAACAACATTGGGCGCCCTTTGTGTGAGAGCTCTAGTTCTTGAGACAAGTTTTCTGACGTGACGTCTGAAAACATCGGGATGGACCAGGATGAAATGTGTGTTTAGGTACAAGACAATGATATCCCGAGAATCGTTTGGGATTTTATCAAAATGATGTGATTCGGGTTTGATGTAAGCCTTTGGGTAATGTAAAAGTCCAGGGAAGTACGGGAATTCGTGAGCGTTCCAGTGGATGGAATAGTTGTAATGTGGGTGGCGGATGATTTTAGGCTCATGAGTGCGGGTGACGGCAGGAACGACCCTCAAGACGTTGTTCATCTCCGTCATGATCTGCATGCTCGTCGAGTCGCCGGATATCCACAGACTCCTGTTCTTTAGGCATGCGCTGTAGGCGGTTTCCGTTATGGGAACTGTCATGGCGCACAGTCGGGGAATCCAAGCGTCCTTGTAAAAGAATCCAGAGGGCGCTTCATTTCGCCAGGTGTCGCTAGGTGACACGGCCTTGCAGGGGGTCGTCGAGGAAAGGGAGCTCTGGTTTTCTGGGCCTGCAGAAGAACATTTTCAATAAGGTTCATATTTAACTACTTAAAAGAAGTTAAAGAATTCCCGATTCTTCATATTATTATAATTAATCTGTTATGACACTTCTTTTGAGCAGTATATAATCGGGAGAGTAAGAATATGTCTTTGTTTGAGATAAATCTGTACATAACGTTAATATTGTTGCTGTGATCAATCAATCAATATGATTTTATTCAGAATGTAGGCCTCTCGGGCTCTTTATGTGATAAATAATACATTATCGTAATTACAAAAGCGTGTAAATTTAATACAACGTACTGCTCACCTCTCGGCAGTAATCTGTCCCTAGTGATTACATTACATAATGTTTCAATACATAGATACATTTACAAATTCATGTGGCTTAAAGTGATATGCAGTGTTTGAAACAGCATTCTTGAAAATGAAACAAATTCGTCCTCTGTAAATACATTCAAAAACGTATATCTTTCAATTCTAACTTTGTATAAAACTGACATATTAAATCGAATATTTACTGCTGCTGTAAGTCTATGCATAGAATTGTTAAGAACACATTAGAAATTGAACTTTTCAAATTACCTCTGGATATATTCACCGATATATTTTGTCTGAATATATCTTTTTCTTTATCAAGCGACCTGAAGATATAAACGTTTTGCATATCATTAACAGCTAGACAGTTTATGTAGAAGTATCTCTTAATCATCACACCCAAATGAGAGAACCCATTGAATAATAATTATACTAATGAAAGGGAATAAACTTGTTTGTTTGTTTTTTGTTTAACGCCGCGATCAACAATATTCCAGGTATATGACACCGGTCTGTAAATCATCGAGTATGTATCAGACACTCCAGTGATTGACATCATGAGCATGGATCCACGCATGGAACACGATGACATGCATCAACCAAGTAAGCGAGTCTGTCCACCCGATCCCGTTAGTCGCCTCTTTCGACAAGCATGGATTTCTGAGGACCAATTCTAACCCAAATCTTCATGGGTGAAAAGAAATAAGGGAACATACATTCTATATTGTTTAAAGGAAACTTTAATGTTGAAGGCACCAGTAAAACTCCCATTTGTTGTTTTGAGTTCCGTTATTTGTTATTATCAGTATACTTCAGACAGTAACTACAGACCATGATGCCCCCATCAGTGCAAAATTGATTCCACAATCTGTCTTAAAAAGAGGCGTTTGATGTCTGATTGCAGTTCAAACAAGATGAATTTCACATTGAGTGAAACACACTACTATGTCTATCCAAAGAGACAGGGGCGGTCGGGTAGCCTAGTGGTTAAAGCGTTCGCTCGTCACGCCGAAAGCCCGGGTTCGATTCCCGACATGGGTACAATGTGTGAAGCCCATTTCTGGTGTCCCCCGCCGTGATATTGCTGGAATATTGCTAAAAGCGTCGTCAAACCATACTCACTCACCCAAAGAGACAAAAAATACTGTCAGTTATTAACTTCTGAAAATGGTTTTTTAAACGCATTGAAGGGCTGGGGATGTATTTAAAAAGAAATTTTACCGTCTAGTTACACATGTTTATAAATAGCATTGTTATATACTATTTCAAGTGATGTTGCTGCGCATATTGCATTTAGTTTAGATTCAAAGACACATTTCTAAGCTCCTGGTTCCTTTACTCACAAGTCGTACACAAGCTTCTCTGCTGGGGACAAGGGTATCCGGCGCCGATATGACCACACGCTGACCACCATGCTACAGTTGAGGTCTGGATGCAAGGGATGGACACAGTAGTAAGGCAGGTCACCGTTGTCCGCGGTCAGATTGCAGTACTCAGCTGGGGGCATAGGCCGTGTGAAACAAAGTGTTGACTCCACCGCGACGCCATTAAAGAAGTCTGCGTGCGCATTCCACAGTGTGTCATATTGGTGATATTTCCGGTAAATCAGAGCGATTTCTTCCTTACGTTTTTCAACATAACAGAAAATGGTTGGCGTCCCAGCCCACGATGCTCTCAAAATGCCGGTGTAACTTCCGTTATTGTGGTCGATGACGTCCCCGGAAACGTTGGCTCTTAATCCGGGCTCTTCCATCCACAACCGGAAGAAGTCTCCGCCGCTAGTTCGTCTAATTCCGTAACTGTCGAATGTTTCTATTCTGACCTGAATGGGGTCGTTTAAGGAAAACGTTGTCTGTCTATGAAGGTAGAGCCGAGACAACAGTGGATCTGTCACTGTCTTCAGATCAATATCCAATGGATTTCGCAGAATTTCCTCTTCCGACAAGAAGCGTCTGGGTTCCTCCGTTGACCAAAGGTTGTTGTTAGTCCCTGACCACTGTGTGACCACGTGGTATAACCTGAAACATGCACTGATCAACATGTACTGACGATCAAGTAGTGTGAAAGTTTGGGGTCTTGAAATTCTTTAAGGTGTCACATAGACTAACGCTTAGTCTCTGTAACTAGAAACAAATACAGTAAAATACGTTTATAACAAACACACTTATAACGAACTGACGGATATACGAACTATATTTTTGGTCCCGGTCATTTGCTGTATAGCTGTTGTATATATGCTTATAACGAACTACGGTTATAACGAACTAAAATTTGTGGTCCATTTGAGTTCGTTATAACCGTAGTTTACTGTAACACCATTTGTATTCAAATAAACATGGGAGAAATATAGACTATATTTTAGGGATGTAGCATTACAGTAAGAGCTCGGCGAAAGGGAAAATACAATGGTTCAGGGAACATGAGACAGTCTATAGGCTTCACATGCTAAAAAACAGACACTTATTTAATTAAAACAATGAGAGTAAATATTTATCTATAAATGATCTTTATCTTGCCACTGGGTCAAACCGACCTACTACATACATACTACAAGTGATACGTGATTTTGATACAACGTTTTTATTGATATCTGAATTTGACATATCTGATGAGGTATTTTGTGAAGCATGACAAGAGTTAGGTCTCTATGTTTGTATTACAGAAGTATGGTCAGTTGACGACTCCCCCCCCCCCACCCCCAGTCCTCGAAACACACAAATTCACATGACACCTGTGTAAACAATCATAAACATACTGACACCACTAATGACAATAATAAGACTGAACAGATGTTGATACGACCCCCTGTTTCTACTACATGTATAATACCATCTGCAAAAGCAAAATATCAACTTGAAAAAGTGTACAGTTAAAGTCGTGGACGCAGTCTTCGGTGTAAGGTTGCGCCCCTAGATTCCTCCCCAATAATGACCCTCGGTCTTACAGCACCAAGCCCGTGCTCACTCACTCACTCTTGCCCGCCTGTGAAGATCCTGGTTAGACTAGGTCTTCAGCAACCCATGCTTGTCGCAAGAGGCAACTAGCGGGATCGGGTGGTCAGGCTCACTGACTTGGTTGATGCATGTCATCGTATCCCAATTGCGTGGATCGAGGCTCATGATGTCAATCACCGGATTGTCTGGACCAGGCTTGATTTTTTACTGAGTGCGGCGTTTAACCCCAGCCCACCCCGACCCCCAAAAAACAACAACAAAAAAACACACAAAAAAACGAAACATAAAGGTCCATATTTTAAAAAACACGTTTTTCGTCATACAGTAACATATCTCCTTAGGTTGTGTTGGAACTTTCCCGGAAAGATTAACCTTACCTTGTTGTTTGTAGGATGCCTCGCGTCATTATCTGTCTGTGTAGGTACAGTACGCTGAATATCGCCAACATACAAACGCACAGCAACGTCTTAGACACGCCTGCACGTCGCCAGGGCCACATCTTGCCTTGTGTGCACCAGCAATCCCACATACACCCCAGCAAGTATCTGTCCGTGTGTTTATTTGTAACGACCTGGCAACATCTGCCGTCACCTTAACGGTCTTAACCTAATCATGTCCACCACACCGTGTCTTGATCTACCATAATACCACTGGTGACAACTCGTCCCACTTGGGGACAAGCCGAATGTGTAGTTTACGGGAACTTGCGAGTGGTGACGAATGCCATAAATACAAGAAGCTCTATTTTCTATGGTGGCCGAGACGGGACATCACTTTTTGGCCTTAAATTACGGCAGCGAGATAACGATAAAGCGAACACAAGAGACAAAACGCGATAAAACGATGTTCCCTCTCGGTCACCATAGTTGCCGCAATTATGTTCATGGTCAGGTTAAAGCGTTCGCTCGTCACACCGAAGACCCGGGTTCGATTCCCCACATGGCCACAATGTGTGAAGCCCATTTGCAATCTCATTAGAATCAGATCTAAGTTCTCGCTACCGCTAAACAAAGATCTGAGGACATTCCATTACGGGTCACATCAAAACGACCTTTCGCGAACTTTGACAGACCACTGAAACGACTAACAAGAAGTCGACATCAGCCAATTAGAAAGCAGCTTTCACGAGCTTTACGGCACTCGTTTCAACCTGGCGACTTCCATTTCAGATTACGCTTGAAAATATGTTGAAACAGTTCTCGACTAAAATTTTGTAAAACTGAACAAACAAACATTCCGGAATGTCTAACATATGGTTGGGATTGTATGGCAGTGCTTTCTCCGTTCAAATATTTATCTCATGGAAGCGACAGATAGAATATAATTTTGACGGAATCAGTTCACACGAGCCGTAACTGTCGTTCGGAATACCCGGTGTTAACGTTTTTCGAGGTTGCATGATTAGAAAACACATTCCCACTTTCATGATCTGGTAAGCGACGCGTTGATTGGTCTGATGAAAGGTCGTCCTGACGTGACCCGTAATGGGATGTCCTCAGATCTTTGTTTAGCGAAAGCGAGAACTAAGATCTGATTTTAATGAGATTGAGCCCATTTGTGGTGTACCCCCGCCTTGATATTGGTGGAATATTGCTTAAAGCGGCGTAAAACCATACTCACTCACTCACGGTCATATAGCCCCGTAAAGAACAGAGATCAGATTTATCCAGTAATGGTATTTTCCTATGTCGAATGGCTTTGTTCATATTCCATGAAACATATTTTTAAGATGTATATTTGCGACGGCAATATGTCTATAACTCTAAACAGGACCTCCAAATAGCTTGACAATGCAGAACACAAATACCGACTCGTCAATCTCTTCTGATTGTTAGCCAACAATGAAATCAGTGTAAACTCTACATGTCTTAGTGAGTGTAGTTTTACGTGGTGTATGCGACCTGTGAAGCTCCGGGGTAGAATAGGTCTTCAGCAACCCATTCTTGCTGTAAAAGGCGACTAACGGGATCGGGTGGTCAGGCTCGCTGACTTGGTTGATGCATGTCATCGATCCCAATTGCGTGGATCGATGCTCATGATGTCAATCACTGGATTGTCTGATCCAGACTCGATTATTTACAGAACGCCGTCATATAGCTTGAATATTGTTGAGTGCGGGGGAAACATATAAAGAATTATTGTGTCCAGGTAGGGAATCGAACACAAGTCGACACAACCTCAACGCTCTTACCACCAGACTATCCTACTTCGCCGATATCAGCATGGCCACGGTACTGTTCGATCAATAAACACCCGCATCCAGTGATCATTTATAAAATCAAATACCATTACCCTGAATAAATAACTCTTTATTGACGAGATGATCCATCCAACTGCATTTGAGCATGGAGAAGTGTTATGAACGTGTTTAAGCAGCGGACTCTGGACTTAAACACAGCAGGCGTAAATCATAGTTAACATGTCGGTTTTTGTTTTAAATGTGCAATTGTGTGAATAAATGTATGGTTCATCGCTTGATTGCCTGGTCTATTTACAGACGCCGTCGCGTGACAGGAGTAGTGGTGTGCGGCGACAGGCAATAAACACTGCACATTGTGTGAGAGGGTGCTTCGGGTAAGGTAGGACATGCTTACCCTTTTCGCGAACATCTGGTGTCATCACTGATTTTCAGTGATCCATTCACATCATTTTCACAACTATTCGTCTTCTACGCCGGCTTTCACGAACACGATGCACTAGACGGTTTTCACGAACACGATGCACTAGACTGTTTTCACGAACACGATGCACTAGACTGTTTTCACAAACACGATGCACTAGACTGTTTTCACGAAAACGATGCACTAGACGGTTTTCACAAGAATGATGCACCGGACTGTTTTCACGAACACGATACACTAGACTGTTTTCACTAACATGATGCACCGGACTGTTTTCCCGAACACGATGCACTAGAAGGTTTTCACGAACATGATGCACCGGACTGTTTTCACGAACACGATGCACTGGACGGTTTTCACGAACATGATGCACTTGAAAGTTTTCACGAACATGATGCACTTGAAGGTTTTCACGAAGATGATGCACTAGACGGTTTTCACGGAGATGATGCACTAGAAGGTTTTCACGAACATGATGCACTAGACGGTTTTCACGAACATGATGCACCGGACTGTTTTCACGAACACGATGCACTTGAAGGTTTTCACGAACATGATGCACCGGACTGTTTTCACGAACACGATACACTGGACTGTTTTCACGAAGATGATGCATCGGACTGTTTTTCCGAACACGATGCACTAGAAGGTTTTCACGAACATGATGCACCGGACTGTTTTCACGAACACGATACACTGGAGAGTTTTCACGAAGATGATGCACTTGAAGGTTTTCACGAACATGATGCACTAGACGGTTTTCACGAACATGATGCACTAGACTGTTTTCCCGAACACGATGCAGGGGACGGTTTTCAAGAACACGATGCACTAGACGGTTTTCACGAACACAATGCACTAGACAGTTTTCACGAACATGATGCACCGGACTGTTTTCACGAACACGATGCACCGAACTGTTTTCACGAACGTGATGCACTAGACTGTTTTCACTAACATGATGCACCGGACTGTTTTCACGAACACGATGCACCGGACTGTGTTCACGAACATGATGCACCGGACTGTGTTCACGAACAGGATGCACTTGAAGGTTTTCACGAACATGATGCACTGGACGGTTTTCACCAACATGATGCACTAGACGGTTTTCACGAACACGATGCACTAGAAGGTTTTCACGAACACGATCCTGACAAAAAAAGAATAATAATCAGGGCCAATCTGGGATTCGAACTCACGATCATTGGATTTTGGCTAGCCAGTAAGTCGCAATTCTGTAATGGAGAAATATCCGAATATGCTGATTCCGGAAGTAGAATGAACCAGCGAACGGGTGATATTTCCAATTTAAATCATGTTATGGTTGATATATAATTTATCTCTATATATTCCATAATGATCTATTGTTGCGTCAATCCTCCTTGTTAAAATTAATGTTTAGATTAATTAATTAATGTTTAGATTAATTCATTTCTGGCTCAGAATCAAATGCACCAACTATTGCGGGACGTCATCGTCATCGTCAAATAAAGCCATCCCTTCCATTGACAAGAGAACAGTAATTTCTATTGAGGAGCCCTTGCTAAACAGTCTGTCCATCAGACAATGATGCCACTTTGTATTCCTGTTTCCCAACTCGTTTAAAGTTAATCATTAGGCTTTAAACAGGCGTAGTTCTCCCTTGGATCCAAGATCACAGAAAAGGATTATGTTTCTGATCCCAGTCGCAGCTACTGTGAATTGCAATGTTTGCCAACACATAAACACCCCATTATAATTCGCTCGATAGCAGTGTACACACTTGTATTGCGTTGGCTTTCAACTCATTAGTTATTTCCAATGTTGAATGTAGACTTTCCACATTAGTGTCTGTCCGATGTCATTACCGGAAAATAACTCTAAAGTAATGTAATTGTTTAGCTTGTGATAGCCCCATAGCACTGTATGTTGCCAGGGCAACATATCGTTTTTCTCGCAATGACTTACTCACATGACTTCAACAAAGAGGTTTTTTTGCCACTCGAAGTTCAGCATGGGTGCGTATCGGTTGTGTTTGACGTTCCTGCTGTGTACGTGTGCCGTCACCGTTATTGGTCAGATCAACAACACAATGAAGACGGCAATGATAGCCCTACGGGCAGAACTTTTAACGAACCTGGGACCCAATGTACCGCCGATCACATTCGAAGGGAGTGCCATCAAACTCAACTTCTCCGTCGCGTCGTTACATATAAACGATCTCAACTCTGCGACGGAGACTCTCCATTCAACGGCTCATGTCCTGATGGCCTGGTACGACAAGACTGTCTCCTGGTCACCTGGCAACCATTCCGGCATCCAACAAGTGCAGTTCGACATATCCGAAGTGTGGACGCCCGTCTTGCTGCTAAGCAACTCCGTCGGGAATTCCGCCACTTTCTCGACCGCCGTGCCCGTCCTCCTGATGGCTGATGGGAAATTCCTGTGGCAGATCCCAGCAACGTGGGCGACAACTTGTACAATCTACATAGAAAAGTATCCTTTTGACGAGCAGTTCTGTGACCTGATGTTCACAAGAGTTGAAGGCTTCCTACTTGACATCACCGCCGACACCAGCATTGGCCCCAACACCGACATCGGCGTTCAGCATGACGCGACAGGTGAATGGGATTTTCTCAGCGTCACTTTGGTTACATTTGGAAAGGAAAGGCCATTCCCCGGCGTACACTATCGCATACACATGAAACGGAGGTACCAATTCCACATGCTGAACGTTGTGTTTCCGATGTCTATCCTGTCGTTCACGAGCTCTATGGTGTTCCTATTGCCGACGAGGTCAGGGGAAAAAATTGGCTTCGTTATGGCTGTGTTTGTGTCTAACGCCCTTTTCATCACCTACAATCAAGAGTCGATGCCACACACCTCCAACTCCGTGTCCAGTCTGTCACTATATCTCACACTCATCCAAATTCAGGAGTTTCTCACCATGTTAGGAACCATCGTTGTGCACATCATGTATGATCAGCGAATAGTGAACCAAGAGTTGAAGGTGAAGGTCAACAAAGTAAAGGTTACTCCAGTCGACAGCGACGTCTCAGATCTCAAGAGAAGGTCTTTACGGGATCGATTCCGAGAGGCCCCAGCTGACCGAAAACTGGACTGCATATTCTTTTGTATGTCTTTCTTCTTAGCTCTACTTTCTTACATGACTATTATCTTATAACGATGCAAATGCAAGGGACAGTCAGATGAGTGTTCCCTTTTGGGAAAGTGCATCCATTAAGTGCGAAACGTCTGCTGACCAGTGTCGGCCATACTCGATTATCCATTCTATTTAACCTCCACTCTATAATGATAACTACCCTGGACCCTTTTGCTTTGAGAAAGCATAATTACGGGCATCAACATCCTTATCGCTCGTATGACCAACTTACCAACGGATTTCTCACGGCCTTCTCTGAGGACGATACCCTCCACCCTCCAAGTTAGAAATGTTTAGCATTAGCAAATAGTTCTAAACGTCACATTCGGCATACTGCACATATTCTCAGTGTGTTAGTGGAGCACATGTAGCCATGGTATGGTACGGTATGGTACGGTACGGTGCGGTACGGTATGGTATAGTACGGTGCGGTGCGGTGCGGTGCGGTGCGGTGCGGTGCGGTGCGGTGCGGTACGGTACGGTACGGTATGGTATGGTATGGTACGGTACAGTATGGTATGGTATTTGGGGTTAAGGGGGACTGGGACCATTAAAGGTCTATTTGCACATCAAAAGTCTTCAAACAAGGCCAGAGTGGGACATGTAAGTGACATGATTGACCAGTCTGTTTCATGATCTACTTCATATTTTCAAACCACATGTTATCACTAATTTTTTCTGAAAGGTCAGAACTCATTCCCTAAAAGAACAGATAAGACAAAATGGAAAATCGTTAAAATGGTTTAAAATTTAATACACATTGTATGTCTATATTAGATTTCTGTGATATATCAAAGTTTCCTATTGCAGTCACGAAGTCTTATAATTCCCGCTGAATTGAACCCAAATTATGTCGGGGTCCAAAAGTGTAATTAGAAAAAAATGAGCTGTCTTTCTCAAGTTCTGCACTACTTAAATTTAATCTGATATTTTTTCACAGTCTCAGGAGTATTTTTCATCACAGTGAGTACATAGATTGGAGGCCTATTTATCAATGACACTTCGGTAAGCATTTAACCCACAGTCCTCCGATGGATTGTCCTATTGGTTTTTACAGTAGGGCAAATCGTATTCATATGTGGTCACTTATCCCAGCGTCCCATCCTAAAACATGTCGAAATCTTTCACTTGGTGTCTGAATTCAGATTTCGTTACCTTAAGATATTGCAAGCCCCATTTCCCAATTTGGTGCGTCACCTCATGAGCATGAGCTTGAATATCACACAGGAAATACTTTGACCTTGATAATGTATCCGGTTTAAAAAATTTCATTAACAATGTCACTTCGTGAACCATTTATACCAGATACCAGTCAGTAAATATAACTGACTCGTGGTTATTTTCATTAACCCACCTTAAAGCTTGAAGAATAGCTATTGTAGTTCAGCAGCAAATACTGAGAGATGGTCATTTAGCCTGTACACACTTGAAGTGTACAAATCTGAAATCCAATATGCCCCAGCAGGATGAATTGTTGACGAATCCTTTGAGGCATCAATAAATATGTGTGTAAAGTTGGCATAATGTTCAGCAATGATGTCCTGAAATAATGATTTGATGACATTTGGACTCATTCTTTTGCTAATGGTTGAATCGAGATGATAACAAAGCCCTGGTGTCAGAAACAGTCAAGCAGCTGAATCTGCAGGTGGAAAGGAACTGGCACTGTATTACTCCATACGTAGCCGCAGGTTTCTGAAAGTTCAAACCCAAGGGACCTTGCCATGTGTCCAATCGTGAATCACATACTCAACATTAACAACATCAGTGGCTGAATTATATTTGGGTTTAGATTTATTTCAGTTTGAGAAAATATTCGAGACACAAGTTGACGACGAAGACGTTGTGGCATCTCTGCGTGTTCAACCAAGAGAGCTGAAACTGGGGTAGTTGCAAATGCACCAGTGCAAATTCGAAAAGCCTTTGACTGAATGCGGTCAAATTAAGAAAGATGTCATTTTGAGGCAGACATAAATACCGCCAAAGTCAATCCTTGATGTTATTAATGCTTTATATAGCGATATACCACTGAGGATATACCAGCACTCCACTTCCTTTTGGCAATGCATTTCATTCGATGTAGAACACTATTACATTTGTCACAACATGAAATATGTGAGAACCCCGCGTTAATCTGTGATCGAAATAAACACCAAAAAGTTAAACTCTCTTACAATTTCTATTTTGTGGTCACCAACAGTCAGCTCTATCTGAAGGAATTCTGCGTCCGGTTATCATAAACATGTTTGGACTGAGAAATCTTTAAACAACACTTAGAACACCACACAATGATGATATCTAACCATTTCTGAATTGATTCTGGCCCAGTCGTCTAAGGCGCCGCGATTCACTGTGCAGAGTTGTGTCCCTTGGGCACGCCAGAAACCTATGATTGTGGGGTCGAATCCCGGTTCGCCCTGATCATGTTTCTTGGTTTGTCAGCACCATACCCGTGTTCGTGGGTTTCACCGAAGTGGTAAACGTCTGAGACCTGCATTACTTCGGGCTTTCCTCTCACATTAAGCTGACACGCCGTGATCTAACTGGAACACTGTTAAAAGCGGCGTTGAACCCAACTCACTCACTCTCACACTTGCGACTAGTATAGATTCCCGGGGACCTATTTTTAACCAGGAATAACCAAGGGGTGTACATGGTTCCATCTGGGGGACTCACGTGGTGGATGATGAGATGACGTTCTGATGAGATGATGAAGCTACATGTTCTAGTGGTATTAGCTAGCTGCTTAGGAACAGAGTGAGTAAGTTTGGGTTATCGCTGCTTTTAACGGTACTTCTGTTTGATGTGGCAGGAAACCCGATGTGATGCACTAGACGGTTTTCACGAACACAATGCAGGGGACGTTTTTCACGAACACGATGCACTAGACGGTTTTCAAAAACACGATGCACTAGACGGTTTTCACGAACACGATGCAGGGGACGGTTTTCACGAACACGATGCAGGGGATGGTTTTCACAAACACGATGCAGGGGACGGTTTTCACGAACACGATGCAGGGGACAGTTTTCACGAACACGATGCAGGGGACGGTTTTCACGAACACGATGCACTAGACGGTTTTCACGAACACGATGCAGGGGACGGTTTTCACGAACACGATGCACTAGACGGTTTTCACGAACACGATGCAATAGATGGTTTTAAAAAACACGATGCACAAGACGGTTTTCAAAAACACGATGCACTAGACGGTTTTCACGAACACGATGCACTAGACGGTTTACACGAACACGATGCGCTAGACGTATTTCACGAACATGATGCACAAGACGGTTTACACGAACACAATGCACAAGACAGTTTTCAAGAACACGATCCACTAGACAGTTTTCACGAACACGATGCACCAGACAGTTTTCATGAACACGATGCACCAGACAGTTTTCACGAACACGATGCTGACAAAACAAGAATAATAATCTGGGATTCGAACCCACGATCATTGGATTCTGGCATGCCAGTGAGGCGCCATTCTGAAATTGGGAAATATCCCGAATATGGTTCCACTCCTGGAATCAACAGATTCGGGTGATTTCTCCGATTTAAATCATGTTATGGTTGATATATGATTTATCTATATATATATATTGCATAATGATCTATTGTTGCATCAATGTTACTTGTTAAAATGAGTGTTCAGATTAATTACATGTCTGGCTCAGAATGAAGTGCAACAACAATAGAGTGACGTCATCGTTATGGTTGAAGCACAGATAATTACAGCGACACTGTCCTAGTCTCACTAAAATAAATCGATCCCTTCCATTGAACATGGAACAGTAATTTCTATTGAGGGGCCCTTGCTAAACAGTCTGTCCATCAGATAATGATAACATTTTATATTCCTGTTTTCCAAGTCGTTAAAAATGAATGGTCTGGCTTTAAACCGGAGTAGGTCTCCCTTTGTTCCAAGGTCAAAACAAGTGGACACAAATGATTATGCTACAATTCCCAGCAGCAGTTACAGTGTATTGTAATGTTTGCCAACACATAAACATCCCATTATCATTCGTTCGATAGCAGTGTACACACTTGTATTGCGTTGGCTTTCAACTCATTAGTTATTTCCAAGCTTGAATGTTGACTTTCCACATTAGTGTCTGTCCGATGTCATTACCGGAAAATAACTCTAGAGTAATGTAATTGCTTAACTTGTGATAGCCCCATAGCACTGTACGTTGCCAGGGCAACATATCGTTTTTCTCGCAATGATTTACTCACGTGACTTCAACAAAGAGGGTTTTTTGCCACTCGAAGTTCAGCATGGGTTCGTATCGGTTGTGTTTGGCGTTCCTGCTGTGTACGTGTGCCGTCAACGTTATTGGTCATATCAACAACACAATGAAGACGGCAATGATAGTCCTACGGGAAGAACTTTTAACGAACCTAGGACCCAATGTACCGCCGATCACATTCAAAAGGAGTGCCATCAAACTCAACTTCTCCGTCGCGTCCTTACATATAAATGATCTCAACTCTGCGACGGAGACTCTCCATTCAACGGCTCATGTCCTGATGGCCTGGTACGACAAGACTGTCTCCTGGTCACCTGGCAACCATTCCGGCATCCAACAAGTACAGTTCGACATATCCGAAGTGTGGACGCCCGTCTTGCTGCTTAGCAACTCCGTCGGGAATTCCGCCACTTTCTCGACCACCGTGCCCGTCCTACTGATGGCTGATGGGAAATTCCTGTGGCAGATCCCAGCAACGTGGGCGACAACTTGTACAATCTACATAGAAAAGTATCCTTTTGACGAACAGTTCTGTGACCTGATGTTCACAAGAGTTGAAGGCTTCCTACTTGACATCACCGCCGACACCAGCATCGGTCCCAACACCGACATCGGCGTTCAGCCTGACACGACTGGTGAATGGGAGTTTCTCAGCGTCACTTTGGTTACATTTGGAAAGGAAAGGCCATTCCCCGGCGTACACTATCGCATACACATGAAACGGAGGTACCTATTCCACATGCTGAACGTTGTGTTTCCGATGTCTATCCTGTCGTTCACGAGCTCTATGGTGTTCCTATTGCCGACGAGGTCAGGGGAAAAAATTGGCTTCGTTATGGCTGTGTTTGTGTCTAACGCCCTTTTCATCACCTACAATCAAGAGTCGATGCCACACACCTCCAACTCCGTGTCCAGTCTGTCACTATATCTCACACTCATCCAAATTCAGGAGTTTCTCACCATGTTAGGAACCATCGTTGTGCACATCGTCTATGATCAGCGAATAGTGAACCAAGAGTTGAAGATGAAGGTCAACAAAGTAAAGGTAACTCCAGTCGACAGCGACGTCTCAGATCCCAGGAGAAGGTCTTTACGGGATCGATACCGAGAGGCCCCAGCTGACCGAAAACTGGACTGCATATTCTTTTGTATATCTTTCTTCTTAGCTCTACTTTCTTACATGACTATTATCTTATAACGACGCAAATGCAAGGGACGGCATGTTGCAGCTTTTCCAAGAGTGTTAGTGGAGCTCATGTACGGTACGGTATGGTAAGGTATGGTACGGTATGGACGGTATGGTACGGTACGGTATGTATTGTATGGTATGGTATGGTATGGTATGGTATGGTATGGTAGAGTACGGTATGGTATAGTACGGTACGGTACCATTAAAGGTCTATTTGCACATCAAATGTCTTTAAACAAGGGCAGAGTGAAACATGTAAGTGACATGATTGACCAATCTGTTTCATGATCTACTTCATATTTTCAAACTACATGTCATCACTAATTCATTTCTGATAGGTAAAGAACTCATTCCCTAAAAGAACAGATAAGACAAAAAAGGAAAATCGTTAAAATGGTTTAAAATTGAATACACATTGTATGTCTATATTAGATTTCTATGAGTGAGTGAGTGAGTGAGTGAGTATGGTTTTACGCCGCTTTTAGCAATATTCCAGCAATATCACGGCGGGAATCGAGCCCGGGTCTTCGGCGTGACGAGCGAACGCTTTTACCGCTAGGCTACCCAAACGCCCCAGATTTCTATGATATATCAAAGTATCCTATTGCAGTCATGCACGAAGTCTACACGGGTGGCCCAGTCGTCTAAGGCGCCACGATTCGCTGTGCAGAGTTGCGTTCCTTGGGCACGCCAGAAAACCTATTATTGTTGGTTCGAATCCCTGTTCGCCCCGATTATGTTTCTATGTTTGTCAGCACTATACCCCTGCTCGTGGGTTTCTCCGAAATGGTAAACGTCTGAGACCTGCATCACTTCGGGCTTTCCTCCCACATTAAGCTGACACGCCGTGATATAACTGGAATACTGTTTAAAGCTGTCACTCACTCACTCACTCACTAAGTCTAATATTTCCCGCTGAATTGAACCCAAATTATTAAAGTGTAATTACAGAGAAATGAGCTGTCTTTCTCAAGCTCTCGGGAGTATTTTTCATGACAGTGGGTACATAGATTGGAGGCCTATTTATCAATGACACTTCGGTAAGCATTTAACCCACAGTGTTCAAGACGAAGTCCAGTTATTATTACGTCCTCGCGTTTCTTTTACCGATGGATTGTCCTATTGTTTTTTACAATAGGGCAAATCGTATTCATATGTGGTCCATTATCCCAGCATCCCATCCTGGGGTCTGAATTTAGATTTCTTTACCTCAAGATATTGCAAGCAACATTTCCCAGTTTGGTGTGTCACCTCATTTCCATGCAACCCAACATGAGCTTGAATATCACACGGAATATACTTGAGCTCGATAATGTATCCGGTTTTTATATCTCATTAATAATGTCACTTCGTGAACCATTTGTACTAGATTCAATTGCCTTAACAGCTGCAATGGAGCCAGTAAATATAACTGCCGCGTGGCTATTTTCATTAACCCACCTTAAAGCTTGAAGAATAGCTATTGTAGTTCAACAGCAAACACTGAGAGATGGTCATTAAGCCTGTATACACTTGAAGTGTACAAATCTGAAATCCAATATGCCCCAGCAGGATGAATTGTTGACGAATCCTTTGAGGCATCAGTAAATATGTGTGTAAAGTTAGCACACTGTTCAGCAATGATGTCCTGAAATACTGATTTGATGACATTTGGACTCATTCTTTTGCTAATGGTTGAATTGAGATGATAACAAAGCCCTGGTGTCCGAAGCAGTCAAGGAGCTGAATCTGCAGGTGGAGAGGAACTGGCACTGTATTACTCCATACTTAGCCGCAGGTTTCTGAAAGTTCAAACCGAAGGGACCTTGCCATGTGTCCAATCGTGAATCACATTCTCAACATTAACAACATCATTGGCTGAATTATATTTGGGTTTAGATTTATTTCAGTTTGAGAAAATATTTGAGACACAAGTTCACGACGAAGACCTTGTGGCATCTCTGCGTGTTCAACCAAGAGAGCTGAAACTGGGGTAGTTGCAAAGCCTTTGACCGAATACGGTCAAATGTAGAAAGATGTCATTTTGAGACAGACATAAATACCGCCAAAGTCAATTCTTGATACTATTAATGCTTTATATAGCAATAACACTGAGGATAAACCAGCACTCCACTTCCTTTTGGCAATACATTTCAGTCGATGTAGAATGTTATTACATTTGTCACAACATGAAATATGTGAGAACCCCGCGTTAATCTCTGATCGAAATAAACACCAAAAAGTTAAACTCTCTTACAATTTCTATTTTGTGGTCACACATTGCAACAGTCAGCTCTATATCTGAAGGAATTCTGCGTCCGGTTATCATCAACTGATTTGGACTGAGAAATCTTTAAGCCACGCTTAAAACACCACACAATAATGATATCTAACCATTTCTGAATTGATTCAATGACAAACTTGAAATTTTCAAAGCGTCTCCAAAATTGTCCATTCTGAACTGCAAACTATGCTGCATGTATATTTAATGGTAAGTCTGTGGAAAAAGTTATTTATCATAATATTTATTACACTACCTTGTGGGGTTCCATTTTCAATCGAATGTATACCAGAAAAGTCTTGTCCAATGCAAACTTGAATAGACCTTTGAAGAAAAACCGAGTAAATCCATGTTGCCTTTTATCCCCAGATTCTGTAATTTGAACAGAAGTGTTTTGCCTCCAGATCATATCGTATGTTTCTCAATATCGAAGAAGACCAACAACATGCACCCTCAATTGCATAGACCCGTGGAGATTCGGGTTAGAATTGGTCTTCAGCAACCCATGCTTGTCGTAAGAGGCGACTAACGGGATCGGGTGGTCAGGCTCGCTGACATGGTTGAAGCATGTTATCTCATCCTAATTGCGTGGACCGATGATCATGATGTCAATCACTAGATTGTCAGGTCCAGACTAGATTATTTACAGACCGCCGTCATATAGCTGGAGTATTGCTGACTGAGACTTAAAACAACATCAGAATTTGACTTTCGGCTTATTTAGGCCAGAGTGTAATGTAATAAAAATTGATTTAATTTGCAAGTTATCGCAAGCAAGGTTATTTAACAAAAACTTCATGCTTTGCTTTGTCAAGAGGACTTGTATTTCACTGATAATATGATTAATAAAGAGTAAAATGATTTAATACTTTGTTTTAAATTATTGCATGAAATGAGAATTTTAAACGATCTCCGATTTCAAGAAAATAAATGCTTTCTAAAAGTGTTCCCGTTTAACCTGTCGTGGACACTCAGTTTAGATTTCTGACAGTCAGACACAAGGATGAGGGAGCACTCTGATGCGTTCGCCTGTGTATTAGTAGCAACAACAATACACAGGTACCACTGTACGGTTAGGTCTCCATGTGATCGTGTGTGATTTGCAAACCCCGTGAGACCCAGTGAGTGAGTGAGTGAGTGAATAGTTCTTCCCGTCACATCGTAACTATATGCAGCTATTAGCGGTGTGTTAGCGGAGCACATGTGGCCATGTCACTGTAGCATATTGAGTTACCCGCCCTTGATGTAAACGTAAGTTCGGAATATCTCGACATAACTTCACCCATCAGACGTATAAATCACACATATATGCGTGGTTACCTTTCACACTGAATAGTATTCAAATCTAATACATTCCTTTATTGTTAATTTCAAAGGAAAATTGCAAATCTCTGAAATCCTAATTGTATAATCTTCGGCAGTCAACCCCCGTTTTGAACATACGTAAAATGTATACAATTAATACACATTGGAGTGTTTGTAGGCTGTGGGATTTACAGAGTGTAAAGATATATCTTAATTATCTCATTTAGTAATAGGCTTTCAACAAAAATATAATGACAGCATACACTCACTGCTAATATTTGATGTCAAAATGCAGCCTCCATTTCCACAAGAGTTTATCCGCGCTTGCTAAAAGACAAACTACAGATTGTATTATAAACCGCATTTAATCAACATCAAATAAAGATGTCCGAATAGCTGATGGATTCGAGATCGAAAAGTGTTGACACGAAAATAGGTGACTTTCGCCACTGACGCAAGAAAACGATGACGTCATCACAATTGTGTTGACGTCACGTTTCTCAGGGAGATGAATCAGATGAGATGAGATGACTTCAGGAAGCAGACAACGCAGCCGTTCGCTTCAGACAACCTGCTCAAGTAAGGTGGGTATCTTTCATTTCCGCATGAACTCGGGTAATAGTGAATACATTTCCCCACTGACACCGTCAAGAGGCCCAGCTTGGTCAACTGTGATGGCGGTCGATCACAAGCCGGAATGGGTATCGTCGACTTATTGTTCAATATGTTTTGTGTTGAACTAGTTTTAAATTAAATCTTTGAGATGTTATAATTAAATGTGAGATGTAATAAATTAAAAATGTCTGATGTTTCAAATTAAATCTGTGAAGTATTTCTAATTATTTAACTAAGTTTTGCTTTGAGGTTTCTATATAATATAAAAATGCTACATATGCTAGTCGTGGTCCTAGTCACATCATGGCTGATTGGTTGGTTTGTTGTTTAACGCCGCACTCAGCAATATTCCAGCTATATGACGGCGGTCTGTAAATAATCGAGTCTGGACCAGACAATCCAGTGATTAATATCATGAGCATAGATCCACGCAATTGGGATCAATGACATGCATCAACCAAGTCAGCGAGCCTGACCACCCGATCCCGTTAGTCGCCTTTTACGACAAGCATAGTCATGGCTGAAATACTGCAGACTTGAATATAGAGATCTCTCACTCACTCCACCCGTCGAGCACAGAAACATCCAAACTATCATAATTGACACGATTATTTATATTGAACATGACAAACAGCAGGACAAAAGAAAGTATGCACACATATTTGATTGTGACTAAAAATGAAAAAAGAAAAAGAAATGGTTATTCGATGGTGATGTATTTCATATGGGTATCATAGTTGTGTTTTAGACCTTAGGTTGCAGTGTTTCGTCGACTGTTTTCGGCCTAGTAACGTTTTGATAACGATTGTAATTTTTGGTAAAATCTGCTTTTCAAGTGTATACTTTTTTTATTTAACTGAATCAAAAAACTGTAAACATAAATTATCTTTGCTCATGGTCGCTCACGGGCTCAAACAAAGCTGATGCGACGTAAAAGTTTTGATTTCAACAGGCAACAAAAACTGGACTTTCTATGTGGTATGCTTGTCGTGAGAGAGCGTGACTAAATGGGACTGGGGAGTCTGTAGAGTATGGCCAGGCACTGGGGTTATACCACTTTACCGTGTACAATTTTACGATCAAATCCAGTTTCTTAACCCCCCTGTTCATAAAATGGACATTGCCGAGGTCGGATTTCAAAGCTTGTACATTTTATTGACATCCTTAAATGAGGCTACGCATAGAAAGACTGTGTTCCTCATGGTTTATTCTCCCTACAGTGTTTCCTTGTAAGATAAACAACTTTCACTCCTCGTTTATTTCTTAATTAAGTATTTATCATCACACTGATTTGCGCAAAAAGACATCTTGAAGTAAAAATTCAGCTCAATAAACGAAGGTTGTGGATAATCGGAGTACGTTTTCAAGCTTAAGGTAGCCATGAACGCCCATAATCTGAAGAACGTTTGTGTAGTGTGGAACGACATATCGGTTTTCATGCGACGATACGATACGATACGTTTTTTCCTGTATCGATTCAAGACGATACGCTTACGAAAACATATAACCTACTACTTGTTAAAAAAAACGAGCAAATTTTGCCCATCAAATATTACAATTTATGTTGTAATTAGCCTCCCAAATGTGCTACTAAAAATAGCCTCTAGGAACATTATCTTCAGCTAGTTTTTCCATGTGAACTTGTTCTGACATATTTATAGACAAGAAGTTTGCACATGATTTGACGTAAATATGTCTATCGCGATATGTATCGTATCGTGGTCTTTGTAGTGATACGTATCGTATCGTGACTTTGCTGTATCGTTTCAACCCTATTTTGAGTATCAACGAACCCTGACGTATCTCGTCCTTTTGCAGATGTCGGAGACAGCTGTAGCGACGTTCAACTACTTGGCGGGGTATCTCGCCGCTATGTACTGGCACCTCCCAACAGCCGTCACCAGAGTCTGCAACGTGGTGTACAGCACCCTGGGGTCCGGCTCCACCCTCCTGGTCCAGGGGTTGCAGGGTGCAAGGCGGCGCTTCTGCTCCATGATGGGCTGGACGAAAAAGAAGGCCAAGTGAACCGTCTCTTGATTTCCGACCTGATGCAACTCCTACAGTTTTCACCTGTATGCTGTATATGGGAATTTGCCTTGTTTGTTGTAGGACACATATGGTGCTTATGTCATAATTAAACTTTCATTGTCATAGTCAGGACTGTTTTTTTGTTCTGAATACAATGGGGCTGTGCGCCAGCTGCTTGTTTCCATAACAACAAGCCAGTATATCCAAGGCCATAGTTAACAGGGGGGGGGGGGGGGGGGGGGATTTTGCCACAGATTTAGTTAATGATAGTGATTCAAGTGAGAGAATGAATGATATTTTATGTATATCCACAAATGACACAGTCACATCAAAACTGCCAGTTAATACTTATACAGTAAACTAAGGTTATAACTGTAGTTTGTTTTAAGCATATGTACAGCATATATACAGAAAATGTCCGCGACCCCCAAAAAGTTGGTCATATCCATCAGTTCGTTATAAACGTAGTTTACTGTATTGCTGGTTTAGGATTTTCTATATAATGACACACTCAGCCATATTCAAACTATATGCTGGTGGTGTGTAGATATTCGAGTCTGGACTGAACACACCAGTGTTTGATATTATGAGCATCAATCAACGCCATCTGGGTACAATGACACCCAATAATACCGATCCAAGAGGTCAGTCTTATGACCAGCAGGTCAGGGACATATTCTAACCCAGAAACCCCATGGAGTTGCTATTTTTTAATCATTACACATAACCCAGAATAATACATAAACATATAAGAATGCATTTGGACATTTCAGTTTACACACCCTTCTTAAGTCTAGCCAGGATCCTACAGGGAGACTCCCATCTGTTCCTGTGGTTCTGTGTGTGCTTGATATATACTACTGTAAAGAAGTTAAGGACCATCTTATTCTTTTATATCACTATAGTTATCCTATCATGCCATGACATACTAAGTATGATAATAGTATAAAGAAATCCAATCCGGTGTAAAACAGGTCTTCAGCAACCCATTATTGCCGTAAAAGGCAACTATGCTTGTCAAAAGAGGTGACTAATACGATGGGGTTGTCAGGCTCGCTGACTTGGTTGATGCATGTCATCGTATCCTAATTGCGTGGATCGATGCTCATGATGTCAATCACTGGATTGGCTGGTCCAGGCTTGATTATTTACAGACCGCTGTCATATACTTGGAATATTGCTGAGTGCAGCATTAAACAACAAACCAACAAACAAACAAACAAAAAAAGAAGATCGAGGAGCAATGATTCTATTTATATTTTCTGTATGGTTCTTCATTCCAGGCAAGTTATTTTTCTCTTAAAAGGTAGATCATGTTTTTCATTAGACCATATTTGTTAGTGACAGAAAATGACTTTAGAATCTCTAAAGAAATAACAACCTTGCTCTTTCATCTTATCATTTATCCCAGAGTGAGGCAAAATACAATTCGTAAATACCCTGTTCACTCAACAAGTGGCCAGACATGGCACAGCCACCATGGACAGAAGCTAGAGACAAGAATCTTCCTCTGATAAGTTTATTTTCTATTTCATATAAAAATATATATATACTCACGTAATATGAAGTAAACAAGGTGCGTTTAACAAATAAACACATGTCAACTGGCTGGTACTTAGCAAACTCAGGCAATATTGCACATCACCAATCTGTTGAGGGTTGTATCATCTAGACAGTGGCAAGTCGGAATTCATGAGGTCTTGCATATTGAAACATACACAGAACACACAGGGAGAAATCATAGTCGGAGTCAGTCAAACTTCTTACATCACATACCTTGGCATCCCTGTGAGTTTCAACATCATATTGGAACCCCATGTAACACAGGAAACACTGCTTTCATTTTGAAACTTAATTTTATTATCTTCAAATTTTCCGGAACCATCTTGTTAAGTCAATTTTGTGAAAGCACTTTCATATCCCGGCATTCAGTTCAAGGTATGTGATGAGTGAGGTGGGACTACCAGTGGTAGAATCTAACAGTTTGAGTCCACTAGTCCTTATAATAATGATACATAGCAGAGCTACAGATAAGTTGTTTATTTGTGTAAAATACCCCCCAAAAATGTTCAAAACCCAAGAACTTTCAATTAACGTGCATAACTAAACACATGCATTAAATGAAAAACTCAAATGTATAGAGTGAGTGAGTTTGGTTTTACGCCGCTTTTAGCAATATTCCAGCAATATCATGGCGGGGGACACCAGAAATGGGCTTCGCACATTGTACCCATGTCGGGATTCGAACCTGGGTCTTCGGCGTGACGAGCGAACACTTTAACCACTAGGCTACCCGACCGCCCCTCAAATGTATACAAACAGCTCCATAAATACCCAATGAAGCTTTTTCAGCATGCAAACAACGGAGCTAATTTCCGAAACACAATTACAAGCTAATTTACTTTCCTAGTCAAGCCTATAGTTAGAACCGTAATACATATCTTAAACATTTTATCTTTTTTAAATCTCAAAATTTTTACTTATTTTGAGAAAAACCCAATAGAGTGATGAATAGATGAGATAAAAAATATTGGTTAACCAATGAAAAATGTAATAACCCAATTAAAATAGAAACCTTTGAGTAAAAGCTCAATTGCTCAAAACATTATCTGGAGCTCTGATATAGCAAAACCCTTAAAAATGGCAAATTTCTACTATTCCTTTTGATACCTTAACTTTTGGGCAGTTTGGCACGGACAACAGGACTAGTGCCAATTTCTAACGCTGGACAACACTGCTTTGAGCAACAGTTTAGTAATGGTCGGCTTACAGTTGGAAGAAATTGCAAAATTGCAAGTCCTAGATGTTATCCCCTTACTGAAACCCAAGTTATTTTTCGGTAAAGATTAAGTGTCCAAAGTGAGCCCAAAACGTTAGTCAGTAAACACAATGAAAGCCTGCACCCTTAACTGCCCTAAGGTGAGGGTGTGGTCTGTGTGCAAACATCTTGAAATTTATGTTAACAAAATATTTAATTTTTTAGGCACATACACAAGATATAAACAAAGTTAATAATCCAAGACAACATGCATCTTTGATTTGGTAAGACTCGCACTTCTCCAGAACAGACAGTTTCCAGTACACCAACACTCTCACTCCAGGACTGACACTCTGTAGGTATAGTCATGGTTTCACGTTCACATCTATAGGGTAGAGGGCCTAAGAATCTGTTTGATTTGGGGGTTGGTCATTTCCAGTGAGAGTACTATAAAAAGATGTCTGTGAGTTACATACCCATGCACACACCTTAATATGCAATCACAAATACACATGCACATCCTAATATATACACACACACACAAAGACTTTGATGTGCATCTTAGTGTGTGTACATACGCACACACCTAAATACGTATACACATGCACGCCAATAAACACACCTGAGCAGACATACACCTTACCATGTAGGCTAATGCACATAGCTGTACATGCATGCACAAAAACGCCTTTACACACACACACACACACACACACACACACACACACACACACACACACACACACACACACGCATGCACACTATGACATCCCAGGAATGTAAGGAAGACCTACACAAATCAGTCTCTCTATGATCAACAATAATCATGTGTTCCCAGCCTCTGCTGTCGATGTTGCGGCCTCCACCGATGGTGTGGCAGGCTTCACTGCGACCACACCTAGATAGTCCCTGGTGTTGAATGTCTCGGGCTGAACGAACTCTGCTTGTTTGGACCGACGGTCAGGATCTTGACTTCGCTTCTGTAAAACAGTTAAAGATGTTTGCTATTAGAAATAAGAGTCTGACGTAACTTGTGTCACTGAAACGTCACAGGAGTATTATTTGTTTGTTGTTTAATGCTGTATTCAGCTATATAACGTCAGTCTGTAAATAATCGAGTCTGGACTAGAAAATCCAGATATTAACATCACAAGCATCGTTCTACGGAATGGGGATATGATAATATGCATCAACCAAGTAAGCAAGTTAACCACCCGAACCCATTAAGTGCCTCTTATGAAAAGCATGGCTTGTTGAAGACCAATTCTAACTCGGATGATGACAGGGGACGGTACATGTGAGATAAAGTACTTGTTTTTATGGTATAGGGCGGTTTTACACATTAGGTAGGGTAGGTTGAAATGAAACTGAACATGATAATAATGATAAGTGTCTCTTGTGCGGCATATTGCCAAAAACAATAAACGTATAATATGGCTAGTGTCTGACATTGTTTCCATGGAAACACAAAATTTGAGAAATAAGTTTTACAATTCAAAATAGCTAAATGCACCCTTAAAGAACTACTAGAAACATCTGCATTTTAAAGACTGAGTGAAACACACCCTTAAAGATAGCATTCTTACAGCTGGTGATCACCCCTCAATACACAAGACCCATCTTAATCCCCATATAGAGGCCAAACAGAGATCCCTGGACACCAAGTACAACAGGAGGTCATCAAGTACAGCAGGAGGTCATCAAGTACAGCAGGAGGTCATCAGGTACAATATTGTGTCACTCACCGGACTGACAATGGAGGATATTTTCTTCATGAAGCCACCGAGAGATCCGAAGTCGTCCTCTGCCTTGCTGACTGATTCCTCCATCTTGCCCACACTCTGCTTCACCACGCCCACAAATGCCTAAAAGAGACGAGCAAGACATCAAGTGACACATCTTCCCAAGGCAAAAGAGTTAACTGACTTTAAAAGTCACGTTTCCACACTTGCTGAACTAGACTGGAATTAGTGGGCTCGATCGTAGCGCCACCAGTGGCTATTACAAGTTATATCCCTTCTATGCCTCTCCTATGGACCAATCAGATTCCACCTCTCGTATCACTTGCATTTGCGTCAAGACGATTAATCGATAATCAATCGTATATGTTAAGGTATGGGAGTTACGATCGCCTTAGCACTAAGATCGCTTTGTACAACAGCACCATGGTGTGCAATCCTGCATCCTATATGCACAAAAACTGAAAATTGACTCAAAAGAAATACAGAGTGCATCCACTGGGATGCCAAAATTTTATATGCATGTTTAGGAATAAATGCTGCAATTTCATAATTTGGCCCCACTGTAAATTTGTTTCCGTCTGTAATCATTTGTAAACTACAATACGCAGGCGAATGCGTCCCTATCATCCAGTGAAAGCCTTGAATACTTGTTTCACTTTGGTGACTACTTTCGAGCAGGTGCAATTGTACGTCACTTGTGGTCGTGTACTCTAAAGAAAATCACATTTCTCTGGGATCCCCATTTTTTAACCTGGGACCCATAAAACTAAAGGTTTTGGCGTCATCCCCCCAAAAAAATAAATAACCCAGATAAATCATTCAGTAACTGTATACCCAAGCGATGTCACTCTGCGGTCATGACATGATCTGATATTACCATCACGGAAGAGCAAAGAAAACAATTGAGTGATTTATCATCCCTCTGCAGACAAACTAGATTTATCCTACAGCCAGGTGAACAGGAAGATATATCCTGAAATGAATTACAAGCAGGTACACAAAACTGTGCCTGTATAACTGAGGGAGTATGGTCCATACCTCCAGTTTGTCAATCTTCTCAAATATGACCTCCATCTCAGTACACTTGCCGTGGATGTCCGGGACCGTCTTGTTGAGGCACAGCGTCGTGTCACTCCGAATCTAAAACACACATTGTGAACCTCCAGTGATGTCATGCTATTGTTCCCCAGTTGGGATAAATCTCATAATAGGGATGTTATAATATCCCCAGGATTTTATTAATAAAACTTCCGTTCACATTGTAACATATTAATGTTTCTCACTCAAAATGTATTTTGCATTTGAACATAATGTAATGAAATGTGAAATCAAATGACAAATGTTTTCGTCAGATGCCCGAGGATCGAACATGAACCCTTGTAAAGGTAGCCCTGTATCAGAAGGCTAAAGAGGTGCTGATAAAACACAACGCTTTTAAGAATGTCTTTTTGTAAGTATCGAAACATCAGCAGGAGACATTTTCTGCACGTTTTATCCCACGGATGTGGGTTTTAAATAGTGCCACCAGTGGCTATTACAAGTTATGTCCCTTCTATGTCCCTCCTGTTGACCAATCAGATTCCACCTCTCATATCACTAGTAATTGCTCAAAACAAAATGGCGGCGCCCAGTCAAGATGATCTGATCGATAATAATCTATATTGTACTAAATGGGTCTTACTTGGCAAAGTGCAGCAAATCACTTGTGCACCTTGATTAAATTTTGCGAGTTGAAATCCATGTTGGTTATGAACCGGATGTCTAGTTAGTTATGCGATTTTGATTGGACTGTGCATAGACTTGTTAGTCAAGCCATAATAAAACTCCGGAATTTAAGCCAAGTCGGCAAGAATGGAAACTGGATGCTTTAGTCTTTCTTTCTCCATGTAATTTATTACATTATAGGCCAATTCTCAAGCCTGAGATATATGATTTGGCCATGTTTATTTGATGTGTTTATTTGTTTGTAAATAACTTCTGTCAAACCTTCAGAGAATTCTAGTATCGACTTGTCACACCGACCTCTTAGTAGTCTCATGAACAGCACATGTGTCCACGGGTGAAGAGTCAATTTCATCGTCATGACTACATGCATACACTCTCACTATCTAGCTGCAACAAAACCAGATATGTTTGCCCAAATTCTGTGCATCACCCACATGTCTGATATGTGTTTTGTGAGTTGGTTCAACTTATCCTGGATTACCAGTAGGCCAATGTTGAGTTACTCACCATGTCCACAAGTCCACAGAACTCGTCCAGTTTTGTCAGCATGTCCTCAATACTTTCACTGAACTTGCCGTGCTGAAAATATACACCCACCATGTTAAATCATTACCATTACCGTAATCGACATAATAAGCGCCGCGCTCTTATCAGCGCCCACAAGCAAACAATCCCCATTGCACCCCTTCTGATTGATCAATGTACACAAGACTTATTTATTTGTGTATAATACGCACTTGTGTGTTATATGCGCCCTTAACTATTGGCAATTAAATTCTGCAAAATTATATCTGTCGTATATAAACATTTCAGCCTGTCAGCATAAACCACGAGATTTACGATCTTCCAACTCTGTTTTTTCTCTCACCAAAATAATGTTCTAATAAGAGCCCCTATTTTTAATTTTGAGAGCGGTATTAGTATTCCAGCAAACAGCAGTGGTTCTTAGGCCTGATGCTGTACTTGATAACATATTAGCAATCATTAACAGTAACAGTTACCAGTTATCAATAACACGCAGACATTAAATCATTTAGTATAATTCCGAGTGCAATAATTCATGGTACAAGCATTCATGTCGCAGACAAACAACCGATTTGTCTGCGCTACATGTCAACCGGCAACAGAATGTGACCCTGCCCAAACTAATGGTTCCCCTCAGTCATATCGACAGCAGAATGGTATCATTGACAGTAACCACGCCCCTCTATCAGAGTTCGGTCTATTGCGTACCTCGCGTGTGAGATCAAAGCTCATGTATTTGCTGTAGTCGCTGGCGAGATCCTCCATGAGTTGACTGTTGTCCATGATGACGGAGTCTGGTGTGTTGGATCGCTCATCGATCTCGGATTTCACAGTTGTTTCTCTCTGGAGTTCCATGGTCGAGCACCTGACATAAACTTCCGGGAAAACTGACATTCAAAGGGACACCACTCTAATTGCCTTGAGTTCAAGCCGACCGCTGGGACTATATTCCCTGCCATTGCTGAGACTGTGGTCGAATCCGGTTCTTTAGAAAAAATATACTGACAAAAAGAAAGCAGCAAATCGTCTTTATTAAATGAGTGAGATGCTTTACAGTTGTCCTCGTGATTAGCGAGAAAACTACGAATGTTTCTTAAACGTCCGAAAATCCATAACACGGGGATATTTCCTGTAATTCTTTTTCAAGTATATATAATAATTATCATATTCTCTGATATTTATCCATACGAGTAGTGTACTTCATAAACCCTAGAACCAACGGCAAACAGAAGAAATAAACATTCTCCCTGTCAAAAAATCAAAATGGATTAATAATTAATATTTATACTTTTAAGAAATTCTGGATATATCCTCACTCACTTTATAAAGACGACTTCATCTTTAAAAAAAGGTCATCATCTGAGTATTTACAATGTCTTTATATAGCGCGAGTAATTGAGATAATCATGGCTGTCCGAAAACGTATGATGTCCGAAAACTTGTGATCCGGCGATATATAAATACAATGGTTTATGTGTTTGTGTATATCTTACCGCAATCACAATTTAAACGCGGTTGGAAAATTATTTTTGCGAATATACAACCCCAGGTCCGGGATAAATAAATGTTGTTTACTACGAATCCGAATCACCGCTGTTTCTGATCAGAGTGTGTGACTATGTTTTTTTTTAGCAATATTCAACCAATATCAGAAATGTACTTCTCACATTGTAAATCCAAAGTGCAGCATTCCGCTGGACACAGCTGCATCCCGAAGGCGTACTGGAAACCTGGCTAGGACAGTGAATTCATATCCAGATTTGACCTTATTTGTTAGCACCTTACCCATGCTTGTGTATTTCAACAAAGTGAGTGAGTGAGTGAGTTGGGTTTAACGCCGCTTTTAACAGTATTCCAGTTATATCACGGCGTGTCAGCTTAATGTGGGAGGAAAGCCCGAAGTGATGCAGGTCTCAGACGTTTACCACTTCGGTGAAATCCACGAGCACGGGTATGGTGCTGACAAACCTAGAAACATAATCGGCGCGAATCGAGATTCTGAACCCACAATCATAGGTTTCTGGCGCGCACAAGGGACGCAACTCTGCACAGCGAATCGTGGCGCCTTAGACGACTGGGCCACCCGTGCCCATTTTTCAACAAACTGGTAAGCGACTTGGTGAGTCGCGATGACACACAATGATAAAAAGTGTTCCAGGGAGGCCACATATACGTGCAGCCCATTACTCCATCCCCTAAACATTAAACTCAACTCATTCATTTACTTGTTTCGCGAGGGGTACCATGAGTGAGTCAACTAGGGGTAAGATATATGGATGAACAACTTCTTTATTACAAAGGCGGAGGGGTAGCCTAGTGGTTAAAGCGTTCGCTCGTCACGCCGAAGACCCGAGTTCGATTTCCGACATGGGTACAATAAATGAAGCCCATTTCGGGCGTCCCCCGCCGTGATATTGCTGGAATGTTGCTAAAAGCGGTGCAAAATTATATCAATATGTGAAGCCCATTTCTGGTGTTTCCCGTCGTGATATTGCTGCAATATTGCTAAAAGCGGTGTAAAACCATACTCACTCTTCATTACAATCATATTACCTGTTGTAATAACGGCGTTGTTCATCCACATATCTTACCTTTACTTAGTACTCAAACTTCTAAATGCCTCTCAGGGAAGTTATGTCCGAGCCATTGTCACCACGCACCCGGTAATGTATGTTATCATCCCAGCTGGTATATATATATATATACCCCTGTACATTCATGGCATACCAGGGAAAGACAGCCTGCAGCCCCTCGGGAGCTATCGCGTGACAGCCGCGTTGATACCATCACTCCAGATAGCCGGTTGGGGAATATAAACGGGAGGAGATTAGTTTAGTCTTTGTCAAGAAATTAGCGAAGTGGAATTAGCTCTGTGTATCTTTCCTTAAATGGTGATTAATATCTTCGGAGTTGAAAGAATAAGTGCGTAAGGTTATACCCGTTGACACCGCTCGTGTGATTACAGATGTCGTTTGGGGACAGGCTGAGTGGTCCGTGCTGGTGGGTAGCGTCTCAGTGGCTGAGCAATCCAATACCGGGAATTTGTAGGCCTATTCCACAAAAGATCTCAACCCTAAGACTTAACTTCCATTGTGTAACACTGACTTTTGTCGCTTTAAGCTGCCTGCAAATGTAGTCATATTCAGAGCGGCGGGTAAATGAATGTTGTTTAAAACGACAGACAATAGTTTTGAGTGAGTGAGTGAGTGAGTGAGTTGGGTTTAACGCCGCTTTTAACAGTATTCCAGTTATATCACGGCGTGTCAGCTTCATGTGGGAGGAAAGCCCGAAGTGATGCAGGTCTCAGACGTTTACCACTTCGGTGAAACCCACGAGCACGGGTATGGTGCTGACAAACCTAGAAACATAATCGGGGCGAACCGGGATTCGAACCCACAATCATAGGTTTCTGGCGTGCCTAAGGGACGCAACTCTGCACAGCGAATCGCGGCGCCTTAGACGACTGGGCCACCCGTGCCCCCGACAATAGTTTTGAGGTAGGTTTGAAAAAAAAATCATCTGTCCAGTAGAGCCAGCTTTCTTTTACAAGAAGGAACTGGCTTTTGCCAGAATCGCTCTAGCTAAATGGGAGATCAACAAAATAAGTAATTTTCGGCCCCCTTGTGCAGATGGAGTTGTGTCAGTTGGACATGTTTTCGGTCCAATCTTCGTTCCGATTTTGAACCATTTACGTGTCCTGGAATGTCATCAAAATAGTTAAGGTCAATGGTGTGCGTCAATTTGGTAAAATGACAGTTCAAGAAGTGTTCAAGGGTTTTATATAGCATTTTCTAGACTGTCCGGCAAGCACAGTACGAAATACTGTTCAAAGAGGTATTGCCAGTAAACCGTCATATACTGAGAAGCAAAAGAAACTATACATCTCAGTTAATTTTATGATATGTTTGATTTTCAAATTTATCTAAAGTTAGCGATTATATATCCAAAAGAATGAACTGTACTGGCGCTTAGTCAGCACTCAGAGAATACTTCTACATGATTTTATTTTTTAAATATAATTTGATTTAATTTACAACATGTCAAACATGGTAGGGTTCATGTGGTTGCAAATACATTTCGACCCCTGTCTTCATTGAACCAATTTATTTTTACACAAAATTACCTAGCCACCGATTTTTTTACAAACTGTTGCAGGAATGAGTGTTAGTTAAATAGACACGATCAAATTTAACAACAGTTCATTCAGTTTTTATTTACATAAAAAACAAACTCGGTATACGTTCTTTCGCCCCTCAGTATATACTACTCAAAAGAAGTTGACGAACATCTGAAAACTCCTGTAGTTAATCTGTCATGCCATGACGAGTATCGGGTATTCTTTAACTTTTTTTAGCAGTATATCCGAAACACGCACATCACCCCCTGTGATCGTGTACGCCAAGTGATCTTTCCACAAAGGAAGTGAACGCTTACTCAGCGAGAGATAAGTTTGCAAACATCGTTTCGTATAGCATTTTCCTATATTTCTCGAGTTCTAAGAATGTATGTCCATACCTTTTCAATGCTCTAAAGCAAATATACTAGGTGAAATGGGGTTTAACGCAGCGTCTAAGATTATTGCACTTATATAGCGACGTGCATGCGCGTGTGTGTCTGTGTGTGTGTGTGTGTGGCTGCATGTGCTAGTCCGGATAGCAAAGATACTAAGTGAGGCACATGCAAAAACGTGGGTTCCATCTTAAGCTAAAAAATGAAATTATTTTGGAGTGATGAAGATGACTGTCACTTTTCCAATGTCAGCGTATTAAATGTTCTCTGAAATTAGCTGTAATACTATGTTATAGTTAAATTTAAACATATTTTGGTTTGTTTGTTTGTTGTTTAACGCCGCACTCAGCAATATTCCAGCTGTATGACGGCGGTGTGTAAATAATCGAGTCTGGACCAGACAATCCAGTGATTAATATCATGAGCATCAATCCACGCAATTGGGATCGATGACATGCATCAACCAAGTCAGCGAGCCTGACCACCCGATCCCGTTCGTCGCCTTTTACGACAAGCATAGTCACCTTTTACGGCAAGCATGGGTTGCTGAAGACCTATTCTACCCCGGAATCTTCACGGGTCAAAAAGAATGGTACATTTGTGAAAAATCGCTTGCTGTACACGACCACAGGGAATGTACCTGAAGCATGATTGTAAATACATAAAACTAAATATATCCGTTCGTCAACATTCACGCAACTCGGCCCGTATCTCCCACGTGTTGCTGTCGACTCAGGTGGTGGTGACACGCACGGCAGATGTACAGATACGTCTATGTGTAGTACGGTGTCATGCAGATAAAGACTATCCTATACGTCTTGATCACAAACCATGTGTCATTTAATAAGACTGCAACACAAGGTAGAATTCAACCGCACGCATGTACTGTTGGTGCGCTCTGGCGGATTGCGAATACGAGCAATAGACCTCCGCTAGGTTCTCGGGGGGTAATTTAACTTTGTGAGCCCTGAAGGTCGAAGGTACAGTCTACATTACGTTGGAAGATCAGAAGGTATCTGAAACAATCAGCATGTTGTCCAGCCTTTGTGACGGAAACACCTCCACGCGAAGCAGGTGTATTCAATCACATCAACGATTGGGGTCGACGGACCATTGTGAAGCATTCGTGACCAACTCGTGTTATTCCGGGACAAGCCGAATCTCATTCGTCACCGCTCGCCCCTTTCCGTAACCTGCAAGAAAACTCGTCCCCCTATCGATGAATATTATGCTCGAAAATACGACAAACCAATCAGAATGCGCGTATGATTTCAAGTTCTGCGTCAAAGAATTCCTTTAGAAATAATTTTTGATTTTACATATGTCTTGCATCTAAAAATATACCCAAGACACAGTTAAATGTGTTCAATCATACTGCATAATTCCGCATGTCCCGATGTGCTTTAAATTGCATCTGAAATATATGTAATATATGGGGAAATAAATGTGAACCATTACGCAACGAGTTGACAATTGTTTTAGGTATGCCCGTTTGCGCTAAGACGGAACCCGGTCGCAAAAATGGCCATGAGAGGGGCACGAGCATTCGTCACCACTCGCCCCTTTCCGTCACCTGCAAGAAGACTCGTCCCCCTATCGATGAATGTTATGTGCGAAAATACGACAAACCAATCAGGATGCGCGTATGATTTCAAGTTCTTTGTCAAAGAATCCCTCAGAAATAATTTTTGATTTTACATATGTCTTGTATCTAAAAATATACCCTAAGCACAGTTAAATGTGTTCAATCATACTGTATAATTCCGCACGTCCCGATGTGCTTTAAATTGCTTCTGAAATATATATAATATATGGGGAAAATGTGTGAACCATTTCGCAACGAGTTGACAATTGTTTTAGGTATGCCCGTTTGCGCAAAGACGGAACCTGGTCGCCAAAGTGGCAACGAGAGGGGCACGAGTCGCTATTCGGCTTGTCCCGGAATAACACGAGTTGGTCACGAATGGGGCACGAGTCACTATTCGGCTTGTCCCGGAATAACACGAGTTGGTCACGAATGGCCGAATCTTCTAGCAGGTTACGGAAAGGGGCGAGTGGGGACGAATGCATTGTGAAGGTTCCCGGAAGATGCTGACGGTAAAGTGCTAGGAACGTATAGTTGGTTCCGTGAGTCGTATGTTCGAATCCCGATGCTTCTGACTTGTTCCGTTAAATCTTTCAACCATAATTCAGTTCTTTCAAATAGAACGGGTAGGTCATATATAACTCTTGTTTTTATTGGGAACCCGAGGTGTGTCTTTCAAGGTCTAAACTTCTAATCACATATGTGAAAGGTTCCGTGAACTATACAGTAAAAGGAGTTTCCACATCAATAGTTGAGAAGTATATAAGATGTGAACCGTGAATATAAAGTAATGCAGCCAGAGCGAAACCCAATCGCCCAGTTGACAAGCTGTCCTCCATTAGGTGCATACCCATGCATCTGCTTTACGTACACTCAAACTGCACACAGAAGCCAACTGTTCTAGTTTGTTTGCTGATTTAACGCTACATTCAGCAATTTTCTAGCTACATAAGCGCGGTAAATAATCGAGTCTGGACCAGACAATTTAGTGATTGACATTGGTTAAGTAAACACTCAAAATATAAATTTTCAAAACTAATATACATTTTTTTATACACCGTAATCATCGTATCCAAATTGCGTGGATCGATGCTCATGACGTCAATCACTGGATTGTTTGGTCCAGATTCGATTATTTACAGACCCCTGTCACATAGCTGGAATATTGCGGCGTTAAACAACAGACAAACATACAATCAAAAACGAACAAAATACTTGTTAAAGCGGCGTAAACACTCTTACAAACAGCGAGATGCCACGAAACGGACACTCAGGGGTTTCTGACTCTGGTGAACGGTTACCGACTGTCAAATATTCTCTCCCACCTTTTTTTATTGATTGCAACATCGATGCCAGTCTTCCTGATTCCATCAGCGCTCAGAGAGCGTGGGAGGAACACATCGTTGGCCATCTCGAATTGAATATCTTCAGAAAAATATCAAATATAATCATTTATACCTGCATGGTTCCGTCTTCCTACACGAGATACTTGTTAGCTGAGCCCCCGCGGCAATACAGCACGAGTTAATGGCGGCTATTGTTTCCGTTAGATCCTGACGGTTATTGATATTTGAATTTTCTAAAGGCCTTTAATGTAGAACATAGCCATTATAAATGCATTAGCTTTATCAAGTATGTTTAACAGATTTGACATTTGCTGGTTGAATCTGAGTACTCTCACGCCTACATTATGGATCACTTAACAAAATGCACTCACGCCTACATTATAAACTAACGAAGTGCTCTCACGCCTGCATTATGGATCACTTAACGAAGTGCTCTCACGCCTGTATTATGGGTCACTTAACGAAGTGCTCTCACGCCTGCATTATGGATTACTTAACGAAGTGCTCTCACGCCTGCATTATGGATCACTTAACGAAGTGCTCTCACGCCTGCATTATGGATCACTTAACGAAGTGCTCTCACGCCTGGATTATGGATCACTTAACGAAGTGCTCTCACGCCTGCATTATGGGTCACTTAACGAAGTGCTCTCATGCCTGCATTTTGGATTACTTAACAAAGTGCTCTCATGCCTGCACTTTGGATTACTTAACGAAGTGCTCTCACGCCTGCATTATGGATCACTCAACGAAGTGCTCTCACGCCTGCATTATGGGTCACTTAACGAAGTGCTCTCACGCCTGTATTATGGATTGCTTACGATGTGCTCTTCCGCCTGCATTATGGATCACTTAACGAAGTGCTCTCACGCCTGCATTATGGATTGCTTACGATGTGCTCTCCCTCCTGCATTATGGATCACTTAACGAAGTGCTCTCACGCCTGAATTATAGTTCACTTAATGAAGTGCTCTCACTCCTGCATTATGGATCACTTAACAAAGTGCTCTCACGCCTGCATTATGGATCACTTAACGAAGTGCTCTCACGCCTGAATTATAGTTCACTTAATGAAGTGCTCTCACGCCTGCATTATGGATCACTTAACGAAGTGTTCTCACGCCTGCATTTTGGATCACTTAACGAAGTGCTCTCACGCCTGCATTATGGATCACTTAACGAAGTGCTCTCACGCCTGTATTATGGATTGCTTACGATGTGCTCTCCCGCCTGCATTATGGATCACTTAACGAAGTGCTCTCTCGCCTGCATTATGGGTCACTTAACGAAGTGCTCTCATGCCTGCATTTTGGATTACTTAACAAAGTGCTCTCATGCCTGCACTTTGGATTACTTAACGAAGTGCTCTCACGCCTGCATTATGGATCACTCAACGAAGTGCTCTCACGCCTGCATTATGGGTCACTTAACGAAGTGCTCTCACGCCTGTATTGTGGATTGCTTACGATGTGCTCTTCCGCCTGCATTATGGATCACTTAACGAAGTGCTCTCACGCCTGTATTATGGATTGCTTACGATGTGCTCTCACGCCTGCATTATGGATCACTTAACGAAGTGCTCTCACGCCTGAATTATAGTTCACTTAATGAAGTGCTCTCACTCCTGCATTATGGATCACTTAACAAAGTGCTCTCACGCCTGCATTATGGATCACTTAACGAAGTGCTCTCACGCCTGAATTATAGTTCACTTAATGAAGTGCTCTCACGCCTGCATTATGGATCACTTAACGAAGTGTTCTCACGCCTGCATTTTGGATCACTTAACGAAGTGCTCTCACGCCTGCATTATGGATCACTTAACGAAGTGCTCTCACGCCTGTATTATGGATTGCTTACGATGTGCTCTCCCGCCTGCATTATGGATCACTTAACGAAGTGCTCTCTCGCCTGCATTATGGGTCACTTAACGAAGGCAACCATTTATGAGCACCGCTGTTGTGAATTAATATATACCACTCAAATGAAATTAACGAACATACTAGTTTCATAAGACTATCGTTAATGTCATGTCATGTCAGATTAGCTGTTGTCACATAAAGAAATCGGGTTTTAGTTAACTTCTTTCGAATAGTACATGTTTTCCCAGTTCATGATGACAATCCTCGTTGACTCTCTGATATGCAAATCTCGTTTGCTGTCATAAATAATGATTACCTTCTGCTCGTAGTGTCTCTATTTTGGAAAATCAGGAAAAGCTGTTTTGATATTTATAAAAATGGTTCGTTTAAATGTCTGAACCAGTTTGTAAAAGAGAAATTCAATCCGATATAAGTAGTGAGTGTGAGCGAGTGAGTTGATTTTAACGCCGCTTTTAACAGTATTCCAGTTATATCACGGCGTGTCAGCTTGATGAAAGTCCGAAGTGTTGCAGGTCTCAGACGTTTACCATTTCGGTGAAACCCATGAGCATGGGTATGGTGATGACAAACCAAGAAACATAATCGGGGTGAACTGGGATTGGAACCCACAATCATAGGTTTCTGGCGTGCACAAGGGACGCAACTCCGCACAGCGAATTGTCATATCAAATAGTCGGCGCCAAACTGCCTGGGTATTCCGGGGACGAGGGGGGTTCCCGGTACCCCTCGTTCATCTTGGGAGCCGGTGGTCATAATGTATGCGCTGGCTGCCTTTCTAAAATCGTACCCATACAGTGGAATCAGATAGTCCACCGTCCTACAGCTGTAATGACACGAGTGTCGTATCAGTGGATGGAGGGACAGCATGCAGGGCCATATGTCAGTATGTACCCAATATACCCAACACAACTTACATTTCATCTTCAGAACGGACTTGACCGCCTCCGTGGTCTAGTGGTAGAGCGTCCGCCCGGAGAGCGTCATACGGACGCGTTATACCAAAAGACGTTAAAAGATGGTACTTGTTGTTACCCTGTCTGGCGCTCGGCATTAAGGGGCTAAAACAAGGACTGGTCGGATCGGAGTCAGTATACTGTGTCTGCGTTGGGTATTCATGTTAAACTGCGGCATGGTATCTCAGTGAGCTAACACTATAAATCGGCATCAGTCCGGACTAGTACAAGCAGCCACACAAACACACACACGTACATGCATGTCGCTTTATAAGTGCAATAATCTTGGTCGCGACGTTAAACCCCATTTCACCTCACCTCACCTCACTTGATATAACCTCATTATTCAAAAGATAGAAAAACACTATGGACACAAATATTTTATGTACATGAAATATGAAAATAGGTACAGCATGGTTTTAATATCACTCGAGGAAAGTCGAATGACCACTTCCGGTTCCGGTGTCCACTGAGAAAGTAGGCATGGTCAAAACCTCTCGAGACTGTCGATTGCCCCGTCCACATCGGGAGGAGGTGGAGTGTCCACAGTCATCTGAAATGGGGGAGGACATTTCTCAAGGCTTCAGTATCAAAATTCATATTGGGTGATGTTTATTTGTTTGTTTATTTGTTTGTTGTTTAACGCCGCACTCAGCAATTTTCTAGCTATATGACGGCGGGCTGTAAATAATCGAGTCTGGACCAGACAATCCAGTGATTTATATCATGAGCATCGATCAACGACACTGTCATGTAATTGAGGATGAACTTCATGTCATATACAATTGTCCTCTTTATGCAAGTCGGCGGGAAATGTATACCCCAAAGACAGTTAATCATAATTATTTTTGTTTAGAAAGACTCTGTCAACTATCCAACAACGATACAATGAAAACTTTTGCAAAATTTCTAATGTACGTGTTCTCAACACAAAAAAAGTATCAATAAGGTAACTCTTAGATAAATATAATGTAAATGTATTTTGTACATTTTTGCTGGATTATTGCCAAAAGCGGCGTAAAGCCATACTCACTATCTTATAAGACATGTCTTGATAATTCCCTCCATCTCCTACATCTAATGCATCCTATCCATTTGTATTTTTTTTTTTTTTTGTGGGCAATTTAGGAAATTTCTTCCGTTATCACATTCATATTATTCTCATCCTGCCTGGCATCAAAATCTATGCCTGATGTACCTTAGGCCTCTGACCTTCAAGTTCCGAACAAAGTCTTAGGTCTCACAAACAGAATGACATACGCTACTCAGGAGAACCTCACCGGCTTCGGACCCCTCTCCCTGGCCGTCTGTTTCTTCTTCTTCCCTGACAACACCACCTTGTGCAGTTCGCTGAATTCCTTGTCCACGTTTGCCGTTTTCGACTTGTTATGAAACTTCAGCTGAAAAGTGACATTTTTATATTATCACAACATGACCTGCTAAACACCGAAGATATGTCACAGTGGGTCGCTTCAAAGAACTCTTGAAATGCCACTGTTTCTTCCCAAAACACTGTCGCCCATGAAGGCCTACTTTCGATCAATTCTAGTGAGACAACTCGAGTATCCATCCATCTAGTATCAAGCCCGGACTTTCGAGAATCCTCAACCATCGTGGATCCCACCCCATGCAGTCCCAACTCACCGAGAATCACAACCTCATAGAACCAGACCATCGAGGACTTCACCCATCGAGAGAAACAGACCATCGAGAGAACCAGACCATCGAAGACTTCATCCATCGAGGGAACCAGACCATCGAGGACTTCACCCATCGAGAGAAACAGACCATCGAGAGAACCAGACCATCGAGGACTTCACCCATAGAGACAACCAGACCATCGAGGACGTCAACCATAGAGTACCAAACCATCGAGGACTTCATCCATCGACAGAACCAGACCATCGTGGACTTCAACCATCGAGAGAACCAGACCATCGAGGAACTCACTCATCGAGACAACCAGACCATCGAGGACTTCACCCATTGAGAGAACCAGACCATCGAGGACCTCACCCATCGAGAGAACCATACCATCGAGGAACTCACTCATCGAGAGAACCAGACCATCGAGGACCTCACCCATCGAGAGAACCATACCATCGAGGAACTCTCTCATCGAGAGAACCAGACCATCGAGGAACTCACTCATCGAGAGAACCAGACCATCGGAGGACCTCACCGATCGAGAGAACCAGACCATCGAGGACTTCACCCATCGAGAGAGCCAGACCATCCAGAACTTCACCCATCGAGAGAACCAGACCATCGAGGACCTCACTCATCGAGAGAACCAACCATCGAGGACCTCACTCATCGAGAGAACCAACCATCGTGAATCCAAATCAATTTAACCCAACAACACCCACCCATTCTACTCAAACACTGTACCTGGCGATCTATGGAGTTTGTCAAGCACTCACCTTTTTTAAATTGGTCGACACTGTTTTTGTCTTTGATTTCTTGACCCCGGCCATTTTGTGTGAAATTGACTCCTTCCGTACTCCATGACTAATCTTGTTTTTCTTCCCCATGTTGAACAATCGTTACCCGGCAGCAGTTCCCCTGACAGACGGAGACAAGGTGAAGGCGATCATTCATTCAGAAAAAAATACCATGGTTAGTCATATGCGTCTTATATGCATATTCCGAAGGAAAATATGACCTATGTGGGCACTATCGGTGATATTATTTCCATTAATTCTCATTCTACCATAAATTTGGAATTTACTCTATTCTGATTGGTCAATCAGAGGCTAATACATCACAATAAACCCCCTCTGATTGAAACAGCTGGTTTGACGGCCGCATCACTGCGGAAGCTTATATTCATAGAATAGTACTATTTTCAGTCATTGTCGGTACTGTAGGCATAATAAAATAACTATATCTACAATTACAGGTTACAAAATGCACAGATGCGGTTACTACAATATCCAAAGGATGTGTGGCAATACATTTCGTGCAGAAAAACACGACAGAAATCAACAAAGGGAATGTATTTACGGTTTGGAGACAACAGAGAGCTTGAAATTTGGGCGCTTTTCTATATACGACTGTGACGTCATATCTTTTGCGTCACAATGAGCGATATGACGTCATAATGGTGACTCGCGATGTAGAGCGAAAGCCTTGCAAAGCTTGCTTTGTTTTTTAAGGGATGCACACCTCATGTTAGCTTACCAAGTTGCCGTGCTTATATGCTTTCAATGCCTGTCATATGTTCGAGTGAAGTATTACGGTGTAAACAAACTGCTTGAGTATATACAGCACCATATTTTGTTCGGTGATTCCGTTATTCAGATCGATAACCCACTCAAAACACTGAACTCAACCCATGCGGCTTCACTCAGTATATTTGCTAACACCAAAGAGTTCGAGTTTTATTTAGTCATGGTAGAATGGAGATAAACATAATGTGTTTTCAATGTAGAGCTAGGTTACCTGTAGATTTAACAGCGCTAGATTTAACATTTGAAACCTCACGCTGCGCGTTCGGTTCCAAATTCAATTTAGCGGGGATAAATCTACAGGTAACCTAGCTCTACATTGAAAACACAGTATGTTTATCTCCTAATTGAGAAGTATGTTTGCTTCTTGATGGTTGGCTTGTTCGTTGCAATTGTGCCATTGTTTTCATTGTTAACGAAGCATCCAATAGCAACGTGACGTCATATGAACAAATTGTTCATGACGTCACAAACCATATAATGTGACGTAGTTCAAACAATAGGGCAACTGAGCTAATGTCTCCACTGGGATCAGGAAATTCACATTTTTCTTCATATTTCTCGAGGGGCGGTCGGGTAGCCTAGTGGTTGAAGCGTTCGCTCGTCACGCCGAAGACCCGGGTTCGATTCCCAACATGGGTACAATGTGTGAAGCCCATTTCTGGTGTCCCCTGCCGTGATATTGCTGGAACATTGCTAAAAGCGGCGTAAAATCATACTCACTCACTCATATTTCTCGAAAAAAAGATTACTGGTCACATAGAGAATAACATTTTCGCAAATGGGAACAACGGGTTATCTATCACTCGTGAATTATTGCAGAAAGTTTATCGCCAAAATACTTGACTTACAAAGTTAATTCCCTCTGGACAAATGATCCCTAATTCCTCGTATCTTGGAGGTTATTCTCTAAGTATTGAACACCCACGTTCAACAAACGCCATATTTCCCCAGGCTCCGCAAGCAGAATGATATCAAAGTGATGCAGGTCTCAGACGATTACCGCCTTGGTGAAACCCACGAGCACTCAGTCTGGTATGATGCTGACAAACCTAGAAACATAATCGCGGCGAACCAGCGTACCCTCAGAAGGCATAAGTGAGGTGATTGACTTCATTACCATTTAAGTGCCATGCTTGGTAATGAAGTCCATCTCCTAAGTGAGTGAGTGAGTTGGGTTTAACGCCGCTTTTAACAGTATTCTAGTTATATCATGGCGTATCAGCTTAATGTGGGAGGAAAGCCCGAAGTGATGCAGGTCTCAGACATTTACCACTTCGGTGAAACCGACGAACACGGGTATGAGGCCGAGAAACCTAGAAACATAATTGGGGCGAACCGGGATTCGAACCCATCTCCTAAGAGTCTTTGTAACATGAAGAGACTCTTATTCGATTTAGGTTTCTGTCGTGACGGACTGGTTAATAAATACATTATATAGGAAGTTGTGGCACTATTTAAAATAGTGAGTGAGTATGGTTTTACGCCGCTTATAGCAATATTCCAGCAATTTCACAGGCATGGGCTTCATACATTGTACTCTTGAGGTCATGGAAACTGGGCATTCGGCGTGATGAGAGAAAGCTTTTTGAGAACTGATTGAGTGAGTGAGTTGGGTTTAACGCCGCTTTTAACAGTATTCCATTTATATCATGGCGTGTCAGCTTAATGTGTGAGGAAAGCCGAAGTGATGCAGGTCTCAGACGTTTACCACTTCGGTGAAACCCACGAGCACGGGTATGGTGCTGACAAACCTAGAAACATAATGGGGGCGAACCGGGATTCGAACCCACAATCATAGATTTCTGGCGTGCCCAAGGGCCGCAACTCTGCACAGCGAGTCGCGGCGCCTTAGACGACTGGGCCACCCTTGTCCCCTTGAGAAATGAAATCTTACGCTTGTTTAGAGATGCGTGGTCAAAGACGCAACTGTGCTCTAAATAGATTTTAATGACAGAGAGGTGTTGGGCATGTGACTAAATAAATGTTATCGTTACGTGGGTCCGATGCTGATCGTGTCTCGATGAAAACACGTTGTCAGTATATGTGGGAAGGAAATGAGAGAGTTTAAAGTCTATTTTGCTTTTTCTACAAACAGAACAAACAACCCATGCCTACGAGAAATTGGAGTACATGACTACAGCATTAGACTCAATCAAAGCTATGCTATCGTGTGATTGTGATCCCCAACACAAAACATCACTGACTAACAGGTAATATGAAGTTTGCCGTAATGGTTTGTTTGTTCGTTGTTTGACGCCGCACTCAGCAGTATTCCAGCTATATGACGGCGGTCTGTAAAATAATCGAGTCTGGACCAGACAATCCAGTGATTGATATCATGAGCATCGATCCACGCAATTGGGATCGACGACACGCATCAACCAAGTCAGCAAACCTGACCACCCGATCCCGTTAGTCGTCTTTTACGACAAGCATAGTCACCTTTTACAGCAAGCGTGGGTTGCTGAAGACCTATTCTACCCCGAAATCTTCACGGGTCTTTGCCGTAATGATAAACTTGATATTAATACACTGCAGGAATAGCTCCACTGTTGCATCAAAGATGCAATCATGTGAAATCTACAAGGGATTATAAATATTAATGATTTTAAATCCGAGGTATGCTGTTTTCTGAACCTTAGAATAGATTTATTTACGCCTTACACCAATCCGCAATGCTAAGATGATGTTTGAAAAGTGCGACCAGTTTACGAACCAAAAGCGCAGAAAAAGAGTAGCTAAAACATCTCGGTCAGTTTAGTAATCAAAGCTGCTCTCGTATAAAGGATAAAGCTTTAATCATAGCATTACAATGACACACACGCACGTTCACGCGCAAACACACAGGCACGCACACACGCACGCACGCACACACACATACACACACACACGCACACACACACACACACACACACACACACACACAGAAATTGAGACATAGCATTTCTATATCACATGTACTTTGACCCTTCCCCCCAGTCTCAATTGCTCTAGAAGAATTTCCCAATGGAGGCATAAACTGGAAAATTACTCCGGGAATACTGTTCCTATGATATCACCTATACCTTATATTACTCATGAACTGTCAGAGGTAGGACAATACGTGTTCAGCGTGCCGCGAGAGGCCTATTGACAAGCAATCACGATGTCCCGGTACACTACCAACACACCATGAAACATCGCCAGGGGTGGGGGCAGCAGTGGAATCTTGGGGGAAGGTTCTGGAGACACAGTCGTATTATCACAGCAGGGCCATCTGTGATGAGGACTCTCCGACCGCGAGAAGGACAGCTGTCACTTCAATATCACTGGATTCATCACTGGATTCATCACCGAATTCTTTGACCGACATTATCGTTAATAACTAGGCTTTCGAGTCAAACAAGAGGGGGTGGGTTTGTTTTAACGTCGCTTTGAACAGTATTCCAGTTATATCACAGGATTTTGGAGGAAAGCGTGGTGTGATGCAGGTCACAGATGTTTACCACTTTGGTGAAACCCTCGAGCACGGGTATGGCACTTCCAGACATTGAAACATGTTCAGAACGAACCGGGATTCAGGCCCACGATCACAAGTTTTTCTGGCGTGCCGAAGGGACGCAACTCTGCACAGCGAATTGCAGAACCTCAGACGTAAGAGCAAACCACACCCATATTCGAGTGAGTGAGTTAGTGAGTTGGTTTTTACGCCGCTTTTAACATTATTCCAGTTATATCACGGCGTGTCAGTTTAATGTGGGAGGAAAGCCCGAAGTGATGCAGATCTCAGACGTTTACCACTTCGGTAAAAACCCACGAGCACGGGTACGGGGCTGACAAACCTAGAAACATAATTGGGGCGAACCGGGATTCGAACCCACAATCATAGGTTTCTGGCATGCCCAAGGGACGCAACTCCGCACAGCGAATCGCGGCGCCTTAGACGACTGGGCCACCCGTGCCCCCCACCCACATTCGAAAATGAGTCAAGCCAATAAGACACTCAGCAGTTGTAAGCATTTAACCGTTTCGAATAACAGGCATGCCAGCATACTACGTACCGCTGTCAATAGAGACCTATGCCACATTGTGTACGTGAGAGTGGATTTACGCTGCCTGGGGTAAGATTAAAATAGCAAGGTGATGACTTCAGTGAACTGGCTTCACAAAGTATCAATGGATAACAGAACCCTGACCTCCAGTGTGGCGTGTGAAGTGTCATCATTCAGCCAAATCAACCCAACTGCCCTGTGCACAGTGATATGAACACTTTGTTCCTGGTTCTTTCCCCGCCAGCCCTTCCCATCCGGAGATTGTTGGGGATGTCGACAAAAACATACAAAGAGGAACATTACTCCGTTTCTATGACAATTTAAGCCATACACAAGATATTCCTGCATACGTACAGAACAGTCCAGGTAACAGAGTGGCACTGTCATAGAAGGATAATAAAATGTAATCAGATTCTCAAAGGATTCGACTACTTCCGTGACCTAGTGGATAGAGACAGCGTCTGCCCGGAGAGCGGACGGTTGGTGATTCGATTCCCTATCCGCGTCATACAAAAAAAAAAACGTTAAAAGAAGGTACGTTACCTGGTGCTCGGCATTAAGGGCATAAATCATATTTGATCACACAATCTGGATAATATCTTCTGTGACGACGTAACTTTATTATTGTCCCTGTAGAGAGAGGTAGGCAGGAGTCTGTAAAGCCGATGCCTGGCACCCCCGACCCCACCCCCACCCCCACCCCACCCCACGCCACGCCGTAGATTTGCTTGAACACTGGAATGATGCAAACTAAGCCGTAATAAATTTCTATGTCGTAAAGTGACAGACAAAATGTCCACAGGTGCATCTTTTGCATTCCCACGCCGTCGTTTCATTATTTACGTCGTTATCTTGAAGTTTCATTCGAAAATATAACAAATGTACGTCACTTTTAAATAACACTCCCCGTTGTAAGCATGAGGTGTCAATCAGCGCAACTTGGTCGTGGTTTGTGTCAAGTGCTTGACGCGTGTTGTACTCTCACGTCAACTGCAATCACATCTAATATGGAATATATTTTTCCCGAGAAGTATGAAGCCCACACTCAACCTCCTACCTGTACACGGGAAATAGAATACACCCACTCGGCAGGTAAATACGCAGAGAATATACCACCACTGCGCGGGTGATCTGATGAGTTTATTTGTCTATTGTTTAACGCATCACTCAGCACTATTCCATCTATATGACGGCGGTCTGAAAATAATCGAGTTTGGACCAGACAATTCAGTGATTGACATCATGATCCACGCAATTGGGATACGACGACATGCATGAACCAAGTCAACGAGCCTGACCACTCGATCCCGTTAGTCGCTTCTTACGGTAAGCACGGGTTGCTGAAGACCTATTCTCTACCCGGATCGCCGCACTCAGCAAAGATCCAGCTATATGACAGCGACGTATGTGAGATGGGGTCGGAATCAAACAAACCAGTGATCGATACCATGAACAACGAACCACGTCGTCGATGCACGATGACACGTAATCAACCGAGTTACCGAGCATGACCACCCGATCTATACTAATCAAAATAAGTTAAGGATCACCCAATTCTTTCATATTACTATAGTTAATCTGGCATGGTATGACAGTTTAACTGCACTGTTATATTTCTTTGAAGCCGGTCCAAATAAAACACCGGTATAACGGCGGTTTGTATGTAACAGAGCCTGGTCCATACAAACCAGTGATTGATAGTGTGAGCACCGTTCCAAGCCGTCGGGGTACGATGTCACGCAATCAACTAAGACACAAAGTCTGACAACCCGATCTATTACGACCAACATAGGTGCTGTTGACCTCCTCTAACCCGGAAAGTCCACGGTGACTGACCGCTGTCGTCCGTTACTTACCAATGGTCAGTTGTGTCTGAAGAACTTGATTCCCAACCAGTTGAAGAAGATGCAGACGACGGCGACGATGATGGTGCTCGGTATCAGCAAGATGTAGTAAAGGACGTCCCCGTCCATAAACGCCTGCAACAACAACCGTCTTAATGACCAAGGGTGAGTTTTGTTTGTTTGTTTATTTGTTTGTTTGGCGTTTAACGCAGCGCTCAGCAATATTCCAGCTATATGACGGTCTGTAAATAATCGAGTCAGGACCAGAAAATCAAGTGACTGATATCTGGAGCATCGATCGACGCAATACGATGACATGCGTTATTCCGTCGCCTCTTACGACAGGCATTGGTTGCTGAAGACCTATTCTTCTCTGGATCGTCATGGGTGAACAAGAGTGAGTGAGTGAGTTTCGTTTATGACCGCTTTGACAGGTATATCAGATATATATAGGTGTATCAGGGCTTAGCGTGGAAGAAAAGCCCAAATGATGCAGGTCTTCGCGTTTGCCACTTTAGTGAAACCCGCGTTCACGGGCTTGGTGCTGTTAGACCGAGGATCATTAATGGGGGAAGATTCTGGGAATCGAACCCCGAACAGTGCCATAGGCACGCCAGGGGTTCAAAATCGTGTTCGAAATCGAGGTTTGACGCACTTCGTGGCGTTAGACCTGTTTTATAACAATATAGATCTAGATTATCGATCAGATCGTTTTGACTGGGCACCGCCATTTTGTTTGAAGCAAATGCAGTGATATGAGTGATGGAATCTGATTGGTCAATAGGAAGGACATAGAAGGGACATAACTCGTAATAGCCACTCGCGTCGCTACGATCGAGGCTGAAAATTCCAGCCTAGTTCAGCAAGGGTCGGAACTGGACCTTCGTAGTCAGTTACCGCCCTTGCCTCGGGAAGATGAGCATTGCCGGCCTCCAACACAGACTCAAGGGGGCCCATGGGCGATATTTATAAAGGAAACGTAACTTCAAACAAATTTAATTATGAATTGGTTACCAGGTGGGCTATATTTAGAATAACGCTTAGTCTCTTAAAATATATAAACAAACAACTCCATTCAAATTGAAAAGGAGCCCTGGTGAGATGGCAACCTGTGGAAAATCTAGACTTGCTTCATTTCAGGTTACAGCATTACGGTGAGGGCTTGGTGAAATAGAAAATGAACTGGGTACCAGATGGGCTATATACAACTCACACAACACAAATATGAACTGGGTACCAGATTGGCCATGTAAACATTGCAACATGCAGCTATCAGGAGTGTTTCTCTCATACCTGACTTACACACAACTCGGCAAACCCAGTCCCGAAACCAGGTCACATTTACGGCAGGTCTAGATCTAACTTGTTTTGCCTCTAAGACAGCAGATTTCCACGTTGACGACATGCTGTTAGAATAAACGATGAGCGTGTCACGGGGGTTACAACCAATAACACCGGGGAGCAATTACCATGCGTAAACCTTGTGCAGTTGTCTGCAAGCCAAAAACAGGTGAAAAAACGACAGACGCTGCTAATCTGTCTTTAAAGTATCCCTTTCCACGCCAACACCAACAGCTCACTGTCCCAAAACAGAAGAAGGAGCTTATTATCCCAACACAAAAGCAAACCACCCTTTAAACCAACAGCACACGTGCAACAGGTAAACAGCCGCACAGCCGTCCCCATTACATAGGAAGATTAGCGCCGATTATCTCCCCTGACACGGAGGCAGCCATATCAGTCCCGAGCCACTGTGCGAGATCATGTTACCACAACCCGAGGTGTCCGTTCATCTCTAGGTGGCTGATTACAGGTAGCAGGTGGGGGAGGGAGGGGCTGCAGTTCCCCGTCTGGTGGCGAATACGTAGCGTTCTTGCTAAAGACACCAAAGAGGCTGGCGTGACTTGAACAAACAGATGTGAACTTTAGGGTCGAGTTTAGACCCTCAGTGAGAGAGTTGCACACGTGACTAAACATGGCTGCCGGTGTGTTTGAGAGGGGTCAGCAAGTCAGGGTCATTCAGTTGTCACACCAGGCACATGTACAGAGTTGTACGGGGCTGAGCAGCGAGGCCATGGTGTAGGATCGGTAGTCCTGCACCATGACCTTGGAATATATTTATTTTATGAACAAATAATAATCTAGAAATACATACGAAAGCAAGTCTAGCCAGCTCAAGCTAGCTCTATTCCTGAAATCAGCATAGGGAATTTCTTTTTATTATTTACAGCCAAGAGTGAGTGAGTGAGTGAGTGAATATGGTTTTATGCCGCTTTTAGAAATATTCCAGCAATATCACGGCGGGGGACACCAGAAATGGGCTTCACACATTGTACCCACGTCGGGAATCGAACACGGGTCTTCGGCGTGTCGAACGAACGCTTTAACCACTGGGCTACCCGACCGCCTCTTTAGAGTCAAGAAGGATATTGTGTAATATAAGGTTTCAGAGACTAAATGTTAGTCTATAGGATCTAAAGTGACGCCCGGTTTCTGGGATTCTGGTTCACATTGATCCCTAGCAACCTATACTGGTCGACTTATTGGATCGGGTGGTCAGACTCGGTGACTTGGTTGTTGCATGTCATCGTACCCCGACAGCGTGGATCGTTGCTCATGATATCAATCACTGGACTGTTGGTCCAGACTCGATTATTTACAGGTAAACAAATCTGATCATTTCACGAAGTAGGTTTGAGTATGAGATCAACCTTCCAAATACGGCCTACACTGCCCTGCAAACCAGCATAAACCTGTCCTTTGAGGACACGGGACCGAAAGCCACCTTCGGTCATATAAATCATCCCTTGAACATTAAAAGTGAGTACTTCCAGTACAGTTCAATTCATATCTTGTGTAGTTGAAAACCGCAACACTACAAAAGCAATTCTACAACTGTCAGTCGAGCCATTCTTTCCTTCCTTACAAAGTGGCACGTATTTGCAATTCCATTTCAGATCGACCTACTACCAAAATGTATTCAATCAACTTTGTTCAGGAAACGCACTGTGTGCTGGCCATTGATGGTTTGAAACGTACAAGGTTGACCGATTTACAATACTGTATTCGTGTACCCGAACGAACGCTATTTTCTGTATGAGCGGAAACATCTTGCGTAGCTGACATAATGTTCAGCTATAAATGCAGTATGTCGGTAAAATGAAATTAACTTTACGCTCAATAGGCGGCGATTTGAATTTTTTCTGTTTTATTTCTCTTAGATGAATAGATAAAGGTGATAAAAACGTACAGAGCATATATTTGATCCACTTATACATTTGCTTACACACAGTGCTTCTCGTTTAATCGACTCCCGTCCTTTTGGTGAAATTACCTATGTTTGAGGGTCCTTTTTATCAAGAACACCATAATTAATTATTGTCACAAATAGTCAACGAATAACGTGTCCCTACTGTCACATGCTTGTCCTCCCGCGGGTATTCCGGGGCAGAATAGATCCCAGTAACCCACGCTTATCTCAACAAGGGAATTCCGGGGTAGAACAGGTTCCCAGTACCCCACGCTTATCTCAACAAGGGAATTCCGGGGTAGAATAGATCCCAGTACCCCACGCTTATCTCAACAAGGGAATTCCGGGGTAGAATAGATTCCGAGTACCCCACGCTTATCTCAACAAGGGAATTCCGGGCAGAATAGATCCCCAGTGCCCCACGCTTATCTCAACAAGGGAATTCCGGGGCAGACTTGATCCCCAGTACCCCACACTTACTTCAACATGAGAATTCCGGGGCAGAAGAGATCCCCAGGACCCCACGCTTATCTCAACAAGGGATTTCCGGGGTAGAATAGATCCCAGTACCCCACTCTTATCTCAACAAGGCATTTCTGGGGTAGAATAGATTCCCAGTACCCCACGCTTATCTGAACAAGGGAATTCCGGGGCAGAATAGATCCCCAGTACCCCACGCTTAACTCAACATGGGAATTCCGGGCAGAACAGACCCCCAGTACACCACGCTTATCTCAACAAGGGAATTCCGGGGCAGAATAGATCCCCAGTACCCCACGCTTACTTCAACATGGAAATCTCGGGGCAGAATAGATCCCAAGTACCCCACGCTTACTTCAACATGGGAATTCCGGGGAAGAATAGATCATCAGTACCCCACGCTTACTTCAACATGAGAATCCCGGGGCAGAATAGATCCCCAGTACCCAACGCATAACTCAACAAGGGAATTCCGGGGCAGAATAGATCCCCAGTAGCAGGGGACTACTTGTTAGCCCCACGCATCGATACAATGTCTGCTTAACAATAATTTACTGATTAAAAAAGATTATGTTGGTGTTTCCCGATGTGTGGCTGCGTCAGTAAACAACCAGGACTGCAAATAATTTGGCACTATATTCATGATAGGGCAGTTTAATCAAACACTGTATTCATACGCGCATTCAAAAGTCACTCCTTTGAGCGAAAATACGCCTAAAACATCGTTTATTCTCTAAACGACATGATATATTATTACCTTCATGTCATTAAAATATTTGACACGTACGATACGGAAACGCTAATAATCTCAATTTATTATCAATAAGATATAATGGGATATAATATATCAGCTTCAAAACTCTCATTCCACCCCTCAGCGCTGAGATTACTGTAACGATACTTTAAGATAGACTAAATTCCAATTATATGGTCTCTGGTTCCAAACATTCTCGTGCAGATCCGGGTTAGAATAGCCATGCTTGTCGTAAGAGGCGACTAACGGGATCGGGTGGTCAGGCTCGCTAGCTTGGTTGCTACATATCGTATCCCAATTGCGTGTTCACGATGTCAATCACTATATAGTCTGGTCCAGACTCGATTATTTACAGACCGCTGGAATATTGCAGCGTGCGGCGTTTAACAACAAACAAACAACCACAGCACAAACATCGCTCTGGTGACGAACACCAATTTGTATGCACACCAATCCAGGACAAGGTGAGTGTATGGTTGTCGCATCAACTCCGAGTACCACCTCCAGCCTGTGTTCGCCTTGCAACATCCAGAAAGATGCACTGTTTTCTCTGGGGAGTCTAGTTCGTGACCAGAGGAAATACAGCTCACTTACAGTGCAGACAAACATATCGTTTTGCTCAGGTCAGAAAGTTATCCATGCTGAAGGAGTTCGAGTGTTGTTTGTGAACGCCCTGTTAAAGATGATAACACGGGGCACGAGGGCTCGTCTCACGCTCAGGGATACGTAACAGGGTCAGCGCCAGGGGAGGTAACCCATAGGGGCTGGGAATGCCGGGTCTGTAACCCCTTTGTTCTCGACGCTCGCTTTTTGAACCGAGTGTTCGGCAGTCCAACTCTACGCTGGTAGTTTGTGCACAGTGACTTGATCCTTATTATGCGTGACGAGCGAACACGATAACCACTGGACCACCCGGCGACCCTCACAGTGAGTGAGTGAGGGAGGGAGTCTTTACTCTACTTTTACCAAGCTTTCAACAACCTCTAATAGTATATCCCATGGTCTAGGTCACCACCATTTGATATGTGGAGTTACGTCCCTTATCTGCCAGGATCCGATGATCTTAAGTTTACAGACTCGCCCAAAATAGGATCATCGACCTGTCATCAACGTACCCGTGCTCGTGGGTTTCACCACAGTGGTAAGTTATCGTCTGGTTGTGTCGATTTGGATCTTCTACCATATTTAGCATTCCCGCTATGATGACTAAGATACTAAGTCAATGACAAATTCCTATAAGCACCCAACTGGCTTCTTTCAACTTATACCACCTATTCCCATCCTCTTTACGTATTGGAGAACTTGGAATTATGCATAACACAGGAAGGAGGGATGGCATCGATAAGACACTCCGGTTTTGTCCATTGTGCAAGTTAAGGGCAGTTGAAAATGAAATTCATTTCATTCTTGTTTGCCCTATTCACGAACCCATATACAAGTCCGTGCCCAATATACAGTAGAACACAGATATAACGAACTACAAGGGACCAGAGAAATCAGTTCGTTGTATCCGTTTGTTCGCTATATCCGGGTTCGTTATATCCGTGTTCTACTGTATCATGTTTATGAAGACATTCGCTCAAAATATTTCCCATATTTAGACTTTACTACTGACAATAGTCGTAAAGATATACTAGTTAGAATGTTAAAATCTTCAGATTGTCTTGAGAACTTAGCCAATTATGTTAAAGATGCTATCTGTCTTCGTTCTTCGGACCTGTAAATATTATCTCATGCAGCACTTGATGTGAAACTTAATTGTTTATATCTGTACGTGGGCCTGAGGCCTTATTACCGAATAGACTGATTGATTGAAGACAGGAGTGAGTGAGTGAGTAAGTTGGGTTCAACGCCGCTTTGAAAGGTGTCCCAGTTATATCACGGCGTGTCAGCTTGATGTGGGAGGAAAGCCCGAAGTGATGTAGGTCTCAGACGTTTACCACTTCTGTGAAACCCACGAGCACGGGTCTGATGCTGACAAACCTTGAAACATAATCGGGGAGAACCGGGACTAGAACCCACTCTGTACGGAATTGTGGCGCCTTAGACCACTGGGCCACCCACTGCATCCTCAACCTGAAGCCATCAGTAATAACATCTGCATATTGCTACAAACCTAAATGGCACAGACTCAATCTTGAAAAATGATCAAGGTGAGGTGAGGTGAGGTGAGGTGAGGTGAGGTGAGGTGAGGTGAGGTGAAATGGGGTTTAACGTCGCGTTCAAGATTATTGCACTCATATAGCGACATGCATGTACGTCTGTGTGTTTGTGTGGCTGCTTATACTAGTCCGGACTGATGCCGATTTATAGTGCTAGCTCACTGAGATACCATGCCGCAGTTTACATGAATACCCCACTCAGACACAGTATACTGACTCCGAGCCGACCAGTCCTTGTTATAGCCCCTTAATGCCGAGCGCCAGCCAGGGTAACAACAAGTACCACCTTTCAACGTCTTTTGGTATGACGCGGTCGGGGATCGAGCCCCGGACCTTCCGCTCTCCGGGCGGACGCTCTACCACTAGACCACGGAGGCGGTCTTGAAAAATGATCAAGAGTTGACGATTAAAGATCCAAAGCGAGAAAACAAAAATGTAAACAATCCTCAAAAGAGTCACACCACTTTAATAGACAACACCATGCAATCAGGCAGACGGTAGGCATCAATCATCGTGTGGGTGATGGAGTCTTTCAATGGCACAGTAGGGCGAGTTACACTATTTCGATTCCGAGTTTTATTCCCAGTTAGAGTTGGTTCATCATGGTTATGTCAACGCCTGCTACAAAACACCCCACACTGGGGAAGCATTCCTGTCCAACCATCCGTGAAGCGGCAACGCCATCATGTTGTGTATCAGGTAAACATATCTCTCCCATCAACATGCGCCGATTAACATCTTGTCCTATCGCGGTAATCTGTCAGCACCTGTCACATCCTTAATTGTCATAAGCACCGCCAACATTTGAACTTCGGGTGTGGGGTTTAACTATTTCATTGTGTTCTGTCTAAGATATGGATCTAGACGTGATTTGGGTTGTGGTTAGCCCTCTAGTTAATGTATTTGTACATTTCGCTAGATTATTTACAGGCTTCCGTGATGTCGCTGGAATAATGTTTACTGCGTCGCAAAACAAACTGCACTCATTCTCATTGGGCCTGGCGAATGTGCTACTCTTGACCAACAGGCGGGCTTGGAGTGAGTGAGTGAGTGAGTGAGTGAGTTGGGTTTAACACCGCTTTTAACAGTATTCTAGTTACATCACGGCGTGTCAGCTTAATGTGGGAGGAAAGCTCGAAGTGATGCAGGTCTCAGACATTTACCACTTCGGTGAAACCCACGAGCACGAGTATGGTGCTGACAAACCTAGAAACATAATCGGGCATGGGTGCTGAAGACCAATGCTACCCCGGACCGCTGGACCGTTGACTTTGTTGATGCATGTCATCGTATCCCAGTTGCGTGGATTGATGCTCATGATGTGAATCACTGGATTGTCAGGTCCATACTTGATTATTTACAGACCGCCGTCATGTAGCTGGAATATTGCTGAGTGAGGCGTTAAACGACAAACCAACTGAAAGAATAGCGACCACCCTGGACGTTTAGCATACATCTATCCCGGAATAAAGGTAGAAAAACCATCTCAATGAATGAGGTCTTCTTTTGTCATTTCTACGGTGTCATGCCCTAGCAGATCAGGCACCAACAAAATTCTGGTTTTATTGACGTTCCTTGGTCCATCGTCGTTCGATTCCAATATTCTCTACCCCAACCCCCGCTGTGAGGCAGGGTAGCGTCTCTGCCCCGTCCCCATACTGATGAACGAGCTACCCAGGTAATTCAAATTGAGGAGAGCTCAATGCCGCGACCGCTGCGACAACAACACACTACCATCGACTGGTGAACAAATGTCCTGCCAGATAGACACGGGGATCTTCACTGACAGTGACACGCTCTGGGGACTGCGGACAAGGGCTCCATTTTGATCTCGATCTATGGGAACAAGGCAGCATATAGGCATACGGCTCTATGGTATTCAGTTATTATCTGCTGCATGAAAAGAAAGAAGAGTGAGTCTTAACCATCAACTGTGAAACATCCCCCGTGGCGCGAGGCCACAGCTCAATGCACTGCGATGTCAGCGTTGCGAGCGTCACGTGACCTGCCGTTCACAAACTTGCACAATGGCGAGGCATTTAGCGGTTGCGTTTTGGGCTGTCTGCCAAATTGCATGCGCCGCTGTGCGATAAGGCAACACTGGGTTGTGACTTTCGGCTCACTCTTAGATGAAATATTTTGATGTTTTTAACAGTGTTGTGGATAAAACGTATAAATAGCATCTGTTTCGACTCTTCCATGCGAAGTGCAATAGATCGGTGCAGAATGAATGAGTGAAGTGTAGCGTTGCCCTTGGCAGTATTTCAAGATGTGTTGTTTTACGCCGCACTCAGCAACAGTTCAGCTGTATCACGGTATATTCAGCCGGTAATCAATGATTCCTGGTCAGGCGATACAGTGGTTTGTAGCACGAGCGACAACCACCCCACACAAACACTGTGACCACCCGATACCCCGTCAGACATTGTAGCCACCCGATACCCATCACAGTTACTGTGGTCATCCGATACCCCATACAGAGACTCTGTGGCCATCCGATACCCCATACAGACTCTGTGATCACCTGACACTGTGATCACCCGATACCCATCCAGACAATGTGACAACCTGACACCCATCAGACACTGTGACAACCCCTCCCCTCTCTCTCCCAGACACTGCGATCACCCGATACCCATCCAGACAATGTGACAACCTGACACCCATCAGACACTGTGACAACCCCTCCCCCCTCTCTCCCAGACACTGCGATCACCCGATACCTCACACAGATACTTTGACCACGCGATACCCCATCAGACACGGTGACCACCCGATACCTCCAGACACTGTGACCACCCGATACCCCCAGACACGGTGACCACCCGATAACCCCAGACACGGTGACCACCCTATACCCCACAGACACGGTGACCAACCGATACCCCCAGATACTGAAACCACCCGATAACCCCAGACACTGTGACCGCCCGATACCCCACAGACACTGTGACCACCCGATACCCCACAGACACGGTGACCACCCGATACCCCAAGACTGTGTGACCACCATCAGACACTGAAACCGTCCGATAACCCCAGAAACGGTGACCACCCGATACCCCCACAGACACGGTGACCACCCGATACCCATCCAGACACGGTAACCACCCGATACCCCCACAGACACTGTGACCACTCGATACCCCCACAGACACGGTGACCACCCGATACCCCCACAGACACGGTGACCACCCGATACCCCCAGACACGGTGACCATCCGATACTCCCAGACACGGTGACCACACGATACCCCCACAGACACTGTGACCACCCGATACCCCCAGACATGGTGACCACCCGATACCCCCAGACACGGTGACCACCCGATACCCCACAATCACGCTGTCCACCCGATACCCCCAGACACGGTGACCGCCGGCTACCCAAAGACCCTGTGACCACCCGATACCCCCAGACACGTTGACCACCCGATACTCCACAGTCACGGTGTCCACCCGATACCCCAAGACTCTGTGACCACCCGATACCCCTCACAGACACCTTGACCACCCGATACCCCTCACAGACACCTTGACCACCCGATAACCCCCACAGACACCTTGACCACCCGATAACCCACGCAGACTTCACAGAGAGTTGTATATCATATTGTATAGAATACGGATATGCCCGAATCTTAAAAACCCGTTGGCGTTCGTCACTGTCGGAGTTTACTACTGAATATGTCACATGTTCTATCATAGTAGTGTCGGACTGGGAGCTACAACTGCGCCCACGACCGAATTTCTTCCTGTCTAAGAAAACAACAAATATATAATAGCCATAAGATGCCCACACAACCACAACGTCACCAGAAAGGATTCATGTTTATAGTGTCAAATGTGGGTGGTCAGAAAACATTCCCGGGCGAAAACAGGCCTGAAATAACTGCACACATATTACATTCTACATCTAAACGAAATATGAAACTTGGGAAATATCAAAACACCCACCGCCCCCAAATTTCGCGTTCTAGTCAGCCAGGTACACGTAGCGTATCGCTAAAACGCAGCTCGGGAGCAGGCCGTCTACCGTGGGCTAGTTCACCTGTGTCGGCCCGCTCACTTCACTCGACAGTAGCAATGAGGACAGACCGAGCGTCGTACAGGTGAAGAGCGGATTACACACACATACACATGCTGGGATATACCATGACGAACCCATGGCACTGCCTCGCCTGGGTAGGAATACTAGCAACGATTTCTCTTACAGGTGAGTTTATATATTGCAGGTGAACATCTCAGGTGGGTTACGTGAACGTTTACCTGTATTCAGTAATGGACCCCCGCAGACAGACTGTTACCCTCGTATTTCCACCTCGCCCGCCGTGCAGTTTAATTCAAAACAATCATAATTGTTCACAATACATTTTTTTTTTAATATTTATAAATATGTTATACACAATCACCCATGTTTGGTTAAAAGATACTAACAAAATAAATCCTTTATAAAAAATAATAACTCATTTTCTCTCCATAACTCATGATAAAAATGTTGTACACCCTAATTATTTGTATTGGCTAGGCGTCAATACTGAAAAATGAATCGTGGCTAAAAACCATTTCAATTAAAACGATCATTAACTGCCCAATAAATAATTTACAAACAAATGCAACATAAACCACTTTTATTTCTACACTAAGTCTGTCATATCTAACATTTATTTCCGAAAATAACGGCATATTTAAAATTTACAATGTTTCGTATTTATTGTCACGGTATTGACAATCGGCCAACAACACAGTGGGTCGCATGTTGGTTGACAGACCCTCGGATACACATGGCGTTCATTCGGTCCCCTTATCAACACAACAGCTGCAGATTGACGCGTCTCCACGTGCAGAGTGACATGGAAACAGACACATCTGGGTACATATAGCCAATTAGCTGATGGTGGATGTGATAAAGCTGCCTTCAAGGAAATGCTTATTTTAAAAAAAAGTATGATTATGACAAGCATTAGGTTGTCGGCTATATGTGATAAGCGTGATCATAGATGGATGATTTCACACTCTGAATATAGTTACTTCCGCGAACAACGCAACGTGTTGGTCAGATGCTTACATGTTTTAACGATGAAATATGACAGAAAATTATAATAACCAAGTTAAGTGGATATAACAATAATTATTACATATACCGTATGCGACGTAATAAGCGCCCAGGGCGCTCTCAAATAGAAATAGGGGGCTCTTATTAGAATATTATTTTGGTGGAAAAAAACAGAATTGAAAGATAAATTTCGTGGTTTATGCTGACGGTCTGAACTATTTATATACGACGGATATATTTTTCCAGAATTTTATTGCCCATAATTAAGGGTGCATATAACACACGAGTGCGTATTATACACGAATAAATATGTCTTGTGTACATTGATCAATCGGAAGGGATGCTAATTGGGATTGTTCACTTGCCAATATATTAGCAAATATCGCCGTGGGCGCTATTAGAGCGGAACGCTTATTACGTCGAATACGGTAATATACGGCGGAATCTTAGCACCATAGTAATCAGTCCCTAGACCAAGGCAACAAGACATGAGAATGGATACATCAGTACATTTCGTTATTATATTAATTACATGTGGGTTAAGGCACTATCCAGTGTATCGTCTCATCAGATTCCGGGTAATACGGATCTAAATAAGAAAGTACTTTGTGAGGACTATGAATCAAAATTGTTTTAAATTTTGAAATTAAAGTTTGATGCCATGTATATTAAATTTGCAACTATCAAAAAAAATAAGTTTTGAAATTCGAGTTCAGGTTGAGAGCTATTTGCAACTTTCTTGACTCATACACACTAATCGGCCATAAGTAGGAATATCCCTATAATTATATATAAGACATGCGAAGACCATTTCTGGTGTCTCCGCCGTGAAATGCTGGAATATTGCTAAAAGCAGCGTAAAACCATACTCACTCACTAGAATGATATGGCGAGTCTGGCACTTGTATCGAACTTGTTCTGGGAAATATTTGAACAAATTAGTTCGACAACAGATTCTACTCGCAAAATGTGTTCACTGGTCCTGTTTTTTTGTTTTTTAAAAAAGGCTATTATCGGACAGAAATTGTATGTCTTGAAACGGTGACTTGGTATCATTCGTCTCCAACGCAATCCCCAAATATGTTAAAGTTGATTATTCTTCCGCACACTAACCCAGTCTCCAGCTTCACCCCAAGGCACGTGTGACATCGCCATAGTTGAAATACAGAGAACTATGTCTGACAAATGGGAACCACTGGGACTGCAGTCGGTGATGTATGTGTTGTGACATACGGCGCTGCAGGCACTCGTTGTTCCCGACCCCCACTGTCATGCTGACTCTAAGTAATGGATCATAATGAATGGCCACATTCAACTGATATACAACAAGAGTTATCCTGCCCTTGGTGACGGATTTAGAGGACTGGGTGCTGTTGTGTTATTGGAAGATATTAATAAAACATTCAACCCCTACCCCCATTCTGTACACTCACTCCGCATTAACCGTGTGTACTTACACATATATAAAATATGTACGATAGGGTAGCTCAGTAGATTGTGTATCGCTTTGTCTCATCGAAGACGGTTTTATTCCTAATATGGGCATCATATTGAAGCCTTTCCCTTGCATCACGCGCATGTTAAGCAAGCAGTGAAAAGCAGACGGGGGATAATTCTATTATTCAACTCTAGTAGTCATGTAAAGTTAAACGTCGGTTTCATGTGCATATAAATCAAACAATGGCGCTCACAAGGCACAGAGCGTCTTAATGTATCTCCAATCTGTCACAATGAAAAGTCGTTCTAGTTGCTCTTCCGTCAACGTGACAACGGCTTGACAGTCGAGCATGTTCATAGCTCGTGCACCCGGTAGGGGGCGGGACGAAATGGGCTGACAGTCAACCTGCCACCTTAATCTCACATCAACTGGAACACTATTTGTATTTCTAATAACCACATTGTCAAAAAGTGTCGCGAGCTCTGTCAATGTACCGATACATATGTTAGATATGTTCTTTGTGGGACTAACACGAGTAACGTTCAGACAGTATAGGCGGCCATGTCGTTATTGTGATGCTCATCACGTCAGCGACCCTGGTTCGATTCCCCACACGGATAAATGACATGACCTTTAAAGCTCATTACTTATGACTGTCGTAGTATTATATTTGTGAAATAATGGAAAACGAATTATCTTTGGAAGCTTATAAAAAGAGCTTTGATCCTGGCCAATTCGTTCTAGCGAGTTTGATTCAAATCGTGCAAAACCCACACCGCTTTTCTGCTGAGCCAAACTTTCTGACTTCAATCAATTGAGCAAAACTGACTAACCCCTGAACATCCGGGTTAGAATAGGTCTTCAGCAACCGATGCTTATCGTTACAGGCGACTATGCTTGTCGTAAGTGGCAACAAACGGGATCGGGTGGTCAGGCTCGCTGAATTGTTGATGCATGTCATCGTATCCCAATGCTCATGATGTCGATCTCTGGATTGTGTGGTCCAGATTCGATTATTTACAGACCGCCGTCATGTAGCTGGAATATTGCTGAGTGCGGCATTAACCAACCAACAAACAAACAAAACAAACATTTCATACACTCTATACTATACTATGATATAGTGTCTTGGCCTGGATTTGAAATTGGCTAAACTTCGTACCGGTATCTTATCTTGCCAGCCGGTATTGGCACAACAAAAAATATGCTTATAATAACTTGTAGAACTATAGACACCTATGATGTAAGTATAAAAAACATTGATGAAAACGTATATTGCAAATTAACATAACCTGTTAACTCAAAACTTAAGCGAGCTACCGGCGGCGCCAAATGTACCACCAGTCCATTTAAACTGTTTATCACAAACAGCAAACGTTGTATACAAACATCAATATTTGCACATACTCTCCCCACCTCCTCAAACCCTCTTGACCGGCGTTAACCCATGTCGAGTGTGGCTTGATTAAACCTCATTAGACCGACCAGGGTAGTGCCGGGTGGGCGGAGGGTCACCGCTTATCTGTACCCTGTCAGACAAGACACCTTCTTTGTTCTCAACAAACACACATGGCTTTGTGGGTACTTTGTGTTGTCATTGATGTTGAGAGACACTTGACGTTGGCATCAGTGCACCCCTCCCCTTCCGGTCACTGTAACACCAGTGTCCGTCTCAGGCTACCTGTGTCCGTCAGCCCATAAAAAATATTAGATTTATATCACACTGTGATACCATGCCGCAATTTAACAGGGTACCCCGTTCACTGTTTACTGACTCTGAGTCGACAGTTTCTTGTTTTATTCCCTTAATGCCAAGCGCCAGGCAAGGTAACAACAAGTTTGTTTTTTGTTTATTTGTTGCTTAAACGTCGCACTCAGCAATATCACAGCTACATGACGGCGGTCTTTAAATTATGGAGTCTAGACCAGACAATCCAGTGATTGATATCATGAGCATCGATCCACGCAATTGGGATCGATGACATGCATCAACCAAGTCAGCGAGCCTGACCACCCGATCCCGTTAGTCCCCTCTTACGACAAGCATGGGATGCTGAAAACCTATTCTACCTTGGATCTTCATGGGTCCGACAAGTATCATCTTTTAACGTCTTTTGGTATGATGCGACCGGGGATCGAACCACTAGACCACGGAGGCGGTCAGGCCACCTAAGAGTTTTTACAGAAGAAAATGGACGACAGACTTGCGTCTGCGTATTTAATTCTCACAAGTTACCCACTGTACTTACTATTACAAAGTAGACACAATTTACTTTTTTAATTACTGTAAAGGCGACCTTTTGGAATAGATCCTTATACCGTTGTCAAACAACAGACTACCGGTATAAGGATCTCTACAGTAATCTTTACAGTAATTAAATAAGTTGTTATCCATAAATTGTGTCTACTTTGTCATCCACAGCTTCTAAGCTAGTTTACCAAACAATTCAGAACTTACTGTTAATCAATTACATGTAGTTTCTTTTTCATTAACTGTTTCATATATTTCAAAATGTGATTTTAAGAGCTGTGTGTCGGGATTCTGGGAGGGACAAATACTGTTCTTGTTGTGGTGTTGGAGATATGCACACCCGCTGGGTCCCCATTGTCATAGTTGTAAGATATAAGCATAGGTGCTATTTATTCGGGCCTGATTGAACTGGAAACAATACTTTTATAACGTACTCATTTTTTTCAAATTTCTAACCCTCAAAGATAACAGAAAATGAAAATCATGTCTTGTCTTCTTGCCACAGCATCAATAAAAAGATATTAATGGTTCTAGAGTCTAGCTTGTTTTATTGGTTAAGACGCTAATAAGGAACCCTTTATGTTATCTGACAGATAGACATTTATAAGTGCCCATGATAAAATCATCGCACTAAAACTAATTAGACCTATGAATACAGTTTGTGGCCGTAATAAATATATGTTGACTCAGCAGGTTCCTCTGTTCCAGTGCTGCACGGGCAACCTGTGTTTATACGTTGTACGTCAACACCCTAACATCCATATACATGATATAAACAGCCAGTGATGTAGCCTATCAGCACACTCCTTAACATTGCTGTAAAGATACGTGAGTAATCCTTATCTCCGCTGAACCTGCCGAGCACGCTGCCGACCCTCGTAACAGTTTAACAGCTCTGAGAATAAAAGTGCAACGGCCAAAGAATCTCCACAGGAAATACCGTACATGCCTATAACTCATTCCATTAGACCACTGTGACAATTCTACTTGATTAGTATCAAATTGGATAGTATATAAACTCCTACAAGAAATTTAGACCACTGTGGCAATTCTACTTGATTAGTATCAAGGTGGATAGTATATAAACTCCAGACAGAAAATCCCGTATAATTCGAGTAAGGGCTCGAATCCCGGATGGGACTCAACCCCCCAAACCACTAGAATTTGTACTTTACTAAGGACGTGTTAACCCAAATATAACCTTCGTTACATTTGACCACTCTCTAAATGGCATTGTGTTTTCACACTTGATAAGTATCAAGGCGGGTAGTATTAAACACCAGACAGGAAATGCCGCACCTCTGTGACAATACTACATGATAAGTATCAATGTGGATAGTACATAAACTCCAGACAAGTGGTATTATGAACGAAAGATATAGGCAGCTAATGACCCCCGGGTCAAATAACGCACATGTCTGTGTGACTTGGGTCCTCGTGTTGTGCGAGGTACTTCACGGGGTGACATTGAGTGTCAGTAATAAGGAGCAGGGAGCGGTTGTAACTGGGTCTGTCTGTGTGTGGCGCGGCGACGTCGTCTCCTTTGTGAGCTCAGAGGCCAGGACAGCGTAACTATATAGCAGTGATGTCCATAAACTGCTTGTAATTGTTGTTGGTCTTGGATTTCTACTAAACCTTACCAAGGGCTTATCTATCACTGGGCAAACGATTTTGGAAATTGAGAACATCTTTGAACCTTGGATCTAGAACAAACGTCGGAGGGTTTGTAATAATAACGGTTATTATTATATATGTAATAATGATATATTCCGAATAATTTCGGCAATAGTTCTATTTTAATCATTCCCGAGAAAAGGTATGCTGATAGACCGACAGCTACAGTAAAAATGTTCACCTCACAACATACTGAGCGCACCTACAAGCAAAAATGCGATATTGCTTACTTAACGTTTTACACTCTTTGAGAGTAAAACACTAAAAGGTTGATACCATTTTTATTTTTTGGCATGGTTGAATATGGCTACACAATATATCAACTTGGTGAAGTGAGCACCATTATAATCCAAAACCTCTTTTAAAGTACTGTCATGTTACACCGTTAAACTACAACCTGCAACGCCCACTTTATGTTGATCAAGTTTCAATACGCTGAGTCGATATTTAAGATGTCGACACAGTTTACAGTAGCGTAGGCGCAGCACATCGTACGGTAACACGACTACTGCGAACTGAGAAATTTCATTATCCAGCTCATTACAATAGCGTAAAAACAATCTCCGCTTCATATAGCCAACTCAGAGGATGAGAAGCTCGGAGAAAATACTACTTGCCACGCAAAACATTCCAACTGCATTACCTTAAGTCGATTACGCATTCGTTTCTTTTGTTGGATCCAACACACGTATTTTAATGAACAGGTGATGTACATCTCGCCCATCTAAATTACACATGTGTCTAGTGAGCGATGTTACAGCCAGCATATAATGCTGACGCCTCGTAAAAATACGGCATAATACTCCCGACCCGCCTACATTCTGTTACAGTTTATTCGAGAATGTTTGAGTGACTTTAATCGTGGAATAGGAATAATGTTGCACTCAGCTCGCGATACGGAAAAGTCTTCCCGACATTGTTTTGTAGACAACAAACGCTGAAACATCACCGTGGAAAAGAGTGATTTGGCATTCGCATTTGATTATCCCGTAAGTTTGATGTATTAATATCTAAATAAAGGAGTAATCTTGTTATACTTTTACTTTCATTTGTTTGTTTCATTTATTTGTTTATAAACGCACAACTTAGCAATGTTACAGCTATATGACGGCGGTCTGTAAATAATCGAGTCTGGACCAGACAATCCAGTGACTGATATCAAGAGCATCAACGCAATTGTGATACGATAACATGCATCAACCAAGTCAGCGAGTCTGGCCACCCGATCCCGTTAGTCGCCTCTAACGACAAGCACAGTCGCCTTTTACAGGGTACTTGTGACTTATCAGACAGGCTTTTAATAATTTTAACAATATTTATATTGTCTTCTTGAAAGATAGAAATAAATTACGTCTGTTGAACCTTTGCATTACATTAATAGGTTTCTACCTTGTCAGTCTGATACATTGCAATATCACGTTTATAAGAACATGTATATCGCGTGTAGATATGGGATTTATTTAGGGTAATAATAAGTACTGCTTTCAGATGATATAACAAACGCGCTTTGTGAACGGATTCTATATACAGTAAACCTCGGTTATAACGAACTCAAAGGGACTTCTAATTTTAGTTCGTTATAACCGTAGTTCGTTACAAGCATATATACAGCATAACTACAGCAAATAGTCGGGACCAAAAAGTAAGTTCGTTATATCCGTCAGTTCGTTCTAAGCGAGTTCGTTATAACCGTAGTTGACTGTAATGCCAATTAAAATAGCCGCGTTCCCATCACTATCCATCACAGCATCAATTACATCAGTCTCTCAGTCTGCACAATGTTAAGTATGTCTCGGAACGAGGAACAACTATGGTTGATGTACTCATGACAAGACATTAATATATTGTGACAGTCCCATGCATGCAGCCTTGTTGTATCCCAGTGTCCTCAACGCAGCCTCCTATGTTGCGTGTCTGCGAGGGCAGGACTTACCTCATACTGACACTCGCGATACGCATTGTATTCACCAATTAAAGTAACCCTGTTTAAAGAAGCCCACTTGAAACCAGCGATGCAAGAAAGTTGAATTATTTAGAGGAATTTCAGACGCATAACTATCATGTTTAACATTATGAATGACAAAAGACGAACAACGCAAAAAATGCTTTGTCGGGACACATATAATTAGGCCACATTTTTTTAAAATTTTCGTTTAACGGGCCCGCCGCCCCTACTGAAAAAGAGCCGGCTCACAAAAATAAAAAAAATGGTTCTAAGTTCTAATTTCACACTTAATAATTTTTTCTGACGACATCAAGCGGCTTTAGTGGTTGTCTCTTTTTAAGACTTTATATGACTTTTGTTATAGTTTATATTCACTTCTGTATGAACAAACAAAATTCTAATGTGCCCCATGAGGGGGATGGTGATAACACTGTATTCTTCTTATTTTTATTTCAACCGACCTTGTGTGGAAAAGCTGGAATAAATCCGTGAAACATAATATTTAAAAAGTGTGGCCTAATGTTTGAACACACAATATTTGATACGCCTCGGAAAGAAGTTACTGATAAGTGATCAGAACGGAACCCTTGACGAATCAGTTTATGTTTTGTTTAATATCGCACTCAACAAAATTCCAGCTAAATGACGGCGGTCTTTTAATAGAGTCTGGACCAGACAATCCAGTGATTGTTATCATGAGCATCAATGAATGCAATTGGGATCGATGACATGCTTCAACCAAGTCAGCGAGCCTGACCACCCGATCCCGTCAGTCGCCTCTTACGACAAGCATAGCCGCCTTTTACGGCAAGCATGGGTTTTTGAAGACCTATTCTACCCCGGATCTTCACGGGTACCTCCATTTAAAGTTGCCACACTATTATCCTTGGTGTAACGTTCGTAAAGGCGTTAATTCCAACTCATTCACTCAAAAATTAAAAAGAAATATTTCTTTCTCGTGTTAGTTTATGTTATTAATCAGACACCTTTCAACTGATATCTTCTAAAACGTATTGCTTTGAGGTTCGCGCTCATCAAAGCCCTTGTATCATATTCATAATCCGCTAAGCTTGTAGGTATATCGGTGACGCCATCACTCCAATACACTCGGTAAAATGTTAGCTATTAAGACGCAGCAGCTGACTGCGAAGCACGTGTGTAAATAGCACGTTAGCCACCCCGATACCCGCGGGTGGCTCTGGGTCGAAGGCTGAAACGGGAAGGGGGTGTCGCACTGCTGCTAATACCCGCTCGGTACATAACACATGACCTGTCGGTAGTTGATATGCCAGGGCTTAACCTTGTAATTACTTACTAGGCGGCCACAACACTGCGTGTATGTATGTATGTCCTGGCCACTGTGGCTGGATGCAGGTCTGGTACAATGTCTCCCTCCCCAAACCGGGGGCACCTACTTTAACAGATGGCCATAACAGATGGTATAAGTTATGTTATTTTATTCATAAAACTACTGTTTAACAGATTCTTTGTTTAGAACTGGTGTTAGTTGCAATGCATCTCGAATATCCGATTTCCCGAATGTAAGGGGGCGGTCGGGTAGCCTAGTGGTTAAAGCGTTCGCTCGTCACGCCGAAGACCCGGGTTTGATTCCCGACATGGGTACAACGTGTGAAGCCCATTTTCCTGTTTTCCCCGCCGTGATATTGCTGGGATATTACTAAAAGCGTCGTAAAACCATACTCACTCCGAATGTTAAATAGGGGTTTCTTGACAACTATTTCCAGCTGTGATAAAAACACTTGGGTCGCAAGTGAAACAATGGACCGGGGTTACCTGTATTTTTTCTGGCTTAGAATAAAATTGAAGAGCAAATTCTGTCAGCGTGCTCTAGCTTGTATACATTAGGGCGCAGTGTCCACGCATTCTCGGACAAGCGTTGACCAGTCGTGTTCCGTCCAAGCCCCCCGAGCACACATTTACGGATCAGTTTAAGAAGCCGTTTGTTCCTTTTGTCTTCACATTATACAGCCGAACTCGTTTTGCATTCTCGGTGAAAAGCCACGTGAAACTCGACCTGCTTGTTTCCCACCGACAACAAAACATGCTTCTAAAGTGACAATATCATTTTGTCGTTGAGAAAAACAACAAAGGAATAGCTGTGGAACGGTAGACACTTTCATTACTGCAAGATGGAGGGATACACGTTGTTTGTTCAACATACAAAGACCATGTGCGAGCAACACCCCAATACATACTCCACGAGCTTGATCTGTTTTCGATATCGACACAACAGAGTGCAGGGCTGGGACTGAAGGCTAGGTATGCAACACGGCGCACTAACAGGTAGTAAAACTATGCTAGAACGCTGTTTACAGGTAGTGTGGTGTACAGTTATTGAACTCTGCCAGTAGACTCATCAGTCACACCTGGACAAATACTGACCGAGGAGGGCGGGAGAAGGAAGGGAGGGAGAGAGAGAAGGGAGAGAGAGAAGGGAAGGGAGAGAGAGAGAGAGAGAGGGGGGGGGGGGGGGGGGGGGGGAGGGTTGTATGGTCAAGCGTTGGAAAATTAACTCGCCATGGCGTTGTGGGGAACATGAAAAGTAGCCTCTGTTGAAAACAAACGAGGCCCTGTTAAATGAATTCCTACTGCCCATGTCCGAATAGAACATCAATATTAAGGTTTGGCTTCAGGATGTAGGAGTTGTAGATGTAAGCATCAATAGCAGTTATTATAAAGATGCTGTGGTCTAGTCTAATGGTTAAAGCGTCCGTTCGTCATGCCGAAGACCCGGGTTCGATAGCCCACATTGGTACAATGTGTGAAGCCCATTTCGGATGTCCCCAGCCGTGGTGTTGCTATAATACTGCGTAAAACAATACTCACTCACGGTTGCATACATGTCATGATGCAAATATCTCAACATCCGCCATTGTTAAATAACCCGTAACCTGTTCTTGTATAACGGATGGCGCGCAGTATCTAAGTCACCATATGAACATACCCTTGTGTCTGGGGAGAAAAGGATAGGGGAACCACCCCCCCCTCCTCTTTGGGACTGCCAGTTCTCCACATCCACACCCACAGGATCCCGACCTCCAACACCCGCTAATCCGGCTCATCCCGCCCGTATGTTTGTTTTAGGTGAGACGTGGTGTACGCTAGGTTGACGAAGTTTATTTTTAATATGAAATATGAATACTCGTGCATTTCATGCTTTCGCGGGGTACGAATTTTCGCCTCCTTCCCGACTGACCAACACTGTATCAAGCAGAGATGCCTCGGGGGCTTCTCATTTCCACCAACGAAGGCTAGGTTAATTACTAGAGCAACACCCGTCACTGGACAATGGTCACTCTGTCACTCCACCCACACCCACCCTCCCCAGCCATGCGTGGAGCGTGTCCATCCATCACAACCCCAGGGGACATCACCTCAAGGTCATGCCAAGGTTGTGGACTTAATGACAAAGCTGCATTATATTTCATGATCATTTTCCTTGGTGAATAAACACGGGTTATATTTCAAGCAGTGAAAGAAAACATTCATCAGTGGGATACCATCATCAATTTTCGCTTTATGCTGATGTTTCACGGGATCGGTCTGGAAACATGACACCCGTCAAGCAGTCCACCGAAACATGGATCACAGTTTTCACACTCTTCAAGCTCCCTTTATGTGTCTCTATAAGCCTCCTACATCAAACGGGCGAGATTTCTTAAGCTGTTAAATGAACCGAAACGCGGACACCTATTCCCTTTGATACCCCATGGGACAGAAAAAAATGACAGTGGTTAATCTGAACGCTGATTTATCGGCTGTTGCCTCCCACGGAGAACCGTATATGCAACTACATAAGCTGTATGGCCAGGTACGTCATGTTGAGCTGAACAGTCCGCGGTCTGTCTGTTCCAGGAGGAGGTCGCGACCCTCCCCCCCCCCCCCCCCCCCCCCCCCTCCCCAATTCCCATTGACGATGTCAATCTCAGCCCTAAAGCAGGCTCCACATGCCGTGCTACAGCTGAAATATTGTTAAGAGCGACAGAGCCCTACTCTCTGCCCTGTGTCTACCGGATCCGTGAAGATTCCCGGTTAGAATAGGTCTTCAGCAACACATGCTTGCCCTAAAAGGCGACTATGCTTGTCGTAAAAAGGCGACTAACGGGATCGGGTGGTCAGGCTCGCTGACTTGGTTGATGCATGTCATCTATCGAAATTGCGTGGCTCGATGCTCATGATATTAATCACTGGATTGTCTGGTCAGACTCGATTATTTTACAGACCGCCGTCATATAGCTGGAATATTGCTGGGTGCGGCGTTAAACAACCAACCAACAACCTATGACTATCCCATCTTCCCGAGGCGAGGAAGTTAACAGTCAGACTGTATAAGTCCAGTTTCCACCCTTGACCAGCTGGGCTGGAATTTCTAGGCTCGACCGTAGCGCCACCAGTGGTTATTACGAGTTACGTGTCTTCTGTGTCCCCCCTTATTGGCCAGTCAGGTTCCACCTCTCGTATCACTTGCATTTTCTTCAAATAAAATAGCGGCGCCCAATCAAGACGATCTGCTCGATAATCAAGATCTTTAGCATCATAAAACGGATCTTATCTCGCTAAGCGCATCAAATCACTTGAGCACTTTGATTAAAAGACGTAAATTTTGAAAAAATATGTCAACGCCAAGTTGACGGTCCACATGCTCTGCAAAAACTGCAGACGACTGAAATCTGCACGACAGTCGCTATGTTGTTTAAGAAACGTTATTTCATAACGCGATTTTGATTGGATTATACATAGACTCGTTTGACCAGCCTAAATGTAACTCCAACATTCCTGCCCAATTCGGCAAGGGTGGAAACTGGACTAGTCAAACATCTTATCGAGGCAAGGGAGTTAACTATCTGAGCCCTAAAGCAGGCTCCGTATCTCACAATCAACTGCCACGCGAAGTACACGTGAAATACTGTTAGAGCGAGAGCCCTGCTCTACTCATGCTACTATGTCTGTCCAAAATAACCAGAGATTCTTTGGCAATGTGAAAACACGTCCGACACCAACATTTCATTTCACTAGTATCATTGGTATTGAACTAAACTACAATATTTAACATATGTTATATTTTGGGACTTCACTTTTTTCCGTAAAAGAACAAATTATAGTCCTTTTTGGGGTGTTGTCCCTCCTGCGATTTGAACCCACACCAATCGCCAGCACAGTCAGCGACCTGACCCCCCCGAGGTTCCCAAAAGTGAGAGTCTCAGTAAAATAATGCCGTGCGTTAACACCCCCACCCCCCCATCCCCCGACAGTTATAGCCACCGAAAGCCGCCTCAAATGCTGGCATTATCCACCATCTTGTCACCGATACAGAGGCATGTTGTTTATTACAAAAATTCATGATAACATTCAGGCCAATTACAACGAAAGTTATGCAGTTGTAATCTTTGCCGAAAGGAACGTTTCTCGCAGACATCGCGATATGCCTCTTTAACGATTCACAAAGAGATAATATCTGGCGCCATGCTTAACAATATGGCCGTTAGCCTAACACCTAGTCCGCCGCCCCAGATGCACTACATTCCCGAGATGTGAAAAGAAGCAATCTACAGTCCTTCTTCACATTGGGTCATATTTCATCGTCTTGCGCATACGGGGCACGGGTGGCCCAGTGGTCTTAGGCGCCGTGATTCGCTGTTGCGTCCCTTGGGCACGCCAGAAAACCTATGCTTGAGGGTTCGAATCCCGGTTCGCTCCGATTATGTTTCTAGGTTTCTTAGCTCCATACCCATGCTCGTGGGTTTCGCCCGAAGTGGTAAACGTCTGCGACCTGCATCACTTCGGGCTTTCCTCCCACATTAAGCTGACACGCCGTGATATAACTGGAATACTGTTAAAAGCGTTGTTAAACACAGCGCACTCACTCTTGCGCATAAACCGATGGCAATAAATAAGGGAACACAAAATGGACGGACATGTCATCAGAGAACAATTATGTACTGGAATCTTTCAACTACCCCGTGAGAATCTGCAAAGAAACTATGAGAACTGAGACCCCAAACCGCACTCCCCCCCCCCTTCCTTATGTTCCCCGCCCCACAAAGACGGTCGCACCTCCGATACTTTATCATTGACTTAAGCTCTCATACTTTTAACATAGCCTTACAACGACTGTTCCGCTGAGACGATCGCAGCTCCCATACTTTAACATAGATTTAAGGTCTCATACTTCAACATAGACTTGCGCCAGCTGTTGAGCTAAGATCACTTTGTTGAACGGGGCCTGGATAGAACGAAGACAAAGTGAAGTTTCAAACTTGGTTTCAAGCTCGCAATAAGATTTGTGAGTTGGGATTATACCTGTCATGTCGTGCTGGGTGCGTGGCTGCTGTTTCCTGGGGTAGGTTCTGTTATTTAACACCTGGATAACCTAAGCCTTTACTGAAGGGTCAGCTGTCATGCTGGGGCGGAATCCAGGCTTAATCCTCAGCACTGGTACGGGTGAAAGTGCGCCATCTTGCGGCAGTAAATACCGGACACGTGTCACATTGATGTGTCTTCATGCAGATAATCACAAGTACGTATGTTGTAAGTATAGGAACTACAACACGGTCAAGTGCTCTACCTTATTTTCCACATTGGGTTATGGTTGCTTGGTTTGTTGTTTAACGCCACACTCAGCAATATTCCAGCTACATGACGGCGGTCTTTAAATAATCGAGTCTGGACCAGACAAACCAGTGATTTATATCATGAGCATCGATCCACGCAATTGGGATCGATGACATGCTTCAACCAAGTCAGCGAGCCTGACCACCCGATCCCGTTAGTCGCCTCTTACGACAAGCATAGTCGCCTTTTACGGCAAGAATGGGTCGCTGAAGACCTATTCTGCCCCGGCTCTTCACGGGTCCCATTCGGTTATGATACGAGTAACGTATTTTGTCTTGTGAATGAGTATAGGCCTACTCCGCTTTTGGCAATAATCTGGCAAAACCATGAGAGAAGACACCAGGAATTTGTCATCCCAAGTAACCTAACAAATGATTAGTCGTATTTCTTGGGCTACTTCCTCCAGCATCTGACATTCTATTACCGTTTCTTCATTAAAGTGAACCTACCCAGCAGAGATTCAGAAATATCACACAAGACAAACACCAGGGGGTGATGAACTGTTTGTACAGTCTCCACCCAGATGCAGACAGGTCTCGGTGGCGACCAATCAGAGAACTGTATGGTCTTCAGCTATGTTACAGCACATTAAGTAGTATTTACCTAACTACTAGCAACCTTGCACGGCGGGCCCGAGGGGCTTCAAGCGAACAATGCCTCCACTGTAATTCTGCGTCAGGGTTGTGGTATGCAGCTTTTCTGAGCCCAGTGGCTGGATCAAGAACAGGCTCCATCAATGTCAGTTGACTCAGGTTTTAGCTCCTTGGGGATCACTCCATCAGAAAGACCCCCTCAGACACAACTCTGTGTTAGACAAGTGTTAGATTCAGAAAAAAATCTGAATCTGATATGCTCTTCGTTCAAGTTAATGAATATGCTAAAAAACAAATACGAGGTAGTTCTAGGCGATGTAGGTTGGAGATCGCGCTCCATTAAACACCTCAAGGATCAAAGGTCCTCTTTGTAAGATCAATGTTGGCTGGCATGACGCTATTTCCGTGTTGATTAATCGGTATCGCCTTTTGAAAACACAAACACCCCGCGGGAATTCCGTGGCAAAGCAGTGGCCATTTTACTTGCGCAGGAGTCCAATGAGACTCGGATTGGGTGGTCGCAATGCGTACGGAATAACCCTGAGACAGTATGGCGACCTGTAACAACAGTAGCGACCAACTCAGACAAGGTTAAGCGTTGACCTGGCTGAGCTAGTCTGCCATCATACCCAAACGGCGAGGATGAATGATCTTACTATCAACCATTGGACGGTATAAGTCCTGATCAAGTTTTCCACGCAGTAACCCGTGCATATCGTAAGATTCGATGATAATGGGATCACTGGTTAGGCTGTTTGACCAGGCTTATTGTGTGTGGTCGTACCCCGGCGACACGGACGTTTGCTCATGCCATCACTCACTACTTTGCCTGATCCAAGCTGTGATAAACAGGCCGTTGTTATATTTTATTTTGTTGTTGCTTAACGACATCATGAGCATCGATCCGCGCAATTGCGATACGAGTGATATCGTTTTAAATTGTTTGTGACGTAAATCAACAAACATTCACAACACCACCTTATCGATTATCCAGTGTAATTGACCTCCAATCTATACTAATACCCTGGACCCATTCGCCTCCACACTTTTGGAAGTGACGTCACAACCACCATCGCTTTTATCTACCATAAAACTCAAAACTCATAAGATGATTGGACGGATATGTTTAGCGTTGTGCGATTATAATCCGGGTCAAAACGAAGCTATGGTAGCGAATAGACCCAGGGTATTAGCGAAGCAGAATAAATTTGTAATACACTGGATAATCGAGGTCACTGCACCAGGATGCAGCGTTGATGTTTTAGTGTCATGGCTATGGTGACTGTGGTGTAAGAGCCCTTCAAATCGCAAACTACAAACAGCTGAATCGCAAGATTCAGCATCTTTCAGCGCGTTCTGAATGTTAGTCAGCACACCTGGTATCAGTACGCCTGCACAGGTGCATTTAATACTGAAAGGGACTCTTGTTGATTATTCATATTGTAATAAAGTAAAAAACCCGACCATTAACCTTGATAGAAGTGCATACATAACACAGAAACCAGACTTCACTTTATCTGATATATGCAGAATATCAACATCGTATTACGTTAAACCAACTGTGCAAGACATTGTGAAGTGGTCTTTTATCCCTGCCGCATACATTAGTCGAGTTTAATCAAATTAAACCCCAGGGGCATCAATGTCGACCGCGGCCGTCAGTTGCAGCAACAAAGTGTCTTTTTATCCAACATAAACCCGAAATAGGACTCGACTTTTGTCACTGTGTAAACTCGGGCTGTTGTGTTAGAGGATGCGTATGTACCCATTCAGTTTAATGTAAGCCTTTACAGTTTATACAATATACCGGCGCCGTCATCTGGAACAAATGATATGAGCTCAGTTTGATAAACACAGGGGATCCGTTGTGTAAATGTTGTTCCAGTCGTAAACATCTATCAGTGACAACGCGAGGGGGAATTTACAGGTTACACTGTGGTAGAGTGGCAGAGTGTTTATTTGCCTGAGGAGCTTTAACTATCGCGTAGTCAACTATGTGCAATACCTGTCAGTAAGAACAGGGGTGCTGTATATTAAGTCCACCGCCAGTACATGTCCAGAGGTAACTCAGGTGGTTCATCGATTAAATATTCTAACTTCGGTGTACAAATATTAATTCTTGATATTCCCTTTGTCTAAACAGTCGACAGCGTGGACGTTTACGAACGCACGCACGCACACACGCACGCACACACGCACGCACGCACACACGCACACAGAAAGATAGTAAGCCTAGGAACTAATACAGACTAATATATAAGTACGTATGTTGTAAGTATAGGAACTACAACACGGTCAAGTGCTCTACCTTATTTTCCACATTGGGTTATGGTTGGTTTGTTGTTTAACGCCGCACTAAGCAATATTCCAGCTATATGACGGCGGTCTGTAAATAATCGAGTCTGGACCAGACAAATAAGTGATTGATATCGTGAGCATCGATCCACGCAATTGGGATCGATTACATGCATCAACCAAGCCTGACCAACCGATCCCCTTAGACCCCTTTCACAGGCATAGTCGCCTATTACGACAAGGATGGGTTGCTGAAGAGCTATTATAAAACGGATCTTCACTGGTCACATCGTTAATGAGTTATGGTAGTAAACATGGACATGAGTCGTGTTGGTCACTGACTGACCGGTGCAAACAGGGCTACTTGTGTGACGCATGTGTGGACTGGTTTAATGTTTAATGTAGTAAGGAAAAGTATTCTTTTTTTAAACATGCAATTTGTTTTTCTTCAGAAACCAGTGTCTGATATACCGATACACAATATAAAGTACTATATAAATATATATCCTTTGATCCAACATCACTGGTAATATGTATTTGAGTTATTAACGCCTGTTTTTTTCTTTTTCAGAGGGCAATCGCTACCATGACCAGTTCGACAAGAATGTGGAAGCCTTCCTTCTCGACAACGGCTACACAGGGGGCTCTCTCGCCGCCATGAAAGATGGCCGAATCATATACGCGCAAGGCTATGGCGTCACGAACGAAGGTCACGAGGTCAAAGACACAACCTCGTTCCCAGTTTCATCCATTTCCCAGTCTTTGACAGCCGTTGCAATCCTTCAGCTTGCAGAGATAGGTGCCCTTGACCTTGAAGGAAAGGTTTTCGGTCACGGCGGATATCTCCACATGCTCAAACCCCACCGATCCGAGTCAGTTGATCCCCGGCTTCATGACATCACAGTCCGAAACCTCCTCCATCACACGGGAGGCTGGGATATGAACAAGGCTCCACTCTTTGACGTCATGCTGAATCCCTACTATCTGAAGAAGGGCCACAACGTCCCCAACATCAGCGACATCATGAACTCCCCTCCGCCTCTGTCGCACTACGACACCATTCGTTACATGATGTCGCAAAGACTGGACTTCACCCCCGGGACCAAGACCGTGTACTCCAATCTGGGCTACACCATCCTCGGTCGGATCATCGAGGAGGTTGGTGACACGAGCTACGAAGATTTTATCAAGCAGAACGTGCTTAAACCTTGCGGTATGTGGCACACGCGGCTGGGAAGCAAGGAGAAGATCGCCAAGATTGACAACAGGTCTAACAGGATTTCAAAGGACTCCAGCGACTGGCAAGACATAACCCTGTATGATGTTCTCCATCCCGCCGTCATTGACTCCGCTCTCGGCTGGTACTCCAACGTCTTCGACATGATGCGATTCCTCCGATGTATTGAGAACCATCACAGTTCGGGACTGATTAATAAGAATTCGTTGGACACGCTGGCCCGCCGACCGGAAGCAGCGCCCGTGCAGCACAGCGCTAACTGGTACGGAACAGGGTTCAGAGCCAGCATTGAAGGAACCATATGGCAGGACGGGGACAAGCATGCTAACGATGTTCTGCTCTTCCATAGCCACAAACACGAGCACGCTATCCACATGCCGGACGCTTGGGTCCTGCTCCTAGACGGTCAGAAACTAAGGCACCTGAAGCATAAGTCCCATGAACTGATGGAGTATCTCGGGACCGGCTTCTCTCACGATGAGATCATCCTCCACGACCTCTCCGACGTCCAGGTGCCAGCCACAGTGGTCAAATACAGCGTCGACGAACACCACCTCCATGCTTATGTCAACGCTTTGAAACAAGAGAGCTTTGACGTGACGTGGATCAGTGGCCACGATGCTCACCGACACACCCAGTTCACCATCATCGCCGAGAAAACCGAACATCCACACGACTACCTCGTTGAACACGGACTCACGGAAAAAAAACTCTTCTCCAGGAAGCTTGCTCTGGAAGATGAAGGTTTTAACATGACCTATCTACAAAACTACAAAAGCGCATCCCACGACCAAAAACACGCCTTCTTAGCCGTATTCCGAAAATCGGCCTATGATAAGCACACCCACATGAAGTGGGGAATCCACCATTACCCCAGGCCGTATGACAGGCTTCTTGGTCTGTACATCGAGAAAGGCTACTACCCGACGGTGCAGAGTTACATCCATCACGAAGATGAGGCTCTCCTTTCCTTCATCTTCCTGAAGCGCGACAACCAGCGTAAGGTGAACTTCAAGGAGTACCACGGTCTCAGCATCCCTCAGCTGGAGAGGATGGTGCGCTCCAACGCTAACCAGGACCGGAAGTTGGCGTACGTCGATGTGTGCATGGTGTACCGGAAGCCCCGATTCTCGGCAGTGTTCACCAACGAAAGCCCCAAACTGTGGATATTCGTACCCGAACTCAACCAAGAGTCTGCTGATAAGATTATCCAGGAAAAAGTCGCAGAGGGTTATGTTCCCAGGAAAATAGTTGGATATGCTCGGACTGATAAGAGTGTTAAATACGCCCTATACGTGGAGAAGAAGGATTAGAAGATTAATGGTTAATATCATAACTCAACCTAACTTTAGGAAAAACTACTAGTATACTGTCTTGATAACGACAGCCAAAACATGGAAATTAACGTTTTTCGATCCCTTCTGTTGAAGATGGAGTTTCTGCGAGAATTTGATGTCAAGCTTTATTCGGAGCTGACAATATCTTAAAAGAAAATTGAAAAAAATATATGCTTAAATGCTACTTGATATAACACCCATCACAAATCAAGACGTCCGATTCCTGCATATGTATTGTTAATCTGTCATGACCATGATAAACTATAGTTATGAGAAAACGTTTTTTTAAACTTATTGTGAGTAGTATATTTTATTCTTTTACTTATGACAAGACTCAATGTTTGCATTGCAAGTGCAGGTGACACGTCTCCAGCACAGTGGTGTATTTTAATTTAATTACCGGTTAACTTGTCAGTCTGACGACTGTTTTACTTTGTGTGTAAACAGGTGCGAAATATATTTCTATATTTGTTATTTTAACAGAATGGACCATTCATTACATAATGGATCTGCAGGATCACTCCTTTTAAATCACGACAGTCGCATGAAAACCAGCAGCTCAGATGGAACATTTGATACATTCCTTTACACTGACAATAGTTCCACACCAAGACATACACTAACATCCATGCAACTGCTTATGTGTAATGTTCGCTGCCTCAAGTCCTCTGGATAGCATTGACATGTTATATAGTTGTGACGAATGTATTAGCGTGTTTAGTAATTTATGTGGAAGGGGTGCCCTACTGAATACCCTTCACCCCTCATGTCTTCATTGTAAAGTGCTATGATTAATTACTGTACGTATTGTCCACGCATAAAGGGTTAAGAGTTACATCGTGGCTACCAGAATGGCATTTATGGAGCTTGTACATACTCGTCTTAATCTGTACATAATATCAATGTTGTGTATGTCCAGGTAAATGTGTGTATTAAAACTATTTTACAAAATGAGCCTTTGTGTTACATTTCACACAAAAGTTCAGCTGCACCTACATCAGTAAGACATGGCAACTGACACGAGTCAACTTGGGTGGCTCCATACTAACATGCTCAGCTGTGTTGTGAATGTTGTCACGCCGTTTACAGTAAGCCCATCCTTGACTCCACACATCGTCCCGAGGCAAGGGGGGGGGGGGGGGGGGGTTAATTGACAATAAAAGTCCAGTTTCCAACCTTGCCGAACGAGGCTGAAATTATGGAGTTATATTTAGGTTGGACTAACGAATCTGTGCATAGTCCAATCAAAATCAATGAAATCAACATCCGGTTTGTAAACTGCCGTGCAGATTTCGGTCGAATGCAGGATTTGCAAAGCATGTTTACCGGCAACTAAGTGTCAAAATATATATTTTCAAAATCGTTTCATGTTTTATTAAAGGTGCTCAAGTGATTTGATACACTGTGCGAAGTAAGACCGGTTTTATTACAGTAGGGACAATTCAGATTGATCAGATCGTCTTAACTGGACGCTGCCATTTTGTTGGAAGCAAATGCAAGTGATGTGAGATTTAGAATGTGATTGGTCAATAGGAGGGACATAACTCGTAATAGCCACTGGTGGTGCTACGATGGAACCCAGAAATTCCGGCCTAGTCCGGCAAGAGCGGCAACTGGACTTTTGTAGTCGTGACCATGCCAATGATGTGTGACTGTTCAATTACGCGTGGTGAGTGAATACTGTTGATGGAATTATGGAGTTATATTTTGGCTGGACTAACGAGCATATGCATAGTCAATAATCAAAATCGCGTTACGAACTAGACAACCGGTTCGTAAACTGCTGTGCAGATTTCGATCGATTGCAGAATTTGCAACATATTTTCCAAATCTTTTATGTTTTTAATCAAAGTGCTCTCGTGAATAATGCAGTTCGCGATGAAATACCCATTTTATTACAAAATAGATATTGATTGTCGATCAGATATCTTGGGCGACGCCATTTTGTTTGAAGCAAATGTAAGTGATATGAGAGGTGAAATCTGATTGGTATAAAAGGGACATAACTCGTAATAGCCTCTGGTGCCGCTACGATCGAACCCAGAAATTCCAGTCAAATTCGGCGAGGGTGGAAACTGGACTGCCTTGCCTCGGGAAGATGCACTTCCTACCACTGTGATTGAGAATACCACTTTTGATGGCTTCATCGAACAACTTAAATGGCATTAGTACAAAATTACGTAATTATAAACGTTTGACAGCCATTGGCGTTTTCATGCATAAAAGCGTTATCTTACTACCGATATATGTATCGTATCGCCAGGAAGTCACCATGTTCCCTGAAAACAGTACTTGCATTCACTCGCTGGAAAGGTGGCGTAATCCTCTTTCATGTCTATAGTGCCCGCGTAATGGAGGGCTGGTAGGGTAGCCTAGTGGTTAAAGCGTTGGCTCGTCACGCCGAAGACCCGGGTTCGATGTCCCACAAGGGTACAATGTGTGAAACCCATTTTCCGGAGTCCCCCACCGTGATATGGCTGGAATATTGCTAACAGCGGCGCAAAACCATACTCACTCACCCTGTACTCACTGTCACTACGACAATATTTGATGCGAATACATCCGGACTGCAAAACAAATTCACCAATGACCATGTCCATAGGCATACAACTTGTGGTTGGTTTGTTTGTTGTTTTATGCCCTACTCAGCAATATTCCAGCTATATGAAGGCGGTCTGTAAATAATCGAGTCTGAACCAGACTATTCAGTGATTGATATCATGAGCGTCGAACCACGCAATTTGGATCGATGACATGCATCAACCAAGTCAGCGAGCCTGATAACCCGAGCCTGACCACCCGATCCCGTTAGTCGCCTCTTACGACAAGCACAGTCGCTACAACTTGTGGAAAGGTGTTGGGAACCATATCGCAATCTCATTAAAATCAGATCTTAGTTCTCGCTATGATAAACAGCGAGAACCTAGATCTGATTTTAATCAGATTGAACCATATCGCAGCCTTGAGCTGAGTAATATTATAAATTTTACTCCGACAGTCCTACGCATATTATACCGAGTATAATACTTCCAACAAACACCTGCAAACAAATTCAGATGATGAAAGCTGCAATGGACGTCATATATCATGCGACTGAATGATAAATACAACCAAAGGAAATATTAATACACCATGTACAATTTTGTCATCCGTGAAGATCCGGGTCAGAAAGGCAACCCATGCTTGAGGTAAGAGGCGACTAACGGCATCGGGTGGTCAGGCTCACTGACTTGGTAGATGCATGTCATCGTATCCCACATGCGTAGATCGATGCTCACGATGTCAATCACTGGACTGTCTGGTCCAGAATCGATTATTTACAGACCGTCGTTATATAGCAGAAATTGCAACAACAAACAAACATTTTTGCCATGTACTTAGTTGGCACTGATGCACAAAAAATAATTAGTGGTCGATCACCTTCTATACTGGTTTTGTTTTTTAACAGCAATGGTCAATCAGATCTCATCCACACGTCACTAGATTGGTGATAATGAAATAGCATACTGTTACCTGAGTTTCAAACACTTTTATAAAAGTAAAATTTGTTTTTCTTTCATATTCATGAGAATATACATGGTTCCGTTTATCGCCAATTTGATGCGGGTCCTTTTACACATGTTTAAGACTGACTACCTTCTTATAAAACGTACAGTTGTAGTCAATGTAGCAGATAACTACAGTGTGGGCACATGCACAGGACGCAGTAACTAGCTGCTAGAAACGTAGACAAGAATCACTGTCGACTGTAATGGAAAATACTCACGTCTGAGTGAGTGAGTTGGGTTTAACGCCGCTTTTAAAAGTATTCCAGTTATAGCACGGCGTGTCAGCTTAATGTGGGGGGAAAGCCTGAAGTGATGCAGGTCTCAGACGTTTACCACTTCGGGGAAACCCACGAGCACGGGTACGGGGCTGACAAACCTAGAAACATAATCGGGGTGAACCGGGGTTCGAACCCACAATCATAGGTTTCTGGCGTGTCCAGGGGACGCAACTCTGCACAGCGAATCGCGGCGCCTTAGACGACTGGGCCACCCGTGCCCCCTACTCACGTCTGAAATAACACGATGAAAATATACGCAATAAAGGTACACGCAGCAAGGGACAACATGGTGAGCACATCAGGGGTTGATCATAAAACATGCGCGGATCCATTTCGAATTTGCTTAGATGATTGGTTACACTAACTGTAACCTATTGCCGTCTAAGTTGATCTAAGGATAGCATTTAAACGGACTAGCGTCCAAAACAAACCAGCTGATTTAGACATAACGGCCCACCTGTCAAGTTGAAATGGACCAGTGAATTATCTGACTGAAATACGTAAAATTATTTTTTGGCTTCGTATTCATTATATGTTCATTATCCTTTTAATTTAAATGATATAAAATTTAAGAATTGGCTTCCGTAAGAAGTGTGCTGAAATAAATAAATAAATAAATAAATAAATAAATTCACAGTCTGCTTGTTTAATCATCAGCACACACACAAAAAACTGTGCAATAAGTTCAGCGCAATAATGCATTCTATTATCAACAAGTCAAGAAACAGTAGTCCGTTTGTGGACATGGCCTATTTCGGTTTAAACAAAATTGCTTGGTTAGCCAATTGTATGGCACGGAATCACTTGTAATTCATTCATAAATACATAAACAGACATGACCTTTGTATATGTTCGCACACACTTTTACATACACACTCGTAATTTTACACTCAAAACAATTACTGTAAATCGCAGAGATGCTTCGTAGGAAAATTGATTAAGTATATTATTACTTCTTTGTGCACTGTCATTGTTCCAAAAACCTCTACGACCACTGACTTCATGGCATGTGTGCTACTTCTCATCTGTCCCCGAACTACAGCCACCACTGTAATCTACCCATCGGCAATCAATTAATAAATAAAAACCAATTATACCAACTGAATTGGGAGATAAAAATTACCATGTCCACTTGCGAGCTTTTAAGGTGTTATCTATTAATATTGATAATCAAAGCGGTAGAGGATTCTCTTTACTTCAATTATTTATTCTTGGGGAGTGTTGGTAAGAGACAGAATATTAAAAATCAAGTAAAACCATCCCTAATTGATCGGTCGTTTATAAGAGAGAAAACAGTAGAAGTTTCACGTATTGTAATCCGGTAAGCACTCTTAGCTCTGACAAAATAATCAAGAACTTTAATTGTATATATGACTGGAGGCATGTTCTTTGGTTTCAGTTTTATTCTACACTGGTCCGTTTTGAACAGAGATATGGGCCGTTATGACGATTCAGTTGGCCTGTTTTGAGCACTGGTCCGTTTCCAGTGGAACCGGACCATCTGCGCGCGACCTCAGTCAGTTCGATGACCAAGGTTAACGGAGTTGCTTCCCCTGTACGCAGGCAGGAAAAACATCTCGCTTGATCTCAGGACAAAGTAGTAGTTTCACAGCATATGACAGTAACATTGCACTTTTCAACATCTAAACTTCTGAATATCACTTCAAGAACTATTCGATACAACCGCAGAATTCAAAACGGCAGTACGCAGTGTCGTCATAACACCAGAAAAGATATCTAGGCTAACGAGTAACTTCTGTAGTGTCCGTGTGTGACTACATTTAACATTACACACAAAGCAACTTACCTAAAACGCCGTTCTGCCTTGTGAAGAAGTGTTTCGTCCTCTGTTGCAAACCAAATCCCAAACGGTACCTCCAGTGGAATATGTGGTGAAAACCGAAACACTTTGAATCTATACGCTATCAACAAGCACACGTGTTTTACTTCCGGAAATGTCGCCGGGGAGTAATCATTGTTTTATATTAATTCCTTACGTCAAGTGGATAAGATGACATATTGCGTTCATATTTACAAGAAATATCTTCATGGACAACATGTAACATTCTAAATAACTAACTTGTTTCATATATTTAAGAAAGGTTGAGCATTTGTCCCTGTGTAGAAACTATTACAACACAAAACAAGGATAGCTCAGTTCGTCCTTGACAGTGGCGGATCTGGCGCATTATTTTGATTTTCTTTCTGTGTAGATGCGATAAGATCGGAATGGCGGAGGGTAACTATTTCTCCCTGGACGATATATTGGCAACGCAGGAAAAAATGCCCTGTAAACTTGTAATGCCTATTTACCGTTTAGGTAAGTATACTTTGAATCGTACCGTGAACAAATGTTTACCTGGTATTCGGAACCTCACGGGTGTGTTTGTGTTCAGGTTTCAATGATTCACGGATATTGTTATCATGATTATTGATTAATTATTGTGTTCATGTTGAAGGGCCATAGGGACATACATGCATTTAATATGCGGGGCACGGAACAGCTACTGATATAGGCCTTGTAATCGACAGATGAAAACACTATGAAAGGCCTATTTGACTGCCAGACCGCCATTTATGATTTACTGATGTAATGGTTCAGTATGTTCATTAAGAAACTTTGCTAGACTTGAGCCAGGGAGACAAATGTAGTAGCAAACACTGAATGTTCTGTCATTCATTTAATAATAGTTACCACATTTACATGTTTTTCGTTGCAGGGTATTTGGATCCAAGCTCTGAAGGCGATAATCTTCCAGCTGACACAAAAATGGAACTTCCTTTTTGGATGGCAAGAGCACTGTGTAGTCGTAAACGACACATTGTTAGTGTGGAAATGCCCAAACAATATCGTGAAGGTTATCGAGAGATCTTATCTGCAGATGCCAGTGTTGTGGACCTACACAAGTTGGGACCCTTCTTCTACAGCTTTGGTTCACAACTCCTAAACTTCGAGCATCCAGAGGGAACTGATATTGCCAAGTGTTTATTGAAGGTGAGATATATTATACATGTGAGGGTCTGTGTATATTATCATGATTATAATGCCAGGAAATACTAGAAGTGAGAAATCATACATAAACATGATGAATATTATGGTTTTCATTTGGCATTAGTACATGTGGAATAAAATGTAGCGGCCATAGAAAGTCCAAGTCCTGTAATGGGATTCAAACCACAGACCAGATATGTGAGGTCTGACCTCTTGTCCACATGATTAAGAGATCAACAGGTAAGGATGTATTTTGTGGGATGACACATGAATGAGTGAGTGAAGTGAATACATATAATGTAATGTACGAGTAATGAAGTGAAAAGTGGGCCAACTTGCATGACTAGTGGTTTACGTCATGAAAAGTTCTGAGTAGTCGGAATCTGGTGACACAATCAGCCAGATCATACATTAAATCCTCCCCATGTGTCAGGAAGCTCATGACAAACATGGGGTGCTGGGGACCTAGCCTTTAGCAGATTCATGGACCGAAAATAGCCTTGATTGGCAGTGATAGACCAAACAAATTCTTCATTAAAACAATTAAATTATTAATGCAAGAAAACATTGAAATAGGGAACATAACCATACATGTAATATTTCTCCTGCTAGCATGGTAAACCTGATAAATGTGATGAATATGATAAAAGCTTTTAGCATAGTTTCCACAAAAATACTTATGAATCATCGCACACAATCTGTGCTGTAAAATTTATGTTTTATTAACGAAAATGTTTACAGACCTCATACTCATGATAATCCTCCAAGGATATCACATCCCAAATGAAAAACTATTTGGACACTTGTCCAACTGTAGAGTTTATATTATTTTTTATTAGAAACAAGGATTACATTTTCAATCATGATACCTGTTCCAGTCTGTACTGAGGCAATTTAACATGTTTGAGACTTCATTCTGACAAGTTAAGTAACAGATTTTATTTGATGATTGATAAGTTTTATATGTTTTAATCATTAACAAATTGATTATAACCATTGATTGATTATGTGATGCCTTTCACTTCTCGAACCCAGTGAGACCATGGTCACGTGGTAGAGCGTCTGTCTGGAGAGTGGAATGTCGGGAGATCGGTCTGGACTAGTACAAGCAGCCACACACTTATGCATGCTTGTTGCTATATAAGTGCAATAATCTAGGACGTGATGTTAAACCCCATTTCACCTCACCTCACTTCAAAACCAGTGAAGAGAAGTCTTTGATAATCATAACAAGGGCAATTTGAAATTTTTCTGTATTGATTTTGTAATTTTCATTATGTTTTTTCAGACTTTCCAGTCTCGATTCCGTAAAATAATGGATTCTTCCCAGAATGCCTTGAACGAAGACAATTCTCAATTGACCGAGCGACTGGACGAGACAGAGAAAGTTTTGTTTTGTGCTGGGCAGAAGGGACTGAACGATTTCCTCCGATGGGAGAAGAGAGAAACGGAGAAACTGGTTACATCGGCCATGGTTCAAAATCATCGAAAGAGGAAGCGAGCTATCATGGAGAGATCCTAACATGAGATCAATATGAGAATCTCAGATGCCCAGAACTTGTCTCCATCCTGCCCTGTGTCAATCATGGCGGCACAATATAGCCAGGAGATCTTTTGAAAAGGCTTGTCATCACCAAAATGATAAATGTCTTGTTTACTGTCAAACACTGTTCCCTGTGTCACGTCTATAGTGCCTGTGGGTTAAAACGATACAGCAAGGTTACAATACATCATGTACAGGGGCGGTCGGGTAGCCTAGTGGTTAAAGCGTTCGCTCGTGAAGGTTCGATTCCCGACATGGGTACAATGTGTGAAGCCCATTTCTGGTGTCCCCCGCCGTGATGTTGCTGGAATATTGCAAAAAGCGGCGTAAAACCATACTCACTCACATCATGTACATAGGTCACAATACGATATTTATCATGATACACATATTTATATCAAATCACATGGAAACATCTTTGCTATAAATATTTCAGAGCTGGTTCCAAAGGAAAATCTAGCAGTTGACACATGTTCGTAGCTGCTATTTTTAGTAGTGAACTTGAAAAGCTAATAACAAAATATTTTGCAATATTTGGCTGACAAAAACGCAGGGGTCAATAAACGAGTAGTAAGTAATTTATTTTGTGTAACGCGTATCGAAACAGAACAAATTGTATTGTGTAGCGTATCATCATATCAAAACTCACGATGCACTGTTACACCGACATATTGTTTCAATGCTAAGGGTGTTTGGTGGAACAAAAAATAGAGAAATAGGCGTACAATTTCTTCTTGTTTATGTAGGGTTCGTTGATAGTTGAAAGGCATACTATTTTGTTTTTCTATAGAATTAGTGGACTCTTCTCTGCCTTGCTGACAGAGCAGTGCAGATGCTCCATTGTCAAACACCAGGTCAGTGCCCTGGTTTCCATGTAAACATGGTAGATCAATAATATGTATATATACCAGGGAGGACTGTACATGATATAGTTGACAACATGTACAAGACGGCTGTTAGAATAACCAGCAACTCAAGATGATTTTGTGCTTTTAAGAATCTTCACAAAATAAATTTGTCTGAAGAACATAACATTGCAGGTGTGGTGAGATGCAGCATTGGGTTCAGCCATTACACATTGTTTTATTGTCCGTGTAAATGAAATAAAACCCTGCTGAAATCAAGGATAAGGATTTACTCTATTTACATTTGAGCTGTCAGTAAATAAAGGTGTGTGTCAGTAATCATGATATGTGACCAACCATGAGATAAGTGGACCTTATGGGTGAGGGGCGGTCGGGTAGCCTAGTGGTTAAAGCGTTCTCTCGTCACAGCGAACACCCGGGTTTGATTCCGGACATGGTACATTTTGTTGATCTACTATGTTTACATGCACACCAGGGACGGTCGGATGGCCTAGTGGTTAAAGCGTTTGCTCGTCCCGCCAAACACCCAGGTTTGATTCCTGACATGGGTACAATGTGTGAAGCCCATTTCTGGTGTCCCCGCTGTGATATTGCTGGAATATTGCTCAAAGGGGCATAAAACCATTCTCACTCGCTCACCTTATGGGTGAAAAATCACTTTTCAACTTTTCATTATATTTTAAAACTGCAGTATTCAGGAAGACAAATCACAAGCTTCAATTCATATTTATTACAGAGATACATGGCATCAAATGTTTGGACTCGTTTTCTGCAAAGTCCCATTTTCAGACTTATAACTGTTTATGTATTAATTGCAGTGTTTAGATATAATGTCAGATTAATTGAACCTAGATATGTATGCTGAAATGTTTTGAAGTAATGTTTTTATAACATTATGAAATAACGGGAGAAAAATAAGATATTATGGTAGTCCCAACACGGAAGTGAATTGATGTCAAAAGTCTTTCTATACGACGTCACAGCACAATTGTATCCTAGCACCCATTGGGTCTTATTTCTCCTGGAGGGTCACATATATATAGTCCATAATGAGTGATGAAGAAACATTACATGTGTTGATACCATGAATGACTTCCAGCTGGCGACCCGTGAAGATCTGTAGTAGAATAGGTCTTCAGCAACCTATGCTTGTCGTAAGAGGCGATTAACGGGATCGGTGGTCAGGCTTGCCATCTTGGTTGATGCATGTCATCATATTCCAACTGCGCAAATCGATGCTCATGATGTCAATTACTTACAGATTGGTCCAGACAGGCCTCAAAGTTTAAATTTTTACCAAGTAGCCATATGGAAACAAGTATTTTTTTCCAGGTAGGCAGTGGTAAAATTGAGAAGTCAAGCCAATAGTGTAGGTGGATAAAAGCATTTGAAATTGGCTTTGATCAAATACTATTATTGTATATTAGTGGAAACTACTTGGGTTTTGTTTTTTGTGACTCGAACAATGATGTAATTTATGTTAGTAGATTATATAGGTATATCCTAGCTTATCCAATAAACTATCAACGAAAATAAAATACTAATTACATTAATTTTTATGTATTTCGGTTTGGGAGGAATTATTTGCGAGTACAATTAGTAGCAGACATGTTCATTTTTGTGTCTAAATATGTGTAGCAATAGAATTAAGTCGCCACAAGATATTTTTCAAGGTAGTCATTTGGCTACCTCTGAATTTTAGACAGTAGACAAATTGAAATTTAGGTTGCATTGGCGACAGTTTTAGTCACAACTTTGAGGCCTGGCAGACTCGATTATTTACAGACCGCAGTCATATAGCTGGAATATTGATGAGTGTGGTGTTAAACAACAAACAAACAAACAAAACATCCAGCTGGTGACCTGTAAGATAGGACCAGTGGTAATGTTACCCAACAAGTAACCAGGTGAGCTACCTGGTTAGCACCTGTATCCGACTCTCACAAGTGGAACTGTCGTAGTGGCGAACCCTATGTATGGAGGGTACATGTGTAAGTTAATCATCCGCGAATTGTATTTACTTGTTGAAAGTATGTAATTATTAATAAATATTGAAACCTATTTCATTTTGTTTATGTTTTTATTGTTCTTGTTCACATTTACAAGTGTAGGCATATTGTTTATCTCAGAAATATACTTGCAGAAAAAAGTACCTGTGCTTCATATAAAGTAAAGTAAATATTATATTATTGAAAATAATAACATAATATTTGGTCATTCATTGACCAAAATTATACTTGGTATCAGGGGACATAGCTTCACGCTCTGAAAGAGGAGTGGTGTAACAACTCAATGAACAATGTCAATATCGGGTGTGACCGCCGTTTGTGGTAATACAGGCGAGGCTGTGTCGGTGCATTGAGGACACCAGATGGTTAAAAACAGCCTTGGGGATGTTCCAAAGGTCAAGATTGGCCTCAAATGAGCTACCTATGGTGGTGCACTGAGCTGTCTGGTTTTGGTCCTGTCGTTGGCGTTGTTACATCCTATCCCATACTTGTTCTATGGGGGAGGGGTCTTGAGAAACAGCGTCCCTTCGCAGTACAGCAATGTTATGCAGCCTCTAAAAGTCTGTTAGAACATGTGCAACATGTGGGCAGGCAATATCCTTCTACATTAGACGTTACATACCTCCATTTGCACAAGAGGTACAACATGATCTTGAACTATGTCGTACTGGTAGCTTACACCTTTCAAATTACCATTAACAATGATGACGTGTTCTCCCATGAGTTCTGATCCCACCCCATACCATTACAATTCCACAGTCTAACTTATGACGTTAAGTAACAAGCGTCACTAAAACGTTCTCCTGGGCGCTAAAACGTTCTTGCACAACGAAGAACATATCCCTGTAGTATTGATCGGTATCAACCGGATGTGTTTTGCCTCTGGATGGCTTTTGGAACTGGCAAACAATTAAGATATTTGGCTGTTCTCGTCCAGCTTTAAATGCAGTTATAAGCTGTGACCTGACATCTTTTTTGTGTGGAGAAGGAAAAAGAAGCATGGGATGTGTATGATGAAGCAACAGTTTTTCAATTCGATTGGTGATGTACCAGCTGATCAGGATGTAGTGAACATAATGAAAGTCATTGAGCATAATGTTGTCTGAATGTTTGAAAGGGCCAGTATCTGTTCGTTTGTTGTTAAACGCCGCACTCGGCAATATTCCAGCTATATGACGGTGGTCTGTAAATAATCTAGTCTGGACCAGACAATCCAGTGACTGACACCATGATCATCGATCCACGCAATTGGGATACGGTGACAGGCCAGTATCTGTACAGGAGTAGATGAGGCACGAAGGGAATTATTCACTAAGGAAGGTAGATCCACTGATTCCATTCCTCCTACATCAGCTGCTTTGTACCAACATGTCAAACAGCTGCACTTCATGCTGGCCACTGATGGGAGTGAGTCTAGAGACCTCCCTCCGCCACCAGAGTCAGGATGGGCAAGATCAGTAGCATGAACCTTTGTGGGCTACTCTACCACAAGCTTGTAAGTCATGCCAAGAGCTTCTGAGATGTAGTTGTAAGCCTCAGAAGGGGAACAGAGCAAGGTGTGAAAGGCACAGTTGATTTGTACACCACTTCACAAATGTGGTGGCAACTTTGATCCCATTTCATAGTCATGAGCCAATCAAAACATAAGCCATGTACGGGAAATTTCAATGAATACAAATGATCTTTAAATATTCTGTTGTTGGCAATATGAGTATAAAACATAGGTATAGTTAATTAAGACTGCGGTTGACAGGGGCATGAAAACGCTGCAGGTTGTTGTTTGTCCTAGGTCCTTCTGACAAACTTGACAGGAGTCTGATCTCTAGGTGGGTGGCAGTGGTCTGAGACATATTTAAGGAAGTCTCCAACAGTGGAACATTTTCCACGGCAGATCTTGATGATACATCTCCCGTGTATGGTCTGTCCTCTGGTTCAATTCTAAGAGAAAGTGAACCCATCAAGGAATACATGTGGGGTTCCTCTCTGGGACTCTATGTACTCAACTCTGCGTATACCAGCCATGGTGGTGATACCTCACTGACTGTTGTTGCATTAAGTGTTTAAGAGGTCGCCTTCTGTCTGAGCAATTTCGGCTGATCTGTCTCTCTTTGGGACTCGTGTGTAAGTAGGGTACACATATCTATTGTGAGTTTGGTATTCACATAATTTCTGTTTTTGTATTGATATGATTTCTATTTTCTTATATTTATATAATTTCATTTTTATCCTTGGCTGTTCTGTTTATATACGTTCGAGTAGCTGTCCATCGCTCAGAAATAGAGCTAGTTTGGCCTTCACTATTGCATCTCTTGGCTTTAGGAGATCTATGACAGACAGCGGATCAGACTGCAATTCTTGTTTTAACCTAGCCCGGGCTGGGGCTGGGTTTTGACATTCTAGTAACAAGTAAGCAATGGATTCAGGTTGATTGGAAGATGAACAAACCTTGTCATAGTGCTTTTCGTGACCGAGTCTGAGGCCTGAGATGGCAATTTCAATTTGCCTTTCATTTGTGTATGAGTTTGGCTTTTGTCGGATCTTGGGTTGAATTTTGTATAGCCATCTGCCGATCTTACTTGCGTCCCATTGGGCTTGCCATCTTTCTGCCATAGAGTCTTTGATTTTGCTTTTTATCTCTAGTTTACTAAAGGGAATAGACTGTATATCAGCTTTGTCTAGAGCAAGCATCGCAAGTGAGTCTGATTTTCATTTCCATGAATATCTATGTGAGAGGGAATCCAACACAGCTCCACCTGTTTCCCTTGGTCTGATAGTTTTGTATATTCGTATAGAACATTGTTGACTGTGTTTGGCCTGGAGTTATTCTGCCACTGATGGCTTGAAGCGCACTAGGCGAGTCTGATAGGACAACGGCCTTTGCTTTCGGAAGCTCCGGTATGAGTTTGAGTGCATGATGAATTGCCTCCAGTTCAGCCGTGAATACTGACTGACTGGCAGGCGAACCGAATGTGCTTGGTGTTTAGAGCTGTGGATATTGATGTTGATAGGATTCTTGGATCCACCATATATGGGCCCAGCTGTCCCAGTTAGTTTGAATTTTAGTGATAGCTACTGATCGTGGTAGAGTCGTGTTTCCTTTTTTTCGTGACTTCTGATAATAAAGAAGTGTCACCTTTGGGAGTATTTAAAGTCCAGGGAGGGTGTAACCCTTTATATATATTGACTTTCTGGAGGCTGAATATCATCACAATTGTGACTTCGGATCAGTTTACGTACTAATATTCCAGATGGTTTTAGTGAGGGATTTTCTCGAGCTAGGGCTTCATCTCGAGTGTTTTTGTCTTGCCATATCTTTTTAACCAAAGGGTTTGATGTTCGTCCCCAGAACGATAATATTGCCTCAGTATAATATCTTCTTAGTTTCAATGGGAGTTCCCCCGTTTCTTCTTTTAGTGCTTCTAGTGAGGTGCCTGTTGCTGCGCCTGTGGCCAGCATTACGGCTTTGTATTGTATTCTGTCTAGGCGGCTCAAGACAGTATTTGATGCTGAGTGAAAGGCCTCACAACCATAGTCAATTTTTGATCTGATAAGTGATTTGTAGAGGTCCAGCTTAGTGTCCCTCGATGTGCCTTTTTCACATCTGTTTTCCACATATTCTATATGTTTGCGCCAAATGAGGTGTTGATCAAGGATCACCCCAAGAAATATTGCGGATTTTTCAAATTTGATTGGTTTGCTTTTTATGGAGACACGGGGTATCATAGCATCTTTCCCCCGGCGTTTGAATAGAACTCCAACAGTTTTTTTACTTAAAAGGGCGAATCTCCATTTATTGCACCATGGATCTACTCCATCCACGGCTGACTGGAGTTTTTTCTGATTTGTGAAATATCTCTATGCTTTACCCATATTGCTCCGTCATCAGCGAATTTAGAAGTTTGGGTTGGAGAGTGACATGATCAAAACATCATTGATCAAGATCTTAAACAGGGTTGGGCTGATAATGCTGCCTTGTGGCGTGCCATTGTCCAGTGCCTTAGGATCAGATCGATTGTTCCCTATTTTAACTGATAGCTATGAAGTTTGCCATGTTCCCTTCTGCTCCATTTTGTGCTTGCTTTGTGAGGAGTCCATCATGCCATTCCATATTGAAGGCTTTGCTGAAGTCCAGAAATACTGCGGCTGGGTATTGTCTGTTTAATTGAGCATTTGTATTTCATTTTCCAGTCTTAGAATATTATCTTGACACGAGTGTCCCTTCCGGAAGCCACTTTGGTCAGGTTTGATGTGTTTGCCAGTTTCAAGGTGATGCATGAGCCTTTTCGTAACCATGGCTTCCATAGCTTTGCACATGTTTGAGGTGAATAAGATTAGTCGATAAGAGTTTGGGAGGGCTTCGTCTTTCCCTTGCTTTAGAAGCGAGATAACTACAGCATGTTTCCATGCTTTTGGGGGTTCTCCTTTGGACCATATCGTGTTACACAACTCAGTGAGTAAGCTTTTGGTTTGATCAGGTCGGTTTTTCAATATCTCGTAACTGGTTGTGTCAAGATCAAGTGCTGTGCCTTTTCTATGTTGTATCGCATCATCAAACTCCACTCCATCAACACTCACAGTAAATGGTATATTGTATACCAGATGCTTGCTTTGCATCTGTTTTGATATCTTAAGCATAAGCATTTTTTCCTGTTTGAATTATTTGCTGCTATTTGTGTTGCTGCTGACAGATGAGAAGTGCTCGGCTAGAATGGCTTTAGTGAGGGATTTTTTCGAGCTAGGGCTTCATCTGGAGTGTTGTTGTCTTGCCATATCTTTTTAACCAAAGGGTTTGATGTTCGTCCCCAGAACGATAATATTGCCTCAGTATAATATCTTCTTAGTTTCAATGGGAGTTCCCCCGTTTCTACTTTTAGTGCTTCTAATGAGGTGCTCGTTGCTGCGCCTGTGGCCAGCATTACGGCTTTGTATTGTATTCTGTCTGTCAGACAGTATTTGATGCTGAGTGAAAGGCCTCACAACCATTGTCAATTTTTGATCTGATAAGTGATTTGTAGAGGTCCAGCTTAGTGTCCCTCGATGTGCCCCAAAGTGTGCCTGACATTGCAATACGTTCAGGTCTTTTTCACATCTGTTTTCCACATATTCAATATGTTTGCGCCAAGTGAGGTGTTGATCAAGGAACACCCCAAGAAATATTGCGGATTTTTCAAATTTGATTGGTTTGCCTTTTATGGAGATACAGGGTATCATAGCATCTTTCCCCCGGCGTTTGAATAGAACTCCAACAGTTTTTTTACTTGAAAGGGTGAATCCCCATTTATTGCACCATGGATCTACTCCATCCACGGCTGAACAATTTCTTTTCTCTTCTATTTCTTCCTTAGTATGTTCCCATGAAAACAGCATGTTTAATTTTGTAAATACCTTTGACCGAGACTCGGTAAAGACCATAGAGTTTCTGGACAAATGGGTTTCCAGAATTAAAATGGGACGTGTTCTTAGTATTTCATATTAAACACTTTACGTAAGCTGACAATGTGCGATCACAACTAAGAAGTTGGCTATATATTTCACAGGGATGTATATAAAAAGACAGATCTAGCCTAAAGGGTAAGATGTGATACAATGTTTGAATTTCTTATCAATATGGAAGGTTTTGTCGCTTTTATGAAATGCTTCTGGGACAAAATTAATGTTTGCCAATTCATATTGTATTTGATCAACGATACAGGGGATTGATAGGAAATAAACAGAATGTCTTGGGTATCTAAAGGCAATGAATGCTACCATACGGAACAGCAGAAAGACAGCGTGGCCTAACAGCATCACATAAAGATAACATATTTTTCTAGATAATTTGAATGTCAAGGAGGCAATTTTTATCTCCTTTATACTATACTGGTTATACATTTCTTGTTCTAATTTCTGATCAAAAGTCCGTCTAATATTCCAGAGCGTCTTCGTTTAGTGGTAGTGCGTCCGCACAGAGAACGAAAGGTCCGTGGTTCTATCCCCAGTCTAATATTTCAGAGCGTCTTCATGGTCTGGTGGTAGAGCGTCCCCGCAGCGAGCGAAAAGCCTGTGGTTCGATTCCCAGTCGCGCCATACGAAAAGACGTTGAAATATGCAACTTATTGTTACGCTACCTGGGGCTCGGCAGTAAGTGGCTAAAACAAGGACTGTTGGCTCCGAATCAGTATGCTGTGTCTGAGTTGGGTATTCATGTTATACTGTAGCATGGTATCTCAATGGGCATAAGATCGGCATTAGTCCGGACTAGAAAACGCAGCCATACACACGTGCATGCACGTCGCTATATAAGTGCAATAATAATAATCAATAATCTTCAAAGAGATGTAATCACAATTATACCTCACCTCATCTCTAATATTTTCAAACCTAAAACATACATGTCCTACATAATATAATAGCTGGGAGTTGCACCCAACACGTCAGCTTAAAATACTTTGTTTGCGAGCACGTTTTACAAAAACTAGTAAATGTATGTTGGTAACTAATTATATTATACGAAACCTTGACTTATTGACGGTCTGTATGAATATCATTGTTTCCCATGACATTTTTCCTTTCTTTATTTCAAATGTCACACGTGTGTGTCGAGGAAACGCAGTGCACAACACAGTATTTCCAGTGATAACGAAGTCCAAAGTCCAACAAGTTTATATCAGGCCTTTTGAACACTGTCCCTTGACTCGTTACCCAACCTCACTGCATCAGGTAGGTCTGACTTGTCTGTCACCAGGTATGTGTGAACCTCAGTACAACTGTGTACGAGTAACATCACAATGGTTCATCTAACAACACAGTCATCTCCAGACAGGTTCTTATAAACTTATTAAATGTAACATTTTGGCAAACCAGATTATTTCAAAGATCAACATTCACTATTTCCTCCAATCGACCACTTTACTTCAATACTGAGATCGATCCCGAGGTATGTGTATGTATATATCACGTGTGTCTGTTACAGTTATTACTGACATGATTCCTGACAAATGCTTCTGTAACCAATATGGGAAAATACTTCTTTATAACCATATTATTCTCTGGTCTGATAAATTAGTCCGAAATTAACGCCTCCTACTTTCGATATGCTAATGAGTGGGAGTCGCCGCAAACTTGCTCACGTGAACGGATATTCGTTCACAGGCGAATGTGTGAGCACAACAGAGGTTTTTATTGTTTCTTATTTATAGACGGGACAAAAGATAGATACCACAACTACAGTCGGCCTTAGTGTCGCTGTCACGTGTTTAAGAGTGTTAAGCTGCGATTGAGGGTAAGAAGTGTATTTTTCAACAGCCTGGTACATTTTTTGTAGGTAAAATGGCGACCTCCCAGAAGTTAACAGAACACTTCCTGACATGCACGATATGTACAGAGGTGTTTGACAAGCCCTGTACACTTGTATGTAATCACACCTTCTGTCGGAAATGTGTCGTCACCTACACCAAAACCAGACCAGAAGCCATCAGTGCCAAGTCTCTCCTGTGTCCACTCTGCAGGAAGATGACGAAAGTGTCTGCCCCTGAGAGACCAGTGGAGGAGTGGGCAGATGACGTCAAACCTATCTTTGTCATCCAGGGACTTTTGGACTCATTTGGCCCCGAATCTAAAGGTGAGCGTTTGTGGCTTTTACGGATATACGTGTTGTTTCTAAGCTGGTGGATTTGAGCAGATATTTTGCATTGTTTCTATGGATACCGATAATTCAGAACTTATAATTCAAACTCTTTCTAAGATTTTTTGCTTGTCTTTGACTGTTGATAGTTTTATATTTGCTCAATATCTTCTCCATTTTAATACTTTGATTCAAAATAGGCACGTATCGTTGACCCATGAACAATGTTTTTTTCATAATTCCGTATGTATGAATGTGCATCAAACTGTAACGAACCGGAACAAATATCTCTGGGAGAAGGCAGATGTTTGGTTCAGAAAATCGGTGGTATCTTTTATGTTGCTCTTGACATGTTTAGTTATTGGTTTTAGCACTTTATCCATAAGGTCACTGATTCTGTGTTTGGGACATTTGGGTCCCGCAATTATTGACCGTAATTTTAAATCATTTACGGGGTGTATTTTGACATAAGCAGAATTCAATGTTTGACATTTTTCTTGTATCTGTGCGCTCTTATGAACTTTAGGGAGGCCATAAAAATTACTTCTTTCGATTCAAAATTAAATAAATAATCCACTTCGTTTTTAGTCAGACATTGAGAATGTGCACATACTAATGTTTTAAGAGTTAGTAAATCAGGTTTCTCCGAACTGTCAGAAAGCTTTCTGTAACAAGATTCATCTTTTAAAATATCTATTAAGAGTTCTTGGTAATAATTACTGTCCATAATTATTATAGTGTCTCCCATATCATCTTCTTTAATAACAATTGAATCGTTGTTTGAATATCTGTTTAGAATTGCTCATTCATTTTTTGTAATGTTTGATTTACCTCTTTGAGGGTTTACAGTGAAGGGTAAATCTTTGAGGCGGTTATGAACTTTGTCCATAGGAGTAGGGTTGAACTTCATACCTTTAAATAATACAGAAATCTCCTCCTCTGTTTACATATATATCGTCAAAAACTGGCTCCCACCGTAGATATTGCTTGGATGATATAAAGTGATATCTATATTATATATTTCGCTGCAATGAAATTGCGTCTCAATGCTTTGCAGACCATTCTGATATCATTGGTTACCTTGAAGTCACAATCGAATGACATCACTAATGGCTCTGCTACTGAAGCTGTTAGTGCTTTCTAAGACACTGCTTATTACTGTCTACAAATTAAAAAAGTTGGAAGAATGATGTTGGATGATAAATAAAATCTCACCCTCGTGTCTTTTGATATCAGATATATCAACACTCGTTAATACTTCACTTCTATCAACTTGTGTATCACTACGTGAATAAATCATAACTTCAGATACCATCAACTGCAGCTTTTGTAAGGAGGAAGGGGAGACAACTCCAGCTACATCTTGGTGTTCTGCCTGTGACGACGCACTCTGTGAACTGTGTATGCGGGTGCACAAACTAATTACACTTTTCCGTCATCGTGGCGCATTTGACCTGTCTCCATATACGAAGGTTAAGGTTAGGAAAAAGATCATATGTAAAGTTCACAAGGATGAAAAATGCAAATACATTTGTAAAGATTGTAAAACAGCCGTTTGTCAAACATGCTGCACCAACCATCACAGGAAATGTGACTTGGTTGTTGAAATTGAGTCAGAGATTCCTGCAATGAAAACCGAGTTGAAAGAGAATAAAGAGGATTTGTTGAAGAAACACGACGAGATGAAAACACATGTTGGTAAACAGGACACCATTAACGTGCTGGACCTGAAGGCTACTCCTGTGTTACAGGGCAACATTAACGTCAGAGTAGCAGGATATGCAGACATATCAAACCCCAGTGATATGACGGTGTTAGTGGTGAATGGTACAGACACGGTGGTAGTCACAGACTATAGCAACAACAGTGTGAAGTCCTTCTACACCAGGAATAAGAAGCAAAGTCACAGCAGGCTCAGTCTGGGTGGTCGTCCGTATGGTATAACAAAGTTGAAGGACAACCAGGTGGCTGTCACTGTGCTGGGTGCCAGACATATTGTAACAGTACAAGTCAACCCTGACCTGGTGCTGTTGTCAACCATCACAACCAGCAAACGGTACTACGGTATAACGTCTCTGACACCAGCAACACTAGCAGCAGGTTCTGACTCCCCTCCCTGTGTTGATATCCTGGATATGGTGGGACACGTGCTGAGGTCAATTTTTCCAGGCCAACCTAGTAGATACACATTGAAGTATCCCTTCTTCCTCTGTACCACGAGGACAGGAAACATCCTGGTGTCTGACTGTGGATCCAAGTGTGTCGTGTGTCTGACTCCCGAGGGAGATGTGGTGTTCACCTACCGCCCTACAGGAGACACAGAGATGGAGTATCCACATGGTATCACAAGTACCAGCACAGGCGACATCCTGCTGACAGACATCAATCTACACAGAGTCCTCCATCTGACTGAGTCAGGACAGTTTGTTAGAAACATACTGACATCACAGGATGGCGTCCAGAGTCCACGTAGCGTGTGTGTTGGTGGGCGTGGCCGTATGTACGTGTGTACATGGGATGCAGTGAGGGTTTTTACTTTGAAGTGAATGAACATGTCACAATCCTTCTTTCAATCAACTGTAGTCACGTGTGAGTTGAGGATTTATGTTTTGATATGTGTCATTGTGTATTTACCTTTAAGCACATTTCACCGTGTTTTAGTAAAATCACATTATATATTAGGGTTTAATCACTCACATGAGCTTTGCTATTTGAATGTGATGAATGAAGGTCTGTAAGTGTACACATTTTGTAATCTCAATAGCAAGACACAGGTTGTGCACGTACTGCTTTAATTGTTCAGATCTCATCTGAACTTGTTTTCGATTTTATATTACCAACTTCGAATGTATGAAGCTTTGATAGAAGATCGTTATATCGAATACCAGATCCTCCAAATGATGTGTTTTTCATGTTTGCACCACAACGAGAGTGTAACGGAGCTATTCCTGCTGTGTTATAAATGGCAGTGTTGTGAGCTATGGCGGTGTAGGATGAATATTTACATGACAGTAATCCTTGCTTGCTAAGATTAGGACACTAAGCAGCACTGTTTTGTAACAGCTTTACACATGGGGCGCCGTTTTACTATCTATTCCTGATTTTATGTCAATAATTCATTTAATGATACCCCGAGATGTATTACTGTAATCATAATGCCAGAGTATTATGGATCTATTCGTGATATCTGATATATCGGTGTAATATTTACATGACTGCCAGACTTCCTTGTTATGCGGAAAAAGTTTTGTGGCAGCTTTATTGACATTCTTCCGATCACATTGATCCGGGCGACAGTTGCACTGCTGTGTCACGCTGACCTGCAAAGGAGGCCCGCGAGAATCTGGCGTTTCTGAATTCTAAGTTCGACAGGCTGATCATGTGACATGCGGTACCAAAACCGCCAAACCAGTCAAAGTGAAAAGCCAGTATTTAGCAGCCGTTGTGACCAACCGATCACAAATGTAGTCACTTAACAAAAAACAACTAATGCATTAGCAACCCACACTTAAGCATAAGCAACCCCGATATACATTAACAAACCACACTAATTCATTAACAAAAAAACAACTAATGTATAGGCAACACACATTTATGCATTAGCAACCCACACTAATACATTAACAATCCACACAAATGCATTAACAAAAAAAAACACTTATGCATTAGCAACCCACTCTTATGCATTAGCAACCCCGATATACACCAACAGACTACACTAATGCATTAACAAAAAACAACTAATGTATAGGCAACACACATTTATGCATTAGCAACCCACACTAATACATTAACAATCCACACTAATGCATTAACAAAAAAAACAAACACTTATGCATTAGCAACGCACACTTATGCATTAGCAACCCACACTTATGCATTAGCAACCCACACTTATGCATTAGCAACCCACACTAATGCATTAACAAACCACACTCACTCATCCCCAACCCACACTAATACATCACCAACCCACACTAATGCATTAACAAACCACACTCACTCATCCCCAACCCACACTAATACATCACCAACCTACACTAATGCATTAACAAACCAGACTCACTCATCCCCAACCCACACTAATACATCACTAACCCACACTAATGCATCAGCAACCCACACTAATACATTAAAAAGCCACACGTATTTATTGGCAACCCACGCTTATGCATAAGAAACCCACATTAATGCATCAGCAACCTGATCTGACATGACGAGAAATCCCCTTGTAGTGACGTCACATTCAAGAAGAACACGTGTTCTCGTGACATCACTGATGTTCAGTGGTCCATTCATATGTAAATTCACTGCTATTTTGCCCTTTTAGCTAAATGGAATCTAATCTAAACTGCTTATTATCTTCCACTGACAATTTACATATATTTAAACATCAATTGTTTAGTTATTTTAATTGGTGTTATACTTCTAAAATCACTATAATTAACCAATAATTATTGTGGTCATATTTCAATAATACATTTCGTATTTTTCTCAATATGTTATCTTACAACCAGCCAAACCTGAATATATTTCTGTAGATAATGTTAGTCAGTTGCCGTGCACGTAACTGACCATCACAAACCAGTGACTCTGGATTATCTAACTCACCAAGGCCGCCACGCTAGGGATATGCCCCAGGCTGTAACATGCTGTGTATGGCCGAACGCACCGTCATTTTAGTATCAGATAGGTGGAATATAAAGGATATTACGTGGTCAGTGCGCTCCGTAACTGTCGAATAATTGTAATTAATACACCACTCATGTGGTAGATTTAGATCATAGTTTCAATATTGGGTAACTAACTCATTCTACAGAAGGCCTGAGTCCCTATATATACGAAGTCCAGTGGCAGATACTTCACTCTGCCACGAATAAAGACGTAAAGGGACTCAGCAGCCTTCTCTCTGGTTTAAGGTAAGATAACATTATTTTCTTGTTAAATTCTTCTTGCCTTTAACTTATATGATATCCTGTGCAAGCAACTATATATTTACCATGATTTGTAATATTTAAAAAATAAGTTATATGTCATTCATTATACCGCAAAGTAACTTGAATGTTAATTGTATGTGTGTGTTTATATAGATATTAGTAGCTTAGTTCCACTGTACATTAACTGTTGATATGCCAAGTGATAGATAAAGCCATACATTACATAGCATATGAGAAAGAGTACATTGTGGTAAATACCCGCAGGTAATCTCACGTAAATACCGTCTCATGTGAATATTGGCCATGCTACTTCTATCATTTGGTTAAACATTTACGGCATTGAAATTATACAGTATGTTAAATATATTTGTACATAAATACACAAGTAACACAAGAATGCCGTAAATGTAAATGTTCACAGTTCCTGTATGAATTGTATTAGCATAAAATACTTCCCAGTCCTTTATTATTCACAATTCGCTTTTTGTACCTTATCTATTAGAACAGTCCAGTTAAGCAAGTTCAAACCAATCGCTATCGATTCCTGTATGGTTGTCAATTATATATTTAATGTAACAAGTCATTGAGTGCATCTATCTTGTAATGTAATATTGTTTAAATATCTCTCAAAATATGAAATTTGACTCTGCCACGAATAAAGACATAAAGGGACTCAGCAGCCTTCTCTCTGTTTAAAGGTGATAGCCAAGTAATCAGATCTACCAAGTTAATTCCCCCACTACCTTGGTCATTGTGACATAGCAAACGGGACCACGCCCACACAAGGCAAAAAGGTCCCCAAAGACAAGCTACGTCAGTTGATGGATATCAAAGTTTCTGGTTCTGATGAAAGGCAGAACACAGAGAACAGGATGACGCTCTTGACTCGTTGTAACCCTGAGTTACCAGGCAGAGTCATCATCAACAACAGCTCCACATCACAGGCGCCAACCTCTACAATATCAACATCACCAGCAACACACACAACGTCATGGTCAAGGGTACCAACGTCAACATCAACATCTACGTCAGTAACAACAACCGTATCAACGTTATCAACAACATCCTAAACAGCAGCTACTCAAAGTATTTCCTCCATGGCATCAAACAAACACAAGCATGGCCATGTCACATATTCAGCTTCCTAAATATTCAGGTAAGCAGGATGCAAATAACTGGTGGTCATATCTAGAAACTATAAACTCCAAGCTACTGATCAAGACAGAGCATGTATAATTTTGTCCTCTTAGAAGGACCAGCCAAACATTGGCATCATGCCTTGAGTGAGGATATCAAGTCAGTCTGGAATAGCTTGAAAGAAGTTTTTATTACTAGATTTCAACCATCAGGACAATTTGATCTGTCAGTATTGGCGATCAATCATCAACCTGCTGAATCAGTATTAGATTACACCAGTAGGTTTCAGCAGGCTACCTCTAGTAAATCCATACCAGTCGACATCTTAGTTGCCATAGCTGTGAATGGACTGAACCCTTCCGTTAAACAATGGGTCTATAACAGAGCCCAAAACATTGGAAGAAGTGCTTAACAGGGTGAACTTGCAGCCAAGTCATACCCCAGCATCCAACAGCCAGATCAAGGTAACCTCACAGACGAGGTGACTAAGCTATCAACATTAGTGATGTCGCTAATGAAGAGCCAACAGAAGCCTTTTGCAGCTGCAATGTCAACACAGCAGGAGACGCTCCATGATGACTGTCAACAAAGAGTCAGGTTCCAGTCACCACCCCGACTTGATGACTAGAGCTCAAGACAAGGTCATCAGCCATCTTATGCCAGTCCACAGGCGCGGCACACGTGACCACGTGACTTCAGAGGAGAGCAACTCCGACCATCTAGCATAAACAACAGAGAAAGATGCTCAGGATGTTGTGGGTATTGTTCTCAGCGTAATTACTGTCCCCATCAGCATACCATTTGCAATGTTTGTAGAAAGAGTGGTCATCATACATCTGTATGTTACCAGGTTCTTCTGTCTAACATAAATAATCAATATGAACGCAGCCTGATTCCAAGGATACACCTAGAATCGGGCACCCATTCAAACAGCCAAAACCATCTACCCAAAATACTAGGCATACTACCCCTACTACCCAATCCTCTACTAACTTTAACCAACATCATGTATCTCTTGTAGCCCCATTATCTTAAAACATCATTCAAGTTAAGGTCAGACAAGTCAAAACAACAGCATTGATAGACACTGGAGCAAAAATAGGACTCACTGAGTATCACCTTCAGAAATCTCATCAGAGAGAGATTCTTGGTGTTGGAGGAGAATGCCATCCTATGTTAGGATTAGTCACTCTACAACTTCACATCGACCATGCTTCTTTTTCACAAGATTTTCATGTCTTTACATCGTTATATCATACCATCATTCTTGGTTTAGACTTTCTCAAGTCAAACCATGTCAAAATTGATCTATCAAACTGCACAGTTCACTTGCATGATGGATTGATATCCGTAAGCTTGGTGGATGCCATTGCAGAATTTGCTAGACGAGAAACAGTTCAGATTCCTCCTCACTCCCAGGTTAATATTCCAGTTAAAATCTCCCATTGTGAGAGCAACAGAGTATTGCTACTGGAGGCATTTTCTGGCCTAGAGGCACTCCCACTTGTCAACGAATAGTAGCCACAGCATCCATCACCCATCATCTGTCCATACATTGGAATCTGAGCCAATCTTAGATCATCCATCAGTCAAGACTGCAGTCCCTTCTAGCCCCTCAAAGCTAAGTGATAATGTGGATTTTGACCTGAGTGACTGAGATCTCATAGAGACCCAGAAGGCAACAGCTTGAGTGCTTCCTCTTGTCTCAAAAATCTGTTTTTGCACGAGAATGGTCAAAGCTAGGCAAAATACATCTGCATCAACATAAGATTGAAACAGAGCATACCCGTCCTGTAAGACTCCCCTTCTACCGTCAATCATCTTTATTTAGAAAAGAATGTGCAAAGAAAATTGAAGAAATGTTAGACCCAGTCATAATAGAACCAAGTCATTCTGAATGGCATTCACCAGAAGTCATGGTCAAGAAATCTGACATCAGTTATCAATTTGTGGTCGATTATCGCAAGCTCAATGCAGTAACGAAACCAATATTTTTCCCTCTACCATGTTTGGAAGATGCTATTGGTGAAACGCATGCCCAGATGTTCTCTGTTCTTGATTGTGCAAGTGGATTTTGACAGATACCACTGCACCCAGAAACAAAACACAAATCCTCCTTCATCACCCAAGATGGCGTTTTTTAATTTTATGGTCTTCCTTTTGGTCTAAATGCACCAGCAGCTTTCCAGCAAACCATTTGTTCTGCTCTTCAGGCTATGAATTGGAAACATATTCTAATATATGTGGACGATATCATTGTTTATAGCAAAACATTTGAAGAACACTAACATCATCTGAAATGGGTTTTTGGCAAACTTAAAGAAGCTGGTCTTTCCTTAAAACCAAGCAAATGTAGATTTGCAGCTAAGAGAGTAACGTATTTAGGCCATGTTTTCAGGAAAGATGGAGTAGAAGTTGACAAATCAAAGGAAGAAGTTGTTAAAAGCATCCCTTCTCCCCAAAATGTCCATGATTTCAGACATTTCTTGGGTCTTGCAAGTTACTACTGCAAATTTGTCCCAAATTTTGCCCCCATAGCATCACCATTGTATAACTTGCTTCAAAAGGATGCCACCTTTAATTGGTCAGACGAGTGTGAGCAGGCACTTAAGAAATTGAAAGGATTCCTAACTTCAGCCCCTGTCTTAACATATCCTGATCCCAATAAACCATTCATTCTAACAATTGATGCTTACACCTCAGCCATAGGGTATATCTTAGGTCATTGAGATGCTTCTGGCCAAGAACATGTCAGTTAAGGTGGCCGTGCCCTTCATGCTGCTGAGAAGAAATGGGGCATCACTTAGCTAGAATGTTTGGCTGTATTAGAAAGCATTAGAACTTTCAGGGTGTATCTCACATTTCAAAAGTTTAAATTCTTCACAGGTCATCATGCTCTGAAATGCCTTAAGGACATCAAACAGGAAACAGGTCGTCTTGCTAGATGGTCTCTCATGCTGCAGGAATATGATTATGAGATCGAACATGGAGCAGGTAAAGCCAATACAATTGCTGATGCTCTCTCTCACATTCCATGTCCTGCACAGATGATAGAACCTGTCACTGATGATGTCCCTGTCCCACCAGTCCCCTCTATCAATTACACCACAGCCACCATCCAAATCAAATCATCATCCAATCCAGCATTCAGATTGCTAGTCAGCTCACTGCAGCAGATGAGGACTATGGGATATCTCCTGAGTGTTCAACTTCAGAAAACCCTCATTTATCTGGTCAGAAGACTATAGCACCTTTTTCAGCATCGTCGATAGATCTGTATGTTGAATTCTGTTATCAAGATGAGATTCCATCAGGACCAACAGTGCAAACTATTGGAACTGATATTCCGGAAAACAATCTTGCAGAGAGACAGCAAAGTTCACCAGATTTCAAGCCTATCATTGACTATCTTGAGAATGGTGAGATTCCCTCTCACTACACTGATTCTCAAGTCAATGGTCTCCAAGGTCTCTCACAGGAGTATGATCTATGTGATGGCATCTTGTATCATTTCTACCTGCCAAAGCATAGAGGACACAAGCCTGGCCGTCACCCAATGGTTACCCAACTGGCAGTTCCTATTTCTGACAGGACATCCCTTCTTTATGCTTACCATGATTCCAAAGCAGATGGATGCCACTTTGGTCAGGATGCTACCCGTCTGTCCATTTTGACCCAATAGCATTTGCCAGGCTTGTACCAAGATGTCGAAACATACATCAAATCTACTGAAGAATGTCAAAAAAGCAAACGTTTGGCCCATTCAAAACCAGCTCCAATGGTACCATATTGAAGACAACTTTTCCAGGTTACATGTTGACATCCGTGGACCTCTTCCTCAAACAAAGTATGGGCATAAGTATGTTGATAGATGGGCATAGATGTGGTTTCATTCTCAAGGTGGATTGAAGCATTTCCATTGCACACTCAAGATGCTGTGGAAGGAGCAACAAAAAACTCTTCAATGAAGTCTTCACAAGGTACGGTGCACCTCGAACTCTAGTCACTGATAGAGGTCGCCAGTTCACATCAAAGCTGGTCAATGCTATCTTTGAGGTTAAGCACCACTTCACATCGTCATATCATCCTCAGACAAATGGAATGATTGAACGGCATAACAGTACAATTGCACAAGCCTTAAAATCTTACTGTAAGCCTTACCAATCCAACTGGGCTGATATTTTTCCATGCGTTCTCATGTCAATGCGAAACACAACGTGCCAATCAACTGGTTACTCACCCAACCAAGTGCTCTTTGGCAGAGGGATGTGTCTTCCATTTGATACTCAACTCACGCTAAAGCCAACCCTTACAGAGACACATCTCCAGCAGCTCATCGACAATCTGAAGGTTGTCAAATCCATTGCTCGCGACAACATGTCTGTAAGTCAACAGATAGACAAGGAGCATCAAGAGCTAAAATCATCAGAACATTCTTTCATATTAGCTCAGCAGGTGCTTCTCCACAGCCCTGTAGTCAAACAAGGACTTTCCCCGAAGCTGTCCCAATCAATTTGGGAATCGATACGTATCAATATGTCAAAATCATACATTGATGAGAAATGTTGATATTAGAGATGGGGAAACTTGCTTATACAACATTTGTCTATTGTGCTACTGATTGGCAGCCAACACTATCAAGGCTATCAATCAACTGTTTGAAGGTAAAGTGGAAAGTCAAGGGGCCATTTTAATGTAATAAACTTGGGGTTCGGTTCAGTGAAATAATTTTGTACTTACAACACAGGACATATAAAGCTGCATCAATGAACAGTTCTTGCAATAATATCATATATCTATGGAATACTGTAAGGGAAATTCTTGCGATCTCGCATTCTTGCGATCTCGCATTCTCGCGATCTCGACCTTAGGAAATGAGCTAGATATGCCAAAAATACGAGAATGCGAGATTTGGCCAAAATATCGTTCTCCCGATCTAGCATTCTCGTGTTTTTGATACAAAGCACTTTTTGTCAAAAGTCGACAACGTGAGAATGGGACATTTGGACATGATGAAAAACCACGCAATCTGTCATTCTCGACTTGTCAAATTAGGCCACAAAATACGAAATCGCGAGAACGCGGGAATGCGACATTTCCTTTTCTCGGGATCTCCCATTCTTGTGTTCTCGGGTTTTAGACGCTGTCCGTGCGCATGTGTAATATCATAAGGTCAAGGCGCATGCCCACGTTAGTAGTCTGGTGGTCATGCTTCTTTCATGCTCTTCATTCTCCAAGTAGCATTTAGCAAACTTATGACTTGAGCTTGAAAGTACTATGTAATTTACGTACACAAAGTCCTTTGTAGAGTACAGTAGAGTCCTCTCCCTTTGCTACAGTTTCCTATGTACTTTAAATTAAAACCCTCAACATGCTCATTATAATGTAACAAGCATAATTGTGTACATGAATGTCCAGTGATAGTTAAAACATTAATGTGTACGGAAGCTGGAAACAAAATATCATTGTCAGAGAGAGAGTAAATATTCCTCAAAGCCACATCAGCAGTATTGCAGCTATTCGCGGCTGCACCACAGTTACAGTAATAATCACAGGCCAGTGATTTTCTTTATGAGGCAATATTATACACAGCTAGCATATTCATGAAAGCAACATTGCCAAAGACCAATTTGTAGCATTCGGCTAAAATGAGATTGTCCGATGTTTTTACATGACACCATAGTCGCTACTTTAGGCCATACAAAATTAATTAACAGATTTTCACCCCCTCCCACCTGACTGCAAAACATCCGCCTTACATTATTCTATTGCCTCAATTTTCCTAGAAATAGAAATATCGCTAATATGTGTGTTCTTACTCCCTCCATGTAGTCCTACTGAACACGCATGATGCATGTGAATCGCATCCTTCAACAGCAATTGTACACAGATGCCTGAAATAGTTTGATAAGAAAACAATAAAATCTTTAATATAAAATGCGTTCCGTTCCCCATGTATTTTAAAATTCAGTCAAACTCTAACTATTAATTTCTTGCGGCCTTGACATCCACATCATAGGCATGCTTACACTGGAAAAGTACCCCCAATATCCAGCCTGAGGGACCAGCATGGATATATATTGATAAACAATGTCTTTCCACAGTAAATGAGTGCAGTAACTTGTTCCAGCCGCTTGTGAAGACCGATACTCCCGCTTATCATTGCGGTAAATGTTCTGACAAATGTCATGCATTTCAGGGTTGAAATAAAACTGAACAGCTAACAACATATCGGGAATTATAAGTAATGCTATATACAGTCATCGAGTTTCTCAGTCGTCTGATGCCTCATGGAAAAAATAACTGGCCTGTGATTATTTCTGTAACTGACAGTGCAGCCGCGAATAGCTGCAATACTGCTGATGTGCCTTTTAGCAATATTGACTCTCTCTCTGACAGTGATATTTTGTTTCCAGCTTCCGGACACTTTAATGTTTTAACTATCACTGGACATTCATGTACACAATTTCTTTTGTTAAATTATATTGAGCATTATGAGGGTTTTAGTTTAAAGTACATAGGAAACTGTAGCAAAGGGAGAGGACTCTACTCTACTCTACAAAGGACTTTGTTTTTGTAAATTACATAGCATTTTCAAGCTCAAGTCATAAATTTGCTAAATGCTACTTGGAGAATGAAGAGCATGAAAGAAGCATGACCACCGGACTACTAACGTGCGCATGCGCCTTGACCTTATGATATTCTCAGTGGTGCTACTGTATTGTACAAGTTGTCATCAATTATTTGGTTTGTTTGTTGTTTGACGCCGCACTCAGCAATATTCCAGCTCTATGACGGCGGTCTGTAAAATAATCGAGTCTGGTCCAGACAATCCAGTGATTAATATCATGAGCGTCGATCCACGCAATTGGGACCGATGACATGTATCAACCAAGTCAGCGTGCCTGACCAACCAAACCCGTTAGTTGCCTTTTACGGCAAGCATGGGTTGCTGAAGACCTATTCTACGCGGATCTTCACGGGTCTGTCATCAATTAAACATACCAGATAAAAATAAATAACAAATGAAATAGTTTAAATTTAATTCGAATCTTATGAACTTCTGCTTGATTCAACATGATTGATTCACCACACTGTATATAATATGCTGATTCACTGATTCACTGTGCTGCTGCATTGTGGGCCTGCTTTCAGAAACACCACCTAAACACAAAACTACCAGTCGAATTCCATATCTGGTTACACATGTGCATTCGTCACCATTCGACCCTTTCCGTAAACTGCGAGAAGCTTGTCCCGGAATGACACGAGCTGGCCACGAATGAATCACTTCCTGATTCTCAATTTCCCTCAACACCAGGTAAGTGTGTGTTGTCACAAGGCCTGTGTCTACTTCAGTTATAACGCTACACACCTGTCCTACTGTGTACTGGTAACACCACAAGGGTTCATCTAACTATACAGTTATCTCCAGGCAGATTCTCATGACCGGGCACCTAATTAAATATAACATGTAGGCCAACCGGAATACCTCAAAGATCCACTTTCACCACTTGACTTCGATACTGAGACCGATCCCGACATATTCTGTATGTATATATCACGTGTGTCTGTTACAGTAATTACTGACATGATCCCTGACAAATGCTTCAGTAAAACATACGGGAAAATACTTCTACATAACTGTATTATTTCATATCTGATATGGTAGTATGTGAACTGTAATAATGTCTCCTACTTTCGATATGGTAATGAGTGGGTGTCACCCCATGACTATGTCACGTGATTGATACACTGCACACACTTCATGTTGTGAAGCCAGCGGGTGACCTCGAGTTGTAAAGCACCATTCAATCTCCTCACTGATCCCGGGTATACACAAACGGGTGAATGGGTAGATATAAAGTACCTATTTATGCTTCCAGTACGACCGCCGAGAGTTGAGAAAATCACACACGCATATACGCGAGCACGCAAGCATGCACGCATGCACGTGTAAGGCAGAATATTAGTTCTCAACTCATAAGATCTGCATACATCTGAAAAATGTTTTATATGACACGGGATATTTGTTAATTGTTTCAAGATCTGGATGATCCAGGCGATGAACGGTAGGATACAAATACCCTTTCTTAACTACAGTCGATCTTAGTGTCACGTGTTCAAGAACTGTAAGCTCGGATTGTGGCTAAGATCATGATGTTTTGTTCAGCGGCTGGTTTGTTATTTTGTAGGTAAGATGGCGACCTCCCAAAAGTTAACAGAACACTTCCTGACATGCACAATATGTACAGAGGTGTTTGACAAGCCCTGTACACTTGTATGCTATCACACCTTCTGTCGGAAATGTGTCGTCAACTACACCAAAACCAGACCAGAAGCCATCAGTGCCAAGTCTCTCCTGTGTCCATTCTGCAGCAAGATGACGAAAGTGTCTGCCCCTGAGAGACCAGTGGAGGAGTGGGCGGATGACGTCAAGCCTAGCTTTGTCATCCAGGGACTTTTGGACTCGTTTGGTCCCGGATCTAAAGGTGAGCGTTTGTGTTTTATACGTATATATACGTGTGGTTCCACGACTGAGTGAGCAAGTATGGTATACGGCCTAATATTCCAACAATATCACGGCGGGGGACACCAGAAATGTGGCTTCACACATTGTGCCCATGCGTGGAATCGGAATCAAACGCTTTAACCACTAGACTACCGCCCCGCCCCGCCCCGCCCAGGAAGGTACACCCACCTTAGGTATGTCAAGGTTTCTATCGTGTATGGAAAGTCATCTATAAAGATTGTTTGATGATGTTGTTGGGAGGGTTTTTGCACAAAATGAAATCATTTTGTGTACATGTGCTTACTGAATAACACCGATATGATCTTAGGTCTCTCTCACACACAAACGTTGTTTTTTCTACGATCTTTGTGGCGAAATTAACAAGTGCAACACATCCAGTGTTATTATCCCCCGTCCATCCGTCCTTACGTTCGTCCGTCCATCCGTCACATTTCGTTTTGGAGTAGAACACACAAAAATATGAGAGATATCTTAACCGAAGTTGACACAGAGATAGGTCTAGTGGTGAACTGGTGCCTTTTGATAGTTTGGGATTTAAAAAAAAACCCAACATTTTTTTAGTTTCCCTGGCAACGACTTTAACTTAAAATGAAAATGGCAGTAGTCCTCGTTTCCGGAGCAGATCTTGAAAACCGTAGGATATTTCTTCACAAAACTTGGCACATAAATAAGTCTAGTGTTGAACTGATGCCTTTTGGTATTTTGGGATTTAAAAAAAATAATTTTTTTGAGTTTCCCTGGCAACGACTTTAACTTAGACTGAAAATGGCGGTAGACCTCGTTTCCGGAGCCAGCCTACTTCACCGCAGTGAATGCTGGTAACATGAACAGTGGAACCCGAACCAGCCTACTTCCTCACGGTGTGTGCCAGTAACATGAACAGGGCCACCCAAACCAGCCTTCTTCCTCACAGTGGATACCAGTAACATGAACAAGGATACCCGAACCAGCCTACTTCCTCACAGTGGTTACCGGTAACATGAACAAGGATACCCGAACCAGCCTACTTCCTCACAGTGGTTACCGGTAACATGAACAAGGATACCCGAACCAGCCTACTTCCTCACAGTGGTTACCGGTAACATGAACAAGGATACCCGAACCAGCCTACTTCCTCACAGTGGTTACCGGTAACATGAACAAGGATACCCGAACCAGCCTACTTCCTCACAGTTGTTAGTGGTAACGTGAACAGGGATACCCGAACCAGCCTACTTCCTCACAGTGGGTATGGGTAACATGAACAGTGGCACCCGAACCAGTCTACTTCCTCGCAGTGGATACCGGTAACATGAACAGGGATACCCGAACCAGCCTACTTCCTCACAGTGGTTACCGGTAACATGAACAGGGATACCCAAACCAGCAGACTTCCTCACAGTGTGTGCCAGTAACATGAACAGGGCCACCCAAACCAGCCTTCTTCCTCACAGTGGATACCAGTAACATGAACAAGGATACCCGAACCAGCCTACTTCCTCACAGTGGTTACCGTTAACATGAACAAGGATACCCGAACCAGCCTACTTCCTCACAGTGGTTAGTGGTAACATGAACAGAGATACCCGAACCAGCCTACTTCCTCACAGTTGTTAGTGGTAACGTGAACAGGGATACCCGAACCAGCCTACTTCCTCACAGTGGGTATGGGTAACATGAACAGTGGCACCCGAACCAGTCTACTTCCTCGCAGTGGATACCGGTAACATGAACAGGGATACCCGAACCAGCCTACTTCCTCACAGTGGTTACCAGTAACATGAACAGGGATACCCAAACCAGCCTACTTCCTCACAGTGGGTAGTGGTAACATGAACAGGGATACCCAAACCAGCCTACTTCCTCACAGTGGATACCGGTAACATGAACAGGGCCACCCAAACCAGCCTACTTCCTCACAGTGGGTAGTGGTAACATGAACAGGGATACCCGAACCAGCATACTTCCTCACAGTGGATACCGGTAACATGAACAGGGATACCCGAACCAGCCTACTTCCTCACAGTGGTAGTGGTAACATGAACAGTGGCACCCGAACCAGCCTACTTCCTCACAGTGGATACCGGTAACATGAACAGGGATACCCGAACCAGCCTACTTCCTCACAGTGGGTAGTGGTATCATGAACAAGGATACCCGAACCAGCCTACTTCCTCACAGTGGATACCGGTAACATGAACAGGGATACGCGAACCAGCCTACTTCCTCACAGTGGATACCGGTAACATGAACAGGGATACCCGAACCAGCCTACTTCCTCACAGTGGATACCGGTTACATGAACAAGGATACCCGAACCAGCCTACTTCCTCACAGTGGGTACCGGTAACATGAACAGGGCCACCCAAACCAGCCTACTTCCTAACAGTGGGTAGTGGTAACATGAACAGTGGCACCCGAACCAACCTACTTCCTCGCAGTGTAAGTTGGTTGGTGTTCTTGATGTTTTGTGTTTCAATGATTACAGTGAAAAACACCTGCCAGGATATCAAGTCTATCCAGGAGACACTACACATGGTATTGCTGTGTATGTTTCAACAAGTTTGAAGAACAGTGTCCGGCTATGTGATGTAATGTCATCTCGCAGTATTGAATACATTTCCTTTCTTGTTGGCAAGTTCTGCATTGCTTGTGTGTATGTTCCTCCAAAAGTGGCATGGACACGGTTGTCACATTCACTTACTCATTTCATGCAGAAACTTCAGGATCTCTCCAAGCAGCATGAATGTGAACATGTCCTAGTTACTGGGGATTTCAACTGTGATCTGAGTGAAAAGCTGAAACTTGAAGATTTCTTTAATGTGCGGAAAATGACTCAACTCATTCACTCTCCAACACATTTTTGGAGCTACACTGGACTTGTTTTCTACTGATCATGCCAGTGCTGTAGCATTCCAGACTCCAGTCTACTACTCAGATCATCAGATGATTGGTGCTGTACTCAGCACACCTCACGTTGACCCCTGCTCTCATTGATCTCAAAGTAAAGTAAGAACTCCCTTTCTTCTCTGATTATTGTTTAAGTAGTAACACAACTCATTACAAATACAGTAACTGTTACGTATTATATCATAAACTGCATGTGGCAAAACAACGCCAGTAATAACTTTTTTAGTGCTGCAGTTGCGCCATTTACAAAAGGTCTAGGTCAAGTGAACATAGAAGTATTTCATGCTTGTTTACATACTATCTCACGGTAGCGCTTATTGAAATGCTTGTGATGCATTTTTTCTCATCCATATGAATTGATGATGCGCCACCTAAAAGTTCTATATGGAACATAATTGCACGGGGCCGTGGATGAGAAATAGTTGGAAACATGTAAATAAACTTCTAAAATATACTTTCTTGTCTCACAAATGTATATTCATATGCTTACATGTGAAGTACATAGAACACTTTTTAAAAACATTCTTAACTGAAAATTCGGGGACAATCATAAGAGGAGATCACGCTCCGTCCTAGACTCGTTTACCTGCTCCAGAGCGCTTGCGCTCTTCGCCTGGAGCCGCTAGGGGGCGAAGGGCAAGGTACCAGTCAGGCTTTATTCGCTGCTGTGAAACGTTGACCCATTTTAATTGAGCGGGTCTGGCTGTCGAGAGGATCGCGGGAAACGTTGACACAGTTTCCGTGAAGCGAGGTATGAGCACTTTTCCACATTACAAGCTACTGGAGTAAACATATCAGCACAAGGGAGGTAACTCTCACAGAGAAGTATGATTCATTGTTAAAAATAACCCAAACAAACTCACAACAATTTGAACAATATCTGCATGTCTCCACTGATCGCCTTCATATGAAATAAAAACAATGTAGCTGTTACTTTGAAAAGAAAAATAATTTTCCAGTGTAGACATATCAATGACAACAATATCACGTATAAAACTAAGATTGTGTCAATTTAATTAACGTCACCAATACTAGTTTTGTTTTCATTCGATGTTTGTAATCTACTTTGATGTTACATAAATATTTTGACTGAAATGTGTCACATTCATGTTCCTGATTCTGGAGGACCAAATGCAAATTAGAATTTTTTTTACTGTTGGGGTTAAACATGTACGCTTTATGACAGAATAGGTACTGCATCCGTAGGTTGTTATTGCCCCGTGTTGATACTCTGGATCAAAGTTATCTTGTTATTTCAGATACGACCGACTGCAGTTATTGCACGGAGGAAGGGGAGACAACTCCCGCTACATCTTGGTGCTCTGTCTGTGACGACGCACTCTGTGAACGATGTTTACGGATGCACAAACGAATGCCATTTTCCCGTCACCATGACGTAGTTGACCTGTCTGGAGAGACAAAAGTTAGGGTCAAGAGAAAGGTCATGTGTAAAGTCCACAAAGATGAAAATATCAAATATATTTGTAAAGATTGTAAAACAGCTGTTTGTCAAACATGCTGCACTATCCATCACAGGAAATGTGACTTGGTTGTTGAAATTGAATCAGAGATTCCTGCAATGAAAACCGAGTTGAGAAGGAATAAAGAGGATTTGTTGAAGAAACACGACGAGATGAAAACACATATTGGTAAACAAAACGTCAAAGTCCATGAAGCATTAACACTTTACTTACAAATAGAATCGAATATCAAATCTGCAAGTGTCAAAGCAATGGAGGTGATCAAAGTCAAGGAACGGACACTTTTGGCTGAACTGAAAGAAATGTCTGACAGACACATTGGAGAACTGAAGGCAGACATAAAGTCAGGTGAGATATCAGTACAGATGTACCAACAACAGGCTGAGCTGTTAGACCAGACTCTACAATCTGAGTGTGACATGGATGTGTATGAGATGTACCAGGGATGTGAGGCCGGTGATGTGGAGGCTGTCGGAGTCGCAGACGTGAAGGAGAAGGGAAGAATAGCCAGGATCATGTTGAGACAGGACACAGACAAGCTGAGTAGAGCACTGGACGATCTACAGCTGGGTGAGATAGACGTCCTGTATGAGGGTGTGTTGGACCTGAAGGCTGCTCCTGTGTTACAGGACACCATTAACGTCAAATTAGCAGGAGATACAATGATGGTACTCCCCATTGACGTGACGGTGTTACTGGTGAATGGTACAGACACAGTGGTATTCACAGACAACAACAACAACAGTGTGAAGTCCTTCTACACCAGGAACAAGCAGCACGGTCACAGCAGGCTCCGTGTAGGTGGTGCCCCGTTTGGTATAACAAAGTTGAAGGACAACCAGGTGGCTGTCACTGTGCCGGATACCAGAGAGATTGTAACAGTACAAGTCAACCCTGACCTAGTGCTGCTGTCAACCATCACAGGCAGCAAAGAGTACCGGGGTATAACGTCTCTGACACCATCAACACTAGCAGCAAGTTCCATCTACCCTCCCTGTGTTGATGTCCTGGATATGACGGGACACGTGCTGAAGTCGATTCGTCCAAACCACCCCAGTAGAAACATCTTGAAGAATCCCAACTTCCTCTGTACCACACGGACAGGAAACATCCTGGTGTGTGACTGTGGATCCAAGTGTGTCGTGTGTCTGACTCCCGAGGGAGATGTGGTGTTCACCTACCGCCCTACAGGAGACACATCACTGAAGTATCCACGTGGTATCACAAGTACCAGCACAGGCGACATCCTGGTGACAGACAGCGATCTACACAGAGTCCTCCATCTGACTGAGTCAGGACAGTTTGTTAGAACCATACTGACATCACAGGATGGTGTCCAGAGTCCTGGGGCAGTGTCTGTTGGTCGGCATGGTCGTATGTACGTGTGTTTATGGGATGAAGTGAAGGTATTTACATTGAACTAAATGAATATGTCGCAATCCTTCTTTCAATCAACTGTAGTCATGTGTGAGCTGAGGATTTATCTTTTGATATGTGTCATTGTGTATTTACCTTTAAGCACATTTCCCTGTGTTTTAGTAAAATCACATTATATATTAGTGTTTCATCACTCACATGAGCTTTGCTATTTGAATGTGATGAATGAAGATTTAATCATACATGGTCTGTAAGTGTACACATTATATTTGTAATCTCAATAGCAAGACACGGTTATTCACTACCGCTTCAGATCTAATCTGAACATGTTTTCCACTTTATGTATTACAAACTTCGAATGTAAGTGGATTTGATAAATTGTCATTATATCGAATACCAGATCCTCTGCATGATGTGTTTTTCATGTTTGTAACCACAATGCGAGTGTAACATGGAGCTATTCCTTCTGTTCAGGACTGTTTTGTTACAGATTTATATATCAAGCGCCGTTTTACTATTTATTCCTGATTTTATATCAATAATTCATTTAATGATACCCCAAAATGAATTATTGTGAATTATCACCATGCCAGTGTATTATGGATCTATTCGTGATATCTGATATATCTGTGTAATATTTACTTGACAGCCAGACTTATAGGCATTCTTACGACCACAATGATCCGGGCGACACTTGCAGAGTTCGACAGGCTGATCGTGGCTGCACACCGCCAAACCAGTCAACGTGAAAAGCCCGTATTAAGCAGCCATTGTGACCAACCGATCACCAATTTAGTCACCTTGTATGACATGTGTAGAAATCACCTGGAACTACTGTTGTACATATATACATTAAATGTACTGATTGTTTTGGTAACTTTACTGAACTGTTTCGTGTTTTGAAGCACAGAACCGACAGCTCTCTCGTTTCTGTGGTGAGGACACTTGTCACATTCACTTGGCTTCTGGGCGGTCGAAGGGAGTTAAATCGTGATTGGATGTTTTGTGAAGCGCAATAAAACACAGTGAACGAAAGTACAGTGAAGCCACGAACATTTTATCACAAAGGGTGTTGTTTATGTGTGTTGCAAATAAATGAATCGACTGTAATTCTGTTTGTTGGTCAACAATGCGATATTCAAGCTGTATGACGGTAAATTATCGTGTATGAACGCGAGAAACCAATGATTGACATCACGAGCAACATCCCAAGTCGTTGGGTCACGATGACACTGTATCAACCAGATGACGGAGTCTGACCATTTGGTCGCCTCGTACGACACGCACAGGTTGCTGAGGACCTATTCTAACCCGGAATCCCCACGTGGAGACCTTCATTGGTTGCTTGTTGTTCACCGCCAGTGCGATAAAGACGCACAAAGGCCTTTCCATATTCATAGGAAATCTCTGCTTTAATCAGTGTCGACTGTATGATTCCGAGAGAGTCTTTATTGAACACCATCAAACTGTGATGATACCAGGTGTTTGCTAAAAGGTGAGCGTAGCCTGTCCCACCAGCGGCTCCCATTACCAGCAAGTCAGTTGTACACCTGAAAAGACACTGAAACATGTGGTTCAAATCCAAACAGGGAATTACATCTGACATCAGTTTCACCATGTTAGTTTTGCCGACGTGGGCAACCTGAACATACTATACAATCAATAGAAGTAAGTGAACTGTTCTAGAGATGAGGGGGCTGTTCTCGACCTGTTTACCGTTGTTTTGTACCCAGGTACATGCATCTACATGTTCACGATGTTCTCTGATTTGTGTGTGTACCTTTCATCTACCCTGCAGACATAAAATTGAACCTAGTGTTTAGTGCAAATAAAGAATATTTGTCAAAGCCTGCGTAACTGTAGCACCAGAATCCTTTTTTCCCCTTGTCGTTATCCCTTACTCACTCACTCACTCACTCACTCAAAAACAGACTAACACAACGCATATAACTATGTCTGAATATGGGCTGCTCAACGGGATATAATGGAATAAAAGTTACTGCACACAAGTTAATCCACCATGTGCCATTCAAATAACAACAAGGGTGCTTCATAAAAATGACGGACTTTTTAATATTCACGAATTTGTACAGCGAATCTATTCACGTTGTGCGAATTTCTGATGGACATGTCTGTCTGCGCATATTTGGAGCCCATACAGACAGGCATCTCTCAACCGACCTCAGTGTTGTGAAGAAAACTTTCGCTGATAAAGTAATGATCCGTTTTGGAGATGCGGGGTTAGATAGAGTTCATCATTTATCAAAATTTGCATCGTTCTAATATTAGTCATAATGTTTCATACAACGTGAGGCAAGGACATGAAGGATGGTCAGACAATTTGGAGGCGACGCTAGATAATCATAAGTACTTCTTCGTTTGTAGTATAACGCTGAACTCGGCAATGTTCCAACTATATGACGGCAATTGGGATACGATGACATGCATCAACCAAGTCAGCGAGCCTGGGCACCCGATCCCGTTAGTCGCCTTTTACGATAAGCATTGTCGCCATTTACAGGTAGCATGGGTAGCTGAATATCTATTCTACCCCGGATCTTCACGGGTGTTATCAGTACTAAGTGGCATACGCAAATAATCAATAGATATCACATATATTGATACTAACACATTACATTACACATACTATTCTAATACACAAAGCAAAAAAACAGGAACCCTGGGCACAAAAAGAAAACTCCTGGTAGATTTGACGTATCAAAGTAATCAGTAGGCCATGTGTTTGTTATGTACACACGTTGTGGGACATTGTTATCCAACACCAACGGGCATACGTCACCCATGCCGCGGTCAACGTGACTTCAAGAATATTGAATTGTGTAGCAGCTGAGAAGAAGATCCTGGATTTATAAAAATGTCCTGGGTAGGATATTTGAGTTTGAAGAGACACGTTAATACTACGTCACATATTGTAGGTACAGTACTCGTATGCCCGTTGACATCAGATCAGCGTTTATGAGATATACACATTGCCTATAAAATGTCATCAAATACTCAGGATTCCTGAAGTGGACTTGCTGAAGTGGGCTATGTTAATACCTGCGAAAAATCAGACCTGGGATAAGTGCAGATAAGGTATGACACATCAATCAAAGTCTATCATACCTTCTCTGGTATGACAACAATATTTGTTAGATCTTTTTCTGAAACATCCGAGGCTTCACAAATAGTGCAGCTGTTTTCTTATCCTTTATCACTGTGATTCATGGACACAATCATTACTTTGAGCTGATAAAACTTCTACAAAATGTGTACCCTTGAAAAGATAAAATGATAAAAGTAAATGATTAACTTAAGCCACTTTTAAGTTTGGCACGTATACTAGTTGTTTGTTATTTTTATGCCACAGTCAGAGCAGAGCAGTACCACCTATTGTCCGGAAACTGGTCAAATGACGCATCTGAGTCTTCCCCAATGGTCAACATTGTACTGTTACAGGATATGAGGGGGAGAAGCAGAGCAGTACCACCTATTGCCCGGGGACTGGTCTAATCACGCATCTGAGTCTTCCCCAGAGGTCAACATTGTACTGTTACAGGATATGAGGGGGAGGAGCAGAGCAGTACCACCTATTGTCCGGGTATTGGTAAGTGGCCTGTGGAGAAATCTAACTCCCAAACATTTCTGAACATTATGGGTCCACTTGATGCACATGTCTGACACCACGTCCCTTGTTTTCACGTGGGTCTCTTGAACCATTACATCAAGTATCTCAACTTTGGTAACATCAAGTATCTCACCTTTGGTAACATAAATAAGCTTACCTTTCATTACATCAAGTAGCTTACCATTGGTTTCATCTAGTAGTAGTAGACCTGTTAAAGTCGCATACAGAAGGTATAAAACATGTATAATAATGAGAGAAATCCCTGTGACATGTTTGTAATCATAATTTCAGTTTGTTATGGAGCTATTTCTACTCTGTATCCTGGTGATGTTGTGAGATATGTATGTGTAAGATGAATATTTTTACGAGACACTAATCCTTGCTCGTCACGCTGGAAAACACAAATGAGCAACACTGTTTTGTTACAGTTTTAAAGACGTTATTCCGACGACACTGATGCGGTTGGAAGTTCCTCTGTTCTGTCACATGCCCTGCCGGGGAATCAGGCCCAGGAGAGTCAAGTCAGACTTAGATAGGCGGATCATATCACGTGGAACACGAAAACAGACAAACGCGTCTAGAATGTTACTTAAATTCGTCGCCTGATTTCTGTACGTCATAGAAGGTGACTAAATTGGTGATGAGTTGGTCCCAACGGCTTCTCAGCATTAGTTACAGTAATTGTTTTGCTAAATGTACTAAACTGTGGCGCGTTGTGAAGCAGAAAACCAATAGCTCTCTTGATGTTGGGAGGAATAGCCACATTCACTCTGGAACTGAGTGGTGCGATGGCAGTAAATCGTGATGCAATGTTTTGTGAAGTGGTGTAAAATACATGCTTCAAGCGATGAATGTTGTATGTGAAAACATGGATATCACTGTTCGTGCTGTCGATATATGTTCCACATTAATTAATCCAATGTACATATACGTTTGTGTGTGATAACACGAAGATGTATTCACTGTTGTGCTATGGATGCTTGATGCAAAGTACAGAAACATACAGCATTTACGACTTTGTGCTTATTGTACATTGCACCCACCAAGTGAGCTTGAAAGAATTAGTTTGCGAGCAGCTTACAGAGATATTAGCCACTGTATGTTGGTAAATAATTATGTTATACAGGTGTAGGAAACCCGCAAGAAAAGAGTATCGGAACTTATTCTCGAGCAAATAAGTGTAGTTTTCCAGACTGAGTCATCAATATTACAGCTGTCTCATGTAAGTCTGTAAGTTTGTTTCCACTCGCCCCTATTTCTGTGACCTGTACCTCATGTTGTAAAGCCAGCGTGTGACAATGATTTGACAAGCACCACACACGAGCTGCCATTGTGAGGCCACTGTTTCTGGGTTCTTGGTGTCACCATGACATACATTGCATAACAAACGCGTACTGCCAGGCCATCAATATTTTACTTATTTTCCAACTTCAGCAAGCGGACTAAAACCAACCATACAACCAAACAAAACTACTTAGGTACCACCTCATGTGTTCAAAACTGGTTATGAATGTCAAGAAGTACATGTCCTGATGAACTGACGACATACTATATAGATGAGAAACACACACGCACGCACACGCGCGCGCGCGCACACACACACACACACACGCACACACACACAAACAAACAAACAACAAAAACAAACCAGACACACAGGTACAGTAAGTCAAAGTGAGACTCGTCTTAAAGTGTTAACTTGATCAAATCTGCACACATCTGCGATGATGTTTTTATTAATATATTGGTTTATGCTTTCAAGATCTGGATGATTCCAGTTTGGGGAATAGGTGGATACACACTCGTTTTTTTTTAATTTTTGATCGGGAGAGTAAATTATCTCAACTGAAATCGGCCTTAGTGTTTAAGAGTGATAAACTCGGGTTGTGGATGTTTTCTACACACGCACACACACACACGGTTCGTTTGTCGTTTTGTAGGTAAGATGGCGACCTCCCAGAAGTTAACAGAACACTTCCTGACATGCACGATATGTACAGAGGTGTTTGACAAGCCCTGTACACTTGTATGTAATCACACCTTCTGTCGGAAATGTGTGGTCAGCTACACCAAAACCAGACCAGAAGCCATCAGTGCCAAGTCTCTCCTGTGTCCATTCTGCAGCAAGATGACGAAAGTGTCTGCCCCTGAGAGACCAGTGGAGGAGTGGGCGGATGACGTCAAGCCTAGCTTTGTCATCCAGGGACTCTTGGACTCGTTTGGTCCCGGATCTAAAGGTGAGCGTTTGTGGCTTTTACGGATATACGTGTTGTTTCTAAGCTGGTGGATTTGAGCAGATATTTGGGATGTTATTGATGCATGTTGTCTCACCCGTGTGAGTGGTATGCCACATGAACTGCTGTAATAGATAGTGATATAGAACTGTTACAATCTCTACATGATTACATTCGTATTTCAGATACGACTCACTGCAGTTATTGCAGGGAGGAAGGGGAGACAACTCCGGCTACATCTTGGTGCTTTGTTTGTGACGACGCACTCTGTGAACGATGTATACGAGTACACAGACGAATCCCATCTTCCCATCACCATGACGTAGTTGACCTGTCTGTAGAGACAAAGGTTAGGGTCAAGAGAAAGGTCATGTGTAAAATTCACAAAGATGAAAATATCAAATATATTTGTAAAGTTTGTAAAACAGCTGTTTGTCAAACATGCTGCACTATCCATCACAGGAAATGTGACTTGGTTGTTGAAATTGAGTCAGAGATTCCTGCAATGAAAACCGAGTTGAGAAGGAATAAAGAGCATTTGTTGAAGAAACAAGACGAGATGAAAACACATATTGGTAAACAAAACTCAAAAGTCGATGAAGCATTAACGCATTACTTACAAATAGAATCGAATATCAAGTCTGCAAGTCTCAAAGCAATAAAGATGATCAAAGTCAAGGAACGGAAACTTTTGGCTGAACTGAAAGAGATGTCTGACAGACACATTGGAGAACTGAAGGCAGACATAAAGTCAGGTGAGATGTCAGTACAGATGTACCAACAACAGGCTGAGCTGATAGACCAGACTCTACAATCTGAGTGTGACATGGGTGTATATGAGATGTATCAGGGATGTGAGGCTGGTGATGTGGAGGCTGTCGGAGTCGCAGACGTGAAGGAGAAGGGAAGAATAGCCAGGATCATGTTCAGACAGGACACAGACAAGCTGAGTAGAGAACTGGACGATCTACAGCTGGGTGAGATAGACGTCCTGTATGAGGGTGTGCTGGACCTGAAGGCTGCTCCTGTGTTACAGGACACCATAAACGTGCTGGACCTGAAGGCTACTCCTGTGTTACAGGACACCATTAACGTGCTGGACCTGAAAGCTACCCCTGTGTTATAGGAAACCATTTACACCAGAGTAGCAGGAGATGCAATGGTAGCAATCCCCTTTGACGTGACGGTGTTAGCGGTGAATGGTACAGACACAGTGGTAGTCACAGACTACTTGAAGAACAGTGTGAGGTCCTGCTACACCAGGAACAAGCAGCCGTGTCACAGCAGGCTCAGTCTGGGTGGTGGTCCGTGGGGTATAACAAAGTTGAAGGACACCCAGGTGGCTGTCACTGTGCAAGATACCAGACAGATTGTAACTGTACAAGTCAACCCTGACCTGGTGCTGCTGTCAACCATCACAACCAGCAAACAGTACTACGGTATAACGTCTCTGACACCACCAACACTAGCAGCATGTTCCAAGTTCCCTCCCTGTGTTGATATCCTGGATATGGCGGGACACGTGCTGAAGTCGATTCGTCCAGGCCACCCTAGTAGAAACATCTTGAAGAATCCCAACTTCCTCTGTACCACGAGGACAGGAAACATCCTGCTGTGTGACCGGGGATCCAAGTGTGTCGTGTGTCTGACTCCCGACGGAGATGTGGTGTTCACCTACAGCCTAACAGGAGAGACAGCAATGGCGTATCCACATGGTATCACAAGTACCAGCACAGGCGACATCCTGGTGACAGACTACCATCTACACAGAGTCCTCCATCTGACTGAGTCAGGGCAGTTTGTTAGAAACATACTGACATCACAGGATGGTGTCTTGAATCCATGGGCAGTGTCTGTTGGTGGGCGTGGACGCATGTACGTGTGTACACCAGGTGTAGTGAAGGTATTTACATTGAAGTGAATGAACATGTCGCAATCCTTCTTTCAATCAACTGTAGACACGTGTGAGTTGAGGATTTATGTTTTGATATGTGTCATTGTGTATTTACCTTTAAGCATATTTCACTGTGTTTTAGTGAAATCACATTATATATTAGTGTTTAATCACTCATCTGAGCTTTGCTATTTGAATGTGATGAATGAAGATTTGATCATACATGGTCTGTAAGAATACACATTATATTTGTAATCTAAATAGCAAGACACGGTTATTCACTACTGCTTTTATTCTTCAGATCTAATCTGAACATGTTTTCCATTTTATATATTACAAAGTTCGAATGTAAGTGGATTTGATTAGAGATCATTATGTCGAATACCAGATCCTCCGCATGATGTGTTTTTCATTTGTGCAACCACTATGACAGTGTAACGGAGCTAGTCCTTCTGTGTTATAACTAGAGGTGTCTTGAGCTATGGCGGTGTAGGATGGATATTTACATGAGGGTAATCCTTGCTTGCTATGTTGAGGACACTGTTTTGTTACAGCTTTACACACGGGGCGCTGTTTTACTATTTATTCCGTATGATGTGTTTTTCATGTTTGTAACCACAATGCGAGTGTAACATGGAGCTATTCCTTCTGTTCAGGACTGTTTTGTTACAGGTTTATATATCAAGCGCCGTTTTACTATTTATTCCTGATTTTATATCAATAATTCATTTAATGATACCCCAAAATTAATTATTGTGAATTATCATCATGCCAGTGTATTATGGATATATTCGTGATATCTGATATATCTGTGTAATATTTACATGACAGCCAGACTTATAGGCATTCTTACGACCACAATGATCCGGGCGACAGTTGCTGAGTTCGACAGGCTGATCGTGGCTTCACATCGCCAAACCAGTCAACGTGAAAAGCCCGTATTAAGCAGCCATTGTGACCAACCGATCACCAATTTAGTCACCTTGTATGACATGTGTAGAAATCAAGGGACGAATTTAAGTACAATGTCCGCCGCAGTGTTCAACAGAATCCCCTGAAACTACTATTGTACGTTTACACATTAAATGTACTGATTGTTTTGGTAACTTCACCTAATGTTTCGCGTTATGAAGCACAGAACCAACAGCTCTCTCGTTTCTGTGGTGAGGACACTTGTCATATTCACTTGGCTTCTGAGCGGTCGAAGGGAAATAAATCGTGATTGGATGTTTTGTGAAGCGCAATAAAATACAGTGAACGAAAGTACACGTGAAGCCAGGAACATTTTATCACATATAGTGCTGTTTATGTGTGTTGCAAATAAATGAATCGACTGTAATTCTGTTTGTTGGTCAACAATGCGATATTCAAGCTGCATGTATGACGGTAAATAATCGTGTATGAACGCGAGAAACCAGTGTTTGACATCCCGAGCAACATCCCAAGTCGTTGGGTCACCATGACACTGTATCAACCAGGTGGCAGAGCCTGACCATTTGGTCGCCTCGTACGACACGCACAGGTTGCTGAGGACCTATTCTAACCCGAATCCCCACGTGGAGACCTTCATTGGTTGCTTGTTGTTCAACGCCAGTGCAATAAAGACGCACAAAGGCCTTTCCGTATTCATAGGAAATCCCTGTCGACTTTAAGATTCCGACTATATCATGAGCAAGTCTTTATTAAACACCATCAAATTGTGATGATACCAGGTGTTCGCTAAAAGGTGAGCGTAGCCTGTCCCATCCAATAACAATCATGTTAATTTTCACCTGAAAAGACACTGAAACATGTGGATCAAGTCCAAACAGGGACGTCAGTTTCACCATGTTAGTTTTGCCGACGTGGGCAACCTGAACATACTATACAATCAATAGAAGCAAGTGAACTGTTCTAGAGATGAGGGGGCTGTTTTCCACCTGAGTACCGTTGTTTTGTACCCAGGTACATGCATCTACATGTTCACGATGTTCTCTCATTTGTATGTGTACCTTTCACCTAGCCTGCAGACATAAAATTGTACCTTGTTTTTAGTGCAAATAAAGAAAATTTGACAAAGCCTGCGTAACTGTAGCACCAGAAACCTTTTTCCCCTTGTCGTTATACCTCACTCACTCACTCACTCACTCAAAAACAGACTAACACAACGCATATTACTATGTCTGAATATGGGCTGATCAACAGGATATAATGGCATAAAAGTTACTGCACACAAGTTAATCTACCATGTGCCATTCAAATAACAACAAGGGTGCTTCATAAAAATAACGGACTTTCTAATATTCACGAATTTGTACACCGAATCTATTCACGTTGTGCGAATTTCTGATGGACATGTCTGTCTGCGCATATTTGGAGCCCATACAGACAGGCATCTCTCAACCCACCTAGGTGTTTTGAAGAAAACTTTTGCTGATAAAGTAATGATCCGTTTTAGAGATGCGGGGTTAGATATAGTTAATCATTTATCAAAATGTGCATCGTTCTAATATTAGTCATAATGTTTCATACAACGTGAGGCAAGGCCATGAAGGATGGTCAGACAATTTGGAGGCGATGCTAGATAATTATAGAATAACCCACAAGGTACGAGTGATTACGGAAAATATGTCACTCGTGAAATTAATGTTTCAAGTTCCTCGTTGAAGCTCGGAACTGAAAACATTAATTTCACGAGTGACATATTTTCCGTAATCACTCGTACCGAGTGGGTTATTCTATTTATTACCCATATTCATATTAAAGACATGTTTCAAGAAAAAAAACAATCAACTGTCGCCGATCAAGAATCAGCTGTTTTGTATCAATCCGCTTGTGAAAAAAACCACCGTCCACTCACTCCAACCGCATTACTCAATTAACGTGTTGTTACGTGTGAAAATAAAATAGTTCTGTTAAAAAACTGTAAAGATCACATTATTGCAGTTATATTTCTGTCCGATTTACACAGCGTCCACTATCTAGCATTGTTAGGAAGACAGGTTTCCAAAAAGGTTCATCAGGGTTTTTAATCAAAGCTTGTTTTGACAAGATCTCGTAACTGACAGACAGCCCCCGCCGTGCATCGGCAGAAACATGCATTTCACATTGAGAAGAGGAATCACGGAAAACCTGTCAATTTTTTTATGTGTCATTTGACAAAAATGCCAAAACCTATAACAACAATATAAACGGAATATACAGAAGTCTTGTTTGTTAGAGAAAAGTGACGAAAAGAAAGTAAACTTTGAAAAGTACGATTGCTGTCACAGTGTCGGAATGAATGACCCGACTTGACCCAGATATGAGACAGCCGAAACCAGGAATGACAAGAGAACCGGCGTTACAGTTTAATCCGACAACAAGTTTAATGAATATCGTGTGTGATTTGAGACAAGTGTCACTGATGGGAAACATGTGCATGTGGGATTTCAGGAGGATTTGTCAAACGCGGAGTGGACACAGTCAGTTGACGGGAGTTTGTTCATATTTTTATGTGATTCATAATGGTCGAATACCTGTTGATAGACAAACACGGTATCTGGAGACTGGGTGCTAAACTGTCCGCATTCACGGAGTTTATTTAGTTCAATATCGGACACGGGATAAGGGTTAAGTTTTCTTTTCCTTGTATTTTTAATTATTTTTGTTTTGATTTCAAAACCTCTCCGAGTTCAGCAAAGTGCATCGATTTCGCAACCAGATGCTGGTAAACATGTCGCTAAGGTAACACTCTATGCTCTCCTTGATCTCCTTCAAAGTGGACAGTTCGAATTCTGAACTGTCTGATGTGCATGCCGAAATGATAAATTTGCAAAAAATAATGTTCAGTTTCCTGTGTCATTAACCCTCATAGTCATAGTCATATGGTCCCCGGACATTAGTCAGCCTGCATACCGCACATCGCAGTACTTTGCAGACGTCACGGTTACGAAAAACGTATACATTGTATAAAAAAGTGTCACGTTATTTCTTCACACAACGTTACAAAATCGTACGAAATAGTGCATCTTTATGATGTCTTTCGGAAAGTCTAAATATTGTTGCAAAATGAATTTGTGCCATCGTTGAAAGTGTGAGTAGTCATATTTTTCGTGTTTTTCGTGTCTTTCTTACTTGTATACATTTGTGAACTAAGTCTTTTTCATGTGTGATTTCATTTTCATTGGCAGTTATCAATGTTATCATCGTTCACAAAGGCAATCCTGTCTATACAAAGTCCGGTTATTGGATTCGGGTGGTCGAAGAATTCATCAAACTAAAAGCCCTCTAACACAAACGCAAACCAGGACTTGGTGGTGATGATCTTGGCGCCCTAGAAACAGTTTCTGGCAACATCACAATTTGGATCTTGGAACTTCATTCTGGCCATATAGTGCAGTTTTGACAACAGAGACATTAAATGTGTTCAGAGGTTGAATTATAAGAATAACTTTTCATGGCAGTCAGATCTCCGTCCGCTTTAACGAGGTCATTTACTTTGACAGGTCTCAAATGGCCAGCCATGTTTGTTTACAAACGGGGATGTAGTTTTTGTTTTTACTGTAAAATGAAAATCATGTGAATTAAATTTAAAAAATGATAATGTGAAATCATGTTGTTAATATGAAACTATGTGTCTTGTCTTAAAAATCTCGATTCAGTGAGATTGTAGCACGTAAAACATCTGAAGGGAAAGCGGGGATTTGTGACTGAATGGAATGAGAAAAAAATAGTTCCGTTGTCCAATGAAAATTGATCTTTGTTCCACTGACCAATCAGCTTCGAGAATCACTAATTGCACACTGTGCAAATATCAAAAAGTTATTACACTGCATATTTGAGACCATATGGGTAATAATCATCAGTATTGTTTGTTTGTTGTTTAACGCCGAACTCGGCAATGTTCCAGCTATATGACGGCAATTGGGATGGATGACATGCATCAACCAAGTCAGCGAGCCTGACCACACGATCCCGTTAGTCGCCCCTTACGATAAGCATTGTCGCCATTTACAGCTGGAAGGGTAGCTGAAGACCTATAGTATTCTAATCCGATCTTCACGGGTGTTATCAGTACTAAGTGGCATACGCAAATAATCCATAGATATCGCATACATTGATACTAATACATTGAATATACTAATACACAAAGCAAGAAACAGGAAACCTGGGTACAAAAGGAAAACTCCTGGTAGATTTGACGTATCAAAGTAATCAGTAGGCCATGTGTTTGTCATGTACACACGTTGTGGGACATTGCTATGTCCATCCAACACTAACAGGCATACGTCACCCATGCAGCGGTCAACGTGACTTCAAGAATATTGAATTGTGTACCATCTGAGAAGAAGATCCTGGGGGGGGGGGGGGGGGGGGGAAGAGAGAGCAGAGCATCCGACACACACACTTATACATTATCAACCAACACTCAGGTATTAGCAACCCACACTAAAGCATCAGCCACCCACACTAATACATTAGCAGACAACACTCATGTATTAGAAATCCACACTAAAGCATCAGGCACATACACTAATACATTAACAACAAACACTCACACGTTAGGAACCCAGACTAAAGCATCAGGCACCCACACTAATGCATTAGCAACCAACACTCATGCGTTAGCAACCTACACTAATGTATTAGCAACCCACACCAACCCACATCGTAAGCAGCAGTGTGTGGACATCATGATCAGTGTTTGGAACACTGAATACCTGATTGCTGACACTGACCTGACGTGACGGGGAATCCCCTTGTAGTGACGTCACATTCAAGAAGAACATGTGTTCTCGTGTCATCACAGATTTTCAGTGGCCCATTCATATATAAATTCACTGCTATTTTCCCTTTAAGCCAAATTGGATCTGATTATTTGAACTGCTTAATATCTTCTCTTCCATTGACAATTTACATATATTGAAACATCAATTGTTTTAGTTACTTTAATTAGCAAAACATTTTGTAGTATTTATTTTATTGTTTAAAAATGATTGTAACTGTATTACATTGTTTCTGTTGACATTCAGAAGTTCATTGCATGGAAAAAATTTAAGTGTAAACGATATATGTCTTTTCCTTTGGACAAGAGGTCGCTCACATGACGTTCATAACGACACAACTTGATATTCTTACGTTTTTAGGGGACCGTATTCTTGAAATGACAAAAACACCGACGGACTTCTTACACTTTCCTGGGGAACCCCTGGGAATTCCCTTACACGAATACATGAAAAAGCGTTGTTTCTGATTATTTATACCCTTTATTTTTGAACTCAAACACTTAGCACACATTGAGAAACGTCAGAGTGTTTGACTGCATAATCGTTCACGAACCAAACTATCCAAAGTATCATAGTATCGGCTCGACCCGTGTCTAGACTGACAGCGACAGCTTACGGCAATCTATGGTACCTTAGTATCTTTATAAACATTTTTCAATGATCGATCATTGATAATTGATGACCAATATGTAACCGCCACAGGTTCATTGACAACTCGGAGATCTCTAACGTCATACCCGTCACGTTTATCATTTTGTACTTAACGTAAATGTATTACGACACGCTGACATTCTGACTGACTTACTGAGGTAAGACCTTTCTCCTCTAAAGATGATATTTTCTTTATGCATTTGTTTTTGGTGATTATTTTATGTCACCACTGCCATCATATTTAATACTGCCATTGAATTTTGTACTACACTCTATTGCATACTGACAATGTCATTGCAGTGCAGTAACTTTATTAATTGTATTTTTGATTGTATACCATTTGTTGGGTGTTTGTTGGTTTCACCCTAAATTCTTTTACGAACAAATTTCTGGGTTAACATATTGTTTTAATATGGAAATCGACACGTAACAATATGTTAAAATCCTACATTGATGAGGAATGTTGATATGATAGATGGAGAAACATCCCTGCTTATACAACATTGGTCTATCGTGTTACTGAATGGCAGTCAACACGTGGAGGACAATCTGTCAACTGTTTGAAAGTGCAAGTTGAAAGACATGTGGCCATTTTAATGTAATAAACTTGCTGTTCAGCGAAATAATTTTGTACTTACAACACAGGACATATAAAGCTGCATCAATGAACAGTTCTTGCAAAAACATCACATATCACTTCCTGGTTTTACATAACAGAAAAAAACTGCTTATCTCTTTCTAACTTTAACCAAATCCATGTACATGACATTTGTCTCCGACTGATAATGTTGTGCTGTCTATCATGTAGCCAACTGAGTGGTGCAACTGTATTGTACATGTTGCATCAATTAAACATGCAATATAAAATGAATAACAAATAAAATAGTTTATATTTAATTCGAATTTTATGTACTTCTGCTGTGCTTATTTAACATGAATGATTTACTACACTGTATAAAATATGCTGCTTGCTTGTGGGATAACAGGTCGCTCTGATTCATTGCGGTGCTACAGCGTGGGCCTGCTTTCAGAACCTCCACGTAAACACAGTCCTACTTGTTGTCGAAATCCACTTCTGGTTACACACGTGCATTCGTCACTACTCGACTTTTTCCGTAAACTGCGAGAAGCTTGTCCCGGAATGACACGAGTTGGTCACGAACGATTCACTTCCTGCTGCTCAATTTCCCTCAACACCAGGTAAGTGTGTGTTGTCACAAGGCTTGCGTCTACTTCAGTTATAACGCTACACACCTGTCCTACTGTGTACTGGTAAGACCACAAGGGTTCATCTAACTATACAGTCATCTCCAGGCAGATTCTCGTGACCGTGCACCTTATTAAATGTAACATGTAGGCTAACCGTAATACTTTAAAGATCCACTTTCAACCACTTGATTTCAACACTGTGACTGATCCCGATGTATGTGTATGTATATATCACGTGTGTCTGTTACAGTTATCACTGACATGGTCCCTGACAAATGCCTCAGTAACCAATATGAGAAAATACTTCTACATAACCATATTATTTCACATGTGATAGAGTCCAACCTTAACGTCTCCTACTTTCGATATGGTAATGAGTGGATGTAACCCGACAACTATGTCGGTGATCGGTACACTGCACACAATTTATGTTGTAAAACCAGCGGGTGACCTCGAGTTGAAAAGCACCATTCACAATCTTCTAACTGACCCCGGGTTTACACAGACGGGTCAATTGGTAAATATATATGCTTCCTGCAGGACCGCCGCGAGTTGACACACACACACACACACACACACACACACACACACACACACACACACACACACACACACACACACACACACACACACACACACACACACACACACACACACACACACAAAAAAAAAACACACACAAAAAACACACACAAACAAACACACACTCATATACGCGCGTACGCACGCACGCACACACACAAATGCAGTCAGCCTAAGTGTAAGGCAGAATGTCAGTTCTTAATTCATAAGATCTGCATACATCTGAAATAATGTTTTTTTATGAAACGTGATATTTGTTTATTTTTTCAAGATCCGGATGATCCAGGCGTTGAATGGAATGATACTAATACACGACCTTTTGAATGGGACAGCAAATAAGTGCCACAACTACAGTCGGTCCTAGTGTCACGTGTTTAAGAACAGTAAGCTCGGATTGTGGCTAAGATCAGTATGTTGTGTACACCGGAAATACAACGGGTTGTTTGTATTTAATAGGTAAGATGGCGACCTCCAAGAAGTTAACAGAAGACTTCCTGACATGCACGATATGTACAGAGGTGTTTGACAAGCCCTGTACACTTGTATGTAATCACACCTTCTGTCGGAAATGTGTCGTCAACTACACCAAAACCAGACCAGAAGCCATCAGTGCCAAGTCTCTCTTGTGTCCATTCTGCAGAAAGATGACGAAAGTGTCTGCCCCTGAGAGACCAGTGGAGGAGTGGGCGGATGACGTCAAGCCCATCTTTATCATCCAGGGACTCTTGGACTCGTTTGGTCCCGGATCTAAAGGTGAGCGTTTGTGGTTTGTACGTACATAAGTGTGCTTCAACGACTGAGTGAGCAAGTATGGTATACGGCCTTTTCAGCAATATTCCAGCAATATCACGGCGGGGGACACCAGAAATTTGGTTTCACACATTGTGCCCATGCTTGGAATCGGCGTGACGATCGAACGCTTTAACCACTAGGCTACCGCTCTGCCCCGAAAGGTACCACAGCATTTGATTTGAATATAGAAATACGTTATGTTTAAGGTTTCTGTGCTATATCAAAAGTCATCTATAGGTTGTTTGTAAGGTTTGTGTTGAATATGAAAGCATATCGTGTACACGTACAGTGTTAACAAGTAGTAGCGATCCTCCAAACCTGATGATACAGGTGACATGACCTGCGGTCGACGTCTATTACGCTGATGATAAGAATGTGTGTAAAGTTAAGAAGAAAGTTTTCTGTTTTCTGTGGATTTTGTAAACCCGTTGATGATGTTGTTTGGATGGTTTGTGTACAAAATGAAATCCTATTGTGTACATGTGCTTCATGAGTAACACCGATATGATCTAAGGTCTATCTCAGACACAAACGCTGTCTTTTCCATGATCTATGTGACGAAATTAAACAGAGTGAGTGAGTGACTATGGTTTTACGCCGCTTTTAGCAATATTCCAGCAATATCACGGCGGGGGACACCAGAAATGGGCTTCACACATTGTATCCATGTCGGGAATCAAACCCGGGTCTTCGGCGTGACGAGCGAACGCTTTAACCACTAGGCTACCCGACCGCCCCGAAATTAACCAGAGCAACAAATCCAGTGCTATTTACATCTTATTTCACGTTAGCACTTATTGAAATGTTTGTGATGCATATTTTCGCATGATGTTCATGATGCGCCACATGAAGTTCTATATGGAACATAATTGCATGGCGCCGTGGTTCTTTTGGTTTTGGTTTGAGAAAGTAACATGGGATGAGTAGTTGGAAAGATGTAAACAAACTTCTAAAAGGAACTTTTTCTTTATCTCACAAATGTATGATGATATGCTTACATACAAAGTACATGAATAACTATTTTTTTAAACATTCCTAGCTTTAAATTATTACACTAAACATTTTTATGTCATTCGGACACAATCATAAGAGGAGATCACGCTCTGTCCTAGACTGTTTTACCTGCTCCAGAGCACTTGCACTCTTCGCCTGCAGCTGTCAGGAGGCGAAGGGCAAGGTACTAGTCTGGCTGTATTCGAACTATATCCCCAATACAGTATTTCGCTACGGTGAAACGTCGACCCATTTCTGTGAAGCGGGTGTGGATGTCGAGAGGATCGAGGACAGGCCTACAGCGGGAAACGTTGACACAATTTCTGTATAGCGAGGTATTAGCACTTTTGTACGTTACAGGCTACAGGAGTCAACATATCAGCATTAGGGAGTTAACTCTGACAGAGAAGTACGGTTCATGGTTAAAAAACCCAAACATACTCACAACGTTGTGGGTTTCAATTTTAACAATATCTGCATGTCTACACTGATTGCCTTCATTATGAAATAATAACAATGTAGATATTATTTTGAAAAGATAAATAGTTTTCCAGTGTAGATGTATCATGTATACCACTATGATTGTGTCAACTTAATATCCCCAATACTAGTTTTGTTTACATACTATGTTTGTTACCTACTTTTATGTTACATAAATATTTAGACTGAAATGTGTCATATTCCCATTCCTGATTCTGAAGGGACCACATGCACATTACAATTTGTTTTACTTCTGGGTTACACATGTGCGCTTTATGACAGTACATCTAAAGGTACTGCATCAATAGGTAGTTATACGTGTCATTCCTCCATGTTGATACTCTGGATCAAAGTTATCTTGTTATTTCAGATACGACCGACTGCAGTTATTGCAGGGAGGAAGGGGAGAGAACTCCAGCTTTATCTTGGTGCTCTGTCTGTGATGACGCACTCTGTGAACGATGTTTACGGATGCACAAACGAATCCCATCTACCAATCACCATGACGTAGTTGACCTGTCTGGAGAGACAAAGGTTAGGGCCAAGAGAAAGTTCATGAAAGCAGAAGTTCAAGCTGAAATGAAGGACAAGTTCGAGAAGATGAAAATTGAGAGGACCAACCCATACCAGGGTATGAATCTGTATGTAAAAAATCTGGATGATGTAGTCGACGACGAGAGGCTAAGAAACGAGTTCTCGCAATTTGGAACCATCACCAGTGCTCGAGTCATGAGAGAAGGTGGTCGATCCAAGGGCTTCGGTTTTGTGTGCTTCAGCTCTCCCGAGGAGGCAACCAAAGCTCTGACCGAGATGGATGGGCGTATCATTGTGTCAGAATCTCTGTATGTGGCACTGGCCCAGCGTAAGGAAGACCGGCGTGCTCTCCTTGCCTCACAGAGGATGCAGAAAATGACCACTATGAGACAACAGCAAACAGCACAGTTTAACCAGATGTTCCAGCAAATTGGAGCAGGTAACTTTGTGCCCACCATGCCCCAAGCCCAGCGTGGATTGCAGAACCAAGTCCGACCAACACAGCCGACTGCAGGTTTCCAAGGCATGCCCACCAGTGGTCAGATGCGCACTACTGCCCCTCGAGTTGGCCAGCCAACCATCCGTGCAGGTGTCAATGCCGAATCACTGGACAGTCTGGAGGAGTGCCAACCAACCCCAATGCTTGCATGGCTGTGATGGGCCCGAGCATGGGCAACCGACCAGCAGCTGCTGCAGCAGCGATGCCCAATGCCCCCAACTGACAGGGATTCAAGTTCAACACCCAGATGTGTATCCCCCCAGATGTGTTCCACAGTCACAGGTCATGCAGCAGCCCTAGCAGTCTGTTGTCATCCCAGGGCAGGAGCCTCCGACAGACTCCATGTTGGCTGCTGCACCACCACAGGAACAAAAGCAGAGGATGTATCCCGGTCTGTGAAGTTTGGGATATCTGTTCTTCTTCAAACACAGGAGTCCATTAGTGGGTCCACAACTCTTTATTTATGATATAATAAATCATACAGCATCTAAACAATCATGATTATGATAACGAGACAGACATGGCCAGACAGCATCACAGAGGCGTCATAGCGCCAACCTGCCTAGCCGCTGTCCGAGGGTCAACTCCTGACGAACAGAAAGTATTCTAATTTTATCCAGTCAAATCACTGACCAGCTGCCACGTATCGAATACGACACCTCTCTGGTCAGCCTGCAGTATCCCGCACATCATCCACAATTTTAAGCTTCAGTGGCCAACCGGCCATATTCTAGTGTTAACTGGGAGCCAGTGACCTGCACATGATTCGGTGCTGTTGGCCATAGTTATAATAGCCCGGTTGCTCTTATAATTTGTATTGGGCAGCACTGTGAATATATATCTATATATATTTAACTAATGTTAACCAGTGTTTACCAGGAATGCTTTTTAATAAATCCAATGAAATCATTTATATCATTGAATTTTGTGTCCCTTTTGACCCTAATGTGAGTGACAAGATTCAGGAAAAACATGGCAACTGTGCAGACCTTGCTTTCGAAATGTCACGCTTGCATTCCATGTACCAAGTTGTCCAACTCTCCATTGTTCTTGGTGCCTTAGATTCTGTTTACTGACATTGGAGAGTACCCGGGTTTGCTACCAGGAATACATTTCTTCTGCCAATCTGGGTAATGCAGAAGGCTGCAGTGTTGGCGAGTCTTAACATTCTCCGAAAAGTTCTTAGTGGGTTTGACCCAGGTGCATACAGATGCAAAGCGAAAGCCATGGTACACGACATGGAGTCCGTTGTAGGAAATGTTTACAAGTTTACACTTGAGAGAGAGGACGCCATTTATTAGTTTAGATGGAACCGATCAAGCTCTGGGGGTTTCACACCAACAAATCTACAGAATTATAACAAGACAAAGAAGCATGGGATTGTATAAAAAAAAAACAATTGGAAGTAAAAGGATATTAGACACACTTGATGCAAGGGTAATTAGGCGTGAAGTGTACAAGCTTTGTGAGCAGAATTAACCCCCGACTTGTAGTAGAATTCGGAAGGGAATTAAAGACACAATGCATGTTTCCCAGGCTACATTAATTATTGCTCTCCACGAGATGGGATTTCGATACACTGGACATGGCGATGACTGAGCAGGTAACAGGGGGAAATATTCTTTCCTGTTTTTGAGGTCACATTATCTCTGAAACATTCATGACTTTCGCAATCAGGGCTTCCAGGTCATTTAGCTTGAAGAAACCTGGGTGAATAAGAATAATTCCACTGATTGCATGTGTCAGATGGACAAAAAGCACTGATGGTCCCATCAGGTAATGGTAATCGTTTCATTTTTTGCACGCCGGAACCGTGATCTTGGACTTATTGGTGGATGTGAGCTAGTTTTCGAGGCAATATATAAAACTGCTGATTCTCATAAGAAAATGAATGTGTTATGTTCAAAGACTGGTTGGAACATCAGCTACTACCCACACTAAATAACTCAAGTGTCATTATAATTGATAACGCCAGTTCTCAGGAACCAGATACTGTCGCGCCAAACGTCATTGGTCTGAAGGCGACCATACAAAATATCAGACATCTTTCAATGGTGACTTCAGACCATCTGAAACAAAAGTTCAACTCGGGGAGAACATTCGCTTGAATAAGAAGCCAGTCAAGTACAAGACGGCACAACACGGTCACGCTGTATTATGCTGGCAGTCAGACATTATGAGCTCAACCATTTTGAGCTAATCTGTGCTAACTGTAAAGGGTTCATGTCACCAGAGCGTTAACAAGCTCATGCGTTAACGTGCATCCACACTGATGTCAATGCAACAGGACAGTCCCACGGTCGCAACCTGAACTCTCGGACTCCACCCACCCTAACTGGCATAATTTAGATTTTAGAGTAGTTTTTGAAATTGATGTTTTTATGCGTGTTTATAAAAAATCTTGTTCTAATACCTTAATTTGGTCAAGTTAAATCAATTGCCAATTTACTCCCAACACTTAAATGTTATATTTGCTTAAAGAGTTTACATCATTGGTTCTGATCAATTGATGACTGAACATTTCCTATTCTAAAGTACATATACACAACCATTTGTTTGTGTTAACGATGAATACGTTAAAGTACTAGGAAGCAAGGTTGCTTTAAGTTCACGTTCATGAAATCTCGTGGCGCGACCATGTTAAACATATACAACAAACGTTAAGGGCAAAGTGCAATACCTGCTCAGTAAAGACCCAATGAAACCTTACCTTGTTCCAGCTCCACAGGTCAAATACTGATCGTAAACAGAGATATCAAGGTGGTATGATGAAAGTATAACGTCTTAGGTATACAAAGTGAAAGAATGTGATCGCAATATCATGTTGGAAATAGATCTCGGCTATTGCCTCAAATTAAAGTGCATTAGTATTTCTGATTAAACACTTTACATGAGCTCACTATGTGCGATCACAACTAAGAAGTTGATTATATGTTTCAGAGGGAAGTATATTAAAATACAGGTTTAACGTCAAGGGTAAGCTGTGATACAATGTTTTAATTTCTTATCAATATGGAAAGGGTTTTGTTGCTTTTATTAATTGCTTGTGAGACAAATTTAATGTTTGCCACTTCATATTGTATTTGTATCAGTGATACAGAGGATTGATAGGGAATAAACAGAATGTCTTGGGTATCGAAAGGCAATGAATGCTACGATACGGAACAGCAGAGAGACAGGGTGGCCTTACAGCGTTACATAAAGCTAAAACATATTTTTGAAGATAATTTGAATGTTAAGGAAGCTAAAATATTAAGAGGCTGAATCACTTTACCATACATGTTGCTACACAGGATGGTTGCAACAGGCAATCTCTCTCCTTTATACTATACTGATTATTGATTTCTTGTTCTAATTTCTGATCAAAAGTCCTTCTAATATTTTCGAGCGCCTTCGTGGTCTAGTGGTAGAGCGTCCACGCTGAGAGCGAAAGGTCCGTGGTTCGATCCCCAGTCGCGTCTTACAAAAAGACGTTAAAACATGCAACTTAATGTTACCCTACCTGGCGCTCGGCATCAAGAGGCTAAAACAAGGACTGGTCGGCTCGGAGTCAGTATACTGGGTCTGAGTGGGGTATTCATGTTAAACTGCCACGTGGTATCTAAGTGGGCTAGCACTATAAAATCGGCATAAGTCCGGACTAGCAAAAGCAGCCACACACACGTGCATGCACGTGGCTATATAAGTGCAATCATCTTGGAAGCGATGTAAGCCCAATTACACCTCACCTCCCCTCTAATATTGTCCAACCTAAAACATACATGCCCTATATAATATAATAGATAAGAGCTGAGAGTTGTACCTTATCAGTGAATATGTAAGTCTCACTGATTCATGAGCACGTCTTTTTGATAAAGCCGACATCCTACAATGGACCCTACGTTCAGCAGAGTTCTCTTATCAGTATGGAAATAAACTTACAGAGTCACAATGTAACACTATTTCTGTTACTGTTAAAAAATACAACTATATTCCTCTCACTCATTCACAAATATTTGTGTCAGTGTTTAATAGCTAACATTATCGATGACCACCCAAAACACAAACTCAACGTCTGATTGTAGATTTTATAGAAGTACAGAAACATAGAGCACTTACGACTTTGGGGTTATTCTTCACTGCACCTAACACGTCAGCTAAAAATAATTTGTATGCGAGCACGTTTTACAAATATTGGCAAATTTGTGTTTGTAACTAATTATGTAATACCATGCCTTGACTTATTGACGGTCTGTATGAATGTCAATGTTTTCCATGACATTGTTCCTTTCTTTATTTCAAATGTCACACGTGTGTGTAGAGGATGTGCAGTGCACGACACAGTATTTCCAGTGATAACGAAGTCCCAAGTCCAACAAGGTTATATCAGGCCTTTTGAACACTGTCCCTTGACTCGTTACCCAACCTCATTGCATCAGGTAGGTCTGACTTGTCTGTCACCAGGTATGTGTATCCCTCAGTACTACTGTGTACGAGTAACATCACAATGGTTCATCTAACGATACAGTCATCTCCAGACAGATTCTTATAAACTAATTAAATGTAACACTTTGGCTAACCAGATTAGTTCAAAGATCTACATTCACTATTTCCTCCAATCGACCACTTTACTTCAATACTGAGATCGATCCCGAGGTATGTGTATGTATATATCACGTGTGTCTGTTACAGTTATTACTGACATGATACCTGACAAATGCTTCTGTAACCAATATGGGAAAATACTTCTATATAACCATGTTATTGTAGTGTCTGATAAATTAGTCCGAAATTAACGCCTCCTACTTTCGATATGCTAATGAGTGGGTGTCGCCGCAAAACGTGGTCACGTGATCGATACACTACACACATATCATGTCAGCCAGAGGGTGGCCACAATTCACTATCTACTCATTGACACGCTACTGATCCCGGTACTCGGTGTCGCCATAACATGTTCATTGTATAACAAACGCAAACTGTCATGCCATCGATATTTTGCGTATTTGAAAACCCCAAAGTGTGCGCGTGTGAAGGATAATGCAAACAAACAAACACGCAAAATTACTTTGGTAAGCCTCATGTGTTCAAACTTGTTTTATGAATTTTCACTTCTTCGAATATCCAAATGATGAAATACTAAAGGGACATTTTCTTTTTTTATAAAAAGCGAAATATGTTCAGTCAGTCAAAGTGTGACTTGCTTAAGAATGTCAGCTCGGATTGTTGATAAAATCTGCGATGTTTTTTTTAATATAAAACGGGGTATTCGTTCACTTTTTTGAATATCTTTATGATTTCAGTCGAGCGAATGTGTGAGCACAACACAGCTCTTTATTGTTTCTTATTTATGAACGGAACAGTAGACAGATACCACAACTGCAGTCGGCCCTAGTGTCACTGTCAAGTGTTTAAGGTATTAAGCTGAGATTGGGGGTAAGAAGTGCATTATTCAACAGGCTGGTTTGTATTTTGTAGGTAAGATGGCGACCTCCAAGAGGTTAACAGAACACTTCCTGACATGCACGATATGTACAGAGGTGTTTGACAAGCCCTGTACACTTGTATGTAATCACACCTTCTGTCGGAAATGTGTCGTCAACTACACCAAAACCAGACCAGAAGCCATCAGTGCCAAGTCTCTCCTGTGTCCATTCTGCAGGAAGATGACGAAAGTGTCTGCCCCTGAGAAACCAGTGGAGGAGTGGGCGGATGACGTCAAGCCTATCTTTATCATCCAGGGACTCTTGGACTCGTTTGGTCCCGGATCTAAAGGTGAGCGTTTGTGGTTTGTACGAATATACGTGTTGTTTCTAAGCTGGTGGATTTGAGCAGATATTTTGCATTGTTTCTAGGCATACCGATAATTCAGAACTTATAATTCAAACTCTTTCTAAGATTTTTTGTTTGTCTTTGGCTGTTGATAATTTTGTATTTGCTCAATATCGTCTCCATTTTGATACTTTGATTCAAAATAGGCACGTATCGTTGACACATGAACAATGTTTTTTTTCATAATTCCATAGAAATGAATGCGCATCAGACTGTAACGAACCGGAACAAATATGTCCGGGAGAAGGCGGATGTTTCAAATATGATTGTCAGTTACCACCAGATTCAAACATTAATTCCCTGAGAACGGGAAGACATAGTGGGGAAAATCCTATTTAGAGATGAAACCCGAAGACATGAGAGTTGTGGAACCGAAGCGAGCGGGGTGAAAAACAGACGAGCGAGCCTGCACGTTTGCTGTTTCATTCCTTCTCGCCCTTCGGTCTCAAAGACTTGTTTGGACAATAAAAATGCAAGAACGTCGCTAATGTCCTGTGCATGATGATACACGTGAGCAGAAAGGGAATTCCTTCGACTGTAACATTTGGATATTGGGATTCCCCAATATTCCGTATTAATAAAGTAGCCGCCTCGGGGGGCGTGGATTAATTTTAACATTCATTGGGAATGAGAGAGAGAGAGAGAGAGAGAGAGAGAGAGAGAGAGAGAGAGAGAGAGAGAGAGAGAGAGAGAGAGAGAGAGAGAGAGAGAGAGAGAGAGAGAGAGAGAGAGAAAATACAAAAGTCCAAAGATGAGCTGTATAATGTACTGAATCTGTTTCACGAATGTGATTTTCAAGAGAACAGTTATACCGTTACGCTGTTTTGACGTCACAGTGCAGCTCTGACGTTCATACGGTTTGGCCTCACTCTATGAAGGTTTATACTCCAATGAACTCACACAAAATGAAAGTCAATTCTTATATTTTTTATATCACTATTTATACAGTAAAGTACGTAGACCTTGATCTATACACCATTATTTTAAGTACCTGTTACAACAACCAGCTGTATCGCAGAGTAAAATAGTTCCTCAAGGTGACATGAACTTATTTATGCTCAACATGCTCAAAGGGGACAACTTTTGTAGTTTATGTCAACACAATGTACTCAAACAATATCCTCATTAGATGAGAAAGGTCTGTTAAGAACTACCTCGCTAAGTCAGTCAGAATGACAGTAATACATTTACTTGAAGTACAAGACGTCAAAATAGTCGACACGATTAACGTGACGGGAGAGATTTCGGGAGTTGCTAATGAACCCAGGGCGGTTACATGTTTTAGTCATCATTGATAAATTGATGGGTCGTAGCGAGGAATCTGGAAGTAGTCCGTCAGTGTTTACGTCATTCCAAATCCACGGTCTCGTGAAAAATGCATGAACGTCAAATTGTGTCGTTTGTACACTTATGAAAGTCAATTTCGCGGTCAGGTGACCGACCCCTCGTCCAGTTGAAAAGCTGTATATCATGTAAAGATCAAATTATAAAATTATCGTGGTATGACGTCATAGTGCAATCTAACTTTGTGACGTCACAATAAGACAGGCGTAGGGCGATAGGGCAGGCGTACGGCACATATAGAAATAAGTATTGTAGTTGCAGTAAAATGTACAATAATTGTAATATAGTTTATAATACAATTATTGTTTATAAATACTTTCAAACCAGAATTAAATGGCCTGAAAGTATATTTCAATCATTTCATACTATTTAATTTTGGTTTAAAGGTATTTATAAAGTAACTTTCTTTTATCTTTCTCAGTGCATCATTTTCACATTTGCATCACAAAATTTGGTGTTTCATTCCAGGCACATTGATCAATGTGTTGACTGAGTGGGATACAGAGGTTTTGTGATTTAGCCTTGTTTATTGCGTCTTCTACTATTTTTCTAGGGCAGTTTCTTTTTAATAGTGACTCCCTCAGTTCATGGAATCTTTATTGTGCACGATCTGAATTAGATACTATCGCGCATATTCTACGTGCTAATGAGTAAGGGACACTGTTTTTAGCATGATCGTCTTCATTCCGATTCAAAAGAACAAAACAATCATCTAAAAATATTTTCCATTCATCTTGAAATCCCTGTCCAAATTCAATGCCGAAGTTGTCATCAATTTTTGAGTACAGTTTTTCCTTCAAATAACCAAATACAAGAGTTGCATAAGTAGGGGACATTTAAATCCCTATTGCTGTGTCACTTACTTGTTTGTAATGAGAACCATCAAAATTAAAAGTATTATCATATGCATTTATCTAGTATTCAATAGCTTCTATGCCGAGATCATGGGGAATGTTTGAATATCAACTAACTACATCAAAACCGACTAACTTTGTACCATTTTCGACTGAGGCGGGAAGTTGGTTCAGAAAATCAGCGATATCTTGTATGTAGCTCTTGACATGTTTAGTTATTGGTTTTAGCACTTTATCCATAAGGTCACTGATTCTGTGTGTGGGACATTTGGGTCCCGCAATTATTGGCCGTAATTTTAAATCATTTACGGGGGTATTTTGACATAAGCAGAATTCCACGTTTGACATTTATCTTGGATCTGTGTGCTCCTGTGAACTTAAGGGAGGCCATAAACATTACTTTTTTTCGATTCAAAATTAAATAAATAATCCTCTTCGTTTTTAGTCAGGCATTTAGAATATGCATATACCAATCTTTAAAGATTAGGTAAATCAGATTTCTCCGAACTGTCTGAAAGCTTTCTGTAAAAAGATTCATCTTTTAAAATATCTAATGAGAGTTTTTGGTAATAATTACTGTCTATAATTATATATAGCACTCCCTTACCATCTTCTTTAATAACAATTGAATTGCTGTTTGATAATCCGCGCATTTAATTATTTGTAATGTTTGATTTACCTTTTTGAGGATTTACAGTAAATACATTGTCTAATACTTTGTTACTACCAGGTTTTGGAGTCAAGGTGTTTTTGTTTCCAAATAATGAAGTATCTTTGTTATTGGCATCAATATGAAAAGGATTTAGTAATCTCAATTTTCTACAAAAATCAGACATATCTGTTCCTAGTTCTAGTAAATCCAGCTTCATAGGAGTAGGGGTGAACTTCATCCCTTTAGGGGTTACAGATATTTCCTCCTCTGTCTATAAAAATATCGTCCAAAACTGGCTCCCACTGTAGATACTGCTTGGATGAGATCAAGTGATATCTATATTTGCAGACCATTCTGATGTCATTGGTCACAATCGAATGACATCACTAATGGCTCTGCTACTGAAGCTGTTAGTGCTTTCTGAGACACTGCTTATTACTGTCTACAAATTGAAAAGGTTGGAAGAATGATGTTGGATGATAAATAAAATCTCACCATCTTGTCTTTTGATATCAAATATCTCAACACTCGTTAATAAAAGTGGAAAACCTCCTCAATAAGCGCCGGAGATTTTCCAATTTTATCAACTTGTGTGTGTATATATATATATATATATATATATATATATATATATATATATATATATATATATATATATATATATATATATATATATATATATATACATAGAGAGCTAGCGAGAGAGAAGAGAGAGAGATATACTGGTATGAATAAATCACTTTTTCAGATACGACCTACTGCAGGTATTGTAAGGAGGAAGGGGGGACAACTCCAGCTACATCTTGGTGTCCTGTCTGCGACGACGCACTCTGTGAGCCATGTATGCGGGTGCACAAACGAATCCCACTTTTCCGTCACCATTACGTAGTTGACCTGTTTCGAGATACAAAGGTCAAGATTAAGAGAAAGGTCATGTGTAAACTTCACAAAGATGAAAATATCGAATATATTTGTAAAGATTGTAAGACAGCTGTTTGTCAAAAATGCTGCACAATCCATCACAGGAAATGTGACTTGGTTATAGAAATTGAGTCAGAGATTCCGGCCATGAAAGCCGAGTTCAGAAGGAATAAAGAGGATTTGTTGAAGAAACACGACAAGATGAAAACACATATTGGTAAACAAAACGTCAAAGTCAATGAAGCATTAACACTTTGTGTACAAATAGAATCGAATATCAAGTCTGCAAGTCTCGAAGCAATAGAGGTGATCAAAGTCAAGGAACGGAAGCTTTTGGCTGAACTGAAAGAAATGTCTGACAGACACATTGGAGAACTGAAGGCAGACATAAAGTCAGGTAAGATGTCAGTACAGATGTACCAACAACAGGCTGAGCTGATAGACCAGACTCTACAATCTGAGTGTGACATGGGTGTGTATGAGATGTATCAGGGGTGGGAGGCCGGTGATGTGGAGGCTGTCGGAGTCGCAGACGTGAAGGAGAAGAAAAGAATAGCCAGGATCATGTTCAGACAGGACACGGACAAGCTGAGTAGAGCACTGGACGATCTACAGCTGGGTGAGATAGACGTCCTTTATGAGGGTGTGCTGAACCTGAAGGCTGCTCCTGTATTACAGGACACCATTAACGTGCTGGACCTGAAGGCGACTCCTGTGTTACAGGACACCATTAAAGTGCTGGACCTGAAGTCTACTCCTGTGTTACAGGACACCATTAACGTGCTGGACCTGAAGGCTACTCCTGTGTTACAGGACACCATTAACGTGCTGGACCTGAAGGCTACTCCTGTGTTACAGGACACCATTAAAGTGCTGGACCTGAAGGCTACTCCTGTGTTACAGGACACCATTAACGTGCTGGGCGTGAAGACCTCACGTGTGTTACACGACACCATTAACGTGCTGGACCTGAAAGCTACTCCTGTGTTACAGGACAACATTAACGTGCTGGACCTGAAGGCTATTCCTGTGTTACAGGGCTCCATTAACGTGCTGGACCTGAAGGCTACTCCTGTGTTACAGGACACCATTAACGTCAGAGTAGCAGGAAATGCAGAAATATCGAATCCCACTGATATGGCGGTGTTAGTGGTTAATGGAACAGACACAGTGATAGTTGTAGACAAGTGGAATAACAGTCTGAAGTCCTTCTACACCAGGAACAAGAAGCACGGTCACAGCAGGCTCAGCCTCGGTGGTGGTCCGTGGGGTATAACAACGTTGAAGGACAACCAGGTGGCTGTCACTGTGCAAGGTACCAGACAGATTGTAACAGTACAAGTCAACCCGGACCTAGTGCTGCTGTCAACCATCAGAACCAGGAAACAGTACATGGGTATAACGTCTCTGACACCATCAACACTAGCAGCCAGTTCCGTCCTCACTCCCTGTGTTGATATTCTGGATATGGCGGGACACGTGCTGAGGTCAATTTGCCCAGGCCAACCTAGTAGATACATCTTGAAGTATCCCCTCTACATCTGTACCTCGAGGACAGGAAACATCCTGGTGTCTGACGTGGGATCCAAGTGTGTCGTGTGTCTGACTCCCGAGGGAGATGTTGTATTCACCAACAGCCATACAGGAGACACAGCAATGGAGTATCCACATGGTATCACAAGTACCAGCACAGGAGACATCCTGGTGACAGACAACGATCTACACAGAGTCCTCCATCTGACTGAGTCAGGACAGTTTGTAAGAGACATCCTGACTGGTGTCAAGTATCCACGTAGAGTGTGTGTTGGTGGGCATGGTCGTATGTACGTGTGTTCATGGGATGTAGTGAAGATATTTACATTGAAGTGAATGAACATGTAGAAATCCTTCTTTCAATCAACTGTAGTCACGTGTGTGTTGAGGATTTATGTTTTGATATGTGTCATTGTGTATTTACCTTTAAGCACATGTCACTATGTTTCGCAAGATCACATCTTATATTAGTGTTGAATCACTCATCTGAGCTTTGATATTTGATTGTGATGAATGAAGATTTAATCGGACACGGTCTGTAAGTGTACACATTTTATATGTAATCTCAGTAGCAAGACACGGCTGTTCACGTACTGCTCTAATTTTTCAGATCTCATCTGAACATGTTTCCTATTTCCTATATAACCAACTTCGAATGTAAGTGGATTTGATGAAAGATCATTAAATCGAATACCAGATCCTCCGCATGATGTGTTTTTCATTTGTGCAATCACAATGAGAGTGTAAAGGAGCTATTCCTTCTGTGTTATAACTGGCAGTGTCGTGAGCTATGGTGGTGTAGGATGGATATTTACATGACAGTAATTCTTGCAATAAGCAGCAATGTTATGTTACAGATTCATATATGAGGCGCCGTTTTACTATTTATTCCTGATTTATATCAACAATTCATTTAATGATACCCCCAAATGAATTACTGTAATCATAATGCTAGTGTATTATGGATCTATTCGTGATATTTGATATATCTGTGGAATATTTACGTGACAGTAATTCTTGCTTGCTATGCTGGGGATACTAAGCAGCACTGTTTTGTTACAGCTTTGTTCATAAGGCGCCGTTTTGTTATATATTCCTGATTTTATATCAATAATCCATTTAATGATATCCCAAGATGAATTACTGTAATCATAATGCCAGTGTATCATGGATCTATTCGTGATATTTGATATATCTGTGGAATAGCCGCCAGACTTCTTTGATATGCGGAAAAAAGACAAAAAGAACAACACTGTGTTGTTACAGACTTACAGACATTCTTCAGACCACATTGATCCGGGCGACAGTTGCACTGCTGTGTCACGGTGACCTGCAAAGGAGGCCCGCCAGAGTCTGGCGTTTCTGAATTCTAAGTTCGACAGGCTGATCATGTGACATGCGGTACGAAAACAGCCAAACCAGTCACAGTGAAAAGCCCGTATAAAGCAGCCGTTGTGACCAACCGATCTCCAAGTTAGTCACCTTGTATAACCTGTGTTGAAATCAAGGGACGAATTTAAGTACAGTGTCAGCCTCGGTGTTCAACAGAATCACCTGAAACTATCATTGTACATATTGAATGTACTGATTGTTCTGGTAACTTTACTGAACTGTTTCGCGTTATGAAACACAGGATCGCGTGGGAACCCACACTAATGCATTGACAAAAATACTAATGCTTTAACAATCCACACTGATGCATAAGCAACCCAGACTTAAGCATTAGCAACCCCGATATACATCAACAAACCACGCTAATGCATAAACAAAAAACAACTAATGCATTAGCAACCCACATTATTACAACAGCAACCCACATTGATGCATTAGCAGCCTGACCTGTAATGACGGGGAATCCCCTTGTAGTGACGTCACATTCAAGAAGAACACGTGTTTTCGTGACATCACTGATTTTCAGTGGTCCATTCAAATGTAAATTCACTGCTATTTTGCCCTTTTAGCTAAACGGATTCTGATAATCTCTTCTCTTGACAATTTAAATATATTAAACCATCAATTGTTACTTCAATTAGAAAAACATATTGTTGTATGGCAGCGTAATTTATTGTTAAACAATGATTGTAACTGTATTACATTGTATTTGTCTGCTGAGGTTCAAAAGTTCATTGTTTGAAACCAAATGTCGTGTACTCAATAAACGTCTTTTCCTTTAAATGAGAGGTCGTTCACATGACGTTCATAACGACACAATTTGACGTTCATACGTTTTTTAAGAGACCGTGTTCTTGAAATGATGTAAACACTTACGGACTACTAACACATTCCTGGGGGAACCCCTGAGAATTTCCTAGCACGAATACATGAAAAAGCGTTGTTTCTGATCATTTAGACCCCTTAATCTTGAACTCAAAGATTTAGCGTACATTGAGAAACGTCAGAGTGTTTGACTGCATAATCGCTCACGAATGCCCTCGCTATGACCCATCCTACTGAACAAAAGGAAACAATGCACAAACTCCGTGTACATGACATTTGTCTCCGACTGATAATGTTGTGCTGTCTATCATGTAGCCAACGGTTCTCAGTGGTGCAACTGTATTGTATGTTGCATCAATTAAACATGCAATATAAAATAAATAACAAATAAATTGGTTTAAATGTAATTCGAATTTAATTATTAAAACATGATTGCTTCACAACATTCGTCACCACTCGCCCCTTTCCGTAAACTGCGAGAAGCTTGTCCCGGAATGACACGAGTTGGTCACGAATGAATCACTTTCTGATTCTCAATTTCCCTCAACACCAGGTAAGTGTGTGTTGTCACAAGGCTTGCGTCTACTTCAGTTAGAACGCTACACACCTGTCCTACTGTGTACTGTTAACACCACAAGGGTTCATCTAACTATACAGTCATCTCCAGGCAGATTCACATGACCGTGCACCTAATTAAATGTAACATGTAGGCTAACCAGAATATTTTAAAGATCCACTTTCACTATTTCCTCCGAACGGCCACTTGACTTTGACACTATGACCGATCCCGAGGTAAGTGTATGTATATATATCACGTGTGTCTGTTACAGTTACTACTGACATGATCCCTGACAAATGCTACAGTAACCAATATGGGAAAATACTTCTACATAACCATATTATTTCATATCTCTTAGGGTGTGAACTTAATGTCTCCTACTTTTGATATGGTAATGAATGGGTGTCACCCAGTACCCATGTCACGTGATCGACACACTGCACACGGTTCACAAGTGTACACAGCCCATGTTGACAAGCATGGTCATTGGTATTCGATGTCACATAACATACATTGCATGACAAACGAGTACTGTCAGGACATCAACTCTTTGCTTACTTTTCAACTTCAGCGAATGGGCGTGCGGATTAAAACCAACTGACAAAACAAACAAAACTGCTTAGGTAACACATCAGTAAACAATATGGGTGAAATACTTCTACATTACTACATTATTTCATATCTCTTATAGTAGGGTGTGAACTTAATGTCTCCTACTTTCGATGTGGTAATGAGTGGGTGTCAACCAATACCCATGTCACGTGATCGACACACTGCGCACGGTTCACAAGTGCACACACCAATGTTGACAAGCACCATTCGGGAGCTGCTCAGTGACAGGCCACTGATCATTGGTATTCGATGTCACATGACATACATTGCATGACAAGCGAGTACTGTCAGGACATCAGCACTTTGCTTACTTTTCAACTTCAGCGAATGGGCGTGCGGATTAAAACCCACCAACAAAACAAACAAAACTGCTTAGGTACAACCTCAGGTGTTCATAACTGGTTATAAATTGGTACATGTTCTCGCAAAGTGACGACATTGTTAATGTGTTATATGAGTAGTTCAATGGTTTCTGTATCAATGCTGAAGTCGGGAAAGTCGGAGGGCTTACAAGATGTGTAGAATCGAAACTACAGTCATGTCTTTTCTTCGAATATCATGCAGATAAAACAGAGGGAATATTGTTTTTTGATGAAATGGAAAAGATGTTAATATATTTCCAAAGTGAAAAAATATACTGGTGAATGGGTGGCTATGAAATACCTGTCTATGATATATTTTGGGTTGGCGAGAGATGGGAGACACACACACACACACACACACACACACACACACACACACACACACACACACACACACACACACACACACACACACACACACACACACACGTTTTGTACAAAGGCAATAAACGGTTGCTTTGTTGTTTTCTAGGTAAGATGGCGACCTCCCAGAAGTTAACAGAACACTTCCTGACATGCACGATATGTACAGAGGTGTTTGACAAGCCCTGTACACTTGTATGCTATCACACCTTCTGTCGGAAATGTGTGGTCAGCCACACCAAAACCAGACCAGAAGCCATCAGTGCCAAGTCTCTCTTGTGTCCATTCCGCAGCAAGATGACGAAAGTGTCTGCCCCTGAGAGACCAGTGGAGGAGTGGGCGGATGACGTCAAGCCTATCTTTGTCATTCAGGGACTCTTGGACTTATTTGGTCCCGAATCTAAAGGTAAGCGTTTGCAGTTGTGGTTTGTACGACGTCTTGTTTCTAAGCTGGTATCCCCTAACCTGAGTTGATTATAGGAATGTGTGTGGACTTGAGAAGATATTTTGTATGATTTCTGTGCAATATCGACAATGCATAAATTGTACAAATTTTAGAACTTGTCGAAATCTTTCTAAGATTTTAGCTGTTGTTGATAATATTGTATTTGCCCAATATCTTCTCCATTTTAATAATTTGATTCAAAACAGGCAGGTATCTTTCAACCTTGGACACTATTTTCAAGTCTAAAGAAAAAAATTGGCTTTATAATTTACTCAACCGGCTAATGAATGAATACATAAAGAGAGAGAGATAAAGAGAGAGAGAGAGAGATAGAGAGAGAGAGAGAGAGAGAGAGAGAGAGAGAGAGAGAGAGAGAGAGAGAGAGAAGAGAGATAGATAGAGATAGAGTGAGAGAGGGAGGGAGAGAAAGAGACAGGGAGAGAGAATACAGAGAGGGGAGATTGTGTGTGTGTGAGAGAGAGATACTGGTATATATTTATCCCTATATGGATAAATAATTATTTCAGATACGACCTACTGCAATTATTGTAAGGAAGATGGGGAGACAACTCCAGCTACATGTTGGTGTTCTGTCTGTGACGACAGACTCTGTGAACGATGCATACGGGTACACAAACGAATCCCATCTTCCCGTCACCATGACGTAGTTCACGTATCTGGAGAGACAAAGGTCAAGGTGAAGACAAAGGTCATGTGTAAAGTTCACAAAGATGAAAATATCAAATATATTTGTAAAGATTGTAAAACAGCTGTTTGTCAAACATGCTGCACTATCCATCACAGAAAATGTGACTTGGTTGTAGAAATTGAGTCGGTGATTCCCTCATTGAAAACCGAGTTAAGAAATAATAAAGAGGATTTGTTGAAGAAACACGACGAGATGAAAACACATATTGATAAACAAAACCTCCAAAGTCAATGAAGCATTAACGCTTTACGTACAAATAGAATCGAATATCAAGTCTGCAAGTCTCAAAGCAATCGAGGTGATCAAAGTCAAGGAAAAGAAACTTTTGGCTGAACTGAAGGAGATGTCTGACAAACACATTGGAGAACTGAAGGCAGACATAAAGTCAGGTGAGATGTCAGTACAGATGTACCAACAACAAGCTGAGCTGTTAGACCAGACTCTACAATCTGAGTGTGGAAAGGGTGTGTATAAGATGTACCAGGGATATGAGGCTGGTGATGTGGAGGCTGTCGGAGTCACAGACGTGTAGGAGATGAGAAGAATAGCCAGGATTATGTTCAGACAGGACATGGACAAGCTGAGTAGAGCACTGGACGATCTACAGCTGGGTGAGATAGACGTCCTTTATGAGGGTGTGCTGGACCTGAAGGCTGCTCCTGTATTACAGGACACCATTACCGTCAGAGTAGCAGGAGATGTACGTCGAGCACACTCCATTGACGTGGCGGTGTTAGTGGTGAATGGTACAGACACAGTGGTAGTCACAGACAAGAACAACAACAGTGTGAAGTCGTTCTACACCAGGAACAGTCAACTGGACCACAGCAGTCTCAGTCTGATCACTAATCAGTATGGTATAACAAAGTTGAAGGACAACCAGGTGGCTGTCACTGTGCCGGGTTCCAGTCAGATTGTAACAGTACAAGTGAACCCTGACCTGGTGCTGCTGTCAACCATCACAGCCAGCAAAGAGAACCGGGGTATAACGTCTCTGACACCATCAACACTAGCAGCAGGTTCCAGCTCCCCTCCCTGTGTTGATATCCTGAATATGGCGGGACACGTGCTGAGGTCAATTTTTCCAGACCACCCTGGTAGATACGTCTTGAAGTATCCCTACTTTCTCTGTACCACGAGGACAGGAAACATCCTGGTGTCTGACACAGGATCCAAGTGTGTCGTGTGTCTGACTCCCGAGGGAGATGTTGTGTTCACCTACAGCCCTACAGGAGACACAGCACTGAAGTATCCACTTGGTATCACAAGTACCAGCACAGGCGACATCCTGGTGACAGAGCAAACACTACACATAGTCCTCCATCTGACTGAGTCAGGACAGTTTGTTAGAAACATACTGACATCACAGGATGGTGTCAAGAGTCCATGGGGAGCGTGTGTTGGTGGGCGTGGCCATATGTACGTGTGTACTCCAGATGAAGTGAGGGTATATACATGTAAGTGACTGAACATGTCTCAAACCTTGTAGGTACTTTCAATTCGTGTATATCCAACGATGACAATCAAAATGCCTTTTCAACATTTCAAAAATTTGAATGAATGGTGTGCACACTTCTGTAAAAAACACCAAGAGAAATTCGAAACCGTATGAAGAAGGGACATAACTGGTTTGATCAAGAATGGTGGGACGCACGTGCAACCGCTCGCCACCGTTTATATCGTGACACTAGCAGTGACAACAACCGACAACGGTACATTGACTCGTGGGGGTCGTGCAGGAGCCAATGTAAACAGAAATCTACATTAGTGTTTCTACTGTTACATTCCAGACATTAACAGTGCTTTATCAACGCACAATTGTAGACAGCTGTGGTCTTATTTTAGAAAAAAAGATCTTTTTAAAAGTAATTCAATTTCACCGTATTCTTGGTCATTGCATTTCAATCATTTGTTTCAAGGCACTAATTTTGCTGAATGTGAGAAACAGTTTTATGCAGATGTCCAACATTTTGTAGAACATATTAGTGAAGATTTGATTAACTCTACTGTATATGATAATGAGTTCGATGGTAGAATTTAATAAGATGAAATATTTGAGACTGTCAATGATATGTCAAATAGAAAAGCCCCAGGGTTTAGGGCGTACCCGTTGATTTTTTTTAATATGCCCCTCCCATGTGTTTTGAAATACTGTTATCCGTGTTTTAAAAAAATGTATTGACTTGTATTTATCCAGAGGAGTGGACTTTAGGTGTCATCCTTCCTTTACATTAAAAGGGTAATGTAACTGACCCTAGGAATTATGGTAATTTCTTTTAGAAATATCTGGTAGATTCTTTTCTAAAATTATATGTACTAGACACACCAATTTGGCAACTGATGGAAATGTTATTATCCCTGAACAAGCAGGTTTCAAACTGTGGATAATATATTCATACTTCAAACTAGTATTGATAAATAATATAGATTACACAAAGGTAGACCAAACCGTGCCATAATTGATTTAAAAACAGCTTCTTTTTTAAAAATATTTTTTATTCAGTTCAGTATATGACATTAAAGAGTTATACAAGGAGTAGCACGTCTTGTAGCATACTTGTTAGGTATAGGTTACCTATGCAGCAGACAGCAGGTCAGCAAATATAAGTTCGCTACAGGTGTCCATCAAAGTTTACAAATGGTGAAAACCGGCAAATATTTTCCATAATTATTAACAAAGTGAAAATGTATATATGTATAAATAAATAAAAAATGAATTTAATAAATTTAAAAAAAACATTTAAAAAAATTAATTAAAAAATACAAACTAGGGACATATTAACCAGACAGTTCATTTGCCAAATCGTTCCATTTTCTGTCAAACTGTTTTATTATATTGTTTGTGTGCAATTGATTTCTCCATTCGAAATATATCATTAAAGTCTTCAGAAACGTTTCAAGTGACAATTTGTTTTTCTTAATACTTGACACATATGTATATATTTTTTGCATGCCAGTATAATGTTATTTAACAGAATGTTAGAGTTGTACCCAAGTAAAACAGAGCATTTTGTAAATCTAAATTGTTTTGAAAATTTTGTATTCAGACTACATTCAACTTTAACCCCAAACTCTTTAACATGCTTACAATCCCAATATACATGAAGTAAGGATTTAGTATCAGTTTCACAAAATGATCACAGATCATCTTTCTTTGTATAGATGGTTTCGATAAATAAATTTATATTGAAAATCAAGTAATTTTATATCTTTTGTATATAGAACTTGGTAATCGTCAATTATTGTGCCTTTAATTTGGTATTTTCTTTTAAGCTCACTGAAGGGCATTATATCATCCTCATTGTAGAGATCTTTAATAGTGTAAATTCCGTTTAAAAACCAATTTCTTAAAATGAAATCGATTTTTTATTAAACTGATGGTTACACCAAAGAAGTTCTGATAGTACTTCTTCAATGTTTGTGGAAGTAGTTTTGTGTCTTCTATACAGTGTTCCCCAAGCAGATAAAACTTCCCTCCAGTAAGGGTTAGCTAAGTGCATACAGTTTTCAATACCGGCCCCAAGTAGGAATATGTTTTTGAGAGTAAAGATGCTAGGGTTATTACAGTTTTTTATTTATTTTGGAGTTGTTTTTTTAAGAACTGACAGTTTTAGAGCAATTATAAAAGACTTTACCGCTATCATTCTCAGTCCGCCTTCATCATATTTTCTAATGAAAGATGTTCGTTTAAGTTTGTCCCTTTTGTCATTCCATATGAATCTGTACAATATTTTGTTAAGTTCATCAATAAATTCACTTGGAGGGTTTGGAAGAGAAGTGAATATATGTACTAAGGTTAATAGGGCCAAGGTTTTGACAACAATAACTTTACCTATCAATGTCAAAAAATTTTTCCTCTAATTCCCTAAAATTTGGTTAATAATTTCAATTCTCTTCTTTGCATTGGTTACCCACAAATTATTTAAGTTCGAGTAAAGCTCATATTTCACTAACCAGCAGAGCATGCTACCATAGCATCTATAACATCAGTAAAGTCCGCCATCTACTTGATACTACAGCAGTTAAATTGTTGATGCAATGTCTTGTGACCCCCAAACTGGATTACTGCAATGCATTGTATGCTAATCTTCCCATGAAAGCCATATCAAAGCTACAACGCATTCAGAACTCTGCAGCTAGATGCATCTCTAAAGTTCCAAGATCCAATCACATCAGTCCTGTCCTCAGAAAACTTCATTGGCTTCCAGTCTCCTTTCGTATAAACTATAAGATATGTATCATCACTCACGACTGCCTCAACAATAGCGACTATCCAGATTATCTCAAAGATCTTATATCCCTGTACTCTCCAGAGCGTGCTCTCCGATCCTCTGGTGGAACTCTACTGTATCAGCCTCTGTCTACTTCTGCTATGTCTGACCGTGCCTTCTCCTTTTGCAGTCCACAGTTATGGAGCTCTTTGCCTTTGAATCTGAGAAACTCTGCTTCCAAGGAAACGTTTAAGTCTCTCCTCAAAACCCACTTCTTCAGTTCAGCTTTTCAATAGATCTCCTGATTGTTGGCATATGTACATAGACATTACATTTTAACTTTGTCACAGTGCCAGTGAGCAACTGTCGATGGATAGTAGGCGCTTTACAAATCAATTATTATTATTGTTATTATTATTATTATTATTATTATTATTATTATTATTATTATTATTATTAAGCTTTATTCCCAATATTTCAAAGTCCCCACTATTCCAGTCTCGTTTCAGATCCTGACATAATTTGATGTCACTACCTGTCATTGAGCCTATGCATACTGCTTTTGTTTTATCAATATTAATTTTTAATCCTGACATTTTATAAAAATCATTTAGGGTGTCAATCGCTGTACTTAAACTTTCGTCAGTCCCATCTAGAAATATTTCATTATCATCAGCATATTGTCCAAGTTTATGTTCCACATTATTCAGTTTGATACCTTTTATTGCATTATTTTTACGAATCATTATTCCCAATGTTTCTGCACAAGCCAAACTTTTCCAGTGTCAGCATGGTAAACTGTTTTGAAACGGTATCAAAAGCTTTTTCAAAGTCTATAAGTAATAGTAAACATGGCTTATTTTGTAATTTTGTCTCAAACAAGATATCATATAGTATGTTTTCGCTAATACATCTCGAAGGATAAAGCCAGTTTGGTTTTCGTGTATAAGAGTATTAAGTGTTGTTTTAATTCTGTTTGCTATACATATACTCAAGATTTTATATCGTGAATTTAAGAGAGAAATTGGTCGCCAGTTTTTGAGTAGTTGTTTATCTTTAGTGCCTTTGGGTATACAGGTAATGACACCTCTATTCATTGTTCGACTTAAAGTGTTATTTCTAAATGTTTCTGTAATATATCTGTATACCCATATTCCAAGATCTTTCCAGAAAAATTTGAAAACCTCTACAGGGAATCCATCAATACCTGGGCTTTTGTTATTTTTCATAGATTTTACGGCCTTTGTTACTTCATTCATGTTAATCATATCTTCTAAATAATCAAACTGTGATTTACTAAGTTTTGGTGTGTTAAGTGTAATACATTTTTGGATTCATTAGTTATTTCTCCACTTGAGGAGTATAGTTTCTCATAACAATTTCTTTGTTCAGTTAAGGTGGATTGTCCTTCGGTTATTAACTCCCTTTTTTCATTTATAATACTGTTAATTAGTTTACTGGTATAATTCCTAATTCCTTTCAAGATGACAAAAATAATTAGATGTTTTTTCTCCTTCCTCGTACCACTGGATTCTGTTTCTTATTTGTATTCCCCTTGATTCTTCTTTTAATTTTTCAAAAAGTACTTAATATTTAGACATGTCTGACAGCTTTGATTCACTTATATTCTGAAATTTTCCCCTAATTTCCTCTTCTATTTGTATTATGTTTACCTCTAAGTTTTAACTTTCTTCATTTTTGGTTTTATTTAAATAAGTGGAAAAATATATTGATTTGCCTGTCACTTTCATCAAAAATGTTTCTAAAAAAAGAGTATCACTGATTTCTAATTTTAAGTTTAGATCTTTAGTTTTTCTTGCTTCATCTTTGGAATATTTACTGCTTGAATATTCTAGCTTTGTTTCTTCTAGTGTATCTTTCACTATTTGGATATATTCATTGTTAAACAGTAAAGATGTATTCAACTTCCAGTAGCCCCTACCTCTTTCTTTGCTAAGTGTATTTGAAAAAGTCAGAGTTATTGCTGAGTGATCAGATTTGTATCCTGGTATAATTGTAGAATCAATAGTTATATTTGCAATGTCTTGTGAGACCAAAAGGAAGTCAGGTCTAGCTTGTTGTTTAGGCTTTTTCTTCCACCATGTGTATTTCTTTGCATCTAGATTTTTCTCTCTCCAAATATCAATTAGATTAAAGGTTGTTTTTTTTTCAAGTTCTAACTTTCTTGCTTTGGGATTGTTGATATGTTTATAATTTTCCAAATCAACATCTGGATTTAGAACCAAGTTCCAATCTCCGCATATAACCATTGATTCGTTTTCAAATTCGTCAGTATTATCGAACAAAACATTGTAAAAAGCAGGTTCATCTTGAATTGGCCCATAAATATTAGTCAGAGTTAACCTTATGCCCTCTATTGTGATATCTGCTGTTATATAGTTCCCATTAATATCTTGTTTAAATCTATGGATTTATATTTCTAGAGTATTACAAAACAAAATGGCAACTCCTCATGCATTTGACTTGTAAGGCGCTATTATACTTTGAAGTCCCCATTCATTTCTCATTAATGTTTCGTCTTCTTTAGAAATATGAATGTCTTGTAAACATATTATAGAAAATTTCTTCTTTCGCCATAGGTTCATTACTTCTTTACGTTTCCTTTTATCTGCGGGCCCCTGCAATTTGCTGATGCTATTCTTATTTTGTCATCCATATTTAGTGTTTTCCAAACTAAACAGATTCATATTGTTGTCAAGGTTGTTATATATATCATACACTGGTTCATCACCTACTGAATTGAATGTTTTTAAACTTTGCGGGAAAAACATATTGTATGAAAACATACAATGATAATAAAAACCAAATAGAAAGGGTAGCGTTTCCACAAGCTATATCCACCATGGGTATTATAAATCAAACAATATTACCATGGCCAGAATTGGGTGTGTTAATATAGACATCAACTGTTTTTAAAAACAGCTTTTCATTTTTCATTAATAACATTGTAGATTGTTTGCCACAATATAAGCAATGGTGTATTAGTATAGGAACTCTACAGTTATTTATGCTGCTTTTAGCAGATGATTTTATAGTAATAGATAGTACAGTTATTGGTCTTCAAAAGATATTAGATAAACTTTTCCAATGTTGTGATAAATGGCAACTGCAAATTAATAATAACAAGAGCAAGGTAATTGTATTTCACAAAGGTGGTCGATTAAAGAAATATGATTTTTTTCTCTATATACATGTCCACTGGAAATTGTTTCAGTGTATAAATACTCGTGTGTACATTTTTCAAGCTCTAGCTCATGGTCCTCATGAGGGGGAGGGGGAGGGGGAGGGGGGGATGGGTCGTTACTCACTCAAAGTAAACCAATATATGAAAATTATTAAATATTGGACTAGGTTGTTATTTCAAACTGATAAGCCTGTTATGAAACATGTTTATGATTATCAAGTGTCCTTGGCTGATAAAGGTATTGAATGTTGGGCTTTTCATGTAAAACATTTATTGTTATCATATATTTTTTGTTTTGTCTGGTGTAATCAAGATGTTCCAAATGTAGGTAAGTTTATTGTTTGTATTTAGCAAAGATGTATAGATATGACCAGCAAACCTGGTTAGGTAAATTAAAAACATTTTCCAAACTTTAAAACATTTAACATCAATACCTGTTAGAGTATATCAATTTGCTCTTAGTTCTTACCCTTGTTCTAGCCATAACCTATCGCGTGAAGAAGAAAGAAAAAATGGTCTTTCTAGAGATGAACGCTAATGTCCATTTAGTGTAGTGTGTGTATTTGAAACTGAGTATCATGTTCGCATTGAACGTCAATTTTATTCAGATCTAAGAAATAGTCTAATACCGAAGTATTACCATTCACGACCTTCATTTGACAAATTTCGCACTCTTATGTCTTGCCAAAATGAACATGTTATTAATGAATTAGCTAAATATATTTTTCTTGCTTTTAAGAAACGACAACAGTTCTTCAAATGTATGCATTAACTCAATTGTTTCACTCAGTATACCACTTGTATAATCTGGCGTCTGCTATTGTTGTAATCCAATGTATCCATATTGTATAATATATAGTATCTTTACTGAAATAAATTCATTCAATCAATATGTGTCGTCGTGTATTTTACCCTTGAGAACATGTCACTGTATTTAGTAAACTAACATTAGACATTGGTGTGTAATCACTCCGACAAATCACAGAAACTTAAAATGGGAATGTGATAAAACATGGCTGGATCAGAAGGAAAATACCTGTTAAGGGATTTCACTTTATGTATGTAATGTAAATAGCCAAATACAGATGTTAATGGTGTGCCTTTTATTCAGATCAAATTTGTTTGTGAGAACTAATGGTCCATTGTGTATAGATGTTGATCGTATCAAAGTAGATTCGATACGAAAATGATTTTAAGTAATAAATTTAGAACACATTTCATCTGAAAATGTACTAATATGTTTGCAATAAAACTGTCAATGTATTTTGGAGCTATTCGTACACAAGTGTACTCTGTTAAATAGGGATAATGTGACATTTTGTTTGTTAAAGGTTTGTGTGAGATGGATATTCACCGTTACTTGCATTGTTTTGTTACAGCTGTTTACACATTATTCCGGTCACATTGATCCGGACGTAAGTTGCACTGCGGTGTCACCGTGACCTGCTGAGGGTAATCAGAGAGTCAAATCAATGTTCGATGGACGGAGTATATTACATGGGGAACGAAAACAGCCAAACTAGTCCAAATATTACGCCAGTGTTTAGCAGCCGTTGTGACCAACCGATCACCAATTCAGTCACCTTGTATGTTGTGTATGAAAATCATGGGACGAATTAGAGTAAATACCAGCCCCAGAGTTGAGCCATGCCACCTGAAACTACTACTGTACACATAAACATGAGATCCAGTACTTGTTTTACCAAACCGTGGCGTGGTGTGAAGCACAGAACCAAAAGCTTTCTCGTTGCTGTGACGAATGACATTCACTTGGCGACCGAGCGGCCCAAGGGAGATAAGTCGGTATATGATGTTTGATGAAGTGAAGTAAAATACATTTGTTAATCTAATGATGTTTGTGTGTGAAAAGATAAAAATTCAATCACAAATGGTGCTATCGAAATTTGTTGCAAATAAGTAGGCTTATTGACCAATGTTTTTAGAAATCCCCATCGGAGACAAGCATTGGCTTCTAGACCCATGTTATTCAGAATTCCCCTGGGACAAGCATTGGCTTCTTGACCCATGTTATTAGGAATCCCCCTGTGAGACAAGCATTGGCTTCTAGACCCATGTTATGCATAATTCCCCTGGGAGAAGCATTGGCTTCTTGACCCATGTTATTAGGAATCCCCCTGGGAGACAAGCATTGGCTTCTTGACCCATGTTATTAGGAATACCACTGGGAGACAAGCATTGGCTTCTTGACCCATGTTATTAGGAATCACCAATGGAGACAAGCATTGGCTTCTTGACCCATGTTATTAGGAATACCACTGGGAGACAAGCATTGGCTTCTTAACCCATGTTATTAGGAATCACCAATGGAGACAAGCATTGGCCTCTTGACCCATGTTATTAGGAACCCCCCATGGAGACAAGCATTGGCTTCTTGACCCATGTTATTAGGAATTCCCCTGAGAGAAGCATTGGCTTCTACATACATACTCAATACTACAGCAGAGCAGCATCGAAGACGTGTTTGGAATAGCCTCTGCTTCAAACTATCAGTAAAGACCACGGTGTGGATGAATTAGCTGTGTGCTGAAGAAACCCTTTAAGAAGTTAATCGCCATCCGTTAACGTGGTACGCATGAGCTTTTCGAAACTAGTTTGACGCAAACACCAATAATTTACTGTATACTTTTTGTATTAGTCTAATACCCAAACGCATGCACCATAGCATACAAATGTACTCACGCAAAAGTAAAAATACTCATTTGAATATAATTGCAATCGCCCACTGAAGTTACTAGTATATTACTCCAGGAGTAAATGTGCATCAAGTAAGATGATATACAAGTATAATTTGTTATATATTTACACTGACTATGCCATCTACGCAGATTTCCAAAGAGCGTCACACGAATCTTGTTCATGATATGTCTGATCACGGCCTCAAACTATCAAAACAGTTATGGTACTCATTTGGAGGACAATTCCAAAATTGATGCAGAAGAATTCCCTAGTTTGCTCTGTACCTGTTTCCGTGGTTTCTTTTAGGTGAACAATTGACTTGCCTGTGCATGTGTTTGTGTTTTTTGCCACCGGTGGGGCAGTATATGTTCACCCTTTCGCAAACACCTATTATTTGATGATTCACATGTTCATGATGTAGTCGTATTCATACAAAGGAAATATTTTAACGGTTGTGTGATTTTGTCGCTTGTGTTTTATTTAAACAGGAAATCTGAAATATGACTGCTGAATGGATACCGGAGACTGGATACAAATGCGTTTTATTCACAGTGTACATAATCTCTTCGATGCGCTCCTCTGATATAATATGTGACTCTATTGGTCCAATTTTCTAGTTACCACAAGTGACATTGTATAACTTGTTACAAGTGCTGCTCAATAAACAGTGGTGTGGAATACATAATAGTTGTTTTTTCAGCGTATGAGTTGGTATTTCTGCTATCCAAAATGTCTTATTATTGATATAAATGCGATGTTTAATAATGCGAGCAAAGACCACTCGCATTTTTTGCATTTAATTGACGCTTGCGTTAATTTCAAGATTTACTGTATTTTCTAAAATGTAGTTTTGATAGTTCTTCGTGTCCTTCAAAATAGGAGTGTATCATTTGCCAAGTTATGGGAATTACAAAGCATTCGGAACACATGGGTTTAGAAAGATAAATAGCATTAGGGGTCAGGACGTCTCCCTGTTCAATTTCTGCTCTATTTCTGCTCACTATTTATATTGCTTCCTCAACACATAATTATGACATATCGTACAATGGAGTATGCTTTGAGCAGACATTTGTGATGATTATGCTTATGTGATGATATATGGTTTATCTTTGAGGTGAGGTGAAATGGGTTTAACGTCGATTCCAAGATTATTGCACTTATATAGCGACGTGCATGCACGTGTGTGTGTGGCTGCTTGTACTAGTCCGGAATGATGCCGATTTATAGTGCCAGCTCACTGAGATACCATGCCGCAGTTTAACATGAATACCCCACTCAGACACAGTTTACTGACTCCAAGCCGACCAGTCCTTGTTTTAGCCCCTTAATGCCGAGCGCCAGACAGGGTAACAACAAGTACCATCTTTTCACGTCCTTCCCTCTCCGGGCGGACGCTCTACCACTAGACCACGGAGGCGGTCTTATCTTTGAGACAGGGTTTTGGGGTACTTTTGCTGAACCTCTCTTTGTGAAGATTTTAATGGAGTTTTCCTACTCAAATACAAAAGAGGAATGGACATGTCTTTAGGTTTTAGACTCAAGCCAAAAGTTGATAGTACTGATGCATGGTTTTGGCAGATTTCTTCTTCAATTGACATTTTGTCCTAAAATGTGTCATTATTTGATATGTCACTGATACCATTCTTTAGACGGATTCAAGGCTATTGGATGGTTATTTGCTAATATCCTAGTTTTCATTCAAAGGATGGAGTGAATTTCAAAATTGAAATGTGAGTTGACAATTCTGCTGATGCCCAAACTATTCTGGCTGACTCGTGTCTCTCCAACGTAAATCATTCCACAAAGGCTACATTCAGAGATGACATATGCCTGTAAATGTGAAAACTGACCTTAGTTTCCAGGAAGCATGGAGAGAAAAGGGCATGAAATATGTATGTTAGTGAGGTAGGGTACATTGAGTATGGTTTGTATTACCCGATCTCTGGCTCAAGTCAAGAAACTAGATTTTACATAGGTGATATACCGTACTATACATCAGTTGTGACGATAACCTCTAAACAGAGTCAGAGGCAATTCGTTGTCCAAAGTTGCGCCCCTTAAAACCTATGTTCGTTGGGTCGAATCCAAGATAAGCCATGGTCTGTTATTCCGCGCATGCCGAAAAAGCGACATTTTTGCGACTGGGTTCCGTCCAAGCGCAAACGGGCATAGTTAAAAGGATTGTCAAAGCGTTGCTGTAATGATTCATGTCTATTTCCCCTATGCCGTATATATTCCATATGCTATTTAAAACACATCCTGACTTAAGGTATTTATACAGTATGATTGAACAGATCAACTGTTTCTAGGGTATATTATTAGATGCAAGACGTGTTATTTACAGACCGCCGTCATATAGCTGGAATATAGCTGAACGCGGCGTTAAACAACAAACAAAACAAATGTGTGTTAAATCCAAAAAAAGTATTCCCGAGGGATTCTTTGAGCGAAGTACTTGAAGTCATACGCGCATTGTGATTGAATTGTATTTTCGCACATAACATTTATCGATAAGGGGACGAGTTTGCTTGCGGGTTACGGAAAGGGGCGAATAGTGACGAATGTAGTGACGAATGTAGTGACGAAAGTAGTGACGAGTGTAGTGACTGTAAACCTGGTTAATGGTAATGTGACCCGGTGGTGGAGCAATCTCTGAGTTAGCTACATAGGGTCGTGATGGGTTTTAATGCTTGACGTAAAACACACTTCAAACACTATCGTACACGTAAAATTCATCTTTTTTTATCGTAAATGCTTATCGTAAAATACCAAAAAATAACTGCTTAACGTAAATAAATAATTTACTGCTTATCGTGAAATGATTAAAATGGTCAAAAACAGTCTGTCTTCAAGACCCAAATGCTTCGCCACAGAAAGTAGGCTGCGCAACTGACGCAGGGGACCAGTCTAGAATGTTTAGCGATTTGAGATTTTACCGGGTATTAAAAATATGAATTGTCAGAAAAGCAGAATTAAAAGTCCGATGTCCCTCTATGGCCGATTTAGGAATTTTTCGCGACGATTTTATTGAAAAAGAAGAAAAATTACTGCTTAATGAAAAAGTACCCTAAATTGGACTGCTTACTGCTTATTGGACCCACCCATCAGGACGCTTCACATAAGCACCACCTTCTCATAACATCCTCGTCTTCATTTACATATTGTCACATTTTCATCTTTTATCATCGCTTGATGCTGTGTTTGTCTTATCTTGCCCTTGGCTGCAGTTGCATGTCAGCTAACAACAACCTTGATGCACTTTTGCACTATCTGTGGTTTCTACAGCTTCACCTGGATTTCCCCTATCTATTTTTAGATATGTCCAACCCTTCATATTACTGTGCAGAGTCTTGACTTCCTTTGACATGTGTCAGAAGCTACCTGTCTTCTGATTTACCCTTTGGTCCTCTTCTTCAAACTGAAAACTTATTTCCAGGAGATAATCATTTCAATACTCTTATCACATAAACACACACACACACACACACACACACACACACACACACACACACACACACACACACACACACACACACACACACACACACACACACACACACACACACACACACACACACACATACACGCACATACACACAACACACAAACACACACACACACTCAACACACACACACTCAACACACACACACACACACACACACACACACGCACATACACGCACATACACACACACACAGACACACACACAAACACACACACGCACATACACGCACATACACACAACACACAAACACACACACACTCAACACACACACACTCAACACACACACACTCAACACACACACACACACACGAACACACACGTGTAGGTTTGCACGTAGACATTATAATGGTTAAACAAATAAGTCAAAATGACAATGTGTAATTTATTTTCTTTAATAACAATACATTCAGATCTTTGCTACAGCTGGGAAAATACGGATAAATACATTCAGGAACACATACTATAAATAAATAACATGAAGTATATTCCTCTCATATACCAATCCACCTCGTAGGAAGGTCACCCACAGAGAGATTGGAACACAAGAAAAGCTGAGTAAGGACATAGCTCATTCAAATGAATTGCATTTAAGTTAATTATTGTAATTCGCTTAAAACATACAACAGCGTCTAACAGTTAAATAAATCTACATATGTGTATTTTCATTTGAATGTTTTTTTTAAGGTGATGAATGTGATCCCATGATACGTGATACGTGTGAACAATTCAACCTTTTCCATTGGTTGAATCCTATTGGGGCACCGCATTCGGAGAGTTCGTACACATATCCTTATACACCAGTATTCCACTTTCAGGCGAACCTAATGTTGTATTTTCTTCTCTTCACTCTATCAGACCTAAGTGTTGTGACGTCCAAGAACTGATTCCTTTCCCATATGTCCTAGTATCCATTCCATTCCCCTTACTATGCACTCCTAAATTTCATTCCGTCTAGTAAACATGCACTCTGCTGACACTACGACGTGGAATGGAGAGTTTGCCAATGACCTTCACCTTGACTTTATCCACAGACAGGCTTCATGGCTATCATGTTCTCTGCGCATGTCAGAGGGAGTTGGACGACCGTAAGTAGAGCTTCACATACTCCTTTACATGGGTTAATACAGGCACTGAATGGAAGGAAGAGAATGTACCAGCCAGCGATGAAGCCGGCGATGGGCCAGGCGAGGAACAAGAGGATGAGGAGCCAGAGGATGGCCCAACAAAGACCTGGGCACACCCCACCCCCACCGCTCCCCTCGCCACTGCCAACTCCGCTACCGTCTCCCTTTCCCATGGCTTAGTCTGAAATACACGACAAAAACAGTAAATATTCATGGAGTAAAATATTGCATGGTTCAGTGAAATGCATTTACATTAATAGTGATCTGTACCCGAGTGGCGGATGATACCGGTAGGGCAGGACATGCTAAGTCTTTCGCGAACTCCTGGTCTCATCACTGAATTCCAGTAATCTATTCAAATATTTCTGTTATGCCATTTTCGTAGCATAATCAAGACTGGTTATTCTCTGGCGTGGGCTGTGAACATCAATCTTTGTTCTAACGTTAGCACACACTTATGATAGTGGCAGAATAGAGATCACTTTGTGTACGTGAGTCGAGGTTCTTGCTGTTTTAGCATTGGCCTAATTCCCATTCAGTGTACAATAAACGCCATAATCCATAGAAATCATATAATATATACATATTGAAAGAGAATTATGAAAAGTCTCTTCTGAAAGCAGAGTCCTTTGTACGATTCCGTACATAATATTTTCAAACCCTCAATTGAAACATCGTCACGGGGTCCAAATAAAACATGACGCCATGCGTTACCGTTTCACATTCATCGTATTCCAACAATGTTTGACAGTGATGGACTTTGGCACTGTCAAATCTGTAGGTAAGCATATAGCTCTGCATTGAAAACACGGTAAGGTGATCACCTAATAATATACTTAAATATGAATTATACACTAATTTACCTTAGGTTATATAGATCGTCCTTAAATGTACAAAAAAAATGTTTAATATATTACGGATGAGAGTAACTCAACATTGGAATCAAGTTAATGTTATTCTGAGGGGTTAAACATGTGTTGTTCCCGTAAAAGTTGTGATCTAGACGGGTCATGTTAAGTTCGTGTATGGCCACTGTTAGCTCGTCAGGGCTGTGACTGTTACTACAGCTGATCAGCTCACAGCCTAAGCCATGGGTACAGACTTTCGTGTGTTCAACAAGTATCAACAAGTATCGGTATCAAATCTTCAGCCGAAATAAGACGCTGACAATACTTGGGTGTTGAAAATAGATAATCAGTTATGGTAACTGAAAACCTAATGTGAGAGTGATCGATTATTGTTTAACCCCTCATCAGAAATTTTGCAGGTATTCGCGGCGATACAGATTGCACCATGACCGGGGGGTCAGCTCTGTGACTATGGGTCCCGGTGACGTGGCCAGCTGCTCATGACGTCGAGTCACTGGTCTGCCACCGCGAATAGCAGAGAGTCCGATTCAGAATCATAAGGAAAGAACAGATGAGCAGGAAGGGAGCACAACTGACGCCCATGGAAATGCTTACTTCTTGGCTAAATGTTGTTACCCAAATTTAAAACAGATGTCATCTATGTTTTCTAAGTAAACCTCAAGTGAATGAGTGAGTGAGTGAGTGAATGAGTTGGGTTTGACGCCGCTTTTAACAGTATTCTTGTTATATCGCGGCGTGTCAGCTTAATGTGGGTGGAAAGCCCGAAGTGATGCAGGTCAAAGACGTTTACCAGTTCGGTGAAACCCACGAGCACGGGCATGGTGCTGACAAACCTAGAAACATAATCGGGGCGAACCTTGATTCGAACTCACAATCATAGGTTTCTGGCGTGCCCAAGGGACGCAACTGTGCACAGCGAATCACGGTGCCTTAGACGACTGCCCCAAACCTCAAATGACATTTGTACTGAAGGGTTTAAGTGCCACAGTCTAAATTGTTTTATCATCTACGTAGATGATACTTATATGTACATAAATGATACTTACATCTACGTAGATGATATTAATTTCTACGTAGATTATACTAATATCTACATAAATGATACTTACTTCTACGTAGATTATACTTATATGTACAGAAGTGATACTTACATCTACGTAGATTATACTTATATCTACATAAATGATACTTACCTCTACGTAGATGATACTTATATGTACATAAATGATACTTACTTCTACGTAGATTATACTTATATCTACATAAATGATACTTACTTCTACGTAGATGATACTTACATCTACGTAGATGATACTTTTATCTACATGAGTGATACTTACTTCTACGTAAATGATACTAACATCTACGTAGAATGAATGAATGAATGAATGCCCTTTATTTCCCCCAATGATTTGGAGAGTAGTACATACAATTACATTACATTATTTGACAACGGCAATGACAAAATACATGTAAGTACAACAGATTGAGCTGGGTAAGCAGTAATGAAGTGATGCGTGAAACTACAGTTACATGATGTGTGACATAGCTTCACAAATACAATATGGATGTTAAGTTCCATGAGCTGACATGTTTAGCCACGATACTCATAAATGTTGCCCAGCTGTCAAGTGTCATGTCCTGGACCACATCTGTAATAGCACCGAGGTATGTCAGAATCTTGACGGCATCACTAGACGTGTCCTCAAGTCTGAGATATGTTTCAAGGCTAACATTGTCAAATAGAGACTCACTAAGCACATTTCTCTGTTTCATTAGGCCATCACAGTAAAGCAATTGGTGCTTAACAATGTCATCACATTCATAGTTACAGATAAGACACAGTCCAGACGTTACAGGTAATATGCCGAGCTTTACAAGAGCATATGCAGGGGGGGGAAGCAATATCATACCATACACACAGAGACCAGAGACGATGTGGGGCAAGGCGGGTGTGGATAGCACTAAACCTATGCATGTCTGGACGTTGTTGCAAAGTATTTCTCCAATTCATATTTTCAGACTCACTAATAGCTCGTTGTACCATGCTCTTCCATACACTCTTAGATGGAAATTCCCCAGAGTTGATTAGTTTATCTAAGACGCCTGAGAATCCATACTTTTGAGCCACATTCAGTAGATCATGTGTTATGGATCTGGCACTGTGTGAGAGAGTGGTGACATACTGGGATACTCTGAGATAAAAAATCGGCTTCATAATGGTTGTGCCTGCTGCTCTACAGAGTCGTCCCAGAAAGAGAAGCTTCATTTTCTCCACCTTGCCCAGCATTGACCACAATCCTAGAACCTGGGTTGTAGCAGCTGTACAGGATCTCCTGTGAAGGTTTTGGACTCGTCGTGCAAAGTAGCGCTGTAGGGTTTCCATCTCACTGATCTCACGGTTGTTGATATTAGGCCAGAGCTCACATGCATAGAAGGCAGTGGGGAAGATCACTCGTTGCCAGATATTCGATGAAGATACTGGGCTCAATCCTCCAGCTCTAAGACCAACATTTCTTAAGGAGTTGATTGTCTGCCGCGCCTTAGCACGTAGATTATACTTACATCTACGTAGATGATACTTTCATATAGGTAGATTATACTTATATCTACATAGATGATACTTACATCTACGTAGATTATACTTTAATCTTCGTCAAAGATACTTTCATCTCCGTATGTGATGTTATTATTGTACGTATCGTTAATCAGACAGTGATTTTGCCTTGTAAAGTTGCTCTCCCAGTTTAAACGAACATTAATATTTTAATGAAGGTGATTAGTAATACTAAATTACTGTTAATCTAATTATATTTTTGGGAGCATGTTGGTCGTTTATTTCCATTTGGCCATTTCAGTATTTTCACAACATACTGAGATCATTTGCTTTCAATTATGACAAATTGTACACAACTTTTGAAGATAGAGATGTGACTATACTGAACCAAATTAAAAACTTCACAATCGTAAAATTTTAACATTTTGACTAGTAATCATTGTGGGCCCTTATTGTGTATTTAAACAGTAATGGCCACGTATTGTCTTCAGATAACACCCGTGTGCAGGTGAATCGATCAAAATCATGTGCACAGCACTGTAGTGGCAAAAAGTGCTTTTTCACGTGCAACTGGTCACGTGGCCATAATACCGCACGTGTTTTCAGCCATACTTGTTAGCAGTCATTAACCGAAAAAGAAAAACACAAGAATACAAAAGTCTTTATAGCCACTTGTCATGCCACACCTTTCAAATGTGCAACGTGAACGTGCCATCGGCATGTTGCAGACGGGAACGTCCGTAGCTGAAGTCGCAAGGACGATGGGTTGTAGTCGACGGACTGTTTATGATTTACATGATCGTCAGATTGACTTACGTCACCTCCGTAACCGATTATTGACGGCTACATCAACCAGAAATGAACTGTTTAGGGGTAGACTGAGTGCGCAAACTGTTCGAAACCGTCTGAGAAAACTGCTCACCTTCAAGCACGACGGCCATACTGCGGGCCGATTCTGACTCAATTACACAGACGTCAACGTCATTTGTGGGCACAGATAAACTTACGATGGACTCAGAGGAATTGGAATTAAGTCGTCTTCAGTGATGAATCCCGATTTAATCTTCGATTTGCTGATGGTAGGGCGAGGGTGTGGAGGCGCTGTCATGAACGTTACGCCCAGGACGTTTACAGATTTCGAGGCGGAAGTGTCATGGTGTGGGGTGCTTTCTGTTGTACTAGTTCATTGTGTGTAGAACTTGACAGTATCACACACTCCTTTATTTTTCCAGCTTTTACTGGCTCATCAATATAACAAGCGTGGTCGGTTATACTATCTGTTGTGGTTGACTTCTTCTTTCAAGCAATCAGAAAACGGAATATAGGTTTTAGCCGACTTAAAGACCTTATGGTATGACATCAGCGCCTAGCGACTTACGGGGTTTGAGGTTATGAACGGAGCTGCTAATATCTTGATCTGTAATCTCGCTCGCTAAGATCTCATCATCTTTCAGACAATTGACACAGCTGAAACAATCGTGGTTTAACAAGTACATTGTCACATCATTTGAAAAATCTATTGATTAGCCATTTGTTTCTGTGTAAGGGTTTAACAGCTGTTTGAGGAATCCAGGACATGCCGTTTCTTTGGCACCTTCATTTGTATACGTCTTTATCAGTTCCAGAGAATGTTACAGTCTCTTGTACTAGCTGCTCAATTTATATCTGATACAACTTTCTTCTTGTTATCTTCCTGTTTGCGTTTGCATAAAGTTTTAAGTACTGACCCTGCTATTCTATACGTTTCCAGTGACTCTGTTGAAGGGTATTTTCTGAAGGTGTTCCCATTCCTTCTCAAACCATTCTGGTTGTTGTTGTTGTTGTTGTTGTTGTTGTTGTTGTCGTCGTCGTCGTCGTCATGGTCTATACTCGTTTCTAACTAGCATCCTATCACCACATATTAGCATCTCTTGTTGCAGGATTAACGTTGCTTGGTTAATATCTGATGGCACTCAATCTTCAAAAGTCTTCAACATACAAGTCACTAAGTAGTCTCTATATTCAGGTCTAGTGGTAGAGCGTCCCCCCGGAGAGCGGAAGGTTCGGGGTTCAATCCCCGGCCGCGTCATACCAAAAGACGTTAAAAGATGGTACTTGTTGTTACCCTGTCTGGCGCTCGGCATTAAGGGGCTAAAGCAAGGACTGGTCGGCTCGGAGTCAGTATACTGTGTCTGAGTGGGGTATTCATGTTAAACTGCGGCATGGTATCTCAGTGAGCTAGCACTATTAATCGGCATCAGTACGGACTAGTACAAGCAGACACAAACACACACACACGTACACGCACGTCGCTATATAAGTGCAATAATCTTGGACGCGACGTTAAACCCAATTTCCCCTCACCTCACCTCATCCTTATATTCTCGTTCTCTTTTATCATTCCATTTATATCTTGTTCTCTTTTCACATTGTGCATAATCAGGTGTCAATGATGTTACTGCCATTTTAAATACATCATCTTTTAACACAGAATTTGGAAGATGATCTGATTCGGTACGCGATAAATCTTCAAACTTTTTCACGTAAGGAAACATAGTTTCGGATACACAAATGTAATGAGGTGTTCTATAACATTAACACCCAACATATGTACAGTCGCCACAGAGAGGGAGTTTACCATTCCGGATATAAAGGTCAAGGGTTTATAACCGTTTATTACAATATCTTTGTTCTTGCGTTGCCCTGGTCTAGCGACTCCTGTTTCATATCAAATGGTCGGCCTGTTGAACGCAGTTACGTACATAACGTTCATTTCGAAGTCGGTAGACACGCTGTCTTCCATCTCGGCGTTCGAGAAGAAATCGTGATTCGTCACTGAACCAGACTCCGCCAGTTTCTCAGAGACAATGCCTGTGCGGTGTTACTCCATCGCATACGTTGCAAACGTCTCAACACAGGGACACAAACTGTTCTTCTGGTTCCAATTCCAACCTCTCAGACGATTCCTGATTGTTTGGTCCGATACCCTCTTCAAACCAGGCACATGTCCTGCATTCTCGGTGGCAGTAGCATGTTGATGACGTAGATGAAAGACCCGGATGTAGCGATCTTGTGCAGGGGAGATGACTCTTGGTCAAACACATAGACGACCTTGGGTTGAATTGCAGCGGGTATAACGACCCCATAAACGATATATGGTGCTCTGGTGTACGTTGAAATGACGTGCAACCGCAGACTAGAAATCTCCAGGTTGATGGCGATGATTGGCAGCATTGAGTCTCGGCATTTTTCCACTTCCAAAAAGTCGACAAACGTATGACAAAATCTTGACTGACGTTTGACTTTATATACTCACTGTCACATTGTCACAACTTGCATGTGCATTCTGCTTTTAATTTCCTTTCAATGGCCTTTGTTTGTGCAGTCTTATATAAGTTACTCTATTAAGCTACGAAAATCTAAAACAGTTGCGTTTGTGCACCAAACCAGTTAATGAACATGTGACTAACACCATTCACTAAAATATGTTTGTATTGAATGTTTCATGAATGAAAAAATCAACATTCTCATTATCTCCAATTCGTTTCCCTTTTTTTCTTTTTTTTGAAAAGTGTTTGTCAGCGCGATATGGCAGAAAGATCGAAGTGATTGATTCATGTCTCAGAAACATAAAAACATAATCAGGGCGAATAGGTATTCGAACCCCCGATTAGGTTACTACCACGCAACTTTGCATATCACCTTAGACGACTGGTGTAGACATGTGTAGAAACATGTGCAGATTAGTACATTCCGATTCGCTTCAATACATGAATGCCATTCTATTCTACATTCAACAAATAGACGCGAACAACCCGGCCGAGCCGTTATACAGCTCACACCCGCCATGAAAGGACTTTCAGGTGCTGTATTGTTGTGGTGAACACGCTCCAGCAAACCAGGAATATACCCGTACCTTCTACAAGTCAACTCGACAAGCACAGGCTGCGCATAAACGTTTTGCTTAACCTTTGACTCGTGGTTATAAGTGTCCTAATTTCCTATGTACATATTTTAATATCACATATTTTCTTTTTTTTCATATTTTAGTACTTATCAACTTTGCAATATCTTATCTTATCTTATCGTATCTTATCTTATCTTATCTTATCTTATCTTATCTTAAATGCTGGAATACGGATAAAAGTTTTTGTCATTCCTTTTTTGTATTCTTAATTACTCGTGACAATGTCTTCCTCGAAGTAGTTTCTCTGGTCGGGACAGCCGGAATATTACTGACTGCGGCGTTAAACAACATTCAACAGTCGCTCACTCACCTTTGAATATAAATTGTCATTGCAAGAGAATAACCAGCCTAGATGTCCTGCCGAAACAGTTTCCATTTGGCGTAAAGGACAAATAGCTGTGGAATTTCTATAATTGGACCACTGAAAATCAGTGATGACACCAGGCAGGTGTCCGTGAAAAGGGTGACTTATAGGAAAACAATAGTGTATTATGATATTCGATGAAGGTTGACATAAAAGGGGGTTATCTTTCATAACATCGGAGATATGCTGATTATGTTTTTAACATAAACAACCGCGCAATAGAAACACTTAAAAAATGTTCTGTGTTCCTTCAACCTCGGAAATACAAAGGCAGTTTATTCATACGTAAAGTTTTGCTTCATGCTTTTGCTTTCGTTAAGGTTGGACTGACCCGTTTCCTGTAACAAGGACGGGTATGAGGCAGCTGATATACGTGTTACAAGACACGACATTTGGGTTATCAAAACCTGGGCCCACTTTTAGCTTGAAAATATGTACAGTAAACTACGGTTATAACGAACTGACGGATATAAGGCACTATTTTTTGGTCCTGTCTATTTGCAGTATATATTCCGTACATTTGCTTCTAACGAACTACGGTTATAACGAATTAAAATTAGTGGTCCCTTTGAGTTCGTTATAACCGTAGTTTTCTGTAATTGTGATGCGTAAGTAGATGCAATTCAGTGAGAATGAGATATTTGGTATGTCTTACCGATTTAAGGAAGATCTAATCCGATAGTCGATAAGCGTCTACTCGCCAGGCTGTCGGTAACGCTTCACAGACACAACTCGTCACCTCAGTGTGTGTCTGTGTATATCGCCATGGCACCACTCTTGTTCTGTGGTGCCCTCTCTTGAACCCGCACCATTCCCCATTGTGCTCTTCACCCAAACATTGAATACCAATACGATTGACAATACTTTGATACGTTATGGGTAGGTAACGGTTGGTGGGGTGAATCACGACCACTCTATGTTGTTGTTGGGTTGAACATTCAGGAAAGTGAGTGATTGACTAAAATTTTACGCCGCATCATCACAAGGATTTAATTCTATTGTCAGCTGTATTATGTTCCATATGTGACTATGTAAGCTTGTCTGGGTGTTTGAATGGTTATTTAGAAACTGATTGGCAGAGGTCGTAAACCTCATCTGCGTCGGATGATAGTTGTCTGTTAGCTCGGGACTAGTCACCCTTTCATGAACCTAGGATGTTGTGACCTTGACCTAAGACAGGACATGCGCATTTGTTTCGCGGCAACACTTATACACTGATTCATGAGTTTGAGTTCTTGAACTTTTTTTTTGTCTTTGTCATTTTTAGATACGCACATGGAAACTCGACCACCCCCCCCCCCCCCCCCCATCCCCCACCCCTACACACACACGTACGTACGTACGCACGCACGCACGCACGCACGCACGCACGCACGCACGCACGCACACCACCAACTCAGTCCCACCTTACGACCCGTGAAGATCCGGGTTAGAATAGGTCTTCAACCCATGCTTGGGCGACTAAGGGGATCGGCTAGACAGGCTCACTGACTTGGTTGATGCATGTCGTCGTATCCCAATTGCGCAGATCGATGCTCATGACGTCAACCACTGGTTTGTCTGGTCCAGATTCAATTGTTTACAGGCCGCCGTCTTTTGCTGGAATATTTCTGAGTGCGGCTTTTAGCAAACAAGCAAACAAACAATCCCACCTTACCCTTCCTAGCCGTCTTCCTTCCACAGCGCTGTTGTGTCTCTGTTCAAGATGAGGCAAACGTACAGAACTCACCTCCTTTCAAGGAAGCACATGAGAGTTTTTTTCGCTCGGTGTTTCATATATATTTTTTTTCAATTCTAACTTAACTGTTGCTTCAGATTGATGAAGTGTTGTACTGTGGTTATATTAATATACACACTGATGGGTGTATCGAGGAATGTGTAATTGCAAAACAAACAAATCACGTGACAAAATGTACATAATATAAAGTCTTTAAATAAAATTTCTTTTCAGATCTTGGATCCAGCTTGTAAAATACACTCATGAATATATACAATAATCACACCAAGGTCAATAACTGCTGTGTGGTAAACTGTATGAGTTATATGATGGGGATTTGTACATAAGCTTGCTCTATCCCGTCTCCACCGTCTGAGATTTATCCGCTGACGGATACGACTTGTAGGTGGAAACACGAAGCAGGCTCGGTTGCCATGGAAACTTTCAAAGCAATGACGTTAAACAGTTCCCAAAGTGCACCTTTTCATTCGACTGAGTTCTGTATAAGATAATTACTGTAACCCCGCTTCTGTTTTGTCAAAATATACGGACATGTATTTCAATAATTGTATATTTTCAGCTACTTAGGTATCTGTGATACCCTATAGGGAGGCAATGCGCGCAGTGTTGAAAACCAGTTAACTGCCTGGAAATACACTATAAGCAAGGCCGTAGTTTTTTTGACAGGGGGCGGGGGGGGGGCAATTATTTGTACAAGTATCACTTGTCCCCAAACTGTTTTCTATAAAAGATCTGTCAGCTTAATGTGGGAGGAAAGCCCGAAGTGATGCAGGTCTCAGACGTTTACCATTTCGGTGAAACCCACGAGCACGGGTATGGTGTTGACAAACCTAGAAACATAATCGGGGCGAACCGTGATTCGAACCCACAATCATAGGTTTCTGGCGTGCCCAAGGGACGCAACTCTGCACAGCGAATCGCGGCGCCTTAGACGAGTGGGCCACCCGTGCCCCTACACTATAAGTTGTAGCAGGAACACTCGGGGTACATGGGGTTTTATAGCACTCACCACCGGCGTTAAAACGTAACGACGGACGCATAAAACCACATCTATCCCTCCTGATCCTGCTACAACGAATATATCTTACCGACATGTTTTAATGTGACTTTGTAAAAGAATTCAAACAAATTCAAAATTGATAGAAAACAGCTGTTCGATTAAGCTGGGGTTAGCATGTGCTATGTCACGTGACTTCCACTGACTCAGAAAAAGCGTGCGGCTTTTTGCTTTGAAGCGGCGTAAAGAGGATTTATTCTGCCTCTTAGGAATCTACGTGCAGTCTGACTTGCTCGTGGCGGGGTAAAGAGATTTATTCCCCCGCTGAGAAATTATTCCCCTCCAAGACTGATGGAGACAGAGCTCAAATTTTGTGCGTTAGCGCAAACCTGCAATTAATATCTAATGTTTCCCCTACTTATGATTTTTGAAGACACATGTCTGAAACTGGACACAATGAAGTTCGACAGTAATGAAAGCACACATCTCACACGGACGGTATTAAAGTCAGTGTTCCTTCCGAGATATATATTTATGTTTAGTTTTCCTTGTTTAACAATTCTCTAGATCCAGTTGACGACTCCTTGGGGGCGCTGCACTGAAGGTCTACTGTTCCTTCGGTGTTTGGCCAGAACGGACGTTGTGTTCTACAGCCCTGTTCCTCCCTGTTGTCTTTGTAGAATCATCCGTTGTTAACTTTGGTTTCCTTTCTTTGTTCAGGTTTCACCAGTTGCAAAACTTTCAAAAACCCTCAGAACTTATTCTTTCCTTATATGGCCATATATGTTATCCTAATTTTCATTCCGTCTAGTAAGCATGCACTCTGCTGACACTACGACGTAAGATGAAGAGTTCGTCCATGACCTTCACCTTGGGTTTGTTTATCCACAGAGAGCCTTCATGGCAATCATATTCTCTGCGCATGTCAGAGGGAGTTGGATGACCTTAAGTAGAGCTTCACATACTCCTTTACAGGGGTCAATACAGGCACTGAATGGAAGGAAGAGAATGTACCAGCCAGCCAGGAAGCCGGCTATAGGCCAGGCGGCGAACCAGAGGATGAGGAGCCAGAGAAAGGACCACAGAAGACCCGGACACAATCCACCCCTGCCGCTCCCCTCGCCACTGCCAACTCCGCTACCGTCTCCCTTTCCCATGGCTTAGTCTGAAATATGAAACAAATTATTCAGAAAATTATTTATTTGAGAACAAGTAACCTTCGAGGAATACAGATTAGCTGATTAGATCTCAAACAGATTAGATCGCAAAAGACTTAATGATGTAACGCACTGGACTATAACCCCGAACAGCTTATCAGTTTTTCGAGTATGTTGTGTGTGGTCATTGATAGTGTTGTGATAGTGACAGGACGCCGCGTAATGAGAACTTAAAAAAAATAAAAATGAAATTGTGACTTCGTAACCACTGACAAGATCATTCCAAATCTAATATTTGTAATTTCGATGTCAGTGCACAGGGAATGCCCGGAATAAGGAATGTCTGGTTTAGCAGCTGTCCGCATTAACGAATATCCGGATTAGCAACTGTCCGTATTAACGAATGTCCAGATACGCAATTGTTCGGATTAACCAATGTCCGGATTAACTAACTGTGGGTTCGAAGTAATGTACTTTATTAACGCCCAGACGGGCATGTCCATAGAAGCATATGTCCGGGATGTAGGGTGTCCAGACAGGTGGCCGGGTTTGAAGGGGTGCGCTATATGAGACTGAGATAGCGACAGGTTTACGCCACGGGAGCCCATGGTGACAATGTGCCTACGCAACTGTGCCAAGTGCCGGTCGTGTTTGTTCAAGGAAACTCTCAATTGAATACCACTGCTACCACATATGTTCGCCTAGAGAGGGCAATGTTTACTCTCTCTCCTCGAAAACCATTATCTTTATTATGACACTTCTCGTTGAAATGACCAGTATAACAATGTGACATATATTTCATAGCAAACATGGAATGTATACGTAATAACGCGAGACAGTCTGTCGGGAGTCGGGGCGGGCGGGTAGCCTAGTGGTTAAAGCGTTCGCTCGTCACGCCGAAGACCCGGGTTCGATTCTCGACATGGGTGCAATGTGTGAAGCCCATTTCTGGTGTCCCCCGTCGTAATATTGCTGGAATATTGCTAAAAGCGGCGTAAAACTATATTCACTCACTCACTCACTGTCGGGAGTCTACAAAATCAGTGTTTAAGTGAGCCTTTATAACAGTTCTCATCCTCAGTCCTAGTCCTCAATTCTCGGTCCTCGTCCTTAGTCATCAGTGCTCGCCCTAAGTCCTCAGTCCTCTGTCCTTAGTGCCGTCTTCTGTCCCCAGTCCTAGTCCTCAGTCCCCTGTCCTCAGTGTCGCCCTCATTCCTCTATTCTCAGTCCTCAATCATTAGTCCTCTGTCCTCAGTGCCGTCCTCTGTACTTAGTCCTCAGTCCTCTGTCCACAGTATCGCCCTTAGTCCTCCGTCCTCATTGTCATTCTCAGTCCTCAGTCCCCTGTCCTCATTGTCGCCCTCAGTTCTCTTTCCTCAATCCTCAGTCCGTGTCCTCAGTCATATAAGTCCTCAGTCTTCAGTCTTCAGTCCTCACTCCTCAGTTCGTGTATCAGGACCGCCTCCGTGGTCTAGTGGTAGAGCGTCCGCCCGGAGAGCGGAAGGTCCGGGGATCGATCCCCGGCCGCGTCATACCAAAAGACGTTAAAAGATGGTACTTGTTGTTACCCTGTCTGGCGCTCGGCATTAAGGGGCTAAAACAAGGACTGGTCGGCTTGGAGTCAGTATACTGTGTCTGAGTGGGGTATCCATGTTAAACTGCGGCATGGTATCTAAGTGAGCTAGCACTATAAATCGGCATCAGTCCGGACTAGTACAAGCAGCCACACAAACACATACACGTACATGCACGTCGCTATATAAGTGCAATAATCTTGGACGCGACGTTAAACCCAATTTCATCTCACCAGTTCGTGTATCTCCATATTAGTCACAGTGACGACTTAAAACTTCAGGCATGATATTGACCCAAAGGTCACAACTTGTTGTCTCTCCGGATATGACCTCAGGGGGAAGGTCGAGACGATTGCATCAGATATATGTGTGATTTCTTCATCCCAAACCATAAACACAAATATCGCTGTGATCAAGAATATATTTTCAGCTCCCATATTTAACGCTTGTTTACATGGCTTAAGGCATTGGCAACGTGCTCATAAAGAAAGAGAAGGTTGTCAGGTGTCCTGGTACTTGCTTTGATAAATACGGTTCAATTTATATTTATTTCGGTTTCTCAAAATACCACGCCGTGACATAACCGAAACACTGTTCAAAGTGGCGTAAACATCAAACTACCGCGCACAGGTTACAAATCAGGCGAATTTAAGCAAAGTTGGTGGCGGAGAGAAGTTGAATGGGTGACCGTGTTCGACAGCTTGACTCCAGAGAGTTTCTGGGCGTTGGTCCTGTCCACACTCAACACTGAATAAATAATAGGAAATCTCTGCTAAAAGCAGTGTCCATTGCACGATTTCCACTGAATCGTCGGAAGGCGTCTATTAAAACATTATCAATTAGTGATATCCCAGGTGTTCACGAAAAGATTAGCATATCCTGCTCCAACGGTGGCACCCACAACAAGCACAGGCAAGTCAATTGTTCACCTAAACAACCCAAAAAGTCAAAATATCAATTTGCATCGGACATCGTGTTTGTCACTGATGCGTCAAATTTGGAAATGTCCTCCGCATGTCTACCATTAAACTTTTTTTAAAGCTTTACTGAGGCCTTGACATTTGTAAACCTGATCAAACAATTTCTTAACAAAAGTTATATGACGCGCTTTGAAATCTTCGTGGAAAGAGCATGCTCGATTGTACCTCGAACGTTGTGAAATGTAGACACCAAAGGCTGGAGGTGCTTGAATATTGCCCGACATAAAGTTCACTTCAGGTGAAAACATGGCCACGAGGGAGGATCATAATTGGAGTTGATACACAACACCGAGGATGATAGCCGTTGATGTGTGAAATGATTATTCCACACAATTTAGCGGATCATGCTAACAGAATCATAGTCGAGGTTGATAAGGGAACACAGCGGATCCTGGTAGTGACAAGACGCCGCGTAATGCGAACTTATACAAATGAAATTGTGACTTCGTAACCTATGACAAGATCATTCCCCATATAATATTTGTAATTTCGAAAATGTCAGTGCACAGGGAATGCCCGGATTAAGGAGTGTCTGGTTTAGCAGCTGACCGCATTATCGAAAGTCCGGATTAGAAACTGTCCGTATTACAGAATGTCCAGATACGCAATTGAAAGTTTCGTGGAAAGAACATGCTCGATTATATGAACTTTGTAAAATGTAGACACCAAAGGCTGGAGCATCAGGAATATTGCCCGACATGAAGAGAAAGTTGACCACTGGAAGTGGAAGTCAGCCCTCCTGTCACTCAATCTTGTGGGTAGATTTTCGGTCACTCTGAAACTGTACGTTAAACGAGTTGTCGCCTTAGGCAAGTGACTTTGTTGAAAAGATGCCTCTACTCAACCCCTTTTGAATGGGCCCCTGTCAGCATCACTTGGCAGTGTGTCTTATAATCTACTGGCGCGTTATGGACAGCTTGAATTGTATACTCCGAAGGGAGCGGATAATGAAAACAAATTAAGCGCACCCAGAACCATTGAAAGAGCAATAATGGGGCGCTTTAAGCATGCTATAATTATTTTTAAAATCAACAGCATTTCCTTAGTTAGGCCAAATGGAAGATTTGTCTTTGTTAATTGATTGTAGAACACGGCTCCGACTTAGAACTCAAGAGTCCAAAAAACAAATATAGTCAGTGTGTAGTGTAACCCTAGGCAACCTGTAAATAACGTACAGCTATACCATAAATTATTGATCTTACTATTGCAGTCAGTGCTGGAAGACAACCTGGCCTTAATATTGGTCGTAATCAGCTGCTCTGAACAATCCGCTTGAAGCATTCTGGTTATGTTTCGCTAACACAACTAACAGCTTCAAGGCTTTTTGAAATCCACGACGGGTTTCGTGGAATCAATTTCTAGCATTGTTCCTGGTACTGCTGTTTGTGTTGTTTTCTGGGTGGCTGATCAGCCCATTGCCTTATCTCAGAACATAGTTACCGGTGTTATTGTGTCAAACAAAAGTCCATGACGCGTCGTCAACCTGTTTATGGCTTAGACCAGTGCTGAAGGGGCGTTACATTAAGGAGCTTAGCCAGATGAAACACTTCCAGCTCTCATATAACTGGTAATACGAGATGAGTGTAAATACTGCCGATATGAAATGTAAATATAAGAAACATTGTGAAACCTTGTGAGAACGGACACCCTTAAACCGGAAACCTTGACTTCCGAACCATACTTATATGAACAGTCAGAAACCAGGTGAAGTTCAGCAATCCTGATTGCGGAGAGAAGGTGGATGGGTGACCGTGTTCGACAGCTTGACTCCTGAGAGTTTGGGGGCTTTGGTCCTTCCCACACACAACACTGAATAAATAATAGCGACAAATCCATAATCGTTCAATAATCAGGGTTTCATGGTTAGCGGTTTAAGTAACATGGTTTGTGGACATTGTAGATTATATTTACTTTTCGTAACGCCTGTATATATACATCTATATCCGATAGAATATTATTCCGTATCCATGTTTCTTTCTTCCAGGAGATGCGTTCGGCATTGGCATCTAACGGTGTTTCTTTGTATATATAATCCATCGATTTATTGACCTCTAAGTATATTTGTCCAGTATCTCTGTCGCTAGGCGGTGACTGTCCGGCTGATAACGTTGTTGATGTATCAACACTGCCGTCCAGTTAGGCCCTTTCTGTTTATACATGCCCCCGCGTGCACGGACACTGCGCCGTGTATGTTAACATCTCACTGCCTTGTACGCTATCTTGTGGGATCGTGATATTTAACAATAATTCATATTTTCTGTCTATTGATTTAGGGTTGATTGTACGTAGCATCTGTGTGTTACAGCTGTTGACAGTCAGATTTGTTTCCTGAGCCCGTATGACTCTTTACTTAAAATCAATATTATTTAACCATGAACGTTGGTTATGAGTATCTATGCCAGTTTCGTCATATATCGGTCAAACTTTTGAGAGAGAGAGAGAGAGAGAGAGAGAGAGAGAGAGAGAGAGAGAGAGAGAGAGAAGGCCGGGGGGGAGGGGGGGGGGGGGCAGACCGTACCCCTTTTGAAACCAAATCAAGTATGTTGTAGACACCCTCTTCTCCCCCTCACCTCAACCCCCACCCCACCCCACCCCCACCCTTTAAAAATGCTGGAGCCGCCCCTACACTTGTAGATTTGTGTACACGGAATACTGCTCCTCTTGTCGATATTAATGAAACACTTCATACAAATTGTCCCCCAATCATTTTGTCCAGTAGCGTGTTTGGCGACAGTATCGATGACAGCGCGTTCGAGGCGCGTCAAGTTCGCAGGAAATTTACACCATCTGGCCCTTTACACTACTTGTTTAAATTCATACCGTGGTTAAATCGTAAGAATGTCTAAGAATGTCTTCAATACACATACATTAGCTTGCAGGGGGCTTCACATGCGTTTTCAAGAGATTGAAACAACTAATGTCACCTTCTTGTTGCTAACAAACCGCAGACCAAACAAGGGCGAAACAAATGCGTTATGATAACAATCGATCTCCATCGATCACTTTCTGTACTGTTCAGTAATACAGGTGACAGGTGCGTGAATTAAAGCAGTAATGAAATCATCTTACCGTGTGAAGACAAGCGTAGAAGAGAGTCGTCGTTTACTGAACTATAGTGTATGTGACACTCCACAAAAACTCCTCGGTTCCTGGTGTGTGTGTGTGTTTCTGTGTATATCGCCATGGAGTCGGTCTGGTCACATCTCATTGATCCACCCCCATTCACTCATCGACTCTAAGCTCCTCCCCTCTCTCCTGTACCTGGTGTGTACACTGCAGTAATACGTCCTATATTTGACACATACGAAGGGAGGTAATTGATGTGTGGGCTGAATCACGCCTAAGGCATGTCATTGGTTGGTTGGTATCACGTGCAGGAAGTTTATAGGAAATAACGACATTAACACAAACACACCTTGTTAGTGACCTATCTGACACCTCGACCACGACATCTGAAGATGATCTCTCATTTAATATTGATAGGCATCTCTGAGTCGCTGCCTTCTCCCGCGAGCCAAGCAACTAAAGTGTAACAGGGCGTGGAGAATTATTTATGCATATCTACTGGTTGACTACAGCTACGCGTGTTTCACTGGGAGACGTATAACTGATGTACTGAATATGTTTTGTTTGTTTGTTTGTTTAACGCCGCGCTTAGAAATATTCAAGCTATATGACGGCGGTCTGTAAATAAACGAGTCTGAACCAGACAATCCAGTGATTGACCTCATGAACATCGATCCACGCAATTGGGATCGATGACATGCATCAACCAAGTCAGCGAGCCTGACCACCCGATCCCGTTAGTCGCCTCTTACAACAAGCATAGTCGCCTATTACGCCAAGCAGGGGTTGCTGAAGACTTGGTCCAGACTTGAATATTGACTGACCCCGTCATATAGCCGGAATAATGCTGAGTGCGGCGTTAAACAACAAAGAAACAAACAAACAATGTTTGTATTGTAACCCACAGTTTGTGTTGTAGTGGTGGCGCCGGTGGGTAGGGGGCATTTAATTGACTCTGTCGGGATCAGCCACTGCATAAGTGCCCACCCTTGCCAAACAAATGTAATACTTTACATATAATCAATACATAAATACATTGTACTCGACACATGGTTCTCTTTTAGTTTGGGTTATTTGATGATAGCAAACGGAGATATTGCTTGTAGAAGTCAGCGGCTGTTTCAGCGTGAGCTTGTACAGGGTTGTCAGACACTCGACAACACAACCAGCGGGTCGGGGCGCCGGACACTGAGTTACGCACACGCCCTGACAGTGTCTTGCCCAGCAACCAAGGGATGCTGCTTACCTGGGCATCCCCTTTACAATAGTGAGTGAGTATGGTTTTACGCCGCTTTTAGCAATATTCCAGCAATATCACGGCGGGGGACACTAGAAATGGGCTTCACACATTGTACCCATGTCGGGAATCGAACCCGGGTCTTCGGCGTGACGAGCGAACGCTTTAACCACTAGGCTACCCGACCGCCCCCCTTTACGATAATAATTATTATGCTTATATTACGTCGGCTGGCCTGAAAAGTGAAAGAGGTGGCTTTCTGTTTGCTGCTCAGGACCAGTCACTTCCCACTCGAGACCGCCAATGTGTAATTCTGCATAAAAAGTAGATTATGCAATAAATTTAATGAGACAGTCCAACATAGTGTCAGTGGATGCCCAGGTTTGGCACAAACACACTATCTTAAGCGACATGATGGAATGCCTCGTTCATTTTATTACCGTCTTCGTGGTTTTGACACACAGGTCCGTCCTCGGTACGGCCCAGAATATGTAGATGGCGTCATGGAAAATGATAAAATTATCTTTGGAATCAGCCCGTATACAGCCTCTGACCTATCCAGGCCAACAAACCCGATCTTGTCCTTTTTTATATATCCAATGAAATCATTTATATCAGTGAATTTTCTGTCCTTTTTTAGACTAAAGTGGTTGACGTTTTCCTCGCTTTCGAAACGTCATCCTAAGTACCAAGTTGTCCGACTCCCCACTGTTCTCGGTGCCTTAGGTTTGGTACCTCCCAATCTGTTGACTGACATTGGGAGAGTACCCGGGTTTTCTACCAGGAATACAGGCCTCCTGACAATCTGGGTAATGCAGAAGGCTGCAGTGTTCGGGAATCTTTATATTCAAGTCCTGGGTGGGTTTGACTGGGCAGCACTCTCCTGGGAGAAGTCCCATTCGCTGTCTGGGCTGCGTGTAGAGGGGGCAAGGGCCCTGAGCTGATGATGAGCCTAACCAGCCTGACTGTGGCAGGATCACCCAAACTTTCTTTGCTTCAATTTTTTATTTTAATCTATACATAATGATAAAAAGCGACCAAGCCATTTGCATAATCATGAGAAATCCCAGCTAAAAATTGACTCTTTTCTACGACTAAATGATGTGTTAACGAATCACCAGCGAATAATAGCAGTGATGACACCACGTGTTCCGGCAAAGGTGATCGAAAAAGCTTTGGTCGGCTCGGAGTCAGTATACTGTGTCTGAGGAGGGTAGTCATGTTACACTGCAGTGTGGTGTGCCATTGGGCTTGTGGTATGAATATAAAACGTGATTAATAGAGAATAACCATCCTTGACTAGTGCGCGCACACACACAAACACACACACACACACACACACACACACACACTCTCTCTCTCTCTCTCTTTACCTCCCTCTCTCTCTCTCTCTCTTTACCTCCCTCTCTCTCTCTCTCTTTACCTCCCTCCCCTATCCATCTCTCTCTCTCTCTCTCTCTACCTCTCTCTGCCTCCCTCTCTCTTTACCTCCCTCTCTCTCTCTTTCTCTTTACCTCCCTCCCCCCCTCTCTCTCTCGTTACCTCCCTCCCCTATCCCTCTCTCTCTCTCTCTCTCTCTCTCTCTCTCTCTCTTTACCTCCCTCCCCCCTCTCTATCTCTCTCGCTCTCTCGGTTTTTCGGTTCATACTTCAATGAACCGAAAACAATACAAAGTCAATGTTTAAATAAACGCGTCATTCTTGCAGAGTGGCAGCCCCAAACCAAGAACCTTCTTGCGAATAAGTGTAGAAATTCAAGTGAGGATGAGTCTCCATTGAACTGCCTGTATTTGTAGAACATCGTGTATAGTCAATGTCCTGTCCTACCAGTACTTGTAGAACATAGTGTATAGTCAATGTCCTACCCTACCAGTACTTTTAGAACATAGTGTATAGTCAATGTCCTACCTACCAGTACTTGTAGAACATAGTGTATAGTCAATGTCCTAACCTACCAGTACTTGTAGAACATAGTGTATAGTCAATATCCTGCCCTACCAGCACTTGTAGACCAAGCTGGTGTTCTAAAACTGTTCATGTTAGGTCTTATCATAATGTCAATAAGGCTTCCTATTTCTGACATGCCCTAAAAAGTGAGGGGACCGGCTGCTAACCTGTAGGACAGCATACCACAGCGCCCTGACGACTCCGGTGTGATATATAGCATGGGGGACGGCTCATGCTCGGACAAAAGGACACAGCTGTGTGAGCAGGCAAAATCATAATCTTTTCGCAGTCATAGAGATCTCCAGTTAGGAAAGATTCATAAGCAGACATAGTTCGCTGGCAGAATGGGATTACAATATTCCAGTCATGTTAATAACATATAGAATCACAGTGGATCACACGAAATCACATATGATCACACGAAATCACTTAGGTTCACACGAAATCACATAGGATCACACGGAATCACATAGGATCACACGAAATCACACAGAATCACTTGGACTCACACTCATCACCTGATGTCACACAGAATCACACAATATCACATACATGCATGCAATCACATAACAGTGTCATCAGTCTACAAAATAGTTTTGATAGTAAATAGTAACCCAACATAAAAGAGAACCATGTGTCGAGTACCATGTATTTATTGCTTATATGTAAAGTATTACATTTGTTTTGCAAGGGTGGTTGATTGCTGGTTGGTTTGTTGTTTAACACCACACACACCGATATTCAAGCTATATGACGGCGGTCTGTAAATAATCGAGTCTGGGACAGACAATCCAGTGATTGACATCATGAGCATCGATCTACGCAAGTGGGGAAACGATGACATGCATCAACCAAGTCAGCGAGTCTGACCACCCGATCCCGTCAGTCGCCTCTTACGACAAGCATGGGTTGCTGAAGACCTATTCTAACCCGGATCTTTACGGGTGGTAGCAACACTGTTCTACCATGCTGAGTTGATACTATGCACTGGATGAAGAATGAGTGTCCTCTGATAATGTTAGAGTAATGTCTTATGGTAAAGAGAGGTCAGGTGACCGGCGTGGACAGAAAGCGTATAGGTCTGAACGATGGCCGACAGGCTAGCTAGGTGTGTTTACATGTCAGAATTGAGTGAGTGAGTGAGTGAGGGAGTGAGTTGCACCACGCCTTTATCAATATTCCAGCGATACCACTGCGGGTACACCAAAACTAGTCTTTACGAGTCGTACACCCATCTTACCTATGTGGGGAATCGAACCCGTACCTCTAGTCTGACAAGCGAGCACTGAGGCCGCTAGATTATATACCCGCACCAAGAAATGAGAGAGAAACTTTAGCGATGGTAAAATTACTGCAATGGTTATATTATTTGCTGTCTTGGTAACTGTTCCATTACAATACAAGGTACAATGCATACATACATTGTTTACAAATGGAATATTTATCCATGAATTTTAACCATTTGCGAGGCACTGTTCCGTAACCGATATTCATCTTGTCTGCATGATACCAGGGGTGAGTGAGTGAGTATTGTTTTACGCCGCTTTTAGCAATACTCCAGCAATATCGGAAATCGAACTCGGGTCTTCGGCGTGACGAGCGAACGCTTTAACTACTAGGCTACCCGACCGCCCGATGATACCCAGGGAGTCGATCTTTGTATAGTCTCCCTGGGGATACATATGTACAGTTGTTAAATATAATTAGTGGCAAACCTGTTTGTCTGTCTGTCGGTCGGTCAGTGTATTTGCGGAGCGGTGGGCTAGCCTAGCGGTTAAAGCTTTGAATTCGCTCGTCACACTGAAGATCCGGGTCAGATTCCACACATTGAGACCATGTTTTAATCCAATTTCTGGTGTTCTCTCATTATTACAGAAACATTGCTAACAGCGGCGGAAAACAATACTCGCTCGCATATGTCAGTGATATGGTGTCAACCGAGTTGTAAACAATACGGTCAGTATGGAGTCCCTTATTGTTTGATAGGCATTACTTAGAAGTTGGGGGGCACGGGTGTCCCAGTCGTCTAAGGCGCCGCAATTCGCTGTGCAGAGCTGTGTCCCTTGGGCATGCCAGAAACCCATGATTGGGGGTTCGAATCCCGGTTCGCCCCGATTATGTTTCTAGGTTTGTCAGCACCAGACAATTCAGTGATTGACGTCATGAGTATCGATCTACGCAATTGGGATACGATGACATGCACCTGACCACTGTCAGTCGCCTCTTACGACAAGCAGGGGTTACCAATTCTAACTCGGAATCTTCACGGTTCCGTGGTCTTCTGACTCAATATAGTGTAGACATAAGGGCACAGACATATTCCTTTCGTGTATCACATGCACGTCTCAATGCCCTCGTGTATCACTTCTCAATGCCATTCATAGACTTACTATAGAGAAGGTCTACAAGCTGAAATAATAATTCACCACAGCCATGCATATTTAGGAGTTTATAAGATTTATATAGCCATATGCATGTTTGTACTAAACAGTACTTTTACCACCCTCGTATATCATTTACAGACTACACCGTCCTTCGAACTTAATTTGTAGGACAAAGGGCTAATCTGCGTTCTTATTGATTCCGTACTTGTTTGTTTGGCGAGTAGATTGAGAGTAGGCATTCCGTATTGGGGTGAATAGACCAAATGACAACAAGATTAATGATCCGTGATGGGATACATCCCTGATTAGTGCCACAATACACACGTTACAGGAGACTCGTTGATCTACCTAATTCTATATGTATATATGTACGACAACTTGTACTTTACTAAGAACGTGAGTAATCCCATATACAATGTATGACATTTGTTACATTTGACTACTTTCTAAAGGCATTGTGTATTCATATGTGTTATTAATCGACAAGAAGGTAGAATAAAACTGTGCACTTATTTCATCATTTCAAGATTTGTTACATTCGTTAAATGTGAATTACCATTTAAAATTGAATTTAAATCGCATTATTTTATGAACTAATAGATATTTTTGCCTTAATGTACTGTTTAAGGGACACGCAAGAAAGATATGAAGTGCATCACCTACGTCTTCTAGAGGATGAGTATTGAGTGGGAGGATGAAACACCAATATAAGATGAGATAATATACCATCATATACAAAATACCATATTGTTTACGTAATGTATAAACTAAGTTCATTAACACAACTTGGTCATGTTTGTTTTAGACCTGATTAATATCTACAATAAAGAAGCCTGCTTCGATCTACTAACTTGTTAGAATTAATCGTTTAATCTCAAAGTTTTGTTTATTAATCTTATTGAACTACAAATTTTCATTCCAGTTAATATATCAGGATTGGATATCTTATTTACGCAACGAAATTGGTGATGTCAACTTTCACATTGCCTTGTTCAAGACTCCGCTCCAGAGCTTGTTATTATAGTAATAATTGGCTAATGCATAGTATACAGAATTACAAAATAAACAGATTCAATACATTCTAATCTTTATTGTTAACATTCCGGAAAACAACGTTTTCACGAGGTAAAATATTATTGAACAGGTTTAATCTTCATCAAGTTAATTTCATCTGATAAATAGATTTATTGTTAACATTCCGAAAACAACGTTTTCACGAGGTAAAATATTATTGAAAGGGTTTAATCTTCATCAAGTTAATTTCATCTGATAAATAGATTTATTGTTAACATTCCGGAAAATCACGATGTTTTAAACCGGGTAAAATATTCTTGAAGAGGTTTGAACAGTTAATTTCATCTGATAAATATGTTCATATAGTACACTGTTTATATCAAAACGCTTACCATAGAAATCACAATTTGATTTAATAACACTGTGACTTGGACACAGAATCGAATAACGGAGACTACTTTTAGAGTGATGGCTGTAAGGGGATTATCATGAATACGTTTCACCACGGAGAACGCTGCATCCAAGCATCTAAGTTAATGAGAGATAATCTGATTAAATCTTGTACCATACAATCGAAAGGTTTTATGAACTTTGAAAACATATGATTGATTAACCATATATAGCTTTCGTATAACAAATAAGATAATAATAAACTGAGCGGCAAGAGAAAGTATACCGCGTATGTTTTTTACGAAGTTAAAACTTACTGTTGTAAAATTTAGTTAATACTTATTTAATCATCACTTATTCCTGCAACAGTTTGTAAAAAGTAATCTGTGACTTGGTATTTTTTTGTAAAAATAGATTGGTTCAATGAAGACTGGGGTAAGATGAATTAAACTCTTGCTTCATCGATATGTAGGTTCGATAAATTAACGGTGACCGGGAAATAATACAGATTTGGATAGGGAAAAAAGTTAGATCCATGGCGTGTTATTGGACACACAAATGTTTCATATACAGAGACGTATAGCATCGTGTATTCACCGAACTTGTAAAAGCAAAATTCACAGTATTTCAAAGTCACGTAATTCAAAGTTTAATGTTCAGTGTTGCAATTCAAAGTTTAATATTTAGTGGTGCAATTATAAGTTTAATATTAAGTGGTGCAATTCAAAGTTTAATGTTCAGTGGTGCAATTCAAAGTTTAATGTTCAGTAATGCAATTCAAAATTTAATGTTCAGTAATGCAATTCAAAGTTTAATGTTCAGTGTTGCAATTCAAAGTTTAATATTAAGTGGTGCAATTCAGAGTTTAATATTAAGTGGTGCAATACAAAGTTTAATGTTCAGTGTTGCAATTCAAAGTTCAATGTTCAGTGGTGCAATTCAAAGTTTAATGTTCAGTAATGCAATTCAAAATTTAATGTTCAGTAATGCAATTCAAAGTTTAATGTTCAGTGTTGCAATTCAAAGTTTAATATTAAGTGGTGCAATTCAGAGTTTAATATTAAGTGGTGCAATACAAAGTTTAATGTTCAGTGGTGCAATTCAAAGTTTAATGTTCAGTAATGCAATTCAAAATTTAATGTTCAGTAATGTAATTCAAAGTTTAATGTTCAGTAATGCAATTCAAAGTTTAATGTTCAGAGTTGCTTTTGGATTTTTGATATTCAATCCCAGTCTTTGGGACTGCATTTTTCGGTCTTCAGCGATGTTCGCAGATTCTTTAATTGTTTTCTTTGTCAGCCAGCGAAGTCATTGTTGAAACTAATTGGATGAAAGGTTTCTCTTGTTATTTCCAGTGACCACATTGCCACTTAAAATCGCATATTCCCTGAGGTGATTAACTAAATGAGCTACTTTCTAATCACTTAATCCTAATCTACATAAACAAATTAACCTTAAGATTAATTACAAATTGAAAGAATACTCTCTCTGAACAATAAACAAACAAACCACGTGTGCATTCAATATTCCATTCAATATGTGGTATAGTTTTACACAAATTATTATGTTAAGCTGTGAGACAAATTATAATTTTCTGTAACTTTTTTCCCTGTAACCTTTCTTCCTAAAAATATATCATTGTGATACATAATCGAAAATGAAAATTAGGTAAGTCTCAGCTTTTCGGAAATATTTGAAATTCAATTTTCTAATTGTCATAAACGATACTGGGGACACTTGTCAGGTGTTGGTTTAGTGAACCTTCTACTGCCCCACCTCATGTCTACCTCCAGCACCCCCCCCACCCCCCCCCCCTACTCTGCCCCTCGTCGGGTGCAGCACTCACCCTCTAATGCCCACCTCTGTCTACCTTTCCCCGGACGCAGGCTCTGCTACCCAAGCTCTGCCCCTCGTCGGGTGCAGCTCCCACCGTCCCCATCACAACATGTGTTTGTCTTTTCACACATGTCGGCAATAAAAAGGAAAACTGACGTTTTCCTGACATTATTCACAAAAAATCTCGTCACTGCGGTGCATCTGTCCTCCAGTCGCACAGTAAGTATCCCATCATAACTGAATACACAAAATGTACAATTTTTGTGTGATATATGTAAACTACCCCTGACGTAAGACAATTCCAAATTCCAAATTTCTCAAAATTGAAAACAAGCAACCCTAACGTACCCAGTTTGCCTCACCTTTCGGACACACCCTCTTTGGCAATCTCACTAAATGGCCTGGCGGGCCCGTGTGCGAAATACGCATGATGTCGGAAAGTAAGTAACATTACACTGAAATCAAAGACAGAATTAAATGAATAATAACGCAAATCAATATGAAATGTAAATAATATATAAGAATATAATAGAATTATAAAGTCATGTATATGAGATCCGTAAAACGCTTTTTTCATCCATACTCGATGTCATAACAATTGAGCGTAACTGTGAGCACATTATTTGTGAACGATTATTTACCCAGTTTATTCCTATTAGGTTGATATGGAACATCAGCATCTTTCCAGACAGCCAATGAAGCGCCCCCTGGAGGACCTGGTAGCCATGGACCATCCCACATCAAGAGTTACCTCCCCACCTCCGCCCAAGCGCCCTCGCTTAATGGCCGACAGTCAGGCGCGGCGATCCTACAAACGTTATCCTAAGCCTCCCTATACATACCTAGGTATGATCGTCGTGGCCATCGAGTCGTCGCCAACGAAGCAGTTGACGTTGTCCGGCGTGCAGGATGCATTGTGCGAGATGTTCCCGTTCTTCAAAGGTTCCTATGTGGGATGGCGAGACTCCGTGCGTCACTTCCTGTCCAGTTCGCCGTGTTTCACCAAGCTGAACCGGAAGCAGACGACAAAAAGGTCAAAGGGTTGCCTCTGGGCAGTGGATCTTTCCTTGGTTTCAAAAGACGCCTTCAAGAGACTCAAGGTTCCCCCTCAAATGGAGAAGATGTGGGCCCCGACGCTTACCCAGCAGCTGCGGATACCAAACATCGCCCATCAGCCAACGACGACACAAGGGGAGACCACTCCCGATTTAACATCGCCGGCTAGTCTCCGCTACACGGAGGCCCAGTACACCCGCTACCTGAGACATCAGACACAAGGTCATGCGGTTCCCTCGAGCCAGTATCCACCCTTCGCCACGCTGCTGTACCACACCCCTACATCCGGGGACTACACCGACGCTGCTGTCAGCCTCCACCAGCTGTGTCCTGAACCTGACTACGGCAGTCCTGTCCGAACTGAGAGAGAATGGACCACCAAGCCAACCACCCCAACGCTCCACACCAAACCAACTGATCTTCTTGAGTCGCCACTTCCGGTCCCAGAATGCAGTGCGACTGCCAACGAAGATGCTGCTGCCAACCTCCACCGCCTGTGTCTCCAAGATTACGTAAGTCACGTGACAAACGCCAACGCTCCACCTCCGATCCATTGTGTTCCATATCCTCGTGGCAACCTCGTGGCACCAGAACCAGCAAATGAAGCGGCAGCTTTCCTAGAACATTTCGTCAACAGCCTTGCCGAGTCCAACGATCCCCAGAACGAAATAAAGCAAGATTTCACAGAAACCACCTCAGACCATGTGACTGAGTCGGGACAGATCATTCCAAGATCCCTCATGGGCAGCTTCGTAGATCCCACCAACTATCGCTTCCGGGACACATCCCAGCAGCAGACGACTTCCGGTTTGTCACCTGACGTTAACATACATCCATCGACCACTACACAGAGCTCCGCTGTTCAGCTCCATTGTTCTTCTTCCGTTTCCGAGGACATATCCGTCGTTGATGATGTTGCGGGAGACAATGATATTTCCATTCTCTCCTTCCAGGACATACAGTTGCTATCCTGTAGCGGTGTCGACGGGAACTACAGTCTGTGATGTAGATGTCAATATCCATCACGACATAATCTTCATCGCGACACCCGGTGTCGTATATTTTTGTGTTGACATCGTTGTTTTGTTAGTGCTATTGGTCAATATGTGATAGATTTAAGGAGGAAACTGATAACATTGATTAAAATATGCAAAACATGAATAATGTGTGATGTTGATTTATTCATCCGCGAACAGACACCCACAACAATGATTTTACATTTTGACATGATAACAATATTTCTGAACACCCATGTTCTGGTTGGACAACGATAATGCAGATCACTTCAAAAGGAGGACATGTATTGGCTCCTAACATGGTATTAAGAAACCATATCCACGACAGTTTCCTATCGCTAGGACTTAAGCCGTCACTATCATGTAGATTTTCTCTCAACCTATCCAAAACAAGGATACAAGTTGGCGAATTATATACTATATATTACAGTGCGTGATAAGTTTTAAGCCGCTTTTAGCAATTGTCCAGCAGTATCGCGACGGGGGACACCAGAAATGGGCTTCACTGCCAGTGTGGGGAATCGAACCAGGGTCTTCAGCGTGATGAGCGAACGCTTTAACCACTAGGCTACACCACCACCCTAGATATATTACAAACAGTAACCACATCACAATATACCCTTCCACATGTAATGTGCGGGTGGTTAATAACAAATCTACTTCCTGTAGAGTGAGGATGGTTTTACGCCGCTTTTAGCAACATTCCAGCATATCACGGCCGGGGACACCAGACATGGGCTTCACACATTGTACCCATGTCGGGAATCGAACCCGGGTCTTCGGCGTGACAAGCGTACGCTTTAACAACTAGGCTACCCGACCGCCCCTCCTGTAGATGATGGCATGCTATGACGATAATCACACACACGGTGACATGACAACACTGGATGAAGCAGTGCATCACTTACAAGTCGATAATGAATATCTATTCATAAGAATTTATAACTGTTAAATGAGGCTCAGAACACACGCATGTTCATTATGTATGTCCTACACTGCACAATCGATAAAAAACGACAATATTTATCTTGCTGCAGCCTCGTTTAGTATTTATTACATCTTTCGAAAATCGCTTGAAATTAAGATAATGACTTTGTTCATCCTCTGTATATGACTCGTCATTAGCCTCTAAATGAATGCGTTATAACTATTCATGATGTCTCCTATTGATAGTTTGTTTGTTGTTAACGCCGCACTCAGCAATATTCCAGCTATTTTACGGCGGTCTGTAAATAATCGAGCCTGGACCAGACAATCCAGTGACTGAAATCATGAGCATCGATCTACGCAATTGGATTACGATGACATGATTCAACCAAATCAGAGAGCCTGACCATCCGATCCCTTTAGACGCCTCTTACGACAAGCACGGTCGCCTTCAGATAGTAGTTCGATTCATTCATTAGATGAGTAAGGCTTTGTAAAATGTACAGTGATAAGATTTCTGACAAGATTCACAAGACGAGATTCGAGAAACACTGATTTTGTACCCGTGCATAATACAGAGATTGGACAGACTTAATGTTTAATATGTTTCCTGGTGTGTTGTCAAATGAATATGCGCATCTCTCACTGTTGATTCAGAGAAGAATCATTTGCTCCATCACAACCATTCGACATGGCGCTCTATAATAAATTGTAATAAAAAGGTAAATTGTAATACTTGCAGCAAATTGTAATAACTTTGACGTAAATTGTAATAACAATGTACATTGTAATAATATTTGACGTAAATTGTAATACGCAAATTGTAATAAAAATTGACGTAAATTGTAATAGTCTCTACTTGCGGTAAAATGTAATAAATTCTTACGTAAATTGTAATAACCTCCAAGACGCCAAGTGACTAGAAATGATCTTTGTCAGTTGAGCTTGCGTTTCACATGTACAATTCGAGAAATACTGTGTATGATGACAAACGTACACAACTGTTAAGTTAGGGATGGTTGGTATAGGCTTTATCGTACAATCGTCATTAAAGGGTGGTGTCAACATAGTGAAAGACATTGATTGGAAGTGATGTGATGTTTGTGGCATGCTATCATCTACGTAGAAGATACTACCATCTGCGTAGAAAATACTATCATCTACGTAGAGGGGCGGTCGGGTAGCCTAGTGGTTAAAGCGTTCGCTCGTCACGCCGAAGACCCGGGTTCGATTCTCGACATGGGTACAAAGTGTGAAGCCCTTTTCTGGTGTCCCCCGCCGTGATATTGCTGGAATATTGCTAAATGGGGCGTAAAACAATACTCACTCACTCATCTACATAGAAGATACTATCATCTACGTATATGATAGTATCTTCTACGTAGATGATAGTATGCCATCTAGATACTATCGTCCACTTACATACTTTCATCTACTTACATGACACTGTCATCTATAGTATGTAGAAGTGCAGTCATATATGTGATACCAATGACATAGAGCTCACATTTACTGTCATTACATAACCACCTACACACACACACACACACACACACACACACACACACACACACACACACACACACACACACACACACACACACACACACACACACACACATACCTATGTGTTTGTATGTATATGTGTGTGTGCGTGTTTATGTATGTATGTATGTGTGTGTGTGTGTGTGTGTATGTATGTATGTGTGTGTGTGTATGTATGTATGTATGTATGTGTGTGTGTGTATGTATGTATGTGTGTGTGCACGCATGTAGGTGTGTATGTAATGACAGTGATATGTGTTTGTGTGTATGTGTGTATGTATTTGTGTGTGTGTATACTGATAAGGGCATAGTATCGGAGATAAATATATTATCTGTTTCAAAAAACTATGTACCGCATTATACGTGAGGTACCAAATTTGGTATCAAGGTTGCTTGGCGCAATCCACCAACGATTACCGAGTTTAATGATCTTAGAATACTCTTCGTATAAGGTCAAGGAGAATATTTACGTTAGTGCCAAAACCCTTTTCATTATAGAATTTCCATCCTTTCAATTTTGATCAAAACAGATTTATTTCAGCAATAATTGATTGCAACAAATTTATTATACATTCTGATGCTCTTTGAAACTCAACAAGACATGCCCGAAGATACCGGATATTATTTGTGTATGCTTTGAATTATGATATCGTGCCGTTTTCATGATGGATTCTTTTTTTGTTGTTGGGGCAAGGAGTTATTATCCCAGCAAAAAGTTGTCAGTAAGTTGTTGTTAGTTCTTCATGACATTTGAAAGAATCCAAACAGTTACATTTATTCATTTATTTCATTAAATATACTACTTCCTATGAAAGGATTGAGTGAGTGAGTGAGTTGTGTTTTACGCCGCTTTTAACAGTATTCCAGTTATATCACGGGGTGTCAGCTTAATGTGGGAGGAAAGCCCGAAGTGATGCAGGTCTCAGACGTTTACCACTTCGGTGAAACCCACGAGCACGGGTATGGTGCTGACAAACCTAGAAACATAATCGGGGCGAACCCACAATCATAGGTTTCTGTCGTGCCCAAGGGACACAACTCTGCACAGCGAATCGCGGCGCCTTAGACGACTGGGCCACCCGTGCCCCCTCCTATGAAAGGAAATATTTTATGTTATATTAATGATCCATATGTTAATCATACATTGCTACAAATATTGCATAAGTTAACATGGTTTGCATTTATTTATTTTTATTCTTTTTATCTGTGAGAAGTTCACAGAGATCGAGAATACCCAATATCTAATAGTATATGCAATGTAGGTAAAGAATATCCACGCCCCTCTTTTGATATTAATAAAAAACATTGTATATAATGTTATGTATTAAGTAATCTCCTTTCCCATGCATGGGAAATATATGCTGCATTTGCTCAGTTCACATTGCACAGCAGATCTGTCACTCAGTTGTTGTATTTGAATTCTTCGTCAAAATATAATACAAAACACACAGAGTATGTCTCAAATAAATTAGAAAACTAAGTTCATGCTAGAAATTAATCCTCTTCTGGACACCACAGAAATGAAATTCCAATGCGTTTATATATACATATAATTATACAACAACGTACGATAACGACGTTAATCCTCCCCCACACCCATACTTTAATGACAATTGTACGATAAACCCTGTACCAACCCTGACAAGGATAGGTTCTAGTCATTTAACGCCTTTGACACTAAACTTATAAGGTTATTATAATTTACGTAAAAAGTTATTAAATTTTACCGCAAGTTGAGATTATTACAATCTACGTCAATTTTGATTACAATTTGCGTATTGCAATTTACGTCAAATTTTCAATGTCACCTATTGCCTAACGCCATAATCGCTTTACCCACCCTGAATGTATAACGCCGACGCGTTCAAAGAACGAACGAATGAATATTGTGCATCAGCAATTTTCCAGCTATTCACGGCGACGTTCAAATAAAAGGTCATCCATACGAATATTTCATTGTTATTAAGTGTGATCAACTGCCCCCCCCCCCCCTCCCCGCGCCCCCGTTTCCCCCACCACCCCCCCTCTCCATACAGAGACACCCTCGTGGCAAACCATGCTCAACGGAAGTGCATGGTCAGGCTGGCTAACTTGGTTGATTCGTGTCATCGTGTCCCAATTTCGCAGATCAATACTCATCATGTCAACCATTGGATTGGCTGTTTCTCTAAACCAGCAGCAACAACCAACAAGGATTGGTTCAAACAATGGACACAAGTGGGAATCGAACCCGGGTCAACGGCATGGTGAGTGAACACCTCAACCACTAGGCTGCCTGCCCCTGTGAACATCTGACGTGGTCTGCATGCGGTAATAATCTAAATACAACCAAGTCAGTCATAAGACAAGTGATTCACAATATGCCCCGATCAATAAAACACGACATCGACCGAGAACTAAGTTTTAAAAATAAACATTATTTTCCAATCCGATTACCTTTCTTCAGTGATCCCGTTATGCGTTAAACATGAACTCTCTGTGTGAGTGTACCGGTTATATAATTGTTGTTGACAAAGCAACACAACGCGTTGTTAGGCGTCTGTCTTGGAATACAATCACCCCATAGACTGGTCTGATGGTCACATGCCACCAGGGCGATTGTTTCTCGAGGACAGCATAGTGCACCGCATGCAAGAGTGCACCAACACCCTCCTCCCTGTATCTCCCGCAATGAAAACAGAATCGACTGCTTGAAAGACAATGCAACTATTAAACTACCGATAGTACCGTTTGTGAATGCAGATTCACGCAAATTGTGCTCACTGCTTTTCACGTTTAGAACTCCATAACGCAAAAGACACTTTGGAGTCAATTCTTATAGTTAAATAAATAAATAAAAATATAGTAACTTTAAAGACTACTTATTTTATCATTACGACATCAAAATTAATAAAACACATCGTTGAGCCCAATAATACAACCCAAGTTCCACACGCCCTATTACCAGTCGACCAGGAAACACTAGTCCGTTAATGCGCGTTGGACCGCCTCCGTGGTCTAGTGGTAGAGCGTCTGCCCGGAGAGCGGAAGGTCCGTGGTTCGATCCCCGACCGCTTCATACCAAAAGACGTTAAAAGATGGTACGTGTTGTTACCCTGTCTGGCGCTCGGCATTAAGGGGCTAAAACAAGGACTGGTCGGCTGAGTCAGTATACTGTGTCTGAGTGGGGTATTCATGTTAAACTGCGGCATGGTATCTCAGTGAGCTAGCACTATAAGCACTATTCAAGCAATATCAAGGCGGGGGACACCAGAAATGGGCTTCACACATTGTACCTGTGTGGAATCGAACCCGGGTCTTCGGCGTGACGAGCGAACGCTTTAACCACTAGGCTACCCTAAGAATATTACATGTTATATAGTGGTGTAATACGTTTATTTGTAATATGTAATATGCCCGATCACCTCCAACGCCTTGTTTAAGTATATTCTATTCCCATGGTAAGGATTGGGCACAAGCTATCACAACTTCGAAAGCCCTCTCCCACAGATATGTCTATTCACAATTAATACGGTAAATAACAGAAAGGAAGAAAGCGAGACAGAGAATCATGTGTACATTAACATTGCTCACTCGAACCTTATTGTATTCTTCACATGTGTATGCACATTCCTAATGATGTTTTTGTTGACATGATAAGGTAAAGCTGCATTGCCAACTCGCATCAAGTCAATATTTGCATCACAATTGTCTTCCACAATTAATAGTAGTGACTGCATCAATTCGTGTAAAGCTAATTTAAAAAAAAACACACATTCAATGAAAACATTATATGAATTTCCACACGGGTTACAACCCATGCTTGTCATAAAAAGCGGCTATGCTTGGCGTATGAGGCGACTAACGGGATCGGGTGGTCAGGTTTGCTGACTTGGTTGATGCATGTCCTCGTATCATAATTGCGTGGGTCGATGCTCATGATGTCAATTACTGAATTGTCTGGTCCAGACTCGACTATTTACATATCGCCGTCATATAGCCGAACTATGTTTGCGTGATGCGTTAAACAGCACACAAATAAACAATTAAACTTGGGTTGCAGCATCGACATTTTGGATCCTCGTTTTACCCTTTTCTAAATAAACCTTTAACGGTTCCTAATGTGTGAATGAAGTGTTTCAATAAAGGAGAGGATAAATCACAGGATTGTCTGGTCCAGACATGATTATCTACAGGCCAAAACACTGCAAAATGGGTCGTTAAAACAGCGCACGCACGCACTCACCGACACTCACACAGGCTCAAACAACGCACGCACTCATGCACGCACGCACGCACAGACACTCACACAGCCTCAAACAACGCATGCATGCACGCACGCACTGACACTCATACAGCCTGTCTAAAAAAAGTATCCATAGTTCCCTTTAAGTCTTTTATTAATAATTTTGTCTCTTTTTAGGGACTGGTAATTTGCTAATGAAAAAGTTAAAAATGTTTATGAAATATTATCCCATAAATGTAACTATTACACTCTGTCAAATTCATTTCAGCGCCACGAAGATAAAGATATAATTATATGAGCATTATATGAGCAACCTTAATGCATTAACAATCTAGATTACGGGAGAGTTTACAAGAGTTTGTGTTTTAACAAAGGAAAATATTATCATAGATGAATATGATCATATCTACTTATCCTTGAATCACAAGCATATTCAAACATTTCTTCAGGACCTTCCTTGTGCCGACATCAAAGGCTCGTGTAGAGTCGAGGTGGCGGTAGACGGCCATGACACTAGAGTGACCCGGCAACTCTGCACTGAGACAGAACACGATCGCGGCAGTATGAACTAAATGAACTGGGGCTGAATAGGCGCGGTCGTAAGGCTTAAACTGACTAGAATATGTGGAATGCTGTTTAATGTACAACGCCCATTTTTATAACCCAAACCCCACCCACCCCCCTTCCCGTACTATACTAAGAGCTGCATTATATGTCGTCACATACGTGGTAAACCTCTTACCGTGGGGAATTCAGTGGTATATTTTCAACAATAGAATTAATTTATTTACCAATTATTACCATACATTCCTGCCTTTAAAACGTGTTTTGTCAGGTTTGGAAGTCGTTACTATGAACGTAATGCTGGAAGGTGGTGGTTGGTTGAAGGACATAGCAACTTTGATTAACTACCCCCGGGCTTAATCATAAAACAAAAGGCAGTATTATTTACGAGTTGTTCAATCCGGCGAAAGAAGCACCTGGATATAGCTCGTGGGAAAACATGTATAAAATACAATCTAAATGGCGGACTTCAAGGGAGGTCGGTCATGCAAAATTCATTTCACTGTGTTTTGAAGTCGGGATGTAAGTGAGTGAGTATGGTTTTACGCCACTTTTAGCAATATTCCAGCAATATCACGACAGGGGACACCCGAAATGGGCTTCACACATTGTATTGAAGATGGCTGCTCATGATATCAAGCATTGGTTTGTCTTGTCGTAACAGGTCTAACGCGTATTTACAAGCAGCCGCCCCGTGACGATCCGTGAGAATAGGTCTTCAGCAACCCATGCTTGCCGTAAAAGGCGACTATGCTTGTCGTAAGTGGCAACTAACGGGATCGGGTGGTCAGGCTCGCTGACTTGGTTGAAGCATGTCATCGATCCCAATTGTGTGGATCGATGCTAATGATATCAATCAATGGATTGTCTGGTCCAGACTCGATTATTCACAGACTGCCGTCATATAGCTGGAATATTTCTGAGCGCGGCGTAAAACAACAAACCAAAAATACAGGCTGCCGCGAAATATACTGAGTCAAATTAAAAACTTCACATTTTTAAAAGTAATCCCATATTTGATATACAACGGACAAATGTATCAGAGAAGGTAATTTTTAATCATTGATGTCCAAAGAAGGATTTTAATTAATGGTGGTAACCATAATTTGTTCCAAGCACCTACGGTATTCGGTAATAACATCAACAGATTAAATCATAAGTCCCAAGCACGAGAATCTGATGGCACACAAGTTCAGTAGCGTGTATGGCCACAATGTACGTTGACAACTGCCACACAACGCCTCCGCATGGACCCTGTGATGCTTGTGAACACATTGTTGTTGCAAAATGGTGCCAATACTAGAAGACCAACCTGTAGGTCCCGTGACCAAATCATGGAAACAAAGGTTTGAAAGTGTTTTTGAGTTTCCTGATGTATACTGAACAATTTTGACTTGGGATGCCCGGTTGAAAATCCCGGGCATTTTGGGGAAGGGTCAACAAAGGTCAAACAGGGGTCAAAATTCAAAATTGTGTCGATATGCATATCAAATTACTCGTCAGTTTGTTATACTTCCGACCTTAAATGGGGGAGCTATGGCCAAAAACGTTGAAAGGTCAACGCACTTTTGGCAGTCGGTGAAATTCACAAACACAGTTAACATTGTCCGATAGTCATGATTTTAGTGTCTAATAATATGTTTTCTGACATGACAAATTCAACCAAGCAGCTCGTCTGCATGTGACGTCACACGTGGTCGACGTGGCCGAGAGCGATCAGCGGTGGTACCTGTTTGCTGTAGACGCGTCTGTAAATCATAAACAGTCCGCCGTCTACAACCCATCGTCCTTGCGACTTCAGCTACGGACGTTCCCGTCTGCAACATGCCGATGACACGTTCACGTTGCACATTTCAAAGGCGTGGCATGCCAAATGGCCGTAAAGACTTTTGTTTTCTTGTGTTTTTCTTTTTTTGTTAATGACTGCTAACAAGTATGTCTGAAAACACGTGCGGTATTATGGCCACGCGACCAGTTGCACGTGAAAAAAACACTTTTGCCACTATACTGCTGTGCACATGATTTGGATCGATTCACCTGCACAAAAAACGGGTGTTATCTGAAGACAATACGTGGCCATTACTGTTTAAATACGCAATAGGGGCCCACAATGATAACTGGTCAAAATGTTAAAATTTTAGGATTGTGAAGTTTTTACTTTGGTTCAGTATAAAACACAGACTCCATCACTCATACACACACCACGTACATGTCGGTTACACTTACGACTCTAAATCTATGTTTCTAATGATCAGCTACATACACTCGCTATTCCGGAATCCCCTACTACAGGCAAAGGTACGTCCAACTCACTAACACACTAATGGTGATGATGAGAAGTTCATCAATTCCCCAAACCTTGTCATTATTCCCACTTGTCTTCAAACAATCACTTGTGAAAATGTGAAGATTTTAAAGACGCTTCAATCACTTCGTTGACCTAAGCTGTACTTTGTGAGGTGCGGTGAGGTGAAATGGGGTTTAACGTCTCGTTCAAAGATCGTTGGACTTATATAGAGATGCGCCCGCCCTAGTCCGAAATAATGCCGGTTTTATAAGACTTTCCCACTGAGCTACCATGCCGCAGTTTAACATGGATACCCCACTCACACACAGTATACCGACCGCGGCCCGATAAGTTCTTGTTTTAGCCCCTTTAATGACGAGCGCCAGGCAGGGTAACAACAAGTCCCATCTTTTCACGCCTTTTGGTATGACGAGGCCGGGGATCGAAACACTGACCCTCCTTTCTCCGGACAGACGCTCTATCCACAAGACCACGGAGGGGATCTCCGGGAAGACGCTCTATCCACAAGACCACGGAGGCGGTCTCCGGGAAGACGCTCCATCCACAAGACCACGGAGGGGGTCTCCGGGAAGACGCTCTATCCACAAGACCACGGAGGCGGTCTCCGGGAAGACGCTCCTTCCACAAGACCACGGAGGGGGTCTCCCGGAAGACGCTCTATCCACAAGACCACGGAGGCGGTCTCCGGGAAGACTCTCTATCCACAAGACCACGGAGGCGGTCTCCGGGAAGACGCTCCATCCACAAGACCACGGAGGCAATAGGAAGAATGAAGTATATTATCGATGTTCAGCTGTATCTGAGTATATTCCGGGTTCGATTCCAACATATGTACATATGTACACCATGTATGAATAAATACTTATTACCTTATACTGATGACTTTAAAAGTGTCAAAGGGACGTGTTTGTCATAAAAACGTTCACTCAACATACAACAACACAGTTTCTTTGTAGACCATTTATTTGTAAATATGTCATGTAAAATGACAAAATATTACTTGTGAAATATTTTGATTCTTTACAACACCTAGTCGTCACAACCACATGTAATCAGATAGCGCTACAACACCTCTCAGACACAGCCCCTGTCGGGTCTCACCTTTCAAACAATACCCCTTTGGGGTATCACATCAAACATCAAACATTCACCACAGAAGTCAGATACAAGGTCGAACAAAAGAGAGCTTGATGACACAGTGACTAATCACGGCTACAATTCAGAGACATATTTTCGGAAGACACCGAACTGTGAAAATCTGATATGAACCTCGGTTCATAATAATTTAAAATGCTCTAACAAGTTGCTTTTAAGGTTGCGACCAATGACACCAAATCTCTGGCACAAGAAGGCCTGAAGGGTTAACGTATTGTGCTGTGGGCGTCGTGACACTTTCAATTACTGAGTTAGGCAGGGAATATGTTACAGTATCAATTGTGTTATTGCATCCCCTTTTTCTGAAAACAACCACCAAGCAATAAAAAGAATGCTGTTGTAACCTTTAACAAAGGGAGCAAACTCGTCTAGGTAGAACCCAAAGGACCCAGTATCGCTGAGCCGTGAAGCATGTCATCGATCCCAATTGTGTGGATCGATGCTAATGATATCAATCAATGGATTGTCTGGTCCAGACTCGATTATTCACAGACTGCCGTCATATAGCTGGAATATTTCTGAGCGCGGCGTAAAACAACAAACCAAAAATACAGGCTGCCGCGAAATATACTGAGTCAAATTAAAAACTTCACATTTTTAAAAGTAATCCCATATTTGATATACAACGGACAAATGTATCAGAGAAGGTAATTTTTAATCATTGATGTCCAAAGAAGGATTTTAATTAATGGTGGTAACCATAATTTGTTCCAAGCACCTACGGTATTCGGTAATAACATCAACAGATTAAATCATAAGTCCCAAGCACGAGAATCTGATGGCACACAAGTTCAGTAGCGTGTATGGCCACAATGTACGTTGACAACTGCCACACAACGCCTCCGCATGGACCCTGTGATGCTTGTGAACACATTGTTGTTGCAAAATGGTGCCAATACTAGAAGACCTACCTGTAGGTCCCGTGACCAAATCATGGAAACAAAGGTTTGAAAGTGTTTTTGAGTTTCCTGATGTATACTGAACAATTTTGACTTGGGATGCCCGGTTGAAAATCCCGGGCATTTTGGGGAAGGGTCAACAAAGGTCAAACAGGGGTCAAAATTCAAAATTGTGTCGATATGCATATCAAATTACTCGTCAGTTTGTTATACTTCCGACCTTAAATGGGGGAGCTATGGCCAAAAACGTTGAAAGGTCAACGCACTTTTGGCAGTCGGTGAAATTCACAAACACAGTTAACATTGTCCGATAGTCATGATTTTAGTGTCTAATAATATGTTTTCTGACATGACAAATTCAACCAAGCAGCTCGTCTGCATGTGACGTCACACGTGGTCGACGTGGCCGAGAGCGATCAGCGGTGGTACCTGTTTGCTGTAGACGCGTCTGTAAATCATAAACAGTCCGCCGTCTACAACCCATCGTCCTTGCGACTTCAGCTACGGACGTTCCCGTCTGCAACATGCCGATGACACGTTCACGTTGCACATTTCAAAGGCGTGGCATGCCAAATGGCCGTAAAGACTTTTGTTTTCTTGTGTTTTTCTTTTTTTGTTAATGACTGCTAACAAGTATGTCTGAAAACACGTGCGGTATTATGGCCACGCGACCAGTTGCACGTGAAAAAAACACTTTTGCCACTATACTGCTGTGCACATGATTTGGATCGATTCACCTGCACAAAAAACGGGTGTTATCTGAAGACAATACGTGGCCATTACTGTTTAAATACGCAATAGGGGCCCACAATGATAACTGGTCAAAATGTTAAAATTTTAGGATTGTGAAGTTTTTACTTTGGTTCAGTATAAAACACAGACTCCATCACTCATACACACACCACGTACATGTCGGTTACACTTACGACTCTAAATCTATGTTTCTAATGATCAGCTACATACACTCGCTATTCCGGAATCCCCTACTACAGGCAAAGGTACGTCCAACTCACTAACACACTAATGGTGATGATGAGAAGTTCATCAATTCCCCAAACCTTGTCATTATTCCCACTTGTCTTCAAACAATCACTTGTGAAAATGTGAAGATTTTAAAGACGCTTCAATCACTTCGTTGACCTAAGCTGTACTTTGTGAGGTGCGGTGAGGTGAAATGGGGTTTAACGTCTCGTTCAAAGATCGTTGGACTTATATAGAGATGCGCCCGCCCTAGTCCGAAATAATGCCGGTTTTATAAGACTTTCCCACTGAGCTACCATGCCGCAGTTTAACATGGATACCCCACTCACACACAGTATACCGACCGCGGCCCGATAAGTTCTTGTTTTAGCCCCTTTAATGACGAGCGCCAGGCAGGGTAACAACAAGTCCCATCTTTTCACGCCTTTTGGTATGACGAGGCCGGGGATCGAAACACTGACCCTCCTTTCTCCGGACAGACGCTCTATCCACAAGACCACGGAGGGGATCTCCGGGAAGACGCTCTATCCACAAGACCACGGAGGCGGTCTCCGGGAAGACGCTCCATCCACAAGACCACGGAGGGGGTCTCCGGGAAGACGCTCTATCCACAAGACCACGGAGGCGGTCTCCGGGAAGACGCTCCTTCCACAAGACCACGGAGGGGGTCTCCCGGAAGACGCTCTATCCACAAGACCACGGAGGCGGTCTCCGGGAAGACTCTCTATCCACAAGACCACGGAGGCGGTCTCCGGGAAGACGCTCCATCCACAAGACCACGGAGGCAATAGGAAGAATGAAGTATATTATCGATGTTCAGCTGTATCTGAGTATATTCCGGGTTCGATTCCAACATATGTACATATGTACACCATGTATGAATAAATACTTATTACCTTATACTGATGACTTTAAAAGTGTCAAAGGGACGTGTTTGTCATAAAAACGTTCACTCAACATACAACAACACAGTTTCTTTGTAGACCATTTATTTGTAAATATGTCATGTAAAATGACAAAATATTACTTGTGAAATATTTTGATTCTTTACAACACCTAGTCGTCACAACCACATGTAATCAGATAGCGCTACAACACCTCTCAGACACAGCCCCTGTCGGGTCTCACCTTTCAAACAATACCCCTTTGGGGTATCACATCAAACATCAAACATTCACCACAGAAGTCAGATACAAGGTCGAACAAAAGAGAGCTTGATGACACAGTGACTAATCACGGCTACAATTCAGAGACATATTTTCGGAAGACACCGAACTGTGAAAATCTGATATGAACCTCGGTTCATAATAATTTAAAATGCTCTAACAAGTTGCTTTTAAGGTTGCGACCAATGACACCAAATCTCTGGCACAAGAAGGCCTGAAGGGTTAACGTATTGTGCTGTGGGCGTCGTGACACTTTCAATTACTGAGTTAGGCAGGGAATATGTTACAGTATCAATTGTGTTATTGCATCCCCTTTTTCTGAAAACAACCACCAAGCAATAAAAAGAATGCTGTTGTAACCTTTAACAAAGGGAGCAAACTCGTCTAGGTAGAACCCAAAGGACCCAGTATCGCTGAGCCGTGATTATTTAGGGATCGGTTAAGTTTCACCACTATATTGCCTTTCACACTCAATGGAATCTGTTTCGACAGACAATGAAGACTGATTGTTCTCTGGCGTTGACGTTTTCTGTTATAGGATAGCAGCCGAATAGTGCATTTACACTTGTATACATTTTTGTATTACGATAAGTTTAATCCTTCAACCAAAATGAAACCTGGTGTCAAGTCAACTTGAAGACGATGTTATTTCAGAGTTGTGAACAACCAACTAGTGATATGTGACAACCAACTAGTGAGATGTGACAACCAACTAGTGAGACGTGACAACCAACTAGTGAGATGTGACCAACCACGTGTGTTTAAATTAACGTCTTAACAGTGTGTTCTCCATTACATTCTTCCAGCGTCATGTTCGAAATCTATTCATGGTAAATATACCACGCGAAAGTTAATAAATAACCATAAAACTGAAAGAAAATAAACCGTTAAGATTATTCATTGGATGATGGTAAAATCATACTTAAAAAAGACATGGGATTCATTTAATGTCCCTCCTCGTTAAACCTTACAAATGAGCACGTGCGTTAGAATGTTGACATGACAAGTTTCTGTTGTCATGACAACATATCAAATATAAACAGCCTCACGAACAATGCGTTGCTTTGAGACAATAACATGGAATATCTTCACATATCTAACGTACCCTTGAAATGATCAACAACAATGAAATAAACACATCAACAATAATACAATAAATGTTTCGTTCACCCGAATCGCAGTTGGGCCAATCCACGGATTTGCAATTATAACATAAATTATCATAAATTAAACCTAATGCAAACAGAGTTTTAAGTACTGTGTGTGGAACATAAGAATGACATAAGAATTCACCTCACTAGAGAGGTCAGCCGGAAGTAATTCCAGGTCAAGGTCAGTGTTTATACGCTCAAAGCGTCGTCAGAACAGTCAGACAGGATTTGTTCACAAATGAGTCAGAATTATGTCGGTTGTTCTTGGAATTCTCATCACAGAAATACACAGATTTTCAAGAAACATCCACATTCTGAAGCGGGTCCTTGGTTGTTCGATAATATTTTTCATAAATACAACGATCACTATATGGTTCGACACCTCTCTCACCGACACATACACGTCTGATGATAACCGACCTTTACCTCTAGGTCAATTTACACACTTGTCTGATGGATTCTGACCTTCATGGTAGGTCGTGAATATATACGGCTGATGATCGTTGACCTTCACCTGACTGTCAGGTCACACAGATACACTTATGATGATTTCCCACCTTCAGCTTACTGTCAGGTAACTCACGTACACTTTCGATGGTCTTTGACCTTCACCTTACTGTCTGGTCACACATACACTTTTGATGGTCTTTGACCTTCATCTTGCTGTCAGGTCACACATACACTTTTGATGGTCTTTGACCTTCACCTTGCTGTCAGGTCACACATACACTCGTGATGGTCCTTGACCTTCACCTCAATGTTAAGTGACGTACTGTTTGTAACATATCTTCAAATCAATTGCAGCACTGAGTTCATTCATATGCATCCATGCTTCACAAGTGTCTTTTGTCACTTATTAAATATCAGTTTTGATGACAGATGTGATAATGAATATATTTCATCCAAGGAATCATATTTCCATGAACGAAACAGCACCTTGATGCAACATCGTGGGCTTCACAACAGCCATTGCACCTGGGGAGTTGTGTCTGCCGTAGCCAGGCGAATTGGTTTTGCCGTATCGGTCGAACACAGAACTGTTTTTGGCCACCTTCCTGAGCTGGTCGGTGTAAGCCTCGTTGCGTTCTCCCGGCGCGTGGTGTGGCGTGTGGGCAGGTTTGGGAGGGGGCTCAGACGCCGGGGTGTGGTAGGTGGAGTATTGAGACACAGGAGTTGAGTGGTAGTGTGCGTTGTTGTGGGTGTGGTAGGGGGTGACTGAAGCCTGGGCGGGAGAAGGGTGATCGCTGTACCTCCCCCCCCCGGTCAGGGCGACTGGGGGTCGGGGCCTGGGGGTCCTCATACAGACCTAGATTCTTCCTCCGCGAGACAGGAGTTGACATGGACACCGGCTTGCCTTGAAGCTCCGTGGACCGACCCATGGTTGTCTGCCAGGCGTTGTCCTGCAACTGATGAGACAAACCTCCCTCGTCGCCAGGCTTCTTCTCAAACCTTTCGATGAGCGATGTGATGGACGGTGCATGAGCGGGGCCTCTTTGGTCACGTGGGTCAAGACGTTTGTCTGATGAAGGATAAGTAGGGTGGGGCGGGTCAGCTTGCTGGTGGGCGTGGTCGTGATGTTGCCTCTCGGGGAGGTTTCCAGCACTGACACTCCTCCTTGAGTCCTTGTGAGATCGGCTGGGTCGGGGAGGATCCGGGGTCATCTGTTTCTGCATGTTCTGGGTGGTGCCGTATCCCGGGGACACGTACATCTCACTCTTCCTCTGTAGGATGTGGCGGTAGTCGTCAGATGTCGTCGACTCCTGGTGATGGTGAGACAGGACAACCGGCTCAGCTTGACCTCGGACCCCCGGGCCGTCAAATCGTGGGTCAAGTTTCGTCTGATTCTCGTAATTAGGAATCAGCTTGGCCTTATACACGGGCACAGCCGTAGCTTTCACCCACTTGGAATCGACGTTGCTCAAATGTCCCACAGACGCATCAGTGGCGTCCGGAGGACCCGGAGGAGCGAGATCGTCGTGAGCCCGGGTATACGCATCGGAAATACTGATGTTGCTCCCTAGAGCGATGGGTGCTCTGTCCCTGGTTCTGTAGGAGGAGCCGCTCTGGGGGGACACCTTGGCAGTGTTCTTGTTATTGTTCTCGTCACTAGCACCGGGGTGGCCAGAGAAGGCGGACACGGGTTGCACGTGCCTCTGCCCTGACCCATGTCTGTCTCGGGCTGCACGTGCGACCTCATACTTGGACGGAGACTGGTCCCTGCTGCGAATACTGCTGAGAGTTGATGGTACCGACTGGTTTCCGGAGTGTGTGGAAGTCCTCGACACTGGGGACTCGTAGTTGAGGTTCTGATAGTCTCTGGACAGCTTGTCCTGGAAAACCTGTATGGGATCGGCAGGCGCATGGCCGGAGTGACCTCCATGAACTCCATGACCTCTTAGTTCTTTGTCCCTCTTCTCCGCCTCGTGTCTCTTCTTCTCCTCATCCCTCCGCGACCTCCTCCCATCCCTGTGCTTCCTCTCCGTGGATTCCTGATCCGACTGGGCCCACCTGTCGCGAGACACTTCCCGCTCCCTCCTACCACCCTCGTTCTCGGGGGATTTCTTAGCACTATTACTGTTAGAAAATTTCTGCACGACAGTATTACGTAGCTTTCCAAAAGGATTTCCTGAAGTGGTTGGTTTAGGCTGTTGAGCTGGAGTACTGTTCTGAACCGAACTTTGTATCTGTTCGTCATCACTGCGCTGATCTCTTTTCAACCACGATTTGAGAGAAAACGGCCCATTTTTCTTATGTTCCTGGGCGTGTGTACCAGGCGTAGCGGCAGTACTGGGAACACTTCTAACATTGTTCATCCTAGCCTTATTCAGAGATTCATAAGCCTGTTCCTGATTCTCATAATTAGCAACATAACGAGGCTGGTTCTCATAGTTAGCAGTTCGTTCTGCAGGAACAGGCTTGACAACCGGCTCCACTGTTTCAGGGCTAGTCTTGTTGATGGCAAGCGGCTTGTGGACGTTAGGAGGGGTGGAGGTCATGGGCTTGGGGGAAGGGGAGTGACTCCTCTGCTGCTGGGACGTGTACCTGGCCACCTCCTTATTGTCCTCACCCTCACGTGGCAGAGGGGGGCGCTCGGGCTTCATCTCCTGGGTGTACTTCCCCACGGACTCGATCCAGTTGTTGATGTGCTTCAGATGCTGTGCTCGGTTAGCCTTCATGTCCTTGTCATCGTTCAGCACAGAGAGATGCTTCAGCATCTTGGACTTGACGCTGCTGAATCCCTGGCCTGAGGATGACGACTGCAACAAACAACGGGAAATAATGAGTTTGTGAATGTTGTTAAACGCCAAAGAAAGCATTTTTCATCGATATATGTCGGCCTGTAATTATGTCTGGACTAGCCAAACCAGTGTTAGCATTGATCCACGCTGTCGGGGAATGATTACGAAAACAGAAACATTATAAAAGTCTTCTTTTTTTTAAAAACATCACCGTTGCTTCCCCGTTGACCTGTCAAGGGCACTTAGTCTTGTATCCTAGATGAATCCTAGATGAATCCTATGAATTATGTTTATGCTGTGTATCAGGTGTTAACTAGTTATAGGTCCCATGGTTTCCATGTCACGCCCAGTAAGCAGAGATGTGCCACTCACCAGCTGACTCTTGGACCTAAACTCCAGTTCAAACTTGTTCCTGGCCAGGTTCCGATGCGCCAGCTTCCAGTAGTACTTGCAGTCATGCAGGAACGTCGCCCAGATCTGGAAGAACTCGTGCGGCGTGCACTGAAACACCAACAGCATGTTGTAGCCAAAATATCCATCGTCAATTTGTCATTCAGTAGTTCTAAAGAGCAAGTATATGGTATATCTTTTACAGCTCGAAACACCAGGTGTGAATCTTCTCTTACCTTCCGGTTGTCATGGAGGAAGTAGGAGGTTGTCTTCAGAAACCTGTTCCTGCTGTCCTCCAGCACTCGCTCCTGCTCGAACACCACCTCCAGGGCTGAAACAAGGGAGGGAACTAGTGAAGATTGGGGAACTCCAAGATAGAACTCGGCACAAACTGACCTTCTGACCTGAGTCTTTCCCTATTCATCGACAAAATGTTACATGTTTCATCCTATGGAGTATTTTTTTTTTAAAATAGTCCAGAGACCGCCTCCGTGGTCTAGTGGTAGAGCGTCCGTCCGGAGAGCGGAAGGTCCGGGATTTGATTCCGGCCGCGTCATACCAAAAGACGGTAAAAGATGGTACTTGTTGTTACCCTGTCTGGCTCTCGGCATTAAGGGGCTCAAACATGGACCGGTTGGCTCGGAGTCATGTACTGTGTCTGAGTGGGGAATTCATGTTAAACTGCGGCATGGTATCTCAGTGAGCTAGCGCTATATATCGGCATCAGTCCGGACTAGTACAAGCAGCCACACAAACACAAACACGTACATGCACGACGCTATAAAAGTGCAATAATCTTGGACGCGACGTTAAACCCCATTTCACCTCACCTCAAATAGTCCAGTAGTTTAAAGCACATGTTTAAGAACCATGTCATCACATACTTGACTTTACATACTGTATTACACAACACCTACCACAGGTGGCGAAGTTGTCGCTGTTGACTCGAAGCGTCTGGGTGAGGTTACTGCTCTCCCTCTTCGACAACGACTCGATCTGAGAAGAAAGGAAGATTTTATCAACGTCGTATGCATGGTGTATAAACTTGTCCTTAAAGGAAGATGGCAGGGAGCCAGTAGTATTAGATCCTGCAGTTGGAGTTGTGTCTCTTGATCGCGCCACAAACGTCGCCCTGGTGGGGTTCCAAGGTATAGCAGCACCAGACAGTTTACATGCACGGCTTACTTACCCTCTCTCTGATGGCGTTCACCTCCCCTCTCAGGTCGCCCAGCACCCGGTGTATGTCATCAAACGACACCTGCAACACCAGCATTAACATACAACATCTTATACGGTGGCAGTTGTGACCGTGAAATATATTTTATTTTATGGTCTCTGATCACAGTTGAGATTTGTACAGTAAACTACGGTTATAACGAACTCAATGGGACTACTAATTTTAGTTCGTTACAACCGTAATTCGTTATAATCATATATACAGCATAACAACAACATATAGTCGGGACTGAAAAGTTACTTCGTTATATCAGTTAGTTCGTTATAAGCGTGTTCGTTATAACCGTAGTTTACTGTACTATGAAATCATGTCAATAACTAGACACCTATCAAGGTGAACGATTTACAAATGGTTCATATTAACAGTGGATGAAATTCTCCTTTGGGTATAAACCAAGTGGTATACAATGACGGATATCTGCTGTGAATAGGGTGGGATCATAGGAGCAGCAGTATCGGTAGGCTGTTCAGATACACTGGATACGTGTGACGTGAGCTGAGAGAAAAGGGCGACTGTTCATAGAGAAAGGTAATATGACGGAGGTAAACCTTTAACTATCGTTACAGTTATTGTGCTGAATCTGGTTGCCATGGTTACCTGTGCAGCGTGCCTCATGTTGGAGGGTTCGGGTAACCGGAACCTGGTCGGACATCCGAGGTCAAGGTCGTTCTCATACTGCTGTACGTAGGTCTTCATGACGAACTCCAGCAAGTTGCCGCGCCGCGTCTGAACAGTCAACACACAATCAGAACATGCATACTTTACACACGGCGGTAATTATTAGAAATCTGGCAAAAATATATTCTGTATATTAGAGCAATACCTTATTCAAACTGAAGTATTTACTGCCAAACTTCCCACTATCATTAGCAATTCACAAAACTCCCAATCCTACGACAATATGGCCATGTTCCCCGAAGGTGGTTTGGGGCGTTGGGCTAGACAAGTTGTTCAAGTGTTCGCTCGTCACTTCGAAGACCAGGGTTCGATTCCCCACATGAGTACAATGTTTAAAGCCCAATCTGGTGTCCCCCGCCTTAATATTGCTGGAATATTGCTAAATCGGCGTAAAACTGAAACTCACTGAAACTGGTGACACTCTACTGCCACTAGGGGCCAACCATTAAAAAAATACATTGTTGGCTGCAATAAGCTCTTAAAAACTATGTGGCGAAAATAACTATGTTCGTCCTTCCTCTTACAGAAACAATTGCATGTTTTAAAGCAGAGACTGACAAAATATTCTGTCTCTAACTCCCTGGCTCTAAATAGAAATTTATGAAATGGTCCATTGTTTGAGATGACTGTGTACGAAAAGGTGGGCACTGGGTCCCTGTAGTTCTACCCTATCAGTGGAGTCCTTCAACTTGGTGAGGATGTCCAGCGTGAAGCCGTCCGCCTGACCCCGCTCCGCGCTGCCACCGTTCAGGTAGTTGCCGATTGCCAGCAGCGTCTCCAGGAGGTTCTTCAGGGCAACGCTGTAAGGGGGAGAAAACGATACGTTGTTTGTAACAAAGCGTACACAAATATGTTAAAATAACAGCTATACGGCCGTAATTTACCTGTGATTCGTCATAAACATCGTTTGCTGTTAAAGTCCATTAAATCAAGAATATCTGTTATTACATTTTTACAAATTATTTTACTTATCATTAGTGATGAAAATTAAAAGTAACGGTGATAGTTACCTGCTTGTAATCTCTTCACATGCAGTGTTGAGTTCTCGCAGCTGTTGATCTGAAACAGGAAGTAGCCAATATCACAACCTGCTGCATCTCGCTCTTCAGAAAACGTGGAAAGACAAGTACAGCTGCTACATTCGTCACCACTCGCATGTTTCCGTAACCTACAACAAGTCTACATTCGGCTTGTCCCGGAATGGGGCGAGTTGGTCAGGGCAGCCAGTGAGGCAAGTGCAGCGGTGCACCACTTGTCCCATATATAGATCGATATGTTTTAACATTCAGTCAACTTATGATAAAACAACAACCAGGGAACCTTTAAAACCAAGGACCAGGGCAATTCGTTGTGCAGAGTTGCGTCCCTTGGAAGTGACAGGAAACTATGATGGCGACTCCAACATTTGCACTATGTTTCACTGTACATCGGAACTACGCACCTGGTCGCGGGTTTCAAGAAAGTGTAAGACCTGGAACCCTCTCCCCAAAGCGATATTAGCGCTACGACTGTCGCAATCCTGAATCAAGTATGACACAAACACACGCGCACGCACGCAGGCATGTCACTATAAAAGGGCAATAATGTTGAAGGAGGCGTTAAATTCCATTTTAACTCTCCTCACTCATTCATTTCAACACCAGGGCTCGGCTGGTGACATTTTTTCCATGTTATCGGGCATATAGCAACGAGGTAAGTCAGCACATACCAATCTCGAATAAGTTGACCTGGAGTCTGTGTTTGAATCTCAGGAAGTCGATCCGCTCACGGAAATGGTCCACCTTCGACAGCTCAAACACCAGGTACTCCGGACAATCAAGGTTACCTACAAATTAATACAGAAATCAGCGAATGCATAGAGGCGACAAATGCTTGTTGTAGCTAGTTTCCCATACATGTTAATTGACACAAATGGTATTAACCAAACCAATCGTGCAGCAATTCGTTCTCTACATCAATCGGTAAGTCAAGGTAGTGACCACCCGCTTATCCTAATTGGGGCGGTCGGGTAGCCTAGTGGTAATCAAGGTTACCTACAAATTAATACAGAAATCAGCGAATACATAGAGGCGACAAATGCTTGTTGTAGCTAATTTCCCCATGCATGGTAATTGACCCAAATGGTATTAACCAATCCAATCGTGCAGCAATTCGTTCTCTACATCAATCGGTAAGTCAAGGTAGTGACCACCCGCTTATCCTAATTGGGGCGGTCGGGTAGCCTAGTGGTAATCAAGGTTACCTACAATTTAATACAGAAATCAGCGAATGCATAGAGGCGACAAATGCTTGTTGTAGCTAATTTCCCCATGCATGGTAATTGACCCAAATGGTATTAACCAATCCAATCGTGCAGAAATTCGTTCTCTACATCAATCGGTAAGTCAAGGTAGTGACCACCCACTTATCCTAATTGGGGCGGTCGGGTAGCCTAGTGGTAATCAAGGTTACCTACAAATTAATACAGAAATCAGCGAATGCATAGAGGCGACAAATGCTTGTTGTAGCTAATTTCCCCATGCATGGTAATTGACCCAAATGTTATTAACCAATCCAATCGTGCAGAAATTCGTTCTCCACATCAATCGGTAAGTCAAGGTAGTGACCACCCACTTATCCTAATTGGGGCGGTCGGGTAGCCTAGTGGTTAAAGCGTTCGCTTGTCATGCCGAAGACCCGGGTTCGATTCCCGACATGGGTACAATGTGTGAAGCCCATTTCTGGTGTCCCCCACCGTCATATAGCTGGAATATTGCTGAGTGCGGCGTTAAACAACAAACAAACAAACAAACAAACAAACTTATCCTAATTATGTTATTACAATAGTACCTTTGACCTAAAACCTGAGAGCACCACCTGTGACATTGCATAGGATAGATGTATTTAGGCGAACATCCTTGTAACTTACTCGCTCCCTTGCGCTTGATGTGGTGGAGGATCTTGTCCAGTTCGCGAGGCGCGTGAATCAACTCAAGCAGATCAGCCATTCTGCGGAGAGAAACAATATGAAGCTCTCATAAAATCCCGCTAACGAATACGTTTATTCATTATAACGTACAAAGAATTATTTGTCTCAAAACATAGTCAATGTAAACATTTCTTTAAAATAATTAAAAATATATAACCCTTCCTTTTATTTACTTGTTTTAGTTAGATCTAGACTTGCTTTGGCTTTAGTGAAAAATTATTAAATAAATATACATTCCACAGTCATTGTGCGGGATTATACTGTTCTGTTAAAGGCTGGTTTGTAGATTTATTTTAGGATAAACTTAAATAATGGATTTACCCGTCTTTGTGAAGCGATGACATGTCAAGGGCTGACATCGACTGTATTACGTCATTGAGTGTGTGACGTAGTTTTTTCATCTCTAACGTCACGCGCTGGGATTTATCACTATCGAATATACCCACAGGCTGAAACACAAATGAACAATTTAATGTATTTTTAATAAATGCAGACGTGTGCTTTTTAAGAAAACCATCACTGGGATCAAGGCTGTCGAGTCCAACATTAATTCAGACCTACATTACTTGAAACGTAGAACATATGTGCACCTGGTATTCAACCCTCACCAACTTGCTAACCTATACAACGCACCTGCTGTTTGGGGCGACCTCTCCGGAAGTAAATATCGTCGTACAGTGTGACGTCATCAGATGCCGAAGGATCGCCGGTCTTGGAAAATAATCTGATAACACATAAAAAGCAGTATAACTAAGCAATTTCATTATATTACCATCTGCTGAAGATTTTTCACAAATATAACGCACAGGGGCTAACTATTTTTTGATTATATACTAAGATGTCAATGCTAACTGTACAAGCGGGGATTTTTCTGATAAAGTCTTTTCACAGTTCCCATTTGACGTCACAATCACTGAGTGTGACGTCATCATCTCATGTGACGGCACTGTTGTTTATGTCTGCATTACATCAAACATCTTCAGAGCAGCGTTTGTTCTGTATGAGTTTGTATTTACATGTACAATTAAAACCTCGCTGACCAGGGCCCAAACTCGGAAATTGGTTGAACGGCCGATATAACTGGAAACGATTAGGGGGTTACTGTGCTCGTGTTACCATGCTGATGACAAAATGTTCGTTATACCTCTCAATGTCCTCTGTATCCAGTTTGGGTTCCAGCATGCTGTGCCACACAGTGCCTGACTCGGATCCTGCAGACAAACAACGTGTTGACAATTACAGATAAATCCTATACTGATGATCAGAAGTTGTAATAAGGTTTCAGCACCATGCATTTTGCCTTCACAGAGTAACCTGCTCATGCCGATTGTAGAGGCGTTATACGACTGACTGAATCATCTCATAACTGACTGCTCAGATTAAAACACGAATTTCTCTAAAACTGAAAGGATTCTAAACTGCCAGGTGAAGGAGAAAATATACACTTGAAACATTGGATTTGATTGCAAACGTTATCAAAATTTACTGTGCCAAAATATACAAACTTAAGGTAAAAAACACAACTATGATACCCGTATCCATTACAACACTATTAAATATTTATATATTTAGTCATCAACAAACACGGCTATGTTTTTTCCCAACAGGCTATAAGACAGCTGGTAGGTGTGCATGGACTAGACTACCATTAAACATTTTCATTTTTTATGAGGTGAGGTGAAATGGGTTTAACGTCGCGTAGACGATTATTGTACTTATATAGCGACGTGCATGCACGTGTGTGTGTGTGTGTGTGTGTGCGTGTGTCTGCTTGTACTAGTCCGGACTGATACCGATTTATAGTGATAGCTCACTGAGATACCATGCCGCAGTTTAACATGGATACCCCACTCAGACACAGTATACTGACTCCGAACCGACCAGTCCTTGTTATAGCCCCTTAATATATGGCGCCAGACAGTGTACCATCTTTTAACGTCTTTTGGTATGACGCGGCCGGGGATCGAACTCCGGACTTTCCGCTCTCCGGGCTCTACCACTAGACCACGGAGGCGGTCCATTATTTATCATTATTTTATATATTATATATTAGAAAGGAGCCCGAGCAAAAGAGGAAATCTAGACTTGCCAAAGTACTATGGACCTACTCGGGAGTATTCTTATATTTTTGTTTTAGAATCTTTTGAGAGTTGGAGCATTGGCGTCATAACGATTCTAACAGATATGTGCGTGTTAGTGTGGAGTGTGTGGAGGAGGGGAGGGAGGGGGGGGGGGGGAGAAAGACTGGGTACTCACCAACATCTGTCAGTATGATGCGGTGCCAGTGCAGTGGCTTCATCTTGACTTGAGGATGGATGATGGGTTTGTTGGGGTACACTTTGTTTCCCCGACTCGGCCTGGGGGGTAGGGGAGGAGGGATCTCCCCATCCTGCAGCAACGCCACGGCCTGTTTCCTCTCCTCCTCCAACTTCGTCCCTGCAACATCGGCAACAACACGTGGTACAGAAACAACGTCAAAACACGAAAAACAACTCCACACAGATCATCACAGCTGCCACGACCCTGAACAACAGGTGCAGGACGAACAGACAGACAGTATTTGATTCATTAACTCAATCAAAACATGACAATATTAATACATACACGGCTACAATAACCTACCAAAAACGAGTCTGTGTCACAGAACTCTCGGAAAATCTCGTCACGACGACATACTAACTCAAACTACCCCATAAACAAATCCAAAAAGAGATGCGCAGTGTTGTCAAATCCCTGTCATTCCAACCCGTTGATTACTAACAATGTCGGCCACATCGTCTGCACCATGTACGACTGCCGTCCAGATGTTGCGCGGGGTCAAACAAGGACGCCAGCTGCTCTCCTCACTCTTTCATAATATGCACAGCATGTACCAACATACACACACATCATTCACGTACACTGTCCTGGGACCAAATGCTACGTATCGTCTTTTACATGATTTCCCATTACCATTCATATCGATTCTAAAGAACACGTGTCAATGTATGTATTAATGTACTAATGTACAAATATCCACGATACAGCAGAACGCGTGCGATAAAATAGATACTATGATTTGCAGTCTCGAAACATATATCGATCTCATTAACATAACTAAATAGCTTTACGCATGAAGGCGAACTCTCATTAATCAGGACGTCTATATTAGGTTATAATGTATACTACTCAAAACAAAGAACACCTACAATTGAATGATGTGACATGACAGAGAAGCTATAGTCATAGGAAAAAATCGAGTTTTCTTTAACTTCTCTTGAGTAGTATACGCCCTACATTTATATGATATTCAAATATTCATAACTATACTGGATGAGAGATACGTCTATGAAAAACTACATACCATGTGTTGAGTTCATCGTATTATTAGAACTGATGCAAGTCAGCATACTGACCTTAGGCCTTGAGGCAATTCCTTAAAATATTTTCCCTTCGCAAAGTCTTTAGTGTGTCAGTTTAGACAGCATGACGTCACCGCTACAATCACCTCTACCATACGCTAGTCCTTGCTGCCTCCGCCACACGCGAGGCTACCAGTAAGGAAATGACACAAAAAAACGTCCGTCTATAACAGCGTATACGTTAACGACAAGACAAAGCGATTAGCCTGCCACCTCACCCTCTCATCTCCCCCTGGGCCAGGTATCTGGGTGAGGGCCCGACCCTGTCAGGGGTTGGGAGCGTGATGAATGGGAGAAGATAGGCGATCCAGCATCTCTGATAAACACCGCTTACCCAATGTAACATTACCGTCCCACTGGGCGTGGTGAACACATCGCCGTACCTTCAAACCACCGCAGGAGATGACTGTTCGGCTGACCCCGAAATAACGTTAGAATAAATTTTACTGCACTTTTTACAGGTTGATGTATGCCCTTTGACATTCTCAACCTAGGACGGTACAGATGTAAAATTCGGGTCGACCTCTGCGTGTCTCTTTGGGCATCTGGACGACTCTGTCTGGGCAATTAATGTTGTGTCAGAACCTTTGACGTTACTCGGCTGAACATATCCTTCCTACTCTGGAAGCTTGTCAGGGTTCTTGTCATGCGCCACCAGACGAAGCTATCACCGGTCGCTGAGTAGTTTTAGTCCCCGTGGAACTGTCAATACGATTGGATGCTTCGGTTGTTGAAATTAATTTCAAGAAACCTATTCTGTTAGGAATCGAAGTTCCAGCAAGTTATGGAACAGTATTAGCTGATTGTCAGTTTCTAAAGCAATTGGAGCTGCTTGGATCTACTCGTGTGCTGTGAATATCACAACAATAGGGATAAAGACACCATCCAGCATGCAATGCATTTCCCGATGTCAAGCTCTGCGAAATTTACTAGGACAGACTCTCTCCTTGCCTAATTTACAAACTTTCAGATGTGGAGTAGCTTCTATGAACAGCAGGCATTGAAAAACAACGAGGACTTTCTCTCCGTGCCTGTGTCAAATTGTCCCAGAGCAGTCCAACAGTGAGCTAGCTACCAACTGACCGATTTATGCATTACATGGCTGATCTAACTAGAGCATCAGAGTATCAGAGACCCCCATCTCCCCAGGGTCACGAACACGTCTACTCCAAATAATTTAAACCGAGATAGAGTTACGTTGTGTTACGTACGAATCGTGTTTAAGTACTAACTCCCATCAATTACGCGCCCGCTACCTCTTATGCATTAAACGAAATCAGTGATATGAGTTTGTCGATCACCAAGCACTGAATGTCTCAGTTGAGGCGACAGCCACACTTCAAAGGCCTCCCATACATACAACACAAGAAACAACCCGCTGTCAAACAATCCAAGCCCAGTATTAAGCTTGCGAATCACAAAGGTGGTCTTATGGTCTCCATTGAGAGACACTGGCGTAATCTCAGCGTTATGATAATGGCGGTATATTACACGGGGGCTGGTAAAAGTAACACCCGCCTGCTACCTGGCCATGCACGTAGACCGGCGTTTCCTGCACGGATCAGATGGAGCTATTTCCTGTGGGGGTCTCAGTTTCATGAAGACATTAGGGTTGGATTTCGCTGGACAGTAATGGGTGTATTAAAAGACGATGGAGGATATGGTAATAGGCACTTGGGCTTATGGATATGTTGCCCCAAGTTTGCAGGGGCATGAAGTTTGAATTGGAAATTCAATATTGTTTCAGGCGGTCAAAATACAATCTATAGGAGCGATTTGCAAATAAACTAATCTCGTAATAATATGATATTACTTTTTATTGTATTTCGACCATTAGTGAGATGTATCGTCTGCAGACTATACGCCGACAGAGTAACGTACGGGCAATGGGACCCAGTTATGGGTTATGGGTATATTTTATATAGAGGTAAATGCATATCAGTTGCCATTCTACTCGACTTAGAACTATGTGACTGACACCGTATATTCACAACCACTGTAATTGTGCGAAATGTCAAGATGGCCTTCAACGATGGGAGGTAACTCCGTTGGGGTTCCGCTATGTTCGTTGGGCAGAATGGGATTTACGTGCCCCGTGCTTGTCGTGAGAGCGGACTTAAGTCTGGATTTGGTGGCTACAATGTGTGACCTGGCTAAATGTGTTCAACTAAATTTATTGTTGTTCACGCTATCAACCACTAGTTTGGTGTGTTTATTTACAACCCCTCGTGGAATAGCTGTGATGCTCATGACGATGATGCAGAACTTACTCACTTAAACTTCTAATTGAATTCGACCGTGGAAATCCGGTAAGAATAGGTCTTCATCAACCCATGCTTTCCGTAAGAGGCATCTATGCTTGTCGTAAGAAGCGACTGATGGGATCGGGTTGTCAGGCTCGCTGACTTGGTTGTTGCATGTCATCGTATTCCTATTGCATGGATCGATGTTCATATTATCAATCACTGGATTGTGTGGTCCAGACTCGAATATTTATAGACCGCCGCCATACAGCTGGAATATTGCTGGAATACATGCAAAAAAATCAAAAATCTAATTGGACCCTGGAGGTACTTACAGGATTGGAACTTCAATATAGATAACACCTACCACTGATAGATGTAGAACAGTCCTGAGTCGGCCTGGGCCCACTTGTACAAAGCGATCTTAGCGCTAAGATTATCTTAACGCCCATACTTTAACATAGGCTTACAATAGTCTTAGCGCTAAGATCGCTTTGTGCAAGTGGGCCCTGGTCAGTCCATTAGGGTGAGACAGTCAATACAAATCCTAGACTTACCGATGATGTTGAGCAGACTGGCCTTGGCCGGGAGGATCCCATAGGGAGATGACTTTGTGCTGGAGTTCTCCAGCATCTCTGCAATGGACCGCAATTCGTGCATCTTGGCCATCAGCTTATTGATTCTCTCCTCGTACGTCCGCAGGATATGCTGATGCTCCTTCTTCATCCTCTTCATCTCCTCGATCAGCTGCTTCTCATTGTCCGAGTACGAGTAGCTGGGCTCCACCCAGCGTCTCTGAGAATCGCCACTCTCCACAGTGCCACCCGAGGATGTGTGGCTATTTATAGTCCCGGGGATTCCCGGGGTCATCTCATAGTCTATTGCCGCCATTTCGTTTTTTTCTAGAACTCGTTCTTCCGGAATGGCGGAGTGCTCCCTTGTCGACGCCATTGGGTGGACGTACTTGAAAGCGTTCCTGTCTCGCAGTCTGAAGTACGTCTGGGTATCAACCGAACTATCAGTGGAACACGTGCTCTCCCGCTTCACCCCGGTATCCCAGGTACTGGGAGGGTACCGCTGAATCTCGTGTTTCTTTCCGTGACTAGCTTCCGGGAAGTCTCGTTCCAGCTCCCTTATAAAGTTATTGAAAGACGACACGATATTGTAATCATCAACCCGATTCAGCACTTTGTTTTTAACGTCTTCCACAAGTTTATAGTCCAACCTATCTCGTGGTTCTTTCTGAACGACGCTGTATCCTGGCGTGTGATTGGCCGGATAGGATGACGTCATTATAGTAGCATGCTGCCGCTTGATGACCTCATCATCTTGCCACATGAACAATTGAGGAGAATCCTCGAAAGTCCTCGCGCCAAAGATGCTTCTGATGAGTCCGTCTTTGAACAGGCGTTTGGAGAACTTGACGGCCACAGCCCTTGTCCTGAAGCGTCTGGGGTACTGTTCCAGAAGGGTGGACACTAGCACACACCCCTTAAACACGTTCCTGTCCCTGCCCACACGGGGCCGACCCCAGTCCATCTGAAACAAATAACAAAATCAGCAATAGGTAGACGATGGAAATTAAATCTTACCACTCAACGAACAGAATGACCTGAAAAGAACAATGACTTGTTGTATTTCACCTTTTTAACATCACTTTTGAATATGTCCCAATTTCAAATAATATATTCACAGAGCGCGTCCATACAGCCAAGACAATGTTCGTACCTCGAGAACAGAACGCTAATTTTACCGGAAGCACCATGACATCACCGCGTCCGCATGTTCCCCTATGTCAGACAATGGCTTCTGCTCAACTTGTCCCGACGATAGGCCTTCACATAGTGAGCAAAACCCATCGCCAAACTACCCCCTCTAGGCATACTCAGCAGGGTGGATATGGACGTCTATTCTGTTCCACCGACAGGCCTCGTGAGTGGATGTACTGCAGGAATCAGCGCACTTGCTCCTATCTACAGTCTGTAAGACGGTCGAATCAATGAAAGGTCGTGTAGCAGTATAGGATTTCTTTAATTGCCTTAGATCGGTCGATTTACAGAAAATTACTTCGTTAGTCTCATGGTAGGTCAAGCCAGGCAAATTTTGATTGGAGGGTGGGGTTTATAAGATCGGGTTAAAGGACTAGTCTTACAAAGATAAAAATGAAGACAACCTCAATATGTTTTTTTTCTAACCCTTGACGACACTGTCTGGTTGCATGAGATGTGTCTGGATGGGGTAAAGATATTTCCTTTAGTACTATAACAGTGTAGGGCGAGTATATTGATCATGGGTGAATGTAATGGCACACAACTGCTACCTTTAACAGACTGTGTAGACTCGGAAATACATCTTTGGGTATGTCATCGACGTCTGTATGGAGCATGTAGGTTTGGTAGCTAGGGATGAAGATTATGTTAGCGGGTATTCTTTTATGCGGCGTTCATTATTATTTCAGCCGCGGGTTAACCAAACAGCGGATTTTGAGAAACATACGGTTATATCACGGTTGATGCAAGTGCCAACCAGGCATCAGAAAGGTCCCAGTCGCGTCCCAAAACGGTATCAGTCGGATCGAAATGAGACAACAGCCAGGTCTAGGTTATAGAGAAGTCGGTTTCAGTCCGCATCCTTGAAGATTGCTACTAAAAGCTGAACACACAGTTTCACCAATACTAGAACACGGCTGGATCAGTGGGAATTAAACCCAGGTCTTATTTGAGGCGAGCGAACACACTAACCACTGCGCTATCAAACGTACCACAAGTATACATTTCGTTGTAGAAGACTGTCATACTGTTATTAATATCTTCTCGATTTTCATGTCCATGGTCTATCGTAATTATGTTAATGGCGGTTGCGGTGCACGTCTGTCAGAATTGCCACTACCGTAAGCAGACGCCAAACGTATAATCTCCGCCATTGTGTTCTGGTTATTAACTATGATCAATGACTCGTTCCCTGCAGTGTAGGATAATGGAAAGCAAACAGTCTCATATACAGTTCCCTGGGTGCCGCACAGCATCTGACTCCCCGGAGATAACTAAATGCATCGTGCAACGCATATCAACCATACCCTTCCCACAGCACCTGGGTCGGGGTCATTACGTGAAATCTGATCTAACTCTCGATCATCCAGTCACAACGAGCGGATTAGCGGGGTGATTGACACTGAGGCGACACCTAGCGGTCGAGTGCTAAACTCGCGACTCCGTGACAGTCGATCAGACAATGACAGGTGCCTCGCTTTGAGGAATTAGACACGGCTGCCTGTATGTAGATCGCTGCCAACATGTTTTCCTTCAGTTAATCTAGTGTTTGTTTTCACTCCATGGGTTGGCATGTTACTTAACATTACGAAACACGTCATTGTTGGGTTAAAAGTTGTTTGTGTGTAGCCCTTGAACACATTCAAAGATTTGGTACATTCTCAAAAAGCTAAAAACTGGTGAAGATCCGGGGTAGAATTGGTCTTCAGCAACCCATGCTTGACGTAAAAAGCGATTATCTTTGTCGTTAGGGGCGACTGACGGGATCGGGTGGTCTGGCTCGCTCACTTTGTTGATGCTCGTCAACGCATCCCAATTTCGTGGATCGATGCTCATGATGTCAATTACTGGATTGTCTGGTCAAGACTCGATTATTTACAGACCGCAGCCAAATAGCTAGAATATTGCTGAGTGCGGCGTTAAACAACAAACACAAAATACCGAAAAGCTTCCCACTGAAACGATCCATAGTTATATGATCTCTCCTCTCATATTAAGCTGGTATACCGTTATATAACTGAAATGCAGTTTAAAGCGGTGTCAAACTCTCCTGACTCACTCGTGTTCCGTTGCCTCTACTAACAGAAACAAGAGAGTATATACTATATATATTATCACTGCTGATAAAAACGTGTGTCAACAGGATATCAAATTCGAATTTATTTCTCCATCTTTTAAATATAATCACGTTTTTCTTATCTTTTTTAAGACATTCGACGTGTAATTTTTCATAGTTCAAGCCCGCTATATATATTTCATGCCGTTGACATAGAAATAGTAAATAAATCGAGATAAACGCAAACATATCATTATACAATCTGGTGAGATGGATCTTATATTATTCATGTTGAAAATGCAATGCGCCTTCAGTAAGTTGAAATGACCTGAACCAAACACACCGCCCCAAGATCACGACCGGGTCGTGTTTGTTTGTGATGGTACACACGAGACGTGGATGACATTCCGCCAGAACAAAGGTATTTCTAACAAGGAAAGATAAAATGTTTATTCACACGGTTCTAGTGAGATGGGGAATGCACAACGCGATAGCTAAGGAAACATACCGCGTAAGGGACCACGACACCGCCACTGATGGAGCAAACTAAGCGGGAAATTGATATGACACGATTACGAAATGCCCATTCATATTTGTAAGTTTTCAAGAAGTTCAACAAGTAAAATGTCACTGTGTCATTACCTGCTACAACGAGACCACGCGTCGATGTACAGTAACATCCTCTAGGAAATCTTGTCTTACACATTGTATTTTTCTAGAAACACATTATTTTCCCGATGCTGATTTCATAGAGCTGGTAAAACGTACTTTTGTATACATTTCTAGATTGGTTTTGTTTTCCTAAAATACATATATTCACGGTTCAGAACTCGGTGGAGAGTTATAAGGTCTGTAAGTGAAATTTTAAACTTAGAATGTTTTGAATTTATACAAGTTCTTGGTTTGTGTGGCGCTGACTTGATTACTTAAAGGCTCGGTAATAGCTGTTTCTACGTTTGTTAGCATCAGCCAGCTCATGGGTTTCCACTATGCTTGTCGTAAAAGTCGACTAAAGGGATCGGGTGGTCAAGCCGCTGACTTGGTTGATGCATGTCATCGTATCCCAATTGCGTGGATCGATCCTCACAATATCAATCACTCGATTGACTGGTCTACAGTCGATAATTTACAGACCGCCGTCATATCGTTGAGATATTGCTGAGTGCGGCGTTTAACAACGAATAAATCCTATAAACCCCACAAGACTGTTGCATGTATCCATTTATCACGCAACTATTTATACCATATTCATATATCATTCGATGTGACGTTACCATTATACAGTAATCATTTATCAGAATGTTGCTAAGGGTAAGGATGGGTTTGGGAGTCGACCACCCAAAGGCCTAGCCCGTCAATGACAACTACTGACATAAATCCCTCAGGACATAAACGATCGTGCTAATTGGTGTTATGTGCACGCATCGCCACGGGGCCTAGAACATGATGTAGATATCAATTATGCCACTTTTGATGTTCTCAAGACTGCCTCCGCCATCTTTCATCTTCTGGCTCCTTCAATTATAGCATTAAGATCTAGAATACACCGACAGAGCCATAACACGTTGTTGCTCAAATCTCTGATGGTTCTTAATGACGTCGGAAGACATTGATGTGCATGTATTCATCTTTCATGGGCCGTGTCGGGTGGCAATTATAGCGTGTTAGCGTCATATCTAACCTACATTGTCCCACCAAGTTGCCCTTGGGTTGAGTCACAACCTACATTTTCTGTACCCATGGACCATCAATAAGCTTTGCTGTAAAATTACTTTACTCGTCGAAGTATTGTGTGCGTGCGCATACCATGACTCGGGTTGAATGATGCAGCTCCACTCGCGCTGATAGGGAAACAACGGGGTAATATCTGCCAGGTTCAAACCAATCACGTGATATCTTAACACGATGGCAGACGACAATTACTTCAGCGCAGACGACACGTAGGTGAGAGATAATGTGTGCGGTAAATCTGAGGAGAAGAAGACTACAGGATTAGAGGAAGTGGACGTGGCAAGTCTAAGAAGCAGACGACATATAGATGCGAAGGAATGTATGCGATACGTCCGAGAAGGGGTTTGGGATAAGGGTGATAAGATAAGAGTGAGACGCCAGTGTGAGATCCATGTATCTCTTGTCAAGCCGGGGTAACCAGCCTCCGGGGTTATGCCAAGATGCGAAAGATAATATGTGACACCATTTCATTCCCCAAGAGATGATGTCCGTTACCATGAATGTCAGAAGTGGGTTGACACCCTATCAGATAGCGCAGGTAATATCAAACATCAGTAGACACCCTGTAACATCCGACAGGGTTAAAATAGACCCCTTAACATCAGACACAGCTGAAGTAGACCCCTGTAACATCAGACACAGCTGAAGTAGACCCATGTAACATCAGACACAGCTGAAGTAGACCCATGTAACATCAGACACAGCTAAAGTAGACCCCTGTAACATCAGACACAGCTAAAGTAGACCCCTGTAACATCAGACACAACTAAAGTAGACCCCTGTAACATCAGACACAGCTGAAGTAGGCCCCTGTAACATCAGACACAGCTAAAGTAGACCCCTGTAACATCAGACACAGCTGAAGTAGGCCCCTGTAACATTAGACTCAGCTAAAGTAGGCCCCTGTAACATCGGACGCAGCTAAAGTCGACTTCTGTAACATCAGACACAGCTAAAGTAGACCCCTGTAACATCAGATACATCGAAAACAGATCAAACTACAAAGAAACTGTTTCGATTTGTTAATGAAAAACCCCTAGGATTGATAAGACAACTTAGAGAAACAATTTCTGGAAAATGAAAGTTGTATTGGCGTCTTTGTTTATAATTAGTCAGGTTTTCCCAGGTGTACATATTAAACTGGGATTTTCACGTTACTCTTGTCACAAAGCTGCGGCCTTTCACAGGAGATATTAAATCCATAACTACCCGTCCAAACACTAACACCTCGCCATTATATAGGTCGACATAGACAAACACATTGATCGCCAGCAGTGATGGGCCGCTTCCGTCAAACAACAAACACATCAACACTCAGATGGAGTATTACATGGAACAAAAGCAGTTAGCAAACAGCGTAATTATCTTGGTCCAGTCCTCCGATAACAATGGCTCAATTAACACCTGACAGTAATTAGTTAAAGTGACACACAAGTCACCACCTGGGGTGTCATTGCGAGGCGAGAGAAACATTTCGCACGTGCAAGGAAAGGGGAGATAATGCTTCTAAAAGCCGTTTGTATTGACGTTCTAAAAAAAGAAAAATACTTGACGCGCCTGACCACAAAATCTCATTAGGATAACTTCGATATTGTGAACTTAAATTGGGTCGGGCATCTCTTCTTAACAAATACACTACTCAAAAAAAGTTAAGGACCATCCAGTTCTTTCATATTAAAATAGATAATCTGTCATGCCATGACAAACATCATACATGCTCAAAAAAAGTTAAGGACTACCGATTCTTTTAGACTACTATTGTTAATCCGTCATGACATATCAACTACATCGTAATATGAAAGAATCGGATGGTCCTTAACATTCTTTAAGCAGCATATTACAGAAATAGTTTTTTTTTAATTTATCTGTTTTGCGCAGATTCTTTATTTATAAACCATTTTACGAAAACAAAGGTTATATATATTATCAAAACAGACAGAGGCGTATACGCACCTTCCTGTCGTAAATAAACTATGTATTTTAACGATTCGGGAGATCTACCAAATAAAACTGCAAGAATATCACAGCAATCAACGAGTACAAAACGAAATACAAACAGGAGCGATATTCATCACGTCGTTCCTACACATCAACTCAAATGAAAATAAAAGTTTATTATGATTTTATAATTATAAATGTATTGAATGCGCAGGTGTCTCTCAGACAGAACGGGGCACCTGCCAGCTCGAAAGGCTGGGATCAGGAACACATTATACATATTTGTAAAAAATGGCTTTGGTCAAGGGGTGGTCAAGAGAAACTCTACACCATCAGACGCCCCCTGACCATCTCGCAAACACACCGCGGGATATGTCTTCTGTTTGGACATAGAAAATATTAAAAAACGTTTATGGAACTAATTGATATGACTATCCCCGGGCACAATGAGGCGTGTCCATAAATCTTTATTAAAAGGCTGCTGACAGCTTGAATTCATCTTGATAAATTGTTGACCGTCCAAACCAACACATGCGGGCAATATGAGCATATCAGTATGGACGATATCAAGTTTAGCATCCGTCACGTGCAATGGTCATGTAAATCCGTACTTCCTTCTGCACTGATCACAATGGTCACTACATCTAATTGATGACCATTTATTGGAGAAATACTACAGGTCGACGACTGCGGCCAATTGAGATGGACATGTAGTGTGAAATATGACCATTTCGGCGATAGCAACATTTGTCTTAATTATAGGAAAAGCCAGGATGATTAATAGTTGGTCAAGGGCTATTTCCTTTGTACTGTCTACTACCAAAAGGCTATCATTTACAGTTTTGTCATTTTATAACCCAAAATCTTAATTATTCTTTTACATGACTGTTTGCATATTTAGATTCAATATTTGGTACCTTACATAATGCATTCATATAATTTTTTTTAGAAAGTTTCGCTTTCAGCTCAAATATAAAAACTAGTTCTTCAGCATTATTACAGAAGAAGAAGAAGACGAAGAGGAGTATTTGAATAAGGTTTTACGCCTCTTTAAAAATATTTCAGCAATAGCACGTCAGGGGACACCAGAAATGGGCTTTAAGAAGAAGAGTAAGTGAGTATGGTTTTACGCCGCTTTTAGTAATAGTAATATTCCAGCTATATCACGGCGGGGGACACCAGAAATGGGCTCCACACATAGTACCCATGTCGAGAATCGAATCCGGGTCTTCGGCGTGACAGCGAACGCTTTAACCACTAGGCTACCCGACCGCCCCTTAAGAAGAAGAAGAAGAAGAAGAAGAAGAGGTAGTAGTAGTAGCAGTGCTAGGTAAGTCATAGTCGAAATAATACTGCTGTTACTAAGAAACCCCTGGTATATGCTGGCTACACATCACTTACGCAAGCCTCATCATCTCTGATATATCGTTAATGGGAAGCACACATTCCCCAACTGAAGCTACCCCTCCCCTAGACGTCCGACTCCTGGACGGAGCACCACGTAGATGCCCAGTGCTTATGTAACGACCAGCGGGGAAGGTGGCAAGACTGCGGTTGAACTGATCGCCAGGCATCATGTGCATGTCTCACATTCACTTCAAGGCAGATCAACCCCTGGGTTTAATTTCCTGCCCACAGCATGTGTGATTTATTGCTGAGTGAGCCGGTTCTCGATCCAGATGCCCGCGGAGCGACCAGCACCACTCCCACCTCCTGCCTACCTCCCTGCTCTTCGCCTATCTTCATACATGGGTCCTGCTGTTCGCCGCTCTTCCGGACCCCCGACAGTAATTACTGGATGCTACAATCCCCACTTCTGTGATGACATCATACCAATTCCCAAGACCCAGCGGAATAATCACTTTTCCATCATATGTAAATGTTCGGTGTACGGTACATATATTAACCAATTTACGTTTTTATGCCCTGTCAAACATCTTAATATTTCTACTGCCCTGTTAAAACTGCGTAGTGTGTCATAAACCTGTTGAAGAATTGACTTGTCATATGAATTAGGTACATTATATGTCATGTGAAAAATATGACGTGTTCAGAGATAAGATTCCTCTCCATCTTACTCTAACACATAACCAGACTTCCTTCTTCAAACCATAAGAGTAGGTCTCTGTACATCTCCAGCACAGCATCCGGCGGTACCACCCCAGCGTTATTCTCACCCCACCCCCACCCCCAGTAGTCTTGTATTACCCCTACTCTGCCCTCAACCATTGCCCCCAACCTCGTTGCTCACCTTCCCATAACGTTGTTACGTTCTACCCCTAAACTGACCTCTGCAGTATCTTCCCCAACTCCACACTAAAACTGCTGTAATCACCCCTTACCTGACCCCCTACAGAACACCCCCACCCTACCCCCGACTGCAATAATTCGGCTCTAGCCTGACCCCCACAAATCCCCAGTATCTTCCCCAACCCCACACTCAAACTGCTGTAATCACCCCTAACCTGACCCCCCGCACAACATCTCCCCACCCCCGATTGCTGTAATTCCCCCCTAACCTGACCCCCAAATATCCCCAGTATCTTCCCCAACCCCACACTCAAACTGCTGTAATCACCCCTAACCTGACCCCCCGCACAACATCTCCCCACCCCCGACTGCTATAATTCCCCTCTAACCTGACCCCCCACCCCCGACTGCTGTAATTCCCCCCTAACCTGACTCCCACATATCCCCAGTATCACCCCCAGATGGCGGTCAGGCGATCTGTATCGAATGTCCACAATGCTTCCTTTCATTGATGGAACTGACCGCTAAGGTTGAACTGACCCGACAGCTACAGATCGCTCGCCTTTGTAAGAGCAACTGTGTCCAGCCCCGAACAAGCCCTGATTGACAACACGCGTCAAGGAACATGTTAGTGCAGTCTGCGACTACCGTTCGAGATTACGCCACTATTTGAGCAATGTTAAACCAGTACAATGTCATCACAACCGCCATGAAGGCAGTAGACTGATTTATAACAATGACTCAAATAAACCGTTTTCATAATACCAAATAAATATTATCAGCTCCGTGTTAGTTTGGCACAGGCAGTTCAATAACATATTATATGAAGGGAGCTATTTGGGCGATCCGTGTCCACAATTATCTCAATTTCATGCCTTAAACCATTTTCCTGGACGTATTCCGTCTGCTGCAAAGTGATTTATGCCAGGCACTTAAGTGCATTACGCTCACATTACCTACTTGAGTTGATAGGAGCTACCCAAACACACACTATTACGTAATTGAGTCGGGAGAGGGTGGTCAAGTAGTTGTGGTGGCTGATGGATAGATACCGGCAAGTGATTGAAAAAATAGAAAAAAATGGGAAATTGATATTTGATGGTATTCACAGCGGTTGTTAGTAATCAGTTTTCAGGACCACACTTCAGCCGGTGTGCGTTGTCACCCCGAGGGAGACACATCCAGAGAAGACGAAGTGAATTGCTTACATCATCAGTTGTCACGAACACATTACCAGTATATATCTAAGTATGAGAACAGCTATCAATTAACGGTGTTGGCATATAACATCTTCAAACTTAACAACACTCTACACAGAAGCAATGACAGTCCATAAAAGTTTACAACCTGACCCTCCGTCACTGAGCACAGCTGCAAATGTGACAATCACTTTATGACAGTACGAACCTGTTCTCTGTCGACCCATGCTGATGTCGTGCCTAGTACCGAGGAGTTGCTTCAGGAACAGAACGTTACATACACAGCCGTCCCCGTGACGCTCCTGGCCTGATGGTCTGAGACGATGTTTAGGATGCACCTGTGTTAAGGTTCTCGAGTATCCAGCACACACTTGCCCCTCCACGCAGACCGACCTCCCTCTGCCACTGACTGCCGGCCAGCCTACCTTAGTATCTCCCCTAATGCTGTTATTGTGCTTGACCATCAACCGTGACCCCTGACCCCTGACCTGGTCGGCATTGAATGGCGGGGTGACTTGAATAACACACGTGAGATGGGTTGTCGAGGGCAGCGGGTACTGTTAGAGAGCACTGACTACAGTGATAGATAGAGACACGGTGCGTTCAGACAGGGCGATAATGGGAACAGCGAGATTTTGTAATATCTGAAATGAAATCTAGGTCTCCGCGTGATTGAAAGAATCTCGGAGAATAAGTGACAACATGAATTATAGGACTGAAATTACATGCTAGAAAGTGTACATTGTAGCAGACATTAGACCCGCCGTCATGGCGCAGAACCTTTGCCGACTACAGGTGATATCCTACTCAATCACGTCTACAGTTGAACAATATGACTTCGTGTGAAATCGGCCCACAAAGCCGGGTGTCTAACAAGGAACGTATTTGTGAGTGAGTATGGTTTTACGCCGCTTTTAGCAATATTTCAGTAATACCACGGCGGGGGACACCAGAAATGGGCTTCACACATTGTACCCATGTCGGGAATCGAACCCGGGTCTTCGGCGTGACGAGCGAACACTTTAACCACTAAGCTACACCTCCCCACGAATTTGTTGACGATAGTTTTGTTTTGAAGAGATTTGCGTCCTTTCGTAATGCGAGCACATTTAAAACAATATATTATAATGGTACAGTAATGGCTTTGAAGCGTCGAGACAAGCAATATGGAGTTGTCTTCCATGGAAAGGTTCATGTCGTAATGTTCAACTAACTTCAAAGTGCCAATCACAGACATCCATTCTACATTGCAGGAATTACCAAAGAGGCACTGTTCTTATGAAACCCAATAAACCCACAAGCGAAAATATTTCAAATGGTACAACACATTCCTTTTGTTCAATATCCTTAACAGTCCATTTGCAATACTAGTCCCATCGTGTTAAGGTTGACTTCGACCTATTCTATAAACAAAAATAAGGTTACCTTTAAACTACAAGCAAACGAAACATGTCGTTGGCGAAGGGAGATAACTGCGAATTGACCGAAACAAGAAACAGTCAATTAACGGGCCGCTGATAGGTCGAATCTATTGGTGCTCGGAAACAGCCCAAGGCTTCTGTGGGTCCTTACAGCTCCCTTGGTCATCTCGACAAGGGATTACTGCCGGACACTCGGGTAGATGGGATTACACGCCGAATTATCCCCTAACCGAACCCGTCCGTTGGAGATAACACTAAATATGTATGTCCAACTAATCACAGACATTGTTATCGGATGTCAACATGGAGGGTGTAATTAAATCTTCACAGGTTTGTCAGTTTGTGAAAGAGCTTGCTGTAGGGGTGTAGTTAATTTAGCGCTGAAGGTATTAGATAACAAAGGCCTATTTCTAGCGAGACAACACACAACTATCAGCGGTACATAATCTGGACCAAATGCGTGACGTTTATGGATTTAACTAACCATGAAACTGGGCCAAGTATTTGTTAAAGACGTGTGATTATTGGGGCACAACAATAGCGTGCATGTAACTTTATGCCGTTATAGGTTTAAATTACCGTTGTGATTCATTTTCGCGCCGTCGCCCAACAAATCGTAGTTTTACTGTCGACTGAATTAAGACAGTGTTACTTTCACTGCTTTGACTAAAACACTGAACCAACCAAGAAAAAAACTCTCTTTGACAAAAACAACAGTTACGTCGCTTTAATATGATGCCGTCTGTTATTAGGCCTCGATTCACAAATCGGTTACGATTATCGCAAGCCTATGGTAGGTAAAGTATGGTAGTAGGGACAGTTGTAATGCTGTCTCTGAAATTATACATTTTTGATAGAAATAAACTCCATTAAAATTTAAAAGGAGCCCCGGTGAGATCGGAGACCTGTGATTTGTTTCATTTGGGGCTATAGCATTACAGTAAGGGCTGGGCTGAAGGGAAAATAATAGGGTTTAGGGACTGTGAGACAGAATATGCCAGTTGTAGCGCCATGCGTTACACGTTACGACATTTCACAGTGAGTGAGTTGGGTTTAACGCCTTTGATCAATATTTTCTTTATACCTCTGCACATCAGCTTTACGTGGAAGGAAAGCCCTACCATTAACAGAGCGAATTTGATATTCATACCACCGGATGCTGGAAGCGTAAAGACGTAACTGTGCACATGTCGAACTGACGCCGTGCACCTCTCTGTCAATCTATTTAGTATTAAACACGTAACTCTTTTATGAAAATTGAACCCATTTGTTAAACATGAATTCTTCAAGGAAACATGTGTCGCGTCCAGAGACTGTCAGGATCACGTAGGAAGCAACACTCCGCTCCCCCATGATGAGATATCAAGTGTGTATTGTGAGGCAAGTGTGGCACAGCAAAGCAATACAACATGGATCAATACTTCAGTTATTTAACCATAAACACCCAGTACGTAATTGAGCCGCTACTGAAATATTGAACCCCTCAAACATTTTATTTAATTAATATAGTTATTATGTGGATATCGAATCAAAACGTCAATATCAAACATATGTTACAGGTCGTAAATGTTTTATCAATATAATGTAAAACCACAAAAGTTATTAAAATGTAATAAATCGATATGACATTGTCTACCTATAAAAATAATCATTACATGCATGTTCGGGGCTTCATCTAATAAAGATTCATTTTCATTGTGCAAGCTTTTTGTCGTTGCCTGTGCGTTCTTACGCTCAAATAGAAATGACATCAACGAGGTACCTTATGTACTGCTTGCCAAAATATATTTTTACGTATTCTAACCTATTAAAGATGATTCTCACAAAAAAGTATGTTAAGTGATAATTCACACATTGAGTTCAAATAAAACAGATTAATACGTATTACAGTGGTCAGTTTTTGTTGATGCATGTCATCGTATCCCAATTGCGTGGACCGATGCTCATGATATCGACCACTTGATTGTCTGGTCCAGACTCGATTATTTACAGACCGCCATTATACAGCTGGGTGCAGCGTTATATAACAAACAAACAAACAAAACATATTACATACTGTATCCATCAAGGCCCATACATTTTGGCTGTTCTATCATGGCAATATTTCGAAATATAATCCTGTATATCCAGATATTGGAAATATTAAGATGCCACAGTACAAATACTCCTACTTAACGTTAAACGTGTCTTCATGAATGTCGTTGTAGTCTTGCTCCATCACGACAAGACAACTACATAGATACATAGGGCTCTCATAAAACGACCCGTGACGATTCCGGGTTAGAATAGGTCTTCAGCAACCCATACTTGCCGTAAAAGGCGACTATGCTTGTCGTAAAGGGCGACTAACGGGATCGGGTGATCAGGGTTGCTGACTTGGTTGATACATGTCATTGATTCCAATTGCGTGGATCGATGCTCATGATGTCAATCACTGGATTGTATGGTCCAGATTCGATTACTTTACAGACCGCCGTCATATAGCTGGAATATTGCTGAGTACGGAGTTAAACAACAAACAAAACAAAAACAAAAAAACACAAAACATACACCCTGATTCGTTAAGGGAGGTAAACGCTACATACCAGTCTGTCCCACCGTCCCTGACACTTAGGTCCCCTTCCGCTCATCTATCTCACACCCAGCTGCTTTGGTTGTAACAAAGGACGTGAGACACACACGACGTCCAAATGATGTAAACGAACTTCAGAAAGTCATGGGTGTGTTAATAAAGAATCAAATACAAGCTCCACCCAACCTAATGGGGCTCATCTAGATGGGGTCGATCTCGCCCACAGCAGCTGGGACACCGTCCGTCTGCATCACACAGAATCATCTGTCATTGTGCGAAGCAAGGGGGAGCCATCTTGTGTGTGTTTATCTCCTCGCCTGTATTGATTCATGGTCCGATAATGAGCAGTCGTACATTTGTAAGAAGCTGTGATTGGGACGCAAATATGACTTTAATGAATGTCCAATCTATGGATGTTCGGAACAGCAGGGAGAGATCGAGATATTAGATTAATACTTCACGAAACAAAGACCGTGTACGTCGAAACCTCCTTAATCCGGATCCCGCTTATCCGGACATTCCGCCTTTGGGCGATAGGTGATAATATTAGCAGAAAACCCTTTCCTTAATCGTGCGAAATCTCCTCTTAAAGTAGAGTCCCTTGTACAACTCCGACAATATTTAGATCTGATTGATTCATGTGTTTGTGAATAACTATCAAATACTGATGGTACCAGGTGCTCGCGAAAAAGTGACAGATGTAGACACCATCGTATATATCCAACTAGTCCGGAGTTCATTTCGGATTGGTGGTTTAAGGCAAAATATCTAGATTTTAGAAGGAAACAACTAGTCCCTCTGGTCTGTCACGAGTCTCGTACTAGCAGACGAGTGGTTTTGTCTAACCCTAGCTGTGCGTACCCTGCCCCACCGGTGGCACACGTCACAAACACATGCAAAGGCAAGTCAAGCGTTCTCTTCAACAAACACGGGATCATTTGGTATGTTTCGATAATCAGGAAATTCATAACTACAGATGGGTGTTACTTTGCCATGTCGTGATTAACGCCGTTTTCACTGCATACAGGAAGTTACGCATACAAATCATACACCAACAAGGCGTCATATTCCTGGATATAACTAAGACCCGTGAAGATCCGGGAAAGAATAGGTCTTCAGCAACCCATTCTTGCCGTAAAAGGCGACTATGCTTGTCGTAAAAGGCGACTAACCGGATCGGGTGGTCAGGCTCGCTGAATTTGTTGATGCATGTCATCGATCCATACTGTGTGGATCGATGCTCATGATATCAATCACTGGAATAGGAATCTATTATCGTGACCTCCAACACAGTCCTGACCACAATCTACCAGCGCCGTGGGACCATTATAATCCAGGATGCGTTCTCCACATCAACGGGGTGGTCGGGTAGCCTAATGGTTAAAGCGTCCGCACGTCACGCCGAAGACCCGGGTTCGATTCCTGACATGGATACAATGTGTGAATCCCATTTCCGGTGTCCCCCGCAGTGATATTGCTGGAATATTGCTAAAGGCGGCGTAAAACAATACCCACTAACGTTCCACATCAACAGCAATGTTTGAACTCCTACCAGTGTCTGAGAGCAATGAAAGAGTGAGTGAGTGATTTGGTTTAACGCCGCTTTGAAAAGTATCTCGTTGATATCTAGCGATGCAGATTTTACATGCGAACAGCGGTATGGTGCTGACAAACCTAGAAACATAATCAGGACTGATCTGAGACTCGTACTCATGATTAAAGGATTATGAAACACCTCTGGGACGTACTCTATAAAGAACGAAGCAACGCTCTTTTTCATGTGTCACTTCACCCCAAGATGGATACAATCACCACACTATGTTCTGATAGTACAATGTTATATGTCAACGCCAGAGCAAAACCTGTCACATCGTATAAGTTTGGTTCCTGTTTGAGTTGTTTTCCTGTTTCAGGCATGTGGCATATTTATGTTTGTTTGTTTGTTGGTTGTTTAACGCCGCATTCAGCAATATTCCAGCTACATGACGGCGGTCTGTAAATAATCGAGTCTGGACCAGACAATCCAGTGATCGGCATCATGATTGATTGGTTTGTTGTTTAACGACACAGTCAGCAATATTCAAGCGATATGGCGGCGGTCTGTTTAATAATCGAGTATGGACCAGAGACAATCCAGTGATTGAGATCATGAGCATCGATCCACGCAGTTGGGATACGACATGCATCAACTAAGTCAGGAAGCCTGACCACCCAATCCCGTTAGTCGCCTCAACCGGCAAGCATGGGTTGCTGAAGTCCAGTTCTAACCCGGATCTTCACGGTTCACATTTATGTAGTCGGCCTATCACATTAGTGGCTTTCTGTTGTGATTGAGGCACTGGTAAGTGGGATCTCACATGTGGATTTACTATACAGTTATTAAACCTCTAACTGTGTGACCTGAAATTCCCTGACCTGAAACAATCCCGCCTCAGGGGAAGCTTTTTCTTACCCGAGGGCTAATCCTTTCCCCTCTCACCGACAGGATTATCTCCCCTTGGTGTGCAGTTAATGGCCCAATCGCATTGTGAGCCGCAGGGTCAGACATGCCAATCTAATTAAATTGCAGATTGGATCGCAGATATTTGATGTGCATTTGTGATTTCATTACTACCCAGCTCTCGGAGTATTAGGGCGTTATTTGAAATGTGATGGGAATTTGTTTGTCCCGATAACAGTCTTTGTGAGAAGGATTAATTCTGTAACAATAGTACTTCACGTGCACGCTCACAGTGTGGATAAAATATGCCTGCGATATAAAGTACTGATTAATAACAAATGCAGTACTTAGTCGTCAACGATTTAAGCTGATTTGGTATCGGCAAATTAGCAAGTTTAAGTTTGAATGTATGGATAATTATGTATTTGATGGCCAGATATGAAGAGTACACGAACAAGACACAAAAATACGCGATCAACATTATACGAACATTATACGAACACTACGCGAATTTTACATGAACAATACAGTAACAGTGCGCGAGCAGTACGCGAACATATATTAACAGGAATAGCATTCACGTCAGGCGTTCAGTCGACATTTTCTCGCCTGTTGGGCAAGGATGTGAGACCTACCGTGGCATAAGTGTGGTCAGAACATTCGCTGAAGGAAGGGCTCCAGGCTGATGGACTGATGTCGTCGTCAATGTCGCTCAGATCCCCCATATTAGCCAGCGCAGCGAGGTACTCGTCGTCGTCGCGAGCGTCCACGTACTCCATGACGTCCATGCTGCGGCTGCAGAGTCCGGTGGGACGCCAATGGCGGAGTGTTTATAGGTTGCTGAATGCCTTGACAAGAGTCGTTGATTTTTAAATAAAAGACTTTCAACGATGGAAGCAGGAAGGACACTTTCAAAGTACGTGTGACGCTATCCGATGTTACACTCTGGGTAGATACGCTGATCCAGTAAATGCACTGACAACCAGACTGTGTGCCTGCGGTTCCGTGTGTCTTGCTACTGCAGCCATTGATAGAACACCTTCCACACTGTTGTAATATCTGTCCTGGTGATCTGAAGCTACCCTGCCTGTGATCACAGAACGATCTTGGATATTATCGGTAACACGTCACTGCAGCAGCTCTGCCTAAACACTCGATAATCACCGAAACGTCGAAACAGCGAGTGATCAGGAGAGGGGTACCGTGTCCCAACGTCCATAGATGGTAAGTCGTCCTTCACAGAAGTCAAGTTGCGGGATAACGTCATTCAGCACAACCGCCTGCACAAGTCCACGACAAGTCTCTGCCAACCGAAGCACGATCAATGCTGCACCTACCTACCTACCTCGCTAATACTCCCATTGTTCCCAAGGCAATCAGATGAAAATATAATTACGTCAAATCGATAATCCTACTTAAACAACCAATTCAGGTAAATCCGATGGTTCAGGAGACTTATGGAATATATGAACATAATCCGTCATGACTGTTTTCAAGTCCCGTTTGCTCAATGAGGCGTGGTCCTCCTGTCAGGCGCCCGAACAAAGTCATGTATATTCTCTGTTAGTATAACCTACGTCTCCGATCACCTGGAAAACCGTTATAGTTCGTTTGTGACAGATGTAACCAGGCGGAAATAACGCCACTATACGTCCGCCAGGCAAACTCTTATCTGCGCTGAAGGCGAATCTCCAAACACTTCACGTGTGTTGCATTTAGCAGTCTTCAATCAATGGAAAGTAATCATAGTATTTTGTCGCAAGCATTGACAGCAGGGAGTCCGTTATACCTGCACTTTCTCAGCTATGTCGATGTCCTCTTGAATTCTTCTTGTGACTCGGACACACATAAATCAGTGACGTATTTCACACTCATCCGCAGCTGAGAACATGTCATTGAAGTAAATGTCTTATGTTCGAGAAAAACCGAACCGTAGTCAAAGAGCAACGTAAAAAAACATCACATCCTTTTCACATTCTCCATCCTCCAAGAGAGCATCACTGTGTCGTCAAGCCGGTCGCTGTCTTCATCGTTGCTTCTACCATGTAGATCAGCTTCTCAAAATATATTGCCTAACGACGCCGTAATGAAACTGAGGGAGAAAAAAAACAAGACTCCTTCACCTACGATACCCCCGCGTTCTGTCCCGTGTGTGTTTTTCCCCGGCGACTCAACTCGACAGCAGCCCCCGCACAGTTTACACAGGATGCGGAACTAAAACAAAAAACTTGCTGATCCAATTAGCACATGGGGACATCCAGCCATCGATCGCCCAACTATTTGGCAGGCGTCTCGCCTCACTCCCAATATCCTCCCGAACGAACGAACGCTGAACCAGGCAATATGACCCAATATCCCACTATCAACGCCACACTCAACCAGGCAATAAGACCCAATACCCCAATAACAACACGATGCGTACTATCATATTATGACCTGGATATAATATCATTAATACTTCAAATCAATACAACCTATATACCGTATCAATATGACTGTGTGCCATGTAGGGGGTGGTGAAGTGTTACGTCGTTACGGGCGTCCCAGATGTGCAACAGCTGTGACGAGGAACAATAACGTCGCTAATCGCTCCTACCTTTGATCATGAAATGTTCAAAGTATTTAAAAATAACATCAACATTAATTGCCTAATTGCACTTAGAGGCCCCAGGCATTCTATTGTTTAATGTTTGTTTTAGCTACTGTTTATGCAACGTCCTCCTATAATGTATCGGCGTCGTTTAATGCAATTAATAATTGACGCGCGTCTACCACACAAAGACCCGTCAACGTATGTCCGATGTATTGGTATTCGATATTTGTTGTATATGCTGAGTGTCAGTATATCTGTGTTTAACTCAGCTGCGAAATGTTTGACACCTCGTGACTTAAGATATTGTAACTGATCTATCATTGCATTATATATTATGATTCCCTTTGTACTGACAGACCCATATTGTCTACGGGAGGCTAAATATATGCGTCATATCAACACTAAGACCAACTGGAAATAAATTCATGTTACTTTTATCTCAATCAGCTATTTGTGTTTAGTCTTGTTTGTAATGTTTCATTTTATTTCAGTTTTAACACACTGACATATACTGACTAGAATATGTCTCTGTAAACTTACCAATCTTTTAAATTATACATAGCATATTACTCATTCACCTTCTTCTTTGAACATAAACCCATACTCGTTAATAGTTTTCTCAAATGTTCAAAGGAGTCGATTATTCCTTGAAATGGAAGGGACTAAATAAACAACAAAATACCCATAAAATGGTATTATACGATACAGATCCATTAATATTTATTCCCACGTCACTACATTCTCGAGAGGGCAACATCCTCTTTACTACATAAAACGTCTGTAGATTCATTTTGTTTATGAAATACCATGGAAACCGGGAAATTGGGGGGATTTATTTGATTAAAGGCTGTTAAGTAACTGCTAAATCAAACCCAGCCTCTCATGGTCATCCGAGGACAGCAAGTTGTGGTTAATAGTTAATAGTGGGAGGTAACTCTCGGCCCAGCAGGTGCAAACGCAGTAGGCTCCGGGGGTGCAAACTCTGAGGCACAGCAGGTGCAAATTCGGGGCACAGGAGGTGCAAAAGGATGGCCACTGCAGAAACTCATTCAATTCTACCGAAAGAGCACTATGAATCAAGTATTTAGATATAGGTTTGAAAATTACGAAGATAACTTAATAGATGAGAAATCATGACATTATACACTTAGACATCATGCACGTTGATCAAAACATACTTCTATGGATAAATCAAATGACATATTTAGAATATTTCGTCGTGGTAGTTGTTAATATCAACTCATAGAATACCATTCAGACATTTTTAAATCCATATTTTGTTTTCTTTCCACCGCCGTAACTGTATAGTTGGCCCAAGCACACAAAGCAATGAGGGTAATCATGTAGCTAAATGTAATCTGATAATCTTTACGGACATGATTGGACGTGAAGGTTGCTATTACGACCGGACAAATACCCTATCTATCATGACCTCATACGGAAAGAAAAACATCAAACATCGGCCATGGTTAAATTGAGTAGGTTTGTTAACCAAAGACAGAAAACTGATCAGAACAAATTAATTTAACAATTATGTACTTTGGAATATAGAATACTTAGAACCAGAGGGGCAAGATAAATTATGTTCGAAGTAAACTAACTTAGCGACATTATAACTGTTTGTTTGTTGTTTAATACCGCACTCAACAATATCCAGCTATATGACGGCGGTCTGTAAATAATCTAGTCTGGACCAGACAATCCAGTGATTGACATCATGAGCATCGATCCACGCAATTCGATGACATCAACCAAGTCAGCGAGCCTGACCACCCGATCCCGTTAGTCGTCTCTTACGACAAGCATAGTGGCCTTTTACACCCCGCATATGTATAAATAAACTTTGACATTAAAACAAAGTTTATTTCACTTGTACAATTACTGTTATGATGCGTGTCATTCTGTACACACCTGTGTATTTAATGAAATCTACCACCCAAATGTTGACAAACGTTCAGGTAGAACAGATAAACGCAGCTAAACATAACCAAAGAGACTTCCAAACCAAATCACTTCCCTTCCAGGATACGCGGAATGCGCTCGAGTGTATCATCTGTTACAGCGCACGTAATGCTTCCACACAATCAGCTGTCACCTTGATTAAACAATGAATAATTACGCTGAAACCTACGCGAAATCTTCACAGTACGTGGGAACGGCCCCACATCAGGTAACCGAGCCTTCACCTTAATTAACCACTGGCCACCTTCTCCTTGACCCACACTGGTCAAACATACGAGGTCATGGGAGGTGTAATTACGGCCACCATCTAAGCTCAGGTGTCAGGTTATCATCCTCATTGGTCAACACTCTCAGGCCGGTTCAGGTCCCGTACTCCAAACTAGTTGTCCAGGAAGTACCATCATGTTTGCAGACATGACAAGAAGGTATTATCTCTTTATCCCAGTCATGACCAACGTATGCTCGACAACAAGAACGTGTCAAACGTAATATATAGTCACTAGTTACAGCCACCATCAAAACAAGAGAATTGTACCATACTACACCGTGACCATAACTAGTTGTCAAAGTACTCTCGTGTTTACAGAAGGCACTGCCTGGCGTGAACATCGTAAACTCCACTACAAGAACGTGTCCAACGTCATTGCCTTAACTGAAATCAACATCACCAAACCAAGAGAGATATTCCACTCTCACACCGCTCCCGTAACTAGTTGTCTAGGAAGTACTTTCATCCATACAGAAGGCACTACCTGGCGTGAAGATCGAAAACTCCACTACAAGAACGTGTCCAACGTCATTGCCTTCATTGAAAACAAAACCAAGAGAAATATTCCATTCTCACACCGTACCTATAACTAGTTGTCTAGGAAGTACTTTCATATATACAGAAGGCATAATCTCCTGTCATGAAGATTGAAAACTCCACTCCAAGAACGCATGCAACGTCATTGCTTTCATTGAAAACAACATCACCAAACCAAGAGAGATATTCCACTCTCACACCGCTCCCGTAACTAGTTGTCTAGGAAGTACTTTCATCTATACAGAAGGCATAATCCCCTGCCACGAAGATCGAAAACTCCACTACAAGAACGTGTCCAACTTCATTGCCTTCATTGGTAACAACATCACCAAACCAAGATACACACCAATATTAACTGACCGACATAATAAACTATACGCACATGTTAAATGTTGGCAAAAAAAGAACAAACAAGAATGATTATTAAAAGGTGATGTGATGGTTTTGTTTTAGACCTTAAGTATGAAGTGTTTCTTTTCCGGCGACTGTTTCCAGCCCTGTAACGTTTTGTTAATTTTATTAGGCGGTTGAGGTCCTCTGTTATCGTCATTTATAAAATTATCATATCCTACCGATAATTGAAGTGTAACAGGTCTTAAAGGTCACATTTTTATTTTTGGCAATTACCTGAACATGTATATGATATTTGAAAATTTAAATCAATGGATGAGCTGGGCTTCCTGGATCCTGGACTTAAATGCTTCAACTATAACTAGTCATACATCCTTTCACGAAGGATGATGCAGGTATTCAGAGGTCTTCTGTGTTACGTCGAGGAGGTCATGAGGTCCCCAAGGCTCGGCTTCTAATCTGTGACGACCCTGTACAAGGCCTGGACGTATTGACACGGGCCTATGGCACCGGACACTCTAAATACATTACACAACTGACCCCATCACACACTGAACAACAACAAACACAAGGCAAAACCAAAGTAATTGTATGTTACTTGAGTGTTTATGAATCGAACTTACCGTCATCATCACCACCAGCAGCAGTAAGACAGAACCGTTCAAAATCATGTTCATGAATTATCAGAAGGTATTATCATTATTATCGAAATCATCATCATCCTCATCATCATCATCAACGTTAACGTTAACGCTCATACCAAATATTCTGGCACAATGTCATTTTAGTCCCCTGAAGGGCCGCGCACACCAAGCAATCTTTCTACGATCTACGAGTCCATCAATGTTACAGTTAGATCTCTTTGTGCACATGGTCTCAGATTGGGGACTTTACACCCTTTAAACAATATTTCTGCAATATCACAGCGGTGGACATGGGCTTCACACATTGAACACTTGTGGAGAATCGAACCCGGGACTTCGGCGAGACGAGTTGACGCTTTAACCACTCGGCTACCCCCACCGCCCCAAACAAACGAAATAAAAAGCTAAAACCCCAACGAAAACATATTTGGCCATGAAGACTGAGTTTCTTTGACATGTTTACAGACACCAAAATAATCTTGAAGACGATTCTGTGACAACACCACTAAAATCAGTGCATCCACGACGATGACGTCTCCATCAGTCACGTGATCATCGCCCTGGGATGCTGTAGAGTACAAAATGGCCTTTTGAGGCAGGATTTGGAAACTAAGATTGATCCTCGCCGTTATTGACAAACAAACCGAAGCCGATTGTTTGTGTGTGGGACTTTATTGCAGAATGATGCTTCAACCAACACAGGGATTACCTGACCAAATATTGCCAAAGTTTCCGCATAACCCGACCATAAGCGTGTATCTGGGCTGGATGACGGGAGGGTCATATTCATATCGAATAAATATCTGATGTTTACGCTCTCTGTTTTGTGTGAGATTATCACATTATATGCCATCATCAATGTATTACCACTTACATGTTTAATATCAATATTCATGACAAGACATTCGTGACAAACGCAAGGCTTCGTGTCGAGCGGAGACCTATGAAGCGAGGTCGCATTTAAGAGGAAGCGGACTTCTTGATTATCGAATAACGGTATTAACCACTTCCATGTCATGAATATGATTTTAAATTAATGAATTTAAGCATAGGGTCCGTCGTACGAGTTTGAATAATAAATGCTCATTAATAATGTTCTAATTTATTTTTGAGTTGAGAAAAGAACAAATTGAACAATGCTATTTGTGTTATTGATAATAACCTTCACTGGCATAGCTTTACAATATACACAAAATCATGCATAGATAATAAACGGCCGACCAGTATTGTTGAAATATCTGCAAAGGACGAGCTATTTAATATTATGGCGACTTGGGGAGAGAGAGAGGGGGCGTCGGGGGTATGTCTTGTTGATTAGTTTTCCAGAATTTTTTGAATTTTTTAAAATACATGACAAAAATAGTTTGCTTCATTTAGGGTTTACAAAACATAAATTTGTTCCCCGGCCATGGTGGGTACTTCCTACCAGACTTGATTGTCTTATTCGTTATTTCGACTTAGCCGACTTTGTGTAACGTGGGGTAATACAGTGATACAGAGGAACGGTACTGATGCGAACATGAAGTAACTTCGTCTTAAACGACACATCGAGTTACCGTTGTTCGAATTACTGTAATCAAGGGTGGATAATGAACCCTTACTCAGGAGACCAGTGTACACATGAAAAAGCCCCACCTCCTCACCAAAAAACGCCACACAGGTACAGTGGCAACTGTCTAAACCGGACTAGTGTGGGATTGAAAAAAGTCCGGTTTAGAAAAACGTCCATATAAGTGAGATTATAGCAGGATATAGAGATGACGTATTGATAAAAATATTACTTATATCGAAGTCAATTCGGGACCGTCCGGTATTCACAGTAATCCGGAGTAGTCAGCGTTCGGATATGATGGATTCCTCAGTAATTAATTGGCGGTGAACACGGCGAACACAAGGCTGTACTACCCCAGTATATACTATAGCCTGTCTGTCGGTACCTATCTGTCCGCCCATACACGGACCACAGATCGTGTCGCTTCACAGGCATACGCTGCACTTGACCCAGACATTGGGTCGGGACAAAACTCGGTGGACGCCGGTACTTGTTAGTTTTACTAATTACAGATGCGCGGGACAGGTGAGAAGAATGTCGTACACGGAGCCGATGACGTGTTACGTATAGCAACGTCGTCGATGGAGATGCATGCAAGGTCAGACAGCCAATTACGCCCAGTATAGGCACGGGTTGCTTGAGACATAATCTGCATTCTTGCTTATCGCAAGTATCAAACTAAAGGGTGAGCCTTCCTGTGTCAGGGGTAGAACTTAAACAAAGGCATGTCCTCTAATAAGATGGCCCTGAGCAAATACTTGACCATTTGATCTGTGATTGCGAGTTAGAAGGGCACAATATTAACGGAAAGCAGTATATATGTGTGCGTGGGGAGGGTGGGCGTCGGGGAGTAAGATTCATTGCTTGAGATGTCATTTTCAAAGCGTTACATAAACTATTGGACATAAACTATTGCAATAACATATATACAGAAATGTAAAACCGTTCACAGATATACAATTACATCATTTATCAATATATAAATATCAGATATAAAAATCAACGAACCCACATATGAATTCCCCTGAACAAATCACCTACCATGACTTGGAAATCACAGAACACACACGCCTCCTCGATGTAAGGCATGATGACGTTTCAGTCGTCACAGTCACCGTCTAATTAAAGAAGCGTCCCCTCCCAGTCGATCACCAGGTCACCTCTCGCCCACCATGACTGGAGAGCTGTCTGGGGTCACAGCACAGTGCCCTGCAGACTGTCACTTGATGCCACATCAGCTATTACACAACGCGAGGCCCCACGTGTCCTAAAACACCGACGGTCGAAGCCCAACTGGTGGCCGTGCTGCCCTCGCCACAGCGCAACAAGCCCAGTCTAACCGATCCCTTTATCCCCGAACATACACACAAATATTGGTTACAGTCACATGGCACGGCTAAATATCTGCCAACGCAGTTCAATCACATCTCTTGTCTGACTTTTTGTCCCCGCTTCGTGGCTAAGCTGGTTGTAGCGTGGAGGTAAAGGACATGGTTGGGTCTGTAACTGGTACACTATCAAATCCTGAAGCAGCCACGGCTTCTGGAACAACACGTACCCAATCCGAGGAGCGTGTTGATCTGTAGGTAATGGTGTAAGCCTGTGTGGGGGTGTACACTGCTACCTATCTATGGCATTGTGGGCATATAAGACCTGTTAATTACCATCACCCATTCAAGATCCGTCACCAGCTCGTCACCCCATGTCTTCCGGTACTGTCGTCACCAGCTAGTCACTCATGTATTCCAACACTGTCGTCACCAGTTCGTCACCCCATGTCTTCCTGTACTGTCATCACAAGCTCGTCACCCTATGTGTTCACGTACTGTCGTCACCATCTCGTCACCATATCGTCCAACACAGTCTTCACAAGCTCGTCACCCTATGTCTTCCAACACTGTCGTCACCCTATGTCTTCCTGTACTGTCGTCACCAGCTCGTCAACCTATGTCTTCCAACACTGTCGTCACCAGTTCGTCACCCTATGTCTTCCAACACTGTCGTCACCCTATGTCTTCCAACAGTGTCGTCACCAGCTCGTCACCCTATGTCTTCCTGTACTGTCGTCACCAGCTCGTCACCATGTCTTCCAACACTGTCGTCACCAGCTCGTCACCATATCTTCCAAAACTGTCGTCACCAGCTCGTCACCCATGTCTTCCCGTAATGTCACTACAACAGCTATTGTCACGACCTTGTCACCCCATGTCTTTCCGAACCGACACTACAACCTTGTCACCCAATGTCCTCTTCTACTGTCGTTACAACCTTGTCACCCCATGTCTACTCGTACTGTCGCTACAACATAACTGTCGCTACAACCTCGTCACCCCATGTCTACTCGTACTGTCGCTACAACATAACTGTCGCTACAACCTCGTCACCCCATGTCTTCTCGTAGCGTCGCAACAACATAACTGTCGCTACAACATCGTCACCCCATGTCCTCTCCTACTGTCGCTACAACCCCTATCATCTCGGGGCCAAACATGCACAGTGAGACTACAACATTGAAACCTGCCCGTCCGTCTGAAATAACGGCTATACAGCATTTGCAACATCCCAATGGGACGTGGCGACATGGCAAAATAATTGGCTTCCAGCGCTGGAAGAGCGCAAATCGCCTTACAAAAAATGCGTGGAAAATAACTTCGCTCGTGACGGTTGAAGCATGTATTTCCAAATGAAATACCAGGTAACGGACAGGTGAGAGATGAGGGGTGGACGATGTAAAAGCCGAGGGGCGGGCAGGCCTCAGTGATGGTGCAGGAATGGCGACTTGGTCACGTCTTTAATTAGCCTAATACTCTCTGAAGCCTTGCGGTGACTTCAGCCATCACGGTTTACTTGACGAACATGGGTCTCGACGCGTCTCAAACACATGTCGAAGTGACAAGTTTGCTGAAACAACGCGACAGGAACGTTATTCCGATCCAGAACTGAATTGATAATCTTCCGTCTGGGTATCGTGTTGTTATGGGGATGAGGATTAGAGGGAACCTATACCAGGTTTAATTCCGTCCCTGTACTCAAACGTCTTAATCCATGTTGCTCAAACTGCACCGAGCAATGATGGCGGCATGCCCTCAGGGGCACATTCCGTTGTTCCAGACACACAACACACAACAAAGGCAACGCTATCCTATGTAAACTTTGTCAAATATTGAATTGAGATTGAAGCCACGCGTGCGGGTTAACTCTCTGCGTCCGTTACTAAAGTCCCCTCGGCGACATCGTCGACGACGATCTGACGTATAAAATATGGGCGCCAATATCTACACCGGCTGGATGAAAAACCCTGGGAGGAGGCTTGGAAATATTACAGTTAATACAACGCAAATCACCGCTCCTCTCTGAACAAATGCTCCTTCATGCAGGCACTCAGATACAGTGACATGTAACTTAAACATTGAAAATAAACATTTGGATACAATAGCCCAGGTCACATCCCAATCCTAGCGTTATATTTTTCATAACATGCTAAAATAAATGGTCTCCTTAAGAATTATATTATATTAAATGTCACGGTGGTCGTGTCATTGGATTTGTTTGTTTGTTGTTTAACGCGCACTCAGCAATATTCCAGATATTTGTCGGCGGTCTGTAAATAATCGAGTCTGGACCAGACAATCCAGTGATTGATATCATGAGCATCGATCCACGCAATTGGGATACGATGACATGCATCAGTCAAGTTAGCGAGCCTGACCACCCGATCCCGTTAGTCGCCTCTTACGACAAGCATGGGTTGCTGAAGATCTATTCATCCCCGGATCTTCACGGGTCTCGTTGTCATTGGAACAATGACAGATGCTTAAAGATAATCAACATACGTATGAGTGAGTTAAATATTAGATTCAGTGCCCTTTTCGGATTAAACTAAGATCAAATCTCAAAATAATATAACCAGAGAGAAAAATTGAAAATATTAAGGGGGCAGTTCGTGATGAAGTGAGTGAGTTGGGTCTGACGCCGCTTTTAACAGTATTCCAGTTATATCACGGCGTGTCAGCTTTCTGTGGGAGGAAAGCCCGGAGTGATGCAGGTCTCAGACGCTTACCACGTTGTTGAAACCACGAGCACGGGTATGGTGCTGACAAACCTAGAAACATAATTAGGGGCGAACCGGGATTCGAACCCACAATCATAGGTTTCCGGCGTGTCTAATTGACGCAACTCTGCACAGTGAATTTCGGCGCCTGAGACAACTGCGCCACCCGTGCCCCTAATAATAAAACCAACCTTTAACACTGCTGCAATACACTGGAATAGGTGATAGCGACATAAATAGTTCAAGAATATGGTACATGTACATTGATCTTTCCCAACTCATCAAGTAATTATGATTACTGTGTTGCAATCCGAAACAGGTAATTAACTTCAAAGGAGCCGACGCCAGGTAACAGATGCTAGCCAGGTGCCGAAACTCAACACCTGTAAAGTGAGGCTGAGATTGTGAATGGGGTTACACGGCCCATACTGAACTATGGTAGTCGAATATGTGCCACACAAACCAGTGGTTGATAGCGAGAGTGAGATAGTATCACGATGACGCATACTGAATACCTTTTGTTCTGCAGGTAACTTTCTAGTGCCACACATACAGAACACCCATTTTGTTCATATGATACACAGCTTAGTCGCTTCTTACGGCAAACGGGACGAGGGTCGATTCCTAGAATCCTTCATGGACATGTTCATTACCAACAAGTCAACAATTTAGCTTAAAATAGCCTCGTTTAAAATCTTCTAGCTCGTAACTTCATGCTTATCACACCCGTGAACATTCGGGCTAGAATAGGTCTTCGGCAACCCATGCTTGTCGTAAGAGGCGACTAGGCTTGCCGAAAGAGGTGACTAACGGGATCAGGTGCTCAGGCTCGCTGAGTTGGTTGATTCATGTCATCGTATCCAAATGTGTAGATCGATGCTCATGGTGCCAATCACTGGATTGTCTGGTCGAGATAATTACGGATCGTCATATATTTGGAATATTGCTTATTGCGGCGTTAAACAACAAACAAACAAATCCATGCTGATGTAAGAGAGCGTATGTTGTTTAAAGTCGTAGAAAGCAATGTTCCAGTGGCTGAAAAGAATCCCCTTTGGACCAGGTAAACCAGTGGCTGACTGCATGAACAACACAGACATTGTAACCAACCTCAGTAGAGAGGACCTAATTCAAAAGAATTGTCAGCTAAACATTCAACAGAATTGTCACCGGAATATTCAACAGAATTGTCACTGGAATATTCAAAAGAATTGCCAATAAATATAACAATCAATTGAATTGTCAGAGGAACAGTCAACAGAATTGTCACCGGAATATATTTAAAGGAATTGCCAATCAATATAACATTCAACATAATTGTCAGAGGAACAGTCAACAGAATTGTCAGTGGAACAGTCAACAGAATTGTCAGAGAAGCATTCAACAGAATTGTCAGCGGATCAGTCTACAGAATTGTCAGCGGAACATTCAACAGAACTGTCAGCGGAACATTCATCAGAACTGTCAGCGGAACATTCAACAGAACTGCCATTTGATATAAGCAACAGAATGATCAAACCCCAAATTAAACAAGTAACAAGTGACGAGCTGCTCAAGAAATATTCATGACGAACAGAACTCGAGCAAATCATTTCTACTCACCCTAGACTGTAACGAATATTAAGTCATGTCATGGCGCTATATCTGTAACATTAGAGTCGGTGAAGACCTTTCACTATATGAGTCTTTACACATCCACTCTGTACAAATATGCTGAGTCATCAATCTGCGTGAGCTTGTCTCAACCAGCAGATATGGTCTTTTCACCTTATCACAATCGTGAGGCGTGAAGTTGCTGTATACAGAGATTAATGTATTTAACAGAGAAATAAACAGGCCCCTATCGCTATCTGTCAAGTTAACGTAGCTCAGAGTGCGATTGGAATACGCGTTATCGTTGCGTCAACTATGGATATCACGATGTAGTTTTACATATCCATATTGTGGGCCGTATCGTGAGATAGTCAAGCCCATACTGTGTAAATAATTAACACACAGCTGCACTACCTTCGCATCTAACCATCGGTAGCCGCTGTTCACATGGGGTACACCTCGTTTCACTCACTCACTCTGTTGTTAGGCAGAATTTCAAAATCACAATCTTTTTTCTTTTTTTATCTGCTTTTTGTTTTTGTTGTAGATTTCGGTGTTTTGATCAGCTGTGTTTAAGAAAGAGGGTAAAACTAGGACATCAAGTGTACCCATGATTTAAGACAAATGTTTGTTTTCCGGAAGCCACCCCTGTGTTTAGGCGTCGGGGTGAAACTCTATGTAATCTAGCCTAATTAGTGAGTGTTGGGTTGTATTCACAGGGGCTTTACTCAGAGGCGCTATGGGGCCATGTAAACATGGCATACTAGAAATGTGATGGTTACAATCTTGTAGGATTAAAACGTGTTGCCTAAAGACGTGCAGGATTTCTGCAGATCATCCCCGAGAGGACTGTACAGGGGGTTCGGGGTATGATGGGACCAAAAGACTTTTAATCACTTCGCTGCATACGTACCTATTCACATGAAACAGGCAGGTGTGACGTTATTGTTGAAAACAATATTCTTAACAACTGAAGTATAATAGGTCTTCAGCATCCCATGCTTGCCGTAAAAGTTGACTATGCTTGTTGTAAGAGGCGACTAACGGGATCGGGTGGTCAGGCTCGCTGACTTGGTTGATGCATGTCATCGTATTCCAATTGCGTGGATCGATGTTCATGATGATAATTACTGGATTGTCTGGTCCAGACTCGATTATTTATAGACCGCCGACATATAGCTGGAATATTGCTGAGTGCGGCGTTAAACAACAAACAAACCAACGAACCATATAGCTGGAATATTAGTTGCCTCTTACGACAAGCATAGTCTCCTCTTACAGCAAGCATGGGTTGCTGAAGACCTATTCTCCACCCGGATCTTCAGGGATCCTATGTTAAGAAAGACAGTCACAACGTTCGTATCGCTGAGATCGCTTATTGAAACGGTTATTGGACATCAACTCAAGATGTTTTCAGAAGAAGCATGTATGGATGTCAAGAGCGATGTAAACACACTGACCAGAACCTGAATTTGATCTGTCCAGACATAAAACCCCAAACATTGTCCTCCACGATCGACCGCCAATCGGACGTCCATATCAATATTTACGAATAGGTCGCTACTAAATCAAGTGTAAACATTCATTTCAGCGGGTATATGTCCATAAAATGTCGCCTCGTGAACAGTTGGTAGTTTTATGAGCCATTATTGATAGTATTTGCCTTGACTGGCCACTGTGACAAGCAGATGTTCCACCTGAACTGACAGGCTAATGACAGGGTCGCACACACGGCCCTCGCCATGCTAACTCGGAGAGGGACATTAACAGCATAAATACACACATAAGTTCCCAGGCTCACACGCAAGCAGATACTGCACGCATGGCCTGCTGTGTGATTACTGAACGAGGCACGACACGAGGCAGCTCAGGTGTAACGTCAACGTCAACTGGTTGTGATCCTAGCGTTTGTTTGTTTGTTTGTTTGTTTGGTGTTTAACGCGCACTCAGCAATATTCCAGCGATATGACGGCGGTCTGTATATAATCGAGTCTGGACCAGACAATCCAATGATTGATATCACGAGCATTGATCTACGCATTGATAGGTGGCCTTGATTGGAGGGGGTGTTACAGGGGTGTCGAGCTTGAATTCTAGATTAGGAATTATCATGGATTTGCTAACGATATCGGATAGCGTATGGTTCGGAGGACGCCAGTCTACAGCTTGCTAATGTTTCAATAAAGTTGATTAACTATGCCCACATTGGAACGTTATAATGTACAACTTGGGTATAATATTTTTAGCAGTCGGTACACCTGTTTGTATCCCCGAAAACATGGTACATCCGTTTGTATCACCGAATACCCGATTCACCTTGTGTATCCCCGAATTGCCGACACACTCATTGGTATCCCAGAATACCTGATACACCCCTGCGTATTACCGAATACCCGGTTTTATTTCTTTGTTTGTTGTTTAACGCTGCATTCAGCAATAGTCCAGCTATATGACGGTGGTCTGTAAATAAATCGAATCTCGACCAGACAATCCAGTGATAAACATCATCAGCATCGATCTACGCAATTGGAATACAATGACATGCAACAACCAAGTCAGCGAGCCTGACCAACCGATCCCGTTTATCGCCTCTTACGACAAGCGTAGTCGCCTCTTACAACAAGCATGGGTTGCAGAAGACTTCAAGAATATCCGGCACGTCCGTATGCATCATATTGGAAAGATGTGTGCATACCCGAATACCGGGTACACCCATGTGCAGTAGTGTGTAGCTAGTAACAGTAGACAACTACCGGATCGTAGTTCATCCCCTGTAATCTCATCAGCTGGTTCATTGTGACAGTGATGTCTTCTGTCAGCGGTGCGTCCTGATCGCGCCACGTTGATGGTACAACACAATCACTCCACACTGACAAAATAGACAGCGAAGTAGCAGTGGGGGAACTCGCTATACAGATGTACACTAACATCAACTGATGCACTGTGGATAAACACACTCACATCAAGGGTGTGTGTGGGGGGGGGGGGGGGGGGGGGGAGCGGCAGTCTACTCTAGTGCGGTTAGTTGGGGTTCAAGACATTCGATGCAACTGTTACCATCTGCTACAACTTTAAATACATGTACTTAGTTATACAATGTCTCAAATACAAACGCGTGCATGTACGCGTAACGTGTGTGTGTTGTATGTGTGTGTTGTGTATGTGTGTGTTGTGCGTGTGCGTGCGTTGTGTATGTGTGTTGTCTGTGTTTCGTGTGTTGTGTTGTGTGTGTGTCTGTGGTGAGTGTGTGTCTGTTGTGTGTGTGCGTGTGTGTGTGTGTTGTGTTGTGTGTCTGTGATGAGTGTGTGCGTGTCTGTGGTGAGTGTGTGTCTGTTGTGTGTGTGCGTGTCTGTGGTGAGTGTGTCTGTGTGTGTTGTGTTGTGTCTGTGGTGAGTGTGTGTGTGCGTGTGTCTGTGGTGAGTGTGTGTGTCTGTTGTCTGTTGTGTATGTGTGTGTTGTGCGTGTGCGTGCGTTGTGTATGTGTGTTGTGTCTGTGGTGAGTGTGTTGTGTTGTGTGTGTGTCTGTGGTGAGTGTGTGTCTGTTGTGTGTGTGCGTGTGTCTGTGGTGAGTGTGTGTCTGTGTGTGTTGTGTTGTGTCTGTGGTGAGTGTGTGTGTGCGTGTGTCTGTGGTGAGTGTGTGTGTCTGTTGTCTGTTGTGTGTGTGTGTGTGTGTGTGTGTGTGTGTTGGCTTGAGGCTGGGGACGTGTCGGACTAGGTCGTGATAGGGCGTCGATGTATACACATTAACGCCTCATTCATCTTTCCAACAGGAAACGCACAGCAATTTAATGTGAAAAGCAATAGTTTCTTATCACCAATGAGTTGATTAAACATCCCTCTGTCACATGCCAACAGCCCAACAGATAAACAACCCTTGCAAAACATATCGCCCTTCCACTGACAGAACTCATAGCATTATTTCCATTCAGGTGAGTGAATGAGTATGGTTTTTACGCCGTTTTTAGCAATAGCCCTGCAATATCACGACGGGGTGTACAGTCGACTTTTTATGTAGCGAATTCTGCTTGATACATGATGCGATCACTGACCTGCATCATGCAAACCCGAGATTTGCTCCAGTGGTCGATTAAAAACGAAACTGATTTCTTACAATACCAATCTCTCGTAACTGATTATATAAGTGCTATAAATAGACAGGTCAATCAATTTCGAAACATTAGTATCGTTTGATTATTTTTAATTTGAATTACTACATGCATATTCTGTTATAGCGGCGACCCTCAATATAAAGCTATCTACGTATACGTAACGCCGACAGGAAATACCTGTCAGGGTCACTTTTGATCTCGGCTTAATTAAGCACAGGTAAACTCAGGTAAGTGACCACTTGAACCCTGTGTAGACTGTGGGAGGTGTATCTTGCCGAGTACATCCCGCACACAAATGAATCCGAGTGAATCACTGTCCCCATAACGCCCCACGCAAACCTCGCCCAGCCATAGTCCCTGGTCAGCTGGTGTTTGTATAAAGTCACCATTAGCTTGGAATAGTCCAAAGCTTCCAATACAAATGAATTCATGTTAAAATAGAAAAGGCGCTCCATCAGTCAGCCGAAGACAGCAATTACATGCCTGGAGAACGGCCTGATGATGAAGATGGGACTTGTTGAGACAGAACTATGGCTCATCTCTGTCTCATTAAGTCGCCATGTCGCAGTAAATGAAGTTCCGTAAGATTGATGTCTGTGTGTGACGAGAGCCTCTCCACCCAATGACTCGCTTGGCTCGGTAGCTAGACTTGCACAAGTCTCTAAGGCAATAATTATTAGTTCAAATCATAATTTCTGGATTATATCAATAAGAACAAGTTGTCCCTATAAGAGACTGGAGTCCGTGTACTGCCCGATTATCTAGACTTATATTAAAAGGATAGAGTTACTATACACCCATGGACTTATCAGTCAGTACAGACTTGGAGCAAGGCTACTCGATAGCCAGTGATTTTCGAAGACGCCGGCGTTTGCTTTACAATACAAGCATTGAGAAGGCCATTTTGATGAATGTTCATCTTAACATCTTTGTCCGACTGTCATTTGCATCTGTCTCCAGAGGTGACAATGACCACGAGTTTTGAATAGCGGTGACACGCGAGAAAATCTTTTTCCTACAGGTAGATTCACTTCGGATGTGACGAAATTGTGAAATTCGAATGTGCTGGTATTACGAAGTGAATCATACTGACGTGATTATTTACGCCACTATCACATGATGTTCGGATATAACGAAGACGGTTGTATATGGAATAATCGGTTCTTACGAAGATGCTATTCCCCAAGTCCCGATGACTGAAGATACTGCTGGTGTTAATTCCAGATGTAACGAAGTTGGTGGTATTCGAAGTAATCGGTTATTACAAGGATAATGTTATTCCCCTAGCTGTAAACGCTTCATATAAATTTCGGATTCATCGAAGTAAATTTAAAAGTCTATGAGTTATGTTACATCCTAAGTTTAAAAAATAATTTTCATTACAATAGGTGAAATTAAATACAAGGTTCACCTTCGAAATGAAGGTTTTGTTTGTCTATCAATGGTTGGAGTTAGTGAGTGTGATTTTACGCCTCTTTTAGCAATATTCCAGCAATATCACAAATGGGCTTCACACATTGTACTCATGTGGAGAATCGAACCCGGGTCTTCGGCTTGACGAGCGAACGCTTTAACCACTACGCTACCCTACCGCCCATCAATGGTTGGAGGATATGGGTGCACAGACTAGTCAATTTCACCAGCTTTAACAATGACGTGTTCTATGAATTGTGTACACTGTTTAGAGAAGTGTTGCACTTCCTACTCTGCCAGTATCTAACTGGGTGTGTGACAAACACGTAAAACGCCAATGAAAGCCGCTTCCTGGTAATGCATTGGATGACATGATCCTCTGTAAGCCGAGGACTGCTGCATAAACATAACAACAAGTTGTAAGGCAAACCGTACCGCCGTACGTATATTAAATACGTATGTAGGCCAATCAATACGCGTAATTCAAATGAATTAAACATAGTCACCTTAAGCGCACGTAATAACTTAATTGCTTGTATTTAAAGTATTAGTGTTCACGACAAGTCGTTAAAACTAAATGCTATTCTTCTCATGCATTAATCAGTGTGGCGTATGATACAGTTGGTAGTATATTCACTGTCTTATATAAAGAGATGTTCATCGGTGTACACGTATGTCCTGGAATGCTGACAACGTGATAGTCTACCCGAGTCCAGGGTATCGCATAATTGTCACATCACTGTCAAACGGGTGACTGCATCACCTGTGTCTTTCACGGTTATTTCCTGGACGGACGAATTGTTAGAATGAACGTCATATGACACAAGTCTGTGATCAGTCCTGTAATACATATAACAAATTTAGGAAACTGACACAGGGATTATGAATCTAAGCATATTAAGACCACTGGTACTGATCCCAATTCAATTGGTACTGACATCACACGTTGTGCAATTTTCACGTGCATATGAATACGTCAGAGGTTGTGATAATTGTCCTTACCTTCCTGTTGACAAAACTTCCAACTCCTGACCGACGTATTACAGAAACGGAGAGACTGTTCCCGGGTCTTGAAGGCTGACCCCCAAGTCCACTGGCTCTACCCCCGGGCACGGCCATCATCGTCCATTCCCGTAGACTTCTTACCCCCGAAACAGACACCGTCTCCACTCCCATCGAGATCCAGCTGGCTCAGGACATACTCAAGAAAGTTGGAACAGCTGGTCTCGAGATTCTGAACACAGATCTACAGCCTCGCCGCATCCAACAGCCGCCCACATTGGGGGAATCAACAGGCAAAGAAGTTCCCTTCTCACGTGAGCCGACATTCATTCAGAATTGTCAACATGACGACATACAGGCAGAAGTGACTGCACGGGAGCATGAATGAAAGTATTGATGTCCTCTGTGGAGTGCTCAAGCTCGGAACTCCCCGAGTTTGTGTTTTAGGAAGACAATTACACAGGGTGTGTCGAGTAAAAGATTAAAGGTTTAGTTCAGGTTCGAGAGAGGAAACTATCCGTTCTGTTAGCATGGAGAGTCGTCTGCTTCGCAAGGGACGGATGCTACTCCGTGCAGCGACTCGACTGAGATAATCACCAGTTTGAGTTGGCACGAGCCAAGACACACCTGGTTTGTCGTCTGCTCCTCGCGTGGGGCAAGATCGGCGTTTAAGATCGATACTGACCGTTTGATTGCATTCACTGGCCCGCCATTTACCTGGATGTAATAGGTAAAAGGGTAAGAGGTAAAGACAAAACAATAAAACCGCTAAACCAGCGGAGCGGAGAGATTTCGGAAGAGACGGAGTGTCAGCGGGATAAGGTCACACTGTGAATCTAGGCGTAAACACAACACTGTTCTCCACATTCACCGCCAGCTCTGGGATACAGCTAATCCCGCTAGGGGCATTCCTGAATCTCAATGATGCCACAACGCTTCCCTTGACATCACCAGGGATGATCTACATGAGTAAGATCCGGGCCAGGCGAGGATGATTTGAAACTTGCAGCCGTTGGAGTAGATTCGAGGCAGGCACTGTTATGAAATAATCATCTGCATGACAACAGTCCTGGGGTATGTGACAACATTGCCGGAAAACCACTGGAGTTAAAAGTGTGTTTATATACTACATGTACTAAAATGCTATGCACCACCCGATTTGATCATATTACTATAGTTACTCTATCATACCATGACATATTAACTATAGTAATATGAACAAGACGGGTGGGATTGTTAATCTTGCCATGACAGAAAAATACAGCAATATGAAAAAAATAGATGGTCCTTAATATTTTTAGAATATATACAATAACCCCGTTAATCCATTAACCTCGTTAATCCGGACGATAAGGTCTCATTGAAATTGTCCGATTTTGATAAACTGGATTAAGGAATCATTGGTATGAATGTCATTGTATGTTTGTGTTCCCAAAGTTCCTTCGTCCGTATAAGCGACATTTCATAGTATCGTGTTCTCATACTGATGAAGACTGGCGTTTGTGATACCACCATGCGATAAATCACCGACGTTACAGATCCCGAGGTATATTAGGACAGACCGTTCTGGTAACCCGATAAAAGCCAGCACAGATACACAGAATGATACACCTGTATCACTTACACTAATGAAGACGGATATACTGTATGATGAATGAGTCTACTTCTGCCCGTAAGTGAGACAATAATGATAGGGTCTGATGTCCCCTTGTACCAGGGATAATTGCCGGAATGTAGATAACGTTATGTCGGGATACCTGACGCGGCCTATAGGTACTTAATACGTATCTACACCGGCAGCGTTATAAAGCGACGGCTGACCGGCGTATAGACAGGTATATCAACAGTTAACAGACCGGAAAGTTGCTTATTTACCAGAGCTGTACAGTCGAAGATGATCCTTGTTCACATGCGGCATATTACAGAATAGCAGTGTCAGCAGGTGGGATTGCAATGTGCAGATTTGAAGTGCCCTTTAGAGAGCCACAATTCCCTTCACAAAGTCACATATACGGCGCTCAATGAAGGTGCACATGGCTACATATACGGTGTCTGTGGCCAAAGAAGGGGCACAAGGCTACATCTACGGTGTCTGTGGCCAATGAAGGGCCACAAGGCTATATATACGGTGTCCGTTTCAATGAAGGGGCACAAGACTATATGTACAGTGTCAAGATTCAAGATTCAAGATTCTTTATTCAGTATTTTTGGCCATGTGGCATAGAGTACAAGTACAATTACAATAATTGCTGCGTCACGTGGTGTCAGGAAAATAAATACAGGTAGTCTTATTTCACATTAAATACATGATTTAAGTATACGGTGTCTGTGCCCAATGAAGGGGCACAAGGCTACATATACGGTGTCCGTGTTCAATGAAGGGGCACATGGCTACATATACGGTGTCCGTGTTCAATGAAGGGGCACAAGGCTACATATACGGTGTCCGTGTTCAATGAAGGGGCACAAGGCTACATATACGGTGTCCGTGTTCAATGAAGGGGCACATGGCTACATATACGGTGTCCGTGTTCAATGAAGGGGCACAAGGCTACATATACGGTGTCCGTGTTCAATGAAGGGGCACAAGGCTACATATACGGTGTCCGTGTTCAATGAAGGGGCACATGGCTACATATACGGTGTCCGTGTTCAATGAAGGGGCACCAGGCTACATATACGGTGTCCGTGTTCAATGAAGGGGCACAAGACTACATATACGGTATCTGTGTTCAATGAAGGGGCACAAGGCTACATATACGGTGTCTGTGTTCAATGAAGGGGCACAAGGCTACATATACGGTGTCCGTGTTCAATGAAGGGGCACAAGACTACATATACGGTATCTGTGTTCAATGAAGGGGCACAAGGCTACATATACGGTGTCTGTGTTCAATGAAGGGGCACAAGGCTACATATACGGTATCTGTGTTCAATGAAGGGGCACAAGGCTACATATACGGTGTCCGTGTTCAATGAAGGGGCACATGGCTACATATACGGTATCTGTGTTCAATGAAGGGGCACAAGGCTACATATACGGTGTCTGTGTTCAATGAAGGGGCACAAGGCTACATATACGGTGTCCGTGTTCAATGAAGGGGCACATGGCTACATATACGGTATCTGTGTTCAATGAAGGGGCACAAGGCTACATATACGGTATCTGTGTTCAATGAAGGGGCACAAGGCTACATATACGGTGTCTGTGTTCAATGAAGGGGCACAAGACTACTATACGGTGTCTGTGTTCAATGAAGGGGCACAAGGCTACATATACGGTGTCCGTGTTCAATGAAGGGGCACAAGGCTACATATACGGTGTCCGTGTTCAATGAAGGGACACATGGCTACATTACATATACGGTGTCTGTGCCCAATGAAGGGACACATGGCTACATATACGGTGTCAGTGACCAAAGAAGGGGCACATGGCTACATATACAGTGTGTGTGTTCAATGAAGGGGCACATGACTCTTTACAAGGTGCCTGTGCCCAATGAAGGGGCACAAGGCCACATATACGGTGTATGTGCTCAATGAAGGGGCACATGGCTACATAAACGGTGTCTCTGTCCAATGAAGGGGCACATGGCTACATATACGGTGTCTGTGCTCAATGAAGGGGCACCGGGTAGATGTGCCCCATATGGATGCAATGCATGATGCAAGGTTTATATACACAAGGCCATATACAGAGTTACAGAGACACATTGGGCACATGAATGGCCAAGGCCCATTGCTCACACATACAGAGGGGCACCGCCCTAAATTCTTTCCTTAATTGTAATCACAGGGTGATCATGACGTCCACTTGATATGACACACATATATCCCCCGTCTAATCAAAAGTTCTCTCCACTTCGTAGCTCTGTTTACCTAACTAAACCCCTGCCCCCGCACAATGACGCAGGCCGGCTTCGTGTCCCCAGCAGGGCAGGGCCGCTGTGAGGCAACCCCTGTCCTGTTACACTGGGTCAGCGTTAAGGTCGCTTTCAATCCCAGCGCAGGAAGTACATTGTGTGACAGTCATAATACACCGCTTCGCTATCATCAGCTGTGTCCGTACATACGTGAACATGGAATCGGTGCTCAAGTGAGACTAATAACACACACTAGGAAGATACATCTGCCTTACTAGCGAGCAATGTATTCGAGACAGGGTCCCGAGTATATATGCCGATTCATCAGCAGGTTATCTTCATACAGGTTATTAAAACGGAGAGAACTTCATAACCTTCATATTGATCTTACTCAAACGTACTTGCAACCAGAGACACTAATCTAGGTCTATCCGCATCCCGTTCACATGTGTATGTATCATATGGTATGAGTCGCTGACAGCAACAACTACCCCGTCGGGTGTCTGCACCGACTGTCACATAACAGAACACCCGTCGCCATGTGTCACTATTACATAACCCAATAATCACTCAGATTTATAGGAATGACAGGCCTCTGTCCACCTGTAGCGTTAGAGTATTGATTACAGGTGAAGCACACTGAAAGCTATAGACTACTGACAACTCAACAAGATGTGACCCGGGTGTAAATTATGAGATTACAAAGATGAAGGCACGTTTAGCCTACCTTGTCGTCTGCTTGTATCCGCTCCACCCGCTGTCGTCTGCTACGCTTGCTACCTGCACGCGATTGTCGCGCGATATTTAGGTCAGGTTAAAAGCGATATAGTAGCTGAAGGGTCATATCCGTGGCACGAGATCTGTGAATACACTGACTGGTTGTCCTTAAAAGCGCACAATGTTTGCATTATATTTATCAGAACTGGCTTTCCCTGCGTATACAGTAGGAGAGAGGACGAAGGTCAGTGAGCGCTGAACAGGACTAGATTGGACAGTAAACACGGATTAAGGCATGAAGCATAATATTATATTTTGAGCTCTTACAGTTTGGTTAGTCCTCGAACTGTTGCCAAACTCGAAGTTAAATCCTGGCTTCACCGTTTTAGGTATAATTGTATTAGTTCATCTGTGACGACTTTGCCCACACGTGGGTGTCCTTGTTGATCTCAAGGATTTAATGTGCGTCTTAAGATACGGATAAAATGGAAATGGTGGAGTCATGTCTGAATTGAGCCCCGTACCATGATGACATTGATCATTGCTCATTATATCAACCATTGTTTTGTCTAGTCAATACATTCATTTACAGGCCGTCGTGAGAAAGGTGGACGTTTTGGCGTTTTTTTTATCATGGAGAAATTGCAACTGTTTTACTTAAAAGCTAACCGTGAAGATCCGGGGTAGAATAGGTATTCAACAAACCATGCCTGCTCTAAAAGGTGACTATGCTTGTCTAAAAGGCGACTAACGGGATCGGGTGGTCAGGCTCGCTGATTTGGTTGATTAATGTCATCGATCCAAATTGTGTGGATCGATACTCCTGATGTCAATCACTGGATTGTCTGGTCCAGACTAGATTATTTACAGACCGCCGTCATATCGCCGGAATATTGCTGAGTGCAGCGTTAAACAACAAACAAACAAACAAACTTACAAACCTAAGAAAAGAGCACCTCGAATGAACATGCACCGTGTGTCTATTACGTACGCTCCACCAAGCTACGCCTTACACTTATACACAAGGCACTTTGGAAACTCGAACCACAAATAACATCTTTAACGACCAAAACATAACCCTACTTTCTTCCCCCCGCGTTCCCTGATTTGATTGATTAATGTCATCGATCCCAATTGCCTGGATCGATACTCCTGATGTCAATCAGTGGATTGTCTGGTCCAGACTCGATTATTTACAGACCGCCGTTATATAGCTGGAATATTGCTGAGTGCGGCGTTAAACAACAAAAAAACCAACAGACCGCCGTCATAAAGCTGGAATATTGCAAAACAACAAACAAACAGACTGAAAAGCACCTAGCTGGAATGTTGCTTTTCTCTCACTTACGAGAAGTGACACGACGAGAGCATATTATGGCCGACATTTTGAGTCAGGTTACATCACTATGGTGTTCTACTCCATGACGGGACATGGCGGTGTCGTGTCGCGTGATTATACATAATGGAAATGTAAGTATCTTGAATCAACACACTATATAGTTTCACACCCAGCTGAAGTTGGTCTGGGATAATTTGATAATCGGTATCGACATGGTGAGCTTGTGAATCCACGAAACGTTTCTTTTGATGTTTGTAAATCTGGTCTTCAGTGGCGAGGGGAATAGACGCTTTTTAACTACCCAACTGACCCTCGCGTACAATGTCTTCAAGTGGCATAATACAAAGTGGCATTATTCTGAGGAATATTACACAAAGTGGCATTATTCCGAGGGATATTACACCAAATGTTATTATTCCGGGAGGCATTAAACAAAGTGGCATTATTCTGAGGAAAATTACACAAAGTGACTTTATTCCGAGGGATAGTACACCAAATGTTATCATTCCGAGGGGCATTAAACAAAGTGGCATTAGTCTAGTGAAAATTACACAAAGTGGCATTACACCGAGGGATGTTACACCAAATGTTAATATTCGGAGGGGCATAACACAAAGTGGCATTATTCTGAGGAATATTACACAAAGTGGCACTATTCCGAGGGATAGTACACCAAATGTTATTATTCCGAGGGGCATTAAACAAAGTGGCATCATTCTGAGGAAAATTACACAAAGTGGCATTACTCCGAGGGATGTTACACCAAATGTTATTATTCGGAGGGGCATTAATCAAAGTGACATTATTCAGACAGCCATTACACAAAGTGGCATTATTCTGAGGAAAATTACACAAAGTGGCATTACTCCGAGGGATAGTACACCAAATGTTATTATTCCGAGGGGCATTAATCAAAGTGACATTATTCCGACAGGCATTACACAAAGTGGCATTATTCCGAGGGGCATTTCACAGGGTGGCATTATTCCAAGGGGCGTTGCTCCGTGTCCAGCCTTAAGTCGGCTGCTCATCCTAGGGACAGTTGATGAAGGTGTATACATACAAACACACGGGTACCTAAAGTACCCCCAATCAACGCAAGGCGTTCCATTCCTCACGTTCAACAATTCCATCAGGACAAGCCTACACCATGATCGGAGCGTAACAAACATTGACCCGTCCTCATAACGAGACCGCATTGAGTGTTTGAGTTGTGGAATCATGCTTGAAGCCTTGCGTCTAATTACACCCTGCACCGAGAAATATGTTTACCTGCGTGGGTACAGGTGAATCTGACGGTGTGACGTAACGTGGTCACACATACAGACACCCCAGGTCGGGGTAGTCAGGGGCTTAACTTTCTGTCAGAGTTACTCCAAAACACACTTCTCTTTGACTTTCATCACAAATCAACATTTGTAAATGTTTCGAGTTCATGTCTTAAATAAATACTCCACATAAATAAAATGTGTTTCCTGCAAACAGTTTGACAGAAAATACAAAGAATATCGACATAAGTAGCCATGTCGGTGAGTGAGTGAGTAAATATTGCTTTAAGCCGCTTTAGCAGTATTGAGCATCTCGGTGACCAGTCAATAATGACGTGTCGAGTTAAACTGCATATGGACGTGAGCGCTACCATCAAACAATGTCAGCTGTCAACCAGCTATTCAATAACTGCCGAGGCAGCGAGCGCACATCACACGACCTCTGACGTGTATTATAATACTGCTTGACACCTGAGACAGTTTGCAGATACATGTTTATGTATACATAATACACAAGAAGATTATGTGTGGATACATTACGCTAAAGGGCAGAGGCTGATAGACTTATTTGACATTTCAGTTCTCTTTTGTTGGTTTTTACTCTGTTTATAATGTTACATTTTTTATAAATATCACTGGTATTATATTTGGATTATCATATTGGCGTCACTGGCGCATAAAGTTTCTCCGTGGGAAAATAACGCGGAATAAACACCCAGAGGATTCAGTGTGGGTGAATATAGTTTTACGCCGCGTTAAGCAATATTCCAGCAATATCACGGCGGGAACAACTGAATGAGCTTCACACATTGTACCCATGTGGGGAATCGAACCTGGGCCTTCGGCGTAACGAGCTAACGCTTTGACCTCAAGGCTACCCCATCGCCTCCGAGATTCAAGGATGAGATGTGGATTATGTGGTCAAGACGACTACGCTGTATAGTGTGAATGCTGTTTTACGCCGCAGTCATAAGTATTCCAGCTGTATCACGTCTGCCCGAACGTGGTCGAGTGTGGATATGGTAAACCAGTGGCTGATAACATAAGCAACGACCCACACCGTCATGCTATAACGACCCAGATTCATCCAGGTCACATAGTAAGACCACCCGATCTTGATCAATCCTAATTAAATCGAAGAAAGTATATTCTACCACTGAAATTCGTCTGTTAATACATACTTAGTCTTGCACAACGACCGTGGAATATATTTATTTTATGAAAAAAAATAATCTAGAAACGCATTCAAAAGCAAGTCTAGCCATGAGTCAAGAAGGATATTGTGTAAGATTTCAGAGACTAAATGTAAGTCTAATACATACTACACAAAAGAAGTTAAGGACCACCTGATTCATATTTCCATAGTTAATGTGACATGACAGATTAACTACAGTAATATGAAAGAATCGGTGCTCCTTAACTTCTTTTGAGTAGTATATTACATTATGCCCGTGAAGTTCTGCTGAGATAGTCAACTTCGAGTTAGGCAACAGTTCGAGGTACGCTCGGAACAAACCAACTCCAAAGATTCAAGGTATTTTCAGGGGCGATCGGGAAGAACAATTTGGATGGTCTCACCTCGCATGTGGCCCGGATGTTCACAGAGTGAATATTGTTTTAGGGGTCTTAAGAATGCACCTGAACGTTTTACTAATCGAGTAACCCACCTCGAAATCATCCTCGATTATTAAACGCACACGCACACGCACGCACAGACGCAAACACACATAGCCTAGTTATATTGCGACAGCCCGTAAGAATTGGAATCTGGACCAGACAAACCAGTGATTGATATTGTGATCAACGATCCACGCCATCGGGGTGCAATGACACGCTATCAAGCCAAGTCAACGAACCTAACCACCCGATCCTTTAAGTCACCTCGTAGGACAAGAACGTGTTGTTGGGATCTCCTCTAACCCGAATCCGCACGAGGGACAGTTATTATCAAACACTGTGTTTGTACAAAGTCCTATCTCAGTAAACATCTTCAGAAACCTACTAATTTTACTTTTTTTCTACTTACATATTACTTGTCAAAGACGCCGGCGATCTTGCACAGATCTCCTCTTTCCGACACTTTACAAATAAGCCTGTTACATGACACATGAGAATAACAATCTTCTCTGTCAGCGAAACATGTCATTACTACAACCGACTGAGTGTTAGTCTCACGTGATCCCCCGAGATCACAGGTAATGTACAGGTGTGTAACAATCAGCGCTCAGGTGTGTTACCTCCAGCGTCCGGCGTTACAGGTATCAACTCAATAACGTACACGTATAAGTTTAGCATTACATGAAAGTCATAGATTACTGTGCCACAAGGAGATCCCTTCTCGAGTATCACGTGACGAACAGTTGACATTGATATGGTGTTATGAAAGGAATTATGAATATGATTGATATGTATCTGTCGTGCTTCCATTGTTGTGACAGCTTGAAGCCATTTTGTTTTATATAATATCCTCTCCCTGGCATGTGTCAAAGCTAATCAGTTGAGGGCGGTGGGGGAAGGGGTACCACTACTTAACCTATTACACGGATATATTTAATCAAGAACTAATCAAATACGGATAAGCATAATCCTGATAATGGTTTTAGTTTACATGGAACCTGTAGTTTAGGAACTGTAGAAGGTTACCGAAAGATCCTTGGGGAGGTTTTTGCCTCTTCGTCATAAATGTAGTTAAAGGGGCGGAAGGTTAATCCTAGAAGCTGTTTGCGTTTCATTGTCATATTATTTGTGTTGAAAACATATTACTAAATGAGTTATGGTTATATGTTTAAGCTTGTATACCCAATCACCTATATTATTAAACTTCTAAAGGTATGGACGTCAAATGGCGGGGAGAGGAGGGGACGTACCCCTACACACAGACACACTCACACTTACCACACTCACACACACACACACAGCACTCTCACATACTCGCACACTCACAACACACACTTACACACTCTCACACATACTTACACACTATCTCACGCTCACACACAGACACACACTCAAAGTGCGCACACAAACAACACATACACACACAAACACACAACACTCACAAACACACACAGACGCACGCGCACGTATACACACACATGCACTCTCACACACACCACACACACACACACACACACACACACTCTCTCTCTCTCTCTCTCTCTCTCTCACACACACACACACACACACACACACGCACACACACGCTGACCTCCCTTGGACCAGTACAGGTTAACATATAAGCATCCCTGAGTAATAATAGTACATAGTCGTTAGATCGTACGGTTTCATATAAAAGCAGGTCCCGTAACATACAAACGACTTATGACGTTGGACATAAAACCATTGCTCGAATATTCGATTTTTCTTCCCTTTGTTTTTGTTTTTTGTCTACCTAACTCTGCAGCTCAAACCAGTGATTGATAGCACGAGCAACAATCTACGTCACCGAGACCTATGACGCAATCAGTCAGGGCTGCTTGCACACAGTGTTCGGCCATTGTAACTCCACGGGGAAGGGGAGGAAAAGAGGATGATTATCTTATTGAACTATAAGGTATTAACCATGCTAAAGCAAGTGCGTACTGAGATAACTTTGTTCAAGAGGGCCCCATCAGTCCTTACAGCGATCACGGGCTGCTAAAGACCGCGTTCCACAAAGCGATGTTAGCGCTACGTTGATCGTAAGCCTATGATAAAGTATGTGACATACGACCAACTTAGCACTAAGATCGGTTTGTGGAACAGGTTCCTAGGTTCCGTTCCACAAAGCAATTTTAGCGCAAAGACGATCGTAACTCCCAACAACACAGACTTGCGACAGTCTTAGTCCTAAGATCCCTTTGTGGAACGGGTCCCTGTTCCCTCCTGAATTCCCAACGAGTAGGAGCAGAAGATGACCTGCCCTATACAATATACACGATGTCAGTCACTGGACAATCACATGTTCATATGACCCAAGTGCATGCACGATCCCTTCGATGACTATAGAAACACAAACGGGTCCAGAAACAATAAAAATCCTCGAAGCAAATCCAAACAGATCCCTGTTTTCTTGATTCTGTATCTGATACGCTTCAATAAAAACTTGATATTCGACCTCATCCAGTGAATGTCTGTACAGGAATGCGTTACCGGTGGATGCTGTGACTGCTAATACTGAAGATGTGAAAGATAGCTACCCATTTGAAGCGTTCCCACGCACTCGAAGCACAAGGCATACCCCATTCCCCCCCTCCAACATACCCCTGTCTCAGGACAATATATATATTACTCATTTTCACATTGTTAAGTGACAACAACCTGCTGTATAATCGTTACAGGGGTATTCTAGGTGTCTACAGAATGTACCTTGACAAACTGCTATATGACAACGGGAATGTTCATTCAGTAATAGACTTGCACAAGTCTCTATGGCATTACTTATTAGTTTGAATCATATGTTCTAGATTATGTAAATATTACGAACGAGTTGTCCCTATCAGAGACTGGAGTCCTTATATCTAGACTTGCCTTTAAGGAGGATAGAAAAACTACACATCCCTGGACTTTTCTTTCAGTAGAGCCCTGGAGCAAGGCTACGTCAGCAGGTGCCCGCGGGGATGGTTTGAACTAGCTGTGTGCAGAGATGATGGATTGTGCATTGAAACGAGAAAATAATATACTGGGTTTGTTATACAAATTTATGAATTATTATCTTTTCACGCTGAGGGACGCGCCGCGGGGTTCAGCGATTGGTAATAATTGAAAAATACGTATGAATGGAAAAAATATTTGAACCTAAATACTGGGGGCATGAGTAGGACATTGTTTTATGTACGTGCAAAATATAACTGACCTGCGGGGACGTGTGATCCCCGTCTCTCTCTCTCTCTCTCTCTCTCTCTCTCTCTCTCTCTCTCTCTCTCTCTCTCTCTCTCTCTCTCTCTCTCATTATCTCACACTTTCTCTCTCATTATCACTCTCACTCTCTCTCATTATCGCGCTCATTCTCTCACACTCGCTCTGTCTCTCGCTCTCTATCATTATCTCGCTTACTCTCTTTGACTCTCTGTGTGCCTCTCTCTCTCATTATCTCGCTTACTCTCTCATTCTCTCTCACTCTCGATATCTCTCTCACTCGCATTCTCTCTCTCATTATATCACACTTTCTCTCTCATTCTCTCTCTAACTCTCGCTATGTCTCTCTCATTATCTCGCTCATTCCCTCACACTCGCTCTCTGTCTCTCGCTCTCTATCATTATCTCGCTTACTCTATTTGCCTCTCTCTCTCTCATTATCTCACACTTTCGCTCTCATTCTCTCTCACTCTCGATATCTCTCTCACTCTCATTCGCTCTCTCTTTATCTCACACTTTCTCTCCCATTCTCTCTCTCACTCTCACTATCTCTCTCTCATTGTCTCGCTCATTCTCTCACACTCGCTCTCTATCTCTCGCTCTCTATTATTATCTCGCTTACTCTCTTTGCCTCTCTCTGTGCCTCTCTCTCTCTCTCTCTCTCTCTCTCTCTTCCTCTCTCTGTGTCTCTCACACACAGTATTTCAGATGAGCTATAACCTTCGCTATCACCTAAACGTAGCTGAACCTGTTTCACCACAATCTTATATCAATCTCGGGGGAGACATAACTACAAACTTCAAATGTTCAAAGTCCTAAAACAGGTGGTAATGCTAAATAAGCCAGCTTATTTTCAAATCTCAAAACACTTCTCCAATCTTATCTAGGCGTTGAATACCGCGATCAATGAAGTATTCGGGTTTACGCCCACCTGTTACCATGGGAAGCAGGATGTGCGGAATGTGATAAACTAGCTGACTACAAGCAGAGCGTGTGTACCAACACATGAAATAATGGTGAACAACCAGGACCAGTAATGATGACATATAAGCAGATCAGGCGGAGAGTATATTATACAGAACGCTCGAGCAGAACTACTTTCAGGTAACATTATTCGTTCGACAAAAGAAACCAAGTCAATGATGTGTGACTGACATTTATGTCCCCTCGATGGAGTAGTTTACACTTCAAATTGAAACTTGAATTACCCTGCTTCATAGTGGAGCATTGTGGGTACAAATATAACAAGATCGGGTTACTCATAAGGAGAGTTGTAACGCTGCTGTCTCAATGTAAGTCGAAGCGACAGAACCCTTTCCATAATCATAAGAAACCATTGCTTTTTTATGTGAACAGTTGACTTGCCTTTGCACGTGTTTGTGATGGTTGCCACCGGAGGAGCAGGATACGCTCACCTTTTTGCGAACATAGAACTTTTAGAGCTCATCAAATAGTAATAGTGATTCATAAACACATGCTCTTGATATAGTCGGAATCGTAAGATGAACTCTAAAGGTTCTATGTTCGCAAAAAGGTGAGCGTATACTGCCCCTCCGGTGGCAACCATCACAAACACGTGCAAAGGCAAGTCAACTGTTCACATACAAAGCACGGGATCTTATGGTAGAAGTCAAAATAGGGAATTGCAGAAGACATAATTCGTGTCACAGATACGTAAAATTTGGAAATGTCCATATATCTGCCATAAAGCATTTTGAAAGCTTTTCTAAGGCCTTGAATGTTGTAAATCTTACCAAAGAAAGAGAATGCATTACAATTTTGCTCGATTGTGAAAGATTTAGAAATCAAGGGGTAGATTTGCTGGAATATTGCTCGACATTAAAGAAAGCTGACTATTTGTAGTAAACGTCATCCCCTTGTCAAAGTCTTTTTGTCCCTCTGAATCTCTATGCATACATCTAACACACGCCTCGACTGTAGGGGGAATATTTCATTTTATGTTTTAACAATACAGTCAAAACTGGATGTATCGAAGCACGGTTATAACGAATTTAGCCCAGCATACAGATATTGAACGAGTACACTTTGAGAGAGAAACTCGTAAAGAGGGGGGGGGGGGGGATGTTAGAATAGGTTTTTCAGTAACCCATGCAAGTCGTAAGAGGCGACCATTTGAGACGCCATGTGAGATACACCATGTGTGATACAGCATGTGAGATACGCCATGTGAGATATACCATGTGAGACATGCCATGTGAGATACAGCATGTGAGATATGCCATGTGAGATACGCCATGTGTGATACAGCATGTGAGATACCCCATGTGAGATACGTCATGTGAGATATACCATGTGAGATATGCAATGTGAGATAAGCCATGTGAGATACGTCATGTGAGATACGCCATGTGAGATATACCATGTGAGATATGCTATGTGAGATACGCCATGTGAGATATACCATGTGAGATATGCCATGTGAGATACAGCATGTGAGATACGTCATGTGAGATATACCATGTGAGATATGCCATGTGAGATACAGCATGTGAGATACGCCATGTGAGATATACCATGTGAGATATGCCATGTGAGATACGCCATGTGAGATATGCCATGTGAGATACGCCATGTGTGATACGCCATGTGAGATACCCCATGTGAGATACGTCATGTTAGATACGCCATGTGAGATATACCATGTGAGATATGCTATATGAGATACGCCATGTGAGATATGCCATGTGAGATACGTTATGTGGGATACGTCATGTGAGATACGCAGTGTGAGAGACATCATTGATATACGCCTTGTGAGACCGACATGTGCGCGAATAATACACAATTACTTGATCAACGTCATCACGACAAGCCGCTATGTGGTACAGGCAATGTACACCTGTTACTTGCATTAATATTACAAAGGTCAAACTGACCTTGCAGATACTGCAACCGAGAATGGTGACGCATTAATGATACAATAATGTCAATCTTCTTGCAGTGACATGATTTCGTTTTAATTGAGAACCTTTTTTATATCAACCTATACTTTTTCACAGCACTACACTGCACGAAAAACGGCTATTTGCTTAACACAAAATAGGTTAAATACAAAAAGAAGACTTCAGAGGGATATATGATTGTATGCAATCTTAACCAATCTTCATAATATAAATACATACATATTTCATATCTTTATCTGCTCTTGTTCCACGCGCTGTGTTGTACAAAACGTCAAGGAGAAGAGAAAAAATAGTTTACAGCTTTAAAATGAATCGACATACCTTTGAAATCGAATCCTGCATAATTTCCAGTTAAAAGGTCTAGAGAAGGTTACCTGGTGTATTAACAGACGTCCAAGCGGTGAAATGGTTAGAACACGCTATAAGCCTCGTCAGATGCCTGTCTATGTAACGTGATCAACAACAAGATACGATCTCACCGTTGCCCATATGTCGTGGGATCCCACTGGTGATTGAAGCTAGATAGAACAGTTAATACATCTGGTGATCAACTATTTCAGGAGTAGGGTATATTACCTTAATATATGAGGTCAGGGAGAAGGTTAGAAGAACAGGTCTTATTCCCCAGCAACTTTGAAAAAAGACATAAATACAAACCCCATTCTCCCTACTCTCCAATGCATTATCTTGGTGTAGGGTTCTGCGTGACGAGAGGGATAGTTTATGGTGTCGTTTTCTGTCTATAACTAACTGCTACGTTACCTTCACTTCCCTTCTCTTGATGAAAGGGAACGCGGGGGGAAGAAAGTAGGGTTATGTTTTGGTCGTTAAAGATGTTATTTGTGGTTCGAGTTTCCAAAGTGTCTTGTGTATAAGTGTAAGGCGTAGCTTGGCGGAGATGAAAATATATACTATACAGTTTGTGTTATTGCCTCGCGTGTAACACGTGTTTTTCTATACATATTGCATGCATTTATCATCTCGAACGTAATAGATACACGATGTTCATTCGAGGTGCTCTTTTCTTAGTTTTGTAAGTTTGTTTGTTTGTTGTTTAACGCTGCACTCAGTAATATTCCAGCGATATGACGGCGGTCTGTAAATAATCGAGTCTGGACCAGACAATCCAGTTATTGATATCATGAGCATCGATACACACACTTGGGGTACGATGACATGCATCAACAAAGTCATCGAGCCTGACCACCCGATCCCGTTATTCGCCTCTTACCACAAACATAGTCGCATTTTACGGCAAGCATGGGTTGCTGAAGACCCATTCTACCCCGGATCTTCACTGGTCTTGTTTTCAAGCGTTGGTAGATGTCATATTCATGGACATCGATGAAAGGCCACATCCAACTTTGCGGCCGCCTAGGTAACAGTTTAATAAAATAAACTGATAACAGAAAATAGAGATAACTATGTATAACAACACCTTGCCAAAACACTAACTGGAGTGAGTGAGTGGGATCTAACGCGGCGTTGAACAGTATTCAGTTATATCACGGCGTGTCAGCTTGATGTGACTTAGGATATACATGTAGCTGCCTTAGTCTATACCGGGACATTATTCTGACTTAGCATGTACGTGTATCTGATATAGAATATACCTGTAGCTGATATAGAATATACCTGTAGCTGAATTAGTCTACACCTGTAGCTCAATTTGCCTATACATGTAGTTGACTTAGGCTATACCTGTAGCTGCGTTAGTCTATAGCGGGAGTTTATTCTGACTTAGCATGTACGTATATCTGATACAGAATATACCAGTAGCTGATATAGAATATACCTGTAGCTGAATTAGTCTACACCTGTAGCTCAATTTGCCTATACATGTAGTTGACTTAGGCTGTACCTGTAGCTGAGTTAGGCTATACCTGTTGCTGAATCAGCCCATACCCGTAGCTGATACAGAATATAACTTTTTCTGTAGTTGACTACACGTGAAGTTGAATCTGCCTATGCCTATAGCTGGTTTAGCATATATACGAGTATTTGACTCAGCATATTCCTGTCTAGCTGATTTAGCCAACACCTGCAGTTGAATCTGCTTATACTGAAATCGCCGTACCTGGATCATTCAAGTTATATCATATAGTCGATGAAATCCCCATTCTCTTATTCTCTTACAGCCATGGCGTTGTCTCTACCGAGCTGTTACCTATGTAATAACTTACCTGTCCTAATTAGATAGTAATTACGGGGAACAGTTAGACCCCCCAGGGACTGCTGGAACAGGTACACTGGAACCTGTCCTACCCAAAGCAGAGTGAGTTAGTGAGTGAGTGAGTGAGTATGGTTTTACGCCGCTTTTAGCAATATTCCAGCAATATCACGGCGGGGGACACCAGAAATGGGCTTCACACATTGTACCCATGTCGGGTATCAAACCCGGGTCTTCGGCGTGACGAGCGAACGCTTTAACCACTAGGCTACCCGACCGCCCCTTACCCAAAGCAGAAAACACGACTGTATAGGTAAAAGATAACACAATCTCCATCAATCTTTTGTAATCGATTCCCGTTGCCATGGCTACACTGATATTAAATGTATAATTCACTTTTAAAGTGATAGGTATAACACATGTTTTGAAACAAATCAATTAAACATTTTATGATAAGCTCGCGATCGCGTGGCTAAAATATAAACGAATGAATATATTGATTAAATATTATTTCACATTTTACTTTTATTTTTTTTTATATATTGAATTATTGTAGATGCATTTATTTTAACATATATTTAAATTATTAATCTCATCTTCTTCATCATTATTGATAAACAGTCTTTGTTTCAGAGTCAGTCGCGGCTCCTAAAACACGATAAAACAAAAGGTCGGTAACGGATATAGCCACCACATATCATATTTCCCTTCATAATGTATGGAGACCTGGCTAGGTTTTCGTTGTCCTGCTTATGTTATACGGCGTGACTCCTGCTACAAGATATAACACACATCAATAGAAAGTAGTAGGTTCGAGTGTTTAAATGCACGGAGCGTCTTAATGGATACCAATAAATATTAAGTGGCATTCATCACAACACCCCTGTTATTGTTGTAATGTGGGCAATCTGACTACGTCATATAGCAACAGACTGCTTAATTGCCGACTTTCCCCCTTAAAAAAAACGTTTTAGTTATTTTCTCATTTGGAACATATTCTGCATGTAGTTACTTAATTCCTTTAAACATAATTGGCATATGGGTGTGGACAGGAGGTGAGGAGAGGTGAAATGGGGTTTAACGAGAGAGAGAGAGAGAGAGAGAGAGAGAGAGAGAGAGAGAGAGAGAGAGAGAGAGAGAGAGAGAGAGAGAGAGGGAGGGAGAGAGAGGGGGGAGAGAGAGAGAAAGAAAGAGAGAGAGAGGGAAAGTGTGAGATAATGAGAGAGGGGCACAGAGAGAGGCAAAGAGAGTAAGCGAGATAATGATAGAGAGCGAGAGACAGAGAGCGAGTGTGAGAGAATGAGCGAGATAATGAGAGGGGGAGATAGCGAGAGTGAGAGAGAAAGTGAGAGAGAAAGTGTGAGATAATGAAGGAGATAATGAGAGAGAGAGAGAGAGAGAGAGAGAGAGAGAGAGAGAGAGAGAGAGAGAGAGAGAGATATCGAGAGTGAGAGACAATGAGCGAGAAAGTGTGAGATAATGAGAGAGAGAGAGGGGCACAGAGAGAGGCAAAGAGAGTAAGCGAGATAATAATAGAGAGCGAGAGACAGAGAGCGAATGTGAGAGAGAGACGGGGATCACACGAACTCGAGTTATTACTAACCCAGAGCCGCAGGTCACTTACCATAAAAACAGACAATTGCCACTATCACACCATCATCTCAAGCGGTGCCCTGTTGATATAATCCACGAACGCCCATTTCACACCCTACATATGTTGCTCAACCAATTACAATAACCACAGGTAGTAGCGGGAAGATCAGAACGCTTGCTAAACACCGATTTCAAGCCATTTAAAACATTTATCGCCATGTCCCCTTCAGGCAAAACTACAATGGGGAGACAACCCGCTCTGACGTGATGTTACGTAGTCGCCAGGTTATTGAAAGATCAAGAGCGACCGGTCCTGGCGTGTTGGCGTATTGTCGCCAACAACGACAATATTATCAGTGTAATTAACTCCTGGTCACTTCACTTGATCCGGTCGCTATTGCCCGGGGGTGGGGCTTGATCCGGTCGACATTGCCCGGGGTGGGGTCGAAGGTATTACTGTGTGGGTGTTCTCGTTGACTTATTCAAACCAAGCATGCAATCTAAAGTCTAGCCTATCTCCTAGTCGGTCATAAAGTTATGTATCCAATACAGCCCATGCAAGTCTACAATATTTGACAATTTTATAATACTGCAGTATCCGAAAATGGGTTCTTTTTTCATTATATTTTTATAACTATGACAACTGTAAAATTGGTCAGTTCAGAGACTAGATGTTAGTTTACTATCTCCGTTCTGTACGGCTAATTGACCTTTTTTGCAGTATAACACATTTCAAATTCAGGAAATACTTGGGAAAATTGACCTCAGGAAAGAAAACAATTCTCTGGCCATGTTGGGTGTCCTGAAAATAATCGACTTTCCCTTTCAGAGAAAAAAGCATTGTATGTCATAAAGCAGAGAGAAAAGTATCCAAAGAGCCAAGCACAATACTCCCAGAGCAACTTAAATGGTCTGTCCCTAGTTTTAAAGGATGGGGCCCCGTTGCATCTCTCAATATGTTTTGTACCAAAACATTCCAGAAATAACATGTGGTCAATAAACATGACCATTGATAAACTTTGTAGTGTTCCTTGTTAAGCAGTAGTTATGTTCGTGCACACAGTAAATGTAATGTTCCTATACGTGTAAGGATATCTCAACATTTATAACAAAGTTGCGTGAACTTAAATGACAGTTGGATAGACGCGATCAATTTGCTAACACTCCAATAGTTTGAGTATGGGTACTAAATCGTCCCATAGTCTTCCTTGAAAGGTTCCCCTCCCATAGTTAAACAAGAGCGGTCACCCTCCCATAGTATAGCATAGTATAGTGAATATCACTTGAAGATTAGTTTGGGACATTAACGTGATCGCACTTTGTTTTAAGCAGGAGAAAGTCCTCAATCCCGCGATTATTTTCGCACGTGAAGTTTGTTCGTGGCATTGGTGTTGTATAGGAGAATGTCCGATATCTCGCGATTATTTTCGCACGAACAAGCTTCACGTGCGAAAATAATCGCGAGATATCGGACATTCTCCTATACAACACCAATGCCAGAAAATACCCAGTCTCGATTTGCCGCCGAAACAGATTCAATTGGACATAAAAGGGACCATAGCGGCTGAAATTATCTGAATGGATAACTGAAAATCCGTGATGACACGAGGTGTTCGGGAAAAGAGTAAACATGCGTCAGCCTTCAGTCACCATGCGCTCACAGTGCTGGAGATACGCACCTGGCGCTGAATATTGTCTGACTTTAGGTATACTTGCTTAACGTCCTACCCGCCACTCTCATCTTTGTCAAATGTCGATAGAAATGATGAAGTCCACCTACCTCCCAGCAATACCAGCAACTACCGGCAACACCAAACAGTTCATGGTCAGATCACATGAGTCAGTTGGACTCGGACACAATCTACAACAATGTCAGTATTATCCATGTCCTATGACTTACGTTGAATTCATGTCTGACTCCCACCTGTCCTGACTAAGCGACCCTGTGTTCCCCTGGACCACAAGTTATAGAATTGAGACGCGTGAAACCTGAGAATGCGTAACAATTAGATTGTTGGAAATGGGTTGTGTGATGGTTTGTATTCATGCATTGTTACCCAAGAGTCCAATATTAGCGCCAGGCACGACTCAGGCTCCAACGTTATTGATACAACACACGCAAACTGACACCGGTGTGTGCTCAACACTGCCCTGAACAAACTACAGGAACATCAGGTCACATCGCGCAAACACAACCGTGAGAAATGGCTGTCTTGTCCCGTTGGGGCCTAATCAGGGGACAGGGAAGAAGAATTTGTTTGTTGTTTATTTGTTTATTTTCTTGAACCGGTAAAAAGATGGTTCAACGGACTGTTTGTAATTATTACAGTTTTTAACAGCTCGCCGGATATAATGGTTGTTCTGTCGGTTTCTGAAATGTCTCACCTACGTGGGAGAATGCGGTCACGCCACAAGGAACGACCCACTTGTTTGAACAAGATCATGACACAATAACGCATTATGACAAACTCGATTAATCTTATATTTGATATATTGATCAACTCGTGACAGTAACAGGTTCATGTGATATTGGTCAGCGTCCAATCCAACAACCTTGTTATTGATACGAATAATAAAACTAATCCAAGAGACTCTTTCCGACAGCAAATATTTGTCTGAGCTGTTTCTCATTAATTCAAACGGTTTATTGGAATATAATACCAGGCCAATATTTTCATCATCATTGCGTCTTTAACCTCGGTGACCGACAAAAGCAAAGTCCACATGATTCCATCAATATAATCCACAATGTCCTATCAACTTTGGGAACCCTATGGTATCATAGCTCAAACTCGGGATGGAGACGATTGGTTTTCTTGAACACTCACATCTCATTTTATTTGTTCTAGTCCGCACTATTCACGGATGTTTTCCTGCCATTGATTACAACCAGGGAAGAACGTGGCTCTCTATTGTCTTCAAGATGACTACAGAACGCGCGCGTGCTACTGTCGATATCGACATTGGGGGACAACAGGAGGTGTAATTACAGCCACGTGCTGCAAACGTCAAGCGGGATTCTGGAAGAGTGTCTGAGTTCCTGAAGATGTAGATGATGTAGATAGGTTGGTCACGTGATCAACTTAAGATAACGGACAATGTCAATGATTTGGTAGATTATGGAATTAACATCTCTATAAAGGCGTGTTCCTCGAGTGGGGTCATTTGTTGAAATTGACATCAAGGTAATTACCGTTATTTCTGAACCGTAACGGGATATTTCTGTCGCCTGTGATAAACCAGCCCATACTGATGTTGATATCAATGAGGATCACGTCAATACGCGACGTGCAGTTGCAGCAGCCATTAGTGTTTACCAGTCTGTGACTGTTGATTGTAATCAACGTCGGTGCATGGACGAGGTAATGACAACATCCAATGCAAAACAATGGACAAAACAAATGGATTCATATCATTATCTATAAACACGAGACCAAACACATTAATGACTACATTTACAATATTTCTGACCAACTGGTATTTTGTACCTGCACGTGCTACATTTCTGCCAATGCGCGATTGCTGTAACCTTAATTTATGGCATGTTTGACACAGCTATATGGGATGACGTCTTTGGTGAGATTTGTAACCGCAATGTCTTGATGCAAACCTGATCTACCGTCCTTGACGACTGGCAAATTCGACCCTGACCTTGCCCCGACACTGCATTTCTACGACGAATAGAACATGTGCACATTCCTGGTAAAAACACGCTTTCCTTCTCATAACGTCATCACACCATTCCCACTGATAGATTCATGAAACAGCCAGAATTCCTGTGTAAACTGGTCATGAAGACGATTATGGTTTTGACACCAGCGACACCAACAATTTTGACCAATTAAACAGACTCGCATTCACGTCATAAACCTATATGACGGAATGCACTGCTATGATATACAGGCGATCACGGTCCTATGAAACACATTGGGCCCGGTTACTGGATATTTAATACTTATCTCAGTACGTACCTCCTTTTGCCGTCATTGTCTTGTGTGGTACCGGATGTACAGCACTCCTCGCCACAATACTGCACCCGAACTGACAGTTCTGTTACGTCGCAATTCCACCCGTGCTGAGGAAGGCTTTAGTTGTAGACGGGTCGAGATTTTATCACCTTCTGTAATTACTGGCGCTCTGAGCTACCCGTATTCAGCCTTCATCGCCACGGAAGGAACGCAACAATGAGCTTCAAGTATGCCACACTGTCAAAGGGATCAAATTATGTTTCTTGAAAGCATTCGACCCGTTTATTTCTTAAATGCTTCGTGAGCAGTCTTTCATTAACTACAGATAATTGTGGAGTCGGACAAAGATAGTCAGCTTTAAGTCAGTGTTGTTTGAGCAGAGCTTTGTGGATGAGGTTCTAATGCTCGTTTGGAGCTCCCATGTGGAAACCGGTCTTGTGTTTTATCACCACGGAGATATAGTCGATGGGGTACATTCATACACATCTTTTATAGTGCTGATGCAGCAGGCTGTTCACATTGCCGACCCTCACAAGCCACCCTACCTCCTCGTATCACCTGCAGGTTCTCATAGAAAAAACCCTACCGCACAAAGGGTACAGCATGGTTTATACCAAACTACTGGCATAGCAGGGGTGATCACTCTAAAAGCCTCTTCTCTGAGCCACTTTATCACCTGTCAATGTCTGTCATGCACACCCCCTCCCTACCCCCACCACCATCCCTCCCCACCCAACACACACAGACCCTTACCCTCAACACCATACCCCTCAATAATCTACCTTCTCAAGACTTTCCACCCTCATCATTCTACAACCTCAACACGCAATACATCCTCAACACCCTCAAGACCCTACGCCCTTAACGATCTTACCCTTCAACACCCTACCCCCTCAACACCACATCCTTTCAATGCATCCTACCCCTCAACACCCTGTCCCTCAACACCCTACCCCTCAACACCATACCCCTCAACACCATACCCCTCAACACCATACCCCTCAACACCCTATCCCCTCAACACCTTACCCCTCAACACCTTACCCCTCAACACCCTATCCCCTCAACACCTTACCCCTCAACACCCTATCCCCTCAACACCCTACCCCTCAACACCATACCCCTCAACACCATACCCCTCAACACCTTACCCCTCAACACCCTATCCCCTCAACACCATACCCCTCAACACCTTACCCCTCAACACCCTATCCCCTCAACACCTTACCCCTCAACACCTTACCCCTCAACACCCTATCCCTCAACACCATACCCCTCAACACCATACCCCTCAACACCTTACCCCTTAAGACCTTACCCCTCAACATCCTACCACTAAACACCCTGCCCCTCAACATCCTACCCCCTCAACACCCTGCCCCTCAACACCCTATCCCTCAACACCCTATCCCTCAACACCCTGCCCCTCAACACCCTATCCCTCAACACCTTACCCCTCAACATCCTATCCCTCAACACCATACCCCTCAACATCCTACCACTAAACACCCTGCCCCTCAACATCCTACCACTAAACACCCTGCCCCTCAACATCCTACCACTAAACACCCTGCCCCTCAACATCATACCACTAAACACTCTGCCCCTCAACATCCTACCACTAAACACCCTGCCCTTCAACATCCTACCACTAAACACCCTGCCCCTCAACATCCAACCACTAAACACCCTGCCCCTCAACACCCTGCCCCTCAACATCCAACCACTAAACACCCTGCCCCTCAACACCCTACCCCTCAACACCCTATCCCTCAACACCCTATCCCTCAACACCCTATCCCTCAACACCCTATCCCTCAACACCCTACCCCTCAACACCCTACCCCTCAACATCCTATGCCTCAACACCTTACCCCTCAACATCCTATCCCTCAACACCATACCCCTAAACACCATACCCCTCAACACCTTACCCCTCAACATCCTACCACTAAACACCCTGCCCCTCAACACCCTACCCCCTCAACATCCTGCCCCTCAACATCCTACCCCTCAACACCCCACCGCCCTCAACACCCTACCCCTCAACATCCTAAACCCTAAACACCTTAAATGAACACGCTCAACACCTCACCCCCTCAACACCCTACCCTCAACATCCTACTCAACACCCTACCCCCTCAACACCAACTCACCCTCAACACCCTACCTCCTCCCATATCGCCACTTCAAACTGAAATCCTATTTCAAAGGCCACGTTCGATTAAAACGCGTTTACATATTTAGAGGTCACCGATTAGGGTGAAAGAGGGATGAATTTTTCAACAATATTATTTCATGGTTTGTAGCCATTGCTTTTCTTGAGAAAAACAACTTTCTATAGGGTCTCCCCGTAGTTACAAGTAACATGGGGAACAGATGATCAAGAACGCTGAACAAATGAGGGGACACGGTAGTCGCAGCTAGGCTAGGCTAGGGGCGGTGGGGGTGGGGCTGTCCAAATGCTACGGTTGACATCATTTCAGTTTGCAGGAAGCCTTGCTGTTCATTAAGACCAACAAGAAGGAATGCTGTGTCCTGTTCAAGTGCCTCTTTAGACACCTGGCTCAGGTCAGACGGAAAATTCATTGACAAAACTACATCGCATATAATGACATTCAAAGTTCTCAATCTATCATTATCAATCAAATGAGATCAAAATAAACGTAGCGAAGAAGTCGGCCATAACCCAGCCCGCCTTCGTCAGTTTCCGTCGAATTAGTTTGTGGGTGGTACGGAAAGATGGATCGTAAAAGCTACAAAAACGAACTCGGATATATGTTCGCGTTGTATGTTGATATATCATACTATAGCTGTCATCAGTAAGTGCTGCAATACACTTGAGAGGCGTTCTTTTTACAAAGAGTGTTTAACTTATTAATATGCGTGATGTCGGACAAAACATGAAGAAATATAGCGTGTTTCGTAGACGCTAAATATACATGACATTATTAAGGTATTCCCGTCGGCACATTCCTATCTCGACCCGTTCACAAACCTTCGGGTCAGTGGTAGAGCGTATATTCATTCTATTGGGATTAAATAGATAATCATATATACTGTCTACCTGAAGATGGAAATTAAACCATATATTTTACTTTTTCTCATATGCCGGGGACATATTCTCTTACCCGGAATTATAACTATAATTGTATCTATAAGTTGTTTTATGCCGCGTATTCCAACGATATGACGGCGGTCTGTAAATAATCCAGTATGGGCCAGACAATCAAGTGATTAACATCTTGAGCATCGATCTACGCAATGGGATACGATGGCAGGCAATCAACGACCTGACCACCCGATCCATTTAGTCACCTCTTACGACAAGCATGGGTTTCTGAAGGGTTGTCTGTATAGAGGCGAATATATCTTTGTGTAAATGCTATTGTCGTAGAAAATAATATTTGATGTTTTTATGTTGGTTATCTTTACTGTTAATAAAATATGTATCGACTAGATGAAGTTGGATAGACGGAGTAGAAGTTGTTTCACATCTATATCTTGGAAATCTGTGAAGAGTTGAGTCCAGATAAACCAGTAGTTGATAACATGAGCACCTATCCACGACGTCGTAGTACAATGTCATAAATCAGCACGGTCACACATCGCAACCATCCGATCCCCAATTTTACTGGCTTTTACAAGTAGGGTGTATTGGGTGTCTATTTCTGCTCGGATTCACCGGGGGGTGATGATGGTGACGATGATGACGACGACGATTGTGATGATGATGATGATGATGATACTGACAATAATAGTAGTAGTAGATGCTGCTGCTGCTGCTGCTGCTGATGATGATGATTTCATCAATGGTGAATATTAGTGTTGGACATATTGTCGTATTCCAAATACCCGATAACAAATAACAAGTTAACATGGGCGGTCAGCTGCGGGTTGGTCATGTACATGGTAATATATTCCTGTCTAATTAGCAGAAACATGTCACCTGTCAACGGCACATCCATATCCTGACGGCGCATCCAGACCAGGTATTATGCTCCTCGTAGTACACGACAGGAGCAAATTCTACGTGATCTTAATCATTGACAATATAAATAATACAAGCGAAAGAGTTTCAATCGCTGTCTCTCGGCGAGCTAGCGAGACAAAGAGTCTTTATTTTCTACCGACTTTCTCGAGCCGAACTGTAGCCTATAAATCCAACTTTATAACTCAATGTGATTCTCAACTGTCAAAAGTTCACACATACCTCCCAGCATGTAGACTCGGAGATAAGCTCATTGATGTGAGAAAGTTGCATGCTTGACTGTCGCCGTATAGCTTAGTTTGTTCCACGTGCTTGGAACGCTGGACTGTCGGATTTATGAAATTTAATGTATGGAATCTCACGTCTAGAGCAGAAACGTACCTATAGTCTTTCAACAACAGTAGAATATGTAAACATAGTCATACGAAATCCATGCGAGTCGCACAGACAGCATGTGGCACGATTATAGATCTGTAGACATATTGGAAGCGCATCTTACCTGTAGATGCAGGTGTCATGTCGGTAGTATTGTGTTCCATGTATAGCGTTGATAATTCCGGATCCTTCACCTGTGCAGGTAGTCTGTTCCTGTGGCGTCTACCTGTTGTCTCACCTGTGTAGACCTGCCGGCCACTCAGACCTCTCACACCTGGGCTACTAGTCAGGTGAGCGGCGTTACAGCCAGCCGACCACAGTTCACAGATCTCACTCGCGGGCCACGTACGTCACATGATCAGAGAGGTGTAGTAAAACAGTTAGCCCTGCCGTCACACGCAGCCCGGGGGGAGGGACACTGGTGGGGGTGGGGGCACAGCCGCACACAGGTAACGCAGTACATACATATATAAATACCTAGCACAAGGCTATAACCACTGTTGGGTGTCACAACGCTTATGTGGCCGCGATAAAAAAATATTCTGTTCCGGAAAATGCTTAAGAATGGTTGATGGGTTTCCTTGGGTGTCAAAATGTCAATACGGGTGGACTCTAATCAGTGTGCTAAACCCGTGCGTATCCCTTTACCGTTAGAATATGACTTCTACCTGGGGGAGACCCTCCTTCGTCACTGCCAGGAACTATCCCCTACTGACGACCAGTGCAGGAGACGAACCCCCGGGCCATACGTCCGCTCACTACGTTGGTATTTTACAAATTTAAGGTCACCGGTCCTCAATTCTCGTTCACCCTTTTCGCAGCGTGAAAATGTTCAATTTTGTTTAGAACCTATTAGTACGATTATCTATAAAAATAAAATCATTCCCGTTCCGCCACTTGATCCTTGTAATACGAGGCATGTGTGTTCATAAATTGTTAATTTTATGCAGCGTTGTGGAATGTAAGCCGACGTCTTTGTCATGAAGTATTGCTGCAGCATGACAAAGACCCCGGTCTCGTCAAAGCTGACCTTTGCAGTTCGTTATATGAAGTTGGGAGATAGTGTTCGCTGTGTCTTTGCCGTTGTATGTCGTTGTACACCTAGCTTCTACCTACCTCTGTGAGAGAGCGAGGTAAAATTACACCCACTCCGTTGTGTGCGGTTCTCAACAAGCATGTCTTATCTCATGCAGAGAAACAATAGGGGAATTGACGCTCGTGTCCCGCTAGAGGAATACAAACTATTTCAATATCCCCACTGTATCATTCCCTGACTTATCGATCAAATAACGGATCACATTCCTAATTGATCCCCAAATCTATAAAAGCAGATACGCTTAAAGGACACGTATAATTGATTTGAGAAAATATTTTTTGTCAGCCTATACTTTTGCATTCCAAAGAGATAACATGTGAAGAAAATATTTAGCACAAAATTCAGAGGATATAGAGCATGTCAACGTGTCTCGAGGCAGATTGAGTTCGTAAGGGTTTAGTCAGCCATATACAGATTAACACTGATATGTGGATAGGCGAACAGCATCCCCTTGTGTTGAAGTCGCTGAGACGTTGATGAGAACATACCACCCTGCACTTAAGTCAGCGTTCTTGGGATAATATAAAAAATAAAGCAAACTTGTCGAAATAAGATATGAATGGGTATTATATACAGATGCGCTTATGATACGGCCCCTGGTAAAGATGAATGGCGGATGAGCGTGAGAACAACCCTGTATGACAAAGGTAAGTAGGTAGACTTTGAAGGCGTCTGTTTGGGGATGTTGCAGCAACATTTGACGATACTGATGAAACTTATATGCACACCGTGACCAGCATAATGAACGCCCAAAACTTAATTGATAACCTGCTTGTACTAAAATATGGCACCTCACTTGTTTAATAACCATGGACACTACTTATGTCCACTAATGTGATCGTCTTCAATTTGTTTCATGTTGTGGCACCTCGTTAGACCGGACACTGTTAAAACGGGAATCCCGACTGCAGGACAAGCATATTGTTGAGAACGTCTGGGACATTAGATTAGTATTTGATTGGTTAATCCGGAAATTCATTAATCCGGGGGATTTCACTGGGAATTTTAACGTCCGGATTCACGGATATTTAATTAGTATATATATATATATATATATATATATATATATATATATATATATATATATATATATATATATATATATATATATATATATATATATATATATATATACTGGATATATGTAGTTAATCTTATACATAATAAGTGTATGTATATACTGGATACATAATTAGTGTATGTATATACTGGATATATAGTTATTGTATGTATATAGTGAATATATACTTAATGTACGTATATTCTGTATATATGATTAATGTATGTATATACTTTATGCATAACTAGTGTATGTATATACTATATGCATAACTAGTGTATGTATATACTGAATATATACCTAGTGTATGTATATACTGGATATATAACTAGTGTATGTATGTGCTGGATATATAACTAGAGTATGTATTTACTGGATATATAACTTGTGTATGTATATACTGGAGACATAATTAGTGTATGTATATACTGAATATATAACTAGTGTATGTATATACTGAATATATAACTAGTGTGTGTGTGTATATATATATATATATATATATATATATATATATATATATATATATATATATAAAGAAGATGATGGACTTTATTATGTTATTGTACGTTTTAATACATTTACCTCATTTTTGTATATATAGTGTATGTTTATACTGGATACATAAAATTAGTGTATGTTAAACTTGATATTATAACTTGAAACAGCGCAAACGTAAGGTCCATAACACAACTATGAAACCCGTATCAAATACATGACCACCGAATAACCATTTGTTGTCTTTTCATTGTTAGCCACCATCAAACATCGATGTGTACTCTCTTCTGCCAGGCACGTTAGTTCCTTAAGTTAGTGAGAACATTGTAGGGGGTATTATTAAACGCTGTCTTATTCTTGGTTCCTGGATAAAGAATAACACATATCCACTAAACAGTTCTATTAGAACAAGCTTGGAATCTTATGTAATCCAATCATAGTGTATGCTGATAGTGGCTAGTTCAGCATCCCTAATGATGATATCTACAATGTATGACTGCGTCTCTGTACCGAGGCTGTGTATCATGTGTCGTGTTTGTACATTTCTGGTAGTACATACTCCTCCGTGTTTACACCCATACACTAGTGGTTCACTACTCCTCATGGTAAACACATTTGTCCATTTAATGCTTAACAATAAACGTCTTGGCCAAATATTTGCAGCTTCGCCTGTCTACCTGTCTCAACAATACCCGCTTGCTATGTTTGTATGGGAAGCCTCGGCAAGTCTACCAGGTCGTTGCGGTGGAGAAACACCAGTTGAGAATTCTAACTATGTGGGCTACAAGGAAGCCTCAGGCCGGGGGACACAGATGGGGAGTGTGAGTGCGTGAGGGGTGGGATTGGGGGGTTGAGAAGGGGGGTGGGGGGTGGGGGGGGGGGGCGTAGCTGAGGGGTGGACAGGTGGTGGTGTGTCTTGGTAGGTTTTGAGTTTGAGCCGAGGTGGTGTAAATGGTTATTGTATATATAAATAACCTGATCATATACTGATCCCAAAAGTTGGGGATCATGAATATTTTTGTGGATACGTTTTGGGAGCGAAGAGTTTTTTCCTTATATGACTATACACAAACATTGATCTGCTGCACCACACTAACACACGTATATCATGGATAGTGTTGAGGGGTTGGGGTGGGGTGGGGGAAGGCTTTAGGACACTGAGCATAGCTTTCTACCACCGTCGTCACTGAAAGAACACAATTGAAATATGTGGTTGCATTATCCGCTTTGTGGGGAGTGAAATTAAAATTTTCTTTATGATACACAATATCTGCCTGGGTCTCCACGATTCAATGCGTCAGATCAGGTGTTTTGTAATGCGAGAAGCGTATATCTTCACCAATCAATATTAATAGGTTATACAGTCGAACCAGCGTTGACGTGGGTGGTGAGACTTGAGCATGACGAGTAATATGTATTTTACGGGGTAAGGCGTGGAAGGGGGGGGGGGCAAGACAGACTGGGGGCAGGAGGTGGTAGAAGGGGAGGGGATAAACAGGGGGAGGGGGGAGCAGTCATGGGCCGAGATAGCTCAGTGATTCAGATACATGTATTTGTGTTCAAGCTTACATCGATTCTGCTATTTTTTTAAAATATTCTCTGTATACCTTTTCCAAGTCACATACATCCAGTTGGGGATTGTTGATGAACTCCTTTGTCCACCAAAATGTAAACTGACTGACAAGAGAAAGCATACATTTGAGCACTGATTCGACCCAAAAGTCACAAACGTTATCAAAATATTACTAGGCAGAAACTGTCTCCGAAACACTGCATATTGGAATACTGTTTAAAGCAGCGTTAAAACCGAAGTCACGACTGTCACGACTGACACGCATATATCAGATAACTTAACATCAGTTTATACTAATGGTTCTATCAACAAGCCGTGAAGTAAATACAGTGCAATAACACAGAGCATGTAACATTTTTAGTCTTCTAATCCTTACAATGAGTGGACCGCCTCCGTGGTCTAGTGGTAGAGCGTCCGCCCGGAGAGCGTCAAACCAAAAGACGTTAAAAGAAGGTACTTGTTGTTACCCTGTCTCGCGCTCGGCATTAAGGGGCTAAAACAAGGACTGGTCGGCTCGGAGTCAGTGTACTGTGTCTGAGTGGGGTATTCATGTTTAACTGCGACATGGTTAACTCAGTGAGATAGCCCTATAAATCGGCATCAGTCCGGACTAGTACAAGCAGCCACACACACACACACACATGCATGCACGTCACTATGTGAGTGCAATAATCTTGGAAGCGACGTTAAACCCCATTTCACCTCACCTTACAATTCGTGAGTTTGAATTTACACCACTTTTATCAATATTCCAGCAATATTACGGCAGAAACTACAGAAATGGGCTTCACACATTGTACCCATGTCGGAATCGAACCCGGGTCTTCGACGTGACGAGCGAACGCTTTAACCACTGGGCTACCCTACCGCCCTCCTTACAATGCTAACATATAGCAAAACCCATAAAAATGGCAAATTTCTACTAGTCCTAATGGTACCTAAACTATTGCACAGTTTGGCAAGGACTACAGGACTAGTGCCAGTGTCGCACGCTGAGCAACTATTAAGATCTACCGTTGTAACCCAACAAGCACCATATCGTCATTAAAGCCAGGTGTTTCAGAGATCGACCGATATAATCCCACACGTGGATGATTTTTGTGAATATCTCATCCGCTCCCCACATTTACCCTTTCTGTTTTCTGTAAAAACAACCAGATCCGTCCTTCAGAGGGACATATGATCACCTTTCTCAGTGTGAGCTGGCAGAAAAAGGCGTGTCGTGTTGCAATGAATATTACATCTATGTTCACCCATATCTCATCAGCCATGATGCTACCTCACAAATGCCAGGGTATACCATATCTCATAATATAAAAATAGTGAGGGGATGTTTACAAGAAACTGTATATATTTAGCGTGTGTAATTTACTGGATATTATTTTAAGATTCGTATACTGGATATATAGTTAGCAATTGTATGCACTGGATATAAAATTATAACATGCATTTCTATGTTTAGTTCATATATAACCTTTTATACATTCTTGATATATAATTAGTGTCTGCATATACACTGGATATATACTTAGTGTCTGTATATATACTGTAATTAAGAAATAAACGACGAGTGGGTGTTGTTTATGGTACAATTAGACACTGCAGGGAGAATAAACAATTAAGGAGCCGCCAAGTAATTTATTCTCACTGCAGTGTTTTATTGTACGACAAACAACGACCACGAGTCTTTGAAGATGTTCGTAAAAAGTACACACTTCAAAAATATTTACCCGTATTTAAATAAGTCTATTTTAGGCACAGGTGCGTATTTCCCGTATAACCTCGCAATCCTCGCGTCATTTTATTTGTACCCTTTCTCCCAATACCGATTGTCATATCTCTCCCGCTAATGGATGCGATCGTTCGGCCATCGGATTTATCTGCGTTGCCCAGCTACATCTATGGGAACAACTCACGAGACACTCCCCCCTCGTCCATTATACGACGTCTTCAAGTTGCGAGTGCATGTTCGAATATCCGGAAATGACGTCACGATAGAAGAATGTTTTATCGTGAAATAAACTTCATTTCGTTCTCCATTGTAATTTGTGATTTATCGCGTAGCTATCTCATATTTTCCATTTATCATATATTGGGTAGGTTTCTCGGCAGGATAAAGCCAACGGATAAAAAACGATATCCTTTGGGGTCATATGTGGATAAAGATGCAAATATCAAAGGTCAAGTAGGGACTACATTCATTGTTTACAAACAAACATGGCGCCGCCCTTGACATTCGGCGATCGTGTCAAAATTAACCATCGGGAATCTGGAGAAACTACTGGGATAGATGCTATCATTATCAAAACAATAGTCTTATATACTGAAAGTCAGTGTCTAACTGTGGCGTAGCTAAGGCTTTTCACAGGTTTTGGCAATTTTGGAGATTCATTTTGCGAAGTAATTTAGCGAGGACACGAGGCCTAGCTAAGCGGTATCAGTTTCCATAGCTGTGCTTGTAGACCTCTGCGGCTTGGAACCTCTTCCACACATTAAAACAGTTGGATTTGGCCGAAATATATATGTTCGTTTTGTCACTGTGTGTACATCTGACTGCACTTCGTAACGTTCTGACGGGACAGGCCGACTGTCAACAACGTCTGACTGTGGCCGTGTCGTCTCGTAGACTAGAGTTAGAATAGCTTCCCTTTGTTAAAGGACAATTACTCTATCGGACAGACCAATGGATTACCGAGAAAGGCAAGTAGAAACAATTTGTGTAGGCAATTGTTGTTTTGCATATATGAAGTTACGCCAGTGTATAAGGAACATTTTTCAGTTGGAACTATATTGGGTACTGGCACTTGCCGACTGACACATCACTTGTCCTCTGACGTGATATATATTAATGCGCACATTCCATGAAAACTTGAAATGTTTAGATAATGCTTATGAGAGATGGGAAGAGATTTTTTAGCACAGAATTGAAGAATGACATTACATGATAAGAGGTTATCACACTTGTGTGTATAGGGATGGTAGATATCCTGTATTAGTAATAAATATTGTATCTAGCGAGCCTTGGCGAATATTTTATCGTGAAATAAACCACACTTCGTTCTCCATTGTTATTTGTGATTTATCGCGTAGCTATCTTATATTTGTTAATATATATCCCATGTAATATATGTGACCCACCAGGAGAAAAAGGACCTCATTTGTGCAGGAACCAATTGTGCTATGACGTCATAAAGACGTTTGACGTCAACCTACTTCAGTGAAGATCGCCATGTGTGCAGACTCTTCAAAATATCTTATTCTTCTCTCGTTAGTTCGCAATGTAAAAAAAACATTATTTCAAAACCTTTTTCAGCATACATGTTTACTTTCAATTCATCAGACATTATGTCGAAAAACTGCAATTATTACAAAAAACAGTTGTCCGTCAGGAAATAAGACCAAATGTTTGATGTCATGTATCTTTGTAATAAATATGAATTGAAGCATGTGAATTGTACTTTTGTGTTCCGAAGATACTGTGGTTCTCAAATATAATGAAAAATCAAAATGTGATTTCTTTTACCAATAAGGTCCTTCATCTAATGGTCGGTCACATATACGAAACTATTTTGGCATGTGTACTGAAATTCCTACGAGTCAAAGAAACTAAAGGCTACGTGCACGCACAGCTGACTGAGAGGGTCAGGTCGCACAATGAGAAGGAATCACTGGGACATGTTGAGTAGGTATATTATGAAAGGTACATGCACACATATAAACGTGTTTCAATCCGGGGTGGAATAGGTCTTCAGCAACCTATGCTTGCCGTAAAAGGCGACTATGCTTGTCGTATGAGGCGACTAACGGGATCGGGTAGACTAACATCTAGTCTCTGAAATGAACATATCGTACAGAAAAAAACTGTTGTTCAGTTATCTTAATACAAATATGATAAAAGGGAGCCCAGTGACTCTTCATTTTCAGATGCTGCAGTAATCTAGACTTGACAAACATTATAGACTTGCATGGGCTGTATTTCATATATATTTGTATCAGGGTCTGTGGTCGGGTGGTCAGGCTATTGACTTGCTTGATGCATGTCATCGTATCCCAGTTGCGTGGATCGATGCTCATGATATCAATCACTGCATTGTCTGGTCCAGACTCGATTACTTACAGACCGCCGTCATATAGCTGGAATATTGCAGAGTGCAGCGTTAAAAAACAACACAAACAAACAAACCGACTGGCCACATGCAGTCAAGTCCTCTCAGCCAGGTGAATAAATTGTCATATGTTCTTTATCCGAACTCCTAACTTTAAGTTCTTCAACTGAGCAAACACATGTGTATATCAGTGACAACCCACTTATACATTATTCACACAAGTGAGATTCCGCGAATGTTTTATAGAAATCTGACGAGCCGTGCTGGGCAAGGGCATTAATAATATATCCCTATAATGGCAGCAGAGCACGCGAGATTTGCACAAATGATTATGGCGTTACGATGTTCCGTAGATAATGCTGACAATAGTAACGATAGTGTTCTCTGTAAATATCTAAACGCTGCAGATATGATCACAACGCTTATTGGCGGAGGAGTCATGCTCGCGAGGTGTAATCTACTCTATAGACTTGCACAAGTCTCTAAAGCAATATTTATTACTTTAAATCATAATTTCTAGATTATGTGAAGTCTTTAGTACTGTCTTCATATCTAGACTTGCCTTTTAGGAGGATAGAATTACTACACATTCGTGGAATTTTCTTTCAGTAGAGCCTAGGAGCAAGGCTATCTACGCTATAGCGCTACCTCTTATTGCGATCCTTCGACACAATGTAACAGTGGGTACATGGAATTAGGCCCGTTGTTGTGTAACCAGTGTGAGGTGGGTCAAGTGTTAAATAAGGTCTTAAATGAGAAAATATATTACAAAAATACAATGACAAGGGTCTACTTGGTTTTCGGGGAAAGGGCAGACAGGAATTTGTGTTGCTGTTCACAGTATGGCGATACTACCATAGAGGACAGCTTTGGTTTCACATAGTATGCCTTCATTTAGAATCGAACCTGGTATTTATTACAAGAGACTGCTCCAGCAACGACAGTAACCACATCTGACTGTAACCACATTGTACCCTAACCACATTAGGCTGTTCTCACATTGTACCCTAACCACATTAGGCTGTTCTCACATTGTACCCTAACCACATTAGGCTGTTCTCACATTGTACCCTAACCACATTAGGCTGTTCTCACATTGTACCCTAACCACATTAGGCTGTTCTCACATTGTACCCTAACCACATTAGGCTGTTCTCACATTGTACCCTAACCACATTAGGCTGTTCTCACATTGTACCCTAACCACATTAGGCTGTTCTCACATTGTACCCTAACCACATTAGGCTGTTATCACATTGTACCCTAACCACATTAGGCTGTTCTCACATTGTACCCTAACCACATTAGGCTGTTATCACATTGTACCCTAACCACATTAGGCTGTTCTCACATTGCACTCTCAACACATGTACAAAGCGATCACACGTGCTAAATCGTCATAGCGTTATGGTCGCTTGGTGCAATACGTTGTTGGTTGGTTGTTAACCCCGCACTCAGCAATATTCGGGCTATATGACGACCGTCTGTAAATAATCGAGTCTGGACCAGACAATGCAGTGACTGATATCATGAGCATCGATCCACGCAATCGGGATACGATGACATGCATCAACCAAGTCATCGAGCCTGACCACCCGATCCCGTTAGCCGCCTTTTACGACAATTATATCCTCTTACGACAAGCGTGGGTTGCTGAAGACCTATTCTAACCCGGATGTTCACTAGTATGGTGCTATACGTTCACGGTACCCGTGCGATATCATGAGCATCGATCCACGCAATTGGGATACGATGACATGCATCAACCAACTCAGCGAGCCTGACCACGTGCACCCGATCCCGTTAGTCGCCTTTTACGACAATTATAGTCGCCTCTTACGACAAGCGTGGGTTGCTGAAGACCTATTCCTACCCGGATGTTCACTAGTATGGTGCTATACGTTCACGGTACCCGTGCTTGTCAACTGGGGATCTGGTGGTTACAGTGGGGCTTGTCTGTCACCGTACCTCTATGGCACGACTCTCAACCACTAGTTTAGAGCCGACTTCCAAGCTGCCATGAGTGTAAGCACTGTTGAAGTCAATATATACTAAGGGAACAATGAAATATATAGGGAATTTAGCTTTACTGTCAGTGCATTGAAATAGCGCGCGTATAAATTCAACACATGTCAGAACTAAATGTTGATATGTGTTTGTTTGCATT